>NW_027361936.1:947500-2430000 GCF_039654945.1 Dendrobates tinctorius
TGGAGAATCCAATCGCACACCCCAAAAAAACGCAGCGCATGAAAATCGCATACATGCGCTTACAAGCGCGCAGGTATGCGCACCCATGTTAAATATAGGGGAAAAAACGCATGCGCAGGTTAGCGTTTTTTTCCAGCGCTAAAAAACGCAAATGTGAAACCAGCCTTAGTGCCCTTATTTTTTACATTGGTATACAATCTGAATGTCCATTTTGTACATCCGTATGTCATTTGATTTTTGCATGAACAATTTAAAAAATAGTAAAGGACAAATACAATTTTCTATGTTTGTAATTGTAATTTATTTGTTTTTTCATGATATTCAGGTGGCAACCCATATGTAATATGTTTTTTTATGTTGATATGCTATCAGTTTTTCACACAGACAGCACATGACCATTTAATTAATTCATCTGAATAAGACCTCAGGACAGTTTGACTCATCAACTTTTTTTCATACATGAAAAATTGAGTAGTTTTCCAGCGTGCTGAAGTTACTTTTAGTCCATAAGTTAGTTTTGACAATCCTTGATGTAATCATTTTTCTATGAAAAAAAATTCGCTTTTTCTACTACTTAAACTATAAAATACATCCGTGTTCTATCCATTTTCTTTTGTTGGAGGCAGTGAATTACATTGCCAACTTTGATCCACAGTGTAGATCAAAATAGGGCTTGTCTTATTTTTTTCTTTGCAGACAGTTGGTCCACAAAAAAAGGTGCATACTGTAATGTATCGGTAAAAATAATGGTGCAAACTGACATGTGAAACTAGCCTTAGGAGTGAGTGTACAGAATGAAGAACTGTTCATTTTTCACCCAAATTAAAAGGTCAATTTTTCATCCAGACTGCCATTTTTTATATCCATATGACATCCGTGTAACATCCGTTTTAGACTTCAACAAAGTAAAATATGATAATAGTTCAAATACAGTTCATTCTGTTAAAAATAGATGCCATATGGATTGTTTCCATATGGCATCTGTTATTTTAACACACCCAATGGGTTTAATGGACAAGTCTGTTTCAAATCATTCGTCAATGTGTAAAAATGTTCTTGTGAATTTTTTTGGTGGAAGGAATTAAAAATATATTTTTTCTTGCATTATTTTTACAGATCACTATGGAAATATGAATAAAAAAGTGACATCCAAATTATGCTGTGTGTTCAAAAATAAAAAAGACAACTACTACAACCAAAATAAAGTTTGAAGTGCATTTTATGTTTTCCTATTGACTAAGGGTTCATTTACTTGACCAGATAATCATATAAATGATGAATGAGCAGACTGTAACTCACGATTAGTAATTAATGTCAGACAAGTGTTTATATAGGAGGAGAATCATGAATGAAATGGTTGTAAAGCAATCTTTACAACAAAACTAGTGATGACGAAACCACTGGATGTTCATGATCGGCCAGAACAGTACCCAAACCCAAACTGGACCCCATTCAGAAAATGGGGGGACCGAACATCCATTGTTTGCCACTTTGTCATCTGCATCGGCAAACACTGCCTCTGATCGGTGGTAAGTAGTGTTGAGCGATACCATCCGATATCGTGAAGTATCGGATCGGATTGGATCGGACCGATACCCAAAAAGTATCGGTTATCACCGATTCCGATACCGGAAACCCATGCAAGTCAATGGGGCACAAATATTGGAATGAAAATAAACCCTTTCTTTACTTGCACATCCAGTTCAGGAGGGGGGAAGAGTGTGGGCGGTGCGTGGGCAGACACTGTGCATGTCTGTGTGTGCGGGCGGGGTCTGTACGGGCCTCTCGGGGGTCTGTGTGGGCCTTCCGTGGGTCTGTGCGGGCCTGCCGGGGGTCTAGGCGGGCCTGCCGAGGGTCTGTGCGGGCTGCCGCGGTCTTTGCGGGCCTGCCAGGGGTCTGTGCGGACTGCCAGGGGTCTGTGCGGGCCTGCCGGGGGTTGTGTGTGTGTGCAGGAATCGTCCGATGGAACTACAAGTCCCATCGGGCTATGCCTGCTACAATGACAGTGATTGACACATTAGCCAATGATGGGACAGTAGTAGTCCAATCATCCGGCTAATGTGTTGAATGTAAAAAAAAAAACATACATACTACATACATACTCACTACATTCATACAACATACATACTACATAATACATATATACTATATATATACTACATTCATGCAACATACATACATACTACATACATACTAAATATATACAACATACATACATACTACATACTACATACATACTTCATATATACTGCATTCATACAACATACATACATACTAAGTAATACATACATACTACATATATACTACATTCATACAACATACATACATACTACATACATACTACATATATACAACATACATACATACTACATACATACTTCATATATACTACATTCATACAACATACATACTGCATACATACTACATATATACTACATTCATACAGCATACTTACACACTACATATTACATATATACTACATATATACTACATTCATACAACATACATACATACTACATACATACTACATATGTACAACATACATACATACTACATATATACTACATTCATACAACGTACATACTACATACATACTACAGACATGCAACATACATAAAACATGCTACAGACAAACAACATACATACTACATACATACTACATACAATACATTCATACATTCATACAATACATACATATAGACATACAGTACATATAACATAGAGTACATATTCACCATCACTTGTCACTTTGATCCCCGAAGCCAGTGTCATCTGTAAAAAATATTAAAATAACAAACAAGCAATATACTCCCTGATCCGCAGAAATCCACGAGTGTCCCACGACGATCTCCCATGGAGAACAGCAGCATCAGCTGATGCGACCACTCTCTAGGGGCACCAGGATTACAATGACGGGAGGTAGGTAGGTATCCTTCCGCACTGTATTTCTCCGCCACTGTAAAAAAATAGTCCCTAGTCTCACTTTTGGCATTGCTGTGTGAGAAAGTTCCCATGCAGCTTTTGCCATAAAGTGAGACCAGTGAACTATAGTAACCTCTCAGTGATGCACTGCAGGAGATCGTTGTGGGACACTCGTGGATTTCTGCGGATCAGGGAGTATATTGCTTGTTTGTTATTTTAATATTTTTTACAGTGAGATGACACTGGCTTCGGGGATCAAAGTGACAAGTGATGGTGAGTATGCACTCTATGTTATATGTACTGTATGTCTATATGTATGTATTGTATGAATGTATGAATGTATTGTATGTAGTATGTATGTAGTATGTATGTTGCATGTATGTTGTATGTATGTAGCATGTTTTATGTATGTTGTATGTATGTAGTAAGTATGTAGTATGTATGTATGTTGTATGTATGTAGTAAGTATGCAGTATGTAGTATGTATGTACTGTATGTTGTATGAATGTAGTATATATGTAGCATGTATGTATTATGTAGTATGTATGCTGTATGAATGTTGTATATATGTAGTATGTATGTAGTATGTATGCATGTATGTTGTATGAATGTAGTATATATGTAGTATGTTTTTAGTATGTAGTATGTATGTATGTTGTATGAATGTAGTATATATGTAGTATGTATGTATCATGTAATTTGTATGTATGTTGTATGAATGTATTATATATGTAGTATGTATGTAGTATGTATGTATGTTGTATGAATGTAGTATATATGTAGTATGCATGTATTACGCAGTATGTATGCTGTATGAATGTAGTATATATGTAGTATGTATGTAGTATGTATGTATGTTGTATGAATGTAGTATATATGAAGTATGTATATAGTATGTAGTATGTATGTATGTTGTATGAATGTAGTATATATGTAGTATGTACGTAGTATGTAGTATGTATGTATGTAGTATGTAGTATGTTTGGTTTTTTTTTACATTCAATACATTAGCCAGATGATGGGACTACTACTGTCCCATCATTGGCTAATGTGTCAATCACTGTCATTGTAGCAGGCATAGCCCGATGGGACTTGTAGTCCCATCGGACGATGCCTGCACACACACGCAACCCTCGGCAGGCCCGCACAGACCCCCGGCAGGCCAGCACAGACCCCCGGCAGGCCCGCACAGACCCCTGTCCGATACTCGATATTTGCGGTATTGGAATGCTCAACACTAGTGGTAAGATTATTACTGGTGGTGTAAGGTAGCGCTTATTGTTAGTGTTGTGAAACACTCACTTGGCAGCGGATTCACGGCACACAGGAACACTTTGCATTTAAACAGTCTATGAGGTTTATTATACAGCATAAACCATAAAATGCAGCAGTCTTACATCAGACAGGTCAGTGTTCATACTAGGGCTCTGCTCTCTCAGACCTGTGGCCACACAGGCTGTGCCATGCCCAGAAAACAGGCTCTATAGCCTCAACACAGTTATTTCCCCCTGTCCGGGGTTACCTTTAAGAGCTCCTGCTCATGATGCCGACTCCATAATCTGAACCCAGTCTCTTTCTGACCTCGGTCAGTATCACTCACGTTTGTCAGGGAAGCTGCCAAACTGGGATCACCATCCAAGACAACGCTTTGCTCACTATGCCGCCTAACAGTTTCAGATCCTCAGCTGGGTGGTAGCTTCCCAATGCAGAGCCGTCACTGACTCTGGAAATACGGCCTCTCTGTGTGCTGTTCAGGACTTCTGTCCCCACTTGGAACCATCCAACACACAGGCCACCAGGTCCAAAGCCTCCATATGCTCTTCAGGGAGGTAGCACACCGTCCAATGCATAGGCCTTCCAGGGTCTTCCACATGAACCAATCAGGTCCATACACTCTCCCCCTGTGACCAGACCTCAGGCACATTATATGGTCCATAACCACACCCACAGATAAAGTATGAATTACATGGTTTTGACCTCACTAAAGGTCCTATTTCACACAGCCACACACAGGCTTTATCCTGGGCATTCAGACACATCCCCTGGGTGGGTTTGTAGGTGACTGGTCCCACCCATCTCACCATTTTCCCTATTACAATGAAGGAATGCCTGCATGCATGTCCCATACAGTGCCCCCTAGCTGTCACAGGGGTCACTGCATCATAGTGGTCAGAGAGCTACTGTTCCCACAATTTCAGATGACAGAGTGAGCCAGCAGCTGTGGGCAGCGGTAAAAAGTTTACCTCTAGTTAGAGTGGTGTCTGCTGATGTGAATGCTTCTCCCATCAGCCTATGCCTGCTATCTTTAAAACAGTAAGAGCCGGTGCCACTAATGGAAGTTTTAAACTTAAATAAAAATTATGTGGGATCTGTTCTACTTTTGATAACCAGCATGGCAAAAGTGACTGCTGCAGGCTGCAACCCTCAGCTGTCAGCTTTATCCTGGCTGATTATTAATAATAGATGGGTCCACATGTCATTTTTTTTAAATGTTTTAAATAAATAATTAATTAAATAAAACGGCATAGGGTCCCCCCATTTTTGACAACCAGCCAAGCTAAAGCAGACAACTGGGGGCTGGTACTCTCAGGCTGGTAAGTAGCCATCGATATTGGTCGCCTAGCCTAAAAATAGCAACCTACAGCCACCCCAGAAAAGGCGCATCTATAAGATGAACCAATTCTGGTGCTTCACCGGGCTCTTCCCATTTGCCCTGTGGTGGTGGCAAGTCCCCTGTAAAAAAACAGAAAATAATAAACAGCAAAGATACTCACTTTATGCCTAATTCACCTATGCCCATGTCCCCTGAAAAAAATTAAAATAGTAAACGACCATATTCCTCACCTGTCTGAAGTGCAGCTAATGCATACTCAGTGAGAAAGGTCACTAAAGTCCATAGCTGGACCCCTGTGAACTCACTTATGGCAGCGCTCGCTGCATCAGTAAACTCTGGTGAGCTTTCAAGACTACTCAGGTCTCTTCATCAGGCAAAGAAAGTTAATTCCTGCTGTGAGTAGGTCAAAGGTTGTAATAAGTTTAAGCTCCCAGATATTTCTGTCTCTGTGAGATTTGAAGTTACCTTTAAGTACAAGTAAATTAATGTTCATGATTCTGTGATCAGAGATGTAAAATGTTTGGCCAGAGGTAGATCTACTCTTTTATTCTTTTATTGTGTGGCAATGAGAATTCATTTATGTTCTAAGTTTTTGCCCTGTCTCCCCTACATGCAGACCCCCACTTGTACATTTGGTACATATAATTACGAACACTGCATTAGATGGGATGCAGCTGAAAGTACCTGTAATTCTGTGGTCCTAATGTGAGTTGGGGATCTTTATCTTGTCTGTCGACATTATAAATGGACAGGGTTTATCATTTTTTTGGTCGCAGGGAAAGGTTCCTGTAGCTGTTGGAGAGGAAAGGGAGCTTCTGACAATGATGCATCTTAGATTTGGGGCTGCCTAAAACACATAAGTGGGGGATCTAGAAATATATATATTGTAATGGAGTATTTTTTCAAATAAAGATTGTAGTTTCTCAGTTTGCCTACTTTGTTGGAATTGGACTCTGTTGGTTTGGAGGCCCCAATTAGTCTGGAGAGGTGGCTCTAGACTCTATGGCAGGGAATAAGACACCGGGAACTGATGGGCTGCCTGTGGAGGTATATAAACAGTACTCAAATATAATGCTTCCACAGCTGCTGAAGGTGCTTGAAGCGGCTAGGGAAGATGGGCACTTGCCCCGGTCCTTGAATGAAGCAATCATAGTAGTGATACCCCAGGCTGATAAAGATCCTTGTCTTCCAGAGTCATAACGACCTATCTCCCTTTTAAACATTGATGTTAAGATTTTAGCAAAGATCCTGGTGATACGGCTGTCTAGAGTAATATCCAGTATTATTCATCCAGATCAAACTGGTTTTATGCAGGAGAAATCGACTGCAATTAATATCCGTCGGTTGTATTTAAATTTACAGATGCCATCAAATGGAAAGGAACAAAGGGCTGTTGCATCTTTGGACGCTGCCAAGGCATTTGACAGCGTCGAATGGCCATATATGTGGGCTATCTTAGCCAAGATGGGTTTCTGTAAAAATTTTATTGCCTGAATACAGCTGCTGTATTCGAGTCCGGAGGCCAGAATTAGAGTGAATGGGGAGATTTCAAATGCAATTAACTTACATAGAGGGACCAGACAGAGGTGCCCCATATCTCCCCTACTGTTTGCTCTAGCAATTGAGCCCTTGGTGGTAGTAATTCGGGCGACACCGTAAATTACGGGGTTTGAGTATGAGTCTCTGCATGACAAAATAGCGTTATACGCTGATGATATGCTCCTATTTCTGGGAGAATGGCCATCATCTCTGAAAGTGGCAATGGAAGTCTTTAACTCCTTTGCAGTGATTTCTGGTCTATTTATTAGTTGGGAGAAATCTTCAATTGTGCAGGTGGGAGAGGCCCCCTAGAACTCCTTGGGATTCGCCGGACGCTTAAATGTAGCTAAAGAGATTAAATACTTGGGAATTCATATCGGGCATAATATACAAGACTTTGAGCATTTTAATATTACCCCGCTACATGCTAAATTTCTTCAAAAAGTAAAGGACTGGTGCAGGTTACCATTGAGTATGGTGGGAAGAGCAAACCTAGTAAAAATGGTTCTCATGCCACAGGCTTTGTATGTCCTCCATAGTGCTCCCATTTGGATTCCTAGTCAAAACTTCTATCAGATCAATAGAATATTCAGAGAGCTTATCTGGAAGAGGAGTGTTCCTAGAATTTGGTTGGAGGTATTACGTAGATCTAAAGAACTGAGGGGGTTAGCAATTCCTGACCCATTTCTATATTATCTTGCAGCATAGTTGCAGCATTTCATAGGATGGGGGAAAGAGGATTCCATCATGCGAAGTTCTTCGGTGCATTTGCCTTGTGAAAATATTCGGTCCCCTGGAACTTTTCAACCTTTTCCCACATATCATGCTTCAAACATAAAGATACCAAATGTAAATTTTTGGTGAAGAATCAACAAAAAGTGGGACACAATTGTGAAGTTGAACAAAATTTATTGGTTATTTTAAATTTTTGTGGAAATTAAATACTGAAAAGTGGGGCGTGCAATATTATTCGGCCCCTTTACTTTCAGTGCAGCAAACTCACTCCAGAAGTTCATTGTGGATCTCTGAATGATCCACTGTTGTCCTAAATGACTAATGCTGATAAATATAATCCACCTGTGTAATCAAGTCTCCGTATAAATGCACCTGCTCTGTGATAGTCTCAGGGTTCTGTTTGATGCACAAAGAGCATCATGAAGACCAAGGAACACAATAGGCAGGTCCGTGATACTGTTGTGGAGAAGTTTAAAGCCGGATTTGGATACAAAATGATTTCCAAAATGTTAAACATCCCAAGGAGCACTGTGCAAGCGATCATATTGAAATGGAAGGAATATCATACCACTGCAAATCTACCAAGACCCAGCCGTCCCTCTAAACTTTCATCTCAAACAAGAAGACTGATCAGAGATGCAGCCAAGAGGCCCATGATCACCCTGGATGAACTGCAGAGATCTACAGCTGAGGTGGGACAGTCTGTCCATAGGACAACAAACAGTCATACACTGCACAAATCTGGCCTTTATGGAAGAGTGCCAAGAAGAAAGCCATTTCTCAAAGATATCCATAAAAAGTGTCATTTCAAGTTTGCAACAAGCCACCTGGGAGACACACCAAACATGTGGAAGAAGGTGCTCTGGTCAGATGAAACCAAAATCGAACTTTTTGTCAGCAATGCCAAACGATATGTTTGGCATAAAGGCAACACACCTCATCACCCTGAACACACCATTCCCACTGTCAAACATGGTGGTGGCAGCATCATGGTTTGGGCCTGCTTTTCTTCAGCAGGGACAGGGAAGATGGTTACAATTGATGGGAAGATGGATGGAGCCAAATACAGGACCATTCTTGAAGAAAACCTGTTGGAGTCTGCAAAAGAACTGAGACTGGGACGGAGATATGTCTTCCAACAAGACAATGATCCCAAACATAAAGCAAAATCTGCAATGGAATGGTTCACATATAAAAGTATCCAGGTGTTAGAATGGCCAAGTCAAAGTCCAGACCTGAATCCAATCAAGAATCTGTGGAAAGAGCTGAAAACTGCTGTTCACAAACGATCTCCATCAAACCTCACTGAGTTCGAGCTCTTTTCCAAGGAAGAATGGGCAAGAATTTTAGTCTCTCGATGTACAAAACTGATAGAGACATACCCCAAGCGACTTACAGCTGTAATCGCAGCAAAAGGTGGCGCAACAAAGTATTACATTAAAGGGGCCGAATAATATTGCAAGCCCCACTTTTCAGTTTTTTAATTTACACAAAAATTTAAAATAACCAATAAATTTCGTTCAACTTCACAATTGTGTCCCACTTGTTGTTGATTCTTCACCAAAAATTTACATTTGGTATCTATTTGTTTGAAGCATGATATGTGGGAAAAGATTGAAAAGTTCTAGAGGGGCGAATATTTTCTGTATAGTTGCATGCATAGTGGGAAATGACTTGCTGGTGCAGCAGGCGCTAGATTCGGGGTGGTTCCATCAGGGTCAGGTTCTCAACAGTCCGACAATGAAGTGCATGGATAAGGTATGGAATAAGGCAAAAGAAATACTGGGTATACAGGGGGTCACGGGGCATGCCCTGATCTGGAGAAACTTGACATGTGCAGAGCTAAATAAACTAGAGGGCTTTGAATTATGGGAGAGGAGAGGGCTTAAACTAATATCACAGCTTTACTCGGAAGGGGAACTTTGATCTTTTGAGGATCTCAAACAGACGTTTTCCATTCCTAATGCAAGATTTTTTCAATATCTGCAGCTGCAACATGCTTGTGAAACACAACAGTGACTCACCCCACTCAGTAGACCAGTTAGAACTCCCCTGTTAGATAGAGTAGTGACGGGAGGAGGATCAAGAGGTATTATATCCATGATATATGCAGCAATATTAGAAAAAGAGTGGCAAGTCTGGAGACTCTGAAGAATAAGTGGCACGTTGATGTAGGTGATTTAACAGATGATGAATGGGAAGATGTATTGCAAGATCTCACGAAAGTGTCGGTTAGTGAGGCACAGAGAGTGTCGCATTTTTTTTTTGCTTCACCGAGTATATCAAACTCCTGTATGCTTGTTGAAAATGGGCTATGCTAGAGAGGCTAATTGTTGGAAGTGTGGAATGCCTAATGCGGATCTGATACACTTGACCTGGAACTGTCCCTGGTTACGTAGGTTTTGGGGGGATGTGACTGATCTACTTATTACTGTCTATCTATGTCAAATGGTACTAGACCCTAAAATGGCCCTTCTGGGTCAGGTGCTGACTTTGCCGCTTTCGGAGGGACATCAGCTGGCAGTCTCACGATTACTATATCAAGCTCGATATCAAGGGGATCCTCTGTACCTACAATCACGGAGGTTACTAATGCAGTCAATAATAACATACAGTAGATATCGAGAAGTATGTGTATCAAAAGAGATGAACCATTAAGAAGTGGGAAGATGTGTGGGCACCCTGGTTGGACACTCCCGGGTTGGCGCCTTCTAAATTAACGTGGATGAGAGCGCTGAGGAGGTTATAGCTGGAAAACTGTGGTTGTGAGGGACCAAGTGCATTGGGAAAAAAGAGAGTTTTTGTTGGGTGAGGGTGGGGGGGTGAGACGGGAGGGAACTTTATGGGGTTCTAATGTGTTTATGTAAAACATTGTTTGGGAATTATCCTGTATATGATTACGTGTTTTTTAATTTGAAAAATGTTCAATAAAAAATTATGTGCCACATACGGCGCTTGGTGCCTCACGCTTCCAGCTCATCTCAGGACCTCTGCCTGGTCCCTGCCAGACCGGACTTCTACATATGGCACTTTAGTGAGGTTTGAAAAAGACCTGACACAGGGACAAAACGTTACCTCAACACACTATTCCCCTGTGGTGTCTTCAATAAAAAATTTTTTGCATTGAAAATCAAAACGTCCCAGAGTGCAGCTGTTTTCTCTTCACTGGATGACCGTCTGGACTAATGTTCCAGGTTCAGCTTGCACCTACCTCATATCCACAGAGTGCATGCCTTGTCTGTATCACTGTTGGGATATGAGGACAATAAGTGACTTTCAAGCTTGGCCATGAAAAGATTTGAGTACTGTGGAGCCATTTTACTTCCCATTGCTGTACAAGTCTCCTGGAGATATACACTATCAAATTCAAAGTAATAGTGGGTGAGAATGAATTTTGAAAGTTTCACCACAGAATCAGCATCAATTCCTGAATTTTTCATGAAGACTTTGCAGGCATTTAATCCATCCTGGTGTGAGATATTAGTGTACAAAGATTCCACATCCAAGGTGGCTAGGATGCTTACTTCTGGTAGAGGGCCTTTAGCTGCTAGTTTATTCAGGGGTTTAAGAATACACTTTACTCATCCAGAAACTTGCTCAGTAAGGATGCCCATACGTGAAATAATTGGTCTTCCTGGAATTCCAGATTTGTGGATTTGGGAAACACAAACACATACAAATCCATAATTGCCGATGGACCTGATACAAAAAAGTCCAAGATTAGGGACATTCTATATGGTAACCAAAATCCACAAATCTGAAATCCAAAATTGCCAATTATTTGGTTATTATTAAGTTGGAAACGGGTGTACGGAGCAGTCTGGCATAGTAAATGGCAGGCGATGGCAGGACCTGCCATTAACAATCGCGGGTGGAGCAGTGCTCCACCTGTGATTGTTAACCTGTTAAATGTCACAGTCAATCTCTGCCAGCAGCATTTAGCATGAACTGGCATGCGTGCGCATCATTCTGTCTGCTCATTGACGTGCCCATGACGTGACTGCCAGTTGTTGATGGGTTGACATGATAGCCAGGGGTCAGCTAATGAGCCCTGTTCGTGATATTACAGAGCTCCTTTGAAACCCTGCCTGTGGCCAAGCTTTGAAAGAGATCATTATTTTTGCTATATGCTATATAAAGCACAAGCGATCGGACGATGACATTTTCAAGTCCCCTAAGGTGACTATCAGAAACATTGAAAAATAGAAAAATGTTTTAAAAAATATGAAAAAAAACAGCAAAAAAATTAAAGGTCCAAATCATCCTGTTTTTCCCCATTGAAATTAAAAATATTAAAAATAAGATACGGTAAAACATATTTGGTACCACCGCGTTCAGAAAATTTTGATCTATCAAAATATAAAAACAATTAACCCGATCGATAAACAACGTAAATGGAAAAAAAATTCAAGAATGACAAAATTACTTTATTTTGGTCTCTGCAAGTCCACAAAACAGGCTGTAACAAGAAATAAAAAGGTCACATCTATCATAAAATGGTATTAATGAAAATGTTGTCTCGCACCGCAAAAAAAGGTTGTCAATCGCTCCATCGGATGAAAAATAAAAATGTTACAGGTCTCAGGAAATGGTATCACTGCCCCAAGCATTTTTTTGCAAACTTCTAATTTTTTTTGGGTGTCACTGTAATCGCATTGATGAGGAGAATTATATTGCAAGGCCATTTTTACCACAAAAAATCATCAAAATAACTCCCAAAAATCAATGTAGGAATTGCATTTTTTTTACAATTTCACCACCATTTTCCAGTACACTATGTGGTAAAGTGAAGGGTGTCATACAAAAGCACAACTCGATCCTGCAAAAATAAGCCTTCATATGTCTACGTGGACAGAAAATAAAAGGTTTATGGCTCTGGGAAGAATGGGAGGAAACAACACAAATGGAAAAATGGAAAATGGCCGTCGTGAAGGAATTAAAGTAGTTTTATGAGCTTATAGCACTCCCTCAGTGTAGATGGTAATAAGATGGTGCATGTATGCAAATGTGCAACTGAAAAGGCGATGTGGGATGAGTTACAGAAAGTGCATGAAAGATCAAATTTCAGCAGTAAGCTTTATCTCATGAGAAAGCTGTGTCAGTCTAAAGGGGGTTTTACACTAAGCAATATCGCTAGCAATATCGCTAAAACGTCACTGGTTTTGTGACGTTATAGCGATATTGCTAGCGATATCGCTATGTGTGATACTTACCAACGACCGGCTCCCCCGCTGCTCATCGCTGATCGCGCGAGAATGTCCGGCTCCATTTCTCGTCGGGCGCTTCCTGCTGAGACTTCCTGCTGTGACATCCAGCGACGCGTGGAGGCGGGCCGGAGGACGCAGGATCGCTGTGTGTGAATGGTAAGTATCGTGCGCTGCGTCGCTGCTGCATCGCTGTGAGATCTTTCTGTATGAAAACTCACTAGCGATCATTTAGCGATGCACCAGCGATCCTGACCGGGTCGGATCGCTGGTTGGATCGCTGGTGCATCGCTAAATGTAAAAGGGCCTTTAGTAATGGTACTGAATATACAAGTGGTAAGGTGCAAACCTTTTTGAAAAAGGATGGAATCGTGTTCCAGACTACCATTCCAGCAAGGAGTCCTGGTGGGCTATAGCGAAACTCAAAAGGGTACAGAATTCTGCACCCAGAGACCAACACAGTAACAATCAGCAGAGATGTAGTGATTGATGAAAACTCTGTATCGCTCAAATTCCATGAAGTTACACCAGTTATTCATCACCAATGGATCCGTCCTACTTAAAGTTGGAAGAAGAAAAAGATCTGCTACCCGGCAATGAGAGTTACAGACTAGCAGTCGGGGCGCTTTTGTACATAGCAACCACAACTCGTCCGGATATCACAGCCACAGTTGGAATTCTCTGACGACGTGTAAGCAAGCCACGCCAAAGAGACTGGAATGCAATTAAGAGAATTCTTCAATATCTTAAAGAAACTCAAAGGCTAAATCTTAAGATATCTGCATCAGGAGATCTCACTCTCAGAGGTTATGTGGATGCAGATTGGGCTTGAGATTCAAGTGATCGAAAATCAACAAGTGTTTACTTGTTCAAGTTAGGAGAAAATCCAATTTCTTGGTCTAGCAGAAAACAAGTGTCAGTCTGCAAGAACAACCAAGGATGTATTAAACTTGCCAGCAGTGAGAAAATTAGTGCAAGGACTAAGCACATTGATGTAAAACATCAACACTTGCGTGACTTAGTGAAAAGTGGTGTACTCGAGTTTGTTTATGGCGAGTCTGACAAGATAATTGCTGATGGTTTGACAAAGCCATTATCAAGAGCCAAATTTGTGGACTTCAGAACCGCAATGGGACTAACAGGATAAGTAGTGTTTATTGGGGGTGTTGGAATATGTTTGGTGCAACAACTCTATTCCTGTCTATGAGTGTTCAGTTGCTAGATTTGTTTGCTATTTGTAAAACTAGAAGAAAAAAAATCTCCCAGAGGCTCAAGTAGCGAGAGCATGTGACATTATTTCCTGTTTTTCTGTGTCTGTGTATGGAACAGGCAGCCTGCTGTAGATGCTGCACAGATAGAGACACAAAAATGATTTGTTCCTGATCTATTAAGCTTATACGATACAATATGATACACTTTATTGATCCCAGGGGAAATTATGGTATTACAGCCGCATTACAAACAGCATTACACACATTACAACATTACTAAGGTCTTAGAGCTCAAAACGCGTTGGCCTAGCGTGTTTGTTTTATTTTTTCACTTTTGATGTTTTAATAGTTGCTAACAAATAATGTGATAGGGTTGGCGGATTGCACTAAAGATGTATAATGAAGTGCAAACGCAACCCGGGCTCCACCGTGCAGAGATGTAAAACTGCTGTGATATGATAGTGGCAGAACACACGGCCAGCATACACACAACATGACTGCGTTATCTCCACACAGTGAGAAACAGAACCCACAGCACACAGCTCTGTTAACTTCACAGAGCGAAGAAGCTAAGGGTTGAGCTCGCTCTGTAATCGACCCGTGCCAATCGCACACATGGCCAAACAGACGCAGAGTCAAAAAGCAAAATGATGCGCTGACGCTAGTAAACTAAAGCAAAACCCTGTAGACTCACAGGGGAGCAAAAAGGCTCTGTGGTTGGACTTGCTCTGTAACTCAGCTGTGCTAAGAGCATACATGACCGGATACAGATGATGGAAGCCAAGTGGCAAGCAAAAACCCTTTCTGTCTCAAAGCTGATAGAGAGCAACAACTCACATACATGTGCAGTCAGAGTGGTAGCGTATCCACACACACACCAAACATGAATGACACTAGCGCACCCACGGTCTTTGCCTAGAGCCTTTTAAAGCAAAAAATCCAACCCAAACACTCACAATGACATCTCCTGTGGGCCAATCCGGAGCTGCCACATCACCAGAGCAGAACATGTCTGAGCACCAATGAGAAGGTGCCATCTCACGGATATGCTCAACGAGGTGATTTCTGGACTTAGACTCCAGAGCGTCCAATCGCCGCTGCCTATCGCTGGTTAGCATAGACTTGGCTGGAGAGCCAGCAGTAACCAGACAAACAGCACGAACTTGGGCAAGACGCCAAAGTTAAATGGGGGACCATCGTGGCTGACAAGGCTTGGGATTTACCCTGCGCAGCAGGAGAATCCCGGCGCCTAACAAAATGTTTTTATAGCACCTTCCATTGCGGTTGCTGGATGTCAAGTTGACTTCAGTTTGATAATTTTAACCTGGGAGAAGTCCATTGGTCTCTGTCCGTGCACCGCATCATTACTACATTGAAAGATACCTGGACAGGGAGAGCTAATGGGATATTTTTCTTTGCCTTTGTTCGCTATAAAGACTGGATTAAGACTTTTTCCTAAGTTGTGAGGTTTTTCATATATACAAAACAATGGATTTTGTAAATATCATCTAACAACTGTGCTTTCCACAGTGATATCCCCTGACAAGAAAGCAGTGTGTTCTAAGCCCAAGCATGAAAATCAGTACAGTCGCCATAAAAGGCATTCTTTAAAGTACAAACTATTTTATTTTGAGGTTTGTCATCCTGTATTAGTGAGGCCCCGTAAAAGAGTTGATTTTCATTTTATGCTTTGAAGCATTAACATTATGTCCTCACATTTGTAAATGAATACAGCTCTTTTCTAATCTGTCATTTTAATGCCTTATAGATTTTATTTCACTCGGTGCTGTACCAGATCCTCAATAATAATAATCAACTGCTTTGTTGTTCTGCTGCAGAAATTACATTTCAGTACTGAGTGCACAACTAATAAAAGATGTTGCTTGAGGAAACAAAAATAAATATGATGAATCATATGAGAATTTTTGGTTCTTCGATGAGAGACAATTACAAGGCAAGTGGTAAATTCATCTGAATGTAGCGCAAGCAAGATACTAATTGACAGTAAATTAACTCAGTGTGCTGTTATTCTGAAGTAGAGACACGTACATGTGTATTTAAAATCTTTCATATTTCTTTCTATTTCTTTTAACTTGATTTTGACTAGGGAATTATTACTTTGTACCATTTTTTGTGCGCACATTTTAATTCTTGTTTAACAGTCTGGATTCAGTCAGAGCAATAGAATAGTTGCCACTGCTATTATATTAACAAGTTTTCAACTGTTTTAGGTAAGAGAATAAATATATATTACATATATATATATACAGTATATATTTAATTTTTAAAACAAAGGAATCATTTGCAAAAGTATTTTGATAATGTTATATATAAAATTAATTCCCCAAAAATCTGAGATTTAAGTTGAAGCTCATGGAACTCAATTTAAAGTCCATACCAGGGCTCACAATGGGATATTTTATTGATAGGATACCATACGTGCCCATCTGTCTATCTTCTGCAATGTATGAAGCCTGAACAAAACATTGACTAGTAAATGTTTTTCAACCATATAAGTTTTACCCTGTCTGATTACCATAAAACTGCCCATTGCCAGCAGCAATCATCTGCTCATTTACTTACAGTATCCCTGTGGCCAAACTATACTGTATGCTCTCCAGAATACTAAAATTTAATTAAACTTGTTTCTGTATTTGTTATTTTACCACTTTATTGTACCACTTATTGAGGAATTTATCTTCATCCCCAAATCTCTGCTTTTTTCTTACCTTCAGAATTTATTACAGTGCTGTGCAAATTAATTGGGACAAAGCATTATTTTAAGTAAAATTGGCAATTAAGACAAATCTGCTAATAAAGTAATATGCAAGCTTTAATAATGTTCCATGATTGCCAAAATTCCTTGAAAAATGAAAGTTTAGTTATTCTTCACCTTCTGGATGATCAACTGAATCACAGTACCCTAAATAAGACCTTTATGTGAAATGGGCAGTATAGCATAGCTCTTCCTAGGGGTAACCTGTAGCTAAGTCATTACACCTGCCAGTTTTATCATTTCCACATGGTGTCAGCATCAACAAGCAGGCAGCAGTTGATAAAAATGTTATCTAATCACATTTAGGGAATACCCACAGGATTTTCCATAAATGTGTAATATACAGTTGCGCTCAAATGTTTACATACCCCAGCAGAATTTTTGCTTTCTTGGCCTTTTTTCAGAGAATATGAATGATAACATCAAAAGTTTTTCTCTACTCATGGTTAGTGGTTGAGTGAAGCCATTTATTGTCAAACTACTGTGTTTTCTCTTTTTAAATAATAATGACAGCTCAAAACATCCAAATGACCCTTATCAAAAGTTTACATACCCTGGTGATTTTGGCCTGATAACATGCACAGAAGTTGACACAAATGGGTTTGAATGACTACTAAAGGTAACATCCTCACCTGTGACCTGCTTGCTTGTAATCAGTGCGTGTGCATAAAAGCTGAGTGAGTTTCTGGGATCCAGACAGACTCTTGCATCTTTCATCTAGCCACTAATATTTCTGGATTGTAAGTCATGGGGAAAGAAAAAGAATTGTCAATGGATCTATGGGAAAATGTAGTTGAACTGTATAAAACAGGAAGGGATATTAAAAGATATCCAAGGAATTGATAATGCCAGTAAGCAGTGCTCAAACTATGATTAACAATTTGAAAACCAGGGGCTCTGTAAAAACAAAACCACAGTCAGGTAGACCAACAAAACTTTAATCCACAACTGCCAGGGAAATTGTTTGAGATGCAAAGAAAAACCCACAAATAACAGCTGAAATATTAGACTCTAAAAACTAGCGGTGTGGCTGTTTCAAGATGCACAATAAGGAAACACGGGGTGCATGGTCGAGTTGCCAGAAGAAAGCCATAACTGCACAAAAGCCACAAAATATCTCACCTACAATATGCAAAACAGCACAGAGACAAACCTAAAAACTTGTGGAGCAAGGTAGTTTGGAGTGATGAGACCAAAATTTAACTTTTTGGCCACAACCGTTACATTTGGAGAGAGGTCAACAAGGCCTATGATGAAAGGAACATCATTCCTACTATAAAGCACAGAGGTGGATCGCTAGTGTTTTGGGGATGTGTGAGCTACAACCGCACAGGAAACTTGGTCAAAGTTGAAGGAAAGATGAATGTAGCATGTCATCAGCAAATACTGGAGGCAAATTTGCAATCATCAGCCCCGAAGCTGTGCATGGGACGTACTTGGACGTTACAACATGACAATGATCCAAAACACAAGGCCAAGTTGACCTGTCATTTGCTACAGCAGAACAAAGTGAAGGTTCTGGAGTGGCCATCTCAGTTTCCCAACCTCAATATCAATGAGCCACTCTGGGGAGCTCACAAGTGAGCAGTTCATGTTAGACAGCTCAGGAATTTACAGGAACTGGAGGCTTTTTGCCAAGAAGAGCAGCTTTACCATCTGAGAAAATAATAATAATAATAATAATAAATTTTATTTCTATAGCGCTGACATATTCCGCAGCACTTTACATTTCAGAGGGGACTTGTACAGACAATATACATTACAGCATAACAATAATCACATAGATCATAACAGATACCAAGAGGAATGAGGGCCCTGCTCGCAAGCTTACAATCTATAAGGAAAAAAGGGGAGACACAAAAGGTGGGTGGTAACAGTTGATTGTATGGACCAGCCATAATGTTAAGTGTGTAACAGTACGGATGCAGAGGACTAATGGATGCATAAAGCATGTGGGAACATGATGCAGGGAACCTGGTTATGGTAAAAAACTTATGGCTGTGCCACACAGGGATAGATTAGGTTAATATGATGAGGCGATAGGCCAGTCTGAATAAATGCGTTTTCCGGGCACTCTTAAAATTGTGGGGATTGGGGACTAATCGTATTGACCTGGGAAGTGCATTCCAAAGAATTGGCGCAGCACGTGTATAGTCTTGATGACGGGAGTGGGAGGTTCTGATTATTGAGGATGCTAACCTCAGGTCATCAGCAGAACAGAGGGCGCAGGTAGGATGGTATACTGAAACAAGGGAGGAGATGTAGGGTGGTGCTGAGCCATGGAGGGCTTTGTGGGTGAGGGTAATACGTTTGTACTGAATTCTGGAGTGGATGGGTAGCCAGTGTAATGACTGGCACAAGGTAGAGGCATCGGTGTAACGATTGGCAAGGAATATGATCCTGGCAGCTGCATTCAAGACAGATTGGAGGGGGGAGAGTTTGGTAAGAAGGAGACCGATTAGAAGGGAGTTACAATAGTCGAGACGAGAATGAATAAGAGAAATAGTAAGAGTTTTTGCAGAGTCAAAAGTAAGAAAAGGTCGCATTCTAGAAATGTTTTTGAGGTGCAGATAACAAGAGCGAGCCATTGATCGGATGTGGGCGACAAAGGAAAGCTCAGAGTCAAGTATGACCCCAAGACAGCGGGCATGTTGCTGGGGAGTAATAGTAGAACCACACACGGATATGGCAATGTCGGGTATAGGTACATTAGTAGCGGGAGGAAACACAAGGAGTTCAGTCTTTGACAGGTTCAGTTTCAGATATAGTGAGGACATGATGTTAGACACAGCGTTTAGACAATTGCCAGTGTTTTCTAGAAAGGCTGGCGTGATGTCAGGAGAAGAAGCGTATAATTGGGTGTCGTCAGCATAGAGATGGTACTGGAAACCAAATCTACTGATTGTTTGACCAATAGGGGCAGTATACAAAGAGAAGAAGAAGAGAAAATAAAGAACCTCATCCACAACTACCACAAAAGACTTCAAGTTGTCATTAATGTTAGAGGGGGCAATACACAGTATTAAGAAATGGAGTATGTAAACTTTTGATCAGGGTCAGTTGGATGTTTTGGGTTGTCATTATGATTTAAAAAGAAAAACACTTAAGTCTGACAATAAATGGCTTCACCCAACCACTAACCATGAGTGTAGAAAAAGTTTTGGTGTTATCATTCATATTCTCTGAAAAAAGGCCAAGAAAGCAAAAATTCTGTATGTAAACAACTGTATATGGGTCCCAACTCTGGGACCTGCACCTATTTCATAAACGGGGGTCCCCTAGCCCATTGGAGGTCTCTTAATCCACTATTTTTAACGGTGCTCAAAGAATAAGACCAACTGTATTTGGAACTACTCTGAAATTAACCCCTTCCTACCCATCCTGTTTTCACCTTATTCACCAGGCCAAATTTTACATTTTCGATCACCGTCACTTAATGAGGTAATAACTCTGGAATGTTTCAATGGATCACAGTGATTCTGAGATTGTTTTTCGAGACAAATTGTACTTCAAGTTAGTGATATACTTAGGTCTATATTTTTTGCATTTATTTGTGAAAATATCGGAATTTTTGTGAAAATGTTGAAACTTTTGCAATTTTCAATCTTTTTGGAGGGAGGTGGTCATCTCTAATTGTTTGACAGTTAGATTAACCTGCAAATGTTGTCCTTCAATGTTTGCAGAACAACTAGTTGCATGGACTAATACAATAGGTACAGCTTGCATTCACCAAATTAATAAATATCGATTGTTTAATTAGCTTGCTCCTATGACACTAAAGAATAGCAGAACAAAAATCTGCAGGAACTGATACAACAGGTAGTCAGCAAGCATTCAAGAAAAAAACAAACATCAATCCAACCTACAACAAGAGTCAATGTTCTGGCTCATAAGAACAAAAGCTCATATCCCTGGGCCTACTGAATAATACATGTGGCATAATTAAGAATTAACACAGTGTCGTCACAGAGGTGGTGTCACGATATGTGATTGGCCCTGTGTGACGCTACCCAACTATCGGTCAGTCACCAAACAACAAGACAAAACAAGGGGACACTGGGGAAACAATTACAACGGTGGGCCCTGCAATAGGGAACGGGGAAATGGACATCTCCTGCACTCTCCTAAGGAAGTGCCCTGAATTCTTCTGGCATTCCCTATACAGGTTCTTTCAACCTGTCGCTGAACAGGATACCTGGGTCCCTCACTTGCCCTGCATCTATTCCTTACTAGGGAACTTCCAAGTGCGGATGCTGGTCCCACCGCTGTACTAATAAAACACCAAGGAAAATAACAGACAGGGAAAAACAAACAACACTTAGCTTCCTCTGCTGTCATGCACAGGACAGCAGAGTAAGGCACCCAAACACTGCCACCAGCCGAAACACCACGGCTCCAGATAAGCTGCAACAGCACTGCTCCAGATAGCTTCTCTCTTCAGAAAGGTTGGTTTGCAAATGGCCTGTATTACCAACAGTGAGCTGCAGCACCAGTTGTCCTTAAAAAGGGAGGTGGGAATTGCACCCACCTGCATAGATAATTAATCACAATGCAGTAACACCAGCAGCCACCGGGGGTGAAAAGCCCACCAGCAAACTAACTAAAGTTGTAGGAACACCAGCAGACACAGGGGGGAAAAACTTACATTAACCCCCGATTGCCAGAAAGGAAAAAAGTTTATATCAGAACAGCCCAAACTGACAGATCCAAAAATGGATCATGACAGTACCCCGCTTACAATAAGGGGCCTCCGGACACTCAACACCGCACCTCACCAGAAAACCACCATCAGTGAGGATGCCTAGATCCACCAGAGTTCACCTCAGCAACCACCTGACTCACAGGTTTATGGCAAATGCAGTTATATATATGTTTAGTAGGTGACACACATCTCCAGAGCGCTGACCTGGGGAACGAATTGTGTATGGGCATAACAGAGGATAACTCTAGCTGGTAGGTCGCTAGGTTGAGAATGGCAGACACCCGATAAGGACCAATAACCCGAGAATTCCAGAATCCAGCAACACACTTCCACCGGATGTGATTGATGGACACCCATATATACTCGTTCACACACAGGTCCGGACCTGAAAGTTTATTGCCACACACGCGTTTGCCACAAAATGGTGAACTCTTTGTAGGACTGACAACAGAGGCGTCCCCCTGTGTCACCAAACCCACACTCCCACGATTTTCAGAGGAAACCACCACCCTCCAATGACCCCTCCTCCTAAGAGGACTCCGACTAACAGGGTTAGCTAATGGTGAGAGTTGAGACTTGCCCCTACTACCTGGCAGCACCTCTGCTGCCCCCACTGGAGAACAAGGGGATGGCTGTAAAATGATGGCATAGACAATAGCCCCCGGGCAGCAGCCCTCACATGACTGACCCCAGAGGACTACTTCCCTGGACCGCCAATCTATCATCGGGTTGTGTTTTTCTAACCATGGGAGGCCTAAAATGATAGGTGACGAACCGTAGGCAACACCGTTGGGGAACCAACTTCTCCCACCTGCCTGGGCTCATACGACTGCACCAATGAGTCCACCTGCCTAGCAAGGACTACAGGGGGCATATTCACCAAAGCCGCAAAAAACTCGTCCACCGACAGTGAATCGGCCGGCAGGGAGAAGGCCCAGGATTGGGGATCACCTTTAAGGAGGGATATGATGAATCCCACCCACTGTTCCTCACTCCTTAATGAACAAGGGCAGAGCCTGAATTGTAGCTTGCAGGCCTCCTGAAAAACCAAAAAATTATCTCTCCCTCCAGAAAACCTGTCTGGGAGAGAAACTTGGGTTCTGGCTGAGCCTGCACCTGAGCTGAGGCCCTGAACCCTACCAACTGCTGCAGCTGCTGCTCCACCACACCACACAGCACCCCATGTTCCTCATTGAGGGTCTGCAGCAATTGGACACAGGTCTGCATTAGGGTCATGGCTCACCAGAAAAAATGTGTCGTTTAGTAATAATGACACGATATGTGACTGGCCCTGCGTGACGCGACCCGACGATCGGTTGGTCCCCAAGCAACAAGACAAAACAAGAGGACACTGGGGAAACAATTAAAACAGTGGGCCCTGCAATAGGGAACGGGGAAATGGACATCTCCTGCACTCTCCTAAGGAAGTGCCCTGAACTCTCCTGATGTTCCCTATATAGGTTCTTTCAACATGTCACTGAACAGGATACGTGGGTCCCTCACTTGCCCTACACCTATCCCTTACTAGGGAACTGGCAAGTGTGGACACTGGTACCACTGCTGTACTAATAAAACACCAAGGAAAATAACAGACAGGGAAAAACACACAACACTTAGCTTCCTCTACTGTCATGCACAGGACAGCAGAGTAAGGCACCCGAACACTGCCTCGAGTAGAAACACCACAGCTCCAGATAAGCTGCAACAGCACTGCTCCAGATAGCTCCTCTCTTCAGAAAGGTTGGTTTGCAAATGACCTGTATTACCAACAGTGAGCTGCAGCACCAGGTGGCCTTAAAAAGGAAGGTGGGAGTGGCACCCACCTGCATAGATAATTAATCACAATGCAGTAACACCAGAGGCCACCGGGGGGAACCCACCAGCAAACTAACTAAAGTTGTAGGAACACCAGCGGCCACCGGGGGGAAAAACTGACATTAATCCCCGATTGCCATAAAGGAAAAAAGTTTATATCAGAGCAGCCCACACTGACAGATCGTGACAGGTGATGGAGGAAAGGGAGTAGGAGGAGGAGGCAACCTGGACAGAGACATGTCCAGCAATCCTCGGTGGTGGTTGCATATGAGCTAGAATGCCTCCCACCTCTGTCCCAGTTAATACTACACTTACCCAGTGGGCAGTTACGGAGATGTAGCAACTATGGCAGTGCTTACTGGTCCACAGATCGGTGGCTATTTGGACCTTCCCACTGATAGCATTGTGCAGTGCATACCTTATTTTGTCCACAAAATGTGTGTGCAAGGTAGGAATGGCATGTTGCAAAAAATAGTGGTGGCTGGGAGGAACGTATTGTGGGACAGCCACAGCTATCAGTTTTTTTTTAATTATCTGTCTAAACCAGCTAGAATGCAGCATTTCAAAGGCCAGTTATTTGGAGATGCTATCATTCAGGATCATGGCTTGTTGGTGGATAGTGTATTATCTCCTCTTTCAAGGTTTGGGGAATGGAAAGCTGAACACTTCCATGGGACAACAGAGTGGAGATGCTAGATAATATTGGTGGTGGTGCCGCCACATCCACTCTTTGCCCTGCAAAGGCAGGTGGCGCTGTTGATCATAAAGAGGAGGAAGAGGCCAAGACTGTGCAGAATAGGGAGCAGCAGGAGGCTCAGTTCTGTCATGCTTTTTAAAGGTGTATACTCATGTATACTCTTACAACTCATGCTTGTAATTTACATGCCTCATCATGCTCATGGTACTTAGGTTCAGAAGATTTACACCTCGCTTCAGGCTCTGATGGCACAGTGTATAAACCCCATGTCACTTGTGTCAACCCATTCCCTGAAGAAATACCACACCAGGGAGCTCTTTTGAATTGGCCTTGGTGTGCCGATTTCAGTGACTCGGTGGGTAGTAGCAGGGATATACTAGCTAAGGGCCGCTCGCTGTGGTTTAACTCTCTCTTTTGCTGTGCTGCTGGGGAGACATGGGAACTTCCTCTTCCTTCATACTGCACATTTCACTAGGATGGCCTCTGCTCCATGTGGGGTGTAGGACCTCAATATTCCCCACATGATCTTCCACCCACACCTCACTCCTGCCTTCCTTGCCGGTCTGCACACTGCAGAAAGATGCTGCAGTTGGCAACTGTGTTTCATCAACCTCTGACATGTGCTGCGGTGGTCCACTGGTCATTTGCACTAACCCTCCTACATACTCATCTTTCAACCTAACAAATGGTTGTACATCAGTGCAGTCAGTCTCTTCCACTTGTGTTGCAGGGCCAAGGAGATGGGCCACATAACTTCATCCAGAGAAGCAATTAAAAAGCAGGAGAGATTGCTGCATGACTTGAAGCTCAGACTGCTTGTCTGCTTTGCAAAAGGGGTGAGGTTGAAGTCGGATGACTATGGTCCTCAGGTGCCAACTCTGCACTTTTTGCAGTGGACCAGGTGGAAGATAATTTGAAGGAACTGGAAGCACTCCTAAGCCATCCAATCTAACACCTTTTGAACATCTTGTGGACTCACCATTTGTGCAGCGATACTAGATTCTATGAAATGACAAAGAACGTCGCCTGTCGCCTGCGTGTACCAGACAAAGGTATTTAATTTGGACACATAGCAGGCACAGAACAACCATGTCCTCTCCCTGAGCAGCAGCAACAACACCACCAGCAGCAGCTACACCAGCACCACCATGGCCACACCCATGTCCCCTATTTGATGTTCTCATTTTTGGAAGTGTTTTTTTGGCACACTACTCACACAGAGATGGTGGCAGTGTAGATTTATTTATTTTTGCCACCCAACCCCTATAGACACAGCAGTACAGTAAAATTGTTTGGCCTACCAATGGAAAAGAAATGCTGCAGAGTAGATTTATTTGTTGTCGCACTGCTCATATACACACTGTACAGAAAAGTTATTTTTTTAGCCTACAAATAGAAAAGAAATGGCTGCAGAGTACTATAACTTTTTTATACCAAAAATGGAAAAGACACAACTGCAAAGTGGAATTATTTTTTGCCACACTACTGGTATAGACACAGAAGGGGGACAGTGTGAACACTAACAAAACTATGAAAAAGCCCAAATTCCAAATTATGTGAAATTAAATATAATTTTATTAAATGGTCATAAACTAAAGTAGGAAAACAGTGGATACAAAAAATGTGCAGCCAGGCGTACAGTCACACGGCTGTGCGAGGGTGCATAAACAGGGAGATGCCAAAATACACAAGTATCATGTCAAAAAAATAAAAGGATGTAATGCAAATCACCAATCTGCCATAATTCAATGCATATAACTATGCTAAAATTGCAGTGAAACAATTATCAATGGATATCATACACATAGGTAGAGATGAGCGACTTTGCCTTTTTTCGGGTCGAGTTGGGTTTTGCGAAACCCGACTTTCGCAAAAGTCGGGTCGAACGAAATCGGCCGACTATAGGGAAAAATCGGGGATCCGACTGAAACACGAAACCCAATGTAAGTCAATGGGGAAGAAAAGTCGGCAGTGAGAAGAGGACAGGAAACATACTTACAGTGCCCATTTGAATGCCAAAAGCATAAATTCTTATTACTGAAGCTTATCACCCATGATTTACTTCAAAATACTAGTTATGCACTGAAAAATGGGGGTTATTTGGCTAAAGTTGTGGGGGGTAGGGCTGGCTCCAGGTAATCATGTGCCCTGGGCGAAAGAGCGCCCCTTTAACACATACCACAACTCATGCTGCTCCAATACGGCACAGAAATATTGGTATACTACAAAGAAAAATACTTCACTTTTTACATCTCATGACGAGGCCCATCTATTTCTCCATACAGAATCATTGGTCCCATATAATGTTTGAAACAGTATATGTTGAGTTCCACATAATGCTACAGTATATGTTGGTCCCCATGGATGAAGCTCCACTGTCTTATGGGCCCAAATAATGCTTCATACATAATGGGCCCCATTTCTAATGCTCTAGTGTATAATGGGCCCTGTAAATGCTGCTCCAGTGTCTGATGTCCACCTTTGGAATGTTCCAGTGTATGGTGGGCCCCATCTATCATTCTCCAGAGTATAGTGCTCCCCAAAAATTGCTGTCCCAACATTGAAAACAATCAAATAAGTCTCCTCGCTAGGGAATCCCTGTACTAGTCTAGACTCCTCGTCGTCCCCATCTTCCATCTCACTGCACAGTATTTCAACCTTGCAAGTGCTGTGATCCTGAGCAAGCAGGGGGGGCCCACTCGTTGGCGACGGCACTGGCATAGGGCCCCTGATAGTACGGTGGTGTGTCTGACGGCGGGTGGGCCGAACCTGCACTTTCATCTGCAGCTTCCTCTTTGTCACCGTGTAAGATGGAACAGTATATGGGAAGGGTAACCTGAGTTTCATCATGGTCAGATTCAGGCCGTGTAGAGTGCAAGGGGAATGTAGTGGTCTGGGTCAATGTACCAGCAGATTCATCGAGCAGTAGCTGGGCATCAGCGCACTTGTGTCGCCCCCAGGAGTACGGTCGCCACAGTGGCATTACCTTCTTCCTATGGAGTGTGATGTCATGCTTGGGAGCAACGAAGGATCTCTCTAGCAGGTTAACTGATTGGGCGGCGTTATTCCCACGAGTCACGACCCTCCAAACAGCGTTCATGAAGGCAAAGTGTTTGCTTTACGTGGGCAGCATGGTTGCAAAGCTGAACCTTAAAGTAATGTCCAGAAGGGCACCACCAGGAGTGGAGCCTGGGGCGTAATTTGACTCAACACGGGCAACCTCAACCATCCAGCAACAAAAAAGATGCACACATTGCAAGCTTAATTCCGTTAACGAATGAGACTCCGTCATGCCCTGCGGTCCGAGTCCGGCTTACTAGAGGGACATGGGAGGCTCTGGCACGTAAGATTGGCCAATAACTGGTGTGTCATGCCCTTACATGTTCGTGGCTGCATGTGCGCTACACTGAAAGGGCCAGCGTTTGTCGCTTACAGGTGCAGATAACCCGCTGAACACCGTTAGTGATGGGGATCTGGGATTACAATTATTACCCGCGAACGATGATTTCCCAGTAAGTGCAGGTCAACTGCAGTTCCGGAATTAGGCCTAACCGTCATTCCTGAAAAAATGAAAAACTTACGTGTGCAAACCACACTTAACAGCTCGCCAGCCGTTCTCAGGCCCAGTATGGATTACACGTGATTGCACAAAGGTGAGAAAGGTTACCGTATCACCGGATAACATGTATGGATAGCATAGTGTACACATTCAAAATATATGTCTATAGATCAGGAGGCAGGCTCAGACGGTGTCAGGCCCAGTATGGATTTGACGTCCCAGACTA
This sequence comes from Dendrobates tinctorius, assembly GCF_039654945.1. Taxonomy (NCBI): domain Eukaryota; kingdom Metazoa; phylum Chordata; class Amphibia; order Anura; family Dendrobatidae; genus Dendrobates; species Dendrobates tinctorius. Next base: position 975,501 of record NW_027361936.1, read on the forward strand.
CACAGCGGAGGAGCAGGGAGAGGTAAAGATTGCAAATGCTGGGGCCCTGCCCAAGCAAGGGGGGCCCATTTGTGGGCGTCGGTACTGGCACTGGGCCCCTCATAGTACGGTGGTGTGTCTGACGGCGGGTGTGCACCACCACCGTCAGAGACACTTCATTACACTATGATGGACCGTGTGCCAGTGCTCACGCCCAAAAGTCGGCCCACCCACCTGTCCAGGGCAACGGCACTCGCACGGTTTCGTGCGCTAGGTGGTGACCCCGGCCATGGGGGGGGAGGCAGCACAGTTAGGGAGTTTTAGAAAGTGGCATATGTTGATGTTGGACATTCAGCTGATGCAAAAGGCGAAATTGTTCTAGTCCTAGGAAGAGGAGGACCAAAGCAAGCCATTTTTCTGTCAACCTATGTGTCATCAGGGGAAGGTGGGACAAAATCCTTGGAAACCCATGCATGGTTCATTTTAATGAAGGTTAGATCATCCACATTTTGGGTCGACAGAAGGGTCCTTTTTTCTGTCAGGATTGATCCAGCAGCACTGAAGACTCTTTCCAATAGCACACTTGCAGCTGGGCAAGCGAGCTCCTGCAGCGCATATTGTGCCAATTCAGGCCAGGTGTCCAGTTTAGCGGCCCAATAGTCAAAGGGGAATGACCTGTGAGGGAGAACATCGACATGGGAGGAAAAGTAGTTTGTAACCATAGTTGACAAGTGCTGTCTCCTGTCACTTTTCCATCGATGCAGTATTACCAGTCGTGTGAGCGGGACTTGAAAAATCAGTCCACAACATGGTCATGAAACCCCTGTCTCCAACACCACTTCTGATGTGTGCACCACGAATACCTCTTCCAAGCTGCCCCTGGCCCCTACGGCTCGTGTGAGAACCATCACCGCTGCTGTGTGCTGGGAATGCCTCAACCAACCGGTTTACCAGTGTAGCTTATTTTTTAGACAATATTAGGTCAAGGTTCTCCTGTGGCATGATGTTTTGGAATTTGCCTTTATAGAGTGGATCCAGAATGCTGGCCAACCAGTTCATCATTTTGGCAATGCAGGGGTCCCTTTTTAGGATCTGCAAGGCATAATCTGACATGTGGGCCAATGTTCCCGGTGTCAATGATGCACTGCGACTGCTTGGTGGAGGAGCACTTTCTGGCAAATCAACATCCCTCCACTCACGCACAAACCCTGTACCAGACCTTGCCACGCCAACATTTTCTCTGGACACACGAGAAACATCCTCCTCCCCTAAATAATCATCCCCATCATCACCCTCCTCCTCCTCTTCCTCTTCTTCCTCCACCTCGTCCAGGAGAGGTCCCGGAGCAGACAATAGCTGACTGTCATCAAGGATTTCCTGCTCCTCTTCCTCTTCGTCAACCTCAGCTGCAGACGCCTGCTCCTTAATGTGCGTTAAAGTTTGCATGAGCAGACGCATAAGGCTAGTTTCACACTAGCTTTTTTGAATGCAGCGACGACCTGCGCACGGCCGCCGCTAAGCCCTGCCCCCTGCTACACCTACGCCGGTAGCTCCGCCTACCGGCGCATGACGCTGCATGCGCCCTGCGTCCCCTATCTTTATCACTGGGGGCGCATGCCGTGCACAGTATGCGTTTGGCGGCGCATGCGTCCTTTTGACGGTGTGCCGACCTGCGCCAAATGTAACCTGCTGCAGTTTGGTTGCGCCGGCGCACCGTCAAAAAGGCGCATGCGCCGCCAAACGCATACTGCGCACGGCCTGCGCCCCAGTGATAAAGATAGGGGACGCAGGGCGCATGCAGCATCATGCGCCGGTAGGCGGAGCTACCGGCGGAGGCGCGGAAGGGGGCGGGGCTTAGCGGCGGCCGTGCGCAGGTCGTCGCTGCATTCAAAAACGCTAGTGTGAAACTAGCCTTATGCGTCTGCTACCGGAGCGGAGCTACCGGCGGAGGCGCAGCAGGGGGCGGGGCTTAGCGGCGGCCGTGCGCAGGCCGTCGCTGCGCTCAAAAACGCTAGTGTGAAACTAGCCTAAGTGGGATGCTCATGCTTATGATGGCGTTGTCTGCGCTTACCAGCCGTGTGCATTCCTCAAAACACTGAAGGACTTTACAGAGGTCTTTCTGCTTTGACCACTGCACACCTGTCAACTCCATGTCTGCCCTCAAAGTGCCTGTCCGGGTATCCTCCCACAAATGCATTACGGCCTGCCTCTGTTCGCATAGCCGCTCAACCATGTGGAGGGTGGAGTTCCACCTTGTTGCAACGTCGATAATTAGCCGGTGCTTGGGAAGGTGTAGCAATCGCTGCAGCTTCTGCATATGACTGGAGTGTACGGGTGACCGGCGGATGTGCGAGCACAGTTTTCGAACCTTCTGGAGCAGGCCTGTTAACTCTGGATAATTATTGAGGAAGCACTGCCCCACCAGGTTCAAGGTGTGAGCCAAGCAAGGTATGTGTCTGAGTTTTGAAAGGGCTATGGCTGCCACAAAATTACAGCCGTTATCGCTGACTACCTTGCCTGCCTCAAGATGTAGAATGCCCAGCCATGACTCAGTTTGTTGCTGAAAGTAGTCGGCCAGTACCTCTGCGGTATGTCTGTCGCCCAAACACATCATCTACAACACAGTCTGCTGACGCTTTCCACTAGCTGATTGATAGGGGGACACCTCGTGTGCAACACTGGCAGCTGCGGATGGAGTGCTGCTGCGACTGCGCTCTGGGGACGAGCTTTCGCTTCTAGAGGAGTAGGAGGAGGGTCGAACGCCTACAGCCAACTGTTTCCTATACCGTGGGCTAGGCAGCACAGTCCCACCACCGCTGTCCCCTGTGGACCCTGCATCCACCACATTAACCCAGTGTGCAGTGATGGACACGTAACGGCTCTGGCCATGCCTACTGGACCATGCATCAGTTGTGAGGTGCACCTTTCCACTCACTGATTGCTTGAGTGCATGGACAATGCGGTCCTTCACATGAAGGTAGAGGGCTGGGATGGCTTTGCGAGAAAAGAAGTGGCGACTGGGTAGTTCATAGCGTGGTACTGCGTAGGCCATGAGTTCGAGGAAAGCTGCGCTTTCCACCAACCGATAGGGCATCATCTCTAATGAGATTAGTTTGGCAATGTGGGCGTTCAAACCCAGTGTACGCGGATGAGAGGATGAGTACTTTCTTGTCCTACTCATAGTCTCTGGCAGGGTGAGCTGGACTTGAGAGATGCCTATGGTGGAACTAGCGGTGGACAGGGTGGACTGAGAGAGGGTTGATGATGGTGATGGAGTTGGTGTTCTTTCTGATGGCCTAGATTCAGTCTTTCGTTGATATAACATTGTCATTCCCTGACAGCTTTGGCCTTGCAACGACACCTCAACATTTGCTGCTGTGCTAACCGGTGGGCTTACAGTGGGGGAAACAATGTAGCGTTGCTGACTTCCTTCTTTGGGAGCATTTGCACATGTGGTACTTGAGGTTTGGTGTTCCGTCCACGCTTGCAAGTGCATGGTGGTTAAATGTCTAAGCATGCAACTGGTATTCAAATTTTTCAGATTTTTCCCTCGGCTAAAGGTCTTTGCGCACTTCTTACAGATATCCTTGGCCTGATCATTAGGATTTTGTTCAAAAAAGTGCCACACTGCACTCTTCCTACTATGGAAGACATTTTGCGTCCTTGCACGCTGTGCTATTTTGACCGTCTGGCCAAGCAGTCCAGCAACTTTTTGGCTTTTTGTAACCCGTTTTTGGACTGCTCCGTGCCTGCCAGATAACAGCTGTTGCGATGTCGATGCCTGCTGCGGATGCTCCTCCTCCTCTTCGGAGCTATTGGCAGCGGCACCCTCTTCCCCCAATGGATGCCAATCTGGGTCAACAACTGGGTCATCCATCACCTCCTCTTCAATGTCATGTGCACCTTCCTCTGTGTCATCGTGTACGGTGGTATAGTATGCGGGAAGGGGCACCTGAGTTTCATCAGGGTCAGAATCTGGCTCAGTACACTGCGAGGACAATGTTGTGCTCTGAGTGAATGTACCAGCAGAATCATCTATCAGTGGCTGTGCATCAGTGCACTCCATGTCAGATTCATCTTGGCTTGGGTAATTCACCATTATACTTGATAACCCAGGCATGGTATGTGAAAACAGCTCCATGGACTAATCTGTTGTGTGGCCTGCCGCATCCTTCAATTTTGGTTGGGGTGAAGGACACAAAGAAAGGTGTGGTTCATGACCATGAGCCTCCAAAGACGACTCAGTGCTTTTATTTTTTACAAGTTCAGAAGAGGAGGCGATAGAGCTGGAGGCCGAGTCAGCAATGTAGGCCAAAACTTGTTCCTGAAGCTCCGGCTTTAAAAGTGGTTTACCTACTCCCAGAAAAGGGAGCCTTTGAGGCCTTGTGGAGCCAGACGATGACACAGGCTTAACACCTCCTGCATTAGGTGTTATTTTGCTTTTGCCATTACCAGCAGATCCAACACCAACACCATCATTAACAGCTGGCGACCCCCGCCCACTAACACGGCCTCTTACACCACACTTCCTCATTTTTTTGAAAAATGTACCCACAATTCCACCGATATGGAACTGTAAAACAAGGTACAAGGTGTATATAGGACAGGGGAGAATTTAATTCTCCTACCACTTGTGGACACTGATGTATTGTGTCAGGCCAGTGTATATCACACCGCTGTTTGACAGGCTGAATTTGGCTGGTGTGTAAAATGTGATATATGATGGGAGAAATGGAATGTCCTTACACACTTCTGGACACTGATGTATTGTGTCAGGCCAGTGTATATCACACCGCTGTATGACAGACTGAATTAGGCTGGTGTGAAAAATGTGACATAGGACGGCAGAAATGGATTGTCCTTACACACTTCTGGACACTGATGTATTGTGTCAGGCCAGTGTATATCACACCGCTGTATGACAGGATGAATTTGGCAGGTGTGAAAAATGTTATATAGGATGGGAGAAATGGAATGTCCTTACACACTTCTGGACACTGATGTATTGTGTCAGGCCCAGTGTATATCACACTGCTGTATGACAGGATGAATTTGGCAGGTGTGAAAAATGTTCTATAGGACAGGGCAGGATTGGAATCTCCCTAGAGTGTAGGTCTGTAAGAACGGAACAACTCCTCGACTTATCCTTACAGAGTCACACCCTTAGCTTCACTGTGGCTGTGAAAACAGCCGTTACATGGTACTGAGAGAGCAGCGTGCACGTACACCGCTGTCCGGTGTATGTTAAATTGTCAAGCTCCGTGTTTTTTTAGTATACGGACTGACACACGCTGTCTCTCTATAGTTTTGAATGTAATCAAACAGCAAATAGACTAGACTGTTTGAAAAACAGACAAAACTATAAGGTGGAGGTCTGTAAGAATGGATCAACTCCTCGACTTATCCTTACAGAGTCACACCCTTAGCTTCACTGTGGCCATGATAACAGCCGTTACACGGTACTGAGAGAGCAGCGTACACCGCTGTACGGTGTGAAAAAATGCACACTCAGTATCTCACCAGGACAAAAAAAAGGATTGCTTTTAAAAAAGCAGTTTGCAAAGCATTGTGAAACCAGCAATGCAGCTATCAGGTAGCCTTATAAGGCAGCCTAACAACCAACAGAGCTGATCCACCAAAATATAGCCTCCCCTTGCACTGCACAGTGACTGGTGTGTTGCACAGGCAAAATCGCTAGCAGCAGCAGCTGATTTTTTTTCTTCTTCCCTGCCTAACGCTCTCCCTACAGAATCTGCAGCAGCAGCATCTCTCCCTATACTGAGATCAGCAGAAGTAAGATGGCGGTCGGCATGCACGCCCTTTTATACCCCCTGTGACGCCCCCCAAAGCAAGCCAATCACTTGCATGCCCTTCTCAAAGATGGTGGTGACCGCTGCCTATGTCATCACGTTGCCCACAGTGTCCGTTCTTCCTCATTGGCTGAAAAAGGCGCTGAAGCATGTTTTGAAACGCAACTTTGATGCTAAAGTCACCAACCTCGTGGCCAACCTCACGCTGAGGTCGGTTTCGTTTCATGAAACCCGACTTTGGCGAAAGTCGGCAACTTTTGAATTTTTTTGACCCGTTTCGCTCAACTCTACAGATAGGTAAATGCACAATGACATGGTATGTAGGACCTGTGAGCAAAACCACAATTATTCATGATTATCCATCAGGTTAAATGTCAATAACTTCCAACATTAATAAAGCATTCATACCGGAGATCAAGTGCTACATAAATATCAGGGGTACATTGCCCAAGTGTAGAATTACCTCCGGTAAATGGCAGGATAAGGCTTTCCCAGGCAGTGTGTCTACCCCGACGCGCATTTTGGATGATTCTCCTTCATCAGGGGTGAATCATAGTTATATGCATTGAATTATGGCAGATTGGCGATTTTGCCTTCTGTATGAGCACCTAGTATCTTATTATATCTTTTATGGGAAGGTTGAATAATAAGAGTTGAAAAGATTGCCAAATGTTAATTGTTGTGCTGTTTGGAATGTATGATACAAGAAAACTTTGCAATGCCAATGGGCAGTGTAATATAAAAGAACAAAAAATGTATCCTGGCTAAGGAGAAAAACCCATAGGATCCTTATGTACTGCTATCAAATGGTATAAATAGTTTTCAGGAACCTGGGCGTCTCTCAGTCCTGAATAGAATGCCAAAAAAAATGATGACAAACACAAAAGAAAAGTGAAAAACTTCTGCTGATGTGAACACTCAACAGCAGACACTGAAACAAAATATAAAAAATAAGAATCATAGTTTCAATAAATGTATTTTACAGTCATTTTTGACAGTTATGTACTTCTAAAGCATGTTGGACACATGATGGCTTGCTGCTTTTTTAGTAATCTAGTATAATAGTTGGATACATATGCAGGTTATATAGTTATTTTTTCGCTTAATCTCGTTTTGGTAAAAGTTGAAAGAAAGTGGAAAATTCTTGCTTATTCCTTAACTACAAACAATCATAGTTGCCATTGGTATAATTATTTTAATATTTATTCTCTCTTGATTTACTACTGTTAAGCAAATGACCTATTCGCTTTGCACACAAATTATTGAAACTCATTAAAAAGATAATAAAATGAATGCAAACTGAAATTGCCAATGTTAACAGAAAGCCTTCACCCCTAAGGGTAACAATAGCAGACAAATCATAATGCCATCAGCATACACGCATGTATTATACATACCCAGGGGTCATGACTTATCCTTAAGGTAGAATAGGTTTGCAAGATACATTTATGACAACGGTAAACTGATTTGCATTTCATTTGCATTGTTTTAAACTCATGACCAAGATAATAGCAATGTACAAACAAATAGATAAATGTAAGGGTCACTTATTTATTTGCATGCTGATCAACCCAGTCAAATGTGGCAACTATATTACTCAATTATACAGGAGACATTATCAACTTTTCCATTATTATGTGCTAGCAACGTTGACAATTTATTTTTGTACTCGTAGCAATTTGTAGAAATAAGCCTTAGTAAACATATGTACCAGTCCTGCTTGGGTAAGCACTTAGTTTTATTATGTGTATATTAAATATGTAGGGATCGTTAGGAGGACAAGGTGACATATTCACTTATTTTGATTGCCTAAAGGCACTTCATCACTGACATCTGGATTTGAATTTTGATTGGAAATGACCCAAATTATTGTAAAAATGTTAAGTCTGTGTCCCTACAGTCACACTTCCTGCACAGCAGAGTTGCAACTATTCTTGAAAATGTAGACTTTTACTGCTTATGATACTGCTGGAGCTATTACAATGTAATATAGTTTTTCTTTGGAGATTTAAAACATGCATATAGTAGCTTTCCACAAAATATTCAATATTTTAACGATTAATATAGTGCAGAAAAAATATAATTTGATTTAAATATAGTAATATAGAAATTTTCAAAGAAAGCACCCACTTGTTACTGATATTAAAAGTAAGAAAAGATAAAAGATATGAATGACAGTATGATAAGGTAAAAATTAATTTCATTAAAGGGATTTTACATTTTCAGTAATAATTGGGGGTCTGTCAGATAAAGTCCCCCAGACAAAATAAAAAAGCATACATTTATCTTCCAAATCAGTGATATACTTACATCTAGAGTTGGACAGATTGTTTGCAATTAATTTTCACTGTTTCTGCAGAATTTTCCAAAATTTTTTTGTATGTGTTGAATTAATTTTCTGCAAATCACAACACTAAAGAAACTCTAATTGACCGAAAAATATGTGTATAACACTGTGAGTTTTTCTAGCAGTGTATTGAACCAGTTCTGATCTCTTAATGCAAACAAAAAATTATTAACCCTTAACGACTGCCGATATGCCTTTTAACGGCGGCAGTTAAGGGTACTTGGGCCTCAGCGCTACTTTTTAAAGAGAAATAAGTGTATAGCGCCCCTCCAGAGTCGGAAAACATGATTCAGGTCGGTTTTTACCGACCCCAGTGTTGCAAAAAAAGTCCTATTTCCCTTTTAATTTCTCTCTCCTTTGATGTGATAGCACATTAGAGGAGAGAGAAATGGGGTCCCCTGATTCCCCCGGCATCTTCTTCCAGGAAGAAAATGGCAGGCGTATGCGCAATGCACCCGCCGATATCTGCCTGCCGGGACCCGTCAACAATAGGAAATTTTTCCTATTGGTTTATTTGGTTTATTTTTATCACTATGATAGACGCTATCACAGTGATCAAAATACAAAAATAGTCAAATCAAACCCCCTTTTATCACCTCCTTAGGTAAAAGAAATAAAAAGAAAAATGTATTTATTTCCATTTTTCCATTAGGGTTAGGGTTGGGCTAAAGTTAGAGTTATACATGAAGGAAGAATCTCCAGCGTAATGATAGTATTTTTTTTAAATTATTATGCATAGTTAACAATACAATGGAAAATTGGACATAATGAAAAAAGAGCAGGCAGATGGGATCTCTAGTGGTCAGAAACCAATGCGTTTTGACCTAGGTGGTCTTACTCGTGGCTGAGTTAGAGTTAGGGTTGGGCTAGATTTAGGGTTGGGGCTAGGTTTAGGGTTGGGTTAAAGTTAGGGTTGGGTTAGGGTTAGGGTTGTGGTTATGGTTGCGATTACGTTTAGTTTTGGGATTAGGGTTAGGGGTGTGTTAGGGTTAGATTTAAGGTTAGGGTTATGGGTAGGGTTGATATTAGGGTTATGGGTGTGTTGAGGTTAGGGTTGGAGTTAGAATTGAGGGTTCCACTGTTTAGGCACATCAGGGGGTCTCCAAACGTGGCATGGCACCATCATTGATTTCAGCCAATTTTGCATTCAAAAAGTCAAACAGTGCTCCCTCCCTTCTGAGCTCTGCCATGCACCCAAACAGTGGCTTTCACCACATAGGGGGTATTGGCATACTCAGGAGAAATTGCAAAACAGATTTTGTGGTCCATTTTCTCCTCCTGATACCCCTGTGAAAATAAAAAAAATTGAATCTAAAGTAAATTTTTTGTGAAAAAACTAAAATGTTAATTTTTTCCTTTTCCATATTGATTTAGTTCTCATGAAGCACCTGAAGGGTTATTAAACTTCCTTGATGTGGTTTTGCACACCGTGAGTGTGCAGTGTTTAGAATGGTGTCACTTTTGACCCCCCAAACTCACTTCAAATGTGAGGTGGTCCATAAAAAATGGATTTGTAAGTTTTATGGGAAATATGAGAAATTGCTGGTCGACATTTAACCCTTATAACATCCTAACAAAAAAATCATGCTTACAAAATTGTGCTGATGTAAGGTTAACATGTGGGAAATGTTACTTATTAACTATTTTGTCTGACACCACTCTCTGATTTAAGGGTACAAAAAAATTAAGCTTGAAAATTGAAACATTTTCAACATTTTTGCCAAATTTATATTTTTTTCATAAATAAGCGCAAGTTATATTGAAGAAATTTTACCACTCACATAAAGTACAATATGTAATGAAAAAACAATGGGATACATTAAAGCTTTCTAGAGCTATAACCTCATAAAGTGACAATGGTCAGAATTGTAAAAATTGGCTTTGTCATTAAGTACCAAATTGGCTTTGTCACTAAGGGGTTAATTTCCAAGTGACCTCAATCGATCTAGCTAAGAATAAACAAATAGTAGCCAGTGGTAATCAACAGCGGTATTTGGGTAGGGTAAAGGTGTCTAATATTTTACTATTACAAGCGAAACTACAAAAGCTAAAATATTTTCTTACAACATGCACACTTTGTGAGGTAGACAGTTGTGTTTAAATTTCTGAATTGTGAACATTTTTCTTTTGGCTTAAAAAAATATATGCCTTGTTCATCTCACAATGCAGGAAGCACATTTTCTGTGATACACAAGCCTTGGTTTCAGGATTTTGGATTAATTGCACATTTTGAACTGAGGGGCTATATATTGTCCTCCTTGTTTGCAGTGGGTGAAAAATTAAAAAAAAGATGTTATTAACCCCTTTCCAACATCAGGCGTAATAGTATGCCTATGTCAGACAATATCCTCCCCTTGATATGGGCTCCGGCGCTGAGCCCACATCTTTCCCTGCACATGTCAGCTGTTTTGTTATTAAATATGTCAGCTCAGCACTCAAAAAATATGCTCTCACCCAACCCAAGATCATGAAAATGGAGACGCAATATGTATCAGAAAATGACGCAATTTTTTTTAATAAACTTTGGAATTTTTTTTCACCACTTAAATAAAAAAGCAACTAGACATATTTGGTGTCTATGAGCTCATAGTGACCTGGTGAATCATAATGGCAGGTCAGTTTTAGCATTTAGTGAACATGGAGAAAAAAACAACTATGGGATTGCATTTTTTTGCAAATTCACCTCACTTGGAATTTTTTTCAAGCACACGACATGGTAAAACCTATGGTGTCTTCCAAAAGTACAACTCGTCCTGCAAAAAACAAGCCCTGACATGGCCAGTTTGACCAAAAAGTATAAAAGTTATGGCTCTGGGAAGAAGGGGAGCAAAAAAATGAAAAGGCAGAACCAAAAATACCTCTGGTTGTTAAGGGGTTAAAGACCTGTTACTGCAATATACTGTATCTCAGATCAATCAATTTAGTCACATTGACTATACAGGTACATAACTTCATTGTATACCACTTTAATTCTTGGATTAGTATTGACAAATTGAAACTACAACTCACATTTTCAATGTGATTCACCCATGAATAGTACACCACAATCAGATGAGGTCTTTTTTTATCCGTATGTGGAGTATGATTATAGGATGGAAAAGCCCCAACCTTTTTGTACTGGACAAAGAGTTGATCATGATTTTCTGGGTTAGACCAAGTGATGTGATAGCTGCAGGGTATTATGGGAAAGCCAACACAGCTGCACAAGATGTTATTAGCCCTCTCTGAGTCTTTAGCTATGTGTGAAATGGTGCTGGGCATTTTTAATTTCTCAAAATTTTCAAGCACAACGGAATGAACCTTTTTGTACACTATGTGGAATGTGAGCATAGGCTGAAAAAGTCTAAAATGGCAATGCTTGGCTGATCATATCATTATATCAGCCACAATAGTCAAACTTGATTGGCTGGGCTAGACCATGTGATGTGATAGTAGTATGGCGTTATGGGGAATTCCACAGGGCTGCATCTGAGTTTTCAGCAGTGTGTGAAACGGCACCAGGCATTTTTAGTTTTTACTGAGAATCTTTGAAAAATGAAAGGGTGTTCAATTTTGTGGGGGGCTGTGGATTTCATGAATTTTGAATCAGAATCAATAATTTAGGGATTGGTCATGACTAGAGTTGAGCGACTTTTGGTTTTTTAGGGTCGCGTTTCGTTTCGTGAAACCCGACTTTTCCAAAAGTCGGGTCGAGCAAGATCGTCCGATTACAGGGAAGAGTCGGGGTCGTCCCGAAACACGAAACCCAATGTAAGTCAATGGGGAATAAAAGTCGGCAGTGAGAGGAGGACAGGAAACACACCAACAGTGCCCATTTGAATGCCAAAAGCATCAATTCTTCTTACCTAAGCTTGTCAACCTTAATTAACTTCATAATACAAGTTACGCACTGAAAAATGGGGGTTATTTGGCTACAGACTGTGGGGGGGGGAGGGCTGGCTCCAGGTTTTCATGTGCCCTGGGCGAAAGAGCGCCCCTTTAACACATACCACAACTCATCATGCTCCGATACGGCAGAGAAATAGCGGTATAGTACAATGAAAAATACCTCACTTTTTACATCTCATGACGAGGCCCATCTATTTCTCCATACAGAATCATTGGTCCCATATAATGTTTGAAACAGTATATGATGAGCTCCACATAATGCTACAGTATATGTTGGTCCCCATGGATGAAGCTCTACTGTCTTATGGGCCCAAATAATGCTCCAAACATAATGGGCCCCATTTCTAATGCTCTAGTGTATAATGGGCCCTGTAAATGCTGCTCCAGTGTCTGATGTCCACCTTTGGAATGTTCCAGTGTATGGTGGGCCCCATCTATCATTCTCAGACGGTGTTAGGCCCAGTATGGATTGCACGTGATTGCACAAAGGTTAGAAAGGGTACCGTATCCCCAGATAACATGTATGGATAGCATACACATTCAAAATATATGTCTCAGGAGGCAGGCTCAGACGGTGTAAGGCCCAGTATGGATTGCACGTGATTGCACAAAGGTTAGAAAGGGTACCGTATTCCCAGATAACATGTATGGATAGCGTACACATTCAAAATATATGTCTCAGGAGGCAGGCTCAGACGGTGTTAGGCCCAGTATGGATTGCACGTGATTGCACAAAGGTTAGAAAGGGTACCGTATCCCCGGATAACATGTATGGATAGCGTACACATTCAAAATATATGTCTCAGGAGGCAGTCTCAGACGGTGTTAGGCCCAGTATGGATTGCACGTGATTGCACAAAGGTTAGAAAGGGTACCGTATCCCCAGATAACATGTATGGATAGCGTACACATTCAAAATATATGTCTCAGGAGGCAGACTCAGACGGTGTTAGGCCCAGTATGGATTGCACGTGATTGCACAAAGGTTAGAAAGGGTACCGTATCCCCGGATAACATGTATGGATAGCATACACATTCAAAATATATGTCTCAGGAGGCAGGCTCAGACGGTGTTAGGCCCAGTATGGATTGCACGTGATTGCACAAAGGTTAGAAAGGGTACCGTATCCCCAGATAACATGTATGGATAGCGTACACATTCAAAATATATGTCTATACAACAGGAGGCAGGCTCAGATGGTGTTAGGCCCAGTATGGATTGCACGTGATTGCACAAAGGTTAGAAAGGGTACCGTTTCCCCGGATAACATGTATGGATAGCGTACACATTCAAAATATATGTCTCAGGAGGCAGGCTCAGACGGTGTTAGGCCCAGTATGGATTGCACGTGATTGCACAAAGGTTAGAAAGGGTACCGTATCCCCGGATAACATGTATGGATAGCGTACACATTCAAAATATATGTCTCAGAAGGCAGGCTCAGACGGTGTTAGGCCCAGTATGGATTGCACGTGATTGCACAAAGGTTAGAAAGGGTACCGTATCCCCAGATAACATGTATGGATAGCGTACACATTCAAAATATATGTCTATACATCAGGAGGCAGGCTTAGACGGTGTTAGGCCCAGTATGGATTGCACGTGATTGCACAAAGGTTAGAAAGGGTACCGTATCCCCAGATAACATGTATGGATAGCGTACACATTCAAAATATATGTCTATACATCAGGAGGCAGGCTCAGACGGTGTTAGGCCCAGTATGGATTGCACGTGATTGCACAAAGGTTAGAAAGGGTACCGTATCCCCAGATAACATGTATGGATAGCGTACACATTCAAAATATATGTCTATACATCAGGAGGCAGGCTCAGACGGTGTTAGGCCCAGTATGGATTGCACGTGATTGCACAAAGGTTAGAAAGGGTACCGTATCCCCGGATAACATGTATGGATAGCGTACACATTCAAAATATATGTCTATACATCAGGAGGCAGGATCAGACGGTGTCAGGCACAGTATGGATTTGACGGCCCAGATTACACAGCGGAGGAGCAGGGAGAGGTAAAGATTGCAAATGCTGGGGCCCTACCCAAGCAAGGGGGGCCCACTCGTGGGCGTCGGTACTGGCACTGGGCCCCTCATAGTACAAGCAGTGTGTCTGACGGCGGGTGTGCACCACCACCGTCAGAGACACTTGATTGCACTATGAGGGACCCTGTGCCAGTGCCCGCGCCCAAGAGTCGGCCTACCCACCTGTCCAGGGCAACGGCACTCGCACGGTATCGTGCGCTAGGTGGTGACCCCGGCCATGGGGGGGAGGCAGCACAGTTAGGGAGTTTTAGAAAGTGGCATATGTTGATGTTGGACATTCAGCTGATGCAAAAGGTGAAATAGGTGAAGTACCAGGAAGAGGTGGGCCAAAGCAAGCCATTTTTCTGTCACCCTATGTGTCATCAGGGGAAGGTGGGACAAAATCCTTGGAAACCCATGCGTGGTTCATTTTAATGAAGGTTAGATCATCCACATTTTGGGTTGACAGACGGGTCCTTTTTTCTGTCAGGATTGATCCAGCTGCACTGATTTTGAATCTCTGCACACACTTTTGGACACTGGATGGACACTTTTGGATTGTGTGAGGCCCACTGATATCTGAGCGCTATGTGACAGGCTCGATGGCACAGCTGTGACCAAAGTGACTAGAGGATAAGGGAGATTTTGAATCTCTGCACACACTTTTGGACACTGGACACTTTTGGATTGTGTGAGGCCCAATGAATATCTGAGCGCTATGTGACAGGCTCGATGGCACAGCTGTGACAAAAGTGACTAGAGGATAAGGGAGATTGGATTGCTTTTAAAAAAGCAGTTTGCGGAGCAGTGGGTAAACAGCAATGCAGGAATGTCAGGAAGCCTTAGAAGGCAGCCCAACAACCAACACCACTGATACACCACTATATAGCCTCCCCTTGCACTGCACACACAGTGACTGGTGTGTTGTGCAGGCCAAATTGCTAGCAGCAGAAGCAGTTTTTTTGTCTTCTCAGCAGGACAAAAAAAAATTGGGATTGCTTTTAAAAAAGCAGTTTGCGGTGCAATGGGTAAACAGCAATGCAGGAATGTCAGGAAGCCTTAGAAGGCAGCCCAACAACCAACACCACTGATACACCACTATATAGCCTCCCCTTGCACTGCACACACAGTGACTGGTGTGTTGTGCAGGCCAAATCGCTAGCAGCAGAAGCAGTTTTTTTGTCTTCTTCCCTGCCTAACGCTCTCCCTACAGAATCAGCAGCAACCTCTCCCTATACTAAGATCGGCAGAAGTAAGATGGCGGTCGGCGTGCACGCCCTTTTATACCCCCTGTGACGCCCACCAAAGCAAGCCAATCACTTGCATGCCCTTCTGAAAGATGGTGGTGACCCGTGCCTATGTCATCACGTTGCCCACAGTGTCCGTGGATCCTGATTGGCTGAAAAAGAGCGCAAAACAAACTTTTGAAACGCGACTTTGGCGCGTAAGTCGCCGACCTCGTGGCCGACCTCATCCTAGGGTCGGGTTTCATTTCATGAAACCCGACTTTGCCAAAAGTCGGCGACTTTTGAATTTTTTCGACTCGTTTCGCTCAACTCTAGTCATGACTCATAGCATCTCTACTTATACTGTTCTAGTGATGACTATGCTGTTTCTCCCAGAAGTCCAGTGGCATTGTTTTATGTTGTGAGTTCTAGATCCTGTGTAAGGGATTTTGGCATTTAAAGAGAATCTGTCAGCAGGTTTTTCTGCTTCATCTGAAAGCAGCATAATGTAAGCAAAGAGACCCTGGACCCAACTATGAATCAAATAGTTTACTGGGTGCAGCCATTCTGACACAATCTAGTACACAACTTGGTAAAATCAATGGTGTCGTTCAAAAGTACAACTCGTTCCACAAAAAAAAGCCCTCACATGGCCATATAGATGGAAAAATAAAAAAGCTATGGCTCTGGGAAGGAGAGTGAAAAACAAAGCGCAAAAACAAAAAAATCTCCCGGGGTTAAGGGGTTAATAGATATATTAAACCCGATGAAGCGGTTGCACTTAGTTTGAAATTACATGTCAGAATAGATTTCTCAATCTGAACTTATAAACAGCTCATTGTAGTTTTCAAAGTAAGTGTAACAGCCTCATTAGATTGTGTAACAGCCTCATTAGATTTATTTAATATGATATTTAAAATTTGTTAAATTTATTTATTATGATAATTTGATATGTGACGTACCAACAAGGTGGAACTCCACCTTGGATAAACTGTAGAGACTGTGCAAGCAGCAGGCAATAGTGGAGTATCAGCTGCAGCATGCACACAGCTGAGTCGCTTAGCGAAGCAACATCACTTCACCACCAATGAGTGGGCCTCTATGTGGGACGTGTGTGCCATATTGCACTGCTTCAATTACTCCAGCAAAATGGCCAGCACAGATGATACCATCATGAACCTTACTATACCACTTCTATGCATGCTAGAAAAAAACACATCAGGCCATGATGAATGAGGAAATAGCCCCAGAGGAAGAGACGCAGGAGGAACAGGAACCATTCACAATGTAATCAAGCCTGTCATCCACACATGTCTCAGAGGGTGGGTTACTATACCAACAGTGGCCAGGTACACAATGGTCCAGCAAGGGGACCATTTTGGAGGATGAGGAAGTGGAGGAGGAGAAACCGTGTCCACTGCAGGGTGGCACTCAAATCAGCTCACAGGCATCACTAAAGCATGGCTGGGGATACAGAGGATGCAGACCATACACCTCCCATCAAGGACAGCTTGTCATTGCCTCCAGTCAGCCTGACACGTCAATGCATGCTGCTGTGCCTGCGCTATGACTGCTGAATTGCCTGAATTGTTCCCACTGAATGGCCACCCTGCTCGATCCCCGCTACAAGGACAAGATACCATTCTGGAGCAGGATCACAAAATGCCTGAATACAAGCACATGCTGGTAGAGGTACTATTGGTGGCATTCCCACTGACAGTGTGGACTCACTGTAAGAACAAGGCAGAAAAGGAAGTTGCCAAAACAGCTGGTGCACTGCATGGGTCTGCTTATCCCTGATTAATTTCCACATAGGTGTACTAGAATTCAAGTCCTTTTCCTATCTGGAAATGTTATTTGCATATCTAAATCCCCAAATAAGCACTGCTTGACCCATAAGTCTCCTTATGACAGCTTGATACTCTACACATGGAGAAAAAATTCCGAGGCCAAAAACAAGACCTTACACAATTCAATTCAATCTCAATTGACAGCAAAATATAAAAGTAACGGGTCTCATAAAATGGCTACAGACACCAATTTTTTTTCTACGTAATGCTGATTTTTTAAAAGCGCTAAATTTAAAAAATATATACAAGTTTGTTATTGTACTGACCTGTAAAATCATATTGCTGGATAATTTTACATGTTGAACTCTGTAAAAATGAAACACAAAAAACAGCGGCTGCACTGCATATTTTTCACCTTGTTATATTGTACAATGATAATTATCTTTTAAGACTACAACCAATTTTGCAAAAGTCAAGCCCTCATACGGCTGTGTTGGCAGAAAAATAGAAGCATTATAAAAGAGGAAACGAAAGGGGAAAAGTTAAATTTGCCCTGTCATAAAGGGAGTAATGACATATTAACTATACATAAAAATAAAAATTCTATTAAACTCTGAGACTTAGTCTTCGTGAACACAGAGCACTGTCCACAGTGTGTGAACCGTGATGATTTAATTCCACGAAGATGTAAGGCACCCCATATCTCACTACATATCGGACTGTTGAGTAATTTTCCTTTAACTTCTTAACACAGCATCTGAATGACCAAGTCAGCTAAATATTCATCATCAACAAAAAAGAAAATCTGAGGCATTCAGACAAGAAGGAAGACCCTATACACCTCTATTGGGGCCATAGCACTCATACATTCAACTTAGCTCTATGTTTGTGTTTGTTATAGAACTCCAAGAGCTTTTACAACATTTGGATTTCATATAATTGGTGGGATCAATTTCCTAAATGAAGCAGTTAGCCAGAAATATATTTCCCATTTTTAATATATGCTGTTAGAATATAATTTTTACAATTCCAATTTTTGTTAAAGTTAGTGGGCGGTTAAATAAATACAGAAATGCAGGTATATGTTTAATCATTAATCTGTGACCTATTTCATGCTATGGGAATATTAGTGAAGATGCTAATTAATAACAGCCTAAGAAGGATAATAATTTATATTTAACAGGCAAGTGGTTTTCAACAAACTATGGCAAAAAGTCTAATAGTCAGGAAAAAAAATTAACTAGTGTTTATTTGTCACTTGATAAAATAATGGACTACTGATCAATTCCAAAGTTTCATAAAAATAGAAAATATATAATCGCTGTGTTAAATTGTAGCAGATTTTTAACTGGCTCAATGTGAACTATTTGACATTTGACAGTAAGTACACAGATGAGATTTTAGTTTGTAACAGAACACATGAGATTGTTAAAATAAGGTAAAATAGTTTATAACATGATCTACAATCAACTGTACATCAATAGATACATTACTTCTGAAAATGTGTATTTATTTTATACAATTGTGATGTTTCCCCTAAAATACATTCCAAAATAATAGAAGTTGAACTCTAGGTAATATAAAAAGTAAAAAAAAAAACTGTTTTTTGGAATACCCATAACACTATTGCAATTGGAATAAAAGTAGCCTATTCTCTGAGTCTTTTTCATACTTCCAATGAAGGTAAAGTTTTTTCATTTCACTTGTGTTTTATATGCACCTAATGAAATATGTTTTTTACTTTACGTCAACTAACTGCTGATTTCTTTGTTAAATTCAATAAGTATCTGCAAATTTTGAATCTGAACTTTTATAACAATTTATGATTGTTGATATTGTTTATTGCTTTTAGGAACTGGACCACCCGAACTCCACACAGAAACCATAATGTATTGACATTTGACAACACTATATATTTCATATATAACTGCACTTTTAGAAAATTAAGAAATGTAATAAAGACATGTGAGGAGTTTTGATTGTTGGGGTTTGGGTCCTGAGACCATACAAAAAAGAGAATGAAGCGCTTTGCTAAGTGCCTTTTTTATAAATAGGCTTATAAATTTTTTACTGAACCTTTTTTTCAGTCTTGAACTGCTGAAACCCTTGGCTAAGCACTTATGCTTCCTTATTTTAGCTGTCAATAAGGGTCTCACTACCCGGAACCCCATCGATTAAAACTTTTAACATTTCTCTGTGTCATGTCAAAAATTCTCTGAAAATGTAGTTAAATTTATGCAACACGCACACGTAGAGTGTTTGATGAGTTTTTTACATAAGTATTTTTAAGCCAAAACCAGGAGTGGAAAAGGAGGAAAAGTATAAAAGAAACATGTCACCACTTCTGCATTTTTTACCCACTCCTGGTTTTGGCTTACAAATACTGAGGTTTTTACCTCAGTAAAATAGTACCTCAGTAAAATACTCACCAAATATTCATGTGCACGTGGCCTAGAAATGTATTGTTTATTGGAGCTCTACCCCTACAAATGTATGTGCTTATTTTACAGTATACTGTCAGTTTAATCTGACAGGATCCCCTTAATGTGAATGTCCATCCATAAAAGTAATATTGTTTACTTCCTAAGGTCTAATATTCTGTATGAATTATTATTTTCTTTATATCTTTATAGTGGTTTTCACCCACTCCTGGTTTTGGCTTCCAAATACTGATGTAAAAGCTCACCAAATACTGAATGTGTTCACTTGGCTGTAGAGATGAGTACATTTATTTGAATGAAATTTAATTCTACTCGAATATCCAATATAATCTGCATTTTGAGAATACATATTTTTGTAAATTTACTTTACATGGTGTGGTAGATTGGCTCACTCAGTTGTACTCTGTGATAGACACAGGAACACCTTTGCTTTAGGAATGTCCTTGGTTTATTAGATGCTGCATAAACCAAGGTGAACCACAAAGTAAACACTTCCCTCTGGGCAAAACAGCAAAACAAAACAAAATGGTAGCACTAAGCACAGTTCTTGTATTAGTGGGGATCAGCCCTCTCAGGGTTAGCAAGTCCCATGGTTCAGGTATAATCACTTCTCTGGAGTGTTCCTCTCCAGAAACTGAACAACTACTGCCTCTGGAGGACAGCAAGTTAAGCCCCAGACTATACTCTGGGGTGGAGATAAGTTGGACAACCTCCCACCTGCTCTATCGATATCCACACAAAACCCAGCCCATTATACAAATTAGCTGTTAACCCTTCACTGCACTTAGTGTGCTGGAGGAAAATACCTTGGTTTTGTGTCACTGACGCCATTAACTGCTGTGAAACATATCTCCCCTCCAACAGTTTACCAGTGACTTTGTCACAATTGATTCAGCAAAATGGCACCCGGCTGGTCTTCAACTTGCAAAACGTTAGATAGCCAGTAAAATTAAAAAACAATATATATATATATATATGTATATCCTTACCTCGCTGCTCACCTGTCCATTTCTTCTGCTGCTCACCATTTGGTCCTCAGAGCCACCTTTTCTTTCCCTTGTCATGAGCTGATTCTCCTGGTCTTTTCACTCTAGGCCAGGACCAGGCCTCAGAGGTCACTTGATATCATGTACATGCAATGTGTTGTGACCTCTGAGGCCCGGTTGTGGCCAAAAGTCCAAGTCTAGAGTGAACAAGTCCCATGGTTCAGCAGAAAATAGAGAACCACATGAGAGGTAGAGCTGTGTACTGTTCATAGCCAGGTCCTCAAGGCCTCTTATTTCTGCAGTCATGGCTTTGGCCTGTTTACTTCAGTGACCTTTCAAGCCTGGTATGTGCATATCACAGGGAGAGGAGGCACAAGTTTGTGAAGAAAAGAAGAGGCTCTGAGGACCAGATGGTGGGCAATGAGCAGCTGAAGGGTGAGGTAGATGAATGGTGAGTGCAAGTTGTTGATTTTTTTTATTTTTACATTCTACGATTATTATTCCCTTGTGTCTATAGGGATCTCAGAACATAAAAAGTGACATCAAGTTGAGGATGATAACTCTGATGTGAATTGAATTTCTGAGGAAAATCTGCAGGATTTGGCAAATTCAAATTTTATCAGATTTGCTCATATCTAGTTAAAACTTAAAGGTCTGTGCCATGGATGTCAAATGACAGTAAGAGAAGCAATGATCTTATCACTACAATCATTTAAAAAAATGATGGAAATGTTGAGGAAGTGTCTGTTAGTTTTCCTGTGACTGAAGGTGAAAAAGGAAAATGTATCAATTGGCTAAAAAAGTTAATGGGCTTGTCTAGTATTGGAAAACCTCCACTTAAAGGCTTCAATCTGCTGCACACATTAAAAAAAAGTCTGCACACTTATTTCTCTGATCAGAACCGCTCCTCCGATTTCCCAGCTGTGTCTTCCAGTGGTCAAATGATATAAACATTTTGTACCTCAGATTGAAGCTATTCAGAAAGGGTTGTCCCATACAGTAATCAGTCATTTGGATAACACCATTGATGAGGCATGGCATGGACCTGACACTGTTGAAGAGGGATGTTGAGGGTTAAGTAGAAAGAACATGTGGTTGACACTGTTGTGGGCTCATGCAGGTGATATCTTTAAAGAGGCATGTAGTTTACAATAGTCACCCATAGGTTTATTTGATCATCAGAATTTCTATCATTTAGTTTTACTCTCTGATTGTAGAAGTGAGGACTTTCCAAAAAATGGTGGACTGGATTTGCTTGTTACTGTTCTCTCATCAATTCCACATTATATTAAAGGGCATGTTGGGTAAAATCAATAAGTCTGCAGTCACTCTGTTTGACTGCAGACTTACAAATCCCCCCAGCGCACGAACTGTATGCTTCGGGGATTTGCCGGTTTCTGAGAAGGGACCTCCGTATGTATAAGTTATACAGACTAGACAAGTGTGTGAAGCGAGGCTACACCCACTAGATGGGCCCTGGCTTGGAGTATGCATAACACCTACATACCCTTCGGCCTTGGCTCAGAAACCGGCCAATCCCACAGTGCACAGTGTTTGCGCTGGGGGATTTATAAGTCTGCAATCACACAAAGTGACTGGTGATTTTTCAATTTGGACTGGACAACCTCAATAAGACCACCCACTATTGTAGGTGTTTTACATTTATTATTTGTCTAATTGCAATTTATTAGATTTGTTTTACTTACTGCATAGCAATCATAATTTTGTTAAACATGCTTAGCTTTTCATAAAATGTTAATCTTCCTAAAGAGTTAATGAAGAGTTAATCCAGTAAAAAGGTTTGTGCACTGTACTTTCTGTTATTTTATTATTATTTTATTCTGTCACAAAATTTACTTTAGTTTTTCGACTAATTCCAGTAATTCTTCTGAGTTTATTTCATAATCTGGATTAAATAAATAAAAAAATAAATATTTCAGGACTAACAAGTTCACAGGGCCAATTCAGTGACTAATACAGATGATTGCCGTTTAGCATTTAATTGTCATTTGAGTACATCATTTACTAATAACGATTATATTTCTCATTAAAATACTTCCTTCATTATTTCTTAGGTAAAATAGTGTAATCCAATAATTGTTCAATAAATTATTCTTTAAAACCTAATTAAAAAACTGAAATATTATCTTTCATCGTCAAAGTGCTGTAACAGAGATGTACTAATTATGAAAGAAATGAATTTGTTCAAAAATTACCATTTCAGTCTATGCTTTATAAATTCTTAATGTAAAACTAACATATAAAATTTACATCAAATATATAGATACAATAAAACAAACACATTTTAATCTGGTCTTAACTTCAAAAGGTTTTGATTATTGTAATTAAATAATACATGATATAATAAAGCTGTAAAATGCATGATTAGTTCATTGGCAAGTGAATATTTTACACTTATTTATGGGAGTAATGTACGACTTGTAGAATATGCATAATGTGTGAAAATATTGACACAATTAAACTTGTTACATGAGGAAAATGAAAAAGGGCTAATGAATTTACAGTGCAACTGAAACAGCTTGAAACTCACATTGAATTTTTGTATCTATAAATGTATAATAGTGGCAGTGTCAGGAGAGTTTTCAACAGTAAATGTTTAAGAGATGTATCTGCTTTGTGACAGTAATATACGCATGATGTACAGGCTCTTGTGAAAGTACTCACCCCCTTGGCATTTTTAGTGTTTTGCACCCTCACAACCTGGAATTTAAATGATATTTTTTTGATGGTTTGCAGCAGTTCATGTAAAGAACATGCCTACTACTGTGAACAATTGGGATTCTTTTTATTGTAAAGCAAACAACAGGAAAAAATAACTGAAAACTTCAGGATGCATAACTATCACCCTCCTTCAAGTCAGTACTTTGTAGAGCCTCCTTTTGTGGCAATTACAGCTGCAAGTCACTTTGGATAAATCTCAATGAGCTTTCAACATCTTGCCACAGGGATTTTTGCCCATTATTCAAGGCAAAACTGCTCCAGCTATTTTAAGTTAGATGGTTTTCTCTGGTGAACAGCAATCTTCAAGTCTGACCACAGATTCTCAATTGGTTTAACGTTTGGGCTTTGAGTAGACTACTCCAAAACATTTACACATTCCTTGTTAAAACCAATTGTGTTACTTTAGCAGTATGATTTGGTTCATTGGCTTGGTGGAAGATGAACCTCTGTCTCAGTCTCAAATAACTGACAGACTGAAAAAGGTTTTTGCTCAAGAATATCCCTGTATTTTTCTCCCTCTAGCTTCCCTCTGACTCAAACCATGTTCCCTTTCCCTTCTGCCAAAAACATCCACACAACCATGATTATTCCACCACCATGTTTCACTGTGGGGAAGGTTTTCTTTGAGTGATGAGTTGTGTTGGTTTGGCTTCAGACATAGCATTTACCTTGGTGACCAAAAAGTTTAATTTTGGTCTCATCTGACCGTAGCACCTTCTTCCATACATGTGAGGAGTCTCCCATATGTCCTTTGGCAAACTTAAAATTAGCCTATTATTAAATATTTCATGGGGAAAAAATAAACTAAAAAAGTACACATCTATGGCATCACTGCATCCAAAATGAACAGATCGTTAAGATTGTCACACCAGTTAACTCCTTCAGTGAACACCGTAAAAAAAGAGGCAAAAAATTATGCTTTTTCATCATATCGCTGAACAAAAAGTGAAATAAGACGTGATCAAAAAGACAAATGTAAATAAAAATGGCATGGCTGAAAACATTATCTTGTCCTGCAACAAATAAACTGCCACATAGTTCCATCAGCGGAAAAATGAAAAAGCTATAGCTTCCATAATAAAGTGATACCAAAGGTATAATTTTTCCTATAAAATAGTTTTTTATTGCGCAAAAGCGCCATAACACAAAAACCTATATAAATTTGATTTTGCTGTAATTGTAATGACCTGAAAAATAAAGTTTCCTTATTAATTTTACCACATGCGGAACCATATTAAAAAACAAACAAAAAACACAATTTCTGAAATTCTGGTACTTCTTCATCCTGCCTCCCAAAAATTCAAATAGAAAGCAAAAAAAAAATGTTATGTGCCCGAAAATGGAACGAAAATGGTACCAATAAAAAGCATCTTTTAGTGTGTGATAGCAGCCAAGCATAAAAATCTGATATAAATCTGGTATCTCTATAATCTCACCGACCAGAAGATTAACCCGTTAACCCCTGGAGCTTTTTTCGGTTTTGCGTTTTCATTTTTCGCTCCCTTTCTTCTCAGAGCCATAGCTTTTTCAGCCAATATGGCCATGTGAGGGCTTATTTTTTGTAGGACGAGTTGTACTTTTGAATGACACTATTTGTTTTAACTTGTCATGTACTTGAAACTGGGAAAAAAATTCCAGATGCGGTGAAATTGCAAAACAAGTGCAATCCCACGCTTGTTTTTTGTTTTGCTTTTTTGCTAGGTTCACTAAATGCTAAAATTGACCTGCCATTATGATTCTCAAGATCATCATGAGTTCATAGACACCAAACATGTCTAGGTTCTCTTATATCTAAGAGATATTCTATCTTTTATCTTTTTTCTATAAAAAAATGCATAATTTTCCGAGACCCGTAACGTCTTCATTTTTCATGACCTTGGGTCGGATGAGAGCTTACTTTTTGAGTGTCGGGCTGATGTTTTTAATGATTTCACTTTTGTGCAGATGCATTCTTTTGATCGTCCATTATTGCATTTTAATGCAATGTCGCAGCGACAAAGAAAAACGTAATTCTGGCGTTTTGATTTTTTTTCACGCTATGCTGTTTAGCAATCAGGTTAATCCTTTTTTATTGATAGATCAGGTGATTCTGAATGAGGCGATACCAAATATGTGTAGGATTGATATTTTTATTGTTTTATTTTGATTGGGGCGAAATGGGGGTAATTTAAACTTTTATTTTTTTAATTTTTTTAATTTTTAAACACTTTTTTTACTTTTTACATGCTTCACTAGCCTCCATAGGAGGCTAGAAGCATGCCATACTTGATCGGTTCTGCTACATATAGGCGATGCTCAGATCGCCTATATGTAGCAGAAATACAGCATTGCTATGAGCGCCGATCACAGGGTGGTGCTCATAGCAATCTGCTGGCAGCAACCATAGAGGTCTATATGAGACCTCTGGTTGTCATTGCAACATGTCACTGACCCCCGATCATGTGACGGGTGTCGGCGATGCGCTCATTTCCAGCAAGCATTTGACAGCGGGATTTAACTAGTTAATAGGCGCGATCCACCCATGCCTATTGCGGGCACATATGAGCTGTTCATAACAGCTGACATGTTGCGGCTTTGAGGTGGGCTCACCGCCGGAGCCAACCTCAAAGCAGGGGATACTGACCGCTGACGTACTATCCCATCAGCGGTCAGTAAGGGGTTAAAGTTGTCTAACCACTTATACTGCATGGGAAACAGTGTGAAAAATAAATTAAACCAATTCACCTACTGTTGATTTGTTCATTTTGCCTCCCAAGATCACAGTATTGATCGGCACATATTTCTCCTGTGCGCTACAGTGATCACTTACAAAGGGTTTTCCATGTAATTATCTGAAATATGTGATTCAGATGGAACCCCCAGTGGAAGATTCCCTATAATAATAAGGCAGGAGTGGGCATTGTAGATTTTGTCTGGCCTATGTTCCTATGGTGCTTGTCTTTTTAAGTGTGCATAAAAATGACATCTAACACAGTTTCAGGCACCTCTGAAAAGGACAATACTGAATAGAGGCCAGACAGAGTCCAGTCTAACTATGCTGCTTCATTATAGTGAATGGCTAGCTTGGGGTTTCATCTGAATCACATCACTCAGAGAAGTAGATGGAAACCTCAATGTAAGTCCTCAGCATAGAGTGACGTAAAAATGTAATCCCAAATGTTATGTAAAATGTTTCTAATAAAAGCTTCAAATCAATCCACAAAAAAACAAGTCCCCACTTAGGTCATCATCTACCAATAGAAACATAGGGGGCTTCCACATTATTGGTAGCACAAAGACTCTGGAAAAGCAAAATGGCTCCTCACCCCCTCAAAAGAAATCCTGTGCTGCCAAATCCAAATGTTACTCTCCCTTCTGAGCCTCAAAGTGAGACTAAACCACATTTAGCATCCAAATGTTTGACATTTCTGTTGCGATGAGAGCCCAAATAATTTATGGATATGTGTGTCTCCAGAAGCATGAGCTGGACACAATGTACTGGTCACTGTAACCTACTTGTCACTCCAAAATACTGGTCACTACAATGTACTGGTAACTCACTACAACATACTGGTCACTACATCGGCAGTTTTCAATTTTCACTGAGCAACATCTGCTGCTGCTTGTTTCTGGAAAACATACATGAAGTCAAAATCATCACTATACCTGTAGATAAATTCCCAAACGGGTATAATTTCAAAAATGGGGTCAGATGTAGGAAGATTCTGTTTTTCTAATACTTAGGTGCTCTATATTTGGAGTCTGCAAACTTTTGTAGGAAAATCTGCGCAACAGGATGCAAATAGCCCTCTGTCAATCCCAAGTCTCGCTGTGTGGCTAAGCAGTACTGTACAGCCACATATCGGGCATTTCTACATTCAGCAGAAATTGTGAGACAAAGTTTGGTGCCATTTTTTGCAATTTCCCCCTGTCAAAATGTAAAATCGGGGGCTAAAACTAAACTTTGGTGATAAAAATGTAATTATTTTTCATCGCTGCCCAAATGGTATAAAATTCTATGACACACCTGAGATGGGCCTCGATGGGGGTGTCTTATGATGCTCTTCCACTTGGTGCAAGCTAAATGCGGATGTCAATGATTGTTAACATCGCGATTAGAGGCATATGACAGCTAATAAAATCAGTTATCATGTGCCAGGAAAGTTGCGTGCTCAGCACCGCAGCCTGCATCAAATACAGTGACACGACCTATGACGTACCTATATGTCATAGATTTTGAGGGAGTTAAATATGAAGTTTTATACTTATGTCTTTCTATTTTGTCATTGTCCCTGATTTGGGCATCTCTGGGTGGTCTACTACATTGGTGTTCCAAGTCTGGACAGATTAGGTGAGTTGACTCTCCTCTCCCCGTTATATAACTATGGCAGTACCTGTTATTTGTCTGCAGTACTGATGTCACTTTGACTGATGCTGCCAATCAGTGAGATCAGCAGCACATACCAACTATTTGAGCAGAGCCCCTGAGATTAGAGATTGGTTGCAGCACTGTTGACATTTAATGAGTGCTCTAGGCAACAGAGACTACGACATCTGTGGAAATCAGGTGTTAAGGGCATGTCACACTAAGAGATATCGCTAGCAATATCGCTATAACTTGTGACGTTATAGCGATATTGCTAGCGATATCGCTGTGTTTGATACTTACCTACAACCCGCTCCCCCGCTGGTTATCGCTGATCGCGCGAGAACAGGCTGGACTGTTTCTCGTCATCAGCTTCCTGCGGCGCTTCCTGCTGTGACGACGAGCGACGCATGGAGTCGGGCGGGAGGACGCAGGATCGCCTGGTGTGACAGGTAAGTAGCGACCCCCGTCCCCAGTGATGTCGCTGGTGAGATCTGCCTGTGTGGCAGCTCACTAGCGACCACTTAGCGATGCACCAGCGATCCTGACCGTGTCATATCGCTGGTCGGGATCGCTGGTGCATCGCTAAGTGTGACAGTACCTTTAGTTCTTAAGAGGGTAAGTAATTCACAGTTTGTTACTTATAATGACCACAAACCGTTTAGCGTAAATACAGCCTTATTAATGTCAAAATGACCTAAACACGTTTGGCTATGGGTAAAAAGATGATAACCTGCGGTGCCGTCACGCGCTATCTGTAATGTTGCTGTTTTATGGCTTTCTCGTTTGATCACTATGTCAAAGCTTTGAGATGTGATATCATCGCATTAGCATGATTCACCATGTAATGTCCGTTGCATTTCCTTTGTCTACTTTTTTACAGTCCCTCATGATTGGCTGTGTTATACCATGTGATATGATCGCTCCCAAGCATTATGGGCATTACTGCAATCTTCTGTAATGTGCAAAATGGCAGCAATCAATTTAGGTGAATCGCAGGAAATAAATAGAAAACTGTTCAAACTATCTAGATACAGCAAACTCATAAAAATTTGACACAACTTTGATTCACTCATCTCTATTATTTTTTCTTTCCTTAAACAAAATAATGTATTGCTTTTTTTTTTTATCCCAGAAGGAACAGAATTGGTAATACAGTAAAAGGGGCATTTATCTCATCAAATGCTAAATTACAGAAATGGAATAAAGTTGACTGTGAATTAACATTGTAAAATAGTTTAGACTTATATGAAATAATTTTTTGCAATTTTTTTACATTCCTTGAAAATCCTGCAGAGCTAAGTTTTTTTCCCTCTAAATTAGGCGAAGATCTTCTAGCTAGCACTGATTTTTTTTCTCTGTGAAATAAGATGATATATTCAGAAAGGTGACAGGTAACACTTTTTCAAGATTTTTTTTTCCGCTTTTGCATCTTTGTACAGTGAGATTTTTGTACCTTACTTTAGTGGCTGTCCATCACGGTTGTTATGTACGCAGTCTGAGTGAGCCCGCAGGGGATCCTAGTTATTTACACTCTTTTTCAAGATTTGAAGCTGTTATAATCATTCGCTGTCAACTTTGTGCTGACACTGAATTACTTTGTGTTTTTTATGCTTGGTTTGGGTCTGAAATACTAGCATCCATACCCTACACTGTAATTGTATGGGTGAGTGAGCTGACCAGCTATATACAGAATTACTAGCAGAGGAACAGAAGGCGTCTACATGTTGAGATTTGAGAAATTGCAGATTGAGGGCAGTAAACAAAGTCCTTAAGCTTTATATTTGTATCTGTCTAGGAATCCTACGGGAAAAATATGAGTTCGACTTTTTATCATTGCAGTCACAAAAACAATGTAAATGATGTCATGTAGAAGATTCAAAGATTATTATATCACTTAATTTACATCCCCTGCATGATAATACAAAATTTATAATGCATTTTTCTTTGTAATGTTAATATATATATATATTAAAAAAATTATTAACCCCTTAAGCCCCAAGGGTGGTTTGCACGTTCATGACCGGGCCAATTTTTACAATTATGACCACTGTCCCTTTATGAGGTAATAACTCTGAAACACTTCCATGGATTCCGGTGATTCTGACACTCTTTTCTCGAGACATATTGTACTTCATGTCAGTGGTAAAATTTCATTCAAACAACTTGCGTTTATTTGTGAAAAAAACGGAAATTTGGTGAAAATTTTGAAAATTTCACAATTTTCCAACTTTGAATTTTTATGCCCTTTAATCACAGAGATATGGCACACAAAAAACTTAATAAGTAACATTTCCCACATATTTACTTTACATCAGCACAATTTTGGAACCAAAATTTTTTTTTGTTAGGAAGTTATAAGGGTTAAAAATTGACCAGCGATTTCTCATTTTTGCAACACCATTTTATTTTTACAGACCACATCACATTTGAAGCCACTTTGAGGGGTCTATATGATAGAAAATACCCAAAAGTGACACCATTCTAAAAACTGCACCCCTTAAGGTGCTCAAAACCACATTCAAGAAGTTTATTAAACCTTTAGGTACGTCACAGTAATTTTTGAATATTTGCAAAAAAATGAACATTTAACTTTTTTTGACAAAAGAAATATTTCAGGTTCAATTTTTTTTATTTTACCAAATGTAACAGGAGAAATTGGACTGCAAAATTTATTGTGCAATTTGTCCTGAGTATGCTGATACCTGATATGTGAGGGGGAACCACTGTTTCGGCGCATGGCTGAGCTCAGAAGGGAAGGAGCACCGTTTGACTTTTTCAATGCAAAATTGGAATTCAGATCGGACGCCATGTCACATTTGGAGAGCCCCTGATGTACCTAAACAGTGGAAACCCCCCACAACTGACCCCATTTTGGAAACTAGACCCCCCAAGGAACTTATCTAGATATGTGGTGAGAACTTTGAACCCACAAGGGCTTCACAGAAGTTTATAACGTACAGCGGTACAATTAAAAAATCATATTTTTTCCACAAAAATGATCTTTTCACCCCCAATTTTTATGTTCCCAAGGGTAACAGGACCCTTAATGTTATTGTGCAATTTGTCCTGAGTATGCTGATACCCAACATGTGGGGGGTAAACCACTATTTGGGCGCATGGCAGAGCTCGGAAGGAAAGCAGCGCCATTTGACGTTTTTGACTGGAATTGAGATCGGACACCATGTCACGATTGGAAAACCCCTGATGTACCAAAACAGTGAAAACCCCCCACAAATGACACGATTTTGGAATCTAGACCCCCTAAGAAACTTATCTAGATGTGTGGTGAGAACTTTGAACCCCCAAGGGCTTCACAGAAGTTTATAACATACAGCGTACAATTAAAAAATCATATTTTTTTCCACAAAAATGATCTTTTCACCCTCAATTCTTATTTTTCCAAGGGTAACAGGACACTAAAAGTTATTGTGCAATTTGTCCTGAGTACGCATGGCAGAGCTCGGAAGGGAAGCAGCGCCATTTGACGTTTTTGGCTGGAATTGAGATCGGACATCATGTCGCGTTTGGAGAGCCCCTAATGTGCCAAAACAGTTAATACCCCCCACAAATGACAGCATTTTGGAAACTAGACCCCCAAGGAACTTATCTAGATGTGTGGTGAGCACTTTGACCCCTCCAGTGCTTCACAGAAGTTTATAACGCCCGGGCGTGAAAATAAAAAAATCGTATTTTTTCCACAAACATGATCTTTTAGTCCCCATTTTTTTATTTTCCCAAGGGTGCTAGGAGTAAATGGACCCCAAAAGTTGTTGTCCAATTTGTCCTGATTACATTAACACATCATATGTGGGAGAAAACTACTGTATGGGCACACGTCGGGGCTCGGAAGGGAAGTAGTGACGTTTTGGAATGCAGACTTTGATGGAATGGTCTGCAGGTGTCATGTTGCCTTTGGAGAGCCCCTAATGTACCTAAACAGTGGAAACTAGACCCCCTAAGGAACTTATCTAGATGTGTGGTGAGCACAGGGCTTCACAGAAGTTTATAATGCCCAGGCATGAAAATAAAAAAATCGTATTTTTTCCACAAACATGATCAATTAGTCCCCAATTTTTTATTTTCCCAAGGGTAACAGGAAAAATTGGACCCCAAAAGTTGTTGTCCAATTTGTCCTGAGTACGCTGGTACCCCATATGTGGGAGAAAACTACTGTATGGGCACAGGTCGGGTCTCGGAAGGGAAGTAGTGATGTTTTGGAATGCAGACTTTGATGGAATGGTGTTATGAATGAGTCACCGTAGGAGGCAAAAACAGAAATACTAGCTAAGTCCAGAAAACCAGGGAAGTTGGCAGCTATCGGATTGCAGACCCCTGAACCTATCAACAACAACTAGCAGTAGCCGTGGGGGGTTCCTATGGTGCCCTAGACCCCTCGATCACAGCCGGAGAACTACATAGCCTAAAGACAGAAAGGGAAATCTAAACTGCCCCAGAGCAGACCCCAAAGCAATAGGCAGCCCCCAACATATAATGACAGTAAAGCAAGATGAAAGATAGAAAGATAGGCTGAGCAAATGATGGGGCCCAAGCTAACTAGATAGGACAGGATAGAAAAGCTGCTGTCTGTAATCCGCCAAAACCCTATCAAAACAAGAGCCAACAGCTGATAGGGAAAAAAGCCCTGAAGATGCTAGGCTTCAAAAAGACTATATCAGTACTCAGGTATTTTCTGAAGACAGAGCAAAAAGGAATTCAGCTCACCCCAGCAGGGAATGGCAGAAATCAAGGAGAACAATGCAAAACAAAACCAAAACACAAATGCAAAAAGTAGAGCAGAAAACTTAGCTTTTGAGGAGCAGGAATCAGACTGGTCTCCTAGAATCCCTCAGAGAAATCACCAGGCAGGCAGAAGGGCGTCGACTGCCTTATATCCAGTCAGTAATTCCCATCACCCAGTCATCATCATCCTGCCCAGCTGCTTGGTAATCAGCCTCACTACCTTCTTTCACCAGAAGAGGGAGTTCATCAGACCTCAATGGTGAAGGGAAAATGAACTCACAACAGAATGGTCTGCGGGTGTCATGTGCGTTTGGAGAGCCCCGATGTATCTAAACTATTGAAACTCCCCACAAGTGACCCCATTTTGGAAACTAGACCCCTCACAGAACGTATCTAGATGTGTGGTGAGCACTTTGAACCCCCAAGTGCTTCACAGAAGTTTATAACGCCCGGGCGTGAAAATAAAAAAATCATTTTTTTCCACAAAAATGATATTTTTGCCCCCAATTTTTTATTTTCCTAAGGGTAACAGGAGAAATTGGACCCCAAAAGTTGTTTTGCAATTTGTCCTGAGTAGGCTGATACCCCATATGTGGGGGTAAAACACTGTTTGAGTGCATGGCAGAGCTTGGAAGGGAAGGACCACCATTTGACTTTTTCAACTCAGAATTGGCTGGAATTGAGATCAGACGCCATGTTGCATTTGGAGAGCACCTGATGTGCACAAACAGTGGAAACCCCCAATTCTAACTCCATCCCTAACCCCAACACACCCCTAACCCTAATCTCAGCCCTAACCCTAGCCCTAGCCCTAACCCTAGCCCTAACCCTAGCCCTAACTGTTATGAATGGGTAACCGAGGAGGAAAAAAAGACAACAAGCTAAGTCTCAGAAAACCGGAGAAGTTGGTAACTATGCAGATTGCAGATCCCTGATCTTAACCGCACAACTAGCAGCAGTTGTGGAGCGTTCCTAAGATGGTCCTAGATGCCTCGTCACAACCAGAAACTATATAAGCCTAAAGCAGGAAAAGAGGAAAACTTACTGCCCCAGAGCAGACCCCAAAAGGAAAGACAGCCCCCCACATGTATTGATGGTGAAACAAGATGAAAATACAAAGGCAGGAAAATAGGCTGAACAACCGATGGGGCCCGGCTAACTAAAAAGGACAGGAATGGAAAGACACTGTCTGGAATCTGCAAAAAAAACCCTACTAAAATATTGTCCATCACTTCTGATAGCAAAATTAACCCTGAAGTCACTAGACTTCTGAACCTATATCAGCACTCTGAAATATTCTGAGACAGAGCAAAAAAGAGGCCAATCTAATAAGGGACAAAAAGCATATTGGAAAATATTGATTAATAGGAGTTGAAATTCAACATAGCCCCAGCAGGGGCAGGCTGATTACACAAAAAACTGAATTGACCAACAAGCGCAAGTGTGAACATTAGCAAAAAAACAAACTTAACTTGAGAAGGCTGGAAGAGAGCTGAAGTCCAGGACCTGAGAAGCAGACTGAATCACCACCACCAGGATAGGGCGTCGGCTGTCTTATATCCAGTCTGATACTCCAGAGATCCAATCGTTATCTTCCTCATCAGGTGGCAGATCACTACCACTTAAACCAACCGCACTACCTCCCGTCACCACCAGAGGGAGAACGGAAGGGGAACTCCCAACTGGTGGAGCAGAAAATGAGTTCATGACAGTACCCCCCCTTGAGGAGGGGTCACCGAACCCTCAGCCATGCCACCAGGCCGATCAGGATGGGCCCGGTGAAAAGCACGAACCAATTTATTGGCATGAATATCAGAGGCAGAGACCCAAGAATTATCCTCCTGGCCATAACCCTTCCATTTGACCAAATACTGGAGTCTCCATGTAACCAAACAAGAATCCAATATTTTCTCTACCTCATATTCCATATTGCCTTTAACCAATTCAGGATCGGGAGGTGCCGCCACATGAACTACTGGCTCAACAAACCTCTTCAACAGTGACTTGTGAAATACGTTATGGATTTTGAACGTAACTGGAAGAGCCAATCGAAAAGAAACAGGATTAAGAATCTCCAAAATCTTATAAGGTCCAATAAATCTTGGCTTAAATTTTTGAGATGCAACCTTCATAGGAATATTCTTAGACGACAACCAAACCATATCACCCACTTTAAACCAGGGACCAATGGTCCTACGCCAGTTGGAAAAACGCTGGGCCTTTTCCTGAGAGAGTGACAACTTATCCACCACTTGGTCCCATATCTGCTGCATTCTCACAACCACAGTGTCCACACCTGGGCAGGACGAAGATTCCACTTGCCCTGAAAAGAATCGAGGATGAAACCCAAAATTACAGAAAAAGGGTGACATCAGAGTGGCAGAACTAGCTCTATTGTTCAGCGCAAATTCGGCCAAGGGCAAAAATGAGACCCAATCATCTTGATCAGCAGATATAAAACATCTTAAATAAGATTCCAGGGTCTGGTTTGTTCTCCCAGTCTGCCCATTGGTCTGGGGATGAAACGCGGAGGAGAAGGATAACTGAATTCCCAGATTGGAACAAAAGGCTTTCCAGAATCTGGAAACAAACTGGACCCCTCTATCGAACACAATGTTCGCAGGAATCCCGTGTAACCGAACCACCTGTTGTAAAAACAAGGGCACCAACTCAGCAGAAGATGGCAACTTTGGGAGTGGTACAAGATGGACCATCTTCGAAAATCTATCACAAATCAAACAGATAACAATCATTCTCTGAGAGACAGGAAGATCAGAAATAAAATCCATTGAGATATGGGTCCATGGCCTCTTGGGCACCGGCAGGGGCATCAGCAACCCATTAGAACGAGAACAGGGTTTAGACCGAGAACAAGTCCCACAGGACTGTACAAAATTCCTGACATCACGAGATAAGGCAGGCCACCAAAACGACCGACTCACCAATTCTCTGGTACCAAAAATACCTGGATGACCAGCCAATGTGGAGCAATGGACTTCAGACATCACTCTCTTTCTCCACTGGTCAGGAACATACAATCTTCCCATAGGGCAGCGCTCAGGTTTATCCTCCTGAAATTCCTCCAGGGCGCGTCTCAAATCGGGCGAAATGGCAGAAAGATCTACTCCCTCACCTAGGATAGTAGTAGGCTCGGTCACATTAAGAGAATCAGCAAAGAAACTCATAGAAAGGGCGTCTGCCTTAACATTCTTAGTGCCCGGAAGAAAAGAGACCACAAAATTAAAACGCGTGAAAAACAAGGCCCATCTAGCCTGTCTAGGATTCAAGCGTTTGGCTGACTCCAGATAAATCAGATTCTTGTGATCGGTGAGGACCACAAATTGATGTCTAGCTCCCTCCAACCAATGTCTCCACTCCTCAAATGCCCATTTCATGGCCAACAATTCCTGATTCCCCATGTCATAGTTGCGTTCAGATGGGGAAAACTTTCGAGAAAAGAAGGCACAGGGATTCATCTTAGAAGTTACAGGGTCTTTTTGAGACAACACAGCTCCTGCACCAATCTCAGAAGCGTCCACTGTTGTGAGTTCATTTTCCCCTTCACTACTGAGGCCCGAGGAACTCCCTCTTCTGGTGAAGAAAGGTAGTGAGCCTGATTGTCAAACACCTGGGGCTGATGATGATGACTGGCTGAGTGGAGTTAGTGACTGGATATAAGGCTGCCGACGCCCTTCTGGCCTGTGGGTGATTTCTCTGTGGACTTCTAGGAAACCAGTCTGATTCCTGCTCATCTAAAGCTAAGATTTCTGCTTTGCCTTTTTGCATTAGTGTTTTGTTTTCCTTGCTTTTCTGGATTCTGCCATTCCCTGCTGGGGTGAGCTGAATCTCCTTTTGCTTGTTGCTCTGTCTTCAGAATATTCCTGAGTACTGACATAGCCTTTTTTGAAGCATAGCGTCTTCAGGGCCTTTTTTACTGTCAGTTTGTTGGCTCTTATTTTCATAGGGTTTTTTCACGGATTGCAGACAGCAGCCTTCCTGTCCTTTCCTATTTAAGCTAGCTTGGGCCCCATCTTTGCTCAGTCTATCTTTCTGTCTGTGTTTTGGTTCTTTCTTCTTGCTTCACCGTCATTATATGTGGGGGGCTGCCTTTTACTTTGGGGTCTGCTCTGGGGCAGTTCAGATTTCCCTTTCTGTCTTTAGGCTATGTAGTCCTCCGGCTGTGATCGAGGGGCCTAGGGCATCGTAGGAGCCCCCTACGGCTACTGCTAGTTGTGTTGATAGGTTCAGGGGTCTGCAATCCGATAGCTGCCAACTTCTCTGGTTTTCTGGACTTAGCTAGCATTTCTATTTTTGCCTCCTACGGTGACTCAATCATAACAGTCCACCTCCACTTGAAATGGAAGTGAGACATCAGGTTGCCATAAAACTGGAGCTGAAGTAAATCTCCGCTTAAGCTCCTGAAATGCTGAGACAGCCTCAGGAGACCAATTCAGCACATCGGCTCCCTTCTTAGTCAGATCAGTCAGTGGTTTGACAATACCAGAAAAATTACCTATAAATTTACGATAGAAATTAGAAAAACCCAAAAACTTCTGGAGAGCCTTCAAAGAAGTAGGCTGAACCCAATCATAAATGGCCTGTACCTTGGCCGGGACCATTTCAATAGTCAATGGAGATAAGATAAATCCCAAAAATGAAATCCTCTGTACACCAAAGAGGCACTTCGATCCCTTAACAAACAGGGAATTCTCCCTCAAAATCCGGAACACAGTCCGGACATGTTCCACATGGGAATCCCAATCACTAGAAAAGATCAAAATATCATCCAGATAGATGATCAAAAACTTATCCACAAAGTCTCAGAAAATATCATTCATAAAGGATTGGAAGACAGAAGGGGCATTAGAGAGCCCAAAAGGCATCACCAGGTACTCAAAATGTCCCTCCGGAGTATTAAACGCCATCTTCCATTCATCCCCATGCTTGATGCGAATAAGATTATACGCCTCCCTGAGGTCAAGCTTAGTAAACCAGCAGGCACTCTTAACTCTGGAGAATAAATCAGACATCATAGGTAACCGGTACTGATATTTAACCGTCATCTTGTTAAGGGAACGATAATCAATACACGGTCTTAATGAACCATCTTTCTTGGCCACAAAAAAAACCCAGAGCCTAATGATGACGAGGATGGTCTAATATGACCCTTCTCCAACGACTCCTTAATATAGGATCGCATAGCATCATGTTCGGGTACAGACAAGTTGAAAAGCCGACCCTTGGGATATTTACACCCAGGCATCAACTCAATTGCACAGTCATAACTCCTATGAGGAGGCAAAGACTCAGACTTACTCTCGCTAAAAACATCAGAGAAATCAGCCAGATAATCAGGAATATCATGAGACTGAGGAGAGGTGGAGAAAACAGGAGCGTCCCTAAGAACACACTGACAACCCCAACTCACCTCAGACACAGATTTCAAATCCAAAACTGGGTTATGAGTTTGCAACCAGGGGAACCCCAGAACAATAGTATCATGCAAATTATGCAGCACCAAAAATTTACAATTTTCTTGGTGGTCTGGGGCAACTCGCATTATCACCTGGGTCCAAAACTGAGGTTTATTCTCTGCCGGAATTAAGTCCCAGGGCACATGGACGGAAGAGTACGTCTCATGGCAGAAAGGGGTTAAATAGTTTATTAACTTGCAATTGAATTGGTAACAAACGGGATTCCACTGACAATAAGCAAGAGGCAACAAAGACATAGAGTGCACCGATCCCCAGCCGCCTTGCCTCCTGCCCTCCATAAGGGCAGGGGCAGCTGGTCTTATGTTCTCTCAATTGTTAGAATCGGGCCAATTATGCTAATGACACTTTGATCAAACTCAGATCGGAGTTAGATCAGTGTCAGCATACTATGATCCGATTCTCTTGAAAACAAATTTTCTCTATATTCTCTATTGTGCCAGTACATGCAGTCTGATTATTTGCACGCATTCATTGGCTTGCATGGCTGAGTGTGATCCTATAATTGATTCAAACTTGAAAAAGTTATTACTTTTTTCCTACGACTAGCTCGGTCTGAGGGAAAAATCTGACATGTGCTTTGCCCATAGAATAACATTGGTACGAGTGACATCCGATGTTTTGTTGGATCGCACTCAGATGGAAAATTGGAATGAAGAGAGGTGAGAAAGTGAGCTTGTGAATGAGCTTTATAAATGTAAAATGTAATAAAAAACAATGTGCTGTAAAATACTTTAAAATAACAAGTGGATCACCTTCTGACCCTTAACATGTCCAAAGCTGGCTCCCAGTAGCTGCTCCAGTGCTGGAGTTTTGGCTTCAGCGATAATGTAATTTTGACAGCCCACATCACCTCTGAGCTTAGCAACTGAGCTGAGGTGGACAACACAAACAGCTCAGCTCCGTGATTGGCTACTACAGTTATGCGCACTGTTGATGTGACATCACCACTGCAGATAAAATATCTAAAACCAAGCAGTTACATGGAGCTGGTGCTGAGCCAGGGTAGGGTGAATGCCTACTATGTTTACGATGTTAGGCACTTTACAGTGTTTGGAGTCTACTTTCCTGAAAGAGGAAAAC
Organism: Dendrobates tinctorius; assembly: GCF_039654945.1. Taxonomy (NCBI): domain Eukaryota; kingdom Metazoa; phylum Chordata; class Amphibia; order Anura; family Dendrobatidae; genus Dendrobates; species Dendrobates tinctorius. Next base: position 1,014,408 of record NW_027361936.1, read on the forward strand.
CCATTTAAAGGGAATCTTTCAATAGGATCAACCTGTTTGCATTGGCATGTAGATCTTTCGAAAATGAAATGATACCTTGATATCTGCAATCTGATGTTGTGTTCCTGTAACATATCTGGTGCGCCCGCCAGGGCCAGGGGTTACTCGGTACCGGACCCAGGATGTGTCATGGCATCAGTGATCCGGTCCGTGGCCCTGAGCATCCAATAAAATTGATGAAAAGTGGTATAAAGTTTATAAAAGATTTGTGACACCACCTGTGGTACTCAGCAAGTAAGGTGTTAGCCGACGCTGCAGATTCAGTCCACTGGGGCAGTTGTTGATGCAGCAGAGTTGGTTCAGCTCTCCACAGGCAGAGCTATTCCCCAAGGCAGATTATGGTGCTGAAGATAATGGTGGTTGTAGTGCAGGGCAGACAACATAGCAAATAAACTGAGGACACAGCAGGGTGCAGTCTTTACACTTTTACTCACAGTTCTGTTGTTACAGTCCCCAGCTGGGGTGCTGTGTCCTCCAGGCTTGTGGTTCAGACAGCTCTCAGGTAGTTTGGGGTGTATTGATGAATCACACAAATATATCCGTAATCGCTAAACTCTAGGTTGCATATAAACTCATGTTTATTGTACTTGTCTATATTTACCCCGTTCACATGTAAAGTGCCATGGAATAAATGGCGCTATAAAAATGTATAATAATAATAATAACTCTGCCAACAAAGCAGGGAAAGGGAGGAAACACATGCTGGAACATATAAAACAGTCTTAAAAAAGACACAGATAGGAAAATAAATTGAGTGCAACCAAAAAAAAGGTGCAAAACACACAAATCTAGAGAAAAAAAACTGGCTCAGAGTCAATGATGAATTGAGGTCTTACTCTCCAAAATCAGAATCAAAGATTGCCTTATTTTTAGGTATATGCACTTGTTGATGGAACAGACCATATAAATGAATCCGACTTGGCAATAATTTGCTTTTAGGAAGAAGAATCCAACAGAAGGCGTCCAAAATAAAAGCACATGAATAGCATCATAAAATATCTATGTGGTTACCTATCAGTGGCTCATATCAGTATTCATCTATAGGAGAGTTAAAAATATTCCTTGTCACCCTTTTGCCAAAAAAAAGTTTCAAACATTACAGGAACACAATTGTCCTTTTTCATTTGTTTGTGGCTTTGGGTTACCATAAACCTTGTTTCAGTGGAGATACCACATGGTTACCTCAGTTATATTATTGAGTAGAGATGAGCTGATCAGGCAAAGTTTGAATTTGCCTATTCATTTTGATTTTCTCAGGATATTTCGATTAGCAGAACTGTTATTCTCCATGAATCCTTTCTATACTGTGGGGTCTTTCCAGATCCCAAAGCATAATAAAAGTAAGATGTAAAATATATACCTATGCTCACCTAAATGTTAACATCTGAAACCCCTTCTATCCTGACCATCACCTATCAATGACCTCACGACGAACGCCGTGACCTTGCATGCACAGATCTGTCCTGAGCCTCATCAGAGCTGGAAGTCTTGACCTAGCATGAAGAGGTCTGGAGATTCATCATTTGGCAGTGGTGATATAAAGATGCGACAAGGACTAGATGGGACCTGAGAGACAAGCAGTAAGGAAAGTATAAGGCCAAGATCACATTGCGTTTAACCAGCCCGTTCAACGCATAGCATTGATGGGCTGGTTAAAACGGTATAGCATAACGCGATCACGTTATGCTATACCCACTAATGCAGATGATTCATCTATGCGAGCAGTGACGGAGCCTCAGACGCTGCAGCCTGTGTCCGAGGCTCTGTCACTGAATGACGGCACATCGCAAACGCATGCCGTTTTACGGTATGCATCGCGATGCGCCCGACAATGGGAGTCAATGGCAGCATTAGCGGACTGCGTTACACCGCGTTATGCCGCGGTGTAATGCAGTCCGTCTAATGGACTGCCAAAACGCAGTGTGACCCCAGCCTAAGTTTTTTGCTTCAGACGGCACGCATTCTAGGGTTAAACTTTTGATAGCGCATTATGGTGAAACCATGTGGAAGTGAATCGCAGAAAATCCATATTTTAGTGAATGAGGATTTTTGTAATATTTGAGTAGAATTTAATTCCATTTGAATATTTGCTCATCTCTACTATTTGGGAACAGATGTCGGCTAGCATGTGGAGACTTTTCTTAACATTTTGTGTTACATATCAACTAATTTATATGCAGATAGTTGCAAAATATAGGAAACAGTTTAATTAGAGAAGGCCCAGAAATACCAACAGCATTTCTATTGGGTGATTCATTTATAACTAGGTCTATTTTGTTTTGTTTTTAAGTGATCTTAGCAGGAATACACATGGTCATTAAATAAAGAACTTCAGATTTAAACTTTGTTTAAAAGTAGCTGCTATTTGATCTTCATACAAGCCCCTGATTTACCAAATGTCTAGGATTATATACCATTGCAACCTAGTGTGTGTTTTTATGCAAACTTTTTTTGTAACATGTCGCGTTGGATGTTATGCTACACGACCGCACTATTACTTCAATTCCTCCATTGTAATAATTTTAGAATCCTACAATGCTTTTCTCTTCACTACCAGGGAACATCATACTAAGCTTCTGTAATTCTTCTTTGCCATACACTGTATAAATTATTTTGATTTAATAAAGTTAGAAATTTTATAATAAAATCTTTGAGCTATGTCAAAACATTCAGGAAGTCGGAGAAAATGACTCAAGAGCTCCCTCTACAGATTCTTGCACTCTTGTAATTTGCAACTGAAGATTCAAAAATGCTGATCTTCAAGACAACAAGACCCCCCTAATGTCCCTCAGGGCCCCTGGGCAACTGAACAGGCAATATATCTGATCCTATGGTGAAATCACCAGTATGTTAAACATATAGCATGATTCTTTAAAATGAGCCAACACATCTTTAAAGAACATTAACATTCCCTTTAGACTATGTTCCCACGATGAGCTTTTGATGGTTTTTTTTGACTCTGCATATTTTGGCTGTGCAGCAACTTACAGTTCCAGCAAAGTGGATGGGATTCAAAGAAATCTCTTGCCCACTACCTTTCTTTTTTACCCAGAGTAAACTGACATGGTGCATGTTTTAAATTAACATATCAATTTCTCTTGAGGATACTCTGAATTTTCTGTGCAGATTTTCCACAGAGACTTGCATTAGATGCAGAAATTCCGCAGGTAAAAACTGCACATGCATTTTTAGTGCATTTCCGTAGTGGAAATGCATTAAAAATGAGTATAATCTGCACCTAAGTATGTCAATAAAATTTTGCGTCAAAGCCAAAAAACAGGACGTTTCAGAAAAGGAAAGCAGCTTTATTTAAAGCATGATACAAAAGCAAGAAATAAATACCGCAGCATCAAAAACACTTTAATAAAACGTACACAAAAACACAATGGAAAAAAATGCAAGTAACCTAATTTAAGTGATAGGTGCAAGAAATTCAGCAACATCAAAAATACTCCAAAAGCTCATCGACGTAGCCTAAAAGAGTAATTCTGGACCATTTTTCTTGCTTGCAACTTTGTGTGTTCCGACACACTCTGTATAAAACAGACATCGGGTCTTCAGACTGTGTAGGGTATTGAAGGAAAAGAAAAGTGTCCATCCAAGTATCATTTTTATCATTCACTTCCAGAATGAATAACAGAAGGACAGTACAAAGTGTTTTTTGTAAGAAAGGTTGCCACTAAATGTTCTTGCTGCAGAAACAATTGCAGTTGGATGCATAGAATTGATTTTCTTCCACGTCAATGTAACCTATAGGTTCACGATCGAGTGTAAAGGACATAAAACATAATCGACATTGGAATTATATTTGCTTACATGTTGTTTCTTTTTATATTTTGGAAAATTTTGGATGCTGAAAGATTTAGTACATACAAAATATAAAAATGAAAAAAACTACATGATCTAACCTTCAATTTATTAATGATATCTATGGCTATTCAGAATGAAATATTACAAAAAGAACTTGAAATGTAGATTTTAAATATCATTTAATAGCCATCAATTATGACAATAATGATATCATATCCACATGAGGGCAGCAAACCAATCTCTTCTCCAGATCAGGTTGATGTTCAGTACATGAAGACCCTACAATATCATTCTTTCACTACAGATTTCATGTGCAATCTCCGCTGACCTGATATAAAGACTTATGAACTCGCCATATTTTCATTCATTTTTCCTTTCACGCAATTTGAGCTGCATGAATCATTTTTTCTTTTCAGTTTGAAAAAAAAAAAAATTTGCATGAGTTTCTCCCTGATCTGTAATATCTTTCTTTGTTGTGTTAATATATTCACACTGGCCAGGTCATCGCAGAGAAAAAGATGAATCTACAGCTTACGAAGATCATTCTATCTCAAGCTATTTAGATTTCAAATCTGTATGTAATTTAGCATCATTTCTGCTAAATGTTTTTCATTCTTTAAAATAGTTGCAATTTCAGACTTCGTAACAGGATGGAAATACTGAATTTTAAATTGATTTCATTTTTCTTAAAAAAAAAACAAAAAAAACAAAATAAAAACTACCAAAACAATTAATACATTAGTCCCAAATATATTATGGAATTCAACTGGAATTTCAATCTGCCACCGACTTGACAGCCATAGGCCACCCCAATACTGACAAATGTGAGTAATGAATTAGTGACAATATATAAAAAGTCTATATTCTCTCATGACTTTCATTAGCAAATTGGAAATATCTGTAGATTTCTGAGAATTACTTTTAAATGTAGCCAATCTCCTGTACTGCAAGGCTTGATTTGATGGTGACGAAGACCTGCTGTGAAGTCTTAATGAAAGATCATAGTAACTCTCCAAGACAGTCAAAAAGCTATGGGCCCTGGAAGACCTGAAATAATCGGTTTTACTTTTAATGGGAGCCATTTTATATTCATTAAGATCAAAATACAGTTTCAGAAGCAAATTGCAAAGCTGTTCCACTCCCAGCTTGAAAACCTTGAGGCTCTTGGCATTTTTTTTTTAATCTTGTTCATAAGCAAATATTCAGTTAATGTATTTCGTAAGCTTTGATGCTACCTTCTCATGAGCACAGTTCGGAGTGAGAACAAGCGAAGATATTCTGTAAGTAGAAACATTATCTGTAGAGTGCAATATTCTTATTGTGCATTATAATGCACAAATTATAGCAAAATGTATCTATCTATAGCTACTGTATTTATCTATCTTTCAATCTATCTATGTAAAAAGAAAAAACAAGAACAGTTCTTTTTTCTTTTTTTATATCAATACCGAGTGGAGCGTGCACAGCTTTTTATTGTCTTGTCACAATGTCCACAGCCGGTAGAACTTCAAATATGCCCAATGTTTTCTGGTATACTGTGGAAGATGCAGAGAGGATCCTTAACCCCTTTCCTACAATGGACGTAATATTCCGTCCATGTGTCCTTGGAACTAATTCCCATGGACGGAATATTACGTCATAGTGATCAGCGGCGCCCACGTGGTGAGCGCCACTGATCGTGGCCGGGTGTCAGCTGATTATCACAGCTGACACCTGGCACAATGTGTCAGGGGTGGTCACGGACCGCCCCCGACATGTTAACCCTTGGCACACCGTGATCAAACACGATCGCGGTGTATCAGGGGTTAAAGGGAAGCATCAGCAGGGAGGGGGCTCCCTCCGTGCTTCCCTGAGCCTCTAGTCTCCTTCCCTGCAGGTCCCCGGATCCAATATAGCAGCGGAAACCTTCAGGGGCCTGCAGGGAGCTGGCTTCCTCATGCCTGCAAAGCGCAGGCATGGAGGAAGCCTGTGTAGTGCCTGTGACAGATTGCTGATCTGTCACAGCAATCTGTGATGTGACACATTAGCGATCTGTCACAGGACAGTGATGTCCCACCTGGGACAATGTAATAAAGTTAAAAAAAAGTGTAAAAATAACTTCGCTAAATCGCTAAATAAACTAAAAAAAAAATATTCCCTAATAAATTAATTTTTTGCAAATAAAAAAACAAACAAACAATAAAAGTACACATATTTGGTATTGCTGCGTCCGTAACGACCCGCCCTATAACAAAGTCCCATTAGTTAACCCCTTTAGAGAACCCCTTAAAAAATAAAAATAAAAAACGAAGCAAAAAATAATGATTTATTATCTTACTGCCGAAAAAAAGTACAATAACACGTGATCAAAAAGACGCATATAAATATCCATGGTACTGCTGAAAATGTCATCTTGTCCCGCAAAAAACGAGCTGCCACACAGTGTCATCAGCGAAAAAATAAAAAGTTATAGCTCGCAGAATAATTATTTTTTATATAAAATTGTTTTCATTGCATAAAAGCGCCAAAACATAAAAAAAGACATAAATGAGGTATCGCTGTAACTGTACTGACCCGAAGAATATGACTGCTTTATCAATTTTACCGCACGCAGAACGGTGTAAGCGCACCCCCCAAAAGAAATTCATGAAATGCTGGTTTTTGTTCATTCTGCATCCCAAAAATCGGAATAAAAAGCGATCAAAAGATGTCACGTGCCCAAAAATGATACCTATAAAAATGTCAACTCGTCCCGCGAAAAATAAGATCTCACATGACTCAGTGGGTCAAAATATGGAAAAATTATAGCTCTCAATATGTGGGGATGCAAAAACTATTTTTACAATAAAAAGCGTCTTTTAGCGTGTGACAGCTACAAAATATAAAAACCACCATAAATAGTAAATCAAACCCCCCGCTATCACCCCCTTAGTTAGGGAAAAATAATAAAATTAAAAATATGTATTTATTTCCATTTTCCCATTAGGGTTAGGGTTAGGGTTAAGGCTAGGGCTAGGGCCAGGGTTAGGGCTGAGATTATGGTTAGGGGTGTGTTGGGGTTAGGGTTGGAGTTAGAATTGGGGCGTTTCCATTGTTTGGGCACATCAGGTGCTCTGCAAACGCAACATGGCGTCTGATCTCAATTCCAGTCAATTCTGTGCTGAAAAAGTCAAATGGTGCTCCTTCCCTTCCAAGCTCTGCCATGCGCCCAAACAGTATTTTACCCCCACCTATGGGGTATCAGCCTACTCAGGACAAACTGCAAAACAACTTTTGGGGTCCAATTTCTCCTGTTACCCTTAGGAAAATAAAAAATTGGGGGCAAAAATATCATTTTTGTGGAAAAAAATGATTTTTTTATTTTCACGCCCGGGCGTTATAAACTTCTGTGAAGCACTTGGGGGTTCAAAGTGCTCAGCACACATCTAGATAAGTTCCGTGGGGGTTTAGCTTCCAAAATGGGGTCACTTGTGGGAAGTTTGAATAGTTTAGGCACATCAGAGGCTCTCCAAACGCACATGACACCCGCAGACCATTCCATCAAAGTCTGCTTTCCAAAACGTCACTACTTCCCTTCCGAGCACCGACGTGTGCCCATACAGTAGTTTTCTCCCACATATGAGGTATCAGCGTACTCAGGACAAATTGGATAACAACTTTTGGGGTCCAATTTCTCCTGGTACCCTTGGGAAAATAAAAAAATTGGGGACTAAATGATCATGTTTGTGGAAAAAATACGATTTTTTTATTTTCGCGCCCGGGCATTATAAACTTCTGTGAAGCCCTTGGGGGTTCAAAGTGCTCACCACACATCTAGATAAATTCCTCAGGGGGTCTAGTTTCCAAAATGGTGTCATTTGTGGGGGGTTTCCACTGTTTATGTACATCAGGGGCTCTCCAAAGGCAGCATGACACCCGCAGACCTTTCCATCAAAGTCTGCATTCCAAAACGTCACTACTTCCCTTCCGAGCCCCAACGTGTGCCCATACAGTAGTTTTCTCCTACATATGAGGTATCAGCCTACTCAGGACAAAGTGGATAACAACTTTTGGGGTCCAATTTCTCCTGGTACCCTTGGGAAAATAAAAAAATTGGGGACTAAAAGATCATGTTTGTGGAAAAAATATGATTTTTTATTTTCACGCCCGGGCATTATAAACTTCTGTGAAGCACTGAGGGGTTCAAAGTTCTCCCCACACATCTAGATATGTTCTTTGGGGGGGTCTAGTTTCCAAAATGGTGCCATTTGTGGGGGATTTCCACTGTTTTGGTACATCAGGGGTTTTCCAAATACGACATGGTGTCCGATCTCAATTCCAGCCAAAAAAGTCAAATGGTGCTGCTTCCCTTCCGAGCTCTGCAATGCGCCCAAATAGTCGTTTACACCCACATATGGGGTATCAGCGTACTCAGGACAAATTGCACAATAACTTTTAGGGTCCTGTTACCTTTGGGAAAATAAAAATTGGGGGTAAAAAGATCATTTTTGAGGAAAAAATATGATTTTTTAATTGTACCGCTGTACGTTATAAACTTCTGTGAAGCCCTTGTGGGTTCAAAGTTCTCCCCACATATCTAGATAAGTTCCTTGGGGGGGTCTAGTTTCCAAAATGGGGTCACTTGTGGGGGGTTTCCACTGTTTAGGTACATCAGGGGCTCTCCAAACGTGACATGGCGTCCAATCTGAATTCCAGCCAATTTTGCATTGAAAAAGTCAAATGGCACTCCTTCCCTTCTGACCTCTGCCATGCACCAAAACAGTGGTTCCCCCCACATATCAGGTATCAGCGTACTCAGGACAAATTGCACAATAGCTTTTGCAGTCCAATTTCTCCTGTTACCCTTGGTAAAATAAAAAAAATTGAACCTGAAGTATTTTTTTGTGAAAAAAAGTTAAATGGTCAGTTTTTTTAAAAATTCAAAAAATTCCTGTGACGCACCTGAAGGGTTAATAAACTTCTTGAATGTGATTTTGAACACCTTAAGGGGTGCAGTTTTTAGAATGTGTCACTTTTGGGTATTTTCTATCATATAGATCCCTCAAAGTGGCTTCAAACGTGATGTGGTCCGTAAAAATAAAATGGTGTTGCAAAAATGAGAAATTGCTGGTCAACTTTTAACCCTTATAACTTCCTAACAAAAAAAAATGTTGGTTCCAAAATTGTGCTGATGTAAAGTAAACATGTGGGAAATGTTACTTATTAAGTTTTTTGTGTGTTGTATCTTTGTGATTTAAGGGCATAAAAATTCAAATTTGGAAAATTGCAAAATTTTCTAAATTTTTGCCAAAATTCTGTTTTTTTTTCACAAATAAACACAAGTTATATGAATGAAATTTTAACACTGACATGAAGTACAATATGTCATGAGAAAACAGTGTCAGAATCACCAGGATCCATGGAAGAGTTTCAGAGTTATTACCTCATAAAGGGACAGTGGTCAGAATTGTAAAAATCGACCCGGGAGTTAACGTGCAAACCACCCTTGGTAGTGAAGGGGTTAAAGGAATAGAAGGTGAAGCGACATTTTTGAGTATATCATCTCTAATAGACCCTATACATAAATATGGCACTGATACTAAGCATTTGAATACCTTGCAATTGCACTTGATGACTCTAAACAGAAGAGAATCCTAAGAGGCTTGTGCTCCAATATTCATATACTGTATGCTACAAATAATGGTTTTTGTGAGCGACTTTTTGCTCTGTCTAATACATTTTCTATGGACATTTTATTGCTAAATATGGAGTTTTAGCAGTAAGAAATTCAAAATTTGAATGTGGTCATATTAGAACCTGAGAATAAACTAAAAGAATCTTTAGAAACCAAGATATGGAATAAAATCAAATATTTGTTTGACACATGGCTGAATAAAACAAGGGAGGAACAGGAGGAAGTTAAAAGGAGGAAGTGGAATAGAGATGCTGAGGATTACAGACTTGGTACTTACTAGATCTGTCTTCACTTTACAGAAACTTATGCTATCCAAAAAGAGAGATTTTTTTGCCAATTGTAAATGTCCTATTAATATAGGCATATATTGCAGCTGTGAAACAGGTTTATGACAATAAACGATTTAAACATGCAAATCTAACAAAGAATATATGGTATATGATGCATTGTGTGAATTGGTCTATACCGGCGACATCACTATCAAGTCAGCGGACAAGAGTGGTGCAGTTGTTGTCATGGACACACACATATATATATATATATCAGAAATTAAGCACCAGTTGTTAGACACTAAGGTTTATGAAAAATTATCTGGAGATCCTAGGTTTAAGAGAGCTAAAAAAATTAAAGATACATTGGATGAAGCTAAATACTATGACATCATAGATGATAATGTATTTAAATATCTAATAGTGCAGATCCCAATACACCCATAATATATGTACAGCCAAATATACATAATTCCTTGACTAATCCCCCCAGGATTACCGATATTATCGAGTTGTGACTCTTTACTTGATCACATAAGGACCTTTTTAAGAATTTGGGGACCACTTTCGAGGCAAACCAATTCTTACATAAAAGATACAACCGACTTTCTATGTAAACTAAGGGAAGTTAAAATAGACAATAATATTATCTTAGCATATTTTGATGTATTCTTGTTATACACCTCGATTAACCATGATACGGACCTTGCCACGGTATGCAAAAAAATACAAAGCACTGCATACACTTTAGAATCTGTGGATTTTCTACTGAAATTAATATAAATCGTACTTAACCCCTTCATGACATGCGCTGTACATGTACAGCGCATGTCGTGTCTTTCCCTTTCATGTGGGCTCTGTCATTGAGCCCACATCTTTCCCGAAACATGCCGATAACAGTTGCGGGTGGAATCACCATCCACTCATGACTGTTAACTAGAGTTGAGCGATACCGTCCGATACTTCAAAGTATCGTATCGGATGGTATCGGCCGATCTTTAAAAAAAGTATCGGTATCGCCGATTCCGATACCGGAAGTCCCATTCAAGTCTATGGGACTTCCGGTATCGGAATAAGAAAAACCCTTTCCTGCCCTTGTACAGCCTCTCTGGGGTCTGTACGGGACTTTCGGGGGGCTGTGCCGGCCTGCCAGGGGGTCTGTGCAGGCTCCGGTGGTCTGTGCCGGCCTGCCGGTGGTCTGTGCAGGCTCCGGGGGGCTGTGCCGGCCAGCCGGGGGGCTGTGCCGGCCTGCCGGGGGGCTGTGCAGGCTCCGGGGGTCTGTGCAGGCATCGTCCGATGGGACTACAAGTCCCATCGGGCGATGCCTGCTACCATGACAGTGATTGACACATTAGCCAATGATGGGACAGTAGTAGTCCCATCATCCGGCTAATGTGTTAAATGTAAAAAAAAAAAAAAAAAAAAAATTACATGCTACATACATACAACATGCATACTACATACATGCTACATACATACTACATACATGCTACATTCATACTACATAAATACTACATGCAACATACATACTACATATATACTACATGCATGCTACATACATACTGCATGCTACATATATACCACATATATACTACATATATACTACATGCATGCTACATGCATGCTACATGCTACATACATAACACATATATACTACATACATACTACATGCATGCTACATACATACTACATACATACTACATACATACTACATGCATGCTACATACATACTACATATATACTACATGCATGCTACATACATACTACATATATACTACATGCATGCTACATACATACTACATGCTACATACATACTACATATATACTATATACATACTACATACATGCTACATACATACTGCATGCTACATACATACTACATATATACTACATACATACTACATACATGCTACATACATACTGCATGCTACATACATACTACATACATACTACATACATACTACATGCATGCTACATACATACTACATGCATGCTACATACATACTACATGCATGCTACATGCATGCTACATACATACTACATGCTACATACATACCACATATATACTACATACATACAATACATTCATACAATACATACATAGACATACAGTACATATAACATAGAGTAACATACTTACCAATACTTGTCACATTGTTCCCCGAAGCCATTGTCTTTTCCGGGATAAATATTAACATAACAAACCACAAAAATACTCACCCACGATCCGAAGCAGTCCACGAGTGTGTCCCACGACGATCTTGGGTAGAGAACGGCAGCATCAGATGATGCTGCCGTTCTCTACGGGCTGCAGGAATCCAATGACGGAAGGTAGGTATCCTTCCGCACTGTATTCCTCCGCCACTTAAAAAAAAAAAGTCCCTAGTCTCACTTTATGCCATTGCTGTGTGGGAATTTCCCACACAGCAATGGCATAAAGTGAGACTAGGGACTTTTTTTTTTTAAGTGGCGGAGGAATACAGTGCGGAAGGATACCTACCTTCCGTCATTGGATTCCTGCAGCCCGTAGAGAACGGCAGCATCATCTGATGCTGCAGTTCTCTACCCAAGATCGTCGTGGGACACACTCGTGGACTGCTTCGGATCGTGGGTGAGTATTTTTGTGGTTTGTTATGTTAATATTTATTCCGTAGACGACAATGGCTTCGGGGAACAATGTGACAAGTATTGGTAAGTATGTTACTCTATGTTATATGTACTGTATGTCTATGTATGTATTGTATGAATGTATTGTATGTATGTAGTATATATGTGGTATGTATGTAGCATGTAGTATGTATGTAGCATGCATGTAGCATGCATGTAGTATGTATGTAGCATGCATGTAGTATGTATGTAGCATGCATGTAGTATGTATGTAGTATGTATGTAGCATGCAGTATGTATGTAGTATGTATGTAGTATATATGTAGTATGTATGTAGCATGCATGTAGCATGTATGTAGCATGCATGTAGTATGTATGTAGTATTTTTTTTTTTTTTTTTTTTTTTTAACATTTAACACATTAGCCGGATGATGGGACTACTACTGTCCCATCATTGGCTAATGTGTCAATCACTGTCATGGTAGCAGGCATCGCCCGATGGGACTTGTAGTCCCATCGGACGATGCTTGCACAGACCCCCGGACATCAGCACAGCCCCCCGGCAGGCCGGCACAGCCCCCCGGCAGGCCGGTACAGACCCCCACAGGGTGCACAGACCACCGGCAGGCCGGCACAGCCCCCCGGCAGGCCGGTACAGACCCCGGGCAGTCCACACAGCCCCCCGGCAGGCCGGCACAGCCCCCCGGCAGGCCGGCAGAGACCCCCGGAAGGCCCGAAATGACGGCGCATCATGATGCGCACACACCGCGCATCATGATGACGTCAGGCCGTCAATCAACTGAACTTCCGATTCCGATGCCGAATTCCGATATTGAAAAAATATCGGAAGTCGGTATCGGAATTCCGATACAGCAAGTATCGGCCGATACCCGATACTTGCGGTATCGGAATGCTCAACACTACTGTTAACCCATTAGCTTGAGAAAGTTCCACATTTGGAATGAAACGTCACCACAATGACTTTGTGTCAATAAACCACAGTTTTTTTTTAATTTGGAGTTCTGTCTTTATCTTTTTTTGGATATCTATTTATCTGCTATCTATCTGCCTATCTATCTATCTATCTATCTAGTTATCTGAGTCAGTGATATTTTGACCTATACTTTGCATAGTATCCCAAGACCTGTCACCAGGTGAAAAGGGGCCAGTTTTTGCTGTTATTTTATTCTTGCTAAACCTTGGAGTATTCCTTTGCATTCTTTTTCTTTAGTGTGCTCGATATGATATTTTAAAAATTCTTTTTAAAGTTGTTATTCACAAGATTCTTTAGGGGCATGGTTTAGGTTGCTCTGCATGATTACTCTGTAAGCAATGTATGGAGTTTGTTGACGATCAACTTAGGCAGCACCAACCACGGCCTTCCAGACACTGTTCAGAGAGGTCCAAATAGTGATTATTGCTCTCCTGTGAATGAAGCCCAAGTAGGATCATATCCCATGTAAATCTTGTAGAAAAATTGGCGCTCAGGTAAATGTTGTAAGAAGATAATTTTATTGTGTGCAGACAATCCAAAATTAAAGATGTTTCAGTCATATAATGACCTTCCATTAGTCAGACAGATTGCCGAGTGCAAAAAGATACAAGTAACAACAAATGCTCTGGATCAGCAGCATGTGCTATGGTAGTGTGAACTGTTTTCCTTCACCATAAATCTTCAATTTAAAAAGGGCCCACAAAAACTGTTTTCTAAAAACTGGCAGTAGGTCTGGCAGTTGATTTTTGAGTCCATCTTCAACCTGAAAAGGTTTAACTAGCTTATCTATAATAAAACCAGCCTAAAGCAGTAACTCACATCTACCTTGCGGACATCTCAGCCAAAATGCTGGTCTGTGTCTGTTACTAAACCAGCCATGGACCCATCCACTTGGACCATCAAGAGTCACTCTCATCCCAACAGGTCCATAAAACCTTTGAAAAATTTGTCTTCAGATATTTAATGACCCAGTATTGATGCTTTACCTTCTGTGTCTTTTTCAGTGGTGGTCGGATTTTTGTCTCCCTTACCTTGGCCATGTCTCTGAGTGCAGAACACCTTGTACTTCAGTGCATTCCAGGAAGGTTGCAGTTCTGGAATATGACAGAAGAATAATAATGAGTTTCTGGTTGCGACAGGTTTGATTCTTATCAAATCTTTGGCAGGTAATATGCGTCTTTTTTTCTCAACACTTTTTTGATGGTTCTGTGATCATGCTCAAATATCTAAACAATTTCAAGAGTGCTGCTTCCTATTGCAAGATTTTTAACAATTTTTGGCTTTTCAGAGTCAGTCAATCCCTTTACGACCTTTGACGTACCTATACGTCATGGTCGCATAGGTGTTCCAGACCTTTGATGTATGAATACGTCATGGCAATTGTACGGGGTACAGCAGCCATGCCCACTCTATTGTCACTGAGAGCTCGGCTTAAGTTATAGTTGAGATCAGTCTTTCACTGCCTGGTGCAGCGTCTGCACCGCCCCATGCCATGTAACCCTCTGAACACCGCAATCTAAATTGATCGCAGCACTTAAAGGGCTGGGAGAGAGAGGAGGCTTCCTTTCCCTTCCAAACAGTGCCTTTGCGATGCTATCGCAAGAACCCTATCGTTACCATGGCAACTTGAAGTCATCATGCCAGCTACCGCAAACCTTTCAGACCATGCCGAGAGCATGGTTTAAGAGACTTCTGTCAGTGTCTCAGTGATGGGTATAATGCAATGCAATGTTGGTGCATTGCAATGCATTATACTAGCAATCAGAGTAATAAAATATACAGTGGGGAAAATAAATATTTGATACACTGCCAATTTTGCAAGTTTTCCCACCTACAAAGAATGGAGAAGTCTGTAATTTTTATAGTAGGTACACTTCAGCTGTGAGGGTCATAATCTAAAGTAAATTCAGAAAATCACTTTTTATGAATTTTACATAATTAATTTGCATTTTATTGCATGAAATAAATATTAAATACAATAGAAAAACAGAACTTAAGATTTGGTACAGAAACCTTTGTTTGCAATTACAGTGGTCAGACATTTCCTGTAATTCTTGACAAAGATTGCATACACTGCAGTAAGAACTTTGACCCACTCCTCCACACAGATATTTCAAGTTTCGGAGCTGTCACTAGTCAACATTGAGTTTCAGCTCTCTTCAAAGATTTTATATTGGGTTCAGGTCTGGAGACTGGCTATGCCATTCCAGGACCTTGAAATGCGGAGCCACTCCTGGCTGTGTGTTTCGGGTCGTCGTCATATTGGAAGACCCAGCCACGACCCATCTTCAATGCTCTTACTAAGGAAAGGAGGTTGTTGGCCAAAATCTTGAGATATGTGACCATCCATCTTCCCTTCAATATGGAGCAGTCATCCTGACACCTTTGCAGAAAAGCATCCCCAAAGTATCCCCCACCATGATTCATGTTTGAGATCTTCTTCTTCCTTCTTTCTTCAAACACAGCGAGTAGAGTTGATACCAAAAAGTTCTATTTTGGTCTTATCTGACCACATGACCTTCTCTCATGCCTCCTCTGGATCATCCAGATGGTCATTAGTGAACTTCAAATGGGCCCGCACATGAGGTGGCATTAGCAGGGGGACCTTGCATGCCCTGCAGGATTTTAATCATTGACAGCATACTGTGTTACTAACAGTAATTTTTGAGACTGTAGTCCCAGCTCTCTTCAAGTCATTGACTATGTCCTCCCATGTAGTTATGATCTGATTCCTGACCTTTCTCAGAATCATCTTTCCATCATGAGGTGAGATTTTGCATGGAGCCCCAGACCAAGAAAGATTGACAGTCATCTTGTGTTTCTTCCATTGTCTATTAATTGCGCCAACAGTTGTTGCCTTCTCATCAAGCCACATGCCTATTGCCTGTAGCCCATCCCAGCCTTGTGTAAGTCTACAATTTTATCCCTGATTTCCCTAGACAGCCCTTTGATCTTGGCCATGGTGGAGAGGTTGGAGTGTGATCAATTTAGTGTGTGGAAAAGTGTCTTTTATACAGGTAATGAGTTCAAACAAGTGCAATTAATACAGGTAAAGAGTGCAGAAGTAGGAGGCCTTCTTAGAGAAAAACTAGCAGCTCTGTGAGAGCCAGAATTATTGCTGGTTGGTAGGTGATCAAATACTTATTTCATGCAATAAAATGCAGTTTAATTAATTAAAACTCATGCAACGTGATTTTCTGTTTCCTATTTTTAGGTTCTGTCACTCACAGTCAATGTGTACTTATGATAAAAATTACAGACCTCTCCATTCTTTGTGGAAGTGAAAACTTTCAAAATCAGCAGTGTATCAAATACTTATTTTCCCCACTGTATCTTAAACAAAATCACAAAATAAATAGAAAAAAATAAAATATTATACCAATAAATACACATATTTATGTAAAAAGGTACATGATTTCGTATTGCCGCATCCAGAAAGCCCTAACCTATAAAACTGTCACACTAGATAACCCCTTCAGTGAACATCATAAAAGAATAAAAAACGTGACAAAAAACTATGCTTTTTAATCGTATCACCAAACAAAAAGTGGAATAAAATGTGATCAAAAAGTAGAATTTAAAATATTTAAAAAAACGCCAACTTGTCCCACAAAAATCAAGCTATGATGATACAACTTTGTCAGCAGAGAAATATAAAAGTTGTGGCTCTCAGAAAACAGCAATGCAAACGTAATTCTTTTTTTTCTAGAAAATAATTTTTATTGTGTAAAATCTGCAAAACATAAAAAAAATATAAATATGACATTGCTGTAATTGAACTTACCTGAAGAATAAAGTGGCCTTATCACTTTTACCACTTGTTGAAAGGCATAAAAAGAAACCCACCAAAAATGCCTGAATTGGTGGATTTTGTTCATTATGTCTTTAAAAAAATCAGAACAGAAAGTGATCAAAAAATGTCATGTCCCCGAAAATGGTACCAATAAAAATATCAACTCGTTCCTCAAAAAACAAGCCCTCACATGACTCTATCGGCTGAAATATAGAAAAATTGTAGCACTCAAAATATGATGATGCATGCAATAAAAAGTGTTTTACTGTGGATGGCAGCTGAACATAAAAAGCAGATATAAATCTGGTATCACTGTAATCACATTAACCCAAAGAATAAAGTAATCTAATCACTTATACCACTAGAAGAACAGCGTTAAAAATAAATAGAACTGATTCTTGACTTGCTGTTGATTTGTTCATTCTGCCTCTTAAAAGATCGCTTTAAGGTTAGGTGCACATATATCCTGAGCACTTACACCAAAGTTTCCATGTAAATCTCTGAAATGCGTGTTTCAGGTGGAATTCCCTCCAGAAGATTCCCTATAAAGAGGCAGATGGTAACAGTGTTTGATGCTTTTCTCTGACTGCTGCTGTTAAAGACAAAGGCCTGCTGATTAACACAACTGGCACCTACTGCATGTGGAACGAGTTCAGTTCCTCATCCTGCGCCATACACTTTAACTTAAAGGTGTATTCCCATCTCTAATATCCTATCCCAATATATAGTAGATGTAATAATATTAGCATATACCTCCAATTATAAATGTAATATAGTTTTTCTGATTTGCTATGCCTCTTTCCTCGTGTGAAGGCTTTGCGGGACCTTAGCTATTCATGATTATGACCATTGATATAGAGAGTTAGTTAGTTTCTAGTGGTCATAACCATGGATACCTAATGTCCTGAAATGCCTGCACATGAGCAAAGCCACATAGCTAATCAGAAAAGCTATACTACATTTCTAATTGGGGGCATTTGCTAATATTATTATTGTTATGTCTACTACATATTGGGAAAGTATTTTGAAGATCGTTACACCCCTTTAATCTATTGCATTACTAAAGATACTTTTTTTTACTCTTGGATATTAGAGGACAGCATTTTTTGGCCGTTGACTTACTTCAGATCACAGCTTGAGGAAGATGCTTATCTTGCCTCCTAGTACAAGTGGCCATGTACTATTTCTTGTGTGTACACTATGATATTTTAATTAATTAGATATGTGTTGTTTTAGCAAATCCCAAATTAGATGATTTATTTATTTTATTTAGATTAAAACAGTCTTCAACAAATACTTACATCAACTTACAGCATTGCTATTTATTTCACTCCCGTGGTTTGCGATATTTCCTTTTTGGATGTCATTTGATCTTTACTCTCATGATGCTATCAATAGGGATGAGCGAATATTATTATTATTATTATTTATTATAAGTATTCAGACTCGCTGTACTCGTTATGAGTACCTCCTAATACTCGGGTACTCGTAACGAGTAGCGAGTCCAATGTAAGTCTATGGGAAATGCGAGTAATGGGCTGTATGTGTGTGCTGGGCTGGGACTGTGCGAAGACTGTGTTGGGCTGTGCGGGACTGTGCTGGCCTCTGCGAAGAATATGCCGGGCTGTGTGGGACTGTGCTGGCCTGTGAGAAGACTGTGCCGGGCTGTGCGGGACTGTGCTGGCCTGTGCGAAGGCTGTGCCGAGCTGTGCGGGACTGTGCTGGGCTTTGCAGGTACTGTACGGGGAATATGCCGGGCTGTGCGGGGACTGTGCTGGCCTGTGCGGGGCTGTGTTGGGCTGTGCAGGTACTGTGTGGGGACTATGCCGGGCTGTTCGGGACTGTGCTGCGCTTTGCAGGTACTGTGCGGGGACTGTGCTGGCCTGTGTGAGACTGTGCTGGCCTGTGCGGGACTGTGCTGGGCAGTGCGGACTGTGCTGGGCTGTGCGGGGACTGTGCGGGGACTGTGCTGGGCTGTGCAGGGACTGTGCCGGCTGTGCCGGATATTGAGAAGCGAGTAGTAAAATACTTGCCAGGATTCAAGTACCGCGAATACCGCATTACTCGCCAAGTACCGAATCCTAACGTGTATAGTCGCTCATCCCTATTTATCAATCAATTATGTGTTTGTGTATGTCTAAGTGGCCTCTTTATATACAGCATCATGAGAAAGAGGTTATAGGAGTTGTCCAGATATGGCATGAAATTCTGCAATCACTCTACAGTATGTGGCTGCAGACTTGTGAATCCTCACAGTACAAATGGCATGCACTGTCAGTATTCTCCAGTGACAGCGGGCGTTATATGCATACTCCTGAACAAAATACAACTACAAATGAATCGAGTGAGTCTGCGCATGTCTAGTTGGAATGTTGCAGGAAGTATGGATACTTGTGGTCACATAACCACTTGGTGATATAGAGTGACTTGAGACTTTCATGTGAAACCTGGACTACCCCTTCAATTCTAAGCTGAAATACATTGTCATTTTATATAATAAAGAAAGAGATTTGCAGTCTTTTCATTTGACAACCCCATCTGTATTCCTTATGACTTGAGACTTGCTCTCACTGTCATTTATCCTCTTAGTGCCCATGAGGTTTACAAAACATGCAAACAATGTCCTCTTTTTCCGACATCACTCAGTTCTCTGCAGTTATTGGTTGAAAGTCATTCAAACAGACTTGTTGCTCTGCTATCTCACAGTATGCAGCCTACACATAATGGGGAAAGTGAGACCTTTCTGTTTATTTTCCAGTAATTCCATCTGACTTTTGCGTTTAATGTACGATAAACCCAATGAACTTGAAGATATGAAACACTAAATGATGCCTCAGAAGAGGACATAAATTGAGCAGCAAAGCTGTGTTGATATTTTATTGCTTCCTGTGTTGGTAAACTAATTGGAACACAAAAAACACATTTGTTACAGTTGTACCTGGTCAGTTAAATCTTGGTCAGCCCCATAGACAATACATAAAGGGACTGGCCTTCAGTCATCAAAGCAATTTCAGCAGAATTATGGTGTTAATAATTGCTTTGAAATGTCACAAAATTTTTGTGAGTTTGGCGTTTTCTTTTCAGTTTCTACCAGCCCAGCAAAGTAAGTGACAAGTTGTGGCTCAACTTATGCCTGAAATCTTACTCCAGTCCCTTGCGCCCCTTAAAGAATCATGAGCATCTAACTCCTACAACTCCTACAAGCTCCCTCATGAAGACCAGCAAGTAAGTTGCCAGTCTTGATGAATCAGAGCTAGTGTGCTTGTGTGACTATCATTCTAGTGATGGGTGGGGATCCCACTACCAGATTGTTGATAAATATTTTCTGTCTTGCAAAACATTGAGGAACTTATAGTGTACAATTTACATTTGAAACTTCCATTTGAGACACTGTAATGAAAAAAATTAATGGACATGTTATTTTACAATCCTTAGCTCTAATTATTAACCCCTTTCTGACATCAGACATAAAAATCCGTCCATGTGCCCTAAGTCAATTTGACCAAGGACCGATTACTAAGTAATTTTGATCGCCTGCGCACATGGGTAGTGTGTAGGCAATCACCGCCAGGTGTCAGCTGATTTTGACAGCTGACACCAGGCACTAAGTGCCATGAGTGGTCACACAAAACTCCCCGCACTTTAACACTCAAAATGCTGCGAACAAGATTGCAGAATTCCGGGACCAAGCAGCGGGCTGACAGCACCTCTTACTTTGGATTGGAGGCCCCGCGGTGTGATGCGGGATCCCGATCATTGCCATGGTGACCCAATATCATCATGATGACATAAGGGTCACCAGAGTTAGGAAACATGATCATGTACAGTGCATGAGCGGTGAGTTTCTCTGTGAGTGCAAAGCTGACAGTTTCTACAGCATGATGATGCTGCTGTAGAAGCGACCAACCTGCAAAAAATTTTTAAAAAAATTTAAATAATTGTAAAAATATTTTTTTTAAATAAAAAATAATATTATAAAAATCAAAATCTATTGTATTTATTAATAAATATTTGAATGAAAAAAAAAACAATAAAAGTACACATATTTGGTATCGCCACATACACAATGACCTGACCTATTAAACTGTCCCACTAGTTAACCCCTTTAGGGAACACCATAAAAAAGCAAGGCAAAAAACAATGCCTTATCATCATATCACTGAACAAAAAGTGGAATAAAACATGCTAAAAAATAAAGATGAGCAAATATTTCAATGTTCAGCTCAGATTGCGAACGACAAATTTGCAATATTCGCTGATTAATTTGAAGATTATTCGCCGAACATAAAGGAATGCCATTCATGTCAATGGGAGGCAAAAACAAACGCATGCACACCTTATAATGGCCCCAAATGCTGCCAAAACACATCAAATGAGGGATAGACATCAAGAAAGAGGCTTCAATTCACCCACAGTACAAATTGTTGCATGGCACTGCAGCAATCAGCCAGGCATGAGGTATCGGGGTCTAGGACAGCATTTACAGTTTTCAATTGAATGTCACAGTAAGACAAGGTGGGTGAGGGATCACTGTTGACCTCCTTTGCTGGGAGACCTGATACCACATGCAACACCTCTACCTGCTTTCATGCTGAGCCACACCTACGTAGCACAAATATCAGAAAAAATTTCAGAAAAATTTAAGGATAGTAACACGAGTAGTTGAGTCCAAGGAAGTGGAGGCCTGAAGATCTCAGAGGCCTACTGCTATAGGCAACAAACGTGAAGGAGTCTACACATTTTCAAAAATTAGTGGCAGACACTACCAAATTGGCATCAATTTCACCACAGTAGAAATAGTATAATAGAGACTGACAGGTTTTCTACTACAGTCAATCCAGCAGATGAACACCCAACCGAGAGTGTTCACATTTCCAAAAATTATTGGCCAACAATACCAAAGAGGCATAAATTTCACCTCAGTAGAAATAGTGTAATAGGGACCAACAGGTCTTTCACTACGCCCAATCCAGCAGATGGATACCCAGCCTGGAGTTTTTATATTTTAAAAATTGAGGGCTTGACACCTTTGAAGTGGAATAAATGTCACGAGTGTAAAAAAAGTATATTTGGAACCGACACGTCTTCCAGCCCAGCAGCTTATGTGCTAACATAAGCAGCAGCAGCCACAGCAGACATAAAAGCCACACTAAAATTATCACAGAGTGCAGTTACATGACATTAATACAGCACACTAAAAAATGCAATAAGACCTAGTCTGTACAGTCTGCGATTGGAGTGCAAAAGTCCTTGGCAATCCATGAGTTGTTCATCTTGATGAAAGTTAGACAATGTTATCCCTGCCACATCCTTCTCTGCTTCCTCCTCTTCTTCTGGGACCACCATCTCCTCCAGCAGACTATTCAAAGTCTGCTCCAGCATATAGATGACCGGAATAGTGATGCTGATGATGGTGTCGTCAGTGTTTATCATCTTAGTAGCCATTTCAAAACTGTGTAGAAGGGTGCAGAGGTCCTTAATCTGTGCCCACTCCATAAACATGGCATGCGCCACATCTGTACTGTGTTGGCCCAGGCTATATGGCTTGACATACTGCATCAGGGCTCATTGCTACTGCCGCAGTTACTGCAACATGTGCAGAGTGGAATTTCACCATTTCTGTACATCGCAAATCAACCTGTTAACTGGCATGTACAAAGATCTCTGTATCGATGCAAGTCGATGACCTGAGGGGTGTGAACCGCAGACAGGAGCGCACAGCTTCCGTGTTTTCTGGAGCAGCTCACCCAGGCCAGGATAGTGGGGGAAAAAATGCTGTACCACAATTCACATTTGTAAGCTTGCCTTGCCATCAGGCCAGCAACCAGGTTTACACCTTTATTGGACACAGCCTTCCCTGGATGCAGGTTCAGCAGAGACAGCCATTGATCAAACTCAGCCTAGAGAGCTGTCCACTATTCTTCAGCTGTATGACTGCAATCTCCAAGGCATATCAATTTTATCACTGACTGATTGCGGTGAGCCCTGGCTGCACAGTACAGAGATGGTGGGGATTAGCTCTGCACTGTTGGAACGTGTGTCTCATTAAGGCAGACGTTGAAGCCGCAGGTGGAGGCTATAGAGAAGATAGAGGAGGAGGCAGAAGCAGAGGAGGAAGTGTTAAATGTAGAGGTTTGTCCTGTAAGTCTTGGGGAGCAGCTCCTGCCCCCACAGCCACCAAAGTCACCCAGTGCCCAGTCAGCGAGATGTAACGCCCTTAGCCACGCTTACTCATCTAAGTGTTTGGGGTGAAATGCACCCTGGCAGACAAAGATTTAGTTAAGGAATGGGTGATGTTGTCTTCGACATGCTGGTGTAGCACAGGCACAGCTTTCTTAGAAAAGTAATGGCGGCTGTACTGGAGGACTGTGACGGCCATCAGTTTATGTAAACCATCTGCATCTACCAGGTGGAAAGGCAACATTTCCATGGCCAACAGATTGGAGATGGTGGAACTCAACCTCTAAGCTTTGTCATGTGTAGAAGTAAAGAATATTTTACATGACCACAAGTGCGGTACCGTGTGCTGGCTGCAGTGCTGAGAGAGGGCGGAGAACGGTTAACCGGACAAACTGCAGGACTGTGAGAGAGGTGCAGGCAGAGATGTTATGGTGGATAGAGAAACTTGTGGTGTTCTCATTCTCTGAGATCGGGTCAAAAACAGCAGGCATGATGGCTTCCATTACAGCTGATGGTGGGCTCTCAGTCAGCGTGACTGGGGTGGGTAAAGAACCCGAGGTTCTGCAGTTGAAGACCTGCATCTCAATAGTTGGCATGGTAACAGAGGAGGAGGAAGAAGCAACTTATGCAATTGATGGGGTGGCTGATGGTTGTTGAGGTCCACTGGTCCGCATTTTTGCGCAGTGAGATTCCCATGGTAGTGCATGTTGATTGCGCATGTGAAGGTTCATACTTGTAGTCAAATTATTGCACTTTTTACTTCTACTCAGTTTTTTTGCAAAGTTGGCAGATTATGTGAGGTGGTTCATCCTTTGCTGTATCAAAAAAGGCCCAGTCAGGTGACCCTTGCCACCCCTGCAAGCTGCAGACCCACGGACATTGCTGGTCACAGCCACATTTGTGGCTGATGATGCATTGCTCGTAGTGGCTGCATCAATACATGTCTGTGATGTACGGCGCAACGCAACTTCCTCATCTTCCTCCTCAGATGACCTACTAAGCTGTCTGCCTCTATGCTCACACCTCAGGTATCTAACACCTGATCATCATCCTCTGTGTTATCACATACTTCGCTCTTGGAGTCATCCTCCTCCTCTTCCTGCCCTGACAACACAGTAGAGTCCACATGAGCCTCAGATATCTGAGTCTCATCAGGATCACCTTGCTCCAGGGGTTAATGTCTGATGACGAGAGTCAGGATGTTGTTTGGGCCCTACTTTGTCCTACCCAGATCCAAGCTAAAAAAGTGTTGGGCATCGGTGCAGATTTCCTCCTCTTGACTCTGTGAAGCTTTTGAGTACACTTCTGATGACCATGGCATAGAGTGTGTGAACAGCTCTTCAGACTCAACTATCTGTGGTTCTGTACAGTCAGTTGTACAGTTGGATAGTTGGAATGCGGGGGAAGCAAGGTGAATATGGGTGCCACCTCTGTGGACTGTACTGTGTGTGATGTTGAGATGGTGGAAGAGGAGGAGAGGCTACTTGAAGCTGCTCTTGCCATTCACTCAAGCACATGATCTTTCTGGGCCTCATCAACAAGGCATACCGCTGGGCATCTGCCAAAGAAGTATAGTGGAGTAGCCCATCCAGTAACAGAAGTTGTCAGATGTCTTTGAATAGGATGTGACGTTGTTGGCTCACTAGTGCTTTCATTAACCTTACTACCTACCCATCGCACACCCTGAACACCAAACTTATTTCCCCCTCCAACACAGCCTCTCTTTTTCCCAGTCATGTTGCTCTGGTAGTTTGGTAGGAGCACAGTATTAGCAACAAAAAATTAGATTTTAAACTTCGCAAACAGCTGAACTTCAGGGGCAGTAAATTCCAAGGTGAAATATTGCGTGCTGTATCATGTTAGTCACACTAGAAAGAATTGTTTGAGTGTGGTTGAAACCTGCATGACAAAGAATATATGCTACAAACAATTTGAAAGTCAGATGTCCCCTACTGTATGACATTAGAAACACAAGAATTTTTTTGGGCCACTGGATCAGGCCTTTATAACACACTAGAATGCTAAAAAATATTTTAAAGTCAGGTCTTCTATTATATGACACTAGGGACAGAATTATTTTTTGCGGCCTCTGGATCAGGCCTCTCTAACTTACTAGATGCTACAAACTATTTTAAAGTCAGGTCCCCTACTGTATGACACTAGGAGCAGAAAAATTTTTTTGGTGGCCTCTGGATATTATAGCTTTCAAGATGGGGTCACTTGAGGAGGTATTCTGCTCTTCTAGCAATTAGGGCCTCTGTATATGGAATCTGCAAATTGTTCTAGGAAAATCTGTACTCCAGGAGGCAAATAGCGCTCCATTCTTCCCGAGTCTCTCTGTATGGCTAAGTAGTACTGGATAGCCACATATGGGTTATTGCCACGTTCAGTGGAAATTTTGGACAAATTTTGGTGCCATCTTTACCTACTTCTTTGTGAAAATGTAAAATCTGGGGCTAAAACAAAATTTTCGTGTTAAAAATGTAGTTACTTTGTCTTCAGTGCCCAATGGTATAAAATTCTATGACACGCTTGTGGTGTCAATATGATCAATGCACCCCTAGATGAATTTATTGAGGGGTGTAGTTTGTAAAATAGAGTCACTTATGGGAAGTTCTGCTGTTCTGGCATATCATGGGCTCTCCCAGTGGATCATGACACCTGCAAACCATAACAGTAAAATCTGGCGCTCCTTGCCTTCTGAGTGTTGCACTGTGCCTGAAAAATATTTCCAAATTACATGTAGGGTATTGGTGCACTCAGAAAAAAATGGACCTCAGTTTGCTGTAAAAATATTCCTATTAGCCTTAGAAAAATTAAAAACTTGGGGCTAAAACAACATTGTAGTGGTAAAAATGTAATTTATTCTTTCTTCACCACTCAGCGGTATAAAATCCTATGATGCACATGTGGTATCAATATGATCACTGCACCATTAGATACATTTATTTGAGATTGTATAGCAAAGTGTATTTTGCAATTTTTCCTGTTACCCTTATGAAAACGCAATATTTTGTGCTAAAAACATATTTGTGGGGAATTTTTTTTTTTATTTTTACAGCTCAACGTTACATACTTCTGTGAAGCACCTGAGGTTTCAATGTTCTCATCTCACATCTAGATCAGTTCCCTGAGGGATCTTGTTTCCAAAATGGTGTCACTTATGAAGGATTTTCCTTGTTTAAGCACATCAGGGCCTCTCCAAATGTGACATAGCATCCAGCAAATTTTGCATTAAAAAAAATCAAATGGCACTCCTTTCCTTCCAAGCTCTGCCGTGCACCCAAATAGTGGCTTACTCCCTAATAAAGGGTATTGTCATGCTCATGAGAAATTGCACAAATTTTGAGGCTCATTTTTTCTTGTTACCCTTGACAAAATAAAAAAATGGATCTGAAGTCAATTTTTTTGAAAAAAAGTTAAATGTTAATTCATTTTCTTTTAAATTCCTGTGAAGCACCTAAAGGGTGAATAAAAATTTTAAATATGGTTTTGAGCACCTTGAGGGGTGCAGTTTTTATAATGGTGTCACTTTTTTCTTCTATCATATAGACCCCTCAAAGTGACTTCAAATGTTATGCGGTCCCTAAAAAAATGGTTTTGTAAATTTTGCTGGAAAAATTAAAAATCGTTGGTCAACTTTTAACCCTTATTACTTCCTAACAAAAAAAAATTTTGGTTCCAAAATTGTGCTGATGTAAAGTAGACATGTGAGAAACAGTATTTATTAACTATCTTGTGCGACATATCTCTGTGATTTAAGGGCATGAAAATTCAAAGTTGGAAAATTGCGATATTTTCCAAATTTTTGCCAAACTTCTGTTTGTTTTTTTCACAAATAAATTCAAGTCAAGCCAAAGAAATGTTAACACTATCATGAATTACAATATGTAATGAAAAAAGAATCTCAGAATCACTGGGACCGGTGAAGCATTCCAGAGTTATTACCTCATACACTGACATTGGTCAAAATTGTAAACATTGGTGCAAACCAACTTCGTGGGTAAAGGGGTTAAATAATATAGATAAAAAATTTCATAGAATTTCTTCTCCCAATGTTTTAATGGGTTTTCTCCAGATACTTTGGTTTCCATCCACACCAAAGATATTCATGCAAGTTTATTTGGAGTTAGATTGTAAGTCCCAATAGGGACAGTAACCAATGTGAGTGATAAATATATTGATGCTTTATAAATGAATAAAATACATTTCTATGAAAAAGATGTCAGTAATCAAGAAAATATAGACATTAATGTATCTGTGCATGACAAAGATTAAAGGGTTGAATACTTTTTTGTTAGATCCCAGGGCAAGAAGAATATGCCTTGACTGCCAAGAGAAAACTTAATGGGTTCACTACACTATGAGAAGGCAGACCTAAATGAGTGCATGGGCATTTTGCCAGTGTGACCCAGGAGAATGGGCCACTATGATTTTAAAGAGAATAAAGTTAAGAATCAATGTCTTAGTCAAAGCTGAAAAGTAATGAGCAATAAAAATCAAATATTTCAAGAGAATGGATCTGATTGTATGAACCTGTAATGTTAGAGCTCAAGCATCCCAATTGTTTGAATAAAAATGTAAAAAAAAATCAATAATGTAACTTGTAATAAAATATGTAGTTTTTCTTCAAACTACTATTTTTTAACTACAATTGTTTGTTTTATGACAAAAAAACCTACTAGTATGACCTCTATAGCAGTTTTTGGACTAGCTTAGAATTTTTTTTAAAGTTCTAAATAAGAAAATGTTCAGTGGTCAAAAAAGGGTGCTGTTACCATAGTGATTTTATAATAGCTTTACATTTCATTTATTTAGACTTTAAGCAATCCCATAGAAAAATAAATGCAAAATAGGCACATGTAGAGCATACTACATAAAAAAAGTTGAGGATACAGTAAAAGTACAGAAAGGGCAGAAAAGTCCATAAAAATGTACTGTTTCTGTTGGGTTTAAACTCATCGCTGCTGCCAAATTTGAATTTTTGACTTTTGTCTTTTACTCTCATTCTTCCAAGACCAAGAGCTTTTTCTTTATAATAAAATGTGCAACATTATTCATTTTAACATATTAATAAATAGAGGAACAGTAAACATTTTTAAGTGAAATGGCAAAAGAAAATACTAAGTTCCACTGTTGTTTTAATTGCATTTATTTTGCAGTAAAATAAACTGGCAACATGATTCTATGGGTAAGTATAATTACAGACTTACCAAACTTATATCTATATATTTTTTTAAATAGTGAAAAATGAAAATAAATTCAGAAATTTGTAAAAAATATAAAAAAGAGTATGGTCTTGCCAACTTCTGTGACTTATAATTTCCATAGATGGGAGCTATGTGAGAATTTTTTTGCTTGTTGAGTTATAGAGAACCTGTCACAATGAGCATGCAATCCGATCTGAAAGAACCATGTTATAGAGCAGGAGGAGCTGAGCAGACTGATATATAGTCTTGTAGGAAAATATTCTGTATAATCTGTGTTTTCATCCTGTAAACCTCTGCTCTTTTTGGGATTTTCAGTCCAGATGGTGGGTCCTATCAGTGATTGACAGCTTTTTTATTTTAAGTCTGTATACATAGATTCATTATTGATACCATAATGAAGCACATATGTGGCGCCCCTCAGGGCAACTCCTCCTGAGGTGTAGTATCCCACTCCTCAGGTAAGATGGTGACACCTGACCAGACTCCAGCACCTGCCCCAGCACATACACATTAGAACAGCAGAGAACCCTTTATGGCAGATGGTTTGGTTCATGAAGGGTGCTGGGAGGTGGGTGGAGCTTAAATTGCACTAAGAGGGGAAAGCTGACAGGAAGTTAGGTCAGTTTCCTTGAGGGGGAAGGAGAGAGAGGACGTGTTTGCAGCAGCCTCCTGTGAGCTGGAGCTGTTGGCAAGGAAAGAGAGAAAGGAAAGATCTGTTCTTCAGAAGAAAGATAGGTTCTTCAGAAGAAAGATAGGAAAGGATGGAATGTGAGGAGGAGAGAGCTGGGGACTGGGGCTAGAGCAGAGCCCTTCCCCAATAGAAGCTGCAAATACCCACCCAGCAGTGGAAAAGGCTCCTGAGCCACCAACAGCAGCAATGGCACAGGCTGCAACCTCACCACCAGCTACTACTGTGGTACCAAAGTCAGCAAACTTTACTGCAGCTCAATTAAGTGAAGTCCTACAACAAGTACTTCTGGATAATGCCAGTCTCCTATATCCAATAAAGAAAACTATCCAAGTTCTACCCTGGAAGCGACAAAAGCCAGACGCTTCCAGTCAATAGGAAGCAACACTAGTCAGGAGAACTGAGCCTGCACTAATGTATATAGTTTACCCAGGAGGGTTTTTAATCAAGTTTTTTCCAGTTTTCTGTTTTCTAGTTAAGAAACAGACTGTGGCGATCATGAATGCTGAGTGATCTGGACACTCTCATTGTAAATAGTTCAGCGCCTGTTTAGGTGCTCCTTCTTGGTTTTACTTGTGCCTATTAGGATCATTAAGTCATCATCAATTCTCAGCAATTCATCATAACAGTAGACCTGAAGAAAAACCTGTTGGGTGTGGTTGAACACAGGGTCTAAAGGGCAAGACCAGAATGTCCTGCAGCCCACAATGACCACCGTTGGAGGTTTCGAGCAGGTCCTTCACAAAGCATAAGGGCACTTGAAGATACCCCGGCTGGGATAAAATTTGTCACTTATCATTGATTATTACAGCTTTTGTACCAAATAAAAATGTTATTATGATTGTAATGTCTGCACAATATAGGATGTTTTATAGTAGCACATGAGTATTGAATATTGATACATTTTTGGTAATATAACATGACAATGAGAACCTTAAAGCACTTTTTGATAAATGTGAATAGAAATGGTTAATTAGGGACCAAGAATATTTATAGTAAGTGGAGAACCTTAGATTGGCGGTTGTCACTAAAGAGTTTTGATACTGTGAAAGTAAAATAAAATATGAAGGAAGAACAGCACTTTGAACTGGTAGTGAACCTTAGCAACAGTTGTTACCTACAGCACTTAATAGGACAGTGAATACATAGTTATTAGATAAGATATTAGTTTAAAAATAAAATTATGTTAAGCAATGTTCAAGTCACAAGTGCCTCCCCTATTGGGAAGTTGTATTTCTTGTTGTTTATCAGTTATAATGCATCAAAAATGTGTATGTTCCATTAATACCTTTGTTTTCTCATTTCTTTACAGCCCGTGGACGTGCTGTGGTTAACCGGGGGGTATGTGGCGCCTCTCAGGGTTCAGTCGCCTCATAGGTACTGCACCTCCTCCTGAGGTGTAGTATCCCACTCTTCAGGTAAGATGGTGACACCTGACCAGACTCCAGCACCTGCCCCAGCACATACACCTTAGAACAGCAGAGCACCCTTTATGGCAGCTGCTTTGGTTCATGAAGGATGCTGGGAGGTGAGTGGAGCTTAGATTGCACTAAGAGAGGAAAGCTGACAGGAAGTTAGGTCAGTTTCCCTGAGGGGGAAGGAGAGAGAGAACGTGTTTGCAGCAGCCTCCTGTGAGCTGGAGCTGCTGGCAAGGAAAGAGAGAAAGGAAAGATCAGTTCTTCAGAAGAAAGATAGGAAAGGATGGAACATGAGAAGGAGAGAGCTGGGGACTGGGGCTAGAGCAGAGCCCTTCACTAAGTTTAATGTGCCAAAGGCCGGGCGTCGGTATCCAAGGCTGTGTGTGATACTAATGATCCTACAGCAGAAACCGGAGGAATAGAAGTTGTGACCACTTTATTCCCACCTAAGACTTGACGACACACCAGCAACATGTGTGAGCCGGGACATGATTGTAAGGAGTCCCCGAAGTTGGCTACAGCTGCCTGTCATGCAAGTGGAGTTATAAGTAACAGCAAGCAAAAGGAACTTGACTGCAATTCATAACTACAAGTACTTCTGATTAGTGCTAGTAAGGAGACGTTCAGAAAAGGCACAT
Organism: Dendrobates tinctorius; assembly: GCF_039654945.1. Classification (NCBI taxonomy): domain Eukaryota; kingdom Metazoa; phylum Chordata; class Amphibia; order Anura; family Dendrobatidae; genus Dendrobates; species Dendrobates tinctorius. The sequence goes on from NW_027361936.1 coordinate 1,045,707, forward strand.
GGATGAGAGTGCTGGAAGGGACATGGCACTGAAGCTGGCACCTGTCTATGCCAGAAATGTGAGTAAAGCATTGGAACTGCATTCAGCTGTGTCTTTGCCTTCTTCCAGCGTCTACCTACTCAGCACTGCTACATCTCTGAGCCTAACCCTACACCATCTACCTCAACATCTACTGCTGCTACCCTGGGATTACAGCTCTGCCTGTGGAGAGCTATTACACCTCTGCTGCACCACACCATCTGTCCCAGAGGATTTGCACTGCAGCGCTGGTCCCCTTCTGACCAGATACCACAGGTGGCATCATGAACTTATCCATACATAAACTTTATTCATTCCACCTATTTTACAAGGACTCCCAGGGCCATGGACTGGGTCTCTGCCACCACGACAAACTTGCCCTGGGGGTGATCCACATAAAATATTTTGATAGCTTTTTGTTGCAGTTTTTGAGGGAGCTGCAGCAAAAGGAAAACAGTCCTTTGGATTTCCTTATTTAAAAATTAGAAAAATTGGGTGATTTATTATTTTTAGTATTTTTTTTCAAAACTTTGGACTTAAATGTCGCAGTTTATAGTGAAAATAATGCTCTCCTGGCTGAGCTTCACAGAAGTAACAAGATGGCAGGAACAGGGCATTCAAGATGCCCTGGCTGCAATGTTAGCCGATTGGCACCCCATTATTGAAATGCAAGGGGCAGAAGGGCACTGATGCAAGCATACATTGGCAAACGGGATGATCAGTGATAGACAGTGCCATTTATATGGTCACGTAGCAACAAACAAAGTTAATTCTATAACACAGCTCCTGAGCATGTCATACATGTAGCCTTCTTGCGTGGATGTACAATTATGTACTTGTGCACCAATGGGCTCCCTATTGATAGACAGCTAATATTTGGTAGCAACAGCATCTTAGCACACAAAAATGTCAAAGAATGACATGTAATTCCACAAAAAAATGCTTTTTTTTTCTGAAAAATGCTTTACTGTACAAAACACCTTAGAAACTTGCATTAGTGAAATAAAATGTTAAAAATTAATGGTAATATTTATGGTTATGTTACATGGTCCTACTACCAAGACTCTCTTACCACTATAAATATAAAGAAAATAATAATTCACATAGAATATTAGACCTTAGGATGTAAAAAAAAATATTTTTATGAATGGAAATTCACGTTAAAGGAATCCTGTCAGCCTAAACTGACAATATGGATTGAACACATGCATTTGTAGGGTTAGAGCTCAGATAAACATCATATTTGTAGACCACGCTCACATGACTATTTGATGAGTTTTCTACCTCAATATTTGTAAGACAAAACCAGGAGTGGGTAAAAAATACAGAAGTGGAGCACACGTTTCTCTTATACTTTTCCTCTTAATGTTCCACTCCTGGTTTTGGGTTACAAATACTGAGGTAAAAAACTCACCAAACACTCAATGTGTGCACGTATGCAGGTTATGCAGCTACGTTGAGTTTTTTTTTAGTTTTTTTACCTCTGTATTTGTATACTAAGACCAAGAGTGGGTGAAAAATGCCCAAGTGGTGCACTGGCCTCTATTACACTTTCATCTGACTATTTCACTCCTGGTTTTGCCTTAACAAGTACTATGGTAAAAAAAAAATCACCAAATACTGAACGTGGGAATGTAGCCTTATTGTTTCAATCACTGCCTTTATAAAGCAGAAACTGAAAATTAGTCGAATATGCTAATTAAGGTGCTCAGTGTACACACTCAACATATGATTCCACCTACTGGTTGTGCCTGCACCTGCTTCCCTCATTGGTAACTGACAGCACTGGCTAGCTTGAGTTTTATCTGCAGATAGTGCTTGCTCCAGTACAGCTAATGCTGTAAGTCACAAGTGAGGGAGGCGGGACATGCAAAATCAGTTGATATAATGGTGTACTGAGCTTTTTTTTCATGCCAAGGGTGTACTGAACACCCTAATTCACATGTAATAAATCTTCTGTTCCTGCAAAATGAAAGCAGTGTGTCATGGAGTGATTGTCACGGTGTGACTCGACCCAACTGACGGTTGGTCAGCTAACGGCACAATACACATACAACAGGAATGGAATAGGTGAGAGGAAGGCCCTACCAATAGGGAATGAGGGATGGTCATCACCTGAGCTCCAAACTGAGCCTGTCTCTGCACTCACCTAACCCTCTATGCGGGTCCTTCCACCAGCCGCCGTCAGGATGCCTCGTCCCTTGCTGTTACTTAACACTGCCCTGGCTAGTGCACTGGCTGGCATAGGGCGCTAGCCTAGCCACTACAGATAATGCAAACACAGGGGACAATGACAAACATGAAAGGGACAGGGAAATAAAAACTTAGCTTTCTCTGCTGCAAAGCACTGCACAGCAGAATAGAGGCAACTGGAAAGAGAACTCAGCAAAGTCATCACTGCTCCTAGAGAGCTCTTATCTCTGGCTTGGTCACTGTAGATTGCTCTATCACCAACAGTCAGCTGATGCATCAGGTGACTATTTAAAGGATGGTGGGAGTGGTCACCTCCCACATCAGCTGACCCAGCAGCACTGCAGTAACACCTGATTGCCAGTGGGGAAAAACTGACAGTAACCCTCGATGGCCTGAAAGGAAAAAGGTTTTAACTGAGTGGAACCAGAGCTGCCACAAATCCAAAAATTAATCGTGACACAGTGACTAGAATACTAGAGGTGCAATTTTTATCTTTTCTATATCCGGCTCACTAGAATGAACCCTTTGAAACATAACTTTTATTGGGTAGATCTAAAAATAACCCACCACTAATGAAAGTGCAATAGTGCATAAATTCAAAACATAACCATTGAGTTAATATATAGATAGTGAGGAATCTGATATTCTATCGTGACTACTCAATGATAGGATGATCAGCATATAGATACAGAAGATATATATAGGCAATAGATGTCTGCTTATCTTATCCATGGCGGTGTTCAGGGAGGCACAGCTATACCAGGCTCCACACACTCTCAGCGTGGGGATCCTTGCCGGGGTTCATCAGGAGAGATAGGATAACCAGCTTGATGGCAACGGTCCAAATGTAGAAATAGATGAGGCTGCTCCGCAAATAGGTAGGCTGTCAGACAGATTTTCAGTAAAGTATAGTGCACTTATATCAACACATCGTGGGTTTGTGTGTGTTATATTTTGCACGAACCATAGGAATCACTTTGGTTGGCATACATCTTGGTATCAATCTCAAGGTCATTGTACCTTGGTTATTTGCCCCTTTTTTTTAGGTATGCAAAAATAATTTTTCTGAGGAGTTACATAGGTAGGACTCTATTTAATAGTTTTTTATACCTAGCTATTAGGAATTTGAATCTTCTGTACCTATATACTGATCATCCTAGCATTGAGTAGTGAGGCTAGAATATCAGCTTCCTCAATATCTATATATTAACTCCATGGTTATGTTTTGAATGTATGCACTATTGCACTTTCATTAGTGGTGGGTTATTTTTTATATCTACCCAATAAAAGTTACGTTTTAAAAGGTTTATTCTAGTGATCCAGCTTTGTACTTCACCTTTTTCTTATTTCATTTTGTGAGACAATCATGGCTTTATCCTCATCAGGGCTTTATTCCTAGTTTATGCTTTCAGTTTGAGTTTGCAAACTCCCTTACAGAAGCTGGGATGGTACTGTAAGGCTCTTTAGACAAAAATAGCTTCTCTCAGAAGAAAAGAAAGTATTCTTAAAAAAAAGGGGGGGGAAGAAAAATCCACAAAAATGCTGATTATTTTTTTAGCCGCTATTTTAAACTCACACCGGCTGTTATAGTGCCACAAAGGGTATGTACAAACACCTTCATTTTCAGGTGGAGTCCGCCCGGAATCCACCTGAAAAAGCAATGCACAGCTGTGGTAAAAATAGGGAATAATGCACAGCAACGTCAAAATGACATTGCTAGAGTTGAGCGAAACGGGTCGAAAAAATTCAAAAGTCGCCGACTTTTGTCAAAGTCGGGTTTCATGAAACGAAACCCGACCCTAGGATGAGGTCGGCCACGAGGTCGGCGACTTACGCGCCAAAGTCGCGTTTCAAAAGTTTGTTTTGCGCTCTTTTTCAGCCAATCAGGATCCACGGACACTGTGGGCAACGTGATGACATAGGCACGGGTCACCACCATCTTTCAGAAGGGCATGCAAGTGATTGGCTTGCTTTGGTGGGCGTCACAGGGGGTATAAAAGGGCGTGCACGCCGACCGTCATCTTACTTCTGCCGATCTCAGTATAGGGAGAGGTTGCTGCTGATTCTGTAGGGAGAGCGTTAGGCAGGGAAGAAGACCAAAAAACTGCTTCTGCTGCTAGCGATTTGGCCTGCACAACACACCAGTCACTGTGTGTGCAGTGCAAGGGGAGGCTATATAGTGGTGTATCAGTGGTGTTGGTTGTTGGGCTGCCTTCTAAGGCTTCCTGACAGGCTGGCATTGCTGTTTACCCACTGCTCCGCAAACTGCTTTTTTAAAAGCAATCCAATCTCCCTTATCCTCTAGTCACTTTGGTCACAGCTGTGCCATCGAGCCTGTCACATAGCGCTCAGATATTCATTGGGCCTCAAACTGCTTTTTTAAAAGCAATCCCAATTTTTTTTTTTTGTCCTGCTGAGAAGAAAAAAAAACTGCTTCTGCTGCTGATAGCAATTTGGCCTGCACAACACACCAGTCACTGTGTGCAGTGCAAGGGGAGGCTATATAGTGGTGTATCAGTGGTGTTGGTTGTTGGGCTGCCTTTTAAGGCTTCCTGACAGGCTGGCATTGCTGTTTACCCACTGCTCCGCAAACTGCTTTTTTAAAAGCAATCCAATCTCCCTTATCCTCTAGTCACTTTGGTCACAGCTGTGCCATCGAGCCTGTCACATAGCGCTCAGATATTCATTGGGCCTCAAACTGCTTTTTTAAAAGCAATCCCAATTTTTTTTTTTGTCCTGCTGAGAAGAAAAAAAAACTGCTTCTGCTGCTGATAGCAATTTGGCCTGCACAACACACCAGTCACTGTGTGCAGTGCAAGGGGAGGCTATATAGTGGTGTATCAGTGGTGTTGGTTGTTGGGCTGCCTTTTAAGGCTTCCTGACAGGCTGGCATTGCTGTTTACCCACTGCTCCGCAAACTGCTTTTTTAAAAGCAATCCAATCTCCCTTATCCTCTAGTCACTTAGGTCACAGCTGTGCCATCGAGCCTGTCACATAGCGCTCAGATATCAGTGGGCCTCACACAATCCAAAAGTGTCCAGTGTCCAAAAGTGTGTGCAGAGATTCAAAATCTCACTTATCCTCTAGTCACTTAGGTCACAGCTGTGCCATCAAGCCTGTCACATAGCGCTCAGATATCAGTGGGCCTCACACAATCCAAAAGTGTCCAGTGTCCAAAAGTGTGTGCAAAGATTCAAAATCTCACTTATCCTCTAGTCACTTAGGTCACAGCTGTGCCATCGAGCCTGTCACATAGCGCTCAGATATTCATTGGGCCTCACACAATCCAAAAGTGTCCAGTGTCCAAACGTGTGTGCAGAGATTCAAAATCTCACTTATCCTCTAGTCACTTAGGTCACAGCTGTGCCATCAAGCCTGTCACATAGCGCTCAGATATCAGTGGGCCTCACACAATCCAAAAGTGTCCAGTGTCCAAAAGTGTGTGCAGAGATTCAAAATCTCACTTATCCTCTAGTCACTTAGGTCACAGCTGTGCCATCGAGCCTGTCACATAGCGCTCAGATATTCATTGGGCCTCACACAATCCAAAAGTGTCCAGTGTCCAAAAGTGTGTGCAGAGATTCAAAATCTCACTTATCCTCTAGTCAATTAGGTCACAGCTGTGCCATCGAGCCTGTCACATAGTGCTCAGATATTCATTGGGCCTCACACAATCCAAAAGTGTCCAGTGTCCAAAAGTGTGTGCAGAGATTCAAAATCTCACTTATCCTCTAGTCACTTAGGTCATAGCTGTGCCATCAAGCCTGTCACATAGCGCTCAGATATCAGTGGGCCTCACACAATCCAAAAGTGTCCAGTGTCCAAAAGTGTGTGCAGAGATTCAAAATCTCACTTATCCTCTAGTCACTTAGGTCACAGCTGTGCCATCGAGCCTGTCACATAGCGCTCAGATATTCATTGGGCCTCACACAATCCAAAAGTGTCCAGTGTCCAAACGTGTGTGCAGAGATTCAAAATCTCACTTATCCTCTAGTCACTTAGGTCACAGCTGTGCCATCAAGCCTGTCACATAGCGCTCAGATATCAGTGGGCCTCACACAATGCAAAAGTGTCCAGTGTCCAAAAGTGTGTGCAGAGATTCAAAATCTCACTTATCCTCTAGTCACTTAGGTCACAGCTGTGCCATCGAGCCTGTCACATAGCGCTCAGATATTCATTGGGCCTCACACAATCCAAAAGTGTCCAGTGTCCAAAAGTGTGTGCAGAGATTCAAAATCTCACTTATCCTCTAGTCAATTAGGTCACAGCTGTGCCATCGAGCCTGTCACATAGTGCTCAGATATTCATTGGGCCTCACACAATCCAAAAGTGTCCAGTGTCCAAAAGTGTGTGCAGAGATTCAAAATCTCACTTATCCTCTAGTCACTTAGGTCATAGCTGTGCCATCAAGCCTGTCACATAGCGCTCAGATATCAGTGGGCCTCACACAATCCAAAAGTGTCCAGTGTCCAAAAGTGTGTGCAGAGATTCAAAATCTCACTTATCCTCTAGTCACTTAGGTCACAGCTGTGCCATCGAGCCTGTCACATAGCGCTCAGATATTCATTGGGCCTCACACAATCCAAAAGTGTTCAGTGTCCAAAAGTGTGTGCAGAGATTCAAAATCTCACTTATCCTCTAGTCACTTAGGTCACAGCTGTGCCATCAAGCCTGTCACATAGCGCTCAGATATCAGTGGGCCTCACACAATCCAAAAGTGTCCAGTGTCCAAAAGTGTGTGCAGAGATTCAAAATCTCACTTATCCTCTAGTCACTTAGGTCACAGCTGTGCCATCGAGCCTGTCACATAGCGCTCAGATATCAGTGGGCCTCACACAATCCAAAAGTGTCCAGTGTCCAAAAGTGTGTGCAGAGATTCAAAATCTCACTTATCCTCTAGTCACTTAGGTCACAGCTGTGCCATCAAGTCTGTCACATAGCGCTCAGATATCAGTGGGCCTCACACAATCCAAAAGTGTCCAGTGTCGAAAAGTGTGTGCAGAGATTCAAAATCTCACTTATCCTCTAGTCACTTAGGTCACAGCTGTGCCATCGAGCCTGTCACATAGCGCTCAGATATTCATTGGGCCTCACACAATCCAAAAGTGTCCAGTGTCCAAAAGTGTGTGCAGAGATTCAAAATCTCACTTATCCTCTAGTCACTTAGGTCACAGCTGTGCCATCAAGCCTATCACATAGCGCTCAGATATCAGTGGGCCTCACACAATCCAAAAGTGTCCAGTGTCCAAAAGTGTGTGCAGAGATTCAAAATCTCACTTATCCTCTAGTCACTTAGGTCACAGCTGTGCCATCGAGCCTGTCACATAGCGCTCAGATATTCATTGGGCCTCACACAATCCAAAAGTGTCCAGTGTCCAAAAGTGTGTGCAGAGATTCAAAATCTCACTTATCCTCTAGTCACTTAGGTCACAGCTGTGCCATCGAGCCTGTCACATAGCGCTCAGATATCAGTGGGCCTCACACAATCCAAAAGTGTCCAGTGTCCAAAAGTGTGTGCAGAGATTCAAAATCTCACTTATCCTCTAGTCACTTAGGTCACAGCTGTGCCATCGAGCCTGTCACATAGCGCTCAGATATTCATTGGGCCTCACACAATCCAAAAGTGTCCAGTGTCCAAACGTGTGTGCAGAGATTCAAAATCTCACTTATCCTCTAGTCACTTAGGTCACAGCTGTGCCATCAAGCCTGTCACATAGCGCTCAGATATCAGTGGGCCTCACACAATCCAAAAGTGTCCAGTGTCCAAAAGTGTGTGCAGAAATTCAAAATCTCCCCTGTCCTATAGACACCTTGTACCTTGTTTTACATACTATATAGTTTGTTGAATTTTGTCTACATTTCTACCAAAAATGAGGAAGGCTGGTGGAAGAGGCCTTGGAATTGGGCGGGGGTTGGCAGCTGGTAATGATGGTGTTGGTGGTGGATCTGATGGTAGTGGCAAGAGCAAAATAGGACCGAATGCAGGAGGTGTTGAGCCTGCGTCATCGTCTGGCTACATAAGGCCTCGAACGCTTAGTTTTCTAGGAGTTGGCAAACCGCTTTTAAAGCCAGAGCATCAGGAAAAAGTTTTGTCTTACATTGCTGACTCAGCCTCCAGCTCTATCGCCTCCTCTTCTTCAGTTGTAAAAAGTAAAAGCACTGAGTCGTCATTGGAGGCTCATGTTCATGAACCACACCTTTCCTTGTGTCCTTCACCCCAACCAAGATTGGAGGATGACGCAGGCCATACTACTGATTACTCCATGGAGCTGTTTTCACATACCATGCCTGGATTATCAAGTGAAATGGTGAATTACCCAGGCCAAGATGAATCTGACATGGAGTGCACTGATGCACAGCCGCTGATGGATGATTCTGCTGGTACATTCACTCAGAGCACTACATTGTCCTCGCAGTGTACAGAGCCAGATTCTGACCCTGATGAGACTCAGGTGCCCCTTCCCGCACACTATACCACCATACACGGTGACACAGAGGAAGGTGAACATGACATAGAAGAGGAGGTGATGGATGACCCAGTTGTTGACCCAGATTGGCATGCATTGGGGGAAGAGGGTGCTGCTTCCAATAGCTCAGATGAGGAGCATCCATAGCAGACATCGACATCGCAACAGCTGTTATCTGGCAGGCCCGGAGCACTCCAAAGACAGGTTCCAAACATCAAAAGAGTTGCTGGACAGCTTGTCCAGAGGGTCAAAAGATCACAGCGTGCTAGGCCGCAAAATGTCTGCCAAAGTAGGAAGAGTGCAGTGTGGCACTTTTTTGAACAAAATCCTCATGATCAGGCCAAGGTTATCTGTAAGAACTGCGCAAAGAACTTTAGCCGAGGGAAAAATCTGAAAAATTTGAATACCAGTTGCATGCTTATACATTTAACCAGCATGCACTTGCAAGCGTGGACACAACACCAAACCTTAAGTGCCACATGTGCAACTGATCGCAATGCAGGTAGTCATCAACGCTACATTGTTTCCCCCACTGTAAGCCCACCGGTTAGCACAGCAGCAAATGTTGAGGTGTCGTTGTAAGGCCACAGCAGTCAGGGAATCCCACTGTTATATCAACGAAAGACTGATTCTAGGCCATCAGAAAGAACACCAACTCCATCACCATCATCAACCCTCTCTCAGTCCGCCCTGTCCACCGCTACTTCCACCATATGCAGCTCTCAAGTCCAGCTCACCCTCCCAGACTCTATGAGTAGGTCAAGAAAGTACTCAGTCTCTCATCCGCGTACACTGGGTTTGAACGCCCACATTGCCAAACTAATCTTGTTTGAGATGATGCCCTTTCGGTTGGTGGAAAGCACAGCTTTCCGCGAACTCATGGCCTATGCAGTACCACGCTATGACCTACCCAGTCGCCACTTCTTCTCTCGCAAAGCCATCCCAGCCCTCCACCATCATGTGAAAGACCGCATTGTCCATGCACTCAAGCAGTCAGTGAGCGGAAAGGTGCACCTCACAACTGATGCATGGTCCAGTCGGCATGGCCAGGGCCGTTACGTGTCCATCACTGCGCACTGGGTTAATGTGGTGGATGCAGGGTCCACAGGAGACAGCGGTGGTGGGACAGTGGTGCCTAGCCCACGGTATAGGAAACAGTTGGCTGTAGGCGTTCCACCCTCCTCCTCCTCCTCCTCCAGAAGCGAAAGCTCGTCCACAGAGCGCAGTCATACGAGCACTCCATCTTCAGCTGCCACTGTTGCACATGATGTGTCCCCCTATCGAGCAGCTAGTGGAAAGCGTCAGCAGGCTGTGTTGCAGATGATGTGTTTGGGCGACAGACATACCGCCGAGGTGCTGGCCGAGTACTTGAAGCGACAAACTGAGTCATGGCTGGGCAGTGTACATCTTGAGGCAGGCAAGGTAGTTAGTGATAACGGCCGTAATTTTGTGGCAGCCATAGCCCTTTCAAAACTCAGCCACATACCTTGCTTGGCTCACACCTTGAACCTGGTGGTGCAGTGCTTCCTCAAAAATTATCCGGAGTTAACAGCCCTGCTCCAGAAGGTGCGAAGACTGTGCGCGCACATCCGCCGGTCGCCTGTACACTCCGTTCGTATGCAGAAGCTGCAGCGATTGCTCCACCTTCCCAACCACCGCCTCATTATCGACATTGCAACAAGGTGGAACTCCACCCTGCACATGGTGGAGCGGCTGTGCGAGCAGAGGCAGGCCATAATGCATTTGTGGGAGGATACATGGCCAGGCACTTTGAGAGCAGACATGGAGTTGACAGGTGTGCAGTGGTCGAAGCTGAAAGACCTCTGTAAAGTCCTTCAGTGTTTTGAGGAATGCACACGGCTGGTAAGCGCAGACGACGCCATCCTAAGCATGAGCATCCCACTTATGCGTCTGCTCATGCAAACTTTGACGCACCTTAAGGAGCAGGCGTCTGCAGCCAATGTTGATGAGGAGGAAGAGGAGGAGGGAATCCTTGATGACATTCAGCCATTGTCTGCTCAGGGACCTCTCCTGGACGAGGTGGAGGAAGAAGAGGAGGAGGAGGAGGATGATGGGGATGATTACTTAGGGGAGGAGGATGCATCTCGTGGGGCAAGTGAAAATGTTGGCGTGGCAAGGTCTGGTACAGGGTTTGTGCGTGACTGGAGGGATGTGGATTTGCCAGAAAGTGCTCCTCCAACCAGCACTCGCAGTGCATCATTGACACCGGGAACATTGGCCCACATGTCAGATTATGCCTTGCGGATCCTAAAAAGGGACCCCCGCATTGCCAAAATGATGAACGATGACGACTACTGGTTGGCCAGCATCCTGGATCCACGCTATAAAGGCAAATTACAAAACATCATGCCACAGGACAACCTTGACCTAATATTGGCTAATAAACAAGCAACTCTGGTAAATCGGTTGCTTGAGGCATTCCCAGCACACAGCAGCGGTGATGGTTCTCACACGAGCCGTACGGGCCGGGGGCAGCTTGGCAGAGGTGTTCGTGGTGCACACAGCAGAAGTGGCGTTGGAGACAGGGGTTTCATGACAATGTTGTGGACTGATTTTTCAAATACCGCTCACACAACTGGTAATACTGCATCGATGGAAAGTGACAGGAGACAGCAGTTGTCAACCATGGTTACAAACTACTTTTCCTCCCATATCAATGTTCTCCCACACAGGTCATTCCCCTTTGACTATTGGGCCGCTAAACTGGACACCTGGCCTGAATTGGCACAATATGCCTTACAGGAGCTCGCTTGCCCAGCTGCAAGTGTGCTATCGGAAAGAGTCTTCAGTGCAGCTGGATCAATCCTGACAGAAAAAAGGACACGTCTGTCAACCCAAAATGTGGATGATCTAACCTTCATTAAAATGAACCATGCATGGGTTTCCAAGGATTTTGTCCCACCTTCCCCTGATGACACATAGGGTGACAGAAAAATGGCTTGCTTTGGTCCACCTCTTCCTGGAACTTGACCTATTTCGCCTTTTGCATCAGCTGAATGTCCAACATCAACATATGTCACTTTCTAAAACTCCCTAACTGTGCTGCCTCCCCCTCCATGGCCGGGGTCACCACCTAGCGCACGACACCGTGCGAGTGCCGTTGCCCTGGACAGGTGGGTAGGCCGACTCTTGGGCACGGGCACTGGCACAGGGTCCCTCATAGTGCAATCAAGTGTCTCTGACGGTGGTGGTGCACACCCACCGTCAGACACACCGCTGTACTATGAGGGGCCCAGTGCCAGTACCGACGCCCACGAGTGGGCCCCCCTTGCTTGGGCAGGGCCCCAGCATTTGCAATCTTTACCTCTCCCTGCTCCTCCGCTGTGTAATCTGGGCCGTCAAATCCATACTGTGCCTGACACCGTCTGAGCCTGCCTCCTGAGACATATATTTTGAATGTGTACGCTATCCATACATGTTATCCAGGGATACGGTACCCTTTCTAACCTTTGTGCAATCACGTGCAATCCATACTGGGCCTAACACCATCTGAGCCTGCCTCCTGAGACATATATTTTGAATGTGTACGCTATCCATACATGTTATCCGGGGATACGGTACCCTTTCTAACCTTTGTGCAATCACGTGCAATCCATACTGGGCCTAACACCGTCTGAGCCTGCCTCCTGAGACATATATTTTGAATGTGTACGCTATCCATACATGTTATCTGGGGATACGGTACCCTCTCTAACCTTTGTGCAATCACGTGTAATCCATACTGGGCATGAGAACGGCTGGCGAGCTGTTAAGCAAGCTACAGCACCTGTGGTTTGCACACGTAAGTTTTTCATTTTTTCAGGAATGACGGTTAGGCCTAATTCCGGAACTGCAGTTGACCTGCACTTACTGGGAAATCATTGTTCGCGGGTAATAATTGTAATCAGTGATCCCCATCACTAACGTTGTTCAGCGGGTTATCTGCACCTGTAAGCGACAAACGCTGGCCTTTTCAGTGTAGTGCACATGCAGCCACGGATATGTAAGGGCATGACACACCAGTTATTGGCCAATCTCATGTTCCAGAGCCTCACGTGTCCCTCTAGTAAGCCGGACTCGGACCGCGGGGCATGACGGAGTCTCGTTCGTTAACGGAATTAAGCTTGCAATGTGTGCATCTGTTCTGTAGCTGGCATGGTTGAGGTTTCCCAGGTGGAGTCGAATTTAACCGTAGGCTCCACTCCTGGTGGTGCCCTTCTGGACATTCCTTTAAGGTTCAGCTTTGCAACCATACTGCCCACGTAAAACAAACACTTTGCCTTCATGAACGCTGTTTGGAGGGTCATGACTCGTGGGAATAACGCCGCCCAAACAGTTAACCTGCTAGAGAGATCGTTCGTTGCTCCCAAGCATGACATCACACTCCCTAGGAAGAAGGTAATGCCACTGTGGCGACGGTACTCCTGGGGGCGACACAAGTGCACTGATGCCCAGCCACTGCTCGATGAATCTGCTGGTACATTGACCCAGACCACTACATTCCCCTCGCACGCTACACGGCCTGAATCTGACCCTGATGAAACTCAGGTTACCCTTCCCATATACAGTTCCATCTTACACGGTGACAAAGAGGAAGCTGCAGATGAAAGTGCAGGTTCGGCCCACCCGCCATCAGACACACCACCGTACTATCAGAGGCCCTGTGCCAGTGCCGTCGCCAACGAGTGTGCCCCCCCTGCTTGCTCAGGATCACAGCACTTGCAAGGTTGAAATACTGTGCAGTGAGATGGAAGATGGGGACGACGAGGAGTCCAGACTAGTACAGGGATTCCCTAGCGAGGAGACTTATTTAATTGTTTTCAATGTTGGGACAGCAATTTTTGGGGAGCACTATACTCTGGAGAATGATAGATGGGGCCCACCATACACTGGAACATTCAAAAGGTGGACATCAGACACTGGAGCAGCATTTACAGGGCCCATTATACACTAGAGCATTAGAAATGGGGCCCATTATGTTTGGAGCATTATTTGGGCCCATAAGACAGTGGAGCTTCATCCATGGGGACCAACATATACTGTAGCATTATGTGGAGCTCATCATATACTGTTTCAAACATTATATGGGACCAATGATTCTGTATGGAGAAATAGATGGGCCTTGTCATGAGATGTAAAAAGTGAAGTATTTTTCATTGTACTATACCGCTATTTCTCTGCCGTATCGGAGCATGATGAGTTGTGGTATGTGTTAAAGGGGCGCTCTTTCGCCCAGGGCACATGAAAACCTGCAGCCAGCCCTCCCCCCCCACAACTTTAGCCAAATAACCCCCATTTTTCAGTGCGTAACTTGTATTATGAAGTTAATTAAGGTTGACAAGCTTAAGTAAGAAGAATTGATGCTTTTGGCATTCAAATGAGCACTGTAGGTGTGTTTCCTGTCCTCCTCTCACTGCCGACTTTTATTCCCCATTGACTTACATTGGGTTTCGTGTTTCGGGACGACCCCGACTTTTCCCTATAATCGGACGATCTTGCTCGACCCGACTTTTGGAAAAGTCGGGTTTCACGAAACTCGACCCTAAAAAACCAAAAGTCGCTCAACTCTAGACATTGCTATGAACATGTTCTGTCTTCTGTAATGTCTTTTATCCACTTTTTAACTACTTCAGGGCTCTGAAACACTGTAAAAGTTAATAAGAAGTAAGCTGACACAGAAAAAAAGATGCTAGCACTGAAGTTGCTTTGAATATGACAGTCAAACCGTTGGCGGAACCACTAATGGAAAAAAGATAGAAGCTTCTTCATGAAGTGACTTTTTGATAGAAAATTCCTGTAGCTACATCGTTGACTTCAACACGTCGTCTGCACATAACCTAAGTTTGTGAGACAAAGCCAGGAGTAGATTTCTATCAAATATATATGATATATCAAATATATAGGAAGGACTATTATTTTTTCCCACTGGATCCATTTCTGACTTTGGCTCCAGAAACACGCTCATGAAAATTTCACTCCAAACTGAGTCAAATACTTCCCGTGGTATTCTAGCCTGTGAATTAAAGTCCATGTATAGGAACTGACAATTTTTCTAATGACACTTAAGAACTGATCTTGGTAATTAGTATCATGTTCATGGGCTCAATAAAAGTAACATTTGAGGTCACTTTTCCTTTTTGAATTGGACAAAAATGTCTTAAAAACAATTTGAAGAATTATTGCATATGCATTTGACTAATGAAAAGCTAGATATGGGAAATTTAATGAAATAAGTTATTTTCCATGGCCTCAAGGTTGACGTACTGCTGAAAGCCTACTTTGAGAGATGATGTTATTAGTTTCTGCTGGCCATCCTACAAAATCATTTCAAACAAGACACTTGTCCTTGCAATCCTATTTAGCAAGCACACCAAGATTTCACTTTAGCAAAATCTTTCAGGCAGAAAAATATAGCAACATGTGTAAAGGAAATTCCAATATGTTTTGACAATACAGTAATCTTAAGAAAGTGTTAGCCTCCTCTCAGAGGTCATCATTCTTTATACACTATGTGTCATCAATTCTCAGGACAACAGGAAAAATGATCTAGTCAATACATATAAAATGAAAATCATGCTTATACATGCTGCCTCAGTATAAAGAGGATGACACCACGGAAGCCTTGATAGCAATGCTGACTGTAATTTCCATAACATTGTATCAATCATGAAATCATTTGATATATCAAGCCACTCCTCAAATCACTATTCACCTATTGTTCTTTACTCTGGCAGGTTTTAATGAAACGAAAAAGCATGATCTATTGCCCAGTAATTAAAAAGAAAATGATAAATGTGTCTTCTCACTGGGTTACAAGTGACACGTTGCGCTATCAAGACATAAAATATCACTTTCTGCAATTGTTATTATAAAGAAACTTATGTATTTTTCTAACAAACAATGGATAGAAGATGATGGACTCCACGGCACCTTAATAATTTGCAGTCATTGCTTTACATTCACTTAGATGATAGATCCTACAATGATGTTCAATTGAATTCAGAGAATTCAATCAGACCAGAAATAACTAGAAAATAGCATTGCGCTTTGAAGACACGGATTTTGCTGCAGCAGCAATTCTAGGTCACTAAGTAAGTTAGGATACTTACAAAACAACTGTCATTAAATTCTGTTTTTGCATGGTTTAAAGCAAAAAATGTAGCATGGTATTACAAATATACACTGGGAGAAAAGTATTTGATCCCTTGCTGATTTTGTAAGTTTGCCCTCTGACAAAGACATGAACAGTCTATAATTTTAAGGGTAGGTCAATTTTAACATTGAGGAATAGAATATCAAAAATGAAATCCAGAAAATCACTTTGTATAAGTTATATAAATGTATTTGCATTTTGCAGTGAGAAATAAGTATTTGATCCCCTACCAACCATTAAGAGTTCTGGCTCCTACAGACCAGTTAGGCGCTCCTAATCAACTCTTTACCTGCATTAAAGTCAGCTGTCTTACATAGTCACCTGTATAAAAGACTCCTGTCCACAGACTCAATGAATCAGTCAGACTCTAACCTCTACAACATGGGCAAGACCAAAGAGCTTTATAAGGATGTCAGGGACAAGATCATAGACCTGCACAAAGCTGGAGTGGGCTACAAAAACATAAGTAAGATGCTGGGTGAGAAGGTGACAAGTGTTGATGCAATAGTAAGAAAATGGAAGAAATACAAAATGACTGTCAATTGACCAATCTGGCACACTGTGCAAAATCTCACCTCGTGGGGTATCCTTAATCATGAGAAGGTTGAGAGATCAGCCTAAAACTACATGGGGGAACTTGTTAATGATCTTAAGGCAGCTGGGATCACAGTCACCAAGAAAACCATTGGTAAAATATTACACCTTAAAGGTTTAAAATCCTGCAGTGCCCACAAGGTCCCCCTGCTCAAGAAGGCACATGTGCAGGCCCGTCTGAAGTTTACCAATGAACACCTGGATGATTCTGTGAGTGATTGGGAGAAGGTGCTGTGGTCAGATGAGACAAAAATTGATCTGTTTGGCATTAATTCAACTCGCTGTGTTTGGAAGGAGAGAAATGCTGCCTATGACCCAAAGAACACTGTCCCCACTATCAAGCATCGAGGTGGAAACATTATGTTTTGGGGGTGTTTCTCTGATAAGGGCACAGGACTACTTCACTGCATGAGAGAATGGATGGAGCCATGTACCGTAAAATCCTGAGTGACAACTGCCTTCCCTCCTCCAGGACATTAAAAATGGGTCGTGGCTGGGTCATCCAGCAAGAAAATGACCCAAAACATACAGCTAAGGCAACAAAGGAGTGGCTCAAAAAGAAGCACATTAAGGTCATGTAGTGTCCTAGCCAGTCTCCAGACCTTAATCCCATAGAAAACTTATGGAGGGAGTTAAAGCTCCGAGTTGTCAAGCGACAGCCTCAAAATCTTAATGATTTAGAGATGATCTGCAAAGAGGAGTGGAGCAAAATTCCTAATGACATGTGCGCAAACCTCATCATCAACTACAAAAGACATCGGACTGCTGTGCTTGCCAACAAGGGTTTTGCCACCAAGTATTAGGTCTTGCATATATAGGAAGGAAAGAAGTCCGGCTTTCAGGATCGCGCTGTTCCAGTCCAAAGTTCACAAGGAGTTAATCCAAGGACCAAGCAGTGATTATAACTTTCTTTTTATTCCGTAAACTCTACGCGTTTCGTGTACACACTGTACACTTCCTCAGGAGCAAAGTTACACTGGCATCACATTCCATTCTCCTTATATACTAACTCCCCCAGGAAGTGAGGTAGGTGCTCATTGCACTTAAAAAAATTCACACATAACTATCAACATAATGTAAAATCACAAAAATCACTAAAATTCATCTATAAAACACACTTCTATAAAAACACACATATGTAAAACTTCACACTAGAAAAAATGTAAAACATTATAATAAAATTATGACTATACTCAATAAAAATCTAAAATTCTTGGTACATCATATCAATTAGCAGAACAACATTCACAAATCTCTTATATAACTGCACTTATATTTTCCTTTCAGTATTAACCCTTCATTCAACATATTATACTTTTACTTTCCTTATATTTCAGGCAGATGATCATATATTAATTAATGTATGTACTCATATGCGGATTCAATCCTGCACAGCAGACCCATGCTCTGCACTCAAGACACTTTTCTGTTCTCTCAGCCAAAGGCTCCACATCTCCAGAGCTGTTGGTTCCTTTTCAAGGCACCAGCCAACTATTCCAATCATAGTAAAATGCCGCCGATTGTATCTCTTTATATGTTAGCGATATGATCATTCCCTTGCTGTAATGTTATAGCATGGACATCACACAATTATCAGATGCCAATACTACTCTAATCCTTAGCAGACAAATATGCAGAGCACCAAAATTATTTAAAGATGTCAGATATTTCATTTAAACCGTATGGTTGCAGAGTCTGCAACCTGTGAATCCAGTAAATTTCCTTTCTCATCAGAATGACACTCCTGTTCACAGTGTCTTCTGAAACATAATCAATTGGGGCCACTTTAATACATGGTTTCTTCCCATGTTTTATAGTGCAATGTTTTGATACTCCATGGAACATAAAACCTTCAATTATATTGTGTCTGTGCGAATTCATGCGGTTATGCAGTTCTTGTGTGGTTTTACCCACATACTGTAAACCACATTCCCTGAATTGTAAAAGTAGTTTTGTGATATATCTGATAGAATGCGCACAGACACAATATAATTGAAGGTTTTATGTTTCAGAAGACACTGTGAACAGGAGTGTCATTCTGATGAGAAAGGAAATTTACTGGATTCACAGGTTGCAGACTCTGCAACCATATGGTTTAAATGAAATATCTGACATCTTTAAATAATTTTGGTGCTCTGCATATTTGTCTGCTAAGGATTAGAGTAGTATTGGCATCTGATAATTGTGTGATGTCCATGCTATAACATTACAGCAAGGGAATGATCATATCGCTAACATATAAAGAGATACAATCGGTGGCATTTTACTATGATTGGAATAGTTGGCTGGTGCCTTGAAAAAGAACTGACAGCTCTGGAGATGTGGAGCCTTTGGCTGAGAGAACAGAAAAGTTTCTTGAGTGCAGAGCATGGGTCTGCTGTGCAGGATTGAATCCGCATAGGAGTACATACATTAATTAATATATGATCATCTGCCTGAAATATAAGGAAAGTATAATATGTTGAATGAAGGGTTAATACTGAAAGGAAAATATAAGTGCAGTTATATAAGAGATTTGTGAATGTTGTTCTGCTAATTGATATGATGTACCAAGAATTTTAGATTTTTATTGAGTATAATCATAATTTTATTATAATGTTTTACATTTTTTCTAGTGTGAAGTTTTACATATGTGTGTTTTTATAGAAGTGTGTTTTATAGATGAATTTTAGTGATTTTTGTGATTTTACATTATGTTGATAGTTATGTGTGAATTTTTTTAAGTGCAATGAGCACCTACCTCACTTCCTGGGGGAGTTAGTATATAAGGAGAATGGAATGTGATGCCAGTGTAACTTTGCTCCTGAGGAAGTGTACAGTGTGTACACGAAATGCGTAGAGTTTATGGAATAAAAAGAAAGTTATAATCACTGCTTGGTCCTTGGATTAACTCCTTGTGAACTTTGGACTGGAACAGCGCGATCCTGAAAGCCGGACTTCTTTCCTTCCTATATATGCAATTCTAGTGACCGGCTGATTGCTGCAGTTCATCGGATCCTACCCATTTGTGCTTATGGTTGTTGTGTTCCACACAACTGAACCAGGTGAGTGGATCCATATCTGTGAAACGTTTATATCATTGGATAAGACCCTATTGTGCGCTTCTGTCTCCCCCTTTTTTTAAAGTATTAGGTCTTGTTAGCCAGAGGGATGAAACACTTATTTCTCACTGAAAAATGCAAATACATTTATATAATTTATACAATGTGATTTTCTGGATTTTATTTTTGATATTCTATCTCTCAATGTTAAAATTAACCTACCCTTAAAATTATAGACTGCTCATGTCTTTGTCAGTGGGCAAATTTACAAAATCAACAAGGAATCAAATAGTTATTTCCCCCACTGTAACTTGTACAGTGAAAACATTATTATTTTAGATATGTTTATGCACATGCTTTTTCTCTTAGCTCTACAAATGCTGAGATAATTCGATGATTTGTATAGGATAACTGCTGAAAAAAACAATAAAAAAATATTGTTGCATCACTCTGTTGGGAGATGTTCATGAGATATGTGTCTATATGTGGACACCAAGTGGTTGTGATTTGAATTACAACCTGTGATGGGTTCTACTAGCATTTTTTGATAGTGCATTGAATTTGTATCATTAGAAATTCCTGTAACTAGTGAGATTTGAGAAAAGGAAAATATGGGCATGTCATTATGTTATACTGCAATCCTCTTACATTTGTGTTTCTCAGTCAAGCTATCAGCTCAAATAAAATATCTATTATGCCTTACAGCACTGTCCAGAGTGCACAATTTTTGCAGATTTTTTCTATACTGCCATGTGATCACCATTCATCTGATCTCACAATCACTACATTAAACATTGAATGTGGTTGGTATATATCAGAGCAAATCAATTTAATGCATGTTAAATTGATGCAGAAAATAATGAAATTTGGAGATCCCATAGACATACATGACCTCAGCTGTCACTGGGCAAGCTTCCTCATAAATGCCCTGTGTTGTGAGTTCATTTTCCCCTTCACCATTGAGGTCTGATGAACTCCCTCTTCTGGTGAAGGAAGGTAGTGAGGCTGATTACAAAGCACCTGAGCCGAATGATGATGACTGGGTGACTGGGATTGCTGACTGGATATAAGGCAGCCGACGCCCTTCTGCCTTGCAGGTGATTACTCTGAGGGATTCTTGGAGACCAGTCTGATTCCTGCTCCTCAAAAGCTAAGTTTTCTGCTCTACTTTTTGCATTTCTGTTTTGGTTTTGTTTTGCCTTGTTTTTCTGGATTTCTGCCTATCCCTGCTGGGTGAGCTGAATTCCTTTTTGCTCTGTCTTCGGATAATACCTGAGTACTGATATAGTCTTTTTGAAGCCTAGCATCTTCAGGGCTTTTTTCCCTATCAGTCTGTTGGCTCTTGTTTTTGAGAGGGTTTTGGCAGATTGCAGACAGCAGCTTTTCTATTCTGTCCTATTTAGTTAGCTTGGGCCCCATCATTTGCTCAGCCTATCTTTCTATCTGTGTGAGTGTATTTTCATCTTGCTTCACCGTCATTATATGTTGGGGGCTGCCTATTGCTTTGGGGTCTGCTCTGGGGCAGTTTAGATTTCCCTTTCTGTCTTTAGGCTATGTAGTTCTCCGGCTGTGATCGAGGGGTCTAGGGCACCGTAGGAACCCCCCACGGCTACTGCTAGTTGTTGTTGATAGGTTCAGGGGTCTGCAATCCGTTAGCTTCCAACTTCTCTGGTTTTCTGGACTTAGCTAGTATTTCTGTTTTTGCCTCCTACGGTGACTCATTCATAACAGAATCACCCGCCATACCGCAGATCCTAGGGTACTCAATAGCAGGAAAGAATTGTAAAAAAAAAAAAAAAAGTGTGTATATTTTTCCTCTATATCTCTGAGGCCGTAGGGGGAATTTTTTTTTCTCTCAATGGAGATAAAGCAATTGTCTGATCGTGTGGAGCAGCTTGCTGCGGAAGTGCGGGGAATTTCCGCCTACCTTGCTCATTCACATGCTGCTGAACCAAAGATCCCTACTCCTGATGTGTTTTCTGGGGATCGGTCTAAATTTTTGAATTTCAAAAATAATTGTAAATTATTTTTTGCCTTGAAGCCTAACTCGTCAGGGAGCTCCGCGCAGCAAGTTAAAATTGTCATCTCTTTGCTGCGTGGCGATCCCCAGGATTGGGCGTTTTCTTTGAAACCAGATGATCCTATTCTGACTAATGTGAACGCATTTTTTCAAGCCTTGGGGTTGTTGTATGATGAACCTAATGCTATTGATCAGGCTGAAAAGACCCTGTTGGCATTGAGCCAGGGTCGAGATTCTGCAGAATTGTACTGTCAAAAATTCCGAAAGTGGGCGGTCCTTATTACCTGGAATGATAATGCCTTGGCAGCTCTCTTTCGGAAGGGTTTGTCAGAAGCCGTAAAAGATACTATGGTGGGATTTCCTGTTCCCTCTGGTCTTGACGATTCTATGTCATTAGTCATTCAGGTTGATCGGCGTTTACGTGAACGCAGGACTGCACGAGAGGTGTTGCCACATGTTGAACAAATGTCTGAACCTATGCAATGTGATAGAGTTTTGTCCAGGGAGCAACGTCAGGAGTTCAGAAGGCGTAATAAGTTGTGTTTTTTCTGTGGAGATGCCTCGCATATTATTTCTGTCTGTCCTAAACGAGAGAAACGCTTTGCACACACGTTTTCTGTGGGTGGTGTTCAACCTAAGTTTCTTCTGGCAATTACTCTGATCTGCTCCATGTCCACATTTTCCGCCAAGGCTTTTGTGGATTTGGGAGCAGCCCTGAATCTAATGGACTTGGATTTTGCTAAACGTTGTGGATTTCCGATGACACCTCTGTGGACGCCTATCCCTTTGAGGGGGATTGATGCTACTCCTTTGGCGAAAAATAAACCTCAGTTTTGGACCCAGGTGGTAATGCGGGTCGCCCCAGACCATCAAGAAAATTGCAGATTTTTGGTGTTGCATAATTTGCATGATACCATTGTTCTGGGGTTTCCCTGGTTGCAAATTCATAATCCAGTTTTGGATTGGAAATCTGTGTCTGGTGAGTTGGGGTTGTCGGTGTGCACTTAGTGAGGCTCCGTTTTTTTCCACCTCTCCTCAGTCGCATGATGTTCCTGACTATTTGGCGGACTTTTATGATGTATTTAGTGAGAATGAGTCTGCGTCTTTGCCTCCTCATAGGAGTTATGACTGTGCAATTGAACTGAGCCCGGGGTGTAAATTTCCTAAGGGTCGGCTCTTCAATTTATTTGTACACGAGCACGAGGCTATGCGATCCTATATTAACCCCTTCACGACCAATGACGCCACATAGGCGTCATGAAACCTGGTTCAAATCTGACCAGTGACGCCTATGTGGCGTCATGACTTCAAAGCCCCCCTGCGGGTCGGGTGACCGGGGTCACTGAAAGGTCACCTGACCCGCAGATACAGGGGGCTTTGTAATTCACCACAGGGGGCGTGGCTTCGCCCCCACGTGGCTACGATCGCTCTGATTGGCTGTTAAAAGTGAAACAGCCAATCAGAGCGATAGTAATATTTCATCAATGAAAATTGATGAAATATTACAATCCAGCCATGTCCGACGCTGCTGTAGCATCGGACATGGCTGGAGACACCGATTCCACCCCCCCACCGGCGATCGCCCCACCGCAACTGAATGACAGTGGCGATCTGCCGCCGCTGTCATCATCTGCCCCCCTCCCATTCCCTCTGCTCCCCGCCAGCCTCCGATCCCCCCCTCACCCCCCCGGTACCTCCGGTGTCCCCCGTCCCTCCTGGTGTCCCTCGGGTCCGGATGATGGGCGCCGCCATCTTTGAAAATAGCGGGCGCATGCGCAGTGCGCCCGCCCGAATCTGCCGGCTGCAGATTCCATTCTTTCATTTTGATCACTCTCACAGTGATCAAAATGAAAGAAAAAGTAAATAAACCCCCCGATTATCACCCCCATAGGTAGGCAGAACTAATAAAATAAAGATAATATTTTAATTTTTTTTTTCATTAGGGTTAGGGTTAGGGTTGAAAAGAGGGTTAGGGTTAGGGTTAGGGTTGAAAAGAGGGTTAGGGTTAGGGTTAAAAAGAGGGTTAGGGTTAGGGTTGAAAAGAGGGTTAGGGTTGAAAAGAGGGTTAGGGTTAGGGTTGGAAAGAGGGTTAGGGTTGGAAAGAGGGTTAGGGTTAGGATTGGAAAGAGGGTTAGGGTTGGAAAGAGGGTTAGGGTTGGAAAGAGGTTTAGGGTTGGAAAGGGTTAGGGTTGGAATTAGGGTTAGGTTTGGAATTAGGGTTAGGGTTGGAATTAGGGTTAGGCTTGTGGTTAGGGTTATCGTTAGGGTTGGGATTAGGGTTCGGGGTCTGTTGGGGTTAGGGTTATGGTTAGGGTTGGAATTAGGGTTAGGGATGTGTTGGGGTTAGGGCTGTGGTTAGGGGTGTGTTGGGGTTAGGGCTGGAGTTAGAATTGAGGGGTTTCCACTGTTTAGGCACATCAGGGGGTCACCAAACGCGACATGGTGCAACCATTGATTCCAGCCAATTTTGCGTTCAAAAAGTTAAACGGTGCTTCCTCCCTTCCAAGCCCCGACGTGTGCCCAAACAGTGGTTTACCCCAACATATGGGGTATCAGCGTACTCAGGAAAAATTGCACAACAAATTTGGGGGTCTAATTTCTCTTGGTACCCTTGGGAAAATAAAAAATTGGGGGCTAAAAAAATATTTTTGTGGAAAATTTTTTTTTTTTAATTTTCACGTCTCTGCGTTATAAACTTCTGTGAAGCACTTGGGGGTCCAAAGTGCTCACCAGGCATCTAGATAAGTTACTTGGGAGGTCTAGTTTCCAAAATGGGGTCACTTGTGGGGGGTTTCTATTGTTTAGGCACATCAGGGGCTCTGCAAACGTAATGACGACCGCAGACCATTCCATCAAAGTCTGCATTTCAAAACGCCACTACTTCCATTCCGAGCCCTTACGTGTTCCCAAACAATAGTTCCCCCCCATATATGGGGCACCAGCGTACTCAGGACAAACTGTACAACTTTTGGGGTCCAATTTATCCTGCTACCCTTGTGAAAAAAAAAATTGCTGGCTAAAAATCATTTTTTTTGAGGAAAAAAAAAAATTTTTTATTTTCACGTCTCTGCATTATAAACTTTTGTGAAGCACTTGGGGGTTCAAGGTGCTCACCACACATCTAGATAAGTTCCTTAGGGGGTCTAGTTTCCAAAATGGGGTCACTTGTGGGGGGGTTCCACAGTTTAGGTACATCAGGGGTTCTGCAAATGTAACATGATGCCCGCAGACCATTCCATCAAAGTCAGCATTTCATAATGTCACTACTTCCCTTCCGAGCCCCGACGTGTACCCAAACAGTGGTCATCCCCCACATATGGGGTATCAGCGTACTCAGGACAAACTGGACAACAACTTTTGGGGTCCAATTTATCCTGCTACCCTTGTGAAAAAAAAAATTGCTAGCTAAAAATCATTTTTTTGAGGGAAAAAAAATATTTTTTATTTTCACGGCTCTGCGTTATAAACTTCTGTGAAGCACTTGGGGGTTCAAGATGCTCACCACACATCTAGATAAGTTCCTTGGGGGTCTAGTTTCCAAAATGGGGTCACTTGTGGGGGGTTCCACAGTTTAGGTACATCAGGGGTTCTGCAAATGTAACATGATGCCCGCAGACCATTCCATCAAAGTCATCATTTCATAATGTCACTACTTCCCTTCCGAGCCCCGACGTGTACCCAAACAGTGGTCCCCACCCACATATGAGGTATCAGCGTACTCAGGACAAACTGGACAACAACATTTGGGGCCAATTTATCCTGCTACCCCTGTGAAAAAAAAATTGCTGGCTAAAAATCTTTTTTTTTTTGTGGAAAAAAAAATTTTTTTATTTTCACGGCTCTGCGATATAAACTTCTGTGAAGCGCTTGGGGGTTCAAGGTGCTCACCACACATCTAGATAAGTTCCTTGGGGGGTCTAGTCTCCAAAATGGGGTTACTTGTGGGGGGGTTCCACAGTTTAGGTACATCAGGGGCTCTGCAAATGTAACATGACACCCGCAGACCATTCCATCAAAGTCAGCATTTCAAAATGTCACTACTTCCCTTCCGAGCCCCGACGTGTGCCCAAACAGTGGTTCCCCCTCACATGTGGGGTACCAGCGTACTCAGGACAAACTGGACAACAAATTTTGGGGCCTAATTTATCCTGGTACCCTTGTGAAAATAAAAAATTGCGCACTAAAAAATAATTTTTTGAGGGAAAAATTTTTTTTTTTATTTTCACGGCTCTGCGTCATAAACTTTTGTGAAGCACTTGAGGGTTCAAGGTGCTTACTACACATCTAGATAAGTTCCTTAGGGGGTCTAGTTTCCAAAATGGGGTCATTTGTGGGGGAGCTCCAGTGTTTAGGCACACAGGGGCTCTCCAAACACAACATGGTGTCCGCTAACGATTGGAAGTAATTTGCATTTCAAAAAGTCAAATGGCGCTCCTTCCCTTCTGAGCCCTGCCGTGTGCCCAAACAGTGGTTACCCCCCACATATGGGGCACCAGCGTACTCAGGACAAACTGGACAACAAGATTTGTGGTCCAATTTCTCCTGTTAGCCTTGTGAAAATTAAAAATAGTGTGCTAAAAATCATTTTTGAGGAAAAAAAAATATTTTTTATTTTCACTGCTCTGTGTTATAAACTTTTGTGAAGCACTTGGGGGTTCAAAGTGCTCCCTACACGTCTAGATAAGTTCCTTAGGGGGTCTAGTTTCCAAAATGGGGTCACTTGTGGGGGAGCTCCAATGTTTAGGTGCACAGGGGCTCTCCAAATGCGACATGGTGTCCGATAACGATTGGAGCTAATTTTCCATTCAAAAAGTCAAATGGTGCTCCTTGCCTTCCGGGCCATGCCGTGCACCCAAACAGTGGTTTATGACCACATATGAGGTATCTGTGCACTCAGGAGAAATTGCTCAACAAATTTTAGGATCCATTTTATCCTGTTGCCCATGTGAAAATGAAAAAACTGAGGCTAAAAGAAAATTTTTGTGAAAAAAAAGTATTTTTTTTTTTTACAGATCAATTTGTGAAGTACCTGGGGGTTCAAAGTGATCACTATGCATCTAGATAAGTTCCTTGGGGGGTCTAGTATCCAAAATGGGGTCACTTGTGGAGGAGCTCCAATGTTTATGCACACAGGGGCTCTCCAAACACGACATGGCAACCGCTAAATATTCCAGCATATTTTCCATTCAAAAAGTCAAATGGCGCTCCTTCCCTTCTGAGCCGTGCCGTGCGCCCAAACAGTGGTTTATGACCACATATGAGGTATCGTTGTACTCCGGAGAAATTGCCCAACAAATTTTAGCATCCATTTTATCCTGTTTCCCATGTGAAAATGAAAAAATTGATGCTAAAAGAAAATTTTTTTGGGAAAAATTATAATGTCCATTTTTTCTTTCCACATTGCTTTAGTTCCTGTGAAACACCTGAAGGGTTAATAATCTTCTTGAATGTAGTTTTGAGTAGCTTGAGGGGTGCAGTTTTTAGAATGGTGTAACTTTTGGGTATTTTCTGCCATATAGACCCCTCAAAGTGACTTCAAATGTGAGGTGGTCCCTAAAAAAATGGTTTTCTAAATTTTATTGTAAAAATGAGAAATCGCTGGTCAACTTTTAACCCTTATAACTTCCTAACAAAAAAATATTTTGTTTCCAAAATTGTGCTGATGTAAAGTAGACATATGAGAAATGTTATTTATTAACTATTTTGTGTCACATAACTCTCTGGTTTAACAGAATAAAAATTCAAAATTTGAAAATTGCAAAATTTTCTAAATTTTCACCAAATTTCTGATTTTTTGACAAATAAACGCAAAAATTATCAACCTAAATTTACCACTAACATGAAACCCAATATGTCACGAAAAAACAATCTCAGAATCGCTAGGATCCGTTGAAGCGTTCCTGAGTTATTACCTCATAAAGGGACACTGGTCAGAATTGCAAAAAATGGCCTGGTCATTAAGGTCAAAATAGGCTTGGTCATGAAGGGGTTAAGGAGGCGTTGGAGAAGGGTCATATTAGACCATCCTCTTCACCCTTAGGTGCCGGTTTTTTTTTCGTGGCCAAAAAGGATGGTTCATTAAGGCCTAGCATTGATTATCGTGCCCTCAACAAAATTACTATTAAATATCAGTATCCGTTACCCCTGATTTCGGATCTATTCTCCAGAGTTAAAGGTGCTTGCTGGTTTACCAAGCTTAACCTCAGGGGGGCGTATAATCTTATCCGCATTAAGCATGGGGATGAATGGAAGACGGCGTTTAATACTCCGGAGGGACATTTTGAGTACCTGGTGATGCCTTTTGGGCTCACTAATGCCCCTTCTGTCTTCCAGTGCTTCATGAACGACATTTTCCGAGACTTTGTGGATACATTTTTGATTATCTATCTGGATGATATTTTGATCTTCTCCAAGGATTGGGATTCTCATGTGGAACATGTTCGGTCTGTGTTCCGGATCTTGAGGGAAAGTTCCCTGTATGTCAAAGGATCGAAATGCCTTTTTGGGGTACAGAGGATTTCATTTTTGGGATTTATTTTGTCTCCGTCAACTATTGAAATGGACCCGGCCAAGGTACAGCCATTTATGATTGGGTTCAGCCCACTTCTTTGAAGGCCCTCCAGAAGTTTTTGGGTTTTGCTAATTTTTATCGGAAATTTATAGCAAAATTTTCTAGTATTGCCAAGCCATTGACTGATCTGACTAAAAAGGGTGCTGATGTGTTGAATTGGTCTCCGGAGGCTGTTTCTTCCTTTCAGGAGCTGAAGCGAAGATTCACTTCTGCCCCGGTTTTGCGGCAACCTGATGTCTCACTTCCGTTCCAGGTAGAGGTGGATGCTTCTGAGAATGGGGCAGGAGCTGTTTTGTCCCAAAAGGATCCTGTAACATCTAAAATGAATCCCTGTGCTTTCTTTTCCTGAAAGTTCTCTCCATCTGAACGTAACTATGATGTGGGGAATCGGGAACTGTTGGCCATGAAATGGGCATTTGAGGAGTGGAGACATTGGTTGGAGGGAGCTAAGCATCAAGTCGTGGTCCTCACTGACCACAAGAATTTGATTTACCTAGAGTCGGCTAAGCACTTGAACCCTAGACAGGCTAGGTGGGCCTTGTTTTTTACACGTTTTGATTTTGTGGTTTCTTTTCTTCCTGGAACTAAGAATGTCAAGGCAGACGCCCTCTCTAGGAGCTTCTTTGCTGATTCTCCTGTGGTGACCAAACCTGCTACCATCTTAGGCGAAGGGGTAGTTCTTTCTGCCATCTCGCCCGATTTGAGATGTGTTCTGGAAGAGTTCCAGGAGGACAAACCTGAGCATTGTCCCAGTGGAAAGTTGTATGTTCCTGACCAGTGGAAGAGGAGAGTGATGTCTGAAGTTCATTGCTCTGCTTTGGCTGGTCATCCAGGTATTTTTGATACTAGAGATTTGGTGAGTCGGTCTTTTTGGTGGCCCTCCTTGTCTCGTGATGTCAGGAATTTTGTGCAGTCCTGTGGGACTTGCTCCCGGTCTAAATCGTGTTCTCGCTCTAGTGGGTTGTTGATGCCTTTGCCTGTCCCCAAGAGGCCATGGACCCATATTTCAATGGATTTCATCTCTGATATGCCTGTCTCTCAAAGGATGACTGTTATTTGGGTGATTTGTGATAGGTTCTCTAAGATGGTTCATCTTGTACCACTCCCTAAGTTGCCGTCTTCCTCTGAGTTGGTACCCCTGATTTTGCAACAGGTAGTTCGCTTGCACAGGATTCCTGAGAACATTGTATCTGACAGAGGAGTTCAGTTTGTGTCTAAATTTTGGAGAACTTTCTGTTCCAAGCTGGGAATTCAGTTGTCCTTCTCCTCTGCTTTTCACCCTCAGACCAATGGGCAGACAGAGAGAACAAACCAGGCCTTTTAGTCATATTTGAGATGTTTTATTACCGCTGATCAGGATGATTGGGTTTCATTTTTGCCCTTGGCCGAATTTGCTTTAAATAATAGAGCTAGTTCTGCCACTTTGATGTCACCTTTTTTTTGTAACTTTGGGTTTCATCCTCGATTTTCTTCAGGGCAGGTGGAGCCCTCTGCCTGCCCAGGTGTTGACACTGTGGTGGAGAGAATGCACCAGATCTGGGACCAAGTGGTGGATAAGTTATCTCTCTCCCAGGAAAAGGTCCAGCGGTTTTCCAATCGACATAGGACCATTGGTCCCCAGTTTAAGGTTGGTGATATGGTGTGGTTATCATCAAAAAATATTGCTATGAAGGTGGCTTCTCCTAAGTTTAAGCCTAGATTTATTGGACCTTACAAGATTTTGGAGATTACTAATCCGGTCTCTTTTCGTTTGGCTCTTCCTGTCACATTTAAAATCCATAATGTGTTCCATAAGTCTCTGTTGAAGAGGTTTGTTGAACCTGTTGTTCCGGGGGTGGCACCTCCAGACCCTGTATTGGTTGAAGGTAACATGGAATATGAGGTAGAGAAAGTACTGGATTCCCGTCTGGCTAGACGGAGACTCCAGTATTTGGTTAAGTGGAAGGGTTATGGTCAGGAGGATAATTCCTGGGTCTCTGCCTCTGATATTCATGCCAAAAGATTGGTGCGTGCCTTTCATCGGGCTCACCCTGATTGCCCTGGTGGCGTGGATGAGGGTTCGGTGACCCCTCCTCAAGGGGGAGGTACTGTTGTGAGTTCATTTTCCCCTTCACCACTGAGGCCCGATGAACTCCCTCTTCTGGTAAAGAAAGGTAGTGAGCCTGATTATCAAGCATCTGGGCCTAATGATGATGACTGGCTGAGTGGAGTTACTGACTGGATATAAGGCTGCCGACGCCCTTCTGCCCTGTGGGTGATTTCTCTGTGGGATCCTTGGAGACCAGTCTGAATTCCTGCTCTTCTAAAGCTAAGTTTTCTGCTCTGCCTTTTGCATTTGTGCTTTGTCTTTTTCTGGATTTCTGCCATTCCCTGCTGGGGTGAGCTGAATTCCTTTAGCTCTGTCTTCAGAAAATACCTGAGTGCTGATTTAGTTTTTGAAGCCTAGCTGCTTCAGGGCCTTTTTTCATATCAGCCTGTTGGCTTATGTCTTTGATAGGGTTTTGGCAGATTGCAGACAGCAACCGTCCTTTCTTGTCCTGTATAGTTAGCTTGGGCCCCATTGTTTGCTCAGCCTATCTTTCTATCTGTGTGAGTGTTTTTTCATCTTGCTTCACCGTCATTATATGTTAGGGGCTGCCTTTTACTTTGGCGTCTGCTCTGGGGCAGTTTAGATTTCCTTTTCTGTCTTTAGGTTATTTAGTTCTCCGGCTGTGATCGAGGGGTCTAGGGCACCGTAGGAACCCCCCACGGCTACTGCTAGTTGTGTTGATAGGTTCAGGGGTCTGCAATCTGATAGTTGCCAACTTCTCCGGTTTTCTGGACTTAGCTAGTATTTCTGTTTTTGCCTCCTACGGTGACTCATTCATAACAGCCCTGCAACTATCACAACGCACACTTTATAGTGCAGCAAATCAGGAAGGACATTCAAAGAATATATAAAAGCTGATGCAGGGAATGCAGCAGCTATTTTACTGTAATTTTGGATATGTCAGAACTCACAGCTCAGCAATAAACATAGGAAGAGAAAGCCCTAAAACGTTTTATAAATAGTACTCTAGACAGCAATGGGGTGTAGAGCTGCAGCACTGAAAATGATCAGTTCAGTAGTCTAAGGCCTGTCTCCCACTAGGATTTAATTAATTGCTACTTTTCTCATACCGAAAAGTGGGATGAGTTTCATGCTTAAGTCCTGTGTATATCACGCCGTATGTCATGCGAGTGCAATTTTTTTCTTGCCTAGCATCTGTATCAAATGCATATGACATGCATATGCCATCCGTTTACAATTTGTTTTTAACATGTTTTACATACTATAATACTCTATGCAACTTATAGCTAGATTAAAAAACTAATACAGCAATCTTAGATAGAGATAGATGATAAAAAGATATATAGATACATATCTATCTATCTATCTATCTATCTATCTATATATATACAGTGGGGAAAAAAGTATTTAGTCAGCCACCAATTGTGCAAGTTCTCCCACTTAAAAAGATGAGAGAGGCTGGTAAATGATATCATAGGTAGTACACAACTATGAGAGTCAATATGAGAAAACAAATCCAGTAAATCACCATATCTGATTTGACAAGATTTATTTTGCAAATTATGATGGAAAACAAGTATTTGGTCAACTAAAAACATGCAAGATTTCTGGCTCTCACAGACCTGTAACTTCTTCTTTAAGAGGCTCCTCTGTCCTTCACTCATTACCTGTAGTAATGGCACTTGTTTGAACTTGTCATCAGTCTAAAAGATACCGGTCCACAACCTCAAACAGTCACACTCCAAACTCCACTATGGTGAAGACCAAAGAGCTGTTGAAGGACACCAGAAACTCAATTGTAGTCCTGCACCAGGCTGGGAAAATTTAAACTGCAGTAGGCAAGCAGCTTGGTGTGATGAAATCAACTGTGGGAGCAATAATAAGAAAATGGAAGACATAAAAGACCTCTGATAATCTCCCTAGATCTGGGGCTCCACGCAAGATCTCACCTCGTGGGATCAAAATGGTCGCAAAAACGGTGAGCAAAAATCCCAGAACTACACAGGGGGACCTAGTGAATGACCTGCATAGAGCTGGGACCACCGTAACAAAGGTTACCATCAGTAGCACACTACACCACCAGGGACTCAGAACCTGCAGTGTCAGACGTTTCCCCCTGCTTAAGCCAGTACATGTCCTGGCCCGTCTGAAGTTTGTTAGAGAGCATTTGGATTATCCAGATTAGTATTGAGAGAATGTCATATGGTCTGATGAAATAAAAGTAGAACTGTTTGGTAGAAACAAAACTCGTGTTTGGAGGAGGCAGAATGCTGAGTTGCATCTAAAGAACACCATACCTACTGTGAATCATGGAGGTGGAAACATCATGCTTTGGGGTTGTTTCTCTGCAAAGGCACAAGGACGACTGATCTGTGTACATGAAAGAATGAATTGGGCCATGTATCGTGAGATTTTGAGTGCAAACCTCCTTCCATCAGCAAGGGCATTGAAGATGAAACATAGATGGGCCTTTCAGTATGATAATGATTCCAAGCACAACACCAGGGCAACAAAGGAGTGGCTTTGTAAGAAGCAAATGAAGGTTCTGGAGTGGCCTAGCCAGTCTCCATATCTCAACCACATAGAAAACCGTTGGAGGGATTTGAAAATCTGTATTGCCCAGCAACAGGTCCAAAACATCAATGCTCTAGAGGAGATCTGCATCAGGAAGGGGCCAGCATACCACGAACAGTGTATGCCAACCTTGTGAAGACTTACAGAAGACATTTGACCTCTGTCATTGCCAACAAAGAATATACAGCTCTGGCAAAAATTTAGAGACCACTTTCAAATGTTCAGTTTGTCTGATTTTTCTTTTTGTAGGTATATTTTGGAGCAAAATCTAAATTGTTCTTTTAGTCTACAATCTTCTGACAACATGCCTCTGAATTTCCAAGCAATACATTTAGTTTTTTTTTTTTTTAAAGGAAAAATGGTCAAAATTAAAAAAAACCCAGTGCTTTCAGACCTCAAATAATGCAAAGAAAACAAGTTCATAATCATTTAGAAAGAACAATACTAATGTTTAAACTCAGGAAAAGTTCAGAAATCAATTTCTGGTGGAAAAAACATGATTTTTAATCACAGCTTTCATGCGTCTTAGCATGCTTGCCACCAGTCTTTTACACTGCTTCTGGTGCAAAATTGTAAGCAGTTTTTCTTTGTTTCATGGCTTGTGACTATCCATCATCCTCTTGATTACATTGCAGAGGTTATTAATGGAGTTCAGGTCTAGAGAATGGGCTGCCCATAGCAGAGTTTTGATGTCGTCGTCTCTTACTTTTTGCCAGAGCTGTATACCAAACTATTGAGATGAACTTTTGTTAATGACCAAATACTTATTTTCCACCATAATTTGCAAAATAAATCTTGCCAAATCAGACAAGGTGATTTTCAGGATTTGTTTTCTCATTTTGACTCGCATAGTTGTGGTCTACCTATGATGTCAAATACAAGCCTCTCTCATCTTTTTAAGTGGGAGAACTTGCACAATTGGTGACTGACTAAATACTTTTTTTCCCCACTGTATTGTGTTAGATCGGCTCACTCGGCTGCACACGAAGGTAAACACAGGTACACTGTCTCATTAAATGTTCTGTTGGTTTATTGTAAAGATGACATAAACCAGCACAAAGTTAAAATAAACAAAGCCATCAGACAAAAGAGGAAAAACAAAACAAAATGCTATATCAATATCCATGCAACTGCAGGGATCTGCACGCCCTGCAGAACTTAGCATCCAAAGGTTCAATTTTTCCTCCTCAGGCCACAAGTTCTGGAGTTCCTTTCTATAGCTCTACTGAACACTGACTCCCCAGACCATACCCTTGGGTGGAGATAAAATGGACAACCTCCCACCCTTTCTATAGTTGTTCACGAAAGCCCAGCCCTTCAACAAAATGTTTAATTAACCCCTCCCAACACTTAATGTATATATATATATATATATATATATATATATATATAAACTGTATAGATAGATAGATAGCCTATACAGTAGATATATAATTTCACAACCTCCTTAAATATTATAAAACTGCACCCTTTAGTGTCTTTCTTGTGGAGTTTATTGTACAGCTATTTAGGCTTGTTTGACCTAATAAATTAATAAATAATAAAAACACATGAGTTACCCCCTATTTTATGAAACCAGCAAAGGTAATGCAAACAACAGATATTATCAGGCCTTTCTAAACCCAAACATACCTGTCCAGGTAAAAATGCCTATCTATTATAAAATAAAGTCCCACGCAGGTCCAATGTATTCCTTCACTTCCCTGACTTTCTCAGACTCCATCAATCAAGGCCTACGAAACCGTCAGTAACATTACTGCTCATCAGAGTCACCGGGTCACACAGAGGGCTATGTGAATTGGCTACTCATGTGGTGCTCCACTTCTAGGGTGACTGTGGACTGGCATTTTTAGCTAGGAAGGGCATAATAACCTGAGACCTTCCCAGACTGATAACATCAGCTAACAGCTCTCTGATTTACCTTTTCTGGCTTCTTACAATAGGAGTGATCCCATAACATTTATTTTAAATTATTTTTATTATAGTTTGACGAAAAAGCTATCGTCTGTTTGTATGGTGAGGCCGCTTTGACATTACTAATGTGTTTGCATTAAAAAGCTTGAGGCCTTTAAGACCTTGTATTGGCACACACTTCTTTCTAATATAATTGGAGGCTTTCTAGTATTTTCGATTGGCAGCAAATAAATTTGCTGCCAATAGAATTTGGGGAAACATATTTCAAGCCTGACTAATTCAAATTTCGAAAGCCTTGATCAGCTCTAGTTGGTCACAGATATTTCTGAAGAAATTAAAAAAAATCCACTTCAAGGATTTCTTCATGATAAACTTATTCTTTCTCCATAAAATATTCTAGAAAATAACTCAACACTAAAAGAGAAACACAATCAGACACAATTCAATTATGTACACTCGAGTAAAATGTATTATGAGATACTGTTATTTCTACCTAATAAAAAAAGAAAAAAGATGCTTTCTAAAATTTAATGTATAATCTTGCTGTATATGTTTGTCTAATTTATCAGATATGTAATTGCTAAAAGAACAATTATATCAAAGTTGACATGGCCAGTTTCTGGCTATTTCTTTATGAGATATCTTGTTTATGCAACTATATAGGAGATTTTATTCCTTTATATCCGTTGTACACTTCACAACCCAGTTAAATCCTGTGCTATAGTAAAGCCCATGTTACAATGTAATTGTAATTGGTTATCTGTTCTCACCCCTCTGTTCAATGCCTAGGACATTATTCTGCCTCTTTTATTCATCAAACACTGGGAAAAAAAAGAGTGTAAAGTGAATGTCTACAATCCACAAGCCACATTCCAAGGGGAGATGTTTTCAATTCACTCATTAAAGAGAGGTCAGCCAGGTTCAAGTTCAGTGCCAGTGAAAGAAGTACTGTCTAAAAATGAGTACCGCCCTCATTTGAAAAATGCAAGAAAATAAATTAACTCTGTAACCTAATTTTTGGGCAAATATATGGAAATTTACCAATTTTTTATTATAAATCAAAACCACATATTAAACAGTCAGCTGCAGAAGGTGACGGGAAGCTCAATGAAGTACACATGCTCTCCAAACCACTCGGCTGTAATGACGTTATTAGTATGCGTGTTACTGAGCCCAGATCTAGCATTTAACAGTCTGAGTCTTTCTACAGCATTGCAGCTTTCTGTTGTTAATGCTGATGGACTTTCAACATCCAACATTTAAAGAATAATGCAGCAAAACATATATGTATATTTTTTTACTTTTATTTATTTTTTTGATTAATAAAAATTACGCATCGTACTTGGCTCAAGCACAGCAAAAAACATTTATAGCCAGTGCCTAACAGTAACAATTATGGAGATTTAAAGTAATACAATTACTGTATCGGAAAAAGTTCAGTACATATGTTCAATGTAAACAATATGTTTAACTACATGGGTAAAAAAAATAAATTGTGATTACAATGGTTGTATAGGCTCAGGACAAGTTGAGCATTCTGCAATGATACCCTTGTACTCCCCGTGCTAGTCGGTGGTCACGTGACTTGGAATACTGAGAAAATGTGCCAGTGAGCACAACGCATGCCGTCACAATTTGGCAGTCTGCAGTCACAAAATCTGGATGCCCCTTTCGTGTCCGAATACATGTCTCTAGGAATGATATTGGGTTCCACATCTTTGGTAAAGCAGTTTTCTTGAACTCTATAAAAGAAACAGTAGGCAATACGATAATTTAATACAATAAGCATTCACTTAATACATCCCCTCTGTTCCAGCGCTGTGGTTCCAAGGCGCTGGAGTGGAGAGAGTTTTAAAATGTAAGCAAATGTATACCTATTTTGTCATGTTTTCACTTTACCTACTGTTGGGAAAATTTTATAAAGTACCAGAAAACTCCTTTTAACCCCTTAATGTCTATTGGCGTGCACAGTCCGTCTTGGCAAGAGGTAGCCTTCAGCACCATGACGGACTCTGCACGTCCTGCCTTTGAACTGTCACTGCATGTAAACACGCAGTTTCAGTTCAGTGCCGACAGCTGTCTATGACATCTGAGAGGCACAGTAAGGGGGGCAGGGACCCTTGCACTTGGTCCCTGCACCCACAGTGCTGTGAATGGTCAGTAAATCTGACAGACCAAACACAGCATTGATCAGCAGGAGAAGCTGAAATTTGAGCTTCTCCTTGCCCGATCAGTGAAGGAGCTCAGCACTGCAGTGGCTGAGCATCCTGCACTGACAGCTAGGAGCGGAGCCCCCACTGCCCCTGGCTGTTTACCACCTTCCTGCTGCGATCGAGCATGATCGCAGCGTTCAGAGGGGAGGCCGAGGGTAGGGGACTCCCTCTGCCTCAGGTCAGCGTCCCTGTGATGTAATTGCAGGGCCCGACCTGTGCCATGATGACCCGGAGGTGTCAAGACAACCTCCGGGTCATTTACCTACGGAGGGCTGGTGAGATCATGCATGGTGTCAGCAGCTCTCAGCATTCGTATAATGCATTACAATGCTGGAGCATTGTAATGTATTATACCTAAAGTGAAAACGAAAGTGAAAGTCCCATAAAGGGACAAGGTAAAAAAAAACATTTTTTAAAAAAAATGTAAAAAAAATTATTAAAAAATAATATAAAAAATTCACTAAAAAATCCCCTATAAATTACACATTTTTATGTAAAAAAAATAAAATAAACAAAAAAATACACATGTTTGGTATTGCCACGTCCGTAAAAATCCCATCTATAAAAGTATCACCCTAGTTAACCCATTCAGTGAACGCCATAAAAAAACACAAAAAAGTAGCAAATTATACTTTTTCCAAGCAGTATCATCATACCGCTTGGAAAAAGTGCAATAACACAGGATCAAAAAGACAAATATAAATAAACCTGGTACCACTGAAAATGTCATCTTGTCCCGCAAAAAACGAGCCGCCATACAGCATGATCAGCAAAAAAATACAAAAGTTATAGCTCGCAGAATAAAGTGATGCAAAAATATTTTTTCTATAAAAGTTTTTATTGTGTAAAAAACACCAAAACATAAAAAAAGATATTAATGAGGTATCGCTGTGATCGTAGTGACCCGAAGAATAAAGCTGCCTTACTAATTTTACCACATGTGGAACGGAGGGGGAAAAAAAAGCATTCTTAAGTTGCTGGTTTTTGTTCATTAAAAAATGAACAGAAAAATCATAATAGAAAGCGATCAAAAAACATGCCCTGAAATGGTACCAATAAAAACGTCAGCTCTTCCTGCAAAAAATCAAGCCCACACATGACTCTGTTGGCCGAAATATGGAAAAATTATAGCTCATTGAAGATCATTTTTGTAGAAAAAATATGATTTTTTAATTTTACGGCTCTGTTATAACCTTCTGTGAAGCCCTTGGGGGTTCAAAGTGCTCAACACACATTTAGATAAGTTCCTTGGGGGGTCTAGTTTCCAAAATGGGGTCACTTGTGGGGGTTTTCCACTGTTTAGGTACATCAGGGGCTCTCCAAATGCGACATGGCGTCCGCTCTCGATTCCAGCCAATTTGACGTTCAAAATCTCAAATGATGCTCCTTCCTGCCGTTCGCCTAAGGATTGGTCTTCCTCCACACATGGGATATCGGTGTACTCAGGAGAAATTGCACAACAAATATTGTGGTTCATTTTCTCCTGATACCCTTGACAAAATAAAAAAAATTGTGTACAAATAAAAATTTTTGGGAAAAAAAAGCTAAATATTCATTTTTTCCTTCCACATTGCTTCAATTCTTTTGAAGTACCTAAACAGTTAATAAACTTCTTGAATGTGGTTTTGAACACCTTGAGGGGTGCAGTTTTTAGATTGGTGTCACTTTTGGATATTTTCTGTTATATTGACCCCCAAACTCACTTCAAATGGGAAGAGGTCCCTAAAAAAATGGTTTTGCAAATTTTGTTGGAAAAATGAGAAATCGCTGGTCAACTTCTAACCCTTATAACTTCCTAAGAAAAAAAAATTTTGGTCCCAAAATTGTGCTGATGTAAATTAGACATGTGGTAAATGTTATTTACTGTATTAACTATTTTTTAACTATTTTTTGTGACATATCTCTCTGATTTAAAGGCATAAAAATTAAAAGTTTGAAAATTGCAAAAGTTTAAAAATTTTCGCCATATTTCCATTTTTTTCACAAATAAACGCAAGTCATATTGAAGAAATTTTACCACTACATGAAGTACAATATGCATGAAAA
This sequence comes from Dendrobates tinctorius, assembly GCF_039654945.1. Classification (NCBI taxonomy): domain Eukaryota; kingdom Metazoa; phylum Chordata; class Amphibia; order Anura; family Dendrobatidae; genus Dendrobates; species Dendrobates tinctorius. Next base: position 1,084,561 of record NW_027361936.1, read on the forward strand.
AAACTCCAAAAAAACATTCTATTGTATTAAAGAATGAAATACCTTGATAATGCCTCATAAAACATGAAGTACAATATGTCACAAAAAACAATCTCAGAATCAGCGGGATACGTTGAAGCATTCCAGAGTTATAACCACATAAAGTGACAGTGGTCCGATTTCAAAATTAAGGCCTGGTCTTTAACCTACAAAATGGCTTGGTCGTTAAGGGGTTAATGAGAATTGTTTATCTGCTCATAGCCTCTCCTATTTTGGAAGCCTATTGCATGTGATGTTTGCACAGAAAAGTATAATAAAACAGTAGGTTTTCAAAAGGACCTTTCATGAAATTTTTCATTTTGAACTGGACAAATGTTGTAAAAGTGGCTGTAGAGATTAATAAAATGTTTTTGTTATTTTTCAATTCCACCTCTCCATTGCAGAGATACTAGCAAAGTATTGGCATGGGTTATCTTTTGTTAAGCCAAGAGGGTGTCATTAGATAGCACCTCATTCAAGGAGAAGTACATGCCCCAGTACTTAGTTTGGTCCCACTTGGAGGTCCCTTCCAACTCTACGATTCTATGATTCTATGAAACTAAAGTTAACTTATTAGGAGACAAATACTTTGATAGCTAATATCTCAGTAACTGTGAGGCAAAAAAAAGTAAATAAAAAAAAGTTTTATTCTCCTCTGCAGCCACTATTATATCATGTGTTCAGTTTAACATTTAAACTGAACACATTTTTCCATAAGATTAAGCCCCTCAAAATGCATATATGGACATGCAAGTCTTTGAAATGCAAAATTCATTGAAATCTTTAGATCTTCTACATGTTGCTGCTTTCCTGTAATTAGTATTTTCATTTAAATGCAAATAAGGAATTAAGTGTTCATGAAAGAGCACTTAAAGAGGTATTCTAATGTTATAAAATAGGTACAGATAGTTGAAGAGTATGAAAAGAGGCAAATTTGAAATTGACTTGCCTTTACTATCTGTTTTTATTCTCCTGCTATGAGAGCTTTTATCTTACATAGTGTACAGCTTATTTCCAAGCCTGGCACATGCTTGAAGGAGCTGCATTCTAGGTTTGGGAGTTATCTTCTTATGTACAAGCCACCTCTTTACTGCCCATTTAGCAGTTAACTGCTCACCTTACTCTCACTCTCAGCTCCTGACCAGCTGTTGTTTCCAGTCCTGCAAAATCACAAGACCCCCGACCCCAAATTGTCAGGGGTTTCCAGAACATTTCTCCTATTCATTGCTTATTTTAGTAGCTGGCTTGTTCAAATGCCATTTTCTCTAAATGCAAATATATTAATAACAGTGTAGACTTCAGATTAAGCACTGACAGAGCTGAGTGTTTTGCAGAAGCACGATAAACTCAGAAGGATGCAAAATTCAACTTTGCTGTTCTGTGTGCACCGGGACACTGCTTTATTCCTATTTAACCCTCACTGTTGCTTGACTACACCCAGCCAATCCAATCAAGAATTTAATCAACTATATCTGTTCTGTTCTTTGAGCTATTTTCACATGCATCAGACATGTTTGCTTCTGAAAATCACAGTGAGCCATAAACTCCTTGTACAAAAATCACTTAAAGGGAATCTGTCAGCACGTCTTTTTTCTATGTAATCTAAAGACAGCAGCATGATGTAGGGGATGAAACACAGATTTCAACAATTTGTCACTATTTTGGCTATGTGCTGTTGTTTATTTGCAGTGAAAGTTTTTTCACTAGTACTTTATAACTGCCAAGACTGGTGCATGAGTGAGCAGATGTATGACCACGCCCTCTCCACTGATTAGCAGTTCACTGTCTATAGACAGTATACAGTACATAGTAATCTGTGACTCAATGGTGTCAGTGGGGTTAGCTTTCTGAGGTCTGCCACATGCTGCATCTAAAAACACTGATTGCGTGACAACTAATGCACATAGTAAACTAAGTGATACATCATAGGAATCAGTATTTCTTCTCTCACATAATGCTGCTCTCAGATGTGGTAACAAAAACCTAGTGACCGATTACCTTTAAAGAAAAACTCCCAATAATACATTTTTTATTTGCTAAACCTTTCTAAATACGTGTATTATACAATATGAGTGTGGACAAATCCCTACCATTTGCTGTTTTCCTCGGTTACCAGCATTACTCCTGTCCTTTCCTCACTCATATCACTGAAATTCCAACTTGCTGGATCACACTGAGGTTTATGTGAACTGGAAGCTGCTTTTACTATGTAAGGTTCTGGATCCTCGTTCTGACGCTCTATAGACTTAAGGCCCCGTCACACTAAGCGACTTACCAGCGATCCCGACACCGATATCAAGGTGTCAGGATCGCTGGTAAGTCGCTATGTGATCGCTGGTGAGCTGTCACACAGACAGCTTCACCAGCGATCAGCACAGCGATGCTGAGCGTGCGGCATCGCTGGCCATCGCTGTAAAAAATAATAATAAAAAATAAAAAATATAGTTATTCTCACCTTCCGACGTCCTGTTCAGCCATCCGGCCTCTCTCCACGCTCCGGTCCCAGTGATCCTTAGCATGAATGACCGCGAGACTTTGTTATCCCTCGAGACCGTGACATCTCGCGGTCATTCATGCAAAGGATCACTGGGGCCGGAGCGTGGAGAGAGGCCGGATGACTGAACAGGACGTCAGAAGGTGAGAATAATACTATATTTTTTATTTTTTTTATTATTTTTTACAGCTGATCGCTGGTCTCCCGCCTGTCACACACAGCGATGCGTGCTGGCTAGCGGGAGACCAGCGACCAAAGAAATGTCCAGAGGTTTCTTCCAGCGATCAGCGATACCGGCAGGGGGGCCGCTCGCTGATCGCTGTCACACACAGCTATCTCGCTGGTGAGATCGCTGTTACGTCACAAAACTTGTGACTCAGCAGCGATCTCGCTACCGAGATCGCTTAGTGAGACGGGGCCTTTAGATTTTAAAAACGACTTCCAGTTTACACATAAACCCCACTGTAATACGGTGAGTCGGAATTGCACAAAACACATATTTAGCCCATAAAACATTTCTTCGGAGTGCTGCTGCTTTAAGTGAAACAGATGTTTCACCTACTAAACTGCAGAGATTATATTAATTGATATAAAAACGTTATGTTGAATCGTTTAGATCGGTTGCACGGTTTTGTCGTCAGACAGCTGTTTCACTGCAAATTTAAATGCTTCTATAGCAAGCAATTCAAAAACCATGAAGAATCAGACCCACTCTGAATTTCAAGCCTGTCCTGTTCGTGTGAATCCAGCCTTGTGGGAGTATCAGCAGTATTATGACAATTAAGTTATCATCAAGGCCTGCCATTTATGACTCCCTTTTCTAAAAATCCAATTCCTAAGGCTACTTTCACACTTCAGCTTTTTGCCGTCAGTTGCAAACCAGCAGAGTGTGAAAAAACGGATCCATTTCCTTTTTGCAACAACCTGATGCAACCGGATGCGTTTTTTGGACGGATACGGCGCACTAGAAATTTAAAGGAACAGTAAACTGGAGATCTCGCGTTGTTTAAAAAAGCGGTCCGGCACAGGAGAAAAACATTACATATAATGTTTTACGTGACGCCGCACCATCACTCTTTGCCATACCTGGCAAAAGCCGGATGTGCCACCTATCCAAGCGGCGCAATGCGCCAACAATGTACGTCAATGGAGAAAAAACTGGATCCGGAGCCACATATCGCCGGATCCGGTTTTGCAAATTTTCGCCGCAAAGTGCCAGATTCAGAAAGCCGGAAGTGTGAAAGTAGCCTAAGCTACAAGTTTCCTGGAAAAGACCTGACCTTGTATTCCTCTCTGTTGGCAGTTGTCATGATCCAGGACGGGATTTCGCTTTGACCCGTCCTGGTTGGGGTAATTGTGCTGCCTCTCTCTGGCAGCAGGAGGCTATTTAGTGCTCACTGGACCTGGGTCCGGTGTCAGTTATACTCCTGCCTGATATCTTGCTTGCTTGTTCGGTTGTGATCTGGTTCTGTCCCTGACCCGACTTCTCTCTGCTTGTCCCCTTGGTACCACGTCGCCCTCTTGTGTATGACCTTTGGCTCTGTCTGACTACCCGTCTGTTTGTCCCTCCTGTACCTCGTTTGCCCGTACTGCTGTGACCTCTGTTTTGCCTGACTCTGAGTTGTTGTATTGTGTCCTGTCCTATCTGAATACAGGACGCTAAGCCCCGCCCCCTTGCTGTCACATGACCATAGGTCCCGTGCCAGATTATTCAGTTTCAGTGTCCGCAGGTCCCGTGCCTCTTTACCTTCCAGCGCTGACTGGACCCTGACACTATTAGCCTGAAGCACGCATGGTCACCTCTGCTGCCCGTCTCTACAGGTATCTTTTAGCACTGCTTCTGTACTCAGGACACTGAGCTGGCTCTGTGAGCAAGTGCAGTGCGGTGTCTCTGACAGCAGTCCTGAATTTTTGCCTGTTTGACTACTGCTATTTTATTACTGATTTGGTTCTCTGAATTGCTGTACTCTGACTTCCCCAATTGACTTCTCCAATGTTACTTTTTGAAGTGGATTGAAAAGGGTTTGACTAGCACATTGCTAATCTGTGATAAATATTCTTCACACAAGTTCTTACAAGGTCATTTCATATTTTACCACATTCTTTCTTTGTGAACATATCCCATGCTTTCCACTTGTTAAAACATTGGTTTGAAAAAAAAACAGCAATATTCAAATATAATTTAGTTTATTACTAAAAAGTAAACTATAAGGTATGAAATCAATTTGCATACATCCCAGATGACTATATTCACTGATCATCAAATATATTACATAAATGCCAATTTTATTTTATAGAGCTTGATATAATAGAATATTACCAGTGAAAGTTCATGATATTTTTTCAAAATAATTCTTCTTAATTGATATTATTATTGATCATATAGTAGTGTTATACAGTGATATTCAGGGTATATGGATTTCACCAATTTATTCAAAAGTTTTACAACTTAATTATGTTTGCCTGAGAGACTTTCATATAATTCAATTTACTGTTCCCTTGTGTGTCATCAATCATTATCTAAATAGAAAAGACAACTATGATTTTCTTCAGTGAAAATAACCTTACAGACAGGAACATCCACTTATCTTGAATCAGGGCTAACTGGAACACTAAAAAAATGTAAAAAGTTGTTTAATAAAATGATATGCTTTTTGCCTCTGCAATGCAAATAGCTTGTTAAAAAAGTGAAAGTCCATTCCTCATTTAAGAAAGCTAATATGGATAGAGTTGAAATAATCTAGATAAAAGGTACATTGTCAGCTGCTAAACCATAAAGAGACACATTCCTCACGCATTGATTCCTTAGATCATGATGTAACTTCTTTCTTTGGTAGAGGCAGATTCGTCTGGCATATTTAGTTTGCATATTTAGTAAAAATGCCAAAATGATGTAAAATTTACTTATATATTTGGCTTAAAATCAAACTTGGTTCCATTCAATCAAAGTAAGTAAATATATATTTTTTTTATTCTCATTTTTTTGGATGAGAGCAATGAGCATCACATTAAAACAAACAAGCAAATATTAAGAAGTAAAACACATTCCTGGAAATGTAAATACGGCTAAAACATGTAGTATGGTCATGGAGGCTATAGTTGATAATTTAGATTATTAAATAGGTATTTAACAAATGTAAATAAGATATTTGAAAAAAATCATCCCTGGAATTTAAAAAAAAATGAAAGAGATTAAGAAAAGCGTGTTAATTTTGTATAACAAAAGTGAGCACCTGCAATAGGCCAACTATACTCGATGACATATATGAATTTAATATTGGACTGAAACAAACATAGAATGTTAGAGTTGGAAGGGACCTCCAGGGTCATTGTGCAAGCTACACATTCCCAGATCCTTTATCTGTTCCTCATTGGACATAGTTTGCAGTCCGCTCAATGTCAATGAACTTGCTCCAGTTTTTCGATGTCCTTTCTAAAATGTGTTGCCCAGAATTGGACACAGTATTCCAGATGAGGTCTGACCAAGGAGCAGTAGAGGGCGATAATTACTTCATGTCATCTAGACTCTATGTTTCTCTTAATACATCCAAGAGCTGTGTTTGCCTTTATTGCTGCTGCATCACATTGTTGACTCAGTCCGTGATCCATTAGTATACTCAAGTCTTTTTAACATGAACTGCTGCCTAGTTTTATTCCTCCATTCTGTAGATGCAATTTTCATTTTTCTTGCACAGATGTAGAATCTTGCATTTCTCCCTGTTAAATACTCTTTGAGTATGATCTCTGAGCCAGTAATGAATCCACTTAATCATAGCTTTGCAAATCCCATACTTTTTTTGCAATAAGTTTTGTGTGAGATGCTTTATAAAATACTTTGCTGAAATCAAGCTATACAATACCTACCGCATTTCCCTGATCCACCCAGTCAGTGTTTCTTTCATAGAAGGAAATTAGATTAGTATGGCATGACTTGTTTACTACCAACCCATGCTGGCTTTGGTTAATTACTGTATTTTAATTTAAAACATTGCATACATGCTGTTTAACCCCTTCATGACTAAGCCTATTTTGACCTTAGTGACCAGGCCATTTTTTGCAATTCTGACCAGTGTCCCTTTATCAGGAAATAACTCAGGAACGCTTCAATGGATCCTACTGATTCTGAGATTGTTTTTTCATGACATATTGGGCTTCATGGTAGTGGTAAGTTTAGGTTGATAATTTTTGCGTTTATTTGTGAAAAAATCAGAAATTTGGCAAAAATTTCGCAATTTTCAAATTTTGAATTTTTATTCTGTTAAACCAGAGAGTTATGTGACAGAAAATAGTTGCTAAATAACATTTCACACATGTCTACTTTACATCAGCACAATTTTGGAATCAACATATTTTTTTAGGAAGTTATAAGGGTTAAAAGTTGACCAGCGATTTCTCATTTTTACAATAAAATTTACAAAACCATTTTTTAGGGACCACCTCACATTTGAAGTCACTTTGAGGGGTCTATATGGCAGAAAACACCCAAAAGTGACACCATTCCAAAAACTGGACCCCTCAAGCTACTCAAAACTACATTCAAGAAGATTATTAACCCTTCAGGTGTTTCACAGGAACTAAAGCAACCTGGAAAGAAAAAATGGACCTTTTAATTTTTCCAACAAAAATTTTCTTTTAGCATCAATTTTTTCATTTTCACATGGGCAACAGGATAAAATGGATCCTAAAATTTGTTGGGCAATTTCTCCTGAGTACACCGATACCTCATATGTGGTCATAAACCACTGTTTGGGCGCGTGGCAGGGCTCAGAAGGCAAGGAGCACCATTTGAATCTTTGAATGGAAAATATGCTGGAATATTTAGCGGTTGCCATGTCAGGTTTGGAGAGCCCCTGTGTGCATAAACATTGGAGCTCCTCCACAAGTGACCCCATTGTGGAAACTAGACCCCCCAAGGAACTTATCTAGATGCATAGTGATCACTTTGAACCCCCAGGTACTTCACAAATTGATCTGTAAAAAAAAAAGTACTTTTTTTCACAAAAATTATTTTTAGCCTCAGTTTTTTCATTTTCACATGGGCATCAGGATAAAATGGATCCTAAAATGTGTTGATCAATTTCTTCTGAGTACACCGATACCTCATATGTGGTCATAAACCACTGTTTGGGTGCACGGCAGGGCCCGGAAGGGAAGGAGCGCCATTTGACTTTTTGAATGGAAAATATGGGTCTACCTTAGGGTAGTTTTATTCACATGATATTTTAATCATTATGCATGGCACTTTATTATCTTAATTATGTGGCTACCTTAGGGTAGTAATATTTTATTCATAACATTTTCATTCATATGATATTACAATTATAAGCACGTCACTTTATTATCCTTATATTATATATGGTTATATTATTATTATATTTCATGCTTATTATAACACATATTATTTTATTCACGCAATATATTGTCACTATTATATTATATTGGGATAATTATGGAATCCTTTAATCATGTATGATTAGCAACTAGTGTTGAGCATTCCGATACCGCAAGTATCGGGTATCGGCCGATATCAGCGGTATCGGAATTCCGATACTTAATTCCGATACTTTTTTCATATCGGATTCCGGGATCGGAATCGGAATAGGAAGTTCCCATCATGCTATGAGCCTGCTTGCTTTGATTAAGCCAATGGGAATCCTCCGAAGTGTGGGCACATCCTGTTAGGCATGTAGGCATGTTAACTATTGGCATGGCTGTGATTGGCTGCCGAAATGATGTCATGATGCACTATAAAAGCCACCGCAGCCGCCATTTCTGGTCACTCTGCTGTGAATTCAGTTAGGGACAGGCTGCTGTAGAAGACTGTGAGGGACAGTTAGAAATAGCGATTCTAAAAACAATATTGTGCTTTATCCAGGCTACATAAACCACCACTGTAGCTTGCTTTTCCCTAGCAGCGCTGTTTTCACAGCTGTCTGCAAGGGCTGTGTGAGTGCAGCTCACGCTGTGGAGTGGGTCCTGCAGCCACGTCAGGCTGTAGGCCACCCAGTGTGATCACTGCTGCCTCATACATCTTTTATTTTTTGAGCTGCATTTTTTAAATAATTTCAATCTAGTGTGCTTCCATCCGTATCCATATACGTTGGTTGCAAACACTAGTAGTAGACAGCGGAGCCTTTCTGCAGCCTTTCAGTGCTAGTGTCCACTTTGCTGCACTGTTCACGGCTGTCTGAGAGGTCTCTGACTGTGTGTGAGTGCAGCTCATGCTGAGTAGTGTGTCCTGCAGCTACGTCTGGCTGTAGGACGCTCAGCGTGCGTCACTGCCTCACACATATTTTTATTTGAGTGCAGCTCATTTTTTCTTCTATTAGTGTGCATCCATCCGTCTCCATCTACGGTGGTTGCAAACACTATATAGGAGTACACAGCGGAGCCTTTCTGCAGCCTGTCAGTGCCAGTGCCCACTTAGCTGCACTGTTGACGGCTGTCTGAGAGGTCTCTGACTGTGTGTGAGTGCAGCTCACGCTGAGTAGAGTGTCCTGCAGCTACGTCTGGTTGTAGGACGCTCAACGTGCGTCACTGCCTCACACATATTTGTCTCTGAGTGCAGCTCATTTTTTCTTCTCCTATTAGTGTGCATCCATCCGTATCCATCAACATTGGTTGGTTGCAAACACTATATAGGAGTAGATAGAGGAGCCTTTTTTTCTGGCTTGTGCCCTGCCGGCGCAGCCAGATTAGTATTACCCAATTTTTTTGGAGCCTCATCTTTTGCATTGTAGGTTACCTGCCTGCATTGTAATAGCTCCAAAAAGTTGGTGATACTATCAGTTTCAATTCTTTGTTCTCATACTTTGAGTTTGTTTCAAACAAAGAAACCACATAAAAAGTTCACCAAACACTACATTTTGAACTTGTGTAGGCCACATCAGCTCCTATTAAAGTCTAGTCCACACACACACACTTCATAAAATTAGTGTTTCTTGTACCTGTAACCAGCTGTTCAGGAATAAGCACACTAAGGCCCCCCTTTGTCCTTTTTTGCCTATCTTAAGCAGTCTTGCAAGATGAAGAAGGCAGGGAGTAAGGCGCGGGGGCGTGGGCGTGGGCGTGGAGTTTCAGCAGGGAGAGGACGTGGGGATTCTGCAGGGAGAGGACGTGGGGATTCTACAGGTAGAGGACGTGGGGATTCTGGGCCTGCTGCGGGCACCAGTGGATCAGCATCCCCCAGTTTTAGCAGGCAACAGTCCTTTATGCGCAGCTTTGTAGGACCTCAACGTACCCCACTGCTGCGGGAGGAACAAATTGAAGCCGTTGTCGGATGGATGGCAGCTAACGCATCGACTTCAATTACTTCCGCATCCTCTCAGGGTCAGAGCACCGAAGAGCAACCATCTGTCTCTTCACCACCTGCCAAAGTGCCCAGGCAGTCAGAGAGACATGGACAGGAGCCATCACAATCTCTACTTCTGTTCTCGGAATCTGTTGGCTTGGAAAGAGGGGGCCAGCCAAGCAGCATTCCTGAATGTGAAGAAGAGGGAGTATGCAGTGATGCGCAACTTCTTTGTCCCTCTGAATCTGAAGAGGCGAGTGGGCCAGTGCCTATGGTCAGCACACCTCAGTACGCATCAGATGATGACGAGACTCAGTTGCCACTTTCTGGTGCGTACGGTGCTGGCGAGACAACCCCGGAGAAGCAGCTGTTTGAAGAGGGGAGGGAAGATGATGAGGTCCTTGACCCATCATGGCGTGAGCAACAGGAAGGTGGTGGGAGCAGCTCGGAGGAAGAGATTCCCCTACCGGCCAAAACAGGAGGCAGAGGGAGGGGGAAGACTTGGTTGCCTGTACCCTCCACTTCGGCACCCGTTAGGAGCATTCCTCCTTCCAAAGGCAAACCGGGCGCTCACAAGAGTTGCAGTGCGTGGTCCTTTTTTGACACAGTTGCAGATGACATTTGCTTTGTCAAATGCAAGCTGTGTCATCAGAGAGTCAAAAGAGGGAGAAATGTCAGCAACCTCAATACCACAAATATGTGGAAACATGTGCGCACCAAGCACGAGTTGGAGTTGCATAGACACCCTCAAGACGTAGGCCAACGTACAGCACCACCTACCACCTCTTCAGTTCGTGTTGGGCCCTCTTCCTCCAGCTCACACACTGCTGGTTCGGCTTCCTCACAGGATCGCCAAGGAAGAACCTCTGCCACTGTTGTCCGGAGACCCTGTCAGATTCCACCCATAACAGCACGTTCCCATCCATCACAGCCATCGGTAGCACAGGCATGGGATAAAAGGCGCCCTTACTCGGCAAACCATCCCCGAGCACAGTCTCTGAATGCTGGCATTGCCAAACTTCTGGCAGTTGAAATGCTGTCATTCAGGCTGGTGGACACTGACACCTTCCGGGACTTAATGGCATTGGCAGTCCCCCAATACAACGTGCCCAGCCGCTTTTATTTCAGCAGGCGAGCCGTCCCTGCCCTGCAGAAACATGTTGAGGGCAAAATAAAACATGCGCTACTAAACGCCGTTAGTAGCAAGGTCCACCTGACCACCGATGCGTGGACCAGTAACCATGGACAGGGACGATACCTTTCCCTCACTGCCCACTGGGTCAATGTTGTGGAGCCGGGTACGGATCTGGAGAGTGGCGCTGTACGTGTTCTTCCAACGCCACGGATTGCAGGACTCCAGTCTGTACACATAGACTCCTCCTCCTACTCAAGTTCCTCAGAAACAGCAGAGCAGGAGCCTGTTACGACCGATATGAGCACAGCCGTGGCCAAACGTCAACAGGCTGTACTCAAATTAATTTCTTTGGGGAATCGAAGCCACACAGCGCAGGAGCTCTGGAATGCTATCAAGCTGGAGAGCGATGTGTGGTTTGGGCCAGCGAATCTCCAGCCGGGCTTGGTAGTGTGTGACAATGGCCGAAATCTGGTGGCAGCTCTTGGCCTAGGCAACCTCACACACATCCCATGTCTGGCACATGTTCTTAACTTGGTCGTGCAGAGCTTTCTGAGGGACTATCCGGATCTTGATGCACTGTTGCACAAGGTCCGCATAGAGTGCGCTCACTTGCGACGTTCCAGCACGGCAAGATCGCGCCTCGCTGCTCTGCAGCGACGATTTGGCCTTCCAGAACATCGCATCATATGTGACCTACCCACCCGGTGGAATTCAACGTTACATATGTTGGAGCGGTTGTGTGAGCAGCAGGCAGCAGTCATGGAGTACCAGCTGCATCAGGCGCAAACAAGTCGCACTGTGCGCCGTTCACACTTCAGCACCATTGAGTGGGCCTCTATGAAGGACATCTGCCTCGTTTTGCGTGCCTTCGATGAATCCACGCGGATGGCGAGTGCAGATGATGCACTATTCAGCATGACTGTCCCCCTTATCTGCCTGCTTCAACAAACACTGCAAGCACTAAGGGATGAGGTTTCAGAAGAGGTGGAGGATGAGGAGTCCCAAATGCCATCTGCTTCTGGACAGTCTGCGCTACGTGTTTCCTCACAAAGGCCTAGGCAGGGGACACTTTGTGAGGAGGATGAGGAGGAGTCGATGGAGGAGGAAGACATCTCTCCAGAGGAGGGAGGTACACAAACCTCTACTCAGTATGTACAGCGAGGGTGGGGTGATGCAGAGCAGGTCGAGGTCACGCCTCAAACAGGGGACAGCGGTTCTTTGGCAGTTGGGAGTCTGCAGCACATGGTTGATTTCATGCTGCAGTGCCTGAGAAACGACCGCCGCATCGCCCACATTCTCGTCTCGGCTGATTATTGGGTGTACACCCTCCTAGATCCTCGCTACCGGGACAGCGTACAAAGGCTCATACCAACGTTGAACCGGGAGCGTAAAATGCGGGAGTACGAAGAGTCACTGGTGCAGTCCATAATGTTTTCCATTCCACCCGACAGCATTGTTGCAAGTGCTTTACAAAGCAGCTCTGTGCGTCGAGGCAGTGGAGGAAACTCTGCACAAAGAGGGAGCAGAGGCAGTGCCGCAGCACAAGGCAAGACCACTATGGCCCAAATGTGGCAAAGTTTTGTGTGTCCACCACAATTGTCTACACCATCAGCGACGCCTCGAGTCAGCAGGAGGCAACGCTTCCGTCAGATGGTGTCAGACTACATGTCTTGCCCTGTCGCTGTACTCCCAGATGGCTCTTCCCCCTTCAAGTTTTGGGTCTCTAAGCTGGATACATGGCCAGAGCTTAGCCAGTATGCATTGGAGGTGCTGGCTTGCCCTGCTGCCAGTGTATTATCGGAACGTGTCTTTAGTGCCGCAGGTGGTGTACTAACAGACCGTCGCACGCGACTATCTTCCGATAATGTTGACCGGCTGACTTTTCTGAAAATGAACAAGGCCTGGATCTCCAAAGACTTTGCCATTCCTCTTACAGACTAAATTAGTGGTTGGCAACTGTATCCAGGTCTGCTGGTGTGTTCATTTTTCTACCACCTGAACTATAATCCCTGTGCTTCAACACAGCCAGTTGTCGCTCAGATGTGTCGTCTGCACAGAGAAACACACTAGCTCCTGTGTTACTGGGGTTCAGTAATGCCAGCTGATCCCCTGCTGTGTGGACGGCAGAGTCACCAGCTCCATCAACATTCAAACCACTACTGATTTTTAACCGTGCCCAACTTAGGTCTCTGGCTCCACTGTCTCTACTATTTCCCCTGACCTCCAACCCCGCCATCTACATCTCTGAAGTGGCGTCAGCACAATCTACACTTGTTCCTGTGTTCCTGTGGCTCAGTCCCATCAGTTTATCCCCTGATGTGTGTCCGGCAAGGTCTCCTGCTCTGTCCACATTCCCATAACCAGTAGTGGGAATGAGGACAGAGCTGGCGAACTTGCCGGACAAACATCAGGGGATCAACTGATGGGACTGAGCACCAGTAACACAGGAACAAGTGTAGATTGTGCTGACGCCACTTCAGAGATGTAGCTGGCGGGGTTGGAGGCCAGGGTAAATAGTAGAGACAGTGGAGCCAGAGGCCTAAGTGGAGCATGGTTAGAATCAGTAGTAGTCCACAACCTCCATAAAAACCGCTGCCCATTGGCCTCTGCATGCGGCATGCGTAATCCTGGGCACCAACAGCGTCAGTTGGTGTTCAGAAGTGTCGTCTCCACAGAGCCAAACACATTCGTTCAAGTGTTAGTGGGGTTCAGCACTGCCAGCTGTTCCCCTGCTGTGGAGATGGCAAGTCTCCTGCTGCCTTCACCTGCCCAAATCCAGTAGGCCCCAGCCTGCTCCTCGCCTAATCCTGGGCTCCAACAGCGTCAGTTGGTGTTCAGAAGTGTCGTCTCCACAGAGCCAAACACATTCGTTCAAGTGTTAGTGGGGTTCAGCACTGCCAGCTGTTCCCCTGCTGTGGAGATGGCAAGTCTCCTGCTGCATTCACCTGCCAAAATCCAGTAGGCCCCAGCCTGCTCCTCGCCTAATCCTGGGCTCCAACAGCGTCAGTTGGTGTTCAGAAGTGTCGTCTCCACAGAGCCAAACACATTCGTTCAAGTGTTAGTGGGGTTCAGCACTGCCAGCTGTTCCCCTGCTGTGGAGATGGCAAGTCTCCTGCTGCCTTCACCTGCCAAAATCCAGTAGGCCCCAGCCGGCTCCTCGCCTAATCCTGGGCTCCAACAGCGTCAGTTGGTGTTCAGAAGTGTCGTCTCCACAGAACCAAACACATTCGTTCAAGTGTTAGTGGGGTTCAGCACTGCCAGCTGTTCCCCTGCTGTGGAGATGGCAAGTCTCCTGCTGCCTTCACCTGCCAAAATCCAGTAGGCCCCAGCCTGCTCCTCGCCTAATCCTGGGCTCCAACAGCGTCAGTTGGTGTTCAGAAGTGTCGTCTCCACAGAACCAAACACATTCGTTCAAGTGTTAGTGGGGTTCAGCACTGCCAGCTGTTCCCCTGCTGTGGAGATGGCAAGTCTCCTGCTGCCTTCACCTGCCAAAATCCAGTAGGCCCCAGCCTGCTCCTCGCCTAATCCTGGGCTCCAACAGCGTCAGTTGGTGTTCAGAAGTGTCGTCTCCACAGAGCCAAACACATTCGTTCAAGTGTTAGTGGGGTTCAGCACTGCCAGCTGTTCCCCTGCTGTGGAGATGGCAAGTCTCCTGCTGCCTTCACCTGCCAAAATCCAGTAGGCCCCAGCCTGCTCCTCGCCTAATCCTGGGCTCCAACAGCGTCAGTTGGTGTTCAGAAGTGTCGTCTCCACAGAGCCAAACACATTCGTTCAAGTGTTAGTGGGGTTCAGCACTGCCAGCTGTTCCCCTGCTGTGGAGATGGCAAGTCTCCTGCTGCCTTCACCTGCCAAAATCCAGTAGGCCCCAGCCTGCTCCTCGCCTAATCCTGGGCTCCAACAGCGTCAGTTGGTGTTCAGAAGTGTCGTCTCCACAGAACCAAACACATTCGTTCAAGTGTTAGTGGGGTTCAGCACTGCCAGCTGTTCCCCTGCTGTGGAGATGGCAAGTCTCCTGCTGCCTTCACCTGCCAAAATCCAGTAGGCCCCAGCCTGCTCCTCGCCTAATCCTGGGCTCCAACAGCGTCAGTTGGTGTTCAGAAGTGTCGTCTCCACAGAGCCAAACACATTCGTTCAAGTGTTAGTGGGGTTCAGCACTGCCAGCTGTTCCCCTGCTGTGGAGATGGCAAGTCTCCTGCTGCCTTCACCTGCCAAAATCCAGTAGGCCCCAGCCTGCTCCTCGCCTAATCCTGGGCTCCAACAGCGTCAGTTGGTGTTCAGAAGTGTCGTCTCCACAGAGCCAAACACGTTCGTTCAAGTGTTAGTGGGGTTCAGCACTGCCAGCTGTTCCCCTGCTGTGGAGATGGCAAGTCTCCTGCTGCATTCACCTGCCAAAATCCAGTAGGCCCCAGCCTGCTCCTCGCCTAATCCTGGGCTCCAACAGCGTCAGTTGGTGTTCAGAAGTGTCGTCTCCACAGAACCAAACACATTCGTTCAAGTGTTAGTGGGGTTCAGCACTGCCAGCTGTTCCCCTGCTGTGGAGATGGCAAGTCTCCTGCTGCCTTCACCTGCCAAAATCCAGTAGGCCCCAGCCTGCTCCTCGCCTAATCCTGGGCTCCAACAGCGTCAGTTGGTGTTCAGAAGTGTCGTCTCCACAGAGCCAAACACATTCGTTCAAGTGTTAGTGGGGTTCAGCACTGCCAGCTGTTCCCCTGCTGTGGAGATGGCAGTCTCTCCTGCTGTCTCCGCATTACAAAGACAGTAGGCCTCTGCCTACACCCTCCTATTTCCTGGGCTTCAACACAGCCAGTTGTAGTTCGGAAGTGCCGTCCACACGGAAAGAGATACTTGCTCCCGTGTCTCAGTGGGGTTCAGTAACGTCAGCTGATCCCCTGCTGTGTGGATGGCAGTCTCTCCTGCTGTAAACTCATTCAAAATACAGTAGGCCTCTGCCTACACCCTCCTATTTCCTGGGCTTCAACACAGCCAGTTGTAGTTCGGAAGTGCCGTCCACACGGAAAGAGATACTTGCTCCCGTGTCTCAGTGGGGTTCAGTAACGTCAGCTGATCCCCTGCTGTGTGGATGGCAGTCTCTCCTGCTGTCACCTCATTCAAAATTCAGTAGGCCTCTGCCTACACCCTCCTATTTCCTGGGCTTCAACACAGCCAGTTGTAGTTCGGAAGTGCCGTCCACACGGAAAGAGATACTTGCTCCCGTGTCTCAGTGGGGTTCAGTAACGTCAGCTGATCCCCTGCTGTGTGGATGGCAGTCTCTCCTGCTGTCACCTCATTCAAAATTCAGTAGGCCTCTGCCTACACCCTCCTATTTCCTGGGCTTCAACACAGCCAGTTGTAGTTCGGAAGTGCCGTCCACACGGAAAGAGACACTTGCTCCCGTGTCTCAGTGGGGTTCAGTAACGTCAGCTGATCCCCTGCTGTGTGGATGGCAGTCTCTCCTGCTGTCACCTCATTCAAAATTCAGTAGGCCTCTGCCTACACCCTCCTATTTCCTGGGCTTCAACACAGCCAGTTGTAGTTCGGAAGTGCCGTCCACACGGAAAGAGATACTTGCTCCCGTGTCTCAGTGGGGTTCAGTAACGTCAGCTGATCCCCTGCTGTGTGGATGGCAGTCTCTCCTGCTGTCACCTCATTCAAAATTCAGTAGGCCTCTGCCTACACCCTCCTATTTCCTGGGCTTCAACACAGCCAGTTGTAGTTCGGAAGTGCCGTCCACACGGAAAGAGACACTTGCTCCCGTGTCTCAGTGGGGTTCAGTAACGTCAGCTGATCCCCTGCTGTGTGGATGGCAGTCTCTCCTGCTGTCACCTCATTCAAAATTCAGTAGGCCTCTGCCTACACCCTCCTATTTCCTGGGCTTCAACACAGCCAGTTGTAGTTCGGAAGTGCCGTCCACACGGAAAGAGATACTTGCTCCCGTGTCTCAGTGGGGTTCAGTAACGTCAGCTGATCCCCTGCTGTGTGGATGGCAGTCTCTCCTGCTGTAAACTCATTCAAAATACAGTAGGCCTCTGCCTACACCCTCCTATTTCCTGGGCTTCAACACAGCCAGTTGTAGTTCGGAAGTGCCGTCCACACGGAAAGAGATACTTGCTCCCGTGTCTCAGTGGGGTTCAGTAACGTCAGCTGATCCCCTGCTGTGTGGATGGCAGTCTCTCCTGCTGTCACCTCATTCAAAATTCAGTAGGCCTCTGCCTACACCCTCCTATTTCCTGGGCTTCAACACAGCCAGTTGTAGTTCGGAAGTGCCGTCCACACGGAAAGAGATACTTGCTCCCGTGTCTCAGTGGGGTTCAGTAACGTCAGCTGATCCCCTGCTGTGTGGATGGCAGTCTCTCCTGCTGTCACCTCATTCAAAATTCAGTAGGCCTCTGCCTACACCCTCCTATTTCCTGGGCTTCAACACAGCCAGTTGTAGTTCGGAAGTGCCGTCCACACGGAAAGAGACACTTGCTCCCGTGTCTCAGTGGGGTTCAGTAACGTCAGCTGATCCCCTGCTGTGTGGATGGCAGTCTCTCCTGCTGTCACCTCATTCAAAATTCAGTAGGCCTCTGCCTACACCCTCCTATTTCCTGGGCTTCAACACAGCCAGTTGTAGTTCGGAAGTGCCGTCCACACGGAAAGAGATACTTGCTCCCGTGTCTCAGTGGGGTTCAGTAACGTCAGCTGATCCCCTGCTGTGTGGATGGCAGTCTCTCCTGCTGTCACCTCATTCAAAATTCAGTAGGCCTCTGCCTACACCCTCCTATTTCCTGGGCTTCAACACAGCCAGTTGTAGTTCGGAAGTGCCGTCCACACGGAAAGAGACACTTGCTCCCGTGTCTCAGTGGGGTTCAGTAACGTCAGCTGATCCCCTGCTGTGTGGATGGCAGTCTCTCCTGCTGTCACCTCATTCAAAATTCAGTAGGCCTCTGCCTACACCCTCCTATTTCCTGGGCTTCAACACAGCCAGTTGTAGTTCGGAAGTGCCGTCCACACGGAAAGAGATACTTGCTCCCGTGTCTCAGTGGGGTTCAGTAACGTCAGCTGATCCCCTGCTGTGTGGATGGCAGTCTCTCCTGCTGTAAACTCATTCAAAATACAGTAGGCCTCTGCCTACACCCTCCTATTTCCTGGGCTTCAACACAGCCAGTTGTAGTTCGGAAGTGCCGTCCACACGGAAAGAGATACTTGCTCCCGTGTCTCAGTGGGGTTCAGTAACGTCAGCTGATCCCCTGCTGTGTGGATGGCAGTCTCTCCTGCTGTAAACTCATTCAAAATTCAGTAGGCCTCTGCCTACACCCTCCTATTTCCTGGGCTTCAACACAGCCAGTTGTAGTTCGGAAGTGCCGTCCACACGGAAAGAGATACTTGCTCCCGTGTCTCAGTGGGGTTCAGTAACGTCAGCTGATCCCCTGCTGTGTGGATGGCAGTCTCTCCTGCTGTAAACTCATTCAAAATACAGTAGGCCTCTGCCTACACCCTCCTATTTCCTGGGCTTCAACACAGCCAGTTGTAGTTCGGAAGTGCCGTCCACACGGAAAGAGACACTTGCTCCCGTGTCTCAGTGGGGTTCAGTAACGTCAGCTGATCCCCTGCTGTGTGGATGGCAGTCTCTCCTGCTGTAAACTCATTCAAAATACAGTAGGCCTCTGCCTACACCCTCCTATTTCCTGGGCTTCAACACAGCCAGTTGTAGTTCGGAAGTGCCGTCCACACGGAAAGAGATACTTGCTCCCGTGTCTCAGTGGGGTTCAGTAACGTCAGCTGATCCCCTGCTGTGTGGATGGCAGTCTCTCCTGCTGTCACCTCATTCAAAATTCAGTAGGCCTCTGCCTACACCCTCCTATTTCCTGGGCTTCAACACAGCCAGTTGTAGTTCGGAAGTGCCGTCCACACGGAAAGAGATACTTGCTCCCGTGTCTCAGTGGGGTTCAGTAACGTCAGCTGATCCCCTGCTGTGTGGATGGCAGTCTCTCCTGCTGTCACCTCATTCAAAATTCAGTAGGCCTCTGCCTACACCCTCCTATTTCCTGGGCTTCAACACAGCCAGTTGTAGTTCGGAAGTGCCGTCCACACGGAAAGAGACACTTGCTCCCGTGTCTCAGTGGGGTTCAGTAACGTCAGCTGATCCCCTGCTGTGTGGATGGCAGTCTCTCCTGCTGTCACCTCATTCAAAATTCAGTAGGCCTCTGCCTACACCCTCCTATTTCCTGGGCTTCAACACAGCCAGTTGTAGTTCGGAAGTGCCGTCCACACGGAAAGAGATACTTGCTCCCGTGTCTCAGTGGGGTTCAGTAACGTCAGCTGATCCCCTGCTGTGTGGATGGCAGTCTCTCCTGCTGTAAACTCATTCAAAATACAGTAGGCCTCTGCCTACACCCTCCTATTTCCTGGGCTTCAACACAGCCAGTTGTAGTTCGGAAGTGCCGTCCACACGGAAAGAGATACTTGCTCCCGTGTCTCAGTGGGGTTCAGTAACGTCAGCTGATCCCCTGCTTTGTGGATGGCAGTCTCTCCTGCTGTAAACTCATTCAAAATACAGTAGGCCTCTGCCTACACCCTCCTATTTCCTGGGCTTCAACACAGCCAGTTGTAGTTCGGAAGTGCCGTCCACACGGAAAGAGATACTTGCTCCCGTGTCTCAGTGGGGTTCAGTAATGTCAGCTGATCCCCTGCTGTGTGGATGGCAAAGTCTCCTGCTGCCTACACAGTCGTACCACTACTGATTTTTAACCGTGCTCCAATTAGGCCTGTGGCTCCACTGTCTCTCGTATTTCCCCTGTCCTCCAACCCTGCCAGTTACAGCTCCGAAGTGGCGTCTGCACAATCCACACTTGTTCCTGTGTTACAGGTGTTCAGTCCGATCAGTTAATCCCCTGATGTGTGTCCGGCAATGTCGCCTGCTCTGTCCACATTCCCATTATCGGAATGTGGACAGAGCAGGCGACATTGCCGGACACACATCAGGGGATTAACTGACCGGACTGAACACCTGTAACACAGGAACAAGTGTGGATTGTGCAGACGCCACTTCGGAGCTGTAACTGGCGGGGTTGGAGGACAGGGGAAATACGAAAATCAGTGAATCCACAGGCCTAAGTGGAGCTTGGTTCAAATTAGTAGTCTACAACCGATCTTAAAATTTCTTCAATGCAGCCTAAGCCTGCTCCGTGCTTGTCCCTGGGCTTCAACACAGCCAGTTGTTGCTCGGAAGTGCCGTCTTCACAGAGTAAAACACTAGCTCCTGTGTTTGTGGGGTTCAGTAACGTCAGCTGTTCCCCTGCTGTTTTGATGGCAATCTGTCCTGCTGCCTCCCAATTGACAGCACATCAGGCCTCAGCCTGCTAAGTGCTTGTCCTGGGCTCCAACATCGCCAGTTGCTGCTCATAACTGACTTTGGCACGGGTACTCCCTCCTGCCCAGCTTGGTTCCAGCCCTGCCTGCTGTTTCCGGGAAGTGTCAATGTCAGTTTGCCACCCCAAGTTGCCATGTCGTGTTGCGGTTGGGTTAGCCGAGGCTAGGGTGCCAGCAGTTTAGGTGCTTCCTATGTGGACTGCGGGTTCTGGTAAGAAAGGTTTGTTCCATAGTGCCAGTAGGACAAGCACCCCCTGTAGGACTGTGTGATTCGGTAACTGCGGCCAGCTTGCGGCATGCCAACTTTGCTTTTCAGGGGTAACTTCTGATACCCCTCCGGGTTCCAGCACCGTCAGCTGGTTCTCATCAGAGCCTTTGGCCTAGGTGCCTCCATCTCGGTATCCGAGTTCCAGCAACGTCTGCTGGTCCTTGGTAGTGCTTTGTAGCACAGGTACCTCCTGCTTAGTAACCGGGTTCCAGCACCGTCAGCTGGTCCTCGGTTGTGCCATTGGCTCTTATTCCTTCTGCTGCCCCTCCGGGTGCCAGCACTGTCAGCTGGTCCTCGCTATTTCCATTTGCTCTTGCAGCTTATGCTACCCCTCCGGGTTCCAGCACCGTCAGCTGGTTCTCGTCAGAGCCTTTGGCCTAGGTGCCTCCATCTCGGTATCCGAGTTCCGGCAACGTCTGCTGGTCCTTGGTAGTGCTTTGTAGCACAGGTACCTCCTGCTTAGTAACCGGGTTCCAGCACCGTCAGCTGGTCCTCGGTTGTGCCATTGGCTCTTATTCCTTCTGCTGCCCCTCCGGGTGCCAGCACTGTCAGCTGGTCCTCGCTATTTCCATTTGCTCTTGCAGCTTATGCTACCCCTCCGGGTTCCAGCACCGTCAGCTGGTTCTCGTCAGAGCGTTTGGCCTAGGTGCCTCCATCTCGGTATCCGAGTTCCGGCAACGTCTGCTGGTCCTTGGTAGTGCTTTGTAGCACAGGTACCTCCTGCTTAGTAACCGGGTTCCAGCACCGTCAGCTGGTCCTCGGTAGTGCCATTGGCTCTTGTTCCTTCTGCTGCCCCTCCGGGTGCCAGTACCGTCAGCTGGTTCAAGAGGACAAAGAACAGGAAGACAACCACCAAGATGCAGAACAACAAGAGAGAGAAGACAAAGAAGCATAAAAAAAACAAAGCAGAAGAACATTAAGCATAAGACTAATACTCTGAGCAAATGATATTATCTTATTTATAAGCAGAAGAAGACTAAGCAGTGTATGGGGGTGAGTCCGTTCCTCCTCGTGGTGCCCCTGGAAAAGGCCTGCTTCTGCAGGCCAAACTGAACGCGGACAAATCCTGTTGTAAATCTTTTGTGACAGGCAGAACGGAAGGTGTAAACTTCTAACTTTTCTAGATAACAACTACAGGAATGCCTGACACAAACAAGAATATGATGAAGAAGAATAGGAAGAAGATGAAGAAGCTGAATATGTAGAATAATAATTGTTGAATAAGAAGAATATGAAGAATGTAAGAAAAGGAAGAAGAAGAAGAAGAAGAAGAAGAAGAAGAAGAAGAAGAAGAAGAAGAAGAAGAATGTAAAAAAAGGAAGTAGAAGAAGAAGAAGAAGAATGTAAAAAAAGGAATAAGAAGAAGAATGTAAAAAAAGGAAGTAGAAGAAGAAGAAGAAGAATGTAAAAAAAGGAAGTAGAAGAAGAAGAAGAAGAATGTAAAAAAAGGAAGTAGAAGAAGAAGACATACATGTCTGGCAAAATATAAATGAGGCTAACATAGTCAATATCTTTGTAACTCCTAACATCTTTAAAAAAAAAAGTTTAATTCCTGCTATTCCATTTGATTGGGCTAAACCTCTATGGCTTTAATGTCTCCTCCACCTCCCACAATACATTCTACATTATTCTTAGTTGTTTTTCTTCATGTAGAATTAACCTACAAGGAAAGAAAGGTTTTTTTTTAATTCCGATATTTTGGCCCCATTGACTTGCATTGGTTCCCGGTATCGGAATCGGCGATACCGATACTTTTTTTTAAGATCGGCCGATCCATTCCGATCCGATATTTTCAAGTATCGGCTGGTATCGCTCAACTCTATTAGCAACTTTTGCATAAATATATGTCACTATTAAATTATATTGGGATAATTATGGTATCCTTTAATCATGTATGATTATAAATTTTTGCATGAACATACGTCACTTTATGTATTATTTTGGTATAGTTTTTTTCTATGATATACATTAAATGATTATTTTGGCATGGGCACTCTTTTGGTGATTTTCTTTATTTTGTTTTTTCACATTTTTTCAAATTCTTTATTTAGCGTGAACGCGCAGGTGCGCTCGTATTATATTAAGGAGCAGATGACTTTTTATTCTAAGAGAGTCCGGAGCTAGTGCGCATGCGTTTGGTCAACGCTTCAGACGCTTCCGACAGCGCTGAGTTACACCACGCTTTTTGCTTCAGCGCATGTCAGGAAGTGTGATTTCATTGCTATGGAGCGGTGTGAAGGACCCATGCGCCACTTGAAGCTCCAGCTGACTCATTATTTTATCGGCACTCTAATTGGTCCTTCTCTGTATAAAAACACCTCCCCAACCCATTGGGTCACGCCCCCGGAAGAAGCAAGCAGGCGAAACGCGTGTGGGGGCGCGGGGACAGCATCACTAGCAGCAGTTATATCTGTTTATATCTAAGTAAGTACACTGTTGCATTAGGGGATACTTATGCGATTAGCGCTTTCACATTGTGCATGGGTTAGGATAACTAGAGGCATATGACATTGGGACATATTGTGAGTATGCATTTTGTAGCTCGGTTTAATGAGATTTCTGTATGTCATCCTCTCATAATGCAATTATAACCTTTTTGCTAATTTTTGTGTGCTTATAATATTATGCTCATATATTTTTGATGCTATTGAGCAATATTACAATCTAAATATAATATTGCAAATTTATATAGGCCATAATTGATGCTGCCCCCTAGGGGTATATGTTTATTTGTAAACAAATCACAGTAGCTATTTTAAATATTTTTACTGTTTAATAAATAACATTGTTTGTCTATATTTATGGTTCTCTTCTTTTGCTCTGTGTGTCTGTTTATATAACTGCCTCTATTGTGTTTTGTGCTTGTATATGGAAGTGCCATTTTTCAGTATTTGCGGACATTTAGCAGATTAATTCAGTTTGTTATTGTTTTCATAAACAAGTGGTCCTTAGCATGGATTTAAAGGCCAGGGAAAGTGCCTGGCGTTCTAAAGCTACTGATATTTTTTCAAAAAACACCCCCATTGTTTCGCAGGATACCTCTCATGAAACTAAGAAATATCTAAGAATATAAGAGTATAGAAATATTTTACAAAAGAAAACAAGATTATGGTGGAATAGATTCTCTTTGGAGAATTACTTGGATAAAAAAATGGTCCCTAGAGGATTAAGAGTGCAATTGTATCCTACTTATGAACTTGGCGAGCAAGATCTAACCAAAAGATGGATGATGGCTGCAACAAAATGTTCTTTTGATTTTATACAGATTTTAATTGACAGTAATACAGCGTCTCTATTAGAAATGGATAGAGAACTTGATTCTATATCTAAATCTATTGCCAAGGATATGTCTGGTGAACAGTATAGTAAATGGTGTAAAGATTTGGAAACTGACGCCTTAAAATGGGAAGAAAAAGTATGTTAAGAAAAACTAAAAAAATACCAACTTGATGTGGATGATTATGATTCTAACAAAATTTATAGGTGGCGATTGGGAAAAATTACAGGAACCAGGAAGATTAATAAAAGAAAACAATCTAACATTTCAAGTACTTCAGAAGCAGATAGTAACGCATCTATTGGAGATGCTGAAGTATCACGGGATTCTCACTTTAAAGGTAGTGATAGAACAAGGAAGTTTCCTGATATGTTTCACAGAGCACAGAAAGGAAAACACACCAGAGACCAGTATCAGGTAATTAATTTATCTGGTCGAGTCTTGACTGATGCACAAATATCAGTATTGAAACGAGGACTAACCTTTTCCCCTTCTAATAAATTAGACACGTTCACATCGGTGAAAGATACCCATTTGTTTGCTAGAAAGCTGGTGCTGAAAAGACTTCATACTACCAAGTCTGATGATCCAGCAATGTCAATGATGGAAAAAGAAGCTCTAGAGGCATTGGTCTCTTTGGAGGAGGACAATGGGATACCATCTGAGGTGAGTATGATTCCCTCACATCCATTTGTAAAATCTAAAACATTTCCATCTTTAGGATTATGTCCAGCAGTTGACATTTTTGCCAAATTAGTGTCACAGGACATTGAAGTATTGGCTAAAAAATGTGATGGTAGTTCCAATTTAACAAGATCTGAGAGGGTAGCCATTGAGGAAATGAAATCATGGAGAGATGTGGTTTTTAAGCCCTCTGATAAGGGGGGCAATATAGTTATTTGGCCAATAACAAAATATGAAGCTCAGGCCAATAAACTATTAGATGATCCGGAGCGCTACTGTAGGTTAACATTTAATCCCCTCTCCTCTTTTCAGACATTGCTGGTGGATATTTTGGATAAGGCTTTCATGCAAGGAATTATCTCAAAGAAATTATTGGATCAAATTCGTAATAACAAACCTAAATTGCCTGCATTATATTTAATACCTAAAATACACAAAAATCCAGCGGACCCCCCTGGCAGGCCCATTGTTTCAGGTAATAACGGACCTTGTGAATTAATAGGACATATCATAGATCATTTTCTCAGACCATTGGTTGTTAAATTACCATCGTATATCAGGGACACCACATCGGCATTACAGAGATTAGATCAATTATGTCTGGAGGACAATACTTTGATTGTGACAGCCGATGTGGAGTCCCTGTATACATCGATTCGTCATTCTGATGGCTTGTATGCTGTACAGTTCTTTCTACGAACTAGTTCTTTGGACAATTTGGTGATTGAGCTAATTATGACTTTACTTGAGTTCTTGTTGATGCACAATGTGTTCATTTTTAATGGTAAACATTACTTGCAAACACAAGGTGCAGCTATGGGGGCCTCTTGTGCCCCCTCCTATGCGAATCTATTTTTAGGCGCATGGGAGAGAGATATATTCCAGGGTGACCTCATCCAGGAAATGGACCATGTCCATAACTGGATGAGGTATATAGATGATGTACTCTTTTTTTTGGGATGGTCCTCTGGATGGTTTGAAGAAATTGTTTCAGCATCTTAACAGCAACAATAAAAATATCAAATTGAGTTTTCAGTATGGCAGAGAAATAGATTTTTTGGATAAAATTGAAAATTGGCCATGATGGTCTATTGAATACAGATATCTATCGAAAGATCACGGCCACTAATTCATTTTTGTCTGCAGATTCATCTCATCAACTTTCTACCATTTGTGGGATACCTGTGGGACAATTTCTTCGAGCAAAAAGAATATGTTCAACTGAAAGTAATTTTGAGAAACAGGCTATTGATCTTACCAGATGTTTTACTGAAAGAGGATATAGCAAAAGAATGATCAAAAAAGGTTATTTCAGAGCATTAAAAACCTCAAGAGATAAACTTCTGTATGGACCCCAATGTTCCAAAAAATGCAAGGAGACAAATCAAGTACGTTTTATTAGTACATACAGTAATAAATGGAATGATCTAAAAGCTATCATTCGTAAACATTGGGATGTTCTTTTGGTTGATCCTATTTTGTCTCACATTTTGCCCAAGCAACCATCTTTTGTTACTAAAAGATCTAAAAATCATAAAGACACCCTGGTTCACAGTCATTTTGAACCATTAAAAAAAATCGGAGATTGGAATGCCAGGTTTCTTTCCCTGTGGCCTTTGTAAAGGTTGCTTGAATCATGTTAAAACTACTAAGTTTTGTAATTCGGATGGATCCCGGGACTTTGTGATAAGAAAACATCTCAGCTGCAATTCTGTGGGAGTGGTTTACCATGCACAATGCTGATGTGAAAAAATTTATGTGGGTCTTACCACAAGAGAACTAAAGGTAAGAACAAGGGAGCACGTGAGAGACATTGAAAAAGCGAAAAAGATAGCTGAAATTTCATCCCTGAAACCTCTCCCTAGACATTTTAAATTTTATCATAATTGTAATGCCACAGGTAGAGTTGAGTGAAACGGGTCGAAAAAATTGAAAAGTCGCCGACTTTTGGCAAAGTCGGGTTTCATGAAACGAAACCCGACCCTAGGATGAGGTCGGCCACGAGGTCGGCGACTTACGCGCCAAAGTCGCGTTTCAAAAGTTTGTTTTGCGCTCTTTTTCAGCCAATCAGGATCCACGGACACTGTGGGCAACGTGATGACATAGGCACGGGTCACCACCATCTTTCAGAAGGGCATGCAAGTGATTGGCTTGCTTTGGTGGGCGTCACAGGGGGTATAAAAGGGCATGCACGCCGACCGCCATCTTACTTCTGCCGATCTCAGTATAGGGAGAGGTTGCTGCTGATTCTGTAGGGAGAGCGTTAGGCAGGGAAGAAGACAAAAAAACTGCTTCTGCTGCTAGCGATTTGGCCTGCACAACACACCAGTCATTGTGTGTGCAGTGCAAGGGGAGGCTATATAGAGGTGTATCAGTGGTGTTGGTTGTTGGGCTGCCTTTTAAGGCTTCCTGACAGGCTGGCATTGCTGTTTACCCACTGCTCCGCAAACTGCTTTTTTAAAAGCAATCCAATCTCCCTTATCCTCTAGTCACTTTGGTCACAGCTGTGCCATCGAGCCTGTCACATAGCGCTCAGATATTCATTGGGCCTCAAACTGCTTTTTTAAAAGCAATCCCAATTTTTTTTTTTTGGCCTGCTGAGAAGAAAAAAAACTGCTTCTGCTGCTGATAGCAATTTGGCCTGCACAACACACCAGTCACTGTGTGTGCAGTGCAAGGGGAGGCTATATTGTGGTGTATCAGTGGTGTTGGTTGTTGGGCTGCCTTTTAAGGCTTCCTGACAGGCTGGCATTGCTGTTTACCCACTGCTCCGCAAACTGCTTTTTTAAAAGCAATCCAATCTCCCTTATCCTCTAGTCACTTAGGTCACAGCTGTGCCATCGAGCCTGTCACATAGCGCTCAGATATCAGTGGGCCTCACACAATCCAAAAGTGTCCAGTGTCCAAAAGTGTGTGCAGAGATTCAAAATCTCACTTATCCTCTAGTCACTTAGGTCACAGCTGTGCCATCGAGCCTGTCACATAGCGCTCAGATATTCATTGGGCCTCACACAATCCAAAAGTGTCCAGTGTCCAAAAGTGTGTGCAGAGATTCAAAATCTCACTTATCCTCTAGTCACTTAGGTCACAGCTGTGCCATCAAGCCTGTCACATAGCGCTCAGATATCAGTGGGCCTCACACAATCCAAAAGTGTCCAGTGTCCAAAAGTGTGTGCAGAGATTCAAAATCTCACTTATCCTCTAGTCACTTAGGTCACAGCTGTGCCATCAAGCCTGTCACATAGCGCTCAGATATCAGTGGGCCTCACACAATCCAAAAGTGTCCAGTGTCCAAAAGTGTGTGCAGAGATTCAAAATCTCACTTATCCTCTAGTCACTTAGGTCACAGCTGTGCCATCGAGCCTGTCACATAGCGCTCAGATATTCATTGGGCCTCACACAATCCAAAAGTGTCCAGTGTCCAAAAGTGTGTGCAGAGATTCAAAATCTCACTTATCCTCTAGTCACTTAGGTCACAGCTGTGCCATCAAGCCTGTCACATAGCGCTCAGATATCAGTGGGCCTCACACAATCCAAAAGTGTCCAGTGTCCAAAAGTGTGTGCAGAGATTCAAAATCTCACTTATCCTCTAGTCACTTAGGTCACAGCTGTGCCATCGAGCCTGTCACATAGCGGTCAGATATCAGTGGGCATCACACAATCCAAAAGTGTCCAGTGTCCAAAAGTGTGTGCAGAGATTCAAAATCTCACTTATCCTCTAGTCACTTAGGTCACAGCTGTGCCATCGAGCCTGTCACATAGCGCTCAGATATTCATTGGGCCTCACACAATCCAAAAGTGTCCAGTGTCCAAAAGTGTGCGCAGAGATTCAAAATCTCACTTATCCTCTAGTCACTTAGGTCACAGCTGTGCCATCGAGCCTGTCACATAGCGCTCAGATATCAGTGGGCCTCACACAATCAAAAAGTGTCCAGTGTCCAAAAGTGTGTGCAGAGATTCAAAATCTCACTTATCCTCTAGTCACTTAGGTCACAGCTGTGCCATCGAGCCTGTCACATAGCGCTCAGATATCAGTGGGCCTCACACAATCCAAAAGTGTCCAGTGTCCAAAAGTGTGTGCCGAAATTCAAAATCTCCCCTGTCCTATAGACACCTTGTACCTTGTTTTACATACTATATAGTTTGTTGGATTTTGTCTACATTTCTACCAAAAATGAGGAAGGCTGGTGGAAGAGTCCGTGGAATTGGGCGGGGGTTGGCAGCTGGTAATGATGGTGTTGGTGGTGGATCTGATGGTAGTGGCAAGAGCAAAATAGGACCGAATGCAGGAGGTGTTGAGCCTGCGTCATCGTCTGGCTACATAAGGCCTCGAACGCTTAGTTTTCTAGGAGTTGGCAAACCGCTTTTAAAGCCAGAGCATCAGGAAAAAGTTTTGTCTTACATTGCTGACTCAGCCTCCAGCTCTATCGCCTCCTCTTCTTCAGTTGTAAAAAGTAAAAGCACTGAGTCGTCATTGGAGGCTCATGTTCATGAACCACACCTTTCCTTGTGTCCTTCACCCCAACCAAGATTGAAGGATGACGCAGGCCATACTACTGATTACTCCATGGAGCTGTTTTCACATACCATGCCTGGATTATCAAGTGAAATGGTGAATTACCCAGGCCAAGATGAATCTGACATGGAGTGCACTGATGCACAGCCGCTGATGGATGATTCTGCTGGTACATTCACTCAGAGCACTACATTGTCCTCGCAGTGTACAGAGCCAGATTCTGACCCTGATGAGACTCAGGTGCCCCTTCCCGCACACTATACCACCATACACGGTGACACAGAGGAAGGTGCACATGACATAGAAGAGGAGGTGATGGATGACCCAGTTGTTGACCCAGATTGGCATCCATTGGGGGAAGAGGGTGCTGCTTCCAATAGCTCAGATGAGGAGCATCCACAGCAGACATCGACATCGCAACAGCTGTTATCTGGCAGGCCCGTAGCACTCCAAAGACAGGTTCAAAACATCAAAAGAGTTGCTGGACAGCTTGTCCAGAGGGTCAAAAGATCACAGCGTGCTTGGCCGCAAAATGTCTGCCAAAGTAGGAAGAGTGCAATGTGGCACTTTTTTGAACAAAATCCTCATGATCAGGCCAAGGTTATCTGTAAGAAATGCGCAAAGACCTTTAGCCGAGGGAAAAATCTGAAAAATTTGAATACCAGTTGCATGCTTAGACATTTAACCAGCATGCACTTGCAAGCGTGGACACAACACCAAACCTCAAGTGCCACATGTGCAACTGATCGCAACGCAGGTAGTCATCAACGCTACATTGTTTCCCCCACTGTAAGCCCACCGGTTAGCACAGCAGCAAATGTTGAGGTGTCGTTGCAAGGCCACAGCAGTCAGGGAATCCCACTGTTATATCAACGAAAGACTGATTCTAGGCCATCAGAAATAACACCAACTCCATCACCATCATCAACCCTCTCTCAGTCCGCCCTGTCCACCGCTACTTCCACCATATGCAGCTCTCAAGTCCAGCTCACCCTCCCAGACACTATGAGTAGGTCAAGAAAGTACTCAGTCTCTCATCCGCGTACACTGGGTTTGAACGCCCACATTGCCAAACTAATCTCGTTTGAGATGATGCCCTTTCGGTTGGTGGAAAGCACAGCTTTCCGCGAACTCATGGCCTATGCAGTACCACGCTATGACCTACCCAGTCGCAACTTCTTCTCTCGCAAAGCCATCCCAGCCCTCCACCATCATGTGAAAGACCGCATTGTCCATGCACTCAAACAGTCAGTGAGCGGAAAGGTGCACCTCACAACTGATGCATGGTCCAGTCGGCATGGCCAGGGCCGTTACGTGTCCATCACTGCGCACTGGGTTAATGTGGTGGATGCAGGGTCCACAGGAGACAGCGGTGGTGGGACAGTGCTGCCTAGCCCACGGTATAGGAAACAGTTGGCTGTAGGCATTCCACCCTCCTCCTCCTCCTCATCCTCCTCCTCCAGAAGCGAAAGCTCGTCCACAGAGCGCAGTCGTACGAGCACTCCATCTGCAGCTGCCACTGTTGCACACGATGTGTCCCCCTATCGAGCAGCTAGTGGAAAGCATCAGCAGGCTGTGTTGCAGATGATGTGTTTGGGCGACAGACATACCGCCGAGGTGCTGGCCGAGTACTTGAAGCGACAAAATGAGTCATGGCTGGGCAGTGTACATCTTGAGGCAGGCAAGGTAGTTAGTGATAACGGCCGAAATTTTGTGGCAGCCATAGCCCTTTCAAAACTCAGCCACATACCTTGCTTGGCTCACACCTTGAATCTGGTGGTGCAGTGCTTCCTCAAAAATTATCCGGAGTTAACAGCCCTGCTCCAGAAGGTGCGAAGACTGTGCGCGCACATCCGCCGGTCGCCTGTACACTCCGTTCGTATGCAGAAGCTGCAGCGATTGCTCCACCTTCCCAACCACTGCCTCATTATCGACATTGCAACAAGGTGGAACTCCACCCTGCACATGGTGGAGCGGCTTTGCGAGCAGAGGCAGGCCATAATGCATTTGTGGGAGGATACATGGCCAGGCACTTTGAGAGCAGACATGGAGTTGACAGGTGTGCAGTGGTCAAAGCTGAAAGACCTCTGTAAAGTCCTTCAGTGTTTTGAGGAATGCACACGGCTGGTAAGCGCAGACGACGCCATCCTAAGCATGAGCATCCCACTTATGCGTCTGCTCATGCAAACTTTGACGCACCTTAAGGAGCAGGCGTCTGCAGCCAATGTTGATGAGGAGGAAGAGGAGGAGGGAATCCTTGATGACATTCAGCCATTGTCTGCTCAGGGACCTCTCCTGGACGAGGTGGAGGAAGAAGAGGAGGAGGAGGAGGATGATGGGGATGATTACTTAGGGGAGGAGGATGCATCTCGTGGGGCAAGTGAAAATGTTGGCGTGGCAAGGTCTGGTACAGGGTTTGTGCGTGACTGGAGGGATGTGGATTTGCCAGAAAGTGCTCCTCCAACCAGCACTCGCAGTGCATCATTGACACCGGGAACATTGGCCCACATGTCAGATTATGCCTTGCGGATCCTAAAAAGGGACCCCCGCATTGCCAAAATGATGAACGATGACGACTACTGGTTGGCCAGCATCCTGGATCCACGCTATAAAGGCAAATTACAAAACATCATGCCACAGGAGAACCTTGACCTAATATTGGCTAATAAACAAGCAACTCTGGTAAATCGGTTGCTTGAGGCATTCCCAGCACACAGCAGCGGTGATGGTTCTCACACGAGCCGTACGGGCCGGGGGCAGCTTGGCAGAGGTGTTCGTGGTGCACACAGCAGAAGTGGTGTTGGAGACAGGGGTTTCATGACAATGTTGTGGACTGATCTTTCAAATACCGCTCACACAACTGGTAATACTGCATCGATGGAAAGTGACAGGAGACAGCAGTTGTCAACCATGGTTACAAACTACTTTTCCTCCCATATCGATGTTCTCCCACACAGGTCATTCCCCTTTGACTATTGGGCCGCTAAACTGGACACCTGGCCTGAATTGGCACAATATGCCTTACAGGAGCTCGCTTGCCCAGCTGCAAGTGTGCTATCGGAAAGAGTCTTCAGTGCAGCTGGATCAATCCTGACAGAAAAAAGGACCCGTCTGTCAACCCAAAATGTGGATGATCTAACCTTCATTAAAATGAACCATGCATGGGTTTCCAAGGATTTTGTCCCACCTTCCCCTGATGACACATAGGGTGACAGAAAAATGGCTTGCTTTGGTCCACCTCTTCCTGGGACTTGACCTATTTCGCCTTTTGCATCAGCTGAATGTCCAACATCAACATATGCCACTTTCTAAAACTCCCTAACTGTGCTGCCTCCCCCCCATGGCCGGGGTCACCACCTAGCGCACGACACCGTGCGAGTGCCGTTGCCCTGGACAGGTGGGTAGGCCAACTCTTGGGCGCGGGCACTGGCACAGGGTCCCTCATAGTGCAATCAAGTGTCTCTGACGGTGGTGGTGCACACCCGCTGTCAGACACACCGCTGTACTATGAGGGGCCCAGTGCCAGTACCGACGCCCACGAGTGGGCCCCCCTTGCTTGGGCAGGGCCCCAGCATTTGCAATCTTTACCTCTCCCTGCTCCTCCGCTGTGTAATCTGGGCCGTCAAATCCATACTGTGCCTGACACCGTCTGAGCCTGCCTCCTGAGACATATATTTTGAATGTGTACGCTATCCATACATGTTATCCGGGGATACGGTACCCTTTCTAACTTTTGTGCAATCACGTGCAATCCATACTGGGCCTAACACCGTCTGAGCCTGCCTCCTGAGACATATATTTTGAATGTGTACGCTATCCATACATGTTATCCGGGGATACGGTACCCTTTCTAACCTTTGTGCAATCACGTGCAATCCATACTGGGCCTAACACCGTCTGAGCCTGCCTCCTGAGACATATATTTTGAATGTGTACGCTATCCATACATGTTATCCGGGGATACGGTACCCTTTCTAACCTTTGTGCAATCACGTGCACTCAATACTGGGCCTAACACCGTCTGAGCCTGCCTCCTGAGACATATATTTTGAATGTGTACGCTATCCATACATGTTATCCGGGGATACGGTACCCTTTCTAACCTTTGTGCAATCACGTGCAATCCATACTGGGCCTAACACCGTCTGAGCCTGCCTCCTGAGACATATATTTTGAATGTGTACGCTATCCATACATGTTATCCGGGGATATGGTACCCTTTCTAACCTTTGTGCAATCACGTGCAATCCATACTGGGCCTAACACCGTCTGAGCCTGCCTCCTGAGACATATATTTTGAATGTGTACGCTATCCATACATGTTATCCGGGGATACGGTACCCTTTCTAACCTTTGTGCAATCACGTGCACTCAATACTGGGCCTAACACCGTCTGAGCCTGCCTCCTGAGACATATATTTTGAATGTGTACGCTATCCATACATGTTATCCGGGAATACGGTACCCTTTCTAACCTTTGTGCAATCACGTGCAATCCATACTGGGCCTAACACCGTCTGAGCCTGCCTCCTGAGACATATATTTTGAATGTGTACGCTATCCATACATGTTATCCGGGGAAACGGTACCCTTTCTAACCTTTGTGCAATCACGTGCAATCCATACTGGGCCTAACACCGTCTGAGCCTGCCTCATGAGACCTATATTTTGAATGTGTACGCTATCCATACATGTTATCTGGGGATACGGTACCCTTTCTAACCTTTGTGCAATCACGTGCAATCCATACTGGGCCTAACACCGTCTGAGCCTGCCTCCTGAGACATATATTTTGAATGTGTACGCTATCCATACATGTTATCTGGGGATACGGTACCCTTTCTAACCTTTGTGCAATCACGTGTAATCCATACTGGGCGTGAGAATGGCTGGCGAGCTGTTAAGCAAGCTACAGCACCTGTGGTTTGCACACGTAAGTTTTTCATTTTTTCAGGAATGACGGTTAGGCCTAATTCCGGAACTGCAGTTGCACTTACTGGGAAATCATTGTTCGCGGGTAATAATTGTAATCAGTGATCCCCATCACTAACGTTGTTCAGCGGGTTATCTGCACCTGTAAGCGACAAACGCTGGCCTTTTCAGTGTAGCGCACATGCAGCCACGGACATGTAAGGGCATGACACACCAGTTGGCCAATCTCATGTTCCAGAGCCTCACGTGTCCCTCTAGTAAGCCAGACTCGGACCGCGGGGCATGACGGAGTCTCGTTCGTTAACGGAATTAAGCTTGCAATGTGTGCATCTGTTCTGTAGCTGGCATGGTTGAGGTTTCCCAGGTGGAGTCGAATTTAACCGTAGGCTCCACTCCTGGTGGTGCCCTTCTGGACATTCCTTTAAGGTTCAGCTTTGCAACCATACTGCCCACGTAAAACAAACACTTTGCCTTCATGAACGCTGTTTGGAGGGTCATGACTCGTGGGAATAACGCCGCCCAATCAGTTAACCTGCTAGAGAGATCGTTCGTTGCTCCCAAGAATGACATCACACTCTCTAGGAAGAAGGTAATGCCACTGTGGCGACCGTACTCCTGGGGGCGACACAAGTGCACTGATGCCCAGCCACTGCTCGATGAATCTGCTGGTACATTGACCCAGACCACTACTTTCCCCTCGCACGCTACACGGCCTGAATCTGACCCTGATGAAACTCAGGTTACCCTTCCCATATACAGTTCCATCTTACACGGTGACAAAGAGGAAGCTGCAGATGAAAGTGCAGGTTCGGCCCACCCGCCATCAGACACACCACCGTACTATCAGAGGCCCTGTGCCAGTGCCGTCGCCAACGAGTGTGCCCCCCCTGCTTGCTCAGGATCACAGCACTTGCAAGGTTGAAATACTGTGCAGTGAGATGGAAGATGGGGACGACGAGGAGTCCAGACTAGTACAGGGATTCCCTA
Organism: Dendrobates tinctorius; assembly: GCF_039654945.1. Taxonomy (NCBI): domain Eukaryota; kingdom Metazoa; phylum Chordata; class Amphibia; order Anura; family Dendrobatidae; genus Dendrobates; species Dendrobates tinctorius. The sequence continues at coordinate 1,119,514 of NW_027361936.1, forward strand.
GCGAGGAGACTTATTTGATTGTTTTCAATGTTGGGACAGCAATTTTTGGGGAGCACTATACTCTGGAGAATGATAGATGGGGCCCACCATACACTGGAACATTCCAAAGGTGGACATCAGACACTGGAGCAGCATTTACAGGGCCCATTATACACTAGAGCATTAGAAATGGGGCCCATTATGTTTGGAGCATTATTTGGGCCCATAAGACAGTGGAGCTTCATCCATGGGGACCAACATATACTGTAGCATTATGTGGAGCTCATCATATACTGTTTCAAACATTATATGGGACCAATGATTCTGTATGGAGAAATAGATGGGCCTTGTCATGAGATGTAAAAAGTGAAGTATTTTTCATTGTACTATACCGCTATTTCTCTGCCGTATCGGAGCATGATGAGTTGTGGTATGTGTTAAAGGGGCACTCTTTCACCCAGGGCACATGAAAACCTGGAGCCAGCCCCCCCCACAACTTTAGCCAAATAACCCCCATTTTTCAGTGCGTAACTTGTATTATGAAGTTAATTAAGGTTGACAAGCTTAAGTAAGAAGAATTGATGCTTTTGGCATTCAAATGGGCACTGTAGGTGTGTTTCCTGTCCTCCTCTCACTGCCGACTTTTATTCCCCATTGACTTACATTGGGTTTCGTGTTTCGGGACGACCCCGACTTTTCCCTATAATCGGACGATCTTGCTCGACCCGACTTTTGGAAAAGTCGGGTTTCACGAAACGAAACGCGACCCTAAAAAACCAAAAGTCGCTCAACTCTAGCCACAGGTTTAAACATCAAAGCTATAGATAATTTTGGCTCAATGAGAGAGCAGGTGGATATTTTGCCTGGGGACTTTAAGTCCCAAGGGTCTTAACGAAACTTTAGGTTTCTCATCATTTCTATAAATTTGTTTCATTTGAGGTATTTTTATGGGTTGGGTAGTACTTATTAACATTTTTCTTAGGATTTTTTCTTAGGATTTTAATTTTTATAGGTGTTGGTTTTAATTTAATTTTTGGATTTAGTTACAGTTCATGCTTCTATCCATTGTTATTCCATCACATTGGAAGAGGATTCATGGGTGATTTTATTTGAGTCCATTGAGAGAGGAGTGGTGGTCTGCCGGATATATTCTTGAAGATGAAGTAACAAGAAATTCCTATGGGATTGATTATCATGAGTCCATTGAAAGAAGGTTGGTGATCTGCTGAGTGTTCTGGAGGAAGAAGCAACAAGAAATGCCTATGGGACTAATTATCAGGAATCTTTTAAGGATTAATTATAATTATTTTCACTTTTTTCATTCATTTATTTTTCATTATTTTTCTTTTCATATTTTTATTTTTTTATTTTTCATTATTTTTCATTTAATACATTTTTAATTTTTATTTATTATTTTTAATTTATACACATTTTTATTACATATATATACACATATGTATATATGTATATATATATATATTTGTTTTCATTTTTTTCAGTAACTGTATAAAGGGCATGGTTATGGAATATTAGAATAGTATATGGGTCTACCTTAGGGTAGTTTTATTCACATGATATTATAATCATTATGCATGGCACTTTATTATCTTAATTATGTGGCTACCTTAGGGTAGTAATATTTTATTCATATGATTTTCATTCTTATGATATTACAATTATAAGCACATCACTTTATTATCCTTATATTATATATGGTTATATTATTATATTTCATGCTTATTATAACACATATTATTTTATTCACGCAATATATTGTCACTATTAAATTATATTGGGATAATAATGGTATCCTTTAATCATGTATGATTATAAATTTTTGCATGAACATATGTCACTTTATGTATTATTTTGGTATAGTTTTTTTCTATGATATACATTAAATGATTATTTTGGCATGGGCACTCTTTTGGTGATTTTCTTTATTTTGTTTTTTCACATTTTTTCAAATTCTTTATTTAGCGTGAACGCGCAGGTGCACTCATATTATATTAAGGAGCAGATCACTTTTTATTCTAGGAGAGTCTGGAGATAGTGCGCATCTTCTTTCATTGGTCCTTCTCTGTATAAAAACACCTCCCTAACCCATTGGGTCACGCCCCCGGAAGAAGCAAGCGGGCGAAACGCACGTCAGGGCGTGGAGACAGCATCAATAGCGGCACTTATATCTGCTTATATTTAAGTAAGCACACTGTTGCATTAGGGGATACTTATGCAATTAGCGCTTTCACATTGTGCATGGGTTAGGACAAATAGAGGCATATGACATTGGGACATATTGTGAGTATGCATTTTGTGGCTCGGTTTAATGAGATTTCTGTATGTCATCCTCTCATAATGCACTTATAACCTTTTTGCTAATTTTTGTGTGCTTATAATATTATGCTCATATATTTTTGATACTATTGAGCGATATTACAATATAAATATAATATTGCAAATTTATATAGGGCATAATTGATGCTGCCCCCTAGGGGTATATGTTTATTTGTAAACAAATCACAGTAGCTATTTTAAATATTTTTACTCTTTAATAAATAACATTGTTTATCTATATTTATGGTTCTCTTCTTTTGTTCTGGGTGTCAGTTTATATAACTGCCTCTATTGTGTTTTGTCCTCATTGGACATAGTTTGCAGTCCGCTCAATGTCAATGAACTTGCTCCAGTTTTTCGATGTCTTTTCTAAAATGTGTTGCCCAGAATTGGACACAGTATTCCAGATGAGGTCTGACCAAGGAGCAGTAGAGGGGGATAATTACTTCATGTCATCTAGACTCTATGTTTCTCTTAATACATCCAATATCTGTGGTTGCCTTTATTGCTGCTGCATCACATTGTTGACTCAGTCAGTGATCTATTAGTATACCCAAGTCTTTTTAACATGAACTGCTGCTTAATTTTATTCCTCCCATTCTGTAGATGCAATTTTCATTTTTCTTGCACAGATTGTAGAATCTTGCATTTCTCCCTGTTAAATACTCTTTGAGTATGATCTCTGAGCCAGTAATGAATCCACTTAATCATAGCTTTGCAAATCCCATACTTTTTTGCAATAAGTTTTGTGTGAGATGTTTTATAAAATACTTTTCTGAAGTCAAGCTATACAATACCTACCGCATTTCCCTGATCCACCGAGTCAGTGCTTCTTTCATAGGAGATTAGATTAGTATGGCATGACTTGTTTACTACCAACCCATGCTGGCTTTGGTTAATTACTGTATTTTAATTTAAAACATTGCATACATGCTGTTTAACCCCTTCATGACCAAGCCTATTTTGACCATAATGACCAGGCCATTTTTTCAATTCTGACCAGTGTCCCTTTATGAGGTAATAACTCAGGAATGCTTCAACGAATCCTATTGATTCTGAGAATGTTTTTTCATGACATATTGGGCTTCATGTTAGCTGTAAATTTAGGTCGATAATTTTTGCATTTATTTGTGAAAAAATCAGAAATTTGGTGAAAATTTAGAAAATTTTGCAATTTTCAAATTTTGAATTTTTATTCTGTTAAACCAGAGAGCTATGTGACAGAAAATAGTTACTAAATAACATTTCCCACATGTCTACTTTACATCAGCACAATATTGGAAGCAAAATATTTTTTTGTTAGGAAGTTATAAGGGTTAAAAGTTGACCAGCGATTTCTCATTTTTACAATAAAATTTACAAAACCATTTTTTAGGGACCACCTCACATTTGAAGTCACTTTGAGGGGTCTATATGGCAGAAAATACCCAAAAGTGACACCATTCTAAAAACTGCACCCCTCAAGCTACTCAAAACTACATTCAAGAAGATTATTAACCCTTCAGGTGTTTCACAGGAACTGAAGCAACCTGGAAAGAAAAATGGACATTTTAATTTTTCCAACAAAAATTTTCTTTTAGCATCATTTTTTTATTTTCACATGGGAAACAGGATAAAATGGATCCTTAAATTTGTTGGGCAATTTCTCCTGAGTACACCGATACCTCATATGTGGTCATAAACCACTGTTTGGGCGCACAGCAGGGCTCAGAAGGGAAGGAGCACCATTTGACTTTTTGAATGGAAAATATGCTGGAATATTTAGCGGTTGCCATGTCGCATTTGGAGACCCCCTGTGTACCTAAACATTGGAGCTCCCCCACAAGTGACCCCATTTTGGAAACTAGACCCCCTAAGGAACTTATCTAGATGTGTAGTGAACACTTTGAACCCCCAATTGCTTCACAAAAGTTTATAACACAGAGCTGTGAAAATAAAAAATATTTTTTTTTCCTCAAAAAATTATTTTTATTGCGCAATTTTTTATTTTCACAAGGGTACCAGGATAAATTGGACACCAAAAGTTGTTTTCCATTTTATCCTGAGTACGCTGGTACCCCATATGTGGGTGGGGACCACTGTTTGGGTACACGTCGGGGCTCGGAAGGGAAGTAGTGACATTATGAAATGCTGACTTTGATGGAATGGTCTGTGGGCATCATGTAACATTTGCAGAGCCCCTGATGTACCTAAACTGTGGAACCCCCCACAAGTGACCTCATTTTGGAAAATAGACCCACCAAGGAACTTATCTAGATGTGTGGTGAGCACCTTGAACCCCCATGCGCGTCACAGAAGTTTATAACGCAGAGCCGTGAAAATAAAAAAAAAACTTTTTTTTCCTCAAAAAATGATTTTCAGCCAGCAATTTTTTATTTTCACAGGGGTAGCAGGATACATTGGACCCTAAAAGTTGTTGTACAGTTTGTCCTGAGTACGCTGGTGCCCCATATATGGGGGGAACCATTGTTTGGGCACACATAAGGGCTCGGAATGGAAGTAGTGACATTTTGAAATGCAGACTTTGATGGAATGGTCTTTGGTCGTCGTTACGTTTGCAGAGCCCCTGATGTGCCTAAACAATAGAAACCCCCACAAGTGACCACATTTTGGAAACTAGACCTCCCAAGGAACTTATCTAGATGCCTGGTGAGCACTTTGAACCCCCAAGTGCTTCACAGAAGTTTATAATGCAGAGACATGAAAAAAAAAAAAAAAATTTCCACAAAAATATTTTTTTAGCCCCCAATTTTTTATTTTCCCAAGGGTACCAGAAGAAATTCGACCCCAAAAGTTGCTGTGCAATTTTTCCAGAGTACGCTGATACTTCATATGTTGGGGTAAACCACTGTTTGGGCACATGTCGGGGCTTGGAAGGGAGGGAGCACCATTTAACTTTTTGAACGCAAAATTGGCTGTAATCAATGCTTGCACCATGTCGCATTTGGAGACCCCCTGATGTGCCTAAACAGTGGAAACCCCACAATTCTGACTTCAACCCTAACCCCAACACACCCCTAACCACAGCCCTAACCCCAACACATCCCTAACCCTAATCCCAACCCTAACCCCAACACACCCCTAATCCCAACCCTAACCATAACCCTAACCACAAGTCTAACCCTAATTCCAACCCTAACCCTAATTCCATCCTTAACCCTAACCCTCTTTCCAACCATAACCCTCTTTCCAACCCTAACCCTAACCCTCTTTCCAACCCTAACTCTCTTTGCAACCCTAACCCTAACCTTCTTTCCAACCCTAACCCTAACACTAATGGAAAAATAAAAATAAAAATAATTTCTTTATTTTATTACTTGATCCTGCCTATGGGGGTGATAAACGGGGGGTTTATTTACTTTTCATTCTATTGTGATCACCGTGAGAGTTTATCACAGTGATCAAAATGAATGAATGGAAATTGCAGCCGGCGGGCGCACTGCGCATGGGCCCGCCATTTTCCAATTGCCATGGTCAGGGACCGCGGGACACCGGGAGCCATAGCGGCACTCGGTGAGTACCGGGGGGTGGGAGGGGGCCATCGGAAGCCGAGAGGAGCAGAGGGAAGGCGGGGGGAGATGATGACAGTGGCACATCGCCGCTGTCATTCAGCGGCGGGGGGCAGATCGCCCCCGCTAGTGGGTGTGTGGGGGTCAGATCGCTGTCACCAGCCATGTCCGATGCTACAGCAGCGTCGGACATGGCTGGATTGTAATATTTCATAAATTTTCATTGATGAAATATTACTATCGCTCTGATTGGCTGTTTCACTTTTAACAGCCAATCAGAGCGATGGTAGTCACGTGGGGGCAAAGCCACGCCCCCTATGGTGAAGAACAAAGCCCCCTGTATCTGTGGGTCGGGTGACCTTTCAGTGACCTAGGTCACCCGACCAGCAGGGGGGCTTTAAAGTCATGACGCCACATAGGCGTCACTGGTCAGATTGGAACCAGTTTTCATGATGCCTATGTGGCATCATTGGCTGTGAAGGGGTTAATAATTTGTGTAAAGATCTTTCCTAGTATAGAAATTAGGCTCACTGGCCTGTAATTTCCTGGCTTCATCTTCTTTCCTTTTTTGAAGATAGGAACATTTGCCCTTCTCCAATTTTCTGGAATTTCTCATATTTTGCAGGATTTTTCAAAGAGTCTGGCTAGTGGTTCTGCAATTTCAAGCACTCTGGGATGCAATTCATCTAGACCGCAAGATTTGAATTAATTTAAATTAGCTAAGTGTTCCCTCATCATCTCTCTGCTTGCAGGTAGTGTGGATTCTTATCTTCCTTCTACAGCACAGTAAAGTTCATTTGATGCTACATTTGCTTTCTTAGAGGACACAGATGAAAATAGAAATGTAAAAGTTTGACCTTCTCAGCATCATTTTTGACCACTTCACCCTTTTCATCCTGTAAAAATCCAATAGCATCTTTGACTTTTCTTTTACTTTTGACATACCCCTAAAATACTTTTTGATTGCTTTTGTTCTCCCTTGCAAGCTTCATTTCATTATTGGCTTTAGCTCTTTTAACGCTTGCCCTGCATTCCCTTTAGACAACATTATATTCTTCTTTAGATTTGTTCCCCTTCTTCAATTTGATATACATTTCTTTTTTCCTTTTTAGCAAGTGTTTAAATTCTGTGTTCATCCATCCTGGGCTCTTTACATTTTTCAAATTCTTCCTTCAGTTAAGGATTGATACTCATTGTGCAGTTAGAATGTTATTTAGCAAACTCTCCCACCCTTCCTGGATATGTCTGTCCTTTAGAACATCCAGTCATTAGATCTTTCCTACCCTCTTTCTAAGGCTGGTTTCACATTTGCGTTTTTTTGCGCTGGAAAAAAACGCATACGTGCGCATGCGTTTTTTCCCCTATATTTAACATGGGTGCGCATACTGCGCGCTGGCATGCGCACGTATGCGATTTTCATGCGCTGCGTTTTTTTGGGGTGTGCGTTTGTATTTTACAGACGCAGCATGTTGCATTTTTTGGTCCTGCAAAAAAGCGCATGCGCACGTATGCGCACGTTTTGCGCTAAAAATGGCCATTATAGCCTATGGATGCGCATACGTGCGCACTGGCATGCGCATGTATGCGTTTTTTTAGCGCTGCGTTTTTTTGGTGGTGTCCACTTGTTGTACTAGTTATAATCTTCTAAAGTAAAAAAAAAAAAGTCTATATAAAGGAGGTGCCTGCCAAAACTCTGCCACTACTACACTGACAGATTGGAGAGCAGACAGTCAACAAGGAACCCATCTTCTATCAGCGAAGAATGTGAGTATATTACATTATATGCCTGTCCTTTTAAATTATGTATGTACTAATGATTTTTATTATTTTTACATGCAGTATGTCTTCAGAATCCGAGTATTCCCCATCGCGGCAGGAATTGGCGCAAGCAGACCGTGAGGTGATTATTTTCGTGCATCTGGTAAGTATATCTGCTGCTTCTCCAAATCTCTTACGTTTTTTTCAACTTTTTTAAGACATCGTCATCATCATCTTCTGCGGACGGGACTAGTGAGGGCGAAGAGCAGGAGCAGCGAAGCCAAGTCCCGGTGGTGATACGGAATGTATGTATCAAATGATTTGTAATGTTCTTTATTTTTTATCTTCTATTTTTACTCTTTTTTATGTTTCTTTTTTTTGTAACTTTTTATTCAATTTAAATTTGATTATTCTAATGAATGTGTTTTGTCTAGGTTCCACAACGGGATGAAGACGTCTACCTGGATAATGAGCAGCTCATCAGCCTGGTCCAGGAGCGTTCGCCGTTGTGGGACAGCCGTGACCGGCTGTACAAGGACATTGTGGTGACCCGGCGGCTATGGAATGAGGTGGCCGCAGCGTTGATGGATGGCTGGGACAGCGCCACAGCATCCTCCAAAAAGGCGTTTAGTGAGTATTTCCCTGCTCTGTATTGTGCCGCAGTGACTGTTGTCCTTGACGGCACTGTTGGGTTTCGTGCTAGGCATATTCTAGCAGGAAACCCAACAGTGTCATCGGGGTCTACAGTGACTGCTTTGAGTATTGTATTGCTACATTGTGCTGCAGTGACTGTTGTCCTTGACGGCACTGTTGGGTTTCGTGCTAGGTGTATTCTAGCAGGAAACCCAACAGTGTCATCGGGGTCTACAGTGACTGCTTTGAGTATTGTATTGCTACATTGTGCCGCAGTGACTGTTGTCCTTGACGGCACTGTTGGGTTTCGTGCTAGGTATATTCTAGCAGGAAACCCAACAGTGTCATCGGGCTCTACAGTGACTGCTTTGAGTATTGTATTGCTATATTGTGCCGCAGTGACTGTTGTCCTTGACGGCACTGTTTTTTTTTTACCAACAGTGGACAAAGTCCGAACACGTTGGCGTTCAATCAAGGACCGCTTCAACAGTGATGTTCGTTCTGAGGGCCAGGTTCGCAGTGGATCTGCGTCAAGGACCAGAACTAGATACCGTCACTATCACGCGTTGCAGTTCCTAAGACCGGTCCTTGCCACGACATCGTAAGTATTATAAATTTTGGGTTTTTATTTTTATTAATCTGTGTTTTTTCTAATCCACAGCTGATGCTTCTTGTAAAGGCATGGTAGTAATGATTTTCCTTTCTTCCACAGCACCTGGAGCAGCACCCTGCAACCTGGCTCTGGAGCGGTCCTTCCTCAGACGTCCTCTGACCCGTCCCAGCCATCCGACAGCCAGGAAGCACCTTGCAGGTCAGCCACACACACAGCTGGTGACCAGGAAGCTGGGCCATCAGGTGTTCCCCTGTCCCAGGTCTCTGCCACTGGTTATGCGGGCACTACCCGCCAGCGGCAGAGGGCCTTGGACAGGAATGTCTTGCCCGAGTTTATGCATTTGAGCGAGGCCTTTAATTCCAGCCTCAAGTCACTGTCCGACAGAGTTGAAAGCGGTTTTGCACTCATGGAACGTGGTTTTAACCACTTTGAACACCGCTTCAATTCTGTAGAACAGCGCCTTGACCGTCTGGAGGCCGACCTCAACAGACCAGCACACCATTTTTTTAGTAAGATTGAAAAGGGCATGGCGGAACACCTTAGTCCTGAGCAACAGCTGAATGTGCTGCAGGCCTGCAACAATGCTTTCTTGCAGGCTATGCAGCATAATCGGTACGGTCAGCAGTCAGTGGTGTCATTTCCACCTGTGCCACCATTGACTCGCTTCACCTCACTACCGACTTGTGCTGCATACCACTGCACGGACACCTCTATTCAAAGCCAGGACACCCACCGTTACACCACCACAAGTCTGAGTGCAGCTGGTCACTTCACCGACACCACCATGGCAAGCGCTGCTCCTGTCTGGAGCACCACCGCCACTCCCATGCATGCGTGGAGCTCAGCCACCACTAGGCAAACATGGAACAGCCCTGCCGCTACAACAACATGTAGTAGCCCTGCCACCACCACTCCGCAAACCTGGACCATCACTGCCGCCACCAGTCCTCCTGCAAGGACGAGCACTGCCAACGAAGAGCAGCAGCAGCAGCCACCTCAGCAGCAGCAGCCACCTCAGCAGCAGCCACCTCAGCAGCAGCAGCAGCCACCTCAGCAGCAGCAGCAGCCACCTCAGCAGCAGCAGCAACCACCTCAGCAGCAGCAGCAGCCACCTCAGCAGCAGCAGCAGCCACCTCAGCAGCAGCCGCCACCTCAGCAGCAGCAGCAGCCACCTCAGCAGCAGCAGCAGCCACACCAGCAGAAGGGGGACCTACACTCAATATTTGCCCCTAGTTCAAGGCGAAATCTATCAAGGCGGGCATTGGGCCAAAGTCGGTCCAGGCACACAAGCCTACGGCGACATGCCATTACAACTAATGTACCTGAACAGATTTCCTCTCCTCCAAGTGTTCCTAGTTTAATTCCCTTAACTGGACTACCTTCCCCCACAAGTTTTGTTGCCCCTTCCCCTCAAACACCGTCTTCAACTGCAAGTGTTGCATATTCCCTGCACACCCCCAAATTGAAACCATCTGCCCCCAAAAGCCGGAAAAAATAATTTTTTGGTTTATTTTTGTGATTAAAAATAAATTTACATTTGTGGTTCACCATTACAAAGTTTCATTAATGTTGTTTGCGCCGCTCACACACACTGATGGGTAAATACATGTTAAAAACCAACCCAAGGCCTAGTATAGTCATATGTGAAATAACACGGACTAGTATAGTCATACCAAGGCCTAGTGTAATAACTCGAGTTTTACCAACTTGGATCTGGTTTCATGAAAAACAAACTGTTGAAACTTGTCTAAAAAATAAGTTTCTTTCTTAAAAAGTTTCACCAGTTTGTTTTTTGTGAAACAAGATGCTAGTTGTTAAAAATCGAGTTATTACAGTAGGCCTTGGTATGACTATACTAGGCCGTGGTATTTCACATATTACTATACTACTAGCCCCAAGGCCTACTATACTCATATTTGAAATACCACGGCCTAGTGTAGTCATTCCAAGGCCTAGTGTAATAACTCTAGTTTTACCAACTAGAATCTGGTTTCATGAAAAACAAACTGTTGAAACTTGTCAAGTTTCACCAGTTTGTTTTTCGTGAAACAAGATCCTAGTTGGTAAAAATCGAGTAGGCCTTGGTATGACTATACTAGGCCGTGGTATTTCACATATGACTATACTAGTAGGCCCAAGGCCTACTATACTCATATTTGAAATACCACGGCCTAGTGTAGTCATTCCAAGGCCTAGTGTAATAACTCTAGTTTTACCAACTAGAATCTGGTTTCATGAAAAACAAACTGTTGAAACTTGTCAAGTTTCACCAGTTTGTTTTTCGTGAAACAAGATCCTAGTTGGTAAAAATCGAGTACGCCTTGGTATGACTATACTAGGCCGTGGTATTTCACATATGACTATACTAGTAGGCCCAAGGCCTACTATACTCATATTTGAAATACCACGGCCTAGTATAGTCATTCCAAGGCCTAGTGTAATAACTTGTAAGTTGGAATTGAGCAGATTACATTCATCCACTCAATGCTGACTTGTATTCCCCATGGACTTTCATTGGGGTTGGGTTTTGAGGGTTGTGTTTTGAGAAAACCACATACTTTTTTTTCAACTAGTTGGACAATTTTCTCTTGAAAAAAATTGGTTTCCTGATTCATGGCCTGCAGCTTTGCTCGTTCCAATATATTTCACGCAGACTAGCAATGCTGCATTTTAACTCATATGTGTATTTACCTGCCCAGGTGTGTGAACATCAAAAAATTCAGTTATACATGGGAAGTTTTTTATTTAATTGGAGTTTAAAAAATATAGTGCACTCAGTAATGGTATCAAATAAGGTTTTTTATTACCATAAACAAACAAAAACATTACACCATTTCATCTTGCCAGTGCACCCGTCCTACATCAGAAATAAAGTAGGCCGCAAATTGGTCCCTCATTTGGCCAACTTCAACGGATGACCTGAGAGTGTGCTGAGTGAATTCAGGCAATGGGTTAGGAGCATCATCGTCCAGTTCAAAGGTCGGGTGCTCTTTAGCCATCACAAAGTTATGTAGAACCACACAGGCCTTCACCACCTCATCGACTGTTTCAAGTTTAAGATTAATGGCCGTGCCCAGAATTCGCCATCTGGAGACAAGAATCCCAAAAGCACACTCGACAGTTCTTCTGGCCCTGGTCAGCCTGTAATTAAATATTTTTTTGGTGTGGTCCAAGTCCCGGCTGGAGTAGGGTTTCAGTAAGTTTCCGCACATTTGAAAAGCCTCATCGCCAACCATTACAAAGGGCAGTGGCGGAGCTTCGGTGTGAGGAAGAGGCCGTGGCATAGGGAAATTAAATTGGTTGCCATACAACCTCCGGCCCATGTCTGAGTTTTTAAAAGCCTGTGAGTCATTACCACGGCCAAATGCTCCAATGTCCACTGCTACAAACATACATCCGGCATCCGCAATGGCCATGAGTACTATTGAAAAGTACTTTTTGTAATTATAGTACTCAGATCCCGTTCTTTGGGGTTTGATGATCCGTATGTGTTTACCATCAACAGCTCCCAAACAGTTGGGAAAATTGCATACTGTCCAGAATTTGTCAGCAATTTCCATCCACTTTTCAGCAGTGGGCAGGGGCATAAATTCTGGACAAAGAACATTCCAGAGAGCCCGGCAGGTGTCAGCAACAATTCCAGACAAGGTAGAGATTCCAATACGGTACTGGAAGTGTAGTGAAGATAGGGTTTCTCCAGTCGCCAGGAATCTGTGAACAGACAAAGAAGTAAAATTAATATTTATGTATATTATTTTAAAAAACTATAAAATAAAATATTAGTACATTCACGAAAACTAATTACCCAAGGTTTTGAATACTAAATTTAAAAAAAAAACATCAGACCGCACCCCTTGGTTTTTAAAACATACCGTAATGTCACCAGTAGCCGTTCCTCAGGAGGAATCGCACGACGGAGCTGTGTGTCCTGTCTCCGGATGGATTGTTGGACACGAGCAAGCAAATCCATGAAACTTTCGTGGGACATCCGGATATAATCTGTAAATTTCTCCGGGTTTGACTGGAGCTCGCTGTAGAGGGTGTGGTATGCCCCACGGCTCTCCTGGAGTTCAACAATCGGATGTATCCACATACGCCGCCGTCTTCGCTGCCTCTCTCTCTTCCTTTGTTCATGGCAAGCAACTGCATACGCCTGAGCCATCGCGATGTCCAAATCCAAGTTGAAGTGAAAACTCTTCCAGCGCAGATCCATGGTCACGAGAAGAATCAAGCAAATGTGAAGAATACTGTAGACAGGGTCTATATATTAACATACCACACCCACAATGAAGTCCCATTGGTCTTGTGTGTTGTTGAATGGTTGTTTTTTCTTTTTTGTGGGGTTTTTCCAAAATCTGTAAAAAAACGCAAATGCACAAAAAACGCATACAAACGCACAAAAACGCTGCGTTTTTTTCCTGCATGCGCATAAAAATGCTTGAAAAAAACGCAGCGCTTGTATGCATTTGTATGCGTTTTTTCAATGCGTTTTTTTGCGGGAAAAACGCGCTGCAAAAAAAAGCAAGTGTGAAACTAGCCTAAGTCCATTAGAATCTGCCTTTCTGAAGTCCAACTTTATTTTCTGAGTCCTTGCAGGTCTTCCACCTCTTGTAATCCAAAATTTGAGGTTAGCAAAAGTATTCCTGAGTGTTCAATAAAGAAGCGTGCAAAAAAATAAAATTATTTAACAACATTCCCACTTTGTTGGAGTATGCTTCTGGAGTATGAAGTAACTGAAGAAAAGATAGTCTAGTATGCCTTCTATATTGTGCTTGTAGTATGCAGTGTGTGAGTGCATGTGTAACATAGAGTGTGTAGCATGGAATGTGTGTGCAACAAACAGTTTGTGCAGCATCTCCTTTAAAAATGCTGACACTGCAGATCAGTGTTTATAGGTGGAACCATGTCAGCAATCACCCAACGAATAAGCAAAACTCTCATTCTTCATTTTATTCAATCATTCATGCCAAAGCAAAAATCCTCATTCTCAGCATCACATCACTCAGAGTAAATAGGAGATGTTCTGATACCATGATAATGTATGGGAACAAAGTGATCTATTAGTGAGTGTCCTGTTCCCATCATTCTTTGCCAGCTTTTATAAAGAGGCTGGTAAACAAGACTTGAATGTAATTGGATGCTGAGAGTTTATCCATCTCTAATTTGCATATGTGTTTCCATATGATGGTTTAATATGTTACCATTTGGAGCCCAATTATTAATTTTTCCCAAGGCGACACTTTAGCTAAAATGGCCATTGATACATTTAAATACTTTTGTACTGCAATGTATTATGCCTGTCAATGTTTTGCTGACATGCAGATTAATAGGTATTGACTACATTGCCTTCTAAGATCACTTATATAGCTTTATAAACTTTCCAAAATTTTGTTAGGCCTCATATTGCCTTCACAACCATCATCACTGGGTAATGTTGGACTAAGGGAGGTGTGTAACACATTGACAACTGGAGAATGCTAAACCATAGCTCCCAACCTTCCTGGATTTAATGGGACTGTCCCAATTTGATGGAGCAGTCCCACTGTCCTGGGAGGTAAACTCTTTGACCCGACTTCCCAATCAGCTTTGTGATCTAAATGCAGTGTAGGGGTCTACATCGATTTATGAAGCAACATGTCTGGACGTCAACTTCAGGTTTTCTTTGAATGTGAGCTTGATGAAGACGTGACGTTGAGATTGAAATGTGTTGCTTTCTGTGAAATAAGCTATAACCATCTGTACATCCCTTTGCAGATTTCGTCATGGATTTGATTGACACAATAGAGTTTCAGCCAAAAAGTATTCATACAGTGCCAATCCAGTAAAGCTGCTTCTTGCAGTTGGTGGGCATAAAGGCTTTTTGTGATAATATGGGTCCAAAGATTTTTAGTTTTGATCCTATGTCTTGACTGACATTCTGCTTTGTAGGGTATGTTCAGCGCAGGATACCAATGAAGGAACTTAGAAGAGTGACACAGTGATTACTGTGTCGTGACTTGAAAGTACTGACTACAAACAGCCCCTAGTGCCGACCTAGTGACTGAAGGAAGCACATGAGGGTGAGAACTTAGCTTTCAATTTTTCCTACATCCACACTTTTTACCTAGACTGCAGAACATATTTAAAACTGGTATTTACCTTCAGATTGCCACTATGTCTACAAATGTCTGTAAATGCAATTTTGTATTTTTTTTTTTTACTGTAGAGTTACCTTTAACTACACAACTACAGCTGTAGTATAAAAACCCTACATTGTGTTGTAAGAAACCAACCAAGTGATTTGTGCCTATTGAAAAAAATCACTTAGCTGTCCAAGCACAACTCTCTGTAGCTCAAGCCTAACTGACTGGGTGCTATTATTTCCCTTGTCAACAGGATGAACAAGTTTGTTAGTGAATGGACACTGTCAGTCTGTATAGGAACACGGCCCTTTGGATAGGAAAAATAACATCCAGTGGTCCATTTATTTATACATTTTTGGAAAATTAATGGCATAGTGACACAATGCAGAATGATAAGAAGAGATGCTGCAAAGTCTTTAATTCACTGTTAAAGGGAATCTGTCACCCTTTTTATGCCTTATCAGATGCCGGCATTGACATGAGGGGCTTATCTACAGCACTCTGTAATGCTGTAGATAAGCCCCGATGTAACCAGAAAGATAAGAAAACATGTTAGATTATACTCACCGGAGGGGGCGGTCCGGTCCGATGGGTGTCGCGGTCCGGACCGGCTTCTTCAATCTTCATACAATGACGTCCTCTTCTTTTCTTCCTGTAGTAGCTCCAGCACATGCGCACTGCTCTGCCCTGTTGAGTGCGCACTGCAGGACTATGCTCTGCCCTTAACAGCTACTACAGGAAGGGAAGAAGAGGACATCATCGTATGAAGATGGGAAGAGCCATACCGGACCGCGACACCCATTGGACCGGTCCGCCCCGTCCGGTGAGTATAATATAACTCTTTTTTCTTATCGTTCAGGTTACATCGGGGGCTTATCTACAGCATTACAGAATGCTGTAGATAAGCCCCTGATGTCGGTGCCGTCCGCTGATAGGGCATATAAAGGGTGACAGATTCCCTTTAAAGGAGGCATTTTTTCTCTGAAAGAATGTGTTCAGTATTATGTTCAGTTGTATAGTCAAAAGCATGATAATTCTCTTTTATCTGAATATTATGTGGTCACTATCTAGTAACTTTTGCACACCTTCTCCAAACCCAACCAGGCCTACAATTTTAGTTTTCTATCTAGTCTTGCCTAAATGATTGCTTGGAAACATACCATAAATAGAATATGGGAGGTTTTGGAAGCATGAGATGTCTCATTTGAGTTAGCTAAAGGCGATTAGAACCAATGACTTTTAAAATGAAGGGTCTGTTCTCTTGCATTTAATAGGCAGGCTTTCATAACTCTTAGCTATTACGATACCAGCTTCCTACTCTTAAAGCCTTTCTGAACGTCTCATTGTCCAGCATTTGTATGCCTCACTTTAATGAGTGCAAAATAAGAATTATATAAGTATTTCAATAATTCTCACTGGACAGTTAATTAAGCAGCAGTGAGTCTAAGAGCAGTCAGCTATTACCTTGCCTTCTCTTAGATTCAAGTACTTTTAAAGGTAGAAAGAAGAGGTCAGAATTCTTTTTTTAGAAAAGGAATATGAGTTGTAAATTTTTACTTTTTTCTCTGAAATAGATAAAGGTGCTCTGTTGCTGTGATGCCATTTTTCTATCATGCTGCAGACTTTATATTAAGACTTGTTTTATAAATTGTATATAAACCTTATATCATAGTTGTGAGGGGCTCTGATATTGATGACCTATTTTTTAAATATATCATCACTATATGATCCGTAAAGGTGGTGGTGCGGGGGCATACAACATCCCCACCGAACAGTTGCTACTTCATGCGACAGGTGCTTGATGTAGCCTATATATGCAGGTGAAATACGTCAGATATATTTACTGTGTAGTGGCCATTCTAGAATACTGCTGATCAGCTCAGATTCATGTTGGCTTTGAGATGCCATACCAGAGAATAGATACTATACAGTTTATGGAGCTGTGGTGCTCTAGTATGACCTAACAAGTAGAATTGAATGAGTCATTTAACCCCTTAATGACAGCCAATGCATCTTTTTACTGACCTGAGATACAAGAGAATATCATCCCCACACAGGTGACAATCCAGTAGCTGTCAGCTGTACACTATAGCTGACAACTTGCTGTATCACAAACGATTAGTGTTGGCACCGTCCATACCTGTTTAACCCCTTAGTTGCTGCTGTCAAAAGTGACTATATCGGAAAAATGGTTAAAAGATTGTGGGGGCTTCCGCTTTTATCTAATTGACACACCGAGATTATGATTGTGTGGTCCTGATGTTTGCCATAGCAGTTCATTGCCAAATAGCGGCCTTAGAGTCTCCTGGATATAGTGATCAGTTCAGAAGTTAGCGACATTTAGGTGGTAACAAACATTTTTTCATTCCTGCTATACCATTTTGCATTAATCCCTGAAAATCACCTGAAGGGTTAATAAACTACCTGACAGAAGTTTTCAATATGTCAGGGGGTGCTGTTTTTAAAATTATATCACTTTTTGAGGTTTCCAATATATAGCACCCCCAAAGTCACTTCAAACCTGGATAGGTCCCTCAAAAAATAAATTTTGTAAGTATCCTTGAAAAAATGAAAAATGACTGTTACATTTTTAAACCTCCTGAAAGGCTAACAAAATAAAATAGCGTTTTAAAAATGGTGCTGATGTAAAGCAGGCATGTGGGAAATGTTATTTATTAATGTTTTTCTGTGGTATGACTATCTGGATTAAACGGATAATAATTCAAAGTTTAAAGATTGCAATTTTTTTACATTTTTGTCAAGTTTCTGATATTTTTTATAAATAAACACAGAACATATCAACCTAAATTTACCATTTTCATAAATTATAATGTGCCACGAAAAAAATAATCTCAAAATCACTGGGATTTGTTGAAGCGTTCCAGAGTTATCACCACATAAAGTGACACTGGTCAGAATTTTAAAAATTGGCTCCGTCACTAAGGGGTTAAAATTAAAATTTGACCACTTTGCTGACTTTTATTCCAAAAGTTTTCTCCAAAATTTGAAGACCTCAAGGACTGTATTTGTTAAGGCTCGAACCCAGCAGCTTTGGTACACCGGGCAACGACTCTTCACTCTGCGCTATTCTGCTCACTGGACAGTTCCTTACTAACCCAGATACTAGTACCTTTGTTCTTCCTGATCGTCTCCACCCTGAGTTCCTGATTGGTTATCTCCTGATTGAACACCCTACTTAAACCTGGCATTGCACTTCCTTCCTTGTGAGATTATTAAGCTCCAAGCCTTTAGTCAGGCTTTGCTTTCACCTCCGGCTTCCACCAATCTATACTGCTATTCCCATGTACCGACTTCTGGCTAACTCCTGTCTATGCAACCTGCTTATCTTCCAAACTATACTGCTGCTCCCATGTACCGACCTCTGGCTAATTCCTGACTATACAACCTGCTTATGCTCCAAACTGTACTGCTGTTTCATTATACCGGACTCTGGCTAACTCCTGGCTACGCAGTCTGCTGGTGCTGACCCTAGTTGTTGCAATACCACTACTCCAACTCAGGTCATTTCATAACAGAATAATCTTGCATGCAAAATGGAGTCTGTTTCAGTCACCCTAAGGCAACAAGTTGCTGAAACTCAGAATTTTCTAAGTTGCAAACACAGCTGTTAGATCAGCAAAAAGAAATTATTGAGTTACAGAGGCAAATTCTGGATTTGTGTAACTCAGGCTCAGAATGAAATGCACTCATGCCACTCCCCTTAGTAATAGAGAAGCGTCTATAAGACACCTATCCATTACTAATCCAATAGCTATTTGAGCAGGTTGGCAGATGCAGTAACAGTCAAGAGGCAGATCAAGGCTTAACAAATTTTTACTTAAAACGTGAGGTAACATACAGGCAGTATAGGGAACACATGAGTTTGGTTAGGGAAAAATCAACTCAGGAATAATAAATAAAGCTGTTCTAAAAGATGTCACTTATCAATCGGACGTCTTCCTGACAGAAAAGTTC
Source organism: Dendrobates tinctorius (assembly GCF_039654945.1). Taxonomy (NCBI): domain Eukaryota; kingdom Metazoa; phylum Chordata; class Amphibia; order Anura; family Dendrobatidae; genus Dendrobates; species Dendrobates tinctorius. The sequence goes on from NW_027361936.1 coordinate 1,138,437, forward strand.
CCAGAGTAGATGATGGCGTCAACAGCCATCAGCATGACGTGAATCCGGTGTGGACATGTAGGGGGCGACAGTACTTGCCCGGTCAGCAACGTTCAGTCTTTGAAGCATCCTGTGAAGTCCTCAACATGGAGACTCCTGTGACTTGGCAGGTTACGGGTCCCTGTGCTGACAGAGTTAAGCGAGGCTCGATGATTATTCACTGAGGGTTCAAGAAACCTTCCCTGGTAAAAGTCACAGTCTCTATCAGGCGTCACAAAAGCACCCCTGACTGTAGCAGAGCGGTTGACACCTCGATAGGTCGTAGTCAACCTGCACATGGCAGACTTCTGGTCCGAGTCCCTGCTGTAAGTTTCGGTCACAGCCAGGCGCGATTCTGCATCACTAACTGTCTCTGAAGCAGGAGTTCTCAATCTCCTCAGCAGAGTGCAGTGCCTTCCCGTCAATTCTGCCTGTGCTTGCGCGCTGCACTGTCCATGGTAATGCTTACCCACGCCCCCTGTCAGGAAGTGCAAAGATCAGTCTGGTTGCCTAAACTTTCCACAACAGACAACAGAGGAGACAGCCCTGACAGTTCTGGACTCAGCACAAGAAAGGCACTCTAGCCCGGTTTCTCTTCTTACAGTTACATGGTAAATAAAGACACAGCCAGAATAAAGTATTTTATTAGAAATAAAACAAAACAGTTTAACTTTTTTATTTAAAAATAACAAACACAGTTATAATCACCAAACGCCTATTCCACCGAAGCCCTCGTTCTCCTGTAATAAAACTAAAATAAAAAAACAACAATATACCATTCATGTCTGTCCCTCACTGTAATCCATGTCTGTGGGATAATTAGCTTCCAACCTGGATGGTGCCAAGATGCGACCGTCCAGGCTGAGAACCACTGGTGAATGAGCTGCTGGGAACTCAGCATCAGTGACCAGGGATGACATCATAGAGGTTTCTGTCTATTCCCATAAATTTCATGAGCAATGTGACCGGTACCATATACAATATCCGTCACTTTACCAACTACAAGACAAAGGGAGTTAGAGTTATTTATAAGGCTACATGTGAGTGTGGATTGGAGTATGTAGGCAAGAAAAAAATTGAACTCAGAAAGAGGTTGAGCGAGCACCATAGGGATACGATCAACAAAAGGGATACACCAGTAGCTAATCATGTCATCTCAGTACATCAGGGATATCTTAGAGTCATGAAATTTATGGGAATAGATAGGATCTACCCTTCCCCAAGATGGACATTTTTTCTTGTTTAATAGGTTAGATGCAAGAAGTAATCATGCTTCAAAAGGGTATGATATTCTTGATTCTTGATAGGTTCTTTTTCCGGGTGAACTTAGTGTCATCACACTCCCTGTCATTATTATGGAGCAACACAACACTTACGTCATCGCATCTCATTCACAGCCAGATCTGACGTAGGTGGCCTATAGTACTCCCAGAGGCTTTTTGTTATAGCAGAAACAGAGGCTTTTCATTATAGTACAAACAGATGCTTTTTGCACAATACTCCCAGAGGTTTTTTTTGGAAAATAGAAACATATGCATTTTGGCGCAGTACACACAGAGGCTTTATGACACAGTACTACCTGATGCTTTTTGTTACAGTACAAATAGAGGCTTTTTGGTAAAGTAAAAACACAGGCTTTCTGGTAAAGTAAAAACACGCTTTTTGTTACAGTACAAACAGAGGCTTTTTGGCACAGTACACACAAATGCTTTTTGATACAGTATTCTCATAGGCTTTTTGAAACAGTACAAACATAGGATTTTTGGCACAGTACAAAGAGAGGCTTATTGGCCCACAAATCGGAAAGAGACGGCTGTGTAGGAGAAAATTATTTTAGAAACACTACTCACAAAAACACGGCTGCAGAGTAGAATATTTTTTTAGATACACTAATTGTATAGACACAGCGGCATAATTACAGTATATACTTGAGTATAAGCCGACCCGATTATAAGCCTAAGCACCTAATTTTGCCATGAAAAACTGGATAAGCTTATTGACTTGAGCATAAGCCAGGTATGCATTGTCCCCTCATCCCTGTCCGGGTATGCATGGCTTCCCCGTCCCTGTACTTGTATGCATGGCTCCTTATCCCCTATCCTTGTATGCACAGGCTCCCCAGTCCCTGTCCTTGTATGCATGGCACCCCCATCGCTGTCCTTGTATGCATGCCGCATGATCCCCTATCCTTGTATGCACAGGCTCCCCAGTCCCTGTCCTTGTATGCATGGCTCCCCCATTGCTATCCTTGTATGCATTCCCGTTAAAAAAAACAAACATTCTGCTTATCGTGCCTGTGCACTCTTAATGCATCTCGTTCTGGTGCCAGCAGCTCTTCCTGCCGAGCAATCACGTGGCCACGCTCATTAAGGTAATGAATATTCACTCCTTGCCTATGCGAGTGGAGAGGCATGCATATTCACTACTTTTGTGAGTGGGGCCACGGGATTACATGGCTGGAAAGGCTGCTGGCACCAGAACCAACGAGATGCAGCGAGGGTGCGCAGGAAGTAGGAAGTCTTCTGTAAGCCGGCGGCTGCTGGCGTCTCTGTGCATGCTATAAGAGCTCCTGCCTCCTTTGATCCCCTGCTCTGTCACTCCCCCTCCTCCGCCAGCCCTTTGGGACAATTGACTCGTGTGTAGTGTTGAGCGATACCGTTCGATACCCAAAAATATCGTATCGGATGGTATCGCCCGATACGAAAAAAATATCGGGTATCGCCGATTCCGATACCGGAAGTCCCATTCAAGTCAATGGGACTTCCGGTATCGGAATTAAAAAAAGGCCTTTATTTCCTTGTTGGCTAATTCTACATATTTAAAAACAAATAAGAATCATGTAGAATGTATTGTGGGAGGTGGAGGAGACATTAAAAGCATAGTGGTTTATTCAAATCACATGGCATAGCATTAATTCCAATTTTTTTTTTCAAGACGTTCGGAGTTAAAAAGATATTGACTATGTTAACCTTTTTTATATTTAGTCAGATATGTATGTTTCACAACTTCCATGCTCTTCACCTTCTTTTGTACTTCTCCCACACTTTCTCCTTCATGATCCGCAGCAGTAGCATTTTTTTCATCAACTTTTTCTTCACCTTATTCATCTTCTTCTTCTTCATCTTCTTCCCATTAATTTTTTTTTTCCTTTCTTCATATTCTTCTTATTCAGCTATTATTAATTTTCATATGCTATTTCTTCATCTTCTTCCTATTCTTCTTTTTCTTCATTTTCTTATGGTGACAGGCATTCCTGTAGTACTTATCTATAAAAGTTATAAGATTACACCTTACGTTCTGCCTGTCACAAAAGATTTACAACAGGATTTGTCCGCGTTCAGTTTGGCCTGCAGCAGCAGGCATTTTCCAGGGGCACCACGAGGAGGAACGGACTCACCCCCATTTACTGCTTAGTCTTCTTCTGCTTATAATTTTGATTTCTTCTATGCTGATTTTTTGTCTTATGCTTAATGTTCTTCTGCTTTCTGTTCTTCTGCTTTTGCTTCTTCTGCTTCTTGTTCTTCTGTCTTTTGTTCTGTATCTTGGTGGTTGTCTTCATGTTCTTTGTCCTCTTGGTCTTATTATTTAGGGTCATATTTCTGGTCTTCTTTGGTGTGGTCTTCAGGGTCGTCATCATCAGGGTCATCGTCATGGAGATCAATAAGGATTACCAAAGACAATTTCAAAAAGCTTGATCTTGGAAATGTAGCAGAAGGTACAAGAAGGCTGAGAAACTGGCGAGAACCAGCAGACAGTGCTGGCACCCGGATGGGTAGCAGAAGGAACAAGAGCCAATGGCACTACCGAGGACCAACTGACGGTGCTAGACCACGGTTACTAAGCAGAAGGTACCTGTGCTAAAAAGCACTACCAAGGACCAGCTGACGGTGCTGGACCTCGGATACCGAGATGGAGGCACCTAGGCCAAAGGCTCTGGCGAGAAAGTAGCCAGGCCGCAAGCCGGCCGCAGTTACCGAAACCCCTAGTCCTACAGGGGGTCCATGTCCCATTGGCACTACGGATCCAGCCTTCAGTGCCAGTTCCCGCAGCCCACATAGGAGTCACCTAAACTGCAGGCACCGTAGAGTTGGCTAACCCGGCCGCAAGACGACAGGACAACGGATTGGTGGCATAGTGACCTTGACACTACCCGGAAACAGCAGGCGTGCTGGAACCAGGCTGGGCAACAGGGAGTCCCCGTGCCAAAGACACTGCCGAGAACCAGCTGACGGTGCTGGAACCCAGATGGGTAGCAAAAGCTACAAGAGCCAATGGCACTACCAAGGAACAGCTGACGATGCTGGACCACGGTTACTAGGCAGGAGGTACCTGTGCTAGAAAGCACTACCAAGGACCAGCTGATGGTGCTGGACCTCGGATACCGAGATGGAGGCACCTAGGCCAAAGGCTCTGGCGAGAACCAGCAGACAGTGCTGGAACCCGGGTGGGTAGCAGAAGGTACCCATTGAAAGCAAAGTAGCCAGGCCGCAAGCCGGCTGCAGTTACCGAAACCCACAGTCCTACAGGGGGTCCATGTCCCATTGGCACTACGGATGCAGCCTTCAGTGCCAGTTCCCGCAGCCCACATAGGAGTCACCTAAACTGCAGGCACCGTAGAGTCGGCTAACCCAGCCGCAAGACGACAGGACAACGGATTGGTGGCATAGTGACCTTGACACCACCCGGAAACAGCAGGCGTGCTGGAACCAGGCTGGGCAACAGGGAGTCCCTGTGCCAAAGACACTGCCGAGAACCAGCTGACGGTGCTGGAACCCAGATGGGTAGCAAAAGCTACAAGAGCCAATGGCACTACCAAGGAACAGCTGACTGTGCTGGACCACTGTTACTAGGCAGGAGGTACCTGTGCTAGAAAGCACTACCAAGGACCAGCTGACTGTGCTGGACCTCGGATACCGAGATGGAGGCACCTAGGCCAAAGGCTCTGGCGAGAACCAGGAGACAGTGCTGGAACCCGGGTGGGTAGCAGAAGGTACCCATTGAAAGCAAAGTAGCCAGGCCGCAAGCCGGCCGCAGTTACCGAAACCCACAGTCCTACAGGGGGTCCATGTCCCATTGGCACTACAGATCCAGCCTTCAGTGCCAGTTCCCGCAGCCCACATAGGAGTCACCTAAACTGCAGGCACCGTAGAGTCGGCTAACCCGGCCACAAGACGACAGGACAACGGATTGGTGGCATAGTGACCTTGACACTACCCAGAAACAGCAGGCGTGCTGGAACCAGGCTGGGCAACAGGGAGTCCCCGTGCCAAAGACACTGCCGAGAACCAGCTGATGGTGCTGGAACCTGGGTGGGTAGCAGAAGGTACCCATTGAAAGCAAAGTAGCCAGGCCGCAAGCCGGCCGCAGTTACCAAAACCCACAGTCCTACAGGGGGTCCATGTCCCATTGGCACTACGGATCCAGCCTTCAGTGCCAGTTCCCGCAGCCCACATAGGAGTCACCTAAACTGCAGGCACCGTAGAGTCGGCTAACCCGGCCGCAAGACGACAGGACAACGGATTGGTGGCATAGTGACCTTGACACTACCCGGAAACAGCAGGCGTGCTGGAACCAGGCTGGGCAACAGGGAGTCCCCGTGCCAAAGACACTGCCGAGAACCAGCTGACGGTGCTGGAACCCGGGTGGGTAGCAGAAGGTACCCATTGAAAGCAAAGTAGCCAGGCCGCAAGCCGGCCGCAGTTACCGAAACCCACAGTCCTACAGGGGGTCCATGTCCCATTGGCACTACGGATCCAGCCTTCAGTGCCAGTTCCCGCAGCCCACATAGGAGTCACCCAAACTGCAGGCACCGTAGAGTCGGCTAACCCGGCCGCAAGACAACAGGACAACGGATTGGTGGCATAATGACCTTGACACTACCCAGAAACAGCAGGCGTGCTGGAACCAGGCTGGGCAACAGGGAGTCCCCGTGCCAAAAACACTGCCGAGAACCAGCTGACGGTGCTGGAACCCGGGTGGGTAGCAGAAGGTACCCATTGAAAGCAAAGTAGCCAGGCCGCAAGCCGGCCGCAGTTACCGAAACCCACAGTCCTACAGGGGGTCCATGTCCCATTGGCACTACGGATCCAGCCTTCAGTGCCAGTTCCCGCAGCCCACATAGGAGTCACCTAAACTGCAGGCACCGTAGAGTCGGCTAACCCGGCCGCAAGACGACAGGACAACGGATTGGTGGCATAGTGACCTTGACACTACCCGGAAACAGCAGGCGTGCTGGAACCAGGCTGGGCAACAGGGAGTCCCCGTGCTAAAGACACTGCCGAGCACCAACTGGCATGGTTGGAGCCCAGGGACAATCATGGTGTAGGCCGAGGCCTACTTGGTGGTAGTTTTAGATTGTTTGTAGGCTACAACAGACTGTCAACGTGCTCCAATTAGGCATCTGTCTCCACTCTGTTTCCAGGATTTCACGTGACTACCAACACCGCCAGTTTATGCGTACAGTAGCCGTCTGCCCAATCCACACGTGTTCCTGTGTTACTGGTGTTCTGTAATGTCAGCAGATCCCCTGATGTTTGTCTGCCAATGTCTCCTGCTCTGTCCACATTCCCAGCACTTGCAGTGGGAAGGTGGACAGCGCAGGAGACAGTGCCGGACACACATTGGGGGATCAGCTAACGTTACAGAACACCAGGAACACAGGAACAAGTGTGGAATGCGTGGACGGCAACTGTGAGCAGGAACTGGCGGTGTTGGAGGTCAGGGGAAATACTAGAGACATAGTGGAGACAGAGGCCAAATCAGAGAATGTTTAAATCTGAAGTAGTTACAATTTGGAGACAGCAGCAGTTTGCCCTCCACACAGCAGGGGATCAGCTGACGTTACCGAACCCCACTTTCACATGAACGAGTGTGTTTTTCTGTGTGGACAGCACTTCCGAGCACCAACTAGCGTTGTTAGAACCCAGGGACAATCATGGTGCAGGGCGAGGCCTACTAGGAGCCAGGTGTAAAGCTGAGGTATTTTGACTTTGGAGGGAGCAGGACACTTTGCCCTCCACACAGCAGGGGATCAGCTGACGTTACTGACCCCCACTTTCACGTGAACAAGTGTGTTTTTCTGTGTGGACAGCACTTCCGAGCACCAACTAGCGTTGTTGGAGCCCAGGGAGAACCAGGGTGCAGGCCGAGGCCTACTTGGTGGCAGTTTTAGATTGTTTGTAGGCTACAACAGACTGTCAACGTGCTCCAATTAGGCATCTGTCTCCACTCTGTTTCCAGGATTTCACGTGACTACCAACACCGCCAGTTTATGCGTACAGTAGCCGTCTGCCCAATCCACACGTGTTCCTGTGTTACTGGTGTTCTGTAATGTCAGCAGATCCCCTGATGTTTGTCTGCCAATGTCTCCTGCTCTGTCCACTTTCCCACCACTTGCAGTGGGAAGGTGGACAGCGCAGGAGACAGTGCCGGACACACATTGGGGGATCAGCTAACGTTACAGAACACCAGGAACACAGGAACAAGTGTGGAATGCGTGGACGGCAACTGTGAGCAGGAACTGGCGGTGTTGGAGGTCAGGGGAAATACTAGAGACAGAGTGGAGACTGAGGCCAAATCAGAGAATGTTTAAATCTGAAGTAGTTACAATTTGGAGGCAGCAGCAGTTTGCCCTCCACACAGCAGGGGATCAGCTGACATTACCGAACCCCACTTTCACATGAACGAGTGTGTTTTTCTGTGTGGACAGCACTTCCGAGCACCAACTAGCATTGTTGGAACCCAGGGACAATCATGGTGCAGGCCGAGGCCTACTAGGAGCCAGGTGTAAAGCTGAGGTATTTTGACTTTGGAGGGAGCAGGACACTTTGCCCTCCACACAGCAGGGGATCAGCTGACGTTACTGACCCCCACTTTCACATGAACGAGTGTGTTTTTCTGTGTGGACGGCACTTCCGAGCAACAACTGACGATGTTGGAGCCTACGGATAGTCATTTTGTAGGCTGAGGCCTACTTGGAGGCAGTTTAAGATAAGACGTTGTTTGAATTTGGAGGCAGCAGCAGTTTGCCCTCCACACAGCAGGGGATCAGCTGACATTACTGACCCCACTTTCACATGAACAAGTGTCTTTTTCTGTGTGGACAGCACTTCCGAGCACCAACTAGCGTTGTTGGAGCCCAGGGGGAACCAGGGTTCAGGCCGAGGCCTACTTGGTGGCAATTTTAGATTGTTTGTAGGCTACAACAGGCTGTCAACGTGCTCCAATTAGGCATCTGTCTCCACTCTGTTTCCAGGATTTCACGTGACCACCAACACCGCCAGTTTATGCGTACAGTAGCCGTCTGCCCAATCCACACGTGTTCCTGTGTTACTGGGATTCTGTAATGTCAGCAGATCCCCTGATGTGTGTCTGCCACTGTCTCCTGCTCTGTCCACATTCCCACCGCTTGCACTGGGAAGGTGGAAAGCGCAGGAGACAGTGGCGGACACACATTGGGGGATCTGCTGACGTAACAGAACCCCAGTAACACAGGAACACGTGTGGAATGCGTGGACGGCAACTGTGAGCAGGAACTGGCGGTGTTGGAGGTCAGGGGAAATACTAGAGACAGAGTGGAGACAGAGGCCAAATCAGAGAATGTTTAAATCTGAAGTAGCTAAAATTTGGAGGCAGCAGCAGTTTGCCCGCCACACAGCAGGGGATCAGCTGACGTTACCGAACCCCACTTTCGCATGAACGAGTGTGTTTTTCTGTGTGGACAGCACTTCTGAGCACCAACTGGCGGTGTCGGAGCCCAGGGAAAATCAGGTAGTAGGCCGATGCCTACTTGGTGGCAGTTTGCGATTGTTTCTAGACTACTACTAACTGTCAACGTACTCCAATTAGGCCTCTGTCTTCACTCTGTTTCGAGTATTTCCTCTGGCATCCAACCACGCCAGTTGCTGCTCTGAAATGCCGTCTGCACAACCCACACTTGTTCCTGTGTTACTGGGGTTCTGTAACAGCAGCTTCTCCGTAGAGGTGAGTCAGGCAATGTCTCCTGCTCTGTCCACATTTCCACTACAAGTAGTGGGAATGTAGATAAAGCAGGAGACATTGCCGTGCTCAACTCTGGAGATGAGCAGATGTTACAGGACCCAGGTACCACAGGAAAAAGTGTGGATTGTGCAGACGGCACTTGAGAGCAGAAACAGGCGGTGTTGTAGGCCGGAGGAAATACTCAAAACAGAGTGGAGACAGATGGCAAATCAGAGAACATATTAAATCAGAGGTAGTCAGAAGTTGTAGGCAGCAGGAGAGTTTGCCGTACACACAGCAGGGGATCAGCTGACGTTACTGAACCCCACTTACACATGAGCGAGTGTTTTGTCTGTGCGTTTTGTCTGGCTAAGCTCTGGCCATGTATCCAGCTTAGAGACCCAATACTTGAACGGGGAAGAGCCGTCTGGGAGAAAACTAACAGGGCACGACAAGTAGTCTGTCACCATCTGACGGAAATGTTTCCTCCTGCTGACTGGAGCCGTCTGTGATGGTGTAGCCATTTGTGGCGGTCCCACAAAACTTTTCCACATTTGGGCCATACTGGCCTTGCCTTGTCTTGCGGCACTGCCTCTGCTACCTCTTTGTGCAGAGCTTCCTCCACTGCCTCTACCCACATGGCTGGTTTGAAAAGCACTACCAGCAACACTTGTGGGGGGAATGGAGAACATGATGGCCTGCACAAGTGTTTCTTGGTACTCCCGCATTTTTCGCTCCCAGTTCAACTGTGGTATGAGGCTTTGTAAGTTGTCCCGGTAGCGAGGATCTAGGATGGTGTACACCCAATAATCAGCCGTGTGGAGAATGTTGGCGATGCGGCGGTCATTTAACAAGCACTGCAGCATGAAATCAACCATGTGCTGCAGACTGCCAACTGGACCGGAAACGCTGTCCCCAGCTTGAGGCAGCATCTCTGCCTGCTCAGCATCACCCCACCCTCGCTGTACACACTGACTACTAGAGCCTTGTGTACCTCCCTCCTCTGGAGAGATGTGTTCCTCCTCCTCCATTGACTCCTCGTCATCCTCCTCACTAAGTGTCCCCTGCCTGGGCCTTTGTGTGGAAGCACATTGCACAGACTTGCCAGAAGCAGATGGCATTTCTGACTGCTCATCCTCGACCTCTTCAAAAACCTCCTCACTTAGTGCTTGTAAGGTTTTTTGAAGCAGACAGATGAGGGGGACAGTCATGATGATTAGTGCATCATCTGCACTGGCCATCCGCGTGGAGTCATTGAAGGCACGCAAAACTTGGCAGATGTCCTTCATAGTGGCCCACTCAGTGGTGGTGAAGTGTGTCCGACGCACAGTGCGACTTGTTTGCGCCTGATGCAGCTGGTACTCCATTACTGCTGCCTGCTGCTCACACAACCGCTCCAACATATGTATCGTTGAATTCCACCTGGTGGGGAGGTCACATATGATGCGATGTTCTGGCAGGTGGAATCGGCGTTGCAGAGATGCAATGCGCGATCTTGCCATGCTGGAACGCCGCAAGTGAGCACACTCTAGGCGAACCTTGTGCAGCATTGCATCAAGATCCGGATAGTCCCTCAGAAAGCTCTGCACGACCAAATTGAGCACGTGTGCCAGACATGGTATGTGAGTGAGGTTGCCTAGGCCCAGAGCTGCCACTAGATTTCGGCCATTGTCACTCACTACCAAACCTGGCTGGAGATTCACTGGCACAAAACACACATCGCTCTCCTGCTTGATGGCATTCCAGAGCTCCTGTGCTGTGTGGCTCCGATTCCCCAAAGAAATTAATTTAAGGACGGCCTGTTGACGTTTGGCCACACCTGTGCTCATATCTGGCCTAACAGGCTCACGCAGTGCTGATTCCGAGGAACTAGAGTAGGAGGAGGACTCAATATGTACAGACTGCATTCCTGCAATCCTTGGAGTTGGCAGAATACGTACAGAGCCACTCTCCAGATCTGTACCTGGCTCCACAACATTGACCCAATGGGCAGTGAGGGAAAGGTATCGTCCCTGTCCATGGCTACTGGTCCACGCATCGGTGGTCAGGTGGACCTTGCTACTGACGGCATTTAGTAGGGCATTTTTAATTTTTCCCTCCACATGCTTTTGCAGGGCAGGGACAGCTTGCCTGCTGAAATAAAAGCGGCTGGGCACATTGAATTGTGGAACTGCCAATGACATAAAGTTCCGGAATGTGTCAGTCTCCACCAGCCTGAATGACAGCATCTCAAGGGCCAGTAGTTTGGTAATGCCGGCATTCAGAGCCAGTGCTCGGGGATGGTTTGCCGAGTATGGCCACTTTTTCTCCCATGCCTGTGCTACCGATTGCTGGTGAGTGGCCTGGGAGGGTGCTGATGACTGCGAACGTGGTTCAGTGGGTGGAATTTCACTGGGTCTCTGGACAACAGTGGCAGTGGTTCTTCCATGGCGTTCCAGTGAGGAAGCCGAACCAGCTGTGTGTGAGCTGGAGGAAGAGGCCCCAACACGAGCTGAAGAGGTGGTAGGTGCTGCTGAAGGTTGGCCTACATCTTCAGTGTGTCTGTGTAACTCCACCTCGTGCTTGGTACGCACATGTTTCCACATATTTGTGGTATTGAGGTTGGTCACATTTTTGCCTCGTTTCACTTTCTGATGACACAGCTTGCATTTGACAAAGCAAATGTCATCTGCAACTGTGTCAAAAAAAGACCACGCACTGCAAGTCCTGGGAGCGCCCGTTTTGTGTTTTGGAAGAGGATTGCTCCTCACGGGTGCCAAAGTGGAGGCTACAGGCAACCAAGTCTGCCCCCCGCCCTCTCCCTTCTCTTTTGGCCGTTCGGGGAATCTCTTCCTCAGAGCTGCTCCCACCACCTTCCTGTGGCTGACTCCATGATGGGTCAAGGACCTCATCATCTCCACTCCCCTCTTCAAGCACCGGCTGGTCCTGGGTTGTCTCGCCAGCACCGTACGCACCAGAAATTGGCAACTGAGTCTCATCATCATCTGATGCATACTGAGGTGTGCTGACCATAGGCACTGGCCCACCCGCCTCTTCAGATTCAGAGGGACAAAGCAGTTGCGCATCACTGCATACTCCCTCTTCTTCACGCTCTAGAATGCTGCTTGGCTGTCCACCTCTTTCCAAGCCAACAGATTCTGAGAACAGAAGTAAAGATTGAGATGGCTCCTGTCCAGGGCTCTCAGACTGCCTGGGCAATTTGGCAGGTGGTGAAGAGACAGATGGTTGCTCTTCAGTGCTCTGGCCTTGGGAGGATGCGGAAGTCATTGAAGTGGATGCATTAGCTGCCATCCATCCGACAACGGCTTCAATTTGTTTGTCACGCAGCAGTGGGGTACGGCGAGGTCCTACAAAGCTGCGCATGAAGGACTGTTGCCTGGTAAAAGTGGGGGATGCCGGGTCACTGGTGGCCGCAGCAGATACCGAATCCCCACGTTCTCTCCCTGCTGAATCCCCCCGTCCTCTCCCTGCTGAAACTCCACGGCCACGACCACGTGCCTTACTCCCTGCCTTCTTCATCTTGGTAGACTGATAAAGATAGGCAGAAAAGTAAAAAAGGGGTGGCTTAGTGTTCTTATTCCTGAACACCTGCTAACCAGTATAAGAAACACTAATTTGGCTAAGAGTGTGTGTACTACACTTTAATATGAACTAATGTGGCCTAGACAACTGTAAAGTGGAGTGTTTGGTGAACTTTATTTCCTTTTTTTTTTTTGGGTGGGGGGAAAGGAAAGGATGTGACCAAAGTTTGAAAGCTATAGTATCACAAACTTTTTGGAGCGATTACAATGCAGGAAGCTAACCTACAATGCAATTGATGAGGCTCCAAAAAATAGGGTGATACTAGCCTGGCTGGCCCTGAAGGGCACAAGCCAGCAAAAAGGCTCCTCTATCTAATCCTATATAGTGTTTGCAACCAACCAATGACAATGGATGCGGTTGGAAGCACACTAATATAGGAGCAAAAATCTGGCTTAATTAGCTGCAAAAAAAGGACTATGTATGAGGCAGTGACGCACGCTGAGCGGACTACAGCTAGCGGTGGCTGTAGAACACACTGCAACGTGAGCTGCACTCACACACAGAAAGACCTATCAGACAGCCAAAAACAGTGCAGAGAAATGGGCTATAGCACTGAAAGGCTGCTGAAAGGCTCCGCTGTCCACTCCTTTAGTGTTTGCAACCAACGTATATGGATACGTATGGAAGCACACTTTACAGGAGAAAAAAAAAGCAGCAATAAAAGAAAAATGTGTATGAGGCAGAGACACACACTGGCCGGCCTACAAGCAGACGTGCCTGCAGGACACACTACACAGCGTGGGTCTGCACTCACACAGCCCTTGCAGACAGCTGTGAAAACAGCGCTGCTAGGGAAAAGCAAGCTACAGTGGTGGTTTATGTAGCCTGGATAAAGCACAATATTGTTTTTAGAATCGCTATTTCTAACTGTCCCTCACAGTCTTCAACAGCAGCCTGTCCCTAATTGAATTCACAGCAGAGTGACCAGAAATGGCGGCTGCAGCGCTTTTTATAGTGCATCATGACATCATTTCAGCAGCCAATCACAGCCATGCCAGTAGTTAACATGCCTACATGCCTAACAGGATATGCCCACACTTCTGAGGATCCCCATTGGCTGAATCAAATCGAGCGGGCTCCTAGCATTATGGGAACTTCCGATTCCGGTATTCGATATGAAAAAAGTATCGGAACTAAGTATCGGAATTCCGATACAGCTAATATCGGCCGATACCCGATACTTGCGGTATCGGAATGCTCAACACTACTCGTGTGTAAGCCAAGGGTGGTATTTTCAGCACAAAAGAAGTGCTGAAAAACTCGGCTTATGCATGATTATATATGGTGAATATTTTTTTTCGCCACAAATGGGAAAGAGACGGCTGCATAGGTGAATTTTTTTTAGATATACTACTCCCAAAAACACGACTGCAGAGTAGAACCACTTTTTGACACACTACTCAAATAGATCCATGGGTAGAATAAAATATTTTTATTACTGTAGATCTGCAAATGGGAAAGAGATGGCTTCATACTAGAATCATTTTTTAGAAACACTGCTCGTATAGACACAGCAGTAGAATAGAATAATTTTTTCGACCCATAAATGGGAAAAAGATGGCTGCGTAGGAGAAAATTATTTTAGAAACACTACTCACAAAAACATGGCTGCAGAGTAGAAATTTTTTTAGGTACACCAATCGAATAGACACAGCGGCAGAACTTAATATTTTTTTTGTCACAAATGGAAAAGAGACGGCTGCATACTAGAACAATCATTTGGAAACATTACTCGCATAGACACAGTGGTAGAATAAAATAATTTTTTCAGCCTACAAATGTGAAAGAGATGGCTGCATAGTAGAATTTTTTTTAGATATACTTCTCACAAAAACATGGCTGCAGAGTAGAACCACGCTTTAGACACACTACTCGAATAGACCCTCCAATAAAATAAAATATTTTTAGATCTGCAAATGGGAAAGAGATGGCTTCATACTAAAATCATTTTTTAGAAACACTGCTCGTACAGACACAGCAGTAGAATAAAGTAATTTTTTCGGCCCACAAATTGGAAAAAGACGGCTGCATAGTAGAAAACTTTTTTAGAAACACAACTCGTATAGACACAGTGGTAGAAAGAAACAATTTTTTCAGACCAAAAATGGGAAAGAGACGGCTGCATAGTAGAAACATTTGTTAAAAAAATCTACTCATATAGGCACAGGGTAGAATAAAAGAACTTTTTCAGCTCACAAATGAGAAAGAGGTTGTGGGAAAGAGATGGCTGCATAGTAGAATACCTTTTTAGAAACACTACTCGTATAGACCCAGTGGTAGAATAAAATATTTTTTTCCGCTCACAAATGGGAAAGAGATGGCTGCTTAGTAGAAAAATATTTTAGAAACATTACTCACATAGACATAGCCGTACAATAAATTAATTTTTTTCGGCCCACAGATGGGAAAGAGACTGCTGCATAGAAGAAATTTAGACAAAATGCTCGTTTAGACCCAGCAGTAAAATAAAAGAATTTTCTCAGCCCCCAAATGGGATGGCTGCATACTAAAATAATCTTTTAGAAACACTACTCGTATAGACACAGAGGTAGAATAAAAAAATTTTTGGCCCACAAAAGGGAAAGAGATGGCTGCACAGTAGAAATATTTTTTAGAAACACTACTCACAAAAGCACGGCTAGTAGAAAACATTTTTAGACACACTAATTGTATAGACACAGCGGCAGAAATAAATATTTTTTTCTGCCCACAAACGGAAAAAATGACAGCTGCATACAAGAAGTTTTTTTGAGAAACACTAGTCGTGTAGACACAACATATTACAACCAGTACCTCATACTTATATGAAGGGCACAAGAAGAGATCCCACAATAATAGTTAATATAAAACATACATTTTATTGAAAAATATCTAAAAACAGAGTAAAAGAAGCAAGATTGCCATGATAGAGGATACCAGACCAAAAAAACTAATTAAATAGATAATGGGCTATAGCACAATACAATACACCTCATGATATCACAGTCAATGTGCAAAAAAACCTAAATAGAGTAACCCCATAGCAAGGTTAATACAGTACAATTAAATTAGCAAAAAACACCTAAAAGGCACAATGTAAGATAATAACCACACATTGGGAATATGAGCAAAGCTCTAATTATACAATCAATTGTTTCTCAAGCAACACATAGGTGTGCAAAAAAGTCTTAAACAGATATAAGCCCCATGATAGTAAAATATATAGACAAATAGAGTCAATTGACAGTGCAAATGGGAGCTAAACAAGTTATTACCTGTAGCAAATAATCTCCAGGCGTCCCCTCACCCCGATGCGCATTTCGTGTCACAGATGTCACAGATGACATGATCAGGGATACCATCAATTTTGGGCCCAGATGGCATACAACCTCAAATTCTGCCTAACTTAAGTGCTGCAATAGACAGGCCATTATTTCTAATATTTGAGGATTCTGTAATAACAGGGTATGTAATACAGGACTGACGCATAGCAAATGTACCAATTTTCAAAAAAGGTTGAAAACTCAGTCTAGAAAAGATATATCTGTAAGTTTAACCTCTATTGATGGAGCAATCCTTGAGGGTTTACTAAGAGATGCTATCTTGGAATATCTCAATAAAAATAGCCTAAATAAAAAGGGAATGGTTGGTGATATCAAATTCCTGTTTGTGGCACATTCAAAATGGCCACCATGATCACCACCCATCTTGAAAAGTTTCCCCCCTCCCATACACTAATGTGCCACAAACAGGAAGATGATGTCTCCAACCATTCCCATTTTATTTAGGTGTATTCATATAAATGGCCCACCCTGTATAAGGTCATGCACTTGGTCTAAGGAAATAAAGGTCCCAATTAATGAGGTATTGCGGTAGGCTCAGACTGTCATGATACATGAAGCAGGGAACCACACTTCATGAACCACATCATGAATTAGACAAGCTGTGACGCCATGCACTTATTTCCAGCTCTGCCCATATTGGCAAAATTGTTTTCGCAACTCCAGGTTCTGTAAAAATGTTACTACTTTTTAAAGCAATTTGCTCCGGAATTCTTCTGAAATTAATTTGATGAATCAGTGCCAATATGTACAAATGTATACTAAATGGTAAAACACTGGGTAGGACTGTCACTGAAAAAGATTTTGGGTGGACAAGAAACTCAACTTAAGTAACTAGTGCCAGGCAGCTGCTGACAAGTTAAATGAACTATTGGGATGCATTAAAAGAGGTATAGATGCTCATAACAGGAATATGAATGACATAGCTGAACTATGGCAGCTGAAGAGATGATCATTTAACCCCTTCGCACCTGAGCCTGTTTTTGCCTTCGTGACCGGGCCAATTTTTTCAATTCTGACCAGTGTCACTTTATGAGGTCATAACTCTAGAACGCTTCAACGGATCCTACTGATTCTGACACTGTTTTCTCATGACATATTGTACTTCATGATGGTGGTAAAAATTTTTAGATATGATCTGCACTTATTTGTTAAAAAAATCAAAATTTGGCAAAAATTTAGAAAATTTTGCAATTTTCAAACTTTTAATTTTTATGCCCTTAAATCAGAGAGTGATATCGCACAAAATAGTTAATAAATAACATTTCCCACATGTCTACTTTACATCTGCACAATTTTGGAAACATAATTTTTTTTTTTTAGGAAGTTATAAGGGTTAAAAGTTGACCAGCGATTTCTCATTTTTACAACAAAATTTGCAACACCATTTTTTTTAGGGACCACCTCACATTTGAAGTGAGTTTGGGGGGTCAATATGACAGAAAATACCCAAAATTGACACCATTCTAAAAACTGCACCTCTCAATGTACTCAAAACCACATTCAAGAAGTTTATTAACCCTTCAGGTGCTTCACATGAATGAATGGAATATGGAAGGAAAAAATAAACATTTAACTTTTTTCACAAACATTTTACTTCAAAACCATTTTTTTTTATTTTCACAAGTGTAAAAAGAGAAAATGAACCACTAAATTTTTTGTGCAATTTCTCCCGAATACGCCAATACCCCGTATGTGGGGCTAAACCACTGTTTGAGCACACGGCAGAGCTCAGAACGGAAAGAGTGCCGTTTGACTTTTTCAATGCAGAATTGGCTGGAATTGAGATCGGATGCCATGTCGCATTTGGAGAGCCCCTGATGTACCTAAACAGTGGAAACCCCCCACAAGTGACCCCATTTTGGAAATTAGACCCCCCCAGGGACTTATCTAGATGTGTGGTGAGCACTTTGAACCCCCAAGTGTTTCACTAAAGTTTATAATGTAGAGCCGTGAAAATAAAAAAAAATCATTTTTTTTCCACAAAAATGATCTTTTAGCCCCCAATTTTTATTTTCACAAGGGTAACGGGAGAAATTGGACCCTAAGAGTTGTTGTCCAATTTGTCCTGAGTACGCTGGTATGCCATATGTTGGAGAAAACTACTGTTTGGGCACACGGTGGGGCTCGGAAGGGAAGTAGTGACGTTCTGAAATGCAGACTTTGATGGAATGGTCTGCGGGTGTCATGTCGCATTTGCAGAGCCCCTGATGTACCTAAACAGTGGCAACCCCCCACAAGTGACCCCATTTTGGAAACTAGACCCCCCAAGGAACTTATATAGATGTGTGGTGAGCACTTTGAACCCCCAAGTGTTTCAGTAAAGTTTATAATGTAGAGGCGTGAAAATAAAAAAATCATTTTTTTTCCACAAAAATGATCTTTTAGCCCCCAATTTTTATTTTCACAAGAGTAACAGGAGAAATTGGACCCTAAGAGTTGTTGTCCAATTTGTCCTGAGTATGCTGGTATGCCATATGTTGGAGAAAACTACTGTTTGGGCACACGGTGGGGCTCGGAAGGGAAGTAGTGACGTTCTGAAATGCAGACTTTGATGGAATGGTCTGTGGGTGTCATGTCGCGTTTGCAGAGCCCCTGATGTACCTAAACAGTGGAAACCCCACACAAGTGACCCCATTTTGGAAACTAGACCCCCCAAGGAACTTATCTAGATGTGTGGTGAGCACTTTGAACCCCCAAGTGTTTCAGTAAAGTTTATAATGTAGAGGCGTGAAAATAAAAAAATCATTTTTTTTTCCACAAAAATGATCTTTTAGCCCCCAATTTTTATTTTCACAAGGGTAACAGGAGAATTTGGACCCTAATAGTTGTTGTCCAATTTGTCCTGAGTATGCTGGTATGCCATATGTTGGAGAAAACTACTGTTTGGGCACACGGTGGGGCTCGGAAGGGAAGTAGTGACGTTCTGAAATGCAGACTTTGATGGAATGGTCTGTGGGTGTCATGTCGCGTTTGCAGAGCCCCTGATGTTCCTAAACAGTGGAAACCCCACACAAGTGACCCCATTTTGGAAACTAGACCCCCCAAGGAACTTATCTAGATGTGTGGTGAGCACTTTGAACCCCCAAGTGTTTCAGTAAAGTTTATAATGTAGAGGCGTGAAAATAAAAAAATCATTTTTTTCCCACAAAAATGATCTTTTAGCCTCCAATTTTTATTTTCACAAGGGTAACAGGAGAAATTGGACCCTAAGAGTTGTTGTCCAATTTGTCCTGAGTACGCTGGTATGCCATATGTTGGAGAAAACTACTGTTTGGGCACACGGTGGGGCTCGGAAGGGAAGTAGTGACGTTCTGAAATGCAGACTTTGATGGAATGGTCTGTGGGTGTCATGTCGCGTTTGCAGAGCCCCTGATGTACCTAAACAGTGGAAACCCCCCACAAGTGACCCCATTTTGGAAACTAGACCCCCCAAGGAACTTATCTAGATGTGTGGTGAGCACTTTGAACCCCCAAGTGTTTCAGTAAAGTTTAGAATGTAGAGGCGTGAAAATAAAAAAATCATTTTTTTTTCCACAAAAATGATCTTTTAGCCCCCAATTTTTATTTTCACAAGGGTAACGGGAGAAATTGGACCCTAAGAGTTGTTGTCCAATTTGTCCTGAGTCCTGAGTACGCTGGTACCCCATATGTGGGAGAAAACTACTGTTTGGGCACACGGTGGGGCTCGGAAGGGAAGTAGTGACGTTCTGAAATGCAGACTTTGATGGAATGGTCTGCGGGTGTCATATTGCATTTACAGAGCCCCTGATGTACCTAAACAGTGGAAACCCCCAATTCGAATTCCAACCCTAACCCCAACACACCCCTAACCCTAATCTCAGCCCTAACCATAACCCTAACCACAAACCTAACACCAACACACCCATAACCTTAATCCCAGCCCTAGCCCTAGCCCTAGCCCTAACCCTAGCCCTAACCCTAGCCCTAGCCCTAGCCCTAACCCTAACCCTAACCCTAACCCTAGCCCTAGCCCTAGCCCTAACCCTAGCCCTAGCCCTAGGCCCTGCATTTTTTTTTTAACTTTTTTTTTAACTTTTTTTTTATTTTTGTCACAAGATCACTGCCCTGCGATCTGACTCATAGTAACGCCACTTCACCTCTGATCATCTGTCAGTGTGAGATCAGAGGAGAAGCAGCGTTACTATGTGACAAGATCGCTGCCTGGCACATAATAACGCGACTTCTCCTCTGATCTCACAATGACAGATGATCAGAGGTGAAGCAGCGTTACTTTGAGACAAGATCGCTGCCTGGCACAGCTGTGCCAGGCAGCGATCAGCTGTGCCAGGCAGCGATCTAGTCACACAATAACGCTGCTTCACCTCTGATCAGCTGTCAGTGTTAGATCAGAGGGAGAAGCCGCGTTACAATGAGGGAGATCGCCGGGAAACAAGCAGCTTTCCCAGCGATCGCTCCCATTGGCTGCTGTGACGCTGACGTCATCGGGACCTGAACCAATCAGGTCTCGATGACGTCGGGGGTCCCAGCATGCATTGCGCACCAGGATTCCCGCGTTGGAAGGTATGTGGGGGTCCCGGGGGGCACAAAACCGCCGACAGTAGATAAACGTCGGCGCTGCACAAAGCCCAGCAAGCGCCAACGTTTATCTACTGTGGGCGGTCGTGAAGAGGTTAAGTTTATTAAAGAAATGAATGTACTGTAGTACCAGATCAGGTTGTAAAACTTGGTTTTACTCAGTTTGAAAAAAAACAAAATCTAAGGGTATTTGCATCAGAAAAATAGACTGAAAATGCTGATATGCTGGAAGGGAGAACAGTGTAAATTGCATGAATTTTTGCCATGTTCTTGCCACGGTTTTTGCAGGCTTTTTTGATGCAAAAGCACTGAAAGAATATATTTTGATTTTCTTCCCTTTAATAAGGGGCAATTAGTGTCTGTCTCATTGGGTTTTTGCCTTTCTTTGGATCAACATGTTAGATTGGACTCGATGTACTTGTGTCTTCTGTCAATGTTAAAGAAATTATATGCAGCATATGCAAAGTCTAAAGTCTTCCTATTTCTGAGAGCTAGACTAGAAAAGTCGACCATCTATGAATAATGAAAACTCTTTGGCACTGCCACTACATTCTGCTACCCGGAAAAAGACAAAATAAATATATTGAACAATCCGTTTAAAACAATTTTCCTATACTGAGATATAACATTTTTAATACATGCTAGTGATGATCAAAAAGATTCAAAGAATCCTGTTCCAATAGTAAAGTTGGTAGTCTGTAGCCACCAGAGAAGAGCCATGCAAACCTCTTTTCAGCTGTTTGCACCCCTGGCACCGTTTATCATTAGTACTGTTTGTCCAGTGCAAAGAGATGCTTGCATCATGCCGCTATGAAGATGTTGGATAGCCCTACTAATCAGATGTGTCGGAGTTTCCACCAGATGATATGAGATTTTTAAGGCATTGGTCTAGTGCTCACAGACTACTCTTGTGGTGACTGGACCAGGGTCTTGAAATTTTTTTTGGACATCAGTATTACACATAGCTACATTAAGTAAGATGTTGGAAGTACTGAAAAAGGAAATTAAAAAAAAAGGAAATGTAATATAATGAAGAGATCTGGTAGAATTGTAAAATTAATTAACCATTGCATGTGGGACCTAAGCTAGCTGCATGAAATTTGTAGGATTATTATTTACATATCACAGCCAAGGTTTTCTAAAGTTATCTTAAATAATTTATAAGATTGATCTTTTCAAAATTCTATCAAGGCTAAATGTCATTAAAAATGTTCAGAACTTATTTAAAGGTTTATGCTTGAGCAGGGCATTTACCTGCTTCACTGCTGATAGTCTAAAAATACCTCCTTGTCCATACTATTATCCATTCTTCACGTCCAATTGCTCTGTTATGGTAATAGTCAGAAGCACACCATGTAGTAATTAATTACAGCTGACTTAAGAAAAGAATATTCCACTCCCCTACTGTTCCACTAGAAGGTCTTTATGCGCTATTAACTCATTCCTGTTTATTAATGCTGTACTGGTAATTCTGACTGCTGAGCTCCAGCTTAGTAACAGTAGGATGATTAAACAACAATTATTGACCTTATAAGTTAGTGAACATTTCTTTTTTTTACCCTATTAACTCATTACAGAAATGTAATAGCAATAATAGTAACAACACTTAAGGACTTATTCTCTCCTTTTTAAGTATGGCAATGTTTAGTATAATTATATATAAAAATAATTAATTATTACCATCTGTGGTAAGGCAGGTAGAAATTTGGTGAACTGGAAAGAGTGGTAGCAAAGAAAAATTAATATACCAAATCAAAATGAATGAATGAATAAAAATAAAATATTCACATTAATATTACACAACAATGCTGAATTTATTTCAAATGCAATTTTTTCTTTGATTCTAGTCATTTTTTTATGCTGTGCTTTTCCTACAAAGTTATACACCGATTGATAAAAAGTACCTCCTTCCATTAGGTGTATGAGGGGTTGACTCACTCGGCTGCTTTCAATGGAACGCTTCTTAGGCCGGCGTCACACTAGAGACAAATACGGATGAGTGAGAGGCGTAAAAACAACGCCTTGTACTCGGACCAATGTCTCTCTATGGGGCAGCTCCAATCATCCATATATTTCTCGCCCGTATTTTAAGGGCCGAGACAATCACAGAATGCTGCGATTGTCAGCGTATTATGGCCAAAATACGCCAATGCAAGTCTATGGGTGGGCGAACGTCCACGTGAGGAACAGCAACAAATGAGTAAGTTAGCTAATTTATTAACAATCATCTTAAATGCAATAAATTACAATTTTTCCCAGTAGCCCCTAAAATCCTATTATGTGTATTTTTGGATGATGGTTTGTAATGGAGAATATGTTTCAAAACTGACACCCTACTAGGCCACATGACTATGTAAAATGTATATAAACTGGTTGTAAAAATTTCAGCAATGTACTAAGAAATTATTCTGTCACCTTGCAGTTGAAGATGTGATTGGTGTAGCATCCGCAACCAGTACCGGCGGGAACATAAGCAGCGGTCCAGGAGTGGGGGCAGCACTGACCAAGCGGAAGTACATTTATTATGACCACCTTGCGTTTTTGGCTCCTATTATGGATCTCAGACCGTAAGTACACACATCACACCACATTACACATATGGTATTTCGGGTGATCTCCAATTTTTTTTATTACATTTCCCAACAGAACTCAGTCCAACATCATTGAGAGGGAGACAGGGTTGGATTCTCAGGCCATTATAGACCTGGTCAGGGAGGTGAAGAGGTGGCTGGCCCATCTTCAAAGCCTTCCAGCTGCAACCCCCAAGCTCCGCCTGCACTAGCATCAGTACCTGCAACAGTTCATGTACCAGGACCTGTCCCAGCAGCTGCACCAGCACCCGGCAGCCTTGAGGAACCAGGCAACAGCAGCAGCCCTACTGTACGTCTGGAGGGCTCCCCCCAGCCTGCTGTCATATCCTGCCATGGGAGACGAAGGTGAGAGATCCCTGCCTCTAATACCTGGAGGCATGCTGACATGGGGGTGCTCAATTACCTTTTCAGGGCTGCCCTGGATGAGGGTGAAAAGGCATATTCCTGCAGCCTGGCCCAGTACCTCCATCCCCTACCCCATGAGGTGAGGCTACGTGTGCGAGGATCCATTCAGATCCTCATTGATGCATGCACACACCCCAATACACCATATGAGGTATTTGAGTTCCTGGAGAGGTGGCAGCTGTCACCCCGTAACCTTCTCCACCTTACCTCCCACACAGATGTGCATGCTCAATTAGGATCTGAGGTACCTCCTCCACATGTGCCTACAACTCAATCCGTTCCCACCGAAATCAACCTTGGCAACAACAGGCCCAAATGGCAGCCTGTAACCCTCCTGCCCAATATAGCCACTTGTACAGACCGAGTGTTGGAGGCTGGCCCCAACCTTGCTTTGGACGACATGGCCATATTGGGGTGTATGATGCATGTGGCTACCATAATCCCCAGGAGTATAATCTCCATTATCCTTATGGCCACTTGCCGCTCAGCAACCTGACCCTGGCCACATCATACATCAGGGCCCAGATTATGCACCCCCCAGGGTGAAGGTCAAGCTGGTCACCCAAGCCAGCAACAAAGAGAGGCTGGTCTCCCGCCCTCACCTCTACCAGCATACCAAGAATTGTAAATTGTTTGGTATTTCCCTGTTTTTGCTTTAGCAAATTTATGTTGATGCTTTTATATATGGTTTAGCAAATCTTGTGGAAAAAAATTAGGCCAAATTTTTCTGGGTCAAAAATCCATATGCCAGAAATATGGTATTCATTATCAAAAGTTACATTTTGGCTTTATAAAGAGTTTAAAAATGCCAAGTTTGGACTCGTATTTAATTAATTCCTTTAAGAACCCAAAACCAAACATCTATAAGTGAAAGTAACTGAACACACACCAAAACTTAAAGGAAAAAATTAGATTTTTATAGAGAGACATATGAACATTACAACAGAGATACAGCCTGATCTTGCCAGGTAGCAGCACCCTAGGTGAAACAAAATAATGTGTGAACACATCACGGACTTTGAGTCCTGAGAGCGGACAACAGAAAGGGATCACATGTGGGCTAAGCCTATCCCAATTGTCCACCACACCTTCAGCAACATCAGATGATGAACAATCATGCATTCTAGTGAAGTTATGTAGGACCACACAAGCTTTGATGACCTCATTTACATTCACATCACTCAGCTGAATGGCTGACTGGAGGACCCGCCATTTGGCACAAAGAAGGCCAAAGGCGCACTCCACCAGTCGTTGGGCAAGTGATAGGCACAAATGAAAGATCCTGCGCTGGTGGTCCAGGTTTCTTTCGCGGATATGGCCTCATTACATGCCTTGTTAATTATCATTATTTATTATTATTATTTATTATTATAGCGCCATTTATTCCATGGCGCTTTACATGTGAGGAGGGGTATACATAATACATACAAGTACAGTAATCTTAAACAAAACAAGTCACGACTGGTACAGGATGAGAGAGGACCCTGCCCATGAGGGCTCACAATCTACAAGGGATGGGTGAGAATACAGTAGGTGAGGGTAGAGCTGGTCGTGCAGCGGTTTGGTGGATCGTGGTTACTGCAGGTTGTAGGCTTGTCGGAAGAAGTAGGTCTTCAGGTTAATTTTGAAGGTTTCCATGGTAGGCAAGAGTCTGATATGTTGTGGTAGAGTGGTAGAGAGTTCCAGAGTAGGGGGGATGTGTGGGTGAAGTCTTGTATGTGATTGTGGGATGAGGAGATAAGAGGGGAGTACAGAAGGAGATCTTGTGAGGATCGGAGGTTTCGTGCAGGTAAGTACTGGGAGACAAGGTCACAGATGTATGGAGGACTCAGGTTGTGGATGGCTTTGTATGTCATGGTTAGGGTTTTGAACTGGAGTCTTTGGGTAATGGGGAGCCAATGCAGGGATTGACAGAGGGGAGAGGCCGGGGAATAGCGGGGGACAGGTGGATTAGTCAGGCACCAGAGTTTAAAATAGATTGGAGGGGTGGGAGTGTTAGAGGGGAGCCACAGAGCAGGAGGTTGCAATAGTCAAGGTGGGAGATGATGAGGGCATGGACTAGGGTTTTTGCAGATTCTTGGTTGAGGAATGTTTGGATCCATGAAATATTTTTGAGTTGAAGTCAGCAGAAAGTGGAAAGGGCTTGGATATGTGGTTTGAAAGAGAGATCAGTGTCAAGGATAACCCCGAGGCAGCGAGCTTCTGGGACTGGAGAGAGTGTGCAGCCGTTTACTTTAATGGATAGGTCCATTGGGGGGGTCACGTGAGATGGGGAAAGATGATTCATTCTGTTTTGTCCATATTAAGTCTTAGAAATCTAGCGGAGAAGAAGGATGACATAGCAGACAGACATTGAAGGATTCTGTTTAGTAGGGAGGTCATATCTGGTCCATAGATGTAGATCTGTGTGTCATCAGCATAGAGGTGATTCTGAAAGCCATGAGATTCTATGAGCTTTTGGAGGCCAAAGGTGTAAATGGAGAAGAGCTGGGGCCCTAGGACTGAACCTTGTGGGACTCCAACGGATAGGGGGCGGTGATGAGGTGGTGTGCGAGTGGGAGACGCTGAATATCTGGTCTGTTAGGTATGACGCAATCCAAGATAGGGCCAACTTTGTGATACCAAGAGATGAGAGGGTCTGTAGTAATAGGGAATGGTCCACTGTGTCAAAGGCAGAGGACAGGTCCAGGAGGAGGAGGACAGAGTAGTGTCCCTGGGCCTTGGCGGCTAGTAGGTCATTGGTGACCTTAGTTATGGCAGTTTCAGTGGAGTGGTGTGACCGGAAGCCAGATTGTAATCGGTCAAGGAGGGAGAAGAAGAGAGGTGGGAGGACAGTTCAAGATGGACATGTTGTTCCAGTAGTTTTGAGGCATAGGGGAGAAGTGATATAGGGTGATAGCTAGATACAGAGGATGGGTCAAGAGAGGGCTTTTTGAGGATAGGTGTGATTGAGGCAGGTTTAAAGCTTGAGGGGAAAACACCAGTTGTTAGTGATATGCTGAAGAGGTGGGTTAGGGTTGGGATGAAGATTGTGGTAAGTTTTTGGATGAAGTGGGATGGGATCGAGTCAAGTGCACAGGTAGTGAGATGTGATCTTGAGAGTAGAGTGGAGAATCAATCTTCTGTAATGGTGGAGAAGTTGGTTTTGGAGGAGGAGGGCAGGGCGGTTAGGAGGAAGGGCACTGGGGGTTGTTGACCAAGACTATCTCTGATGTTATCAATCTTCTCCTTGAAAGGCCTCATCTCCCACTAGGATATAAGGCACAGAATCTACATTGGAGCTTGGAAGCTGACTTGGTGGTGGTAGGTCCAATGGTTATTGCGCAGCCGCCAACCCATAATGGAAGAATTGAAGACTCTAGATTCTCCAGTTCTTCCATAAGCCCCGATGTCTACAAAAGGGAGTCTCCTCCGATAGTCACTAGACGAGGTCATTTCCCTGCTGCCTGAGACACTTGCTAGCATAATGGCATGCCTGCCTGCCTACAAACAAAGCAGGTCAGGCGTGGATGAAAGGAACGGGGCCTAGGTTCCGCTCGACATACCTTCATGGCCTCCACTGGCTTGCTCGTCTGAGCCAGTGACTCCAAAGGATTGGTAAAACTTTGGGCCAACCGAATACTTTGTCTACACTGTGCTCGCTTCAATCTTCGCTCAATGTGCCGAAGATCGATGTGAGTGGACACGGATATTAAGTCCTCCAGTGTAGTAGGAATCTCTCTAATGGCCAGAGCATCCTTTATGTGGTCAGCAAGGCCCCTCCAGAAAACGGGAATCAAGACCTTACCTTGGGACTCCAATTCAGACGCTAAAGTCCAAAACTGGATGGCAAACTGGCTGACCAAAGAAGAGCCCTGTGTTAACATCAAGGGTTGGAGCGTGGCATCATGAGTAACTCGAGGTCCTAAGAAGACCTGTTTGAGGGCTCCTAGAAAGTGAGAGGTGCTCTGAAACAACTGGTCATTAGTATTACGCTCCCACAGATGCGAAGCCCACTCCAACGACCTGTCCGTCAATAGAGACACCACAAATCTCACTTTGGCACACTCAGATGGAAAATATGAGGCCAGTAGCTTCAACAGAATAGCGCACTTGTTCACGAATCCCCTGCAAGCCTTGCTGTCCCCAGAGAACTTATTGGGAAGTGAGAAATATGGGACAGATGGAACAGTAGTTGCAGCAGAAACCCTGGTAGTGGACTCACTTGCAGCTTTTGCCACTAGTGCAGTAAGATCCACTGCTGAAGTCATCTGCTCAAGAGTGGACAACCTGCCTTCCAACTGCTGGATGTACCTCTGTAGACTCTGCTCATCCACCATTACTAGCCTGACCCTAGCACTAGTATACTGATAGCGTTGGCACTAAATTAAAATAAATTATAAAGTGCAATCACAACTCGAGGTCCACCGTGCAGAGATGTGAAACTGCTACTAGTTTGAACAATTGCTTGTAGACATAGAGTGAACACTCGTACACTCAGTGTGAACAAAATGCAGAGTTCCAAGCTTTGGTACTCTACAGAGAGGAAGAGTACAAACGAGTACTTAGTGCTAAGTCCCGTTATCCGTCACAGGACAAAGCATGTGGACTGAACCCGCTCTGCAACAGAACCATGTCAGTAGCACATGGTAACGAAAGAGGCGCTGAGTATGGAGCCTTAACTATGGGTTTGACATGCTCTGCAAACTTCAGATGCTATGCCAAGTGACTAATTGCCCCCACTGATGCTAGCTGCCTACCTACAAGGTTTAGTCCCAAGCTAGATGGACGATTAGCACATGCAGGCAGAGTGGTATAGTCTCCACACACATAACCACACATCAATGATACTAGCGCACCCACCTGTGCCACTGGGGGGCTTTTTATAGCAAAGGCTCCCCCTCAAACACTTACGCCCAGTTGGGTGAGACATCGCCCGTGGGCCAATCCAGAGCTGCCTAATCACACGTGCAGCAAGCGTCCGACCACCAATGAGACGCCACCACATCACGGACATGCTCAGTAAGGTGATCTCTGGACTTGGACTCCAGAGCATCCGGTTGCCACTGCCTGGTTACCATAGACTTGGCTGGAGAGCCAGCAGTAACCAAACAAACAGCATGAGTTTGAGCAAGACGCTGGGAACGGTGTCTATGATCAGCAGCACCTGCAGCAGCCGAAGCTGAATTGGAAACCGCAGAGGCAGGCAAGGTTTGGGATCTAACCTGTGCAGCGGGAGAATCCCGGTGCCTATCACATCTGTATATGTATCTTTCTGGCTCACACACCATGTTGTTTCCCATGTCTGTGTATTTTTTTGGCATTTAGTACCTATTTGTATATTTAATCAGATTCAATAAAAATTTTTTATTTAATTGTGATTTTTTTGTATTCTGCATTTTCTCCTTTCAGTTTAAGTAATCTTTTCTGTATAGTAAAGGCTTGACTACAGTGATATAAAACATACTACTCCTGTACTCTGGAGTGATAATTCACATTTCACTTTCAGGCAGGCTGATGGACAAATCTGAGTTTGGCACGTCCCTGGACAACATAATCTTGCAGAATGCATGCTGTATGAATGAGGCCAATTATTTTCCATTAAAGATCACTCTTCTATTTATTTTTTTCACAAATCAATGGTACAAATGAACAAAAGAAACATGTATTTTGCTCCACTCATAAGTCACTTCTGTCATTCCCCATCTCCTGTTCTGATCACTCAGCAGTCTCTAAAACTTCGCAAATCTGTCTTCACATCTGTATTCAATGAGGGAGCGTACTACTGGTGTTATCTATAATAGTTTATAGTGAGGGCAGAGGAAATTTTTTTTAGGTATACAAGAGAAGAAAAACAGAAAGTGGCTGCAGCTTCTTATTGCTGCAACCTGCAGAGGGGGAAAATATTCAATAATGCAGGATAAAATTCATATTATTGCCAGAGATAGTATTTTGCTATGTGCGCATGTGGCGGATTTGCCTGGGGAAATTTCTGTGCAGATTCTGCATCTCTTGGCAGAAAAGGCAGTGGAAATTCCGCACGTTTTTTGTGCCAATGTCATGCGGTTTTGAAGATGATTGACATGCGGATTTGGATGTGGCTTTGTCTGCGGATTTGTTAGCTCAATAAAGATATACTACTGTAAAAAAATTCCTTTTTCAAGGCCTACCTCCATGGTTGATGTGTTTCAATCAAGATTGGCTCTATTTTTGATTCACCACCCAAACACTCTTCCTCCTTCTGATATATTTGCATTTTAAAAATCCACTGCATTTTTTCAGCCAAACCAAAACCGTATGAAATCCACATGAAATCTGCATCAAATCCGCAAACATTTTTATACTTGAGTGCCTCAATGGAAGTCAATGGGGGAAAAACACTGCAGATCCGCAAGAAGAATTGACATGCTGCAGAAAATAAAATGATGTGAATCAGGGTGGAATTTTCCACAGCATCTGCACACCAATTCTTGATTCCCACTGATTAACCTTGCTTGATCAATCATTTGTGGATTTGGTGCAATTCCTCACAGAAAAACTGCTGCCGATCCGCAACAAATTGTGTCCATAACCTTATACTCCAGTACACACCCAGGACAACTTGCTACAACATGCAGAAATATTTGGAGTTACCTTGATGATTAGTTCTTTTTTTATGGAGAACCTATTTGAAAATCACAGAAAGCCAACATTTTTATTGACACTTTTGAACAACATAATGAATCAGAAAAATTGTATGTAATTAACCTCTACCATCCAAAATACTGAATATACAGTTGTACTCAAAAGTTTACATACCCAGGAAGAATTTTTGCTTTCTTGGCCTTTTTTCAGAGAATATGAATGATAACATCAAAACTTATTCTTCACTCATGGTTAGTGGTTGGGTGAAGCCTTTTGTTGTCAAACTACTGAGTTTTCTCTTTTTCCAACCTGGGACTGGAGGGCATGTACAGTGGGGCAAAAAAGTATTTAGTCAGTCAGCAATAGTGCAAGTTCCACCACTTAAAAAGATGAGAGGCGTCTGTAATTTACATCATAGGTAGACCTCAACTATGGGAGACAAACTGAGAAAAAAAAATCCAGAAAATCACATTGTCTGTTTTTTTTCATTTTATTTGCATATTATGGTGGAAAATAAGTATTTGGTCAGAAACAAAATTTCATCTCAATACTTTGTGATATATCCTTTGTTGGCAATGACAGAGGTCAAACGTTTCTGTAAGTCTTCACAAGGTTGCCACACACTGTTGTTGGTATGTTGGCCCATTCCTCCATGCAGATCTCCTCTAGAGCAGTGATGTTTTTGGCTTTTCGCTTGGCAACACGGACTTTCAACTCCCTCCAAAGGTTTTCTATAGGGTTGAGATCTGGAGACTGGCTAGGCCACTCCAGGACCTTGATATGCTTCTTACGAAGCCACTCCTTCGTTGCCCTGGCGGTGTGCTTTGGATCATTGTCATGTTGAAAGACCCAGCCACGTTTCATCTTCAATGCCCTTGCTGATGGAAGGAGGTTTGCACTCAAAATCTCACGATACATGGCCCCATTCATTCTTTCATGTACCCGGATCAGTCGTCCTGGCCCCTTTGCAGAGAAACAGCCCCAAAGCATGATGTTTCCACCACCATGCTTTACAGTAGGTATGGTGTTTGATGGATGCAATTCAGTATTCTTTTTCCTGCAAACACGACAAGTTGTGTTTCTACCAAACAGTTCCAGTTTGGTTTCATCAGACCATAGGACATTCTCCCAAAACTCCTCTGGATCATCCAAATGCTCTCTAGCAAACTTCAGACGGGCCTGGACATGTACAGGCTTAAGCAGTGGGACACGTCTGGCACTGCAGGATCTGAGTCCATGGTGGCGTAGTGTGTTACTTATGGTAGGCCTTGTTACATTGGTCCCAGCTCTCTGCAGTTCATTCACTAGGTCCCCCCGCGTGGTTCTGGGATTTTTGCTCACCGTTCTTGTGA
Organism: Dendrobates tinctorius; assembly: GCF_039654945.1. NCBI lineage: Eukaryota > Metazoa > Chordata > Amphibia > Anura > Dendrobatidae > Dendrobates > Dendrobates tinctorius. The sequence goes on from NW_027361936.1 coordinate 1,169,847, forward strand.
TCATTCTGACCCCACGGGGTGGGATTTTGCGTGGAGCACCAGATCGAGGGAGATTATCAGTGGTCTTCTATGTCTTCCATTTTCTAATTATTGCTCCCACAGTTGATTTCTTCACTCCAAGCTCGTTGGCTATTGCAGATTCAGTCTTCCCAGCCTGGTGCAGGGCTACAATTTTGTTTCTAGTGTCCTTTGACAGCTCTTTGGTCTTCACCATAGTGGAGTTTGGAGTCAGACTGTTTGAGGGTGTGCACAGGTGTCTTTTTATACTGATAACAAGTTTAAACAGGTGCCATTACTACAGGTAATGAGTGGAGGAAAGAGGAGACTCTTAAAGAAGAAGTTACAGGTCTGTGAGAGCCAGAAATCTTGATTGCTTGTTTCTGACCAAATACTTATTTTCCACCATAATATGCAAATAAAATGAAAAAAAAACAGACAATGTGATTTTCTGGATTTTTTTTTCTCAGTTTGTCTCCCATAGTTGAGGTCTACCTATGATGTAAATTACAGACGCCTCTCATCTTTTTAAGTGGTGGAACTTGCACTATTGCTGACTGACTAAATACTTTTTTGCCCCACTGTATGTGTTACCGGTCATTGACTAATTTTTTATTACCACAGCGAGCTCTGAATTTACTCTTTTAAAGGGTCTCACACTAGGTCAGAACTTCTGATTAAGTCAAGTAATTAGAAATTCAATGGGTGGAGAAATTATAAGGCAGGAAGGAAGTGGAGACAACTATTTGCCAAAAATGAATAGTACAACTTACAAGATAGATAATGGGGTGGGATTCCTAGAAGAGAATATTTTTTTAGAGCCCCCGTAACATTTTGTACATAGGTAAATAGTTACATAAAAAGGAGGAAAACATTTGATATGTGAGGAACAACATGGTATAGTCTTGGATGCAAAAATTGTCAGTTGTTATAACTAGAGTTCAGCGCTTACCGAATAAGCTACAGAGGGAACCCATATAAATGGTTCACTCTGGCTGATCAGCTGTTCGGCTCCGCAGCTGCATATGTTGAAGCTGTGTCACAGTCACAACACCCAGGTCATCCATGAATGTGTTGTGACTGTAACACAGCTGCGACACATGCAGCTGCGGAGCCGGACAGCTGATCAGCCAGCATGCTCCATGTATACTGGTTTCCTCTGCAGCTTATTTGGTAAGCGCTATAGCTTGCCGAATAAGGCCTCTTTCACACATCAGGTTTTCGCCGTCAGGTGCGATCCGGCGCTTTTGACAGAAACCGGATCCGGCGAAATGCAATGCCGGATCCGGTTTCCCCCCCCATTGACTTGCATTTGCGCCGGATCGCGCCGGATGGCCATGCGTTTCATCCGGTTTTCGCCGGATCCGGCAATGTGTCGCAATGTGTCGCGATCCGGCGTCTGGAAAAAACGGTGACTGTAACGTTTTTTGTCTCCGGCGAAAAAGCCGGACACGCCGGATCCGGCGCGTCCGGCTTTTTCACACAATGAAAGCCTATGAGCGCCGCAATGCGCCGGATCCGGCCAAAGCCGGATCCGGCGGCCGGATCCGGTTTTTTGGTCTGAGCATGCTCAGTAGCTCTGCCCACAAGACATATATAAAAGCAAGACAGTGGGACCCACAGCCACACCCAACATGCCACCCAAGACAGCAACCAGGCGCAGGAGAAGGCAGGAGACATCTGCAGCAGCACCATCAGCACCACCCCAATTGGAGCAGCATGCTGAACAACGGGAGGGGAGTCCAGCAGCAGATGAGAGACGGTAATTATCAAATCACCCATTCCTCCAAACTAGGGCTATTGAATATCAAGATATTCATTGGCCCTTTGTTTCTCTTTATTCAACAGCCACCCAATAGATGCAGCAGCAGCAGCAATGGCAGCAGCTGGAACACCACCCACAGGCATGGAGTGTGGCCACCAGGAAGACAGCACATCATCTTCTGGGAGCCCTCCCTCGCATCGTCAGCGTTTGACGGTAAGTTTTTATTTCCAAAATCCATCTTCTCTGTAATATATGTCTATTCATTGCCTTTTATTTCAAAACAGGAATCACAAGATGAAGAGGAGCTCCCAGAAGAAGAAGGAAGGGGTGGACAGACACCTGGAGTGGGCTCACAATTGGTAAGTTTTTTGCATCAAACGCAGAAACACAACATCACACTACACACAACACATAGAAAACAATGTTCTGCAGACCACACACAGCAAACAAATGCCTACATCCAAAGACATAACATTTTTTGTTTTCTTCTCTAGTCTTCCCAATCTGGTGCTTGGCCAAGAGGTCAGTGCCTCCCAGGGTCGTCGGCGACAGCAACGCGGCGGTAACCAGCGTGTAAGTATAAATATTTTTGCTTTGTTTTTTTGCACTTTTTATTTCATTTCTTTTGTGGAGGCTAATTATGTTATTTTTGTCTTTTTCTTTAACAGCCTTCACAGCGTGCTCCCGACTCTGACGGTGAGGATGGAGGGATTGATGTGGACCGCCTCATCGATCTCGTCAGAGAAAGGGAGCCGCTCTGGAATATGGCTGACCGCCGCCACGCTGACCTGATCGTTACCCGACGACTCTGGGAGGAAATCTGTTCGCTCCTTGTGGGCCGCTGGGAGGACCTCGAAGCTCGGGCCCAGATTAAAGAGCGTAAGTATATACAGTACCGGTTGCTTGATGTAAACCAGTGTTTCCCGAACTCCAGTCCTCGTGGTCCCCACGGATCATGTGTTCAGGATTTCTATTTACTATGGAAATCCTGAAAACATGACCCCTGGGGACCATGAGGACTGGAGTTTGGGAAACACTGATGTTGTATACTAACCACTCCTTTCTCGTTTCAGGGAACAGAATTGAGATCGTTTCAAGAAGGAGTTCAATAAAGAGATGCGGGCCCCGAGTGGATCTGGAGGACGCAGGAGCAAGTACAAGTACGCAGAAGCCCTGTCGTTCCTCCGGGAAACAATGGTCACCAGAAGGTAAATATTACACACCACATGTGAAAAAAAATGTTAGATGTAAATTTTTTTTTCAGCCAGGACCATACCATGTCAGTATTTTAATTGTTTTTTTTTCTCTTTATTCCACAGCACGGTGAGCAGCACTCGGGAGCCGGCACGATTGGACCCTTCTGAGGCGATCCCTGAGGAGACCGGCACCGAGGGACACTTCGACCGCCCCGGTACATCTGCACCTTCCCAGCCTTCCAACACATTCGACCCATCTGTCCCATCCACCAGCACAGGAGCATCGTGGCCGCCTACATTACATGAAGCTGCTGGTGAGGAGATCGCTTTCCCTTTACCCCACCCTTCTGCCCCTGCCACCTCTAGTACACCTGCGGGTACTGGGCGGCAGCGGCAGAGGGGTCAGGAAAAGACTTATGCGCCAGAGTTCTTGCATCTGAATGCATCTTTCCAGAACTGTCTAAAAGTCTTGTCAGAGCAAATCTCCGCAGGCTATCAGCAGATCAACTCCAGCATTCTTGAGGTGAAGACACTTCTGCAAACCATGCATTCAGAAGCAAGATCTTCGCCAAACCACACCTTTTTCAGGTCTGTTGTGGAGCGCATGGAAACGCTCTCTCCTGCCCAGCAGATGCATGTAATGCATTCATGCCACGCTGCTCTCCAGCAAGTTACCTCCCAACCTCCTCCTCCTCCCACCACAGTAGTTCCTCCACCTGCACCCCCTCCAGCCACTTTCCATCCTCCCCCTCCTATTACATCTACACCCCCTCCAGCCACTTTCCATCCTCCCCCTCCTATTACATCTACACCCCCTCCAGCCACTTTCCATCCTCCCCCTCCTATTACATCTACACCCCCTCCAGCCACTTTCCATCCTCCCCCTCCTATTACATACCATCCACCTCCAGCCACTTTCCATCCTCCCCCTCCTATTACATACCATCCACCTCCCCAGCACCATCCACCTCCCCAGCACCATCCACCTCCCCAGCACCATCCACCTCCCCAGCACCATCCACCTCCCCAGCACCAGCAACCTCCCCAGTACCAGCAACCTCCACAGTACCTGCAAACTCCCCAGTACCAGCAACCTCCCCAGTACCAGACATCTCCCCACTTCCAGCAACCTGCCCCGTACCAGACATCTCCCCACTTCCAGCAACCTGCCCCGTACCAGACATCTCCCCACTTCCAGCAACCTGCCCCGTACCAGACATCTCCCCACTTCCAGCAACCTGCCCCGTACCAAACTCCTTCCCCATACAACTTGCCATCATCATCTGCTCCTACAGTCCCTGCCCAACCCTCCACTCCACCACCCACCACCTCTTCTGCTTCCCACATGTCCACCCATTCTGTAGTTTTTTCCACACCTTCACCTCTAACTGTTCCTTCCCCACCACGATCCCAGTCCTCTCTCCACACTCCCAGTGTCGAAGTGTCCCGCAGCCCCTACAGCAGTATTTCCACCACACACTACACAGATTTATAATGTGTGTATTTAAATAAAAATGACCAGTTTTATGGTTTCAGTTTTATAGTTTCAAAGTTTTATTAAACAAGTTTATTAAAATTTTTAAAAAGTTTACTAAAAAAACATTTTTCAATAAAAGTTAAATTATTTTACACTGGTTGTCTGTCATTTCTTTCTGCGGCGAAAAAGGTTAAATACAGGGTATTTAAAAGGTGAAATGGTATTCAAAACTAGGTATATAACTGTGGGTAAATTTTAGCTTTTTGCCACAGTTGTGTTCCTGGTTGTGTTTGAAGCCAAGTATTTCACCTAAAAAGTTGTGTTTATTGTTGGTGATTTCCTAACAATGTACACAACTTTTGTTAAAAGGTGAAATACTTTGCATAAAACTCAACCAGGTACACACCTGTGGCCTAAAGCTAAAAATAGAGACCATGACAAGATAGCCAACTTTGGTTGGCAAAGGTATATACTGTTGGTACAGAAGGTACACAAGTTTGGTTGGGCACAAATCTTTCACACTCTGTCATCCTGCCAGTGTACTCTGCCTTGAGGTGACATAAAGTATAGTGCAAAATTGTCCCTCATTACTGAAACCGTCACAGAACTTCTAGTGGTAATGTCATGGTAATCTTGCAAGGTGGTTTCTTCAGAGGTGTCCTCAATGGAAATGGGTTCCTTGCAGATAACAAAATTGTGGAGTACCACGCACGCTTTGATCACCTCGTCCACAGTTTCTGTCTTGAGGTTGATCGCAGTCAATAGGACCCGCCATTTGGCTGTCAGAATACCAAAGGTACATTCAACCATTCTTCTTGCTCTTGTGAGGCGGTAATTAAAAATGCGTTTTGGTCTTGTCAATCCTCTGCTAGAGTATGGTTTCAAAAGGTGTTCTGACAGCTGGAAGGCTTCATCCCCTACACAGACAAATGGCATAGGTGGACCAGATGTTTGCGGCAGCGGTCTAGGTGGTGGGAACTGGAAGGTGTTTCCATACAGTTTACGCCCCATGGCAGACAGTTTGAAAACTTGAGAGTCATTGGAGCGGCCATAGGCCCCAATATCAACCGCAATAAATTTGTATTCCGCGTCAGCGATGGCCATGAGGACAATTGAAAAATATTTCTTGTAATTGAAATATTCCGATCCCGATCCAGCTGGCTTTACAATGCGGATATGTTTCCCGTCCACAGCGCCCAAGCAGTTTGGAAACTGACATATCTGTTGAAACTTGTCAGCAATTTCAATCCACCTCTCTGTTGTGGTCTCTGGTAAAAACTCTTCAGCTAAGGAGTCCCAAAGTGCACGGCATGTGTACTTCACAATTCCAGATATGGTGGAAATCCCAAGTCTGTACTGGAAATGCAGTGACGAAAGGGATTCTCCAGTTGCAAGAAATCTGTGGGGAATTAAAAAACAATAAATTAGTTTTAAATCACAGCATTACATACCAAAACTGACCTATAACACTTGGAGATACAAACTACCACCAACAAGATTGCTGTGAAAGTGTGCTCTGATGCGATCATATCCAATAAATGTGGCTTACCTTAAAGTCACCATCAGACGCTCTGCGGGTGAAACAGAGAAGCGGCAATAGGTGTCCGCTTTTCTTATGAGGTGTGCAATGCGCTCCACCAAGTAATCAAAATTCTCCATTTTCATCCTAACATATCCAAAAAATTTATCCGGGTTTCGTCGAAGGTCCATGCATAGTGTAGAATAGACCCCACGCGTCATTCTCTTGGCTGTGATGGGGTGGATCCACAAACGTCGTCTACGATGCCTGATGCGCTGCTGTCTCGCTCTCTCCTTCTCCAGAACAATCACCCTCAAACGATTTGCCTCCGCTGTAAAATCCGCCAAATTCTTCAAAATATTTCCAATGACAACATCCATCTTCGCCAGTAACTTGCTCTTCTCTCCAACCTGCACTTTCTCCTCTACAACCTGTCAAAGAAGGGCTGTAGGAACATGCTATATATAGTTTTCCAGTAGCCAATCCCGTTCGGAAGGCCACATGGGTCAATTTTAAAAACCGGATCCGGCGTAATCCGTCGAAAAACGGATAGAAAAACGGATGAACCGGATGAGACGGATCCGGTTTTGTCTGTCCAGAAAAAGACGGATCCGGCAGAAAACCGGATCCGTCACATCAGGTTTTACGAAACATTTGCCGGATCCGGCGTTCCGGCACGACGCCGGATCGCGCCTGACGCCGAAAACCTGATGTGTGAAAGTAGCCTAAGCAGGGACACAATCAAATTCATTCAGCTCTAGTTATAACACTCAAAGAAAGCCTAACAGAACAATGTGCATGGCTAGACTAGCAGAGATTCGAGAATACAAGCAGGTGCAGAGCTGCTAAGGGTTTTATTGTCAGAGTAAATTGTTCAAAGTTAATCCTGGAGAAAGTTGGTAACGATATATTTAATTTTGAAAAAGTATTTATGATGTTAGACATCTGAAGATACACTGTACAAGACTGAAAGTCTATGTCCTTTATCAAAATAAAACTAAGGTTAACTTGATGCAGTAAAAAATAAACTCCAATTAAAAAAGAAAAGTAAGGCATAGAGTTTATATTAAATATACTGTATGTCAGCAGCAGAAATAATGGGATGGAATTAGTATCTATCAATAATGTAAAATTATTAAATATTATACATTTCAAGTCTTTCATCACTCTAAAAACAGCAACAAAAATCTTAAATAGCTCAATATTATACAATGAATTTGAAATATGAAGGTGGAAAATATTCTCCGATAAAACTATGATGGATAGAATAGCTAGTATTTTTCAGATTATTTTGCAGTCATTTTGGATGTGTTTTTTCTTTTCTCTGTTAGATAAGTAACTTTGAAGTCTTATGGCTCATTAAGGCCGGTTTCACATTTGCGGTTGTGTCCGCAGCATTTCTGATACATACATACGCATGCATCGTGTTTTCCTATCTTTTACGTTGTGGACGCAGGTACATGCGTTTGTATACATTTGACCGCATTTGCTTACGCATGCATCGTTTTGGGTTGTGCAGCGGGGTGCAGCTAATGCAACATGTTGCAATTTTGGAGGCATCAAATTGCCGCCACCATATGCATGTGGACGCTTGCGTAAGGAGAGCATCTAAACAACGCATTACAGTCTATGGGAACGCATGCGAACGCAAGCACATGCATTCGCTTGCTTTTGCGTATGCATGTGTTTTTCTGAGTAAATATATCCAGGAACTGGTTTTAGCCACCCCCCACACAAAGATGTACAAAAAGAGGGTGTGGGCACTGGAAGTGCAGTACTCTCCAGACTGTGGAAGAGATTGGAAGACTCCAGACTGTGGAAGAGATCTGTGAAGACACTGAATTTACCAAAATGTGAGTATACAAGCTAATGTCTGTGTGTTTGTTTTTCTCCATGCAGTCTGTAATCATTTCTGTCTCTTTCTTGCTGCATTCATCACCATATCACCATGGCCTCAAGTCCAGAGCACACCCAACACACCGGACAGGAGTCTGAAGTGAGTACATTTGCAACTGATTGATAAATATTTACTGTCACTTTGCATATGTGGCAAAATAATGTATTTTCTTTTACAGAACACTTCAATAAGTGCAGAGGAGCAGGAGCAGCAGACTCAGGCCCAAGTTCCAGTGGCAAGATGGCGTGCAAGTTTTTTTTTTCTTGACTGTTTATTGTTTTTCTTGACTGTTTTTTCTTTCTCTTTTTTTAAAATTGTATTTTGTTTCCAACATTAATGTCTTTCTTTCATTTCTAGGTTCCTCAACGGGAGGAGGACTACCTGGACAACGACCTCCTGATCACATTAGTGCAGGAGAGAGCTGCGTTGTGGGACACCGGGAGCAGCAGCACTCTGACGACGTGGTGATTCGGCAGCTGTGGAATGAGGTAGCCAGAGCAATGATGGATGACTGGGACAACACCATGCCATGAGTCAGAAAGAAGGAATTTCATAAGTATTGCAATGTAGTCTGACATGGCAGTGAACCTGTAAAGCCGGGATCACAAAACCATGTGTGATGCGATAAACTCCTGCGAGTTTCTTGCATCACACATGGTTGTGTGATCCTGGCCTAGAGTGCATTGTTTAACCCTTTTTCCCTTCACAGTGAACAAAGTCAGAACCCGTTGGTGTTCAATGAAGGATCGCTTCAACAAGGACTTGTGAAAGGAGATCCAAGTTCACAGTGGTGCTGCAGCAAGGATAGGAAAATACAAGTATCACAGGATGCTGGCTTTCCTGAGACCTGTCCTTGCTCAGAGAATGTAAGTATTTTTGTGTTGTATTCCATTGTGTTGTATTCCCTAATCTGAATTTTTCTATTCCACAAGAGTTGGTGCTTGTACAATAGTTATTTTTTGGTTGCAATGTTTTTCCTTTCTTTTCATAGAACCCGGAGCAGCACCCTAAAACCTGGATCATCCTCTGGAGCAGTCATTCAGCGTACAGTCTTGGAGCAGTCCCAGCCATCCACCAGTGATGCAGCAAGTGGGCCGGTGTCACAGGCTGGAGAACAGGCAGCTGGTCCATCCGGTTTTCCCCTGTCCCAGGCCTCTGCCTCTTTTTGTTGGGTCTTCCCACCAGTGGCAGAAGGCCTCAGACAGGACACTCATGCCCTAGTTTCTTCACTTAAGCTCTGTCTTCCAGAATAGTCTGAAGGCGGTGGGAGATATACTGGAAAGTGGTTTGGCTCATATTGACACACTTTTCCAGGCTGTCAACCAACGCCTTGACCATCTGGAAGCTGACCTCCAGAGACTGGCGCACCATTTTTTCCTGTGATTGAGTGGGGCATGTCGGAACACCTTATGCCTAATCTCCAGCTGAATGTGATGCAGGCCTGCAATGCTGCTTACGTTCATGCTATGCCACAGACTTGGTACTACCAGCAGCCACAGGTGTCATTTCCAACTGTGCCACCACTTACGCAGTTTACCTCAGTACCGAGTTCTGCAGCATACCATTGTACGGCCACCACCATGCCCAGTCCTGCCGCACACCACTACAGTGCCAACACCATGCCGGGTGCTGTTGAAAGCCACTCCACTACCACGCCGAGTCCTGCTCCTGCATGGCTGTCCACCACCAACAACACACCGAATCCTGCTCCTGCACGGCCATCCACCACCACCACCATGCCGGTAATGGAAATAACATGGCTATCCACTGCCACCGCCATGATGAGTACGGAAAATACACGGCCATCCACCGCCACCACTCCCACCCTTCCAAGGAGACGAAGAAGACAGCAAGCAACTCATGGAAAACACAAGAAGAGAAGACGGGAAACGAGACGTGAAAAAGAACTGTCATGGCAGGGGGAAATTAAAATTATTCCCATACAACTGTTGGCCTATGTCCTAGCTTTTAAATGTCTGTGAGTCCTTGCCATGGCCAAAACATCCAATGTCCACAGCTGCAATGGCCATGAGCACTATGTAAAAATATTTTTTTATAATTAAAGTACTTGGATGCACTTAGAGCCGGTTTGGTAATACGAATATGTTTTCCATCCGCTGCTCCCAAACAGTTGGGGAAATTACAATGTTCCAAGAATTTTTCTGCAGTTTCCTGACAGATTTCCATGGTGGGTAGGGGATAAATTCCTCACACAGAACGTCACACAAAGCCCAGCAGGTGTCAGCAACAATTCAAGAAAGGGTGGAAATGCCAATCCGGAACTGGAAATGGAGCGATGATAGGCTCTCTCCGGTAGCCAGGAATCTGTTGAACAGAGAAAGAAAAAAAATATTCAGAACAGTAATATTTATGACAGGGGTTTTGCAAAACAGAAAAAGGAAAAAAAATTAAGTACATTGCAGAACAATAATAATTATGACAGGCGTTTATTTTTAAATATTACGTACCTTAGTGTCACCAGCAGACGTTCCTCAGCAGGAATCGCTCTACGGAGCTGGGTGGCTTGCCTGCTGATGGCTCCTTGTACACGAATCAGCAAATCCCGGAAGCTCTCTTGAGACATCCTCGTGTACTCAAAATATTTATCCGGGCTTTCACGGAGCTCACTGAATAAGGAGTGGTAGGCTCCACGGCTATCCCAGACTTCAACAATGGGGTGTTGCCAAATTTGCTGACACAGTCTTCTCCGCCTTTGTACTTTCTGTTCTTGCTTACAAGCAAAGGCAAAGGCAAGAAACAAGTTGATATCCAAATCCAGATTCCGATAGAAACTCTCCATGTGAAGATCCATCTTGACGCCGGATAAAGGAGCAAAAACTGAGGATTTCATCTGTACAAGGGTCTATATACATTAATCCCATGAGAAACGCCCATTAGGCATTGCTTGTGTCAAGGAAAATCTGGAAATTTTTTTCCCTATGGAACACATGCGCATAAAAAACACAAATGCATGCAAAAACGCATGCAAACGCATACAAACGCAGTGTTTTTTTGACGTCATGCATAAGCTGATGCAGCTAAAAAACACTGAGTTTGCATGTGTTTGCATGTGTGTTAGCATGCATTTGTGGTTGCAGACAATACGCTGCCGACTCAACCGCAAATGTGAACCTAGCCTAAGACATCTTTGGACATTGGTCCTAGATAAGATCACTAAAGCACAGTCTGGTCACTTGCCTCCCAACATGAACATGTCAGCTTCATTCATTTCTGTAAGGCTGGACCGCTCAGGAGAGCCGGGGCCAGTCCATGCACTGCTGCTCAATCTCGAACCTATTTGAATGGACGACTGAGTGAACCTTTTTTACAGAGTACACAATGAGAAAGCAGTAAAAATAAGACTAAAGGCAGAACATTGTTTGCTCTGTGCCCCTAACTCCAAAAAAGAAATGGAAACACTGTTGAATTTTTCACTAATGTGATTATATAATTTGAAATAATATCTAAGTACATCATTCTGAATACCAATAAAAGAACTAAAAAAATCATTCTTCATAATGCTGTGTAAATCTATCCTAAAATTCCAATCTTTTTATGAGAATTCCTTTAAATACAAGCTTCTATTGCATTTTCATTTGGCACAGCAGGTGTCAGTACATGTTTAGAAAATCAATACAAATGCAGTAAGAGAAAAGAAGATCTTACATTGTTAGTTGCTTTTTGGTCAGCAGTAAAAATATTACAAGAAAATTCACTTTTACTAAAAATGTGATGAAAATCACTGTAGAATTAGGAAATTTAACAACTAATTTCACATATACATTTTACATGTACATTATTGCTATCATCATTATGGTTCATTTCTGAATTAAAAATAAAACAAAAAATTTAATTTGCAACACTATAAAGTTAATTTAATTTTCCAGATTTTGAAAATGAACAAATGTCATTCATTTTCATTGTTATATAAAATGTATGTTTTTTATGAATTAATCATATGGGTTTGATAATATAAGTTTTAGTTGTAGTCAATTGAAATTGGTGTAATCAACAGCTTAAAGTTAGAATTAAACTTATTACAGTTTGGTACAGTTATCTAAGTTCACTGCATGGACTTAAATTTATGTTCTTCTGTCTCACATACATTGAGCAACTTAAAATAATTTTACACTATTTATGTAGCTGTATAATAAAAAGACAAGGGTTCTTTTGGAAACTGATCTAAACAACCACTCAGAGAAATGTTTTGCTGCATAAACACTTGACAATTAAAGTAATCCTTAACATCACAATTAAAATTTAAAGGTTTTTTCCCAATAACAAACTACATTTTAATCAAAAGATCTTGAAATAGAAATAAATTCTACCATTGGATGTGTTAACAATTGTTCATACAGTATGCTGAGAAAATCTGATAAATGTGCCCCTGATATGTACTGAATTATGGCTGTGTCTAATCATGCAGGGACATGGTCTGATCATATCACTTCTCCTGGGCAGGAGAGGAAACCAAAGAGAATGTACAGACATTACAACATAGGATCACAGGTTATTCTTTCTGCAAAGTAAATCATTTGCTGCTTCTTTTTAAACATGTTTACCTCACTAAATGCAGCAGCTGAGATCCTATACTGTCTTGTCTGTATACTCTCTTTTCCTTCCTCTCCAACCCAGTAAACATGGTAAGTTCAGGACATGTTCCTGCACAAACCAGGAGATATAAACACCTGAACCCATCACGTCCTAGTTCAGACCAGGAAAATCCCTAATCTGACCCTGATTTGTCCCTGCTTGACCACGGTAGCTAGCACCACAAGTATACGCAATGGCGCCCCCACTCAATGTCAACTTACCCTGAATGTCCATAACTTCACCTGCGCTAAACAATTTGCAACACTAAAATAATAACAATAAAGTGAAATGCACAAAAATATGAGGAAGAGGCACAGGCTTATGAACATGTTCACGCAGACACACAGGAAAGACAGACAAAAATAATAAGAAGAACCACACAACAAATGGAATGCATGAAAACACCCCATATCCCACATGTTAACCCCTTCATGACCTTTGACGCCATGTAGGCGTCATGAAAAGTCATGCCAAAACGACCCATGACGCCTATGTGGCGTCATGAATAGATTGCTCCCCTGCGGGTCGGGTGACCGGGGTCACTGAAAGGTCACCGGACCCGCACACAGAGGACACCTTATAGTTAACCACAGGGGGTGTGGCTTAGCCCCCACGTGCCTATGATCACTCTGATTGACTGTTAAAAGTGAAACTGCTAATCAGTGCGATTGTAATATTTCATCAATGAAATTTGATGAAATATTACAAATCCAGCCATGGCCGATGATGAAATAGCATCGGGCATGGCTGGAGACACTGAACCCCCCCAACTGACTGACAGCGCCGATCGGCCGCCGCCACCATCTGACAGCGCCGATCGGCAGCCGCTGCCAAAATCTGCTCCCCCCGCCTTCCCTCCGGTCCCCCCCAGCAGTGCCCGCCGGGAATCTGTGACCTGCAGATTCATTCATTTATTTTGATCACTTTTGCAGTGATCAAAATAAAAAAAAGTAAATCACCGCCTCCTTTATCACCCCCATAGGTAGGGACATATAATAAAATAAAGAAAATATTTTTATTTTTATTTTTCCATTAGGGTTAGGGTTAGGGCTAGGGTTAAGGTTAGGGCTAGGGCAAGGGTTAGGGCTAGGGTTAGGGTTAAAGTTGGAATTTGGGTTAGGGTTAGAAATAGGGTTAGGGTTAGAATTAGGGTTAGGCTTAGAATTAGGGTTAGGGTTGGAATTACGGTTAGGGATGGAATTACGGTTAGGGTAGGAATTACGGTTAGGGTTGGAATTAGGGTTGGGATTAGGGTTAGGGGTGGGTTGGGGTTGGAATTACAGTTAGGCTTGTGGTTAGGATTAGAGCTAGGATTAGGGTTAGGGGTGTGTTGAGGTTAGGGGTGTGGTTAGGGCTATGATTAGGGTTGGGATTAGGGTTAGGGGTGTGTTGGGGTTAGGGTTGGAGATAGAATTGAGGGGTTTCCACTGTTTAGTCACATCACGGGGTCTCCAAACACGACATGGCGCCACCATTTATTCCAGCCAATTTTGCATTCAAAAAGTTAAACAGTGCTCCCTCCAATTCAAGCCCCGACGTGTGCCCAAACAGTGGTTTACCCCCACATATGGGGTATCTGCTCACTCAGGAAAAATTGCACAACAAATTTGGGGGTCCAAATTTATCCTGTTACCCTTGGGAAAATAAAAAATTTGGTGCTAAAAATCATTTTTTGAGGAAAAATTTTTTTTTTAATTTTCACGGCTCTGCTTTATAAACTTCTGTGAAGCACTTGGGGGTTCAAAGTTCTCACCACACATCTAGATAAGTTCCTTCGGTGGTCTAGTTTCCAAAATGGGGTCACTTGTGGGGGAATTCCACTGTTTAGGTACATCGGGGCTCTGCAAACGTAACATGACGCCCGCAGACCATTCCATCAAGTCGGCATTTCAAAATGTCACTACTTCCCTTCCGAGCCCCAACGTGTGCCCAAGCAGTGTTCCCCCCACATAAGGGGTACCAGCGTACTCAGGACAAACTGGACAACAACTTTTGGGTCCAAACTTATCCTGTTACCCTTGTGAAAATAAAAAAAATTGGTCTAAAAATCATTTTTTGAGGAAATTTTTTATTTTTTTTATTTTCACGGCTCTGCTTTATAAACTTCTGTGAATAACTTGGGGGATCAAAGTGCTCACCACACATCTAGATTAGTTCCTTGGGTGGTCTAGTTTCCAAAATGGGGTCACTTGTGGGGGTTTTCCACTGTTTAAGTACATCAGAGGCTCTGCAAACTTAACATGACACCAGCAGACCATTCCATCAAGTTGGCATTTCAAAACATCACTACTTCCCTTCCGAGCCCCAACGTGTGCCTAAACAGTGGTCCCCCCACATATGGGGTATCAGCATACTCAGGACAAACTGGACAACAACTTTTGGGGTCCAAATTTATCCTGTTACCATTGTGAATATAAAAAATTGTAGGCTAAAAATCATTTTTTGAGGAAATTTTTTTTTTTTCTATTTTCACAGCTCTGCTTTATAAACTTCTGTGAAGCAATTGTGGGTTCAAAGTGCTCACCACACATCTAGATTAGTTCCTTGGGTGGTCTAGTTTCCAAAATGGGCTCACTTTAGGTGTATTCCACTGTTTAGGTACATCAGGGGCTCTGCAAGCGTAACATGACACCCGCAGACAATTCCATCAAGTCGGCATTTCAAAATGTCACTACTTCCCTTCCGAGCCCCAATGTGTGCCCAAACAGTGGTCCCCCCATATATGGGGTATCAGCATACTCAGGACAAACTGGACAACAACTTTTGGGGTCCAAATTTATCCTGCTACCCTTGTGAAAATAAAAAATTGTAGGCTAAAAATCATTTTTTGAGGAAAAAAAAGTTTTTTTACTTTCACGGCTCTGCTTTATAAACTTCTGTGAAGCACCTGGAGGTTCAAAGTGCTCACTATGCATCTAGATAAGTTCCTTAGGGGGGTCTAGTTTCCAAAATGGGGTCATTTGTGGAGGAGCTCCAAAGTTTAGGCACACAGGGGCTAACGATTGGAGCTAATTTTCCATTCAAAAAGTCAAATGACGCTCCTTCCTTTCTGAGCCCTGCCGTGCGCCCAAACAGTGGTTCCCCCACATATGGGGTACCAGCATACTCAGGACAAACTGGACAACAACTTTTGGTGTCCAATTTATCCTGTTACCATTGTGAAAATAAAAACTAGCGGGCTAAAAAATCATTTTTGAGCAAAAAAAAATTATTTTTTATTTTCACTGCTCTGCTTTATAAACTTCGGTGAAGCACTTGGGGGTTCAAAGTGCTCACCACACATCTAGATAAGTTCCTTCGGGGGTCTAGTTAGTTACAAAAATGGGGTCACTTATGGGGGAGTTCCAATGTTTAGGCACACAGGGGCTCTCCAAACGCGACATGGTGTCCGCTAACGATTAGAGCTAATTTTCCAATCAAAAAGTCAAATGGCGCTCCTTCCCTTCCGGGCCCTGCCATACGCCCAAACAAGTGGTTTATGACCACATATGAAATATTGGTGTCCTCAGGAGAAATTGCCCAACAAATTTTAGGATCCATTTTATCCTGTTGCCCGTGTGAAAATGAAAAAACTGAGGCTAAATAAAATTTATGCGGAAAAAAGTACTTTTTTTTACGGATCAATTTGTGAAGCACCTGGGGGTTCAAAGTGCTCACTATGCATCTATATAAGTTCCGTGGAGGGTCTAGTTTCCAAAATGGGGTCACTTGTGGGGAAGCGCCAATGTTTAGGTGCACAGTGGTTCTCCAAACGCAACATGGCAACCGCTAAATAGTCAAGCATATTTTCCATTCAAAAAGTCAAATGGCGCTCCTTCCCTTCTGAGCCCTGCCGTGCGCCCAAGCAGTGGTTTATGACCACATATGAGGTATCGGTGTACTCAGGAGAAATTGCCCAACAAAATTTAGGATCCATTTTATCCTATTACTTATGTGAAAATGAAAAAATTGATGCTAAAAAAAATTTATGTTGGAAAAATTTAAATGTCCATTCTTTCTTTCCACGTTGCTTTAGTTCCTGTGAAGCACCTGAAGGGTTAATAATCTTCTTGACTGTAGATTTGAGTAGCTTGAGTGGTGCAGTTTTTAGAATGGTGTCACTTTTGGGTATTTTCTGCCATATAGACCCCTCAAAGTGACTTCAAATGTCAGGTGGTCCCTAAAAAAAATGGTTTTGTAAATTTTGTTATAAAAATGAGAAATCGCTGGTCAACTTTTAACCCTTACAACTACCTAACAAAAAAATGTTGTTTCCAAAATTGTGCTAATGTAAAGTAGACATGTGGGAAATGTTATTTATTAACTATTTTGTGTCAGATAACTCTCTGATTTAACAAAATAAAAATTCACAATTTGAAAATTGCAAAATTTTCAAAATTTTCGCCAAATTTCTGTTTTTTTTCACAAATAAATGCAAAATTTATCAACCTAAATTTACCACTAACATGAAGCCCAATATGTCACAAAAAACAATCTCAGAATCGCTAGGATACGTTGAAGCGTTCCTGAGTTATTACCTCATAAAGGGACACTGGTCAGAATTGCAAAAAATGGCCAGGTCATTAAGGTCAAAATAGGCTGGGTCATGAAGGGGTTAAATAAAGAAAGTGTAATGCGGAGGAAGAAACACAAACAAACTGTAGGAATAGCAACAGAGATTAGCCAAGTAAGATGATTTGTAGATGATTCGCTGGATCTCCAAACACCATGTCTTGAAATATAGCCAGAAAACAAGGAAGATGTAAGGACAGAACCAAATACAGAAGTGAGAGACATCAGAATAGAATCAAACCAAAGAAATGAAAGAAAAGAAAAGACAAAAAACAATCAACAGTTGGAAAAAGAATAAACAGGCTGTAGCTGTGCAGACTTTTCTCAGTGAGGGATTATGACCTGTCTCTCTCTATTTAGCTCCAAGACACATCCAGTCTGGTCAGGATCCCTGAGCTGACTGACTTAGCCTGTTTACATGCAGAGTTAGCCAGTTGCACTAATCAAAGCCTGCAGAGCTACAATTTAACCCTAGTCTACCTGGAATTGCTACAGGGGTATTCGCATACCTTAGATCCTATCTCAATATGTAGTAGGCATGATGATATTATTAGCAAATACCTCCAATTAGAAAAGTAGTATAATTCTTCTATTTCTCTATATTGCTTTCCCCATGCAGGGCAATGCAGTAGCTAAGGTATCCATGATTACGACCACTAACAAGTAACTAACTGTCACTATAGAAGTGGTCGTATCCATAGATACTTAACCCTGGGTCAGGGACATCTCTGTCACTCCCAAGTTCAGGTGCAATGTACCTAACCAACACAGTTTAGAAAACCACCTATAATATCTAATTATCTCAATTTCTGGGCTCTAAAAGTAATCAGTGACCTTGATAGGGATGTAATAAAAAGAGAGTACACAAAATCAGATTTAGAAACAAGCATTTAATAACAATAGACGTAATAAAACAAAAAGTACACAAATAACTACTATATAGTATACAAATTAGAACTACCACCAAATAACCGCCAGTTTTCAGGATATAACTATTACTAAGCATTAAAATTAGGAAAAAAACCCTACTTATTTCTACAAAGTTTGCATCATCCTTTCATAAAATGAGCAAAATAAACAATGACAGTGACAACCTTCAGGTATAATAAGCCTGAGAGGCCACAGAGGTCACACCTGATCTCCGCAAGGACTGCAGCAAAACTGAGTGGGGTTTTTTAACCCCTTCATGACCAAGCCTATTTTGACCTTAATGACCAGGCCATTTTTTGCAATTCTGACCAGTGTCCCTTTATGAGGTAATAACTCAGGAACGCTTCAACGGATCCTAGCGATTCTGAGATTGTTCTTTCGTGACATACTGGGCTTCATGTTAGTGGTAAATTTAGGTTGATAATTTTTGCATTTATTTGTCAAAAAATCAGAAATTTGGTGAAAATTTAGAAAATTTTGCAATTTTCAAATTTTGAATTTTTATTCTGTTAAACCAGAGAGTTATGTGACACAAAATAGTTAATAAATAACATTTCCCATATGTCTACTTTACATCAGCACAATTTTGGAAATAAAATATTTTTTTGTCAGGAAGTTATAAGGGTTAAAAGTTGACCAGCGATTTCTCATTTTTACAATAAAATTTACAAAACCATTTTTTTTAGGGACCACCTCACATTTGAAGTCACTTTGAGGGGTCTATATGGCAGAAAATACCCAAAAGTTACACCATTCTAAAAACTTCACCCTTCAAGCTACTCAAAACTACATTCAATAAGATTATTAACCCTTCAGGTGTTTCACAGGAACTAAAGCAATGTGGAAAGAAAAAATGGACATTTTAATTTTTCCAACAAAAATTTTCTTTTAGCATCAATTTTTTCATTTTCATATGGGAAACAGGATAAAATGGATCCTAAAATTTGTTGGGCAATTTCTCCTGAGTACAACGATACCTCATATGTGGTCATAAACCACTGTTTGGGCGCACGGCACGGCTCAGAAGGGAAGGAGCGCCATTTGACTTTTTGAATGGAAAATATGCTGGAATATTTAGCGGTTGCCATGTCGCGTTTGGAGAGTCGCTGTGTGCATAAACATTGGAGCTCCTCCACAAGTGACCCCATTTTGGAAACTAGACCCCCCAAGGAACTTATCTAGATGCATAGTGATCACTTTGAACCCCCAGGTACTTCACAAATTGATCTGTAAAAAAAAAAAATACTTTTTTTTCACAAACATTTTCTTTTAGCCTCAGTTTTTTCATTTTCACATGGGCAACAGGATAAAATGGATCCTAAAATTTGTTGAGCAATTTCTCCTAAGTGCACAGATACCTCATATGTGGTCATAAACCACTGTTTGGGCGCACGGCAGGGCCCGGAAGGCAAGGAGCACCATTTGACTTTTTGAATGGAAAATTAGCTCCAATCGTTATCGGACACCATGTCGCATTTGGAGCGCCCCTGTGCACCTAAACATTGGAGCTCCCCCACAAGTGACCCCATTTTGGAAACGAGACCCCCTAAGGAACTTATCTAGATGTGTAGGGAGCACTTTGAACCCCCAAGTGCTTCACAAAAGTTTATAACACAGAGCAGTGAAAATAAAAAATAATTTTTTTTCCTCAAAAATGATTTTTAGCACACTATTTTTAATTTTCACAAGGCTAACAGGAGAAATTGGACCACAAATCTTGTTGTCCAGTTTGTCCTGAGTACTCTGGTACCCCATATGTGGGGGGGAACCACTGTTTGGGCACACGGCAGGGCTCAGAAGGGAAGGAGCGCCATTTGACTTTTTGAAATGCAAATTACTTCCAATCGTTAGCGGACACCATGTCGTGTTTGGAGAGCCCCTGTGTGCCTAAACATTGGAGCTCCCCCACAAATGACCCCATTTTGGAAACTAGACCCCCTAAGGAACTTATCTAGATGTGTAGTGAGCACCTTGAACCCTCAAGTGCTTCACAAAAGTTTATGACGCAGAGCCGTGAAAATAAAAAAAAAATTTTTTCCCTCAAAAAATTATTTTTTAGTGCGCAATTTTTTATTTTCACAAGGGTACCAGGATAAATTAGACCCCAAAATTTGTTGTCCAGTTTGTCCTGAGTACGCTGGTACCCCACATGTGGGGGGGAATCACTGTTTGGGCACACGTTGGGGCTCGGAAGGGAAGTAGTGACATTTTGAAATGCTGACTTTGATGGAATGGTCTGCGGGTGTCATGTTACATTTGCAGAGCCCCTGATGTACCTAAACTGTGGAACCACCCACAAGTGACCCCATTTTGGAGACTAGACCCCCCAAGGAACTTATCTAGATGTGTGGTGAGCACCTTGAACCCCCAAGCGCTTCACAGAAGTTTATAACGCAGAGCCGTGAAAATAAATTTTTTTTTTTTTCCACAAAAAAAAAATGATTTTTAGCCAGCAATTTTTTTTTCACAGGGGTAGCAGGATAAATTGGCCCCAAAAGTTGTTGTCCAGTTTGTCCTGAGTACGCTGGTACCCCATATGTGGGGGATGACCACTGTTTGGGTACACGTCGGGGCTCGGAAGGGAAGTAGTGACATTATGAAATGCTGACTTTGATGGAATGGTCTGCGGGCATCATGTTACATTTGCAGAACCCCTGATGTACCTAAACTGTGGAACCCCCCACAAGTGACCCCATTTTGGAAACTTGACCCCCTAAGGAACTTATCTAGATGTGTGGTGAGCACCTTGAACCCCCAAGTGCTTCACAGAAGTTTATAACGCAGAGACGTGAAAATAAAAAATATTTTTTTTTCCTCAAAAAAAAAAAAGATTTTTAGCCAGCAATTTTTTTTTTCACAAGGGTAGCAGGATAAATTGGACCCCAAAAGTTGTTGTACAGTTTGTCCTGAGTACGCTGGTGCCCCATATATGGGGGGAACTATTGTTTGGGCACACGTAAGGGCTCAGAATGGAAGTAGTGGCGTTTTGAAATGCAGACTTTGATGGAATGGTCTGCGGTCGTCATTACGTTTGCAGAGCCCCTGATGTGCCTAAACAATAGAAACCCCCCATTTTGGAAACTAGACCTCCCAAGTAACTTATCTAGATGCCTGGTGAGCACTTTGGACCCCCAAGTGCTTCACAGAAGTTTATAACGCAGAGACGTGAAAATTAAAAAAAAAATTTTTTCCACAAAAATATTTTTTTAGCCCCCAATTTTTTATTTTCCCAAGGGTACCAGGAGAAATTAGACCACCAAAGTTGTTGTGCAATTTTTCCTGAATACGCTGATACCCCATATGTTGGGGTAAACCACTGTTTGGGCACACGTCGGGGCTTGGAAGGGAGGAAGCACCGTTTAACTTTTTGAACGCAAAATTGGCTGGAATCAATGGTTGCACCATGTCGCGTTTGGTGACCCCCTGTTGTGCCTAAACAGTGGAAACCCCTCAATTCTAACTCCAGCCCTAACCCCAACACACCCCTAACCCTAATTCCAACCCTAACCATAACCCTAACCCCAACAGACCCCGAACCCTAATCCCAACCCTAACCATAACCCTAACCACAAGCCTAACCCTAATTCCAACCCTAACCCTAATTCCAACCCTAACCCTTTCCAACCCTAACCCTCTTTCCAACCCTAACCCTCTTTCCAACCCTAACCCTCTTTCCAACCCTAACCCTCTTTCCAATCCTAACCCTAACCCTCTTTCCAACCCTAACCCTAACCCTCTTTTCAACCCTAACCCTTTTTTCAACCCTAACCCTAACCCTCTTTTTAACCCTAACCCTAACCCTCTTTTCAACCCTAACCCTAACCCTCTTTTCAACCCTAACCCTAACCCTAACCCTCTTTTCAACCCTAACCCTAACCCTAATGGAAAAATAAAAATAAAAATATTTTCTTTATTTTATTAGTTCTGCCTACCTATGGGGGTGATAATTGGGTTTTTTTTTTACTTTTTCTTTCATTTTGATCACTGTGAGAGTGATCAAAATGAAAGAATGGAATCTGCAGCCGGCAGATTCGGGCGGGCGCACTGCGCATGCGCCCGCCATTTTCAAAGATGGCGGCGCCCATCATCCGGACCCGAGGGACACCGGGAGGGTCGGGGGGACTCAGGAGGTACGGGGGGGGGTGAGGGGGGGATCGGAGGCTGGCGGGGAGCAGAGGGAATGGGAGGGGGCAGATGATGACAGCGGCGGCAGATCGCCGCTGTCATTCAGTTGCGGGGGGGCGATCGCCGGTGGGGGGGTGGAATCGGTGTCTCCAGCCATGTCCGATGCTACAGCAGCGTCGGACATGGCTGGATTTTAATATTTCATCAATTTTCATTGATGAAATATTACTATCGCTCTGATTGGCTGTTTCACTTTTAACAGCCAATCAGAGCGATCGTAGCCACGTGGGGGCGAAGCCACGCCCCCTGAGGTGAATTACAAAGCCCCCTGTATCTGCGGGTCGGGTGACCTTTCAGTGACCCCGGTCACCCGACCCGCAGGGGGGCTTTGAAGTCATGACGCCACATAGGCGTCACTGGTCAGATTTGAACCAGGTTTCATGACGCCTATGTGGCGTCATTGGTCGTGAAGGGGTTAAGCAAGACCTAAAGATAGGAAGGTATTGGTAGGAGTGGGATCCTCTGCTGACTTGGAGAGGAGGGGTAAACAAAAATGGGTGAGCTGTGCCTCAAAGGCCTATTGCGTCTGACGCAGGGTTAAGCTACTCCAATGCCCTACACATGGGGTACACAAGAACTATACTACATTTCTAATTGGAGGTATTTGCTAATATTATTATTACACCTACTACATATTGGGAATATTGGGATAGGATCTTGTAGATGGGAATAAAAGTACATTGGAGTTGGGAAAACAATTAATTAAATTGGAATTAGAGGAAGGGAGGGCACCAGGCATTTTAGTTCCATTTTTCATTTACCTTAAAAAATAAAACTACTCTCAATTGCTATTTTCTATCTGTGCTGCTTAGCATTCTGGCATGGTTTTTGTTGCCCCTTGGTACATATAAATGCAGCTTAAATTGTGGTACATTAATGTGATTATATTGAGTGATTGGAACAATTTTTAGGATTACAGGATTTTAAACTAGAAGCACAGAATTATATTTAAAGGGAATCTGTCAGCAGTTTTTTGCTGTATAATCTGAAGACAGCAAGCTGCAAGGGTTAAACACATATCAAGTTGCAAGGCTTTGTTTGGTACAATGGTTGTTTTAGCACCAGGAGCTTTTGATTGCTGTAACTAGCTGGTTGTGTGAGCCCTGGTCCAACACACCCCCTCCTGTGATAGGCAGCTCATTGTCTGTGGACATTGTATATACAGAATTTGGTGTGGGCGGGGTTAGCTTTCTCAGCTCTGCTTCATTGCTAAATCTAAAAACTTTGATTGTGTGAGAATGGCTGCTCCCATTAAGTATGTGACACATCATTGGATTCAGCTTCTTTTTGCCTACATCTGGCTGCTTTCAGATCTCAGATGAGATAACAAGAACCTGAAGTGCCTCAACTACCATGTGACTATGGCGTCATGAAGATCCAAGCAGAAGACCAGGGTGCAGCAGTAAGGTTTAAGACTTTTTTCTAAAGGTTATCTATCAATTCCTGTAAATATTTGATTGCCAAATAATCCAAATAAAATTAACATATTTCATCATATTTAAATGATATGGTCACCTTTGAGGGCAATGTTTTTGCTAACTGGTTAGGCAAAGATTTCGAAAGATACAATAAATTTTCATCTTCAAGAAACCACTGTGATAAATTTGGCACATTTTAATAATAATATAGTAGAGATGCGTGAATCAGTTAAAAGAACAATTTTTGAATTAGGGTTGCTGATCAAAAATTTGTAGAAAATAGAAAAAAATCCAGCTTCTAATGAAGATAAAATTTCCAATTTTTATTCCAGCATGGACATAAAACAATTCAGCTCCTCAGGACTGCATCAGCTCAGACAGGAGAGACTTAAGCGACGCGTTTCGATCGCTACATGCGGTCTTTATCAAAGCTGACATACCAAGAACACAATCAAGTTTAAAAAGAGACAGGCACCAATCATCTGTCTAATGCAGATCTTATCTTCATGAGGAGCTGGATTTTTTTCTATTTTCTTCATTGAACAAGCCACATCATGATGGTGTTCCGTGCTCCCTTTGGAAGTCGGTGAGCTGACTCTATTTATGCAAAAATTTGTAACCATTCAGCTTTTACAACCTCTATGCATTACACCACATATTAGACAGAAGAGTCAGATAATAGTGAATCCGTCAGTAACTTGTTCTGCCAACTGAGTCCTTTAATGTTCATATCATTCTTAAAAGGTAAAATGTAGTTATGGTCTATGGTCTTTACATTGTAGAAGCAGTGATTTGCTGTTAGGGTTGGCGGATTTCACTAAATTAAAATAAATTATAAAGTGCAATTGCAGCCCGTAGTCCACCGTGCAGAGATATAAAATGGCTACTGGTGTGAACAATGGCGGTACACACGGCGAGCGAACGTTCGTACACACAGAGTTAACGCCACTCAGTGTGAACAAAATGAAGAGTTCCAAGCTCTGTCACTCCACAGAGAGGAACAGTACAAAATGACTACTAATTGCAAAGTCCTGTTATCCGTCACAGGATGAAGCAGAAGCACACGGTAACCAAAGAGGTGCTGAGTATGGAGCCCTGACTATGGGTTGTATAGATGCAGAAAACACACAATTCAGGTGCAGGGATATCCCTGTGCCTGAATTGTGTTTTTGCTGCATATATACAATAACATTTTCACAAGCATCTATCAAGAGTGTGTGGTGATTGAACATTTTTCTACTACAGGGATTGCCATCTCACTTCACCAGCACCTCGGAACTCTCCAGGCAAGAGTGTTCGCCACACTACATGTCTAACTATGGGTTGGACATGCTCTGCAAACTTGAAATGCAAGCCAAGCTCCTAATTGCCCCCACTGATGCAAGCTCCCTGTCTAACCAGTTCAGTCACAGACTAAACAGACGAATAGTACATGCAGACAGAATGGTATAGCCTCCACACACACCATAGCACAAATGATACTAGCACACCAGTGTGCGCCTCTTAGAGGCTTTTATATATTAATCTCATGTCCAGACGGAAAGGACCTTGCCCGTGGATCAATCCGGAGCTGCCACATCACCAGAGCAGCTGACGTCCGACCTCCAAAAGGAAGACGCCACATCACGGACATGCTCTGTAAGATGATCTCTGGATTTAGCCTCCAGAGCCCAAGGCTGCACCTGTATGCCACTGGTTACTAAAGGCTTAGCTGGAGAGTCAGCAGTAACCAAACGCATGGCATGAACCTGAGCAAGAAACCGGGACCAACGCCTGCGCTGAACAGCAGTCTCAGTGGCCGGACCCGAATAGCAAACCAAAGGGCCAGACAAGGCTTGGAATCTATCCCGCGCAGCGAGAGAATCCCGATGCCTAAACTTGCCTTATGACTTTTGTCTATCGCGTCTTCAGATGCCACTAAAAAAATTAGCACATATATAAGATGGACAACCCTTCCAGGCTTATTTTCACACAAAAGGGAAATGCATGGGTACCTGGAACTTGGTGAAAAATGAAGGAAATTTGATGAATTTTGGTGCATAATATTGCATCACCTTTTTGATTGATTTATTTCTTTAGACACTGGTTCCGCCTAAACTAATGGGGTACAACTTAGAAGAAAAGAAGCTGTGGCTTAAATGAAACAATGGTCTCAAAATTGTAACAAAATTTAGGCTAATAAGAAATTGGCACATAGTAAACCAACCTCAAGATGGTGGAAAGTTAGACAAAGATGTTAATAAAGATGAATAAAATTTTCATTTTGTGTGAATCACTGTGTTAAATTTCTCACATTTTAACTCTCTTGTAGCGATGAGTTCAAAACTGGTTCAAGGCACATTTGAACTTTACAAAAATATAGATTTTTCCCGAATTTTAGATTTTGGTGATTTCTTTCATAAAAATCTAGCAAATAGGTGGCTCCCCAGCCATCATTTTGATGTTTTGTAAAGGACAGGAAAAAGGGTGTAGAGACCTATGATTTCGCACAATCATGACGTCAGTGGCCTACTAGACACTGGAAGCTCAAGTGGTGAGTGAAGATAGAGGAAAAGGAAGTTGCATACAATAGAGAGGTAAAAAGAGGCCAAAGAGAGCTCTGTGGAGGACTAAAAGGGACCTCCAGCAGTGGAACAGGGGAGATGCAAGTTATTTGTGTATTGTTTTAAACCCTTTACTTATTATGCTTGTGGTTTTGGTGAGACCTATGAGGAAAATAGGGCAAATTCGATTCAAATCATTTTTTCTATTTAAACTTGATCAAAATTACAATTTTTCATTTTGGCAGATTCAATCTTTACTGCTCTCTACTCTAAATAATGAGCAGGATAAGCAAGTCTAGCCCACTTTTTTGTTTTTAGACTTGGAAAAACGTGATGAAATTTGCCCTTTCCCACCATATCAACTGCACTATTTCAGTGTTAGAATGACTTATTGACTTACCAAATGGCTAAATAACACAAGGTACTGAAAACTCAATTCATTATTGCCAATAATGCAAAATCACTGAAAAATACAGTGATCAACCAATTAGAGACACAGTTTAAAGGTGAGATTAATAAACTGTTGAAATTCTAGGTCTTTCAGGAGTCATCTCTTGGTCTTGGAACCTAAAATGATTTTTCTACAGAAGTAAACCAAAATGATGGTCATGCTGTTAATGCATTAGATGGTAGCAGGTCTAATAATGTGTGTCAACATTCTGGCAGCACAAGAAACCTCTTAAGACCCAGGGAACAAAAAGACATTCCTGAGCCCAGTTATTAGCAAAATGTATATTGATGGGATCATAAAGGCACACCGCCATAGGTGAATATGGAATACAAAACTGCTGCTATTAATGTCATCTCACTTATTTTCTGAAGGACATTTCAGAATCATCACCTGAAATAAAGCCGCATTTATATCACATCATTGGCAGTTTGATATATAGGCTGAGAAAATCTCTCAACCTATAACTTTGGATGAAGCCAAACTTTGCAATATTTTTAAGTCATAGCTTACCTAGAAGTTGACCATAGAAGAACAAAAAGCTGCAATGTTTCAAAAAACTTGACACTTTATAGAGTTCATATTTAAAATCCAAGCAACTGATACATAGACCATTGTAAATTACTCGATAGTAATTACCTCATCCTTCATACTATAAACGTCTACAAACATTAATTTTTGCTCCTCATACTTTGGTCAAATTCCAGTCTTCTCCACATTTTTGGCTATAGCCATTCACAATCTTTACCTTTCCCTGCTTTGTAAAGATGCTATGATGCACCTCAGGGAGCTGCAGGCTGGGAAAAAGAGAGGGCTTTGTAGCTATGGATACCAATGACAGGAAAATGTTATCCTACCCCTTGTCTACATGAGTGCTTAATGTGATGTTGGCCTGCTGCAG
This sequence comes from Dendrobates tinctorius, assembly GCF_039654945.1. Lineage (NCBI taxonomy): Eukaryota > Metazoa > Chordata > Amphibia > Anura > Dendrobatidae > Dendrobates > Dendrobates tinctorius. The sequence continues at coordinate 1,197,267 of NW_027361936.1, forward strand.
CCCAGTAACCATAACTGTTACTGACATTTAATGACAATAGCTATGAGTATGAAGTGCCTTGAATTCTAATGGGTGGTTTGACACAATGGCTACCCAACCTCAAATTAAAATCTGCCATTGCTCTTTCTATCCTAATAGATTGTAGGCTTGCGAGCAGGACTCTCACTCCTCTTGTTGTCTGTTGATTTATGTGATTATTGTTATTCTGTAATGTCTTTTATTGTCTGTACATGTGGCACGCCCACCAGGGCCGTGGGGTACTCGGAACCAGGTCGGACAGTTCTTTGGGGAAGTCACGGGGCCATGACCCGACTCCATGGCCATGGCTGTGCCGTAAAATGGGGAATATGTATATGAGATTTAACGTGACGCCACCTGTGGTGTTCGGCAACGAATGGCCGACGCTGCTAAAGGAGACCGCTGAGGCTGTTCATAGAATCATAGAATCATAGAATCGTAGAGTTGGAAGGGACCTCCTGGGCCATCTGGTCCAACCCCCTGCTCAAAGCAGGATTCTCTAAATCATCCCAGTCAGATGTCTGTCCAGCCTCTGTTTGAAGACTTCCATTGAAGGAGAACTCACCACTTCTCGTGGCAGCCTGTTCCACTCATTGATCACTCTAACTGTCAAAAAGTTTTTTCTAATATCTAATCTGTGTCTCCTCCCATTCAGTTTCATCCCATTGCTTCTAGTCTTTCCTTGTGCAAATGAGAATAAAGTTGATCCTTCTACAATGTGACAGCCCTTTAGATATTTGTAGACAGCTATTAAGTCTCCTCTCAGTCTTCTCTTTTGCAAACTAAACATTCCCAAATCCTGCAACCTTTCCTCATAGTTTCAAAAACATGTTGTGAAAATCAGATTTTGATAGATCTTTGCTAGTGTTGAGCATTCCGATACCGCAAGTATCGGGTATCGGCCGATACTTGCTGTATCGGAATTCCGATACCGACATCCGATATTTTTTCAATATCGGGCATCGGAATCGGAAGTTCAAAGTTGATTGACAGCCGAAATGACGTCATCATGATGCGCCGTCATTTCGGGCCTTCCGGGGGTCTCTGCCGGCCTGCCGGGGGGCTGTGCCGGCCTGCCGGGGGGCTGTGTGGACTGCCCGGGGTCTGTACCGGCCTGCCGGTGGTCTGTGCACCCTGTGGGGGTCTGTACCGGCCTGCCGTGGGGCTGTGCCGGCCTGCCGGGGGGCTGTGCTGATGTCCGGGGGTCTGTGCAGGCATCGTTCGATGGGACTACAAGTCCCATCTGGCGATGCCTGCTACCATGACAGTGATTGACACATTAGCCAATGATGGGACAGCAGTAGTCCCATCATCCGGCTAATGTGTTAAATGTTAAAAAAAAAAAAAAAAATGAAAAAAATACTACATACATACTACATACATACTACATGCATGCTACATGCATGCTACATACATATTACATGCTACATACATACCACATATATACTACATGCATGCTACATACATACTACATGCTACATACATACTACATATATACTACATGCATGCTACATACATACTACATGCTACATACATACTACATACATACTACATGCATGCTACATACATACTACATGCTACATACATACTACATACATACTACATATATACTACATGCATGCTACATACATACTACATGCTACATACATACTACATATATACTACATGCATGCTACATACATACTACATGCTACATACATACTACATGCTACATACATACTACATACATACTACATACATACTACATGCTACATACATACCACATATATACTACATACATACTACATGCATGCTACATACATACTACATATATACTACATGCATGCTACATACATACTACATGCTACATACATACTACATACATACTACATGCATGCTACATACATTCTACATATATACTACATACATACTACATGCTACATACATACTACATACATACTACATGCATGCTACATACATACTACATATATACTACATACATACTACATACATACTACATGCATGCTACATATATACTACATGCTACATACATACATGCTACATACATACTACATACATACTACATGCATACTACATGCATACTACATACAATACATTCATACAATACATACATAGACATACAGTACATATAACATAGAGTAACATACTTACCAATACTTGTCACATTGTTCCCCGAAGCCATTGTATTCTACGGAATAAATATTAAAATAACAAACCACAAAAATACTCACCCATGATCCGAAGCAGTCCACGAGTGTGTCCCACGACGATCTTGGGTAGAGAACTGCAGCATCAGCTGTATCCTTCCGCACTGTATTCCTCCGCCACTTAAAAAAAAAAAGTCCCTAGTCTCACTTTATGGTAAAAGCTGTGTGGGAAATTCCCATCATTGGCTAATGTGTCAATCACTGTCATGGTAGCAGGCATCGCCCGATAGGACTTGTAGTCCCATCGGACGATGCCTGCACAGACCCCCGGACATCAGCACAGCCCCCCGGCAGGCCGGCACAGCCCCCCGGCAGGCCGGTACAGACCCCCACAGGGTGCACAGACCACCGGCAGGCCGGCACAGCCCCCCGGCAGGCCGGTACAGACCCCGGGCAGTCCGCACAGCCCACCGGCAGGCCGGCACAGACCCCCGGCAGGCCGGCAGAGACCCCCGGAAGGCCCGTACAGACCCCCGAGAGGCTGTACAAGGGCAGGAAAGGGTTTTTCCAATTCCGATACCGGAAGTCTCATAGACTTAAATGGGACTTCCGGTATCGGCATCGGCGATACCGATACTTTTTTTAAAGATCGGCCGATCTATTCCGATCCGATATTTTCAAGTATTGGCTGGTATCGCTCAACTCTAATCTTTGCTCTTTAAATAAAGATTGCTATCTATCTCATTGATTGAAAACACAAGACCTTTTACTCTCACTTTATCTGCTCATCCTAAAAGTTAACATACTTTTTCTACTCAGACACAAATCATATTGGATCATATTTTTTGTTTTATTTTTTTCTCAACTGTTAGGACTTGAGTATGAATCTGATGTAGTTTTAGGTCAAATTTACGCAGAAATATGGAAAATTATGAAGGGTTCACAAACTTTTATGCAGTACTGTATACTAATAATCAAACATAACTAATGTATACAGTTAATGCTTTACTCCACATACACATATATACTATATATTATAGATCTAGCAGGAACTCAGCCTCAAGCTGTGTCTATGAAAACAAATCAAAATGCTGTAGCCTATAAATGTAGTTTCTAACATAACTGAAGTAGAAATAAAGCACCTGCAGTTATATCAAATGCATATTAGTGAATGTATCATAGAAAAATATTGTTAAACGTACAAGTGATGCATCAGCACAAATCTGAAAATCTATTTTGTATGAGAAAAATATAACGAACTAAACAAGACATAACTTGAAGAAATAAGACAAAAATCTGTGAACATCATAGCAGATAAATTTCCCAAAATATAAATAATTAAGGACTTTCTACTTGCAAACAATGAAAAATGAAAATCTACTAGATATAAAACTGATTACCCAAATGATTCTTTTTTGGAACATCAACTAAACCAGTGTAGCTCAAATATACTGTAGCAATTGTAAAGGAAGGAAAAGAAATATAAATGATTTTACTATATACTTAATAGTACAATTTTGCATTTAAAGTGGAACTGCTATTTATTAGCAAAACTGTTGAAAAATTTGTATGTGTTATAACTACATTTTTTAATAATTTGTCTGGATATTTCATTGATCGTTGATCAAGTAAAGGAATACTTTATGGGTTGAATTTGTCATTATATTATATGGTTTGTCACATTTGATTTTTTTTAAAGGGACACAATATGCCTATTTATACATTATCGTTGCGTTGTATGGTATATTCAAATCATACCAGAACAAATATTTCCATGTTGAAGTAACACGTGCCCACAGACTTCTAGAGCATTATTTATGCATACTTTTGGACAAAATATGTTGCTATACCGCAACCAAAACCGAACTGAAAAACATTCTCAACTAAGCTTTTCAGAACATAGAAGAAAGTTTACTTGTCCACTATTTGGACAACCCCCTTTGAATCCCTATGTTTCCCACCAGAAACATAACACCTATACTCTCCTCTGGTGCCAGCACACTCTTCCATCGTGTTAGCACTAACTCTTCTAGAGATTATGTGACATTTTTATTTCACGTGATCCATGTGGCCCATCAGCACTGGCTTCACTCTCCTCTCCTTTGGACAAATCCAGACATTCAGAAGAAGTGAGAAAACAGCCTCAGCTCCCACTATCTGTTTTTCTTGCACATGGGAAAAAAAGTTTTTCCAACTCTTCCTTTTTGACAGTCTATGAAAATTGGACAACACACAGATGTCATCCGAGTACAGTCTGATTTTTTTCATGGATGCATTGACTTGAATCGCCAACTTTGATCCAACCTTCGGATGAAAACCAGACATGTCCCTACAATTATACAAAGATGTAGATGGCCTCATAGACTATCACAAGTTCGAGTACAATCCAAGAAAAACATTAATAGCACTCGTATGTGAAAATCAGAAATCTGTTTGAGCCTTTAAAGACCAATACTGATCATAAGAGCTTACACTTTGTAGGTGAGAGAGAGGAAGGACACTGATAGCCATAAGAGCGTACACTCTACAGGAGAAAGAGAAAACCAGACCCATAAGAGCTTACACTATACAGGAGAAAGAGGACACCCTGACCATGAGAGCTTACACTATATAGGAGAGAGAGGACCCCGCTGACCATAAGAGCTTACACTATATAGGAGAGAGGACCCTGCTGACCATAAGAGCTTACACTCTACGTAAGAGATAGACTTACCTAGTGATTCTGGAGATGAAAGTATTACTGCTTTACAAACTGTGCTCCACTGAGAACTGCTGATCTGTGATGACCAAGGTACTAACCACCACTGTACAAGGTATGATGATCCGTTAAATGTCATAGCTGCAGGGCATTATGGGAAAGTTGAAATGTCCCATTTGCGCTTATTTCTGCCATGTACTCTGGTTTCTGATTCTTGTGGGTCGTTTTTATACCTTGTTGAAAAATAAAGAAAAGCATCATTTTACTCCAACCCTGGTTTGCTGAGTTCTTGCTGGATTTCCTTTTTGTTCTCCTATTGAAGGATCTACTCCTAATCCAGTCCGTGCAGGTACTTGATTACCAGGTGGGAAAGACCCATGAGTCTCATTGCTGCAGCTTGACACTGATACACATACTCATATATATATATATATATATATATATATATATATAGTGCAAAGCTGCTTCTACCAATTGCAATATTAAGAATGGCATCTATGTGCAAGATTTTCACGGATCCATAGACTTGTATGGGTTGACTTTTCAGTGTAATCATTTTAGAAATGTGCAAGCATATACTTGAAGGGGTTGTCCCATGAACAAAGTGTATTTTAACCAAAAAAAGCAAAAAAGTTCAATACCGCGATTGTTTATTTGTTTTTTTTCTTCAAAATGTTCACTGTATATTAAAACTGACCTAACAATGTGATTCTTCAGATCAAGGTGAAAATGCAGATGACAAGCATATATAGTTTTTCTTTTATTTAAGTGGTGAACAAGTTCAGAAATTTGCCAAAGAAATGTTTGCGTTTGCCATTATATGGTATCCCTGCCGCTACAGGGTTAACACAGTGGACATCTAATCACCCCTAACCTCTGTGTCCTCTTCTCATTTCCATGTGTGAATATATATGCAGTGGGGAAAATAAGTATTTGATAGTTTGCTGATTTTGAAAGTTTTCCCACCTACAAAGAATTGAGGGGTCTATAACTACACTTCAAATGAGAGAGACAGAATGTTAAAAAAATCCCGAAAATCACATTGTATGATTTTTACATAATTTATTTGCATTTTATTGAATGAAATAAGTATTTGATACAATGGAAAAACAGAACTTAATATTTGGTACAGAAACTTTTGTTTACTGTTTCCTATAGTTCTTGGCTAAGATTGCACCCACTGCAGTAGGGATTTTGGCCCACCCCCTCCATTGACATCTTCTCCAGATATTTCAGGTTTTGGGGCTGTCACTGAACAACATTGAGCTTCAGCTCCCTCCAAAGATTTTCTTTTGGGTTCAACTCTGGAGATGGGCTAGGTCACTCCAGGACCTTGAAATGATTCTTATGCAGCCACTCCTTAGTTGCCCTGACTGTGTATTGTTGGTCATTGTCAAGCTGGAATACCCAGCCACTACCAATGTGCATTGGTCTTACTGATGGAAGGAGACTGTTGGCCAACATCTCGCTTTACATGACCTCATCCATCCTCCCTTCAATACAATGCAAATGTTCTGTCCCCTTTTCAGGAAAGCACCCCCCAAAGTATGTTGTATCCCCCCACCATGCATCATGGTTGGGACTGTGTTCTTGTACTCATCCCTTCGCTGTTGTGAGTTCATTTTCCCCTTCACTACTGAGGCCCAAGGAACTCCCTCTTCTGGTGAAGAAAGGTAGTGAGCCTGATTGTCAAACACCTGGGGCTGATGATGATGACTGGCTGAGTGGAGTTAATGACTGGATATAAGGCTGCCGACGCCCTTCTGGCCTGCGGGTGATTTCTCTGTGGATTTCTAGGAAACCAGTCTGATTCCTGCTCATCTAAAGCTAAGATTTCTGCTTTGCCTTTTTGCATAAGTGTTTTGTTTTCCTTGCTTTTCTGGATTCTGCCATTCCCTGCTGGGGTGAGCTGAATCTCCTTTTGCCTGTTGCTCTGTCTTCAGAATATTCCTGAGTACTGACATAGCCTTTTTGAAGCCTAGCGTCTTCAGGGCCTTTTTTACTGTCAGTTTGTTGGCTCTTATTTTCGTAAGGTTTTTCACGGATTGCAGACAGAAGCCTTCCTTTCCTTTCCTATCTAAGCTAGCTTGGGCCCCATCTTTGCTCAGTCTATCTTTCTGTCTGTGTTTTGTTCTTTCTTCTTGCTTCACCGTCATTATATGTGGAGGGCTGCCTTTTGCTTTGGGGTCTGCTCTGGGGCAGTTTAGATTTCCCTTTCTGTCTTTAGGCTATGTAGTCCTCCAGCTGTGATCGAGGGGCCTAGGGCATTGTAGGAGCCCCCCACGGCTACTGCTAGTTGTGTTGATAGGTTCAGGGGTCTGCAATCCGATAGCTGCCAACTTCTCTGGTTTTCTGGACTTAGCTGGCATTTCTATTTTTGCCTCCTACGGTGACTCAATCATAACAGAATCACCCGCCATACCGCAGATCCTAGGGTACTCAATTGCAGGAAAGAATTGTATAAAAAAAAAAAAAGTGTGTATATTTTTTCCTCTATATCTCTGAGGCCGTAGGGGGAATTTTCTTTTTTCTCTCAATGGAGATAAAGCAATTGTCTGATCATGTGGAGCAGCTCGCTGCGGAAGTGCGGGGAATTTCCGCCTACCTTGCTCATTCACATGCTGCTGAACCAAAGATTCTTACACCTGATGTATTTTTTGGGGATCGGTCTAAATTTTTGAATTTCAAAAATAGTTGTAAATTATTTTTTGCCTTGAAGCCTAACTCGTTAGGGAGCTCCGCGCAGCAGGTTAAAATTGTCATCTCTTTGCTGCGTGGCGATCCCCAGGATTGGGCATTTTCTTTGAAACCAGATGATCCTATTCTGACTAATGTGAACGCATTTTTTCAGGCCTTGGGGTTGTTGTATGATGAACCTAATGCCATTGATCAGGCTGAAAAAACCCTGCTGGCATTGAACCAGGGTCGTGATTCTGCAGAATTGTACTGTCAAAAATTCCGAAAGTGGGCAGTACTTACTACCTGGAATGATAATGCCTTTGCAGCTCTCTTTCGGAAGGGGTTCTCAGAAGCCGTAAAAGATACTATGGTGGGATTTCCTGTTCCCTCTGGTCTTGACGATTCTGTCTTTAGCCATTCAGGTTGATCGGCGTTTGCGCGAACGCAGAGCTGCACGAGAGGTGTTGCCACCTGTTGAACAGATGTCTGAACCTATGCAATGTGATAGAGTTTTTTCCAGAGAGCAGCGTCAGGAGTTCAGAAGGCGTAATAAGTTGTGTTTTTTCTGTGGAGATGCCTCACATATTATTTCTGTCTGCCCTAAACGCGAGAAACGCCTTGCACACACGTTTTCTGTTGGTGGTGTTCAACCTAAGTTTCTTCTGGCTATTACTCTGATCTGCTCCCTGTCCACATTTTCCGCCAAGGCTTTTGTGGATTCGGGAGCAACTCTAAACCTAATGGACTTGGATTTTGCTAAACGTTGTGGATTTCCGATGACACCTCTGCAGACGCCTATCCCTTTGAGGGGGATTGATGCTACTCCTTTGGCTAAAAATAAACCTCAGTTTTGGACCCAGGTGGTAATGTGGGTCACCCCAGACCATCAAGAAAATTGCAGGTTTTTGGTGCTACATAATCTGCATGATACTATTGTTCTGGGGTTTCCCTGGTTACAAATTCATAATCCAGTTTTGGATTGGAAATCTGTGTCTGTGGTGAGTTGGGGTTGTCGGTGTGCCTTTAGTGAGGCTCCGGTGTTTTCCACCTCTCCTCAGTCGCATGATGTTCCTGATTATTTGGCGGACTTTTATGATGTATTTAGTGAGAATGAGTCTGCGTCTCTGCCTCCTCATAGGAGTTATGACTGTGCAATTGAACTGAGCCCGGGGTGTAAATTTCCCAAGGGTCGGCTCTTCAATTTATCTGTACCCAAGCACGAGGCTATGCGATCCTATATTAAGGAGGCGTTGGAGAAGGGTCATATTAGACCATCCTCGTCACCCTTAGGTGCCGTTTTTTTTTTGTAGCCAAAAAGGATGGATCATTATGACCTTGTATTGATTATCGTGCTCTCAACAAAATTACTGTTAAATATCAGTATCCGTTACTAGAGTTGAGCGACTTTTGCTTTTTTAGGGTCGCGTTTCGTTTCGTGAAACCCGACTTTTCCAAAAGTCGGGTCGAGCAAGATCGTCCGATTATAGGGAAAAGTCGGGGTCGTCCCGAAACACGAAACCCAATGTAAGTCAATGGGGAATAAAAGTCGGCAGTGAGAGGAGGACAGGAAACACACCTACAGTGCCCATTTGAATGCCAAAAGCATCAATTCTTCTTACTTAAGCTTGTCAACCTTAATTAACTTCATAATACAAGTTACGCACTGAAAAATGGGGGTTATTTGGCTACAGACTGTGGGGGGGGAGGGCTGGCTGCAGGTTTTCATGTGCCCTGGGCGAAAGAGCGCCCCTTTAACACATACCACAACTCATCATGCTCCGATACGGCAGAGAAATAGCGGTATAGTACAATGAAAAATACCTCACTTTTTACATCTCATGACGAGGCCCATCTATTTCTCCATACAAAATCATTGGTCCCATATAATGTTTGAAACAGTATATGATGAGCTCCACATAATGCTACAGTATATGTTGGTCCCCATGGATGAAGCTCCACTGTCTTATGGGCCCAAATAATGCTACAAACATAATGGGCCCCATTTCTACTGCTCTAGTGTATAATGGGCCCTGTAAATGCTGCTCCAGTGTCTGATGTCCACCTTTGGAATGTTCCAGTGTATGGTGGGCCCCATCTATCATTCTCCAGAGTATAGTGCTCCCCAAAAATTGCTGTCCCAACATAGAAAACAATCAAATAAGTCTCCTCGCTAGGGAATCCCAGTACTTGTCTGGACAGGTGCTGTAGCTTGCTTAACAGCTCGCCAGCCGTTCTCACGCCCAGTATGGATTGCACGTGATTGCACAAAGGTTAGAAAGGGTACCGTATCCCTGGATTACATGTATGGATAGCGTACACATTCAAAATATATGTCTATACAGCATGAGGCAGGCTCAGACGGTGTTAGGCCCAGTATGGATTGCACGTGATTGCACAAAGGTTAGAAAGGGTACCGTATCCCTGGATAACATGTATGGATAGCGTACACATTCAAAATATATGTCTATACAGCATGAGGCAGGCTCAGACGGTGTTAGGCCCAGTATGGATTGCACGTCATTGCACAAAGGTTAGAAGGGGTACCGTATCCCCGGATAACATGTATGGATAGCGTACACATTCAAAATATATGTCTATACAGCATGAGGCAGGCTCAGACGGTGTTAGGCCCAGTATGGATTGCATGTCATTGCACAAAGGTTAGAAGGGGTACCGTATCCCCGGATAACATGTATGGATAGCGTACACATTCAAAATATATGTCTATACAGCATGAGACAGGCACAGACGGTGTTAGGCCCAGTATGGATTGCACGTCATTGCACAAAGGTTAGAAGGGGTACCGTATCCCCGGATAACATGTATGGATAGCGTACACATTCAAAATATATGTCTATACAGCATGAGGCAGGCTCAGACGGTGTTAGGCCCAGGATGGATTGCACGTCATTGCACAAAGGTTAGAAGGGGTACCGTATCCCCGGATAACATGTATGGATAGCGTACACATTCAAAATATATGTCTATACAGCATGAGGCAGGCTCAGACGGTGTTAGGCCCAGTATGGATTGCACGTGATTGCACAAAGGTTAGAAAGGGTACCGTATCCCTGGATAACATGTATGGATAGCGTACACATTCAAAATATATGTCTATACAGCATGAGGCAGGCTCAGACGGTGTTAGGCCCAGTATGGATTGCACGTCATTGCACAAAGGTTAGAAGGGGTACCGTATCCCTGGATAACATGTATGGATAGCGTACACATTCAAAATATATGTCTATACAGCATGAGGCAGGCTCAGACGGTGTTAGGCCCAGTATGGATTGCACGTCATTGCACAAAGGTTAGAAGGGGTACCGTATCCCCGGATAACATGTATGGATAGCGTACACATTCAAAATATATGTCTATACAGCATGAGGCAGGCTCAGACGGTGTTAGGCCCAGTATGGATTGCACGTCATTGCACAAAGGTTAGAAGGGGTACCGTATCCCCGGATAACATGTATGGATAGCGTACACATTCAAAATATATGTCTATACAGCATGAGGCAGGCTCAGACGGTGTTAGGCCCAGTATGGATTGCACGTGATTGCACAAAGGTTAGAAAGGGTACCGTATCCCTGGATAACATGTATGGATAGCGTACACATTCAAAATATATGTCTATACAGCATGAGGCAGGCTCAGACGGTGTTAGGCCCAGTATGGATTGCACGTCATTGCACAAAGGTTAGAAGGGGTACCGTATCCCCGGATAACATGTATGGATAGCGTACACATTCAAAATATATGTCTATACAGCATGAGGCAGGCTCAGACGGTGTTAGGCCCAGTATGGATTGCACGTCATTGCACAAAGGTTAGAAGGGGTACCGTATCCCCGGATAACATGTATGGATAGCGTACACATTCAAAATATATGTCTATACAGCATGAGGCAGGCTCAGACGGTGTTAGGCCCAGTATGGATTGCACGTCATTGCACAAAGGTTAGAAGGGGTACCGTATCCCCGGATAACATGTATGGATAGCGTACACATTCAAAATATATGTCTATACAGCATGAGGCAGGCTCAGACGGTGTTAGGCCCAGTATGGATTGCACGTCATTGCACAAAGGTTAGAAGGGGTACCGTATCCCCGGATAACATGTATGGATAGCGTACACATTCAAAATATATGTCTATACAGCATGAGGCAGGCTCAGACGGTGTTAGGCCCAGTATGGATTGCACGTCATTGCACAAAGGTTAGAAGGGGTACCGTATCCCCGGATAACATGTATGGATAGCGTATACATTCAAAATATATGTCTATACAGCATGAGGCAGGCTCAGACGGTGTTAGGCCCAGTATGGATTGCACGTCATTGCACAAAGGTTAGAAGGGGTACCGTATCCCCGGATAACATGTATGGATAGCGTACACATTCAAAATATATGTCTATACAGCATGAGGCAGGCTCAGACGGTGTTAGGCCCAGTATGGATTGCACGTCATTGCACAAAGGTTAGAAGGGGTACCGTATCCCCGGATAACATGTATGGATAGCGTACACATTCAAAATATATGTCTATACAGCATGAGGCAGGCTCAGACAGTGTTAGGCCCAGTATGGATTGCACGTCATTGCACAAAGGTTAGAAGGGGTACCGTATCCCCAGATAACATGTATGGATAGCGTACACATTCAAAATATATGTCTATACAGCATGAGGCAGGCTCAGACGGTGTTAGGCCCAGTATGGATTGCACGTCATTGCACAAAGGTTAGAAGGGGTACCGTATCCCCGGATAACATGTATGGATAACGTCCACATTCAAAATATATGTCTATACAGCATGAGGCAGGCTCAGACGGTGTTAGGCCCAGTATGGATTGCACGTCATTGCACAAAGGTTAGAAGGGGTACCGTATCCCCGGATAACATGTATGGATAGCGTACACATTCAAAATATATGTCTATACAGCATGAGGCAGGCTCAGACGGTGTTAGGCCCAGTATGGATTGCACGTCATTGCACAAAGGTTAGAAGGGGTACCGTATCCCCGGATAACATGTATGGATAGCGTACACATTCAAAATATATGTCTATACAGCATGAGGCAGGCTCAGACGGTGTTAGGCCCAGTATGGATTGCACGTCATTGCAAAAAGGTTAGAAGGGGTACCGTATCCCCGGATAACATGTATGGATAGCGTACACATTCAAAATATATGTCTATACAGCATGAGGCAGGCTCAGACGGTGTTAGGCCCAGTATGGATTGCACGTCATTGCACAAAGGTTAGAAGGGGTACCGTATCCCCGGATAACATGTATGGATAGCGTACACATTCAAAATATATGTCTATACAGCATGAGGCAGGCTCAGACAGTGTTAGGCCCAGTATGGATTGCACGTCATTGCACAAAGGTTAGAAAGGGTACCGTATCCCCGGATAACATGTATGGATAGCATACACATTCAAAATATATGTCTCAGGAGGCAGGCTCAGACGGTGTCAGGCACAGTATGGATTTGACGGCCCAGATTACACAGCGGAGGAGCAGGGAGAGGTAAAGATTGCAAATGCTGGGGCCCTGGCCAAGCAAGGGGGGCCCACTCGTGGGCGTCGGTACTGGCACTGGGCCCCTCATAGTACAGCGGTGTGTCTGACGGCGGGTGTGCACCACCACCGTCAGAAACACTTGATTGCACTATGAGGGACCCTGTGCCAGTGCCCGCGCCCAAGAGTCGGCCTACCCACCTGTCCAGGGCAACGGCACTCACACGGTGTCGTGCGCTAGGTGGTGACCCCGGCCATGGGGGGGAGGCAGCACAGTTAGGGAGTTTTAGAAAGTGGCATATGTTGATGTTGGACATTCAACTGATGCAAAAGGCGAAATAGGTGAAGTACCAGGAAGAGGTGGACCAAAGCAAGCCATTTTTCTGTCACCCTATGTGTCATCAGGGGAAGGTGGGACAAAATCCTTGGAAACCCATGCGTGGTTCATTTTAATGAAGGTTAGATCATCCACATTTTGGGTTGACAGACGGGTCCTTTTTTCTGTCAGTATTGATCCAGCTGCACTGAAGACTCTTTCCGATAGCACACTTGCAGCTGGGCAAGCGAGCTCCTGTAAGGCATATTGGGTCAATTCAGGCCAGGTGTCCAGTTTAGCGGCCCAATAGTCAAAGGGGAATGACCTGTGTGGGAGAACATCGATATGGGAGGAAAAGCAGTTTGTAACCATAGTTGACAACTGCTGTCTCCTGTCACTTTCCATCGATGCAGTATTGCCAGTTGTGTGAGCGGTATTTGAAAAATCAGTCCACAACATTGTCATGAAACCCCTGTCTCCAACGCCACTTCTGCTGTGTGCACCACAAACACATCTGCCAAGCTGCCCCCGGCCCGTGAGAACCATCACCACTGCTGTGTGCTGGGAATGCCTCAAGCAACCGATTTACCAGAGTTGCTTGTTTATTAGCCAATATTAGGTCAAGGTTCTCCTATGGCATGATGTTTTGTAATTTGCCTTTATAGCGTGGATCCAGGATGCTGGCCAACCAGTAGTCGTCATCGTTCATCATTTTGGCAATGCGGGGGTCCCTTTTTAGGATCCGCAAGGCATAATCTGACATGTGGGCCAATGTTCCCGGTGTCAATGATGCACTGCGAGTGCTGGGTGGAGGAGCACTTTCTGGCAAATCCACATCCCTCCAGTCACGCACAAACCCTGTACCAGACCTTGCCACGCCAACATTTTCACTTGCCCCACGAGATGCATCCTCCTCCCCTAAGTAATCATCCCCATCATCCTCCTCCTCCTCCTCCTCTTCTTCCTCCACCTCGTCCAGGAGAGGTCCCTGAGCAGACAATGGCTGAATGTCATCAAGGATTCCCTCCTCCTCCTCCTCCTCATCAACATTGGCTGCAGACGCCTGCTCCTTAAGGTGCGTCAAAGTTTGCATGAGCAGACGCATAAGTGGGATGCTCATGCTTAGGATGGCGTCGTCTGCGCTTACCAGCCGTGTGCATTCCTCAAAACACTGAAGGACTTTACAAAGGTCTTTCAGCTTCGACCACTGCACGCCTGTCAACTCCATGTCTGCTCTCAAAGTGCCTGGCCGTGTATCCTCCCACAAATGCATTATGGCCTGCCTCTGCTCGCACAGCCGCTCCACCATGTGCAGGGTGGAGTTCCACCTTGTTGCAATGTCGATAATGAGGCTGTGGTTGGGAAGGTGGAGCAATCGCTGCAGCTTCTGCATACGAACGGAGTGTACAGGCGACCGGCGGATGTGCGCGCACAGTCTTCGCACCTTCTGGAGCAGGGCTGTTAACTCCGGATAATTTTTGAGGAAGCACTGCACCACCAGGTTCAAGGTGTAAGCCAAGCAAGGTATGTGGCTGAGTTTTGAAAGGGCTATGGCTGCCACAAAATTACGGCCGTTATCACTAACTACCTTGCCTGCCTCAAGATGTACACTGCCCAGCCATGACTCAGTTTGTCGCTTCAAGTACTCGGCCAGCACCTCGGCGGTGTGTCTGTCGCCCAAACACATCATCTGCAACACAGTCTGCTGACGCTTTCCACTAGCTGCTCGATAGGGGGACACATCGTGTGCAACAGTGGCAGCTGCAGATGGAGTGCTCGTACGACTGCGCTCTGTGGACGAGCTGTCGCTTCTGGAGGAGGAGGAGGAGGAGGAGGGTCGAATGCCTACAGCCAACTGTTTCCTAGACCGTGGGCTAGGCAGCACTGTCCCACCACCGCTGTCCCCTGTGGACCCTGCATCCACCACATTAACCCAGTGTGCAGTGATGGACACGTAACGGCCCTGGCCACGCCGACTGGACCATGCATCAGTTGTGAGGTGCACCTTTCCGCTCACTGACTGCTTGAATGCATGGACAATGCGGTCTTTCACATGATGGTGGAGGGCTGGGATGGCTTTGCGAGAGAAGAAGTGGCGACTGGGTAGGTCATAGTGTGCTACTGCATAGGCCATGAGTTCGCGGAAAGCTGTGCTTTCCACCAACCGAAAGGGCATCATCTCAAACGAGATTAGTTTGGCAATGTGGGCGTTCAAACCCAGTGTACGCGGATGAGAGACTGAGTACTTTCTTGACCTACTCATAGTGTCTGGGAGGGTGAGCTGGACTTGAGAGCTGCATATGGTGGAAGTAGCGGTGGACAGGGCGGACTGAGAGAGGGTTGATGATGGTGATGGAGTTGGTGTTCTTTCTGATGGCCTAGAATCAGTCTTTCGTTGATATAACAGTGGGATTCCCTGACTGCTGTGGCCTTGCAACGACACCTCAACATTTGCTGCTGTGCTAACCGGTGGGCTTACAGTGGGGGAAACAATGTAGCGTTGCTGACTACCTTCGTTGTGATCAGTTGCACATGTGGCACTTGAGGTTTGGTGTTGTGTCCACGCTTGCAAGTGCATGCTGGTTAAATGTCTAAGCATGCAACTGGTATTCAAATTTTTCAGATTTTTCCCTCGGCTAAAGGTCTTTGCGCACTTCTTACAGATAACCTTGGCCTGATCATGAGGATTTTGTTCAAAAAAGTGCCACACTGCACTCTTCCTACTTTGGCAGACATTTTGCGGCCTAGCACGCTGTGATCTTTTGACCCTCTGGACAAGCTGTCCAGCAACTCTTTTGATGTTTGGAACCTGTCTTTGGAGTGCTCCGGGCCTGCCAGATAACAGCTGTTGCGATGTCGATTTCTGCTGTGGATGCTCCTCATCTGAGCTATTGGAAGCAGCACCCTCTTCCCCCAATGGATGCCAATCTGGGTCAACAACTGGGTCATCCATCACCACCTCTTCTATGTCATGTGCACCTTTCTCTGTGTCACCGTGTATGGTGGTATAGTGTGCGGGAAGGGGCACCTGAGTCTCATCAGGGTCAAAATCTGGCTCTGTACACTGCGAGGACAATGTAGTGCTCTGAGTGAATGTACCAGCAGAATCATCCATCAGCGGCTGTGCATCAGTGCACTCCATGTCAGATTCATCTTGGCCTGGGTAATTCACTATTTCACTTGATAATCCAGGCATGGTATGTGAAAACAGCTCCATGGAGTAATCAGTAGTATGGCCTGCGTCATCCTTCAATCTTGGTTGGGGTGAAGGACACAAGGAAAGGTGTGGTTCATGAACATGAGCCTCCAATGACGACTCAGTGCTTTTACTTTTTACAACTGAAGAAGAGGAGGCGATAGAGCTGGAGGCTGAGTCAGCAATGTAAGACAAAACTTTTTCCTGATGCTCTGCCTTTAAAAGCGGTTTGCCAACTCCTAGTAAACTTAGCGTTCGAGTCCTTATGTAGCCAGACGATGACGCAGGGTCAGCACCTCCTGCATTCGGTCCTATTTTGCTCTTGCCACTACCATCAGATCCACCACCAACACCATCATTACCAGCTGCCAACCCCCGCCCAATTCCACGGCCTCTTCCACCAGCCTTCCTCATTTTTGGTAGAAATGTAGACAAAATCCAACAAACTATATAGTAATGTAAAACAAGGTACAAGGTGTCTATAGGACAGGGGAGTTTTAGAATTTCTGCACACACTTGTGGACAGTGGACACTTGTGGATTGTGTGCGGCCCACTGATATCTGAGCGCTATGTGACACGCTCGATGGCACAGCTGCCTGTGACCAAAGTGACGAGAGGATAATGGAGATTTTGAATCTCTGCGTACACTTGTGGACAGTGGACACTTGTGGATTGTGTGCGGCCCACTGATATCTGAGCGCTATGTGACACGCTCGATGGCACAGCTGCCTGTGACCAAAGTGACGAGAGGATAATGGAGATTTTGAATCTCTGTGTACACTTGTGGACACTGGACACTTGTGGATTGTGTGCGGCCCACTGATATCTGAGCGCTATGTGACACGCTCGATGGCACAGCTGCCTGTGACCAAAGTGACGAGAGGATAATGGAGATTTTGAATCTCTGCGTACACTTTTGGACAGTGGACACTTGTGGATTGTGTGCGGCCCACTGATATCTGAGCGCTATGTGACACGCTCGATGGCACAGCTGCCTGTGACCAAAGTGACGAGAGGATAATGGAGATTTTGAATCTGTGCGTACACTTGTGGACAGTGGACACTTGTGGATTGTGTGCGGCCCACTGATATCTGAGCGCTATGTGACACGCTCGATGGCACAGCTGCCTGTGACCAAAGTGACGAGAGGATAATGGAGATTTTGAATCTCTGCGTACACTTGTGGACAGTGGACACTTGTGGATTGTGTGCGGCCCACTGATATCTGAGCGCTATGTGACACGCTCGATGGCACAGCTGCCTGTGACCAAAGTGACGAGAGGATAATGGAGATTTTGAATCTCTGCGTACACTTGTGGACAGTGGACACTTGTGGATTGTGTGCGGCCCACTGATATCTGAGCGCTATGTGACACGCTCGATGGCACAGCTGCCTGTGACCAAAGTGACGAGAGGATAATGGAGATTTTGAATCTCTGCGTACACTTGTGGACAGTGGACACTTGTGGATTGTGTGCGGCCCACTGATATCTGAGCGCTATGTGACACGCTCGATGGCACAGCTGCCTGTGACCAAAGTGACGAGAGGATAATGGAGATTTTGAATCTCTGCGTACACTTTTGGACACTGGACACTTGTGGATTGTGTGCGGCCCACTGATATCTGAGCGCTATGTGACACGCTCGATGGCACAGCTGCCTGTGACCAAAGTGACGAGAGGATAATGGAGATTTTGAATCTCTGCGTACACTTTTGGACACTGGACACTTGTGGATTGTGTGCGGCCCACTGATATCTGAGCGCTATGTGACACGCTCGATGGCACAGCTGCCTGTGACCAAAGTGACGAGAGGATAATGGAGATTTTGAATATCTGCGTACACTTTTGGACACTGGACACTTGTGGATTGTGTGCGGCCCACTGATATCTGAGCGCTATGTGACACGCTCGATGGCACAGCTGCCTGTGACCAAAGTGACGAGAGGATAATGGAGATTTTGAATCTCTGCGTACACTTTTGGACACTGGACACTTGTGGATTGTGTGCGGCCCACTGACATCTGAGCGCTATGTGACACGCTCGATGGCACAGCTGCCTGTGACCAAATTGACGAGAGGATAATGGAGATTTTGAATCTCTGCGTACACTTGTGGACAGTGTACACTTGTGGATTGTGTGCGGCCCACTGATATCTGAGCGCTATGTGACACGCTCGATGGCACAGCTGCCTGTGACCAAAGTGACGAGAGGATAATGGAGATTTTGAATCTCTGCGTACACTTTTGGACACTGGACACTTGTGGATTGTGTGCGGCCCACTGATATCTGAGCGCTATGTGACACGCTCGATGGCACAGCTGCCTGTGACCAAAGTGACGAGAGGATAATGGAGATTTTGAATCTCTGCGTACACTTGTGGACAGTGGACACTTGTGGATTGTGTGCGGCCCATTGATATCTGAGCGCTATGTGACACGCTCGATGGCACAGCTGCCTGTGACCAAAGTGACGAGAGGATAATGGAGATTTTGAATCTCTGCGTACACTTGTGGACACTGGACACTTGTGGATTGTGTGCGGCCCACTGATATCTGAGCGCTATGTGACACGCTCGATGGCACAGCTGCCTGTGACCAAAGTGACGAGAGGATAATGGAGATTTTGAATCTCTGCGTACACTTTTGGACACTGGACACTTGTGGATTGTGTGCGGCCCACTGATATCTGAGCGCTATGTGACACGCTCGATGGCACAGCTGCCTGTGACCAAAGTGACGAGAGGATAATGGAGATTTTGAATATCTGCGTACACTTTTGGACACTGGACACTTGTGGATTGTGTGCGGCCCACTGATATCTGAGCGCTATGTGACACGCTCGATGGCACAGCTGCCTGTGACCAAAGTGACGAGAGGATAATGGAGATTTTGAATCTCTGCGTACACTTTTGGACACTGGACACTTGTGGATTGTGTGCGGCCCACTGACATCTGAGCGCTATGTGACACGCTCGATGGCACAGCTGCCTGTGACCAAAGTGACGAGAGGATAATGGAGATTTTGAATCTCTGCGTACACTTGTGGACAGTGTACACTTGTGGATTGTGTGCGGCCCACTGATATCTGAGCGCTATGTGACACGCTCGATGGCACAGCTGCCTGTGACCAAAGTGACGAGAGGATAATGGAGATTTTGAATCTCTGCGTACACTTTTGGACACTGGACACTTGTGGATTGTGTGCGGCCCACTGATATCTGAGCGCTATGTGACACGCTCGATGGCACAGCTGCCTGTGACCAAAGTGACGAGAGGATAATGGAGATTTTGAATCTCTGCGTACACTTGTGGACAGTGGACACTTGTGGATTGTGTGCGGCCCATTGATATCTGAGCGCTATGTGACACGCTCGATGGCACAGCTGCCTGTGACCAAAGTGACGAGAGGATAATGGAGATTTTGAATCTCTGCGTACACTTGTGGACACTGGACACTTGTGGATTGTGTGCGGCCCACTGATATCTGAGCGCTATGTGACACGCTCGATGGCACAGCTGCCTGTGACCAAAGTGACGAGAGGATAATGGAGATTTTGAATCTCTGCGTACACTTTTGGACACTGGACACTTGTGGATTGTGTGCGGCCCACTGATATCTGAGCGCTATGTGACACGCTCGATGGCACAGCTGCCTGTGACCAAAGTGACGAGAGGATAATGGAGATTTTGAATCTCTGCGTACACTTGTGGACAGTGGACACTTGTGGATTGTGTGCGGCCCACTGATATCTGAGCGCTATGTGACACGCTCGATGGCACAGCTGCCTGTGACCAAAGTGACGAGAGGATAATGGAGATTTTGAATCTCTGCGTACACTTGTGGACACTGGACACTTGTGGATTGTGTGCGGCCCACTGATATCTGAGCGCTATGTGACACGCTCGATGGCACAGCTGCCTGTGACCAAAGTGACGAGAGGATAATGGAGATTTTGAATCTGTGCGTACAGTTTTGGACACTGGACACTTGTGGATTGTGTGCGGCCCACTGATATCTGAGCGCTATGTGACACGCTCGATGGCACAGCTGCCTGTGACCAAAGTGACGAGAGGATAATGGAGATTTTGAATCTGTGCGTACACTTGTGGACAGTGGACACTTGTGGATTGTGTGCGGCCCACTGATATCTGAGCGCTATGTGACACGCTCGATGGCACAGCTGCCTGTGACCAAAGTGACGAGAGGATAATGGAGATTTTGAATCTCTGCGTACACTTGTGGACAGTGGACACTTGTGGATTGTGTGCGGCCCACTGATATCTGAGCGCTATGTGACACGCTCGATGGCACAGCTGCCTGTGACCAAAGTGACGAGAGGATAATGGAGATTTTGAATCTCTGCGTACACTTTTGGACACTGGACACTTGTGGATTGTGTGCGGCCCACTGATATCTGAGCGCTATGTGACACGCTCGATGGTACAGCTGCCTGTGTCCAAAGTGACGAGAGGATAATGGAGATTTTGAATCTCTGCGTACACTTGTGGACACTGGACACTTGTGGATTGTGTGCGGCCCACTGATATCTGAGTGCTATGTGACACGCTCGATGGCACAGCTGCCTGTGACCAAAGTGACGAGAGGATAATGGAGATTTTGAATCTCTGCGTACACTTTTGGACACTGCACACTTGTGGATTGTGTGCGGCCCACTGATATCTGAGCGCTATGTGACACGCTCGATGGCACAGCTGCCTGTGACCAAAGTGACGAGAGGATAATGGAGATTTTGAATCTCTGCGTACACTTGTGGACACTGGACACTTGTGGATTGTGTGCGGCCCACTGATATCTGAGCGCTATGTGACACGCTCGATGGCACAGCTGCCTGTGACCAAAGTGACGAGAGGATAAGGGAGATTGGATTGCTTTTAAAAAAGCAGTTTGCGGAGCAGTGGGTAAACAGCAATGCCAGCGTGTCAGGAAGCCTTAAAAGGCAGCCCAACAACCAACACCACTGATACACCACAATATAGCCTCCCCTTGCACTGCACACACAGTGACTTGTGTGTTGTGCAGGCCAAATCGCTAGCAGCAGAAGCAGTTTTTTTGTCTTCTTCCCTGCCTAATGCTCTCCCTACAGAATCAGCAGCAACCTCTCCCTATACTAAGATCGGCAGAAGTAAGATGGCGGTCAGCGTGCACGCCCTTTTATACCCCCTGTGACGCCCACCAAAGCAAGCCAATCACTTGCATGCCCTTCTGAAAGATGGTGGTGACCCGTGCCTATGTCATCACGTTGCCCACAGTGTCCGTGGATCCTGATTGGCTGAAAAAGAGCGCAAAACAAACTTTTGAAACGCGACTTTGGCGCGTAAGTCGCCGACCTCGTGGCCGCCTCATCCTAGGGTCGGGTTTCGTTTCATGAAACCCGACTTTGCCAAAAGTCGGCGACTTTTGAATTTTTTCGACCCGTTTCGCTCAACTCTATCCGTTACCCCTTATTTCTGATCTATTCTCCAGAGTTAAAGGTGCTTGCTGGTTTACCAAGCTTGACCTCTGGGGGGCGTATAATCTTATTCGCATTAAGCATGGGGATGAATGGAAGATGGCGTTTAATACTCCGGAGGGACATTTTGAGTACCTGGTGATGCCTTTTGGGCTCACTAATGCCCCTTCTGTCTTCCAGTGCTTCATGAACGATATTTTCCGAGATTTTGTCGATAAATTTTTGATTATCTATCTGGATGATATTTTGATCTTCCCCAAGGATTGGGATTCTCATGTGGAACATATTCGGACTGTGTTCCGGATCTTGAGGGAGAATTCCCTGTATGTCAAAGGATCTAAATGCCTTTTTGGAGTACAGAGGATTTCTTTTTTGGGATTTCTTTTGTCCCCGTCAACTATTGAAATGGACCCGGCCAAGGTACAGGCCATTTACGATTGGGTTCAGCCCACTTCTTTGAAGGCCTTCCAGAAGTTTTTGGGTTTTGCTAATTTTTATCGGAAATTTATAGCAAAATTTTCTAGTATTGCCAAGCCATTGACTGATTTGACTAAGAAGGGTGCTGATGTGCTAAATTGGTCTCCGGAGGCTGTTTCTTCCTTTCAGGAGCTGAAGCGAAGATTAACCTCCGCCCCGGTTTTGCGGCAACCTGATGTCTCACTTCCGTTCCAGGTAGAGGTGGATGCTTCTGAGATTGGTGCAGGAGCTGTTTTGTCCCAAAAGGATCCTGTAACATCTAAAATGAATCCCTGTGCTTTCTTTTCCCGAAAGTACTCTCCATCTGAACGTAACTATGATGTGGGGAATCGGGAACTGTTAGCCATGAAATGGGCATTTGAGGAGTGGAGACATTGGTTGGAGGGAGCTAAGCATCAAGTCGTGGTCCTCACTGACACAAGAATTTGATTTACCTAGAGTCGGCTAAGCGCTTGAACCCTAGACAGGCTAGGTGGGCCTTGTTTTTTACACGTTTTGATTTTGTGGTTTCTTTTCTTCCTGGAACTAAGAATGTCAAGGCTGACGCCCTCTCTAGGAGCTTCTTTGCTGATTCTCCTGTGGTGACCAAGCCTGCTACCATCTTAGGCGAAGGGTTAGTTCTTTCTGCCATCTCGCCCGATTTGAGACGTGCTCTGGAAGAGTTCCAGTAAGACAAACCTGAGCGTTGTCCCTGTGGAAAGTTGTATGTTCCTGACCAGTGAAAGAAGAGAGTGATGTCTGAAGTTCATTGCTCTGCTTTGGCTGGTCATCCAGGTATTTTTGGTACTAGAGATCTGGTGAGTTGGTCTTTTTGGTGGCCCGCCTTGTCTCGTGATGTCAGGAATTTTGTGCAGTCCTGTGGGACGTGCTCCCGGTCTAAATCGTGTTCTCGCTCTAGTGGGTTGTTGATGCCTTTGCCTGTCCCCAAGAGGCCATGGACCCATATTTCAATGGATTTCATCTCTGATATGCCTGTCTCTCAAAGGATGACTGTTATTTGGGTGATTTGTGATAGGTTCTCTAAGATGGTTCATCTTGTACCACTCCCTAAGTTGCCGTCTTCCTCTGAATTGGTGCCCCTGTTTTTACAACAGGTGGTTCGCTTGCACGGGATTCCTGAGAACATTGTATCTGACAGAGGAGTCCAGTTTGTGTCTAGATTTTGGAGAACTTTCTGTTCCAAGCTGGGAATTCAGTTGTCCTTCTCCTCTGCTTTTCACCCTCAGACCAATGGGCAGACAGAGAGAACAAACCAGACCTTGGAGTCATATTTGAGATGTTTTATTTCTGCTGATCAGGATGATTGGGTTTCATTTTTGCCCTTGGCCGAATTTGCTTTAAATAATAGAGCTAGTTCTGCCACTTTGATGTCACCTTTTTTTTGTAACTTTGGGTTTCATCCTCGATTTTCTTCAGGGCAGGTGGAGCCCTCTGCCTGCCCAGGTGTTGACACTGTGGTGGAGAGAATGCACCAGATCTGGGACCAAGTGGTGGATAAGTTATCTCTCTCCCAGGAAAAGGCCCAGCGGTTTTCCAACCGACATAGGACCATTGGTCCCCAGTTTAAGGTTGGTGATATGGTGTGGTTATCATCAAAAAATATTGCTATGAAGGTGGCTTCTCCTAAGTTTAAGCCTAGATTTATTGGACCTTACATGATTTTGGAGATTATTAATCCGGTCTCTTTTTGTTTGGCTCTTCCTGTCACATTTAAAATCCATAATGTGTTCCATAAATCTTTGTTGAAGAGGTTTGTTGAACCTGTTGTTCCGGGGGTTGCACCTCCAGACCCTGTATTGGTTGAAGGTAACATGGAATATGAGGTAGAGAAAGTACTAGATTCCCGTCTGGCTAGATGGAGACTCCAGTATTTAGTTAAGTGGAAGGGTTATGGTCAGGAGGATAATTCCTGGGTCTCTGCCTCTGATATTCATGCCAAAAGATTGGTGCGTGCCTTTCATCGGGCTCACCCTGATCGCCCTGGTGGCGTGGTTGAGGGTTCGGTGACCCCTCCTCAAGGGGGAGGTACTGTTGTGAGTTCATTTTCCCCTTCACTACTGAGGCCCGAGGAACTCCCTCTTCTGGTGAAGAAAGGTAGTGAGCCTGATTGTCAAACACCTGGGGCTGATGATGATGACTGACTGAGTGGAGTTAATGACTGGATATAAGGCTGCTGACGCCCTTCTGGCCTGCGGGTGATTTCTCTGTGGACTTCTAGGAAACCAGTCTGATTCCTGCTCATCTAAGGCTAAGATTTCTGCTTTGCCTTTTTGCATTAGTGTTTTGTTTTCCTTGCTTTTCTGGATTCTGCCATTCCCTGCTGGGGTGAGCTGAATCTCCTTTTGCCTGTTGCTCTTTCTTCAGAATATTCCTGAGTACTGACATAGCCTTTTTTGAAGCCTAGCGTCTTCAGGGCCTTTTTTACTGTCAGTTTGTTGGCTCTTATTTTCATAGGGTTTTTCACGGATTGCAGACAGAAGCCTTCCTTTCCTTTCCTATCTAAGCTAGCTTGGGCCCCATCTTTGCTCAGTCTATCTTTCTGTCTGTGTTTTGTTCTTTCTTCTTGCTTCACCGTCATTATATGTGGGGGGCTGCCTTTTGCTTTGGGGTCTGCTCTGGGGCAGTTTAGATTTCCCTTTCTGTCTTTAGGCTATGTAGTCCTCCGGCTGTGATCGAGGGGCCTAGGGCATTGTAGGAGCCCCCCACGGCTACTGCTAGTTGTGTTGATAGGTTCAGGGGTCTGCAATCCGATAGCTGCCAACTTCTCTGGTTTTCTGGACTTAGCTAGCATTTCTATTTTTGCCTCCTATGGTGACTCAATCATAACACTTCTCCCTCCAAACAAGACAAGTGAATTTGATACCAAAACTGTTATGAATGAGTCACCGAGGAGGAAAAACAAAAACAAGCTAAGCCCCAGAAAACCAGAGAGGTTGGTAACTAAGCAGATTGCAGACCCCTGATCCTATCCACACAACTAGCAGTAGCCGTGGAGCGTACCTATGATGATCCTAGACGCCTCGTCACAGCCGGAGAGTTAAATAAGCCTAAAGCAAGAAAAGGAGAAATCTAAACTGCCCCAGAGCAGACCCCAAAGCAATAGACAGCCCCCAAACATGTATTGACGGTGAGACAAGATGAAAACACAAACACATATAGAAAAATAGGCTGAGCAAATGATGGGGCCCACACTAACTAGAAAGGACAGGAAAGGAAAGATGCTGTCTGCAATCACGCACAAAACCCTGCCAAAAAATGTCCAACACTTTCTGATAACAAAAACCCTGAAGTCGCTAGACTTCAATTCCCTATATCAGCACTCTGGTATATTCTGAAGACAGAGCAAAAAGAGACCAATCTGATCAGGGAAAAAAAGCAAACTGGCATAAACAGAGACATAAGAATGGAAATTCAGCACAGCCCCAGCAGAGGCTGGCTGACCACAAAAACTGAGTAAACCAGACCAAATCTCATGTGAAAGATAGCAGAGCACACTTAGCTTGGGAAGGCAGGAACAGAACTGGAAACCAGAACCTCAGGGCAGGAGAAAAGCACCAGCACAAAATTAGGGAGTCATGTTATGAATGAGTCACCGGAGGAGGAGAAAACAAAAATACAAGCTAAGTCCAGAAAACCGGAAAGGTTGGTAGCTATCGAATTGCAGACCCCTGATCCTATACACCACAACTAACAGTAGCCGTGGGGGTTCCTACGGTGCCCTAGACCCCTCGTCACAGCCGGAGAACTACATAAGCCTTAAGAAGGAAAGGGGAAATCTAAACTGCCCCAGAGCAGACCCCAAAGCAATAGACAGCCCCCAACATGTATTGTCGGTGAAAAACAGATGAAAACACAAACACAGACAGAAAGACAGGCTGAGCAAACGATGGGGCCCAACTAACTAGATAGGACAGGACAGAAAAGATGCTGGCTGCAATCCGCGAAAAACCCTAAAAAAAATGTCCCAACCGTCTGATAGGGAAAAAGGCCCTGAAGTCGCTAGATTTCAAAATCACTATATCAGCACTCAGGTATATTCTGAAAACAGAGCAAAGAGCTCAACTGATCAGAGACAAAAATGGAATTCAGCCAGTCCCAACCAGGACTGGCTGAACACAAACACTAAGGAAACCAGACAAAATCTCATGGAATAATAGCAGGGCAAAAACTTAGCTTTTAGTAGACAGGAACTAAGCTGGATGCAAGAGCTCAGAGCAGAAAGGATCACCAGCAGCACTGCAGGGCGTCGGCTGCCTTATATCCACTCAGAAATTCCAGATGTCCAATCACACTCCGCCTGTTCAGATGACAGGTTCTTCCCATCCCAATCAATTTCACAACCTCTCTTCACCAGCAGAGGGTGTTCATCAGACATCAAAGGTGAAGGGGAGAATGAACTCACAACAGAGTCGGCTGTCTTAAATCCAGTCAGAGACTCCTGATGTCCACTCACAGTCCTCCTCCTCAGGTGGCAGGTTTCTGCAATTTAGATCAGCTTCATTACCTGCTGTCACCACCAGAGGGAGCCCGGATGGAGAACTCATGACTCCTCTGTCAACACAGCCATCTCCACCACCCTCACCAGAAGCCAAAGGTAAACCAGAAAATGAGTTCACAACACAAAACGTTCTATTTTGGTCTCATTTGACCACATGACCTTTTCCCATGCCTCCTTTGGATCATCCAGATGATCATTGGCAACCTTTATACGGGCCTGGACATATATGCTGGCATGAGCAGGAGGACCTTGCATGCCCTGCAGGATTTTAATCTATGACAGTGTAGTGTGTTACTATTGGTAATTTTTAAAACTATGGTCCCAGGTCTCTTCAGGACATTGAGCAGGTTCTCCCATGTAGTTCTTGGCTGACTCCTGACCTTTCTCAGAATCATCCTTACCTCTGACTTCTGACCTTGTTGATAAGCTAGCATCTCTTGTGCAATTCATTTGAACTATCCCATCTGCTTTTCACTCTCTCTGACTTCAGATATTTGATCCCAGACTGTTAGCTGGTTTTGATGTACCCTCCTGTTATTTGACCCTGGGCTGTTACCAGACAACATCTTTGTCTTACCCTTATGAGCCCTCCTGGTATCTGATCTCGGACCTCCTGATTATCCTGTCTCACAGTTTGCCAGAGAGCTGTGACACAGTATCACAATGGCATTTTGTTGCACTGATACAGCAGCAAAAATCAAAATTTTGGTGTTTTGATTTTTCTGCATTATATAATCTACTAAATTTATTAATCAATTTGATATTTTGATAGATTGCACTTTTCTGTACACAGCAATACCAGATATGTGCTTTTCTTAATTTTTTTATTTTTAATTGGGCAAAGGGGGTGACTTGAGCTTTTGTATTTTTTTTCTTTGTATTTTAAAAGCAAACATTCTCAGTTTTTACTGTACTTGTTAGTCTGCATAAGGGGACTTGAAGCTGTGATCATCTGATTGCTTGTATTAAACAATAACGATCTCCCATGAACACCAGCTAAATGCTGTTTTTTTCAGAAGTAATGTAATGACAGGCACAGGGTTCTTCAGCAGATCACTAGCTGTCATGGCAACCCATTGGAATGATCATGTCACAGGCATGCTGATGGGTGCATATAATGACACGCCTCCGGGTTGGCGCTAGTTAAATGCCACTGTGCGAGATTGAAAAGGACATTTATCAGATTAATAGCAGCTGCGCTCCACCTGTGGCTGTTAGAGGCAGATGATAGCTGATTAAATTAGTCATCATCTGCTGTAAAAGATGCAGACTCAGATTGCAAGCCTGCATAAATGTCAGAGACAGAGTGACACAACAAATGATGTAACTTTATGTCATATGTCATGTATTGATGCCCTAAGCTTAAGATATATCATCAACAGCAGTTCAGGCAAGGTGTGACACCTTGCGCCCACACTTTGGCTGGGTACTGCATATCTTCCCCTGTTCATATGAATAAATTAATAGGGGTGGATCTGCTGTACCCTGATGGGAGGTAGCATGTAATTCACCGAGCTGTGCTGTTCTGCTCTGCAACTAAGCACATTCAGATGCCACTGGTATAGGAAAAAAACAACTGATTAGTGGGGATATAGAGTGTCCCACCTCCACTGATTTTGTTTTGGTGATATACCCTAAGTCATACCCTAAGCCATGAATATTAAATTTTGAAAAAACCCTATATAGCAGCAAAATGTGAGTCTATTAAAACATAACTTTTAATGTAATATATGAAAAATATCCTCACAGTTAACCCTTCATGGGATAAAAGGCACCTACAAAAACAGCTGACTGTTTGCAAGCACAAGCAATATGAAAAGCACAAACGCAAAAGGAAATGACATACAAAAAACCCCAAAGGGGAAAACCACAAAGCTGACAGTAGTTAGTCTCACAATGGCTGATCCATAAGAAAATGATGTAACACCTCTATTTATTCAAGCAGATCGAATGTCAGTTCCATCGTAGATGGTCTGTAAAATGAAGATACACATCCCTTAGTAATTAATACATATCCTTAATATATACGTATATATATATATTAGTGAGAAAGAGAGTTTGGAACAATCTCACGCACCCTGAGAGTCAATTAAGTCCTCTTTTGTGAGTCCACATTTAGGTAGCCTTTCAGCAACGTATCTGGCATCCATACTACAGAGTCCTATTAGTTTTTATGGCCCTGGTTGATCCCGAAAGTCTCCCATCTAACCCTCAACTCTGAGATGTCCTGGACTGTCCCTCTGTATACCTCCCACTGAACAAACCCTTTAACATCACAGATGATGCACTGAAAGAAAATCCATGTTTTTAAAGCAGGAAAATTTTCAACAGAAAAAAAATCATCATGTAAACAAAAAAAAGAAAGATAAAATCTAAATTTTATTTCATGCTGTTTAAAACTGCATTTACATCATTTTTTCCCCCAAGATGTGATGTGGAATATATTGTAGATGTCATGTCTTTTCATCTTGTGCAGTGTGTAATATTTACTTTTTACTGCAATATGTGTTTTTAAATGCCATATTTTATTATATACCACTCACATTTTTTAAGTGTTCTCTTTTTTATTCAGATGTAAATTTCATAGGCTCAGAATTATAGACTATTACCTGAATTATTGATTCTTCGTGTAGGTTGAACAGATATTTGTAAATTGATGAATGGTTGTTATTTACCTTTTATATCAGCTCCTAAAGATTATTGTACTGTCATCTTTGCAAAACAGGAACATAAGGTCACTAAACAATGATGCTTGCTAATATGTTGATTACACATTATGCCAGGCCATTCAGTTATTTTACTTGGAAACATTGAAGGATAAACTATAAATAATCAGACAATGCGGGTTAACCTCATCATTCCTACCCCTTGACCCGTGAATCATGGTTTGAAGGACAGTTGTGAACTATATAGAGACTTTGTCTCTATTCCAAGTGACTCTACAGATGTCAGCTTAAAGGACCACGGCCCTAGCTGGAAGAACAAAAATCTGCTACATTGACCATCAATGAACCCTCAGAGATGTCTTGACGAATCCAGGTTGGGACAATCATGTCACCTGGTCACATACCCCACTGCTCTTGGTTAGATTCCTAAGCTTGTCGTTACCTCCTCTCTGTGGATGCCCACCAAAAGCAGGGTGCCACTGATGGGGGTAGTCAGCTCTGGAAGCTGCTGTAATCCCGGTGAGTCAGCAGAAGGGTGAGACTGTAATTTGCACAATCTTGGTTATTTGCTTGGCCTGTTCTATATCTTATTGTTTATTGCCGGTTCAATAAATTATTGCCACACTGTTTTACCCTCGCCCTGTGTTGTCAAGCCAGTGGACTAGAGCACCTTCTGACCCCCGTGTCTCCGGAGGTCTCTAGGTGCAGCAGTATTCAGAACCAGAAAGAAGCACATGTTAAGCGTTAAACAACTATTGTCTATGAGCAAAGTATCCCCCATGTCTCCTTGCTTTGTTTTAACATGATTGAAAAAAGTAAAGGAATTCTTACACAATTGTCATTTCACACTTGTCTCTTTAATAATAATAGCAAAATAATAATAGCAAGTATGCTACTGTAGCCCCGTTTATAAACGAAAACTACAGTGAAAAAAGTAAAAAAAAATATTTACCATGATTTACCATATTTAGACTTTTTTTTAGAAAATACATTTCAAATTGTAACAAAATACTGTGTAGCACTTCATTAAGCATTATTTAGCATGACTTTGCGAGAGAAGAAAGCTATTGAACTAATTTACATGTGAAAATGGTAGTGTTGAGCGATACCTTCCGATATCGGGAAATATTGGATCGTATTGGATCGGACTGATACCCTAAAAATATCGGATATCGCCGATTCCGATACCGGAAACCAATGCAAGTCAATGGGACACAAATATCGGAATGAAAATAAACCCTTACTTTCCTTGTAGGTTAATTCTACATGAAGGAAAACAACTAAGAATAATGTATAATGTATTGGGGGAGGTGGAGGAGATATTACAGGCATAGAGGTTTAGCCCAATCAAATGGAATAGCAGGAATTAATTTTTTTTTAAGACGTTCGGAGTTACAAAGATATTGACTATGTTAAGCTTTTTTATATTTTGTCAGATATTTATGTTTCACTACTTCCATGCTCTTCATCTTCTTTTTTACTTCTCCCACACCTTCTCCTTCATCATCCTCTTCAGGGTCATCTTCTTGGTCTTCTTCGGGGTGGTCTTCAGGGTCATCATCTCCAGGGTCATCGTTTTCGGGGTCGTCGCCTTCTTTGGGGTGGTCTTCAGGGTCGTCGTCTCCAGGGTCATCGTTTTTTGGGGCCGTTGTCTTCTTCGGGGTGGTCTTCAGGGTCGTCGTCTTTAGGGTCATCGTCAGGGAGATCCAGAGTGATTACCAGAAACCATTTCAAAAAGCTTGAAATTGGAAATGTAGCAGAAGGTACAAGAAGGCTGAGGAACCAGCTGACGGTACTGGAACCTGGATGGGTAGCCGAAGGTACAAGAGCCAATGGAACTACTGAAGACCAGCTGATGGTACTGGAACTCGGTTACTAAGCAGGAGGTACCTGTGCCAGAAAGCACTACCAAGGACCAGCAGACCTTGGTGGAACTCGGATACCGAGAAGGAGGCACCTAAGCCAAAGGCTCTGCCTGGAACCAGCTGATGTAACTGGAACCCAGGGGGACATATTCAAGATTGACTTCCAAAGAACCAGCTAATGGTACTGGAACTCAGATAGGCAGCAGAAGGTACACATGAAAAAAAAGTTGCAAGGCTGCGAGCCGGCCGGAGTTACCGAAACCCACAGTCCTACAGGGGGAGCTTGTCCTATTGGCACTACGGAACCAGCCTTCATTGCCTGATCTGCAGCCCACATAGGAAGCACCTAAACTGCACCATAGAGTCAGCTAACCCGACCACAACACGACAGTTCAACGTATTGGAGGCAAAGTGATGTTGACACTACCCGGAAACAGCTTGTGTGCTGGAACCAGGCTGGGCAGGAGGGAGTACCCGTGCCAAAGACACTTCTGAGCAGCAACTGGCGGTGTTGGAGCCCAGGATTACAGTAGAAACAGAGTGGAGGCAGAGGCCTAATTGGAGCAAGTTTAATATCTGTAGTAGTATGAATGTGGACAGAGCAGGAGAAATTTCCGGACACACAGCAGGGGATCAGCTGATGTTACTGAACCCCAATAACACTGGAGCATGTGTTGACTGTGCAGACAGCACTTCTGAGCAGCAATTGGCGGTGTTGGAGCCCAGGGTAAATAATAGAAACAGAGTGGAGGCAGAGGCCTAATTGGAGCAAGTTTAATATCTGTAGTAGTGTGAATGTGGACAGAGCAGGAGGAATTGCCGAACACACAGCAGGGGATCAGCTGACGTTACTGAACCCCAATAACACTGGAGCATGTGTTGACTGTGCAGACAGCACTTCTGAGCAGCAATTGGCGGTGTTGGAGCCCAGTGTAAATAATAGAAACAGAGTGGAGGCAGAGGCCTAATTGGAGCAAGTTTAATATCTGTAGTAGAGTGAATGTGGACAGAGCAGGAGAAATTGCCGGACACACAGCAGGGGATCAGCTGACGTTACTGAACCCCAATAACACTGGAGCCTGTGTTGACTATTCACACGGCCCTTATGAGCAGCAACTGGAGGTGTTGGAGCCCAGGGATTACAGTTCAGATGGTAGAAGCATAAACACAAACAGGAGACCTGGATACTGTTGCCAACCAATTATTTAATCTGGAAGAGGACTGGCAAATTCCTGCAAGATCCAGGCCTTGTTCATTTTCAGAAAAGTAAGCCGGTCAACCTTATCGGAGGATAGTCGCATGCGACGGTCTGTTAGTACACCACCTGTGGCACTAAAGACGTGTTCCTATAATACACTAGCAGCAGGGCAAGCCAGCACCTCCAATGCATACTGGCTAAGCTCTGGCCATGTATCCAGCTTAGAGACCCAAAACTTGAAGGGGGAAGAGCCGTGTGGTAGAACACTGAGAGGGCAAGACATGTAGTCTGTCACCATTTGACAGAAACGTTGCCTCCTGCTGACTGGAGCCGTCTGTGATGGTGTAGACATTTGTGGCGGGGACACAAAACTTTGCCACATTTGGGCCATGCTGGTCTTGCCTTGTGCTGAGGTGCTGCTTCTGCTCCCTCTTTGTGCAGAGCTTCCTCCACTGCCTCGACGCACTGAGCTGCTTTGTAAAGCACTAGCAGCACTGCTCTTGGGTGGAGTGGAGAACATGATGGATTGCACCAGTGTGTCTTGGTACTCCCGCATTTTACGCTCCCGGTTCAACGGTGTTATGAGGCTTTGTAAGTTGTCCCAGTAGTGAGGATCTAGGAGGGTGTACTCCCAATAATCAGCCGTGTTGAGAATGTGGGTGATGCGGTGGTCGTTTCTCAGGCACTGCAGCATGAAATCAGCCATGTGCTGCAGACTGCCAACTGGCCAAGAAATGCTGTCCCCTGCTTGAGGCGTTAGCTCTGACTGCTCTGCATCATCCCACCCTCACTCTACATACTGACTACTAGAGCATTGTGTACCTCCCTCCTCTGGACAGATGTCTTCCTCCTCCATTGACTCCTCCTCGTCCTCCCCAATAAGTGTCCCCTGCCTAGGCCTTTGTGAGGAACCACGTTGTGCAGACTGTCCAGAAGCAGATGGCATTTGTGACTCCTCATCCTCCACCTCTTCTACAACCTCCTCCCTTAGTGCTTGCAGTGTTTTTTCAAGCAGGCAGATAAGGGGGATAGTCATGCTGACTAGTGCATCAGATAAGGGGGATAGTCATGCTGACTAGTGCATCAGATAAGGGGGATAGTCATGCTGACTAGTGCATCATCTGCACTCACCATCCATGTGGAATCATCGAAGGGACGCAAAACATGGCAGATGTCCTTCATAGAGGCCCACTCAGTGGTGGTGAAGTGTGAACGGCGCGCAGTGCGACTTCTTTGTGCCTGATGCTGCTGATACTCCATTACTGCTGCCTGCTGCTCACACAACCTCTCCAACATATGTAACGTTGAATTCCACCTGGTGGGTAGGTCACATATGATGCGATGTTCTGGAAGGCGGAATCGGCGCTGCAGAGCTGCATTCCGTGATCTTGCCATGCTGGAACGCCGCAAGTGAGCGCACTCTATGCGGACCTTGTGCAGCAGTGCATCCGGATAGTTCCTCAAAAAACTCTGCACGACCAAGTTGAGCACTTGTGCCAGACATGGGATGTGAGTGAGGTTGCCTAGGCCCAGAGCTGCCACCAGATTTCGGCCATTGTCACACACTACCATGCCTGACTGGAGATTCGCTGGCACAAACCACACGTCGTTCTCCTGCTTGATGGCATTCCAGAGCTCCTGCGTTGTGTGGCTTCG
This sequence comes from Dendrobates tinctorius, assembly GCF_039654945.1. Classification (NCBI taxonomy): domain Eukaryota; kingdom Metazoa; phylum Chordata; class Amphibia; order Anura; family Dendrobatidae; genus Dendrobates; species Dendrobates tinctorius. The sequence continues at coordinate 1,231,678 of NW_027361936.1, forward strand.
ATTCCCCAAAGAAATTAATTTCAATATGGCCTGTTGACGTTTGGCCATGGCTGTGCTCATATCGGTCATAACAGGTAAGCGTTCACGGGTCCATGTGGAGGTAGACTGTGACGGCTCCTGCAGCGCTGATTCAGAGGAACTGGAGTATGAGGAGGAGTCAATGTGTACAGACTGGATTCCTGCAATCCTTGGAGTTGGCAGAACACATACAGCGCCACTCTCGAGATCTGTACCCGGCTCCACAACATTTACCCAATGGGCAGTGAGGGAAAGATATCGTCCCTGTCCATGGTTACTGGTCCACGCATCGGTGGTCAGGTGGACCTTGCTACTGACGGCGTTTAGTAGCGCATGTTTAATTTTTCCCTCCACATGCTTTTGCAGGGCAGGGACGGCTTGCCTGCTGAAATAAAAGCGGCTGGGCATGTTATATTGTTGGACTGCCAATGCCATGAAGTTACGGAAGGTGTCAGTCTCCACCAGCCTGAATGAGAGCATTTCAAGGGACAGTAGTTTTGCAATGCTAGCATTCAGAGCCTGTGCTCGGGGGTGGTTTGCCGAGTTTGGGTGCCTTTTCTCCCATGCCTGTGCTACCGATGGCAGTAGACTGGCCTGGGAGTGTGAGGATGACAGGGAATGTAGTGCTGTGGGTGGAATGACACTGTGTCTCTGTACAACAATGCCAGAGGTTCTTCCATGGCGATCCTGTGAGGAAGCCGAACCAGCTGTGTGTGAGCTGGAGGAAGAGGCTACAACACGAGCTGAAGAGGTGGTAGGTGGCGCTGTAGGTTGGTCTAGGTCTTCAGTGTGTCTTTGTACCTCCACCACATGCTTGGTCCGCACATGTTTCCACATATTTGTGGTATTGAGGTTGCTGACACTTTTCCCTCTTTTCACTTTCTGATTACACAGCTTGCATTTGACAAAGCAAATGTCATCTGCAACTGTGTCAAAAAAGGACCAGGCAATGCAAGTCTTGGGAGTGCCCGTTTTTTGCTTTGAAAGAGGCATGCTCCTAATGGGTGCCGAAGTGGAGGCTACAGGCAACCAAGTCTGCCCCCTCCCTCTCCCTCCTTTTTTGACCGTTCGGGGAATCTCTTCCTCAGAGCTGCTCCCACCACCTTCCTGTACCTCACGCCATGATAGGTCAAGGACCTCATCATCTACACTACCCTCTTCAAACGACTGCTTCTCCTGGGTAGTCTCGACAGCACAGTATACCCCAGAAAGTGGCACCTGAGTCTCATCATCAGATGCATACTGAGGTGTGCTGACCATAGGCACTGGCCCACCCGCCTCTTCAGATTCAGAGAGACAAGGCAGTTGCGCATCACTGCATAATACCTCTTCTTCAAATTCTCAAATGCTGCTTGGCTGGCCCCCTCTTTCCAAGCCAACAGATTCAGAGAACAGAAGTAGAGATGGCTCCTGTCCAGGGCTCTCTGATTGCCTGGGCAATTTGGCAGGTGGTGAAGAGACAGATGGGTGCTCTTCAGTGCTCTGGACCTGAGAGGATCTGGAACTAATTGAAGTCGATGTGTTAGCTGCCATCCATCCCACAACGGCTTCAATTTGTTCGTCCCACAGCAGTGGGGTACGGCAAACTCCTTCAAAGCGGCACATAAAGGTCTGTTCCCTGGGAAAGCTGTGGGATGCTGAGTCACTGGTGCCCGCAGCAGGCACAGAATCCCCACGTCCTCTCCCTGCAGAAACCCCACGCCCACGACCACGTGCCTTATTCCCTGCCTTCTTCATCTTGGTAGACTGATAAAGATAGGCAGAAAAGTACTAATGGCTTAGTGTGCTTATTCCTGAACAGCTGCTAACTGGTATAAGAAACACTAATTTTATAAAGTGTGGACTAGACTTTAATATGAGCTAATGTGGCCTACACAACTGTAAAGTGGAGTGTTTGGTGAACTTTATTACCTTTTTTTTTCACAAAAAGACACTGGATGTGCCCAAAGATATAAAACCGATAGTATCACAAACTTTTTGTAGCTATTACAATGCAGGAAGGTAACCTACAATGCAATAGATGAGGCTCCAAAAAATAGGCTAATACTAATCTGGCTGGGGCTGCAGGGCACAAGCCAGCAGAAAGGCTCTTCTATCTACTATATAGTGTTTGCAAATATTCTAGCTGGATACGGATGGAACCACACTAATAGGAGAAATCTGGAAAAATGAGCAGCACTAATGCAAAAAAGGACAATGTATGAGGCAGTGACGCACGCTGAGTGAACTACAACCGGAGGTGGCTGTCTGCAGAACACACTACAGCGTGAGCTGCACTCACACACAGAGACCTCGCAGACAGCCGTGAATAGCACTGCAAGGCAAAAGAAAGCTACAGCGGTTGATAAAGTAGCCTGGGTAAAGCACAATATAGCAAATCGCTAGGTCACACTGTTCCTCAGAACAGCAGCGTCCTATCCCTAACTAAATTCACAGCAGAGTGAACCCAAAATGGCGGCGGCGGCTTTTACAGTGCATCATGACGTCATTTCAGCAGCCAGTCACAGCCATGCCAGTAGTTACATGCCTAACATGCTCTAACAGGATGTGCCACACTTCTTAGGATCCTCATTGGCTGAATAAAATCAAACTGGCTCATTGCATTACGGGAACTTCCGATTCCGGTATTCGATATACTAAAAGTATCGGAACTCAGTATCGGAATTCCGATACCGTGAATATCGGCCGATACCCGATATTGCAGTATCGGAATGCTCAACACTAATAAATGGTCTATATATACTTAGTATGATAGGCCATCACATGATGCGGGGATAATAATACATTGACTAGGGAATTATCCAACCTAACACTGTAACAACCCTGCTGGCATCACTACATGGTCTCCCATCCCCCACACACCAACTTACTTTCTGCTTCAAGCCATGCTGTGAATACTGTCTGTTGCCAGCCCTGTGCTCCATGTGCTATGCCTCGTGTTTTCCTGCTTGCTCTCCATGTTTCCTGACTGTGCGTATAGGGGGGCGGCGCCTGAACTCTCTGGTTCTTATGCAGTCAGGGTGCACCTGGGTAATCTGTCCCTGACCAATCACCTGGAGCCCTTGACTATTTAGTTTCACCACTCCCACTGAAACATTGCCTGTGCAATGTCTAAACTCAGTTAGCTCCTTGCTGCTGAGCCAGCCAGGCCCTGTCTTGCCTTCTCTGAAGGCTCTTACTGCATACTCTTGTGTCTTGGTACCTTGCCTAGCATTTCTCTGTCCGCCTGCCAGGAGGCAGAATATCCTGGCCCTTGAGTCTTGGTCCTTGTGTCTTTGTGTCTCTGTCTGAACTCAGTCTTACCTTTGTCTATCAGTCTCCCTTTCTCCTTGTCCGTGGCTCCCTTCCTTGCTGTGTTTTTCCTTGTGTCCTCCCAGTCTGTGCATCTGCACTCTGGCAGCTTTATCTGTGCATCTGCACTCTAGCCGCTCTGTCTGCACGGCTCCTGCTGCCGCTGCAGAACCTCTTGCTGCAGCTTCTCTCCACAGACCTTGTGGTTCAGCTTTGCTCCATTCCTGCTGCCACTGCAGAACCTCTTGCTGCAGCTTCTCTCCACAGACCTTGTGGTTCAGCTTTGCTCCATTCCTGCTGCTGCAGAACCCCTTGCTGCAGCTTCTCTCCACGGACCTTGTGGTTCTGCTTTGCTCCAGTCCTGCTGCTGCTGCAGAACCCCTTGCTGCAGCTTCTCTCCACAGACCTTGTGGTTCTGCTTTGCTCCAGTCCTGCTGCTGCTGCAGAACCTCTTGCTGCAGCTTCTCTCCACAGACCTTGTGGTTCTGCTTTGCTCCATTCCTGCTGCGGAACCTCTTGATGCAGCTTCTCTCCACAGACCTTGTGGTTCAGCTTTGTTTTACTCCTGCTGCCGCTGCAGAACCTCTTTCTGCAGCTTCTCTCTCCACTCCTGCCTTCACCTGCACCTCCTGTGTGAACAGGTCCAAACCTGTTCCTTCTTATTTCACTCTTGCCTGCCTGCATCCATACATACCTGCACCTCCTGTGTGAACAGGTCCAAACCCGTTCCTTCATATTTCACTCCTGCCTGCCTGCATCCATACCTGCTGTGTGAACAGGTCCCTACCTGTTCCTTCTCAAGCCGTGCCCACCTGTCCTGTGTCTCAAGCCGTGCCCGCCTGTCCTGTGTCTCAAGCCGTGCCCGCCTGTCCTGTGTCTCAAGCCGTGCCCGCCTGTCCTGTGTCTCAAGCCGTGCCCACCTGTCCTGTGTCTCAAGCCGTGCCCACCTGTCCTGTGTCTCAAGCCGTGCCTGTTTGCCCAGTGTCTCCAAGCCACGCCTGCTTGCCCTGTATCTGTCGTACCTTCTTGCCCTGTGTCTCAGTCTGCCTGTCAGTCACATCTGTCCAAGTGACTTGTCTCCAAGTGGGATCAGCAGCCACAGCCAGACACCGCCCTGGAGTGGCACCCGACAGCTATCTGCCGCACAAGCCTGACCTCACCATCAGAGGCTCCAGTGAAGACCAGGGTAGCTGTTGCAGTCACGCCCCTTCCAGGATTGTCTGGTCTGTGGCACAGTGGGGCCACAACCCCCGGCTCGCGCCATTCAGCCAAGGCGCGAGCGTGACAGTTTGCACAGGCCATGGTCCCCGCTGAGTCCCATGTCCTTCCGCTTGCAGAGCATGATGAACTCTCTTCCTGCCAGTATGAGCCACCGGAAGAATTTGTTCCGCCTTGCGTGGTTCCAATTGTTGAGACGTCTGAACCACTCATTGTCTCCAGGGCTATGTATGAGCAACTTCTGGCCTATGAGGAGCACAACCCAGATGACCCGCCTAGGTTCTATGGGGACCCTAACGAGTGCCAAGGGTTCCTGAAAAAGTGCCTGCACCAGATCCTGCAGAATGCAGCCTGGTACCCCTCTGACCGGTTCAGGGTAGGATACATCATGTCCTACCTAGCAGGAGATGCTCTGATATGGATTACTCCCCTCTGGGAAGCAGGGGATCCTATTGTCATGAACCTAGGGGCCTTCCTGGTGGCCTTCCGTAAAGTCTTTGATGTGCCTCGTCCAGTTGCTCCTGTAAAGTCTTCCCCTCCAAGCTTCCAGAGACAGACCAGACAAGAGGAACCTGTGGGTGAAACGTCTCAACTACCTATGACCGTCCAGCCATCACCTGTTCCACAGTCTGCCGGTGCAGCCTCCCGTGCAAGATCCAAGAGGTCTAAAAAGAAGAAGCGGGCCAAGTTGCAACCGGAATCTGGCCTCTGCCCAGTGAAGCCTGTACTCCAGAACCCTGGGCCAGTAGAAGAGACTGCCCCTGGCGAGAGTACTCCCTCTCCATTAAACTCTTTGACTGTTTCTCTGCCTTCAGGGAGCTTTGGTGTGTTTAAGTCACCAGTCAGACTGAGTCAGTGTGTGGTCTCTGTCATACAGCTCCCGAAGCCAGCGTGGGCGATGTCTCGAGGTGGCCGAGCCCTATTGGAGAACAGTCTAGTCCTGCAAGGACAACTACAGCTCCAGGTCGGAGCTTTATACGTGAAGAAGTTCATCTTCCATCTGCTGACTGGTATGCCCATGAGTCATTCTGAACCAGAGATCCTGATGCCCATTTATGTTTGGAGACCCAGCAAGACACCACACTTGAAACAACCAAGGGACAAGAGGTGTCTGGTTCCCTTGCGTCGCATTCAGTCAGCAAGGTCGTCTTCTTCGCCTGGTTTGCTAGTCGCCGAGTCAAGGTGTGAGGATGCCTCTGAAGAGGGGGAGGCGGTCTCAGTCTCCTCACACATCCCCAGCGACTATACCAGTGTTCTGCTCCCAAGAGCACCCCTGCCTCTTGATTGTCTTCCCCAGGATAAAGGGCTGAAGATGGATCCAGAGTGTATGCCTTCAGCTCCCCTGTGGCCTAGGGGTGAAGGTCCCAAGACAGAGCTTCACTCATCCTCTAACCAGGAAGATGTGGTCCAGTTTTTTCAGGGTAACAGGCTGAAGTGGCTCCCTGTATGTATGCCTCCAGCTTCCATTTGGCAGGTGGGTGAAGAGGTTGGAACAATGACCTACGTATCATCATTTCTCACCAATCGGGAGGAGGAGGTCCAATTTTTCTGGCATGTCGGGCTGAAGTTGGACTCAGTGAAGGTGTCTGCTGTTTCTAGTTGGCCAGCTGATGTAGGGGTCAAGTCTGAAGCTTCCAGGTCCCTGCCTTCTGCCAATCAGGAGGAAGAAGTCCTTGTACCCTCTGTGTTGGAGGCTGTTGGGCACCAAGAAACTTGGCACTCGGTGATTCCGGATGGCACACCTACTTCGTCTCACCAGAAGGATGCCCTGTCAGCCTGGACTGTGTGTGGTTCCATACTCCTTCTTCAGGTCATTCTGGCAGGCTTGAGGAAGAGGGGCCGTAAAGGGGGGGTACTGTAACAACCCTGCTGGCATCACTACATGGTCTCCCATCCCCCGCACACCAACTTACTTTCTGCTTCAAGCCATGCTGTGAATACTGTCTGTTGCCAGCCCTGTGCTCCATGTGCTATGCCTCGTGTTTTCCTGCTTGCTCTCCATGTTTCCTGACTGTGCGTATAGGGGGGCGGCGCCTGAACTCTCTGGTTCTTATGCAGTCAGGGTGCACCTGGGTAATCTGTCCCTGACCAATCACCTGGAGCCCTTGACTATTTAGTTTCACCACTCCCACTGAAACATTGCCTGTGCAATGTCTAAACTCAGTTAGCTCCTTGCTGCTGAGCCAGCCAGGCCCTGTCTTGCCTTCTCTGAAGGCTCTTACTGCATACTCTTGTGTCTTGGTACCTTGCCTAGCATTTCTCTGTCCGACTACCAGGAGGCAGAATATCCTGGCCCTTGAGTCTTGGTTCTTGTGTCTTTGTGTCTCTGTCTGAACTCAGTCTTACATTTGTCTATCAGTCTCCCTTTCTCCTTGTCCGTGGCTCCCTTCCTTGCTGTGTTTTTCCTTGTGTCCTCCCAGTCTGTGCATCTGCACTCTGGCAGCTTTATCTGTGCATCTGCACTCTAGCCGCTCTGTCTGCACGGCTCCTGCTGCCGCTGCAGAACCTCTTGCTGCAGCTTCTCTCCACAGACCTTGTGGTTCAGCTTTGCTCCATTCCTGCTGCCACTGCAGAACCTCTTGCTGCAGCTTCTCTCCACAGACCTTGTGGTTCAGCTTTGCTCCATTCCTGCTGCTGCAGAACCCCTTGCTGCAGCTTCTCTCCACGGACCTTGTGGTTCTGCTTTGCTCCAGTCCTGCTGCTGCTGCAGAACCCCTTGCTGCAGCTTCTCTCCACAGACCTTGTGGTTCTGCTTTGCTCCAGTCCTGCTGCTGCTGCAGAACCTCTTGCTGCAGCTTCTCTCCACAGACCTTGTGGTTCTGCTTTGCTCCATTCCTGCTGCGGAACCTCTTGATGCAGCTTCTCTCCACAGACCTTGTGGTTCAGCTTTGCTTTACTCCTGCTGCCGCTGCAGAACCTCTTTCTGCAGCTTCTCTCTCCACTCCTGCCTTCACCTGCACCTCCTGTGTGAACAGGTCCAAACCTGTTCCTTCTTATTTCACTCTTGCCTGCCTGCATCCATACATACCTGCACCTCCTGTGTGAACAGGTCCAAACCCGTTCCTTCATATTTCACTCCTGCCTGCCTGCATCCATACCTGCTGTGTGAACAGGTCCCTACCTGTTCCTTCTCAAGCCGTGCCCACCTGTCCTGTGTCTCAAGCCGTGCCCGCCTGTCCTGTGTCTCAAGCCGTGCCCGCCTGTCCTGTGTCTCAAGCCGTGCCTGTTTGCCCAGTGTCTCCAAGCCACGCCTGCTTGCCCTGTATCTGTCGTACCTTCTTGCCCTGTGTCTCAGTCTGCCTGTCAGTCACATCTGTCCAAGTGACTTGTCTCCAAGTGGGATCAGCAGCCACAGCCAGACACCGCCCTGGAGTGGCACCCGACAGCTATCTGCCGCACAAGCCTGACCTCACCATCAGAGGCTCCAGTGAAGACCAGGGTAGCTGTTGCAGTCACGCCCCTTCCAGGGTAGTCTGGTCTGTGGCACAGTGGGGCCACAACCCCCGGCTCGCGCCATTCAGCCAAGGCGCGAGCGTGAAAAACACAGACCCTTATGACTCATAAATAAAATAGGGTAAAGTCAATTCAACCCACTGAGGTCACCGACAGACTAATGTGTATGGTGAAATCCCAACTTTCACTAAACAGATGATGTTGGGAGAGTTAAGGGCTGGCTTTGAGGTTGAATTTTAACACTCAATCACCCGAGAAGTCGGGCAGTAGCTTTCTTGGGTCTCCCCTCTAAACATATATAAATTTTCAGCTGAGACAAACATTCCTGGGTATAGGGGATTGAGCAGAATGTGATGTGTAGGGGCTTTTTTACGTTTCAAATTTATTTTGATACTGTTATATATATTACATGTTCAAAATAATACGAGAAAAATATAGTTTCAATATTTTTCTCAACTTGATACATGATTCCCAAATGTTGCTGCAGCCTGCTTACCAAGATGTATTTCTTATAGCTGAAAACGAATATTGTTCTTGGAAAATATGAATTTTGACAGCCTCCATTGCATCGAGGTTGATAGAAATTATCATAGAAAAAGCTATAAGCAGATGTTATCCCACTAATTAGACCTGTACCTATGTACATCGGAGAGTTAAAATTTTTCAGGCCAAAAGGAATTGGTCCCAGAGAGTTTGCTCTATATCCACATTTAGTATCAGCTAATAAACAGAAGAAAAATATGCAGTCATTCCCAAGGATATTTTATTCTATCGGCAACTAGCATCAAATAAATATCATTGTCACTGTTTCTATATCATTCATCTGTATAATGTTATTTTAAAAGGATCAGATGTTGATAATGTTTGTAAAGAGATGTGAAAAGAATGGCACTATATAAGTGAGCAAAATAAATAAATGTCACAAGACAAAAGTATCAAGTCAATAAAGCGGTATTCGATTGTTCAAAGGAAAAACTTGACAGAGAGCAGTTATGTCAGTACACAGAGTAACAGTACAACACTAATACTACATCCTAAATATTTGTCAGTACTATCTTTGTCACATTGTTGCTTCCTATGTTCTGTTTCATGGTACAGCAAGAGTAGGCTTGCTTTCCATATTGCATCGCTAACATCTGTTCCTGCTCTTTTCTTCTTCTTGAACTTGAAGACTGCATCTTCTTATGCATTTAATATTGGTCTCTCTCACTTCTGATCAACGCATTTTAGTTCCTTGTCACAGTCTCCTATGACTCCTAATGCAAGAAATGAACATGCTCATGTAAGGGTTGTGCTGGGGGTTAACTTATGCCTTGCATCCCTTTGCATGCCTTCCTAATAAAATGGGTACATTTTACGTGTAAAATGGTGTGTTGTGTGGTACTGTTTTATTGTGTATTAATATATTAAACAATGTAATGGTGTTTGTGTACTGCGTAAGTTTTATATCGCTATGTGCTAGGGTTAGAGATAAGGAAATACAGTATTATCCTATTATGTACCAATGTCCTTTTTTGGGACGCCTAATCTTTTGCTTCTAGCAACTAAGATTTTATAATTAGGTCCAATTTTTTGTGTTGTGTTTGTAAAATGAATGTTTTCAAAACAGGAAATCATGTCATTGTCATTTTTAATTGAATATTCTTCCACCCAGAGAGCTTTCAAAGCACCTATTTTCGAGGTTTTTTCAAAATTAGGATCATAAGCTGAAATTATTATTTAAAATCACAGTTCTGTGATCACAAAGTGATTAGAACTATTGTTTATACTTGAAGGAAAGTATATAATGCAATGGCATTGATGTAGATTTACCAAGGCCAGAGTTATATTCAAGTGAAATTGCCATCCCATTTTTGGGACACTGAACTATCTATTTTCGATGTTTTTTTTTACATGGAAATTTTTGTTTGATTCACTTGTTTTCATACATAACCCTAAATCATTTACAACTGATATGGCAGGCAGAGGTCTTTTAGTTTCATTTCTTCCTTCTTACCAGATAGTCTGGAAATCCCTCACCCCTCCACCCCCCTTCCCCAGTACCTTTCTGACTATATATGCTTTGTGAAACCTGATATCTTAGCTGTACTGGAGACACTCAGGAGAACAGACCCTGTAACTTGCTGGCTTGTCAGACATTGTTTACGAACACATCACAGTATATAAGTTTGGCATTTTATGTTTTTATTCATCACAATTGTTTATTTAGCTTGTTTTATGAATGATAGTGAAATTTGAAATATATTTATATATATATTTAAAATAATATATATTTTTATCTATAGTTTTCTAAATGTTATTATACTAATTTTTGCTTTTGTTGTATCAGCAGTAAGAACATGGCATCTAATATATAAAGCTCAAAGTGTGTATGTATGTGTGTGTGTGTGTGTGTGTATGTCCGGGATAGGCATCCGCACCGTTGCAGCTACAGCCACAAAATTTGGCACAGTCACACGTCTGGACCCCGAGAGCGTCCTAAGCTATGTTGTGAGATGAAATTTTAACCCTGCGTGTTCCAATTCACCAAACAATTTTGCCCCTATCTACATACTGAGGGAAAAAGTGTGTGCGCGTCAAGCCCCGCCCCTCATTATGATGTCATAATGCCCCTATATGCATACTGGGGAAACAGTGTGTGCGTATCAAGCCCCGCCCCTCATTATGATATCACAATTGTTGCCATGGCGATGCTGATGTCATCATAGGTTGCAAACCCTGCCGCCGCTCATTATGATGTCATTATGGTTGACTATGGGATGGAGGATGTGTGATGAGTTTATGGGCACCGGACTATGGGATGGAGGATATGTATGACGGGTATATGGGAACGGGACTATGGGATGGAGGATGTGTGATGGGTATATGGGCACTGGACTATGGGATGGAGGATATGTATGACGGGTATATGGGCACGGGACTATGGGATGGCGGATATGTATATGGGCACGGGACTATGGGATGGAGGATGTGTGATGGGTATATGGGCACTGGACTATGGGATGGAGGATATGTTTGACGGGTATATGGGCACGGGACTATGGGATGGTGGATATGTATATGGGCACGGAACTATGGGATGGAGGATATGTGATGGGTATATGGGCACTGGACTATAGGATGGAGGATATGTATGTCGGTATATGGGCACAGAGCTATGAGATGGCGGATATGTATGATGGGTATATGAGCACGGGACTATGGGATGGAGGATATGTATGATGGGTATATGGGCATGGGACTATGAGATGAAGGATGTGTGATGGGTATATGGGCATTCGACTATGGGATGGCGAATATGTATGATGGGTATATGGGCATGGGACTATGGGATGGAGAATATGTATGATGGGTATATGGGCATGGGACTATGGGATGGAGAATATGTATGATGGGTATATGGGCATGGGAGTATGGGATGGAGGATGTGTGATGGGTATATGGGCACTCGACTATGGGATCGAGGATATGTATGATGGGTATATGGGCACGGGCCTATGGGATCGTGGATATGTATGATGGGTATATGGGCACGGGACTATGGGATGGAGGATAATTATAATTTGCTATAACTAACCACAGTTAGTTACTATGCCCGGGCAGCGCCAGGCTCTTCAGCTAGTATCGATGTAAAAAAGGACTTACTGTTGATGAAATACTAGGTTATCTTGAGGAATTAAATGAACAAGAAGAGGAAGTTTCTGATGTTGAAGTAGTGATTGTGCCCCCTGACCCTGATGAGGCAACTGATGAGGAAGATTTTCAGGAAAATGAGCTTCTTGCTCATGAATTGAATGATGTTGCAGGAACTTTGGAGGTATTGCACACTTCAACAGAAATTGAATAGGCTCCTGAGGTGGCATCAACTGAGAATTTACCATCCACCTCAGCAGGAACTTCAAGTACCAGTAGCAGAAAACGACCAAGGAATCAAACTTCAAAACCAGTTATGAGCAAGAAAATAAAATGCAACAGAAATATTACAATGTGCCGCAACTCCAAAATGGGAAAAATGTCAACAAACATATGAAAGCAGTGCGGACCAGGATACATCTGAAATAAGCAACATTTGTGACTAGTGTTGAGCATTCCGATACCGCAAGTATCGGGTATCGGCCGATATTAGCGGTATCGGAATTCCGATACTGACTTCCGATACTTTTGTCATATCGGATTCCGGAATCGGAATCGGAAGTTCCCATCATGCTATGAGCCTGCTTGCTTTGATTAAGCCAATGGGAATCCTCCGAAGTGTGGGCACATCCTGTTAGGCATGTAGGCATGTTAACTATTGGCATGGCTGTGATTGGCTGCCGAAATGATGTCATGATGCACTATAAAAGCCACCGCAGCCGCCATTTCTGGTTCACTCTGCTGTGAATTCAGTTAGGGACAGGCTGCTGTAGAAGACTGTGAGGGACAGTTAGAAATAGCGATCATCAAACATATCTATTGCTCTACCCAGGCTACATAATCCACCACAGTAGCATTTTTTTAGCCCAGCAGCGCTGTTTTAATAGCTGTCTGCAAGGGCTGTGTGAGTGCAGCTCACGCTGTGGAGTGGGTCCTGCAGCCACGTCAGGCTGTAGGCCACCCAGTGTGATCACTGCTGCCTCATACATCTTTTAATTTTTGAGCTGCATTTTTTACATAATTTCAATCTAGTGTGCTTCCATCCGTATCCATATACGTTGGTTGCAAACACTAGTAGTAGACAGCGGAGCCTTTCTGCAGCCTTTCAGTGCTAGTGTCCACTTTGCTGCACTGTTCACGGCTGTCTGAGAGGTCTCTGACTATGTGTGAGTGCAGCTCATGCTGAGTAGTGTGTCCTGCAGCTACGTCTGGTTGTAGGACGCTCAGCGTGTCACTGCCTCACACATTTTTCTTTTATTGCAGCTCATTTTTTCTTCTATTAGTGTGCATCCATCCGTCTCCATCTACGGTGGTTGCAAACACTATATAGGAGTACACAGCGGAGCCTTTCTGCAGCCTGTCAGTGCCAGTGCCCACTTAGCTGCACTGTTCACGGCTGTCTGAGAGGTCTCTGACTGTGTGTGAGTGCAGCTCACGCAGAGTAGAGTGTCCTGCAGCTACGTCTGGTTGTAGGACGCTCAACGTGCGTCACTGCCTCACACATATTTGTCTTTGAGTGCAGCTCATTTTTTCTTCTCCTATTAGTGTGCATCCATCCGTATCCATCGACATTGGTTGGTTGCAAACACTATATAGGAGTAGATAGAGGAGCCTTTTTTTCTTGCTTGTGCCCTGCCGGCGCAGCCAGATTAGTATTACCCAATTTTTTTGGAGCCTCATCTTCTGCATTGTAGGTTACCTGCCTGCATTGTAATAGCTCCAAAAAGTTGGTGATACTATCAGTTTCAATTCTTTGTTCACATACTTTGAGTTTGTTTCCAACAAAGAAACCACAAAAAAAGTTCACCAAACACTACATTTGGAACTTGTGTAGGCCACATCAGCTCCTATTAAAGTGTAGTCCACACACACACACTTCATAAAATTAGTGTTTCTTGTACCTGTAACCAGCTGTTCAGGAATAAGCACACTAAGGCCCCCCTTTGTACTTTTCTGCCTATCTTAAGCAGTCTGGCAAGATGAAGAAGGCAGGGAGTAAGGCGCGTGGGCGTGGAGTTTCAACAGGGAGAGGACGTGGGGATTCTGCAGGGAGAGGACGTGGGGATTCTGCAGGTAGAGGACGTGGGGATTCTGGGCCTGCTGCGGGCACCAGTGGAACAGCATCCCCCAGTTTTAGCAGGCAACAGTCCTTTATGCGCAGCTTTGTAGGACCTCAACGTACCCCACTGCTGCGGGAGGAACAAATTGAAGCCGTTGTCGGATGGATGGCAGCTAACGCATCAACTTCAATTACTTCCACATTCTCTCAGGGCCAGAGCACCGAAGAGCAACCATCTGTCTCTTCACCACCTGCCAAAGTGCCCAGGCCGTCAGAGAGACATGGACAGGAGCCATCACAGTCTCTACTTCTGTTCTCAGAATCTGTTGGCTTGGAAAGAGGGGGCCAGCCAAGCAGCATTCCTGAATGTGAAGAAGAGGGAGTATGCAGTGATGCGCAACTTCTTTGTCCCTCTGAATCTGAAGAGGCGAGTGGGCCAGTGCCTATGGTCAGCACACCTCAGTACGCATCAGATGATGACGAGACTCAGTTGCCACTTTCTGGTGCGTACGGTGCTGGCGAGACAACCCCGGAGAAGCAGCTGTTTGAAGAGGGGAGGGAAGATGATGAGGTCCTTGACCCATCATGGCGTGAGGAACAGGAAGGTGGTGGGAGCAGCTCGGAGGAAGAGATTCCCCTACCGGCCAAAACAGGAGGCAGAGGGAGGGGGAAGACTTGGTTGCCTGTACCCTCCACTTCGGCACCCGTTAGGAGCATTCCTCATTCCAAAGGCAAAACGGGCGCTCCCAAGACTTGCAGTGCGTGGTCCTTTTTTGACACAGTTGCAGATGACATTTGCTTTGTCAAATGCAAGCTGTGTCATCAGATAGTCAAAAGAGGGAGAAATGTCAGCAACCTCAATACCACAAATATGTGGAAACATGTGCGCACCAAGCACGAGTTGGAGTTGCAGAGACACCCTGAAGACGTAGGCCAACGTACAGCACCACCTACCACCTCTTCAGTTCGTGTTGGGGCCTCTTCCTCCAGCTCACGCACTGCTGGTTCGGCTTCCTCACAGGATCGCCAAGGAAGAACCTCTGCCACTGTTGTCCGGAGACCCTGTCAGATTCCACCCATAGCAGCACGTTCCCATCCATCACAGCCATCGGTAGCACAGGCATGGGATAAAAGGCGCCCTTACTCGGCAAACCGTCCCTGAGCACAGTCTCTGAATGCTGGCATTGCCAAACTTCTGGCAGTTGAAATGCTGTCATTCAGGCTGGTGGACACTGACACCTTCCGGGACTTAATGGCATTGGCAGTCCCCCAATACAACGTGCACAGCCGCTTTTATTTCAGCAGGCGAGCCGTCCCTGCCCTGCAGAAACATGTTGAGGGCAAAATAAAACATGCGCTACTAAACGCTACTAAACGTTAGTAGCAAGGTCCACCTGACCACCGATGCGTGGACCAGTAACCATGGACAGGGACAATACCTTTCCCTCACTGCCCACTGGGTCAATGTTGTGGAGCCGGGTACAGATCTGGAGAGTGGCGCTGTACGTGTTCTTCCAACGCCACGGATTGCAGGACTCCAGTCTGTACACATAGACTCCTCCTCCTACTCAAGTTCCTCAGAAACAGCAGAGCAGGAGCCTGTTACGACCAATATGAGCACAGCCGTGGCCAAACGTCAACAGGCTGTACTCAAATTAATTTCTTTGGGGAATCGAAGCCACACAGCGCAGGAGCTCTGGAATGCTATCAAGCTGGAGAGCGATGTGTGGTTTGGGCCAGCGAATCTCCAGCCGGGCTTGGTAGTGTTTGACAATGGCCGAAATCTGGTGGCAGCTCTTGGCCTAGGCAACCTCACACACATCCCATGTCTGGCACATGTGCTTAATTTGGTCGTGCAGAGCTTTCTGAGGGACTATCCGGATCTTGATGCACTGTTGCACAAGGTCCGCATAGAGTGCGCTCACTTGCGGCGTTCCAGCACGGCAAGATCGCGCCTCACTGCTCTGCAGCGACGATTTGCCCTTCCGGAACATCTCATCATATGTGACCTACCCACCCGGTGGAATTCAACGTTACATATGTTGGAGCGGTTGTGTGAGCAGCAGGCAGCAGTCATGGAGTACCAGCTGCATCAGGCGCAAACAAGTCGCACTGTGCGCCGTTCACACTTCAGCACCATTGAGTGGGCCTCTATGAAGGACATCTGCCTCGTTTTGCGTGCCTTCGATGAATCCACGCGGATGGCGAGTGCAGATGATGCACTAGTCAGCATGACTGTCCCCCTTATCTGCCTGCTTCAACAAACACTGCAAGCACTAAGGGATGAGGTTTCGGAAGAGGTGGAGGATGAGGAGTCCCAAATGCCATCTGCTTCTGGACAGTCTGCGCTACGTGTTTCCTCACAAAGGCCTAGGCAGGGGACACTTTGTGAGGAGGATGAGGAGGAGTCGATGGAGGAGGAAGACATCTCTCCAGAGGAGGGAGGTAAACAAACCTCTACTCAGTATGTACAGCGAGGGTGGGGTGATGCAGAGCAGGCCGAGGTCACGCCTCAAACAGGGGACAGCGGTTCTTTGGCAGTTGGGAGTCTGCAGCACATGGTTGATTTCACGCTGCAGTGCCTGAGAAACGACCGCCGCATCGCCCACATTCTCGTCTCGGCTGATTATTGGGTGTACACCCTCCTAGATCCTCGCTACCGGGACAGCGTACAAAGGCTCATACCAACGTTGAACCGGGAGCGTAAACTGCGGGAGTACGAAGAGTCACTGGTGCATTCCATAATGTTTTCCATTCCACCCGACAGCATTGTTGCTAGTGCTTTACAAAGCAGCTCTGTGCGTCGAGGCAGTGGAGGAAACTCTGCACAAAGAGGGAGCCGAGGCAGCGCCGCAGCACAATTCAAGACCACTATGGCCCAAATGTGGCAAAGTTTTGTGTGTCCACCACAATTGTCTACACCATCAGCGACGCCTCGAGTCAGCAGGAGGCAACGCTTCCGTCAGATGGTGTCAGACTACATATCTTGCCCTGTCGCTGTACTCCCAGATGGCTCTTCCCCCTTCAAGTTTTGGGTCTCTAAGCTGGATACATGGCCAGAGCTTAGCCAGTATGCATTGGAGGTGCTGGCTTGCCCTGCTGCCAGTGTATTATCGGAACGCGTCTTTAGTGCCGCAGGTGGTGTACTAACAGACCGTCGCACGCGACTATCTTCCGATAATGTTGACCGGCTGACTTTTCTGAAAATGAACAAGGCCTGGATCTCCAAAGACTTTGCCATTCCTCTTACAGACTAAATTAGTGGTTGGCAACTGTATCCAGGTCTGCTGGTGTGTTCATTTTTCTACCACCTGAACTATAATCCCTGTGCTTCAACACAGCCAGTTGTCGCTCAGATGTGTAGTCTGCACAGAGAAACACACTAGCTCCTGTGTTAGTGGGGTTCAGTAACGCCAGCTGATCCCCTGCTGTGTGGACAGCAAAGTCACCAGCTCCATCAGCATTCAAACCACTACTGATTTTTAACCGTGCCCAACTTAGGTCTCTGGCTCCACTGTCTCTACTATTTCACCTGGCCTCCAACCCCGCCATCTACATCTCTGAAGTGGCGTCAGCACAATCTACACTTGTTCCTGTGTTCCTGTGGCTCAGTCCCATCAGTTTATCCCCTGATGTGTGTCCGGCAAGGTCTCCTGCTCTGTCCACATTCCCATAACCAGTAGTGGGAATGAGGACAGAGCTGGCGAACTTGCCGGACAAACATCAGGGGATCAACTGACGGGACTGAGCACCAGTAACACAGGAACAAGTGTAGATTGTGCTGACGCCACTTCAGAGATGTAGCTGGCGGGGTTGGAGGCCAGGGTAAATAGTAGAGACAGTGGAGCCAGAGGCCTAAGTGGACCATGGTTAGAATCAGTAGTAGTCAACAACCTCCATAAAAACCGCTGCCCATTGGCCTCTGCATGCGGCATGCGTAATCCTGGGCTCCAACAGCGTCAGTTGGTGTTCAGAAGTGTCATCTCCACAGAGCCAAACACATTCGTTCAAGTGTTAGTGGGGTTCAGCACTGCCAGCTGTTCCCCTGCTGTGGAGATGGCAAGTCTACTGCTGCCTTCACCTGCCAAAAGCAACAGGCCCCAGCCTGCTCCTCGCCTAATCCTGGGCTCCAACAGCGTCAGTTGGTGTTCAGAAGTGTCGTCTCCACAGAGCCAAACACATTCGTTCGAGTGTTAGTGGGGTTCAGCACTGCCAGCTGTTCCCCTGCTGTGGAGATGGCAAGTCTCCTGCTGCCTACACCAGCCCAAATCCAGTAGGCCCCAGCCTGCTCCACGCCTGATCCTGGGCTCCAACAGCGTCAGTTGGTGTTCAGAAGTGTCGTCTCCACAGAGCCAAACACATTCGTTCGAGTGTTAGTGGGGATCAGCACTGCCAGCTGTTCCCCTGCTGTGGAGATGGCAAGTCTCCTGCTGCCTACACCAGCCCAAATCCAGTAGGCCCCAGCCTGCTCCACGCCTGATCCTGGGCTCCAACAGCGTCAGTTGGTGTTCAGAAGTGTCGTCTTCACAGAGCCAAACACATTCGTTCAAGTGTTAGTGGGGTTCAGCACTGCCAGCTGTTCCCCTGCTGTGGAGATGGCAAGTCTCCTGCTGCCTACACCAGCCCAAATCCAGTAGGCCCCAGCCTGCTCCACGCCTGATCCTGGGCTCCAACAGCGTCAGTTGGTGTTCAGAAGTGTCGTCTCCACAGAGCCAAACACATTCGTTCGAGTGTTAGTGGGGTTCAGCACTGCCAGCTGTTCCCCTGCTGTGGAGATGGCAAGTCTCCTGCTGCCTACACCAGCCAAAATCCAGTAGGCCCCAGCCTGCTCCACGCCTGATCCTGGGCTCCAACAGCGTCAGTTGGTGTTCAGAAGTGTCGTCTCCACAGAGCCAAACACATTCATTCAAGTGTTAGTGGGGTTCAGCACTGCCAGCTGTTCCCCTGCTGTGGAGATGGCAAGTCTCCTGCTGCCTACACAGTCCTACTACTACTGATTTTTAACGGTGCTCCACTTAGGCCTGTGGCTTCACTGATTTTCGTATTTCCCCTGTCCTCCAACCCCCCAAGTTACAGCTCCGAAGTGGCTTCTGCACAATCCACACTTGTTCCTGTGTTCCAGGTGTTCAGTCCGGTCAGTTAATCCCCTGTTGTGTGTCCGGCAATGTCGCCTGCTCTGTCCACATTCCCATAACTAGTTATGGGAATGTGGACAGAGCAGGCGGCATTGCCGGACACACATCAGGGGATTAACTGACCGGACTGAACACCTGGAACACAGGAACAAGTGTGGATTGTGCAGACGCCACTTCGGAGCTATAACTGGCGGGGATGGAGGACAGGGGAAATACGAAAATCAGTGAAGCCACAGGCCTAAGTGGAGCACGGTTAAAATTAGTAGAAGTCTACAACCGATCTTAAAATTTCTTCAATGCAGCCTCAGCCTGCTCCATGCTTGTCCCTGGGTTTCAACACAGCCAGTTGTAGCTCGGAAGTGCTGTCCACACGGAAAGAGACACTTGCTCCCGTGTCTCAGTGGGGTTCAGTAACGTCAGCTGTTCCCCTGCTGTGTGGATGGCAGTCTCTCCTGCTGTCTCCGCATTCCAAAGACAGTAGGCCTCAGCCTACACACTCCTATTTCCTGGGCTTCAACACAGCCAGTTGTAGCTCGGAAGTGCCGTCCACACGGAAAGAGACACTTGCTCCAGTGTCTCAGTGGGGTTCAGTAACGTTAGCTGATCCCCTGCTGTGTGGATGGCAGTCTCTCCTGCTGTCTCTGCATTCCAAAGACAGTAGGCCTCTGCCTACACCCTCCTATTTCCTGGGCTTCAACACAGCCAGTTGTAGCTCGGAAGTGCCGTCCACACAGAAAGAGATACTTGCTCCCGTGTCTCAGTGGGGTTCAGTAACGTCAGCTGATCCCCTGCTTTGTGGATGGCAGTCTCTCCTGCTGTCTCTGCATTCCAAAGACAGTAGGCCTCTGCCTACACCCTCCTATTTCCTGGGCTTCAACACAGCCAGTTGTAGCTCGGAAGTGCCGTCCACACGGAAAGAGACACTTGCTCCCGTGTCTCATTGGGGTTCAGTAACGTCAGCTGATCCCCTGCTGTGTGGATGGCAGTCTCTCCTGCTGTCTCCACATTCCAAAGACAGTAGGCCTCTGCCTACACCCTCCTATTTCCTGGGCTTCAACACAGCCAGTTGTAGCTCGGAAGTGCCGTCCACACGGAAAGAGATACTTGCTCCCGTATCTCAGTGGGGTTCAGTAACGTCAGCTGATGCCCTGCTGTGTGGATGGCAGTCTCTCCTGCTGTCTCCACATTCCAAAGACAGTAGGCCTCTGCCTACACCCTCCTATTTCCTGGGCTTCAACACAGCCAGTCGTAGCTCGGAAGTGCCGTCCACACGGAAAGAGATACTTGCTCCCGTGTCTCAGTGGGGTTCAGTAACGTCAGCTGATCCCCTGCTGTGTGGATGGCAGTCTCTCCTGCTGTCTCCACATTCCAAAGACAGTAGGCCTCTGCCTACACCCTCCTATTTCCTGGGCTTCAACACAGCCAGTTGTAGCTCGGAAGTGCCGTCCACACGGAAAGAGATACTTGCTCCCGTGTCTCAGTGGGGTTCAGTAACGTCAGCTGATCCCCTGCTGTGTGGATGGCAGTCTCTCCTGCTGTCTCCACATTCCAAAGACAGTAGGCCTCTGCCTACACCCTCCTATTTCCTGGGCTTCAACACAGCCAGTTGTAGCTCGGAAGTGCCGTCCACACGGAAAGAGATACTTGCTCCCGTGTCTCAGTGGGGTTCAGTAACGTCAGCTGATCCCCTGCTGTGTGGATGGCAGTCTCTCCTGCTGTCTCCACATTCCAAAGACAGTAGGCCTCTGCCTACACCCTCCTATTTCCTGGGCTTCAACACAGCCAGATGTAGCTCGGAAGTGCCGTCCACACGGAAAGAGATACTTGCTCCCGTGTCTCAGTGGGGTTCAGTAACGTCAGCTGATCCCCTGCTGTGTGGATGGCAGTCTCTCCTGCTGTCTCCACATTCCAAAGACAGTAGGCCTCTGCCTACACCCTCCTATTTCCCGGGCTTCAACACAGCCAGTTGTAGCTCGGAAGTGCCGTCCACACGGAAAGAGATACTTGCTCCCGTGTCTCAGTGGGGTTCAGTAACGTCAGCTGATCCCCTGCTGTGTGGATGGCAGTCTCTCCTGCTGTCTCCACATTCCAAAGACAGTAGGCCTCTGCCTACACCCTCCTATTTCCTGGGCTTCAACACAGCCAGTTGGAGCTCGGAAGTGCCGTCCACACGGCATAACTTGCATAACTAGTTATGGGAATGTGGACAGAGCAGGCGGCATTGCCGGACACACATCAGGGGATTAACTGACCGGACTGAACACCTGGAACACAGGAACAAGTGTGGATTGTGCAGACGCCACTTCGGAGCTATAACTGGCGGGGATGGAGGACAGGGGAAATACGAAAATCAGTGAAGCCACAGGCCTAAGTGGAGCACGGTTAAAATTAGTAGAAGTCTACAACCGATCTTAAAATTTCTTCAATGCAGCCTCAGCCTGCTCCGTGCTTGTCCCTGGGTTTCAACACAGCCAGTTGTAGCTCGGAAGTGCTGTCCACACGGAAAGAGACACTTGCTCCCGTGTCTCAGTGGGGTTCAGTAACGTCAGCTGTTCCCCTGCTGTGTGGATGGCAGTCTCTCCTGCTGTCTCCGCATTCCAAAGACAGTAGGCCTCAGCCTACACACTCCTATTTCCTGGGCTTCAACACAGCCAGTTGTAGCTCGGAAGTGCCGTCCACACGGAAAGAGACACTTGCTCCAGTGTCTCAGTGGGGTTCAGTAACGTTAGCTGATCCCCTGCTGTGTGGATGGCAGTCTCTCCTGCTGTCTCTGCATTCCAAAGACAGTAGGCCTCTGCCTACACCCTCCTATTTCCTGGGCTTCAACACAGCCAGTTGTAGCTCGGAAGTGCCGTCCACACAGAAAGAGATACTTGCTCCCGTGTCTCAGTGGGGTTCAGTAACGTCAGCTGATCCCCTGCTGTGTGGATGGCAGTCTCTCCTGCTGTCTCCACATTCCAAAGACAGTAGGCCTCTGCCTACACCCTCCTATTTCCTGGGCTTCAACATAGCCAGTTGTAGCTCGGAAGTGCCGTCCACACGGAAAGAGACACTTGCTCCCGTGTCTCAGTGGGGTTCAGTAACGTCAGCTGATCCCCTGCTGTGTGGATGGCAGTCTCTCCTGCTGTCTCCACATTCCAAAGACAGTAGGCCTCTGCCTACACCCTCCTATTTCCTGGGCTTCAACACAGCCAGTTGTAGCTCGGAAGTGCCGTCCACACGGAAAGAGATACTTGCTCCCGTGTCTCAGTGGGGTTCAGTAACGTCAGCTGATCCCCTGCTGTGTGGATGGCAGTCTCTCCTGCTGTCTCCACATTCCAAAGACAGTAGGCCTCTGCCTACACCCTCCTATTTCCTGGGCTTCAACACAGCCAGATGTAGCTCGGAAGTGCCGTCCACACGGAAAGAGATACTTGCTCCCGTGTCTCAGTGGGGTTCAGTAACGTCAGCTGATCCCCTGCTGTGTGGATGGCAGTCTCTCCTGCTGTCTCCACATTCCAAAGACAGTAGGCCTCTGCCTACACCCTCCTATTTCCTGGGCTTCAACACAGCCAGTTGTAGCTCGGAAGTGCCGTCCACACGGAAAGAGATACTTGCTCCCGTGTCTCAGTGGGGTTCAGTAACGTCAGCTGATCCCCTGCTGTGTGGATGGCAGTCTCTCCTGCTGTCTCCACATTCCAAAGACAGTAGGCCTCTGCCTACACCCTCCTATTTCCTGGGCTTCAACACAGCCAGTTGGAGCTCGGAAGTGCCGTCCACACGGCATAACTTGCATAACTAGTTATGGGAATGTGGACAGAGCAGGCGACATTGCCGGACACACATCAGGGGATTAACTGACCGGACTGAACACCTGTAACACAGGAACAAGTGTGGATTGTGCAGACGCCACTTCGGAGCTGTAACTGGCGGGGTTGGAGGACAGGGGAAATACGAAAATCAGTGAAGCCACAGGCCTAAGTGGAGCTTGGTTAAAATTAGTAGAAGTCTACAACCGATCTTAAAATTTCTTCAATGCAGCCTCAGCCTGCTCCGTGCTTGTCCCTGGGCTTCAACACAGCCAGTTGTTGCTCGGAAGTGCCGTCTTCACAGAGTAAAACACTAGCTCCTGTGTTTGTGGGGTTCAGTAATGTCAGCTGTTCCCCTGCTGTTTTGATGGCAATCTGTCCTGCTGCCTCCCAATTGACAGCACATCAGGCCTCAGCCTGCTAAGTGCTTGTCCCTGGGCTCCAACATCGCCAGTTGCTGCTCATAACTGACTTTGGCACGGGTACTCCCTCCTGCCGAGCTTGGTTCCAGCCCTGCCTGCTGTTTCCGGGAAGTGTCAATGTCAGTTTGCCACCCCAAGTTGCCATGTCGTGTTGCGGTTGGGTTAGCCGAGGCTAGGGTGCCAGCAGTTTAGGTGCTTCCTATGTGGACTGCGGGTTCTGGTAAGAAAGGCTTGTTCCGTAGTGCCAGTAGGACAAGCACCCCCTGTAGGACTGTGTGATTCGGTAACTGCGGCCAGCTTGCGGCATGCCAACTTTGCTTTTCAGGTGTAACTTCTGCTACCCCTCCGGGTTCCAGCATCGTCAGCTGGTTCTCGTCAGAGCCTTTGGCCTAGGTGCCTCCATCTCGGTATCCGAGTTCCGGCAACGTCTGCTGGTCCTTGGTAGTGCTTTGTAGCACAGGTACCTCCTGCTTAGTAACCGGGTTCCAGCACCGTCAGCTGGTCCTCGGTTGTGCCATTGGCTCTTATTCCTTCTGCTGCCCCTCTGGGTGCCAGCACTGTCAGCTGGTCCTCGCTATTTCCATTTGCTCTTGCAGCTTCTGCTACCCCTCCGGGTTCCAGCACCGTCAGCTGGTTCTCGTCAGAGCCTTTGGCCTAGGTGCCTCCATCTCGGTATCCGAGTTCCGGCAACGTCTGCTGGTCCTTGGTAGTGCTTTGTAGCACAGGTACCTCCTGCTTAGTAACCGGGTTCCAGCACCGTCAGCTGGTCCTCGGTTGTGCCATTGGCTCTTATTCCTTCTGCTGCCCCTCCGGGTGCCAGCACTGTCAGCTGGTCCTCGCTATTTCCATTTGCTCTTGCAGCTTCTGCTACCCCTCCGGGTTCCAGCACCGTCAGCTGGTTCTCGTCAGAGCCTTTGGCCTAGGTGCCTCCATCTCGGTATCCGAGTTCCGGCAACGTCTGCTGGTCCTTGGTAGTGCTTTGTAGCACAGGTACCTCCTGCTTAGTAACTGGGTTCCAGCACCGTCAGCTGGTCCTCGGTTGTGCCATTGGCTCTTATTCCTTTTGCTGCCCCTCCGGGTGCCAGCACTGTCAGCTGGTCCTCGCTATTTCCATTTGCTCTTGCAGCTTCTGCTACCCCTCCGGGTTCCAGCACCGTCAGCTGGTTCTCGTCAGAGCCTTTGGCCTAGGTGCCTCCATCTCGGTATCCGAGTTCCGGCAACGTCTGCTGGTCCTTGGTAGTGCTTTGTTGCACAGGTACCTCCTGCTTAGTAACCGGGTTCCAGCACCGTCAGCTGGTCCTCGGTTGTGCCATTGGCTCTTATTCCTTCTGCTGCCCCTCCGGGTGCCAGCACTGTCAGCTGGTCCTCGCTATTTCCATTTGCTCTTGCAGCTTCTGCTACCCCTCCGGGTTCCAGCACCGTCAGCTGGTTCTCGTCAGAGCCTTTGGCCTAGGTGCCTCCATCTCGGTATCCGAGTTCCGGCAACGTCTGCTGGTCCTTGGTAGTGCTTTGTAGCACAGGTACCTCCTGCTTAGTAACCGGGTTCCAGCACCGTCAGCTGGTCCTCGGTTGTGCCATTGGCTCTTATTCCTTTTGCTGCCCCTCCGGGTGCCAGCACTGTCAGCTGGTCCTCGCTATTTCCATTTGCTCTTGCAGCTTCTGCTACCCCTCCGGGTTCCAGCACCGTCAGCTGGTTCTCGTCAGAGCCTTTGGCCTAGGTGCCTCCATCTCGGTATCCGAGTTCCGGCAACGTCTGCTGGTCCTTGGTAGTGCTTTGTAGCACAGGTACCTCCTGCTTAGTAACCGGGTTCCAGCACCGTCAGCTGGTCCTCGGTTGTGCCATTGGCTCTTATTCCTTCTGCTGCCCCTCCGGGTGCCAGCACTGTCAGCTGGTCCTCGCTATTTCCATTTGCTCTTGCAGCTTCTGCTACCCCTCCAGGTTCCAGCACCGTCAGCTGGTTCTCGTCAGAGCCTTTGGCCTAGGTGCCTCCATCTCGGTATCCGACTTCCGTCAACGTCTGCTGCTCCTTGGTAGTGCTTTGTAGCACAGGTACCTCCTGCTTAGTAACCGGGTTCCAGCACCGTCAGCTGGTCCTCGGTATTGCCATTGGCTCTTGTTCCTTCTGCTGCCCCTCCGGGTGCCAGTACCGTCAGCTGGTTCAAGAGGACAAAGAACAGGAAGACAACCACCAAGATGCAGAACAACAAGAGAGAGAAGACAAAGAAGCATAAAAAAACAAAGCAGAAGAACATTAAGCATAAGACTAATACTCTGAGCAAATGATATTATCTTATTTATAAGCAGAAGAAGACTAAGCAGTGTATGGGGGTGAGTCCGTTCCTCCTCGTGGTGCCCCTGGAAAAGGCCTGCTGCTGCAGGCCAAACTGAACGCGGACAAATCCTGTTGTAAATCTTTTGTGACAGGCAGAACGGAAGGTGTAAACTTCTAACTTTTCTAGATAACAACTACAGGAATGCCTGACACAAACAAGAATATGATGAAGAAGAATAGGAAGAAGATGAAGAAGTTGAATATGTAGAATAATAATTGTTGAATAAGAAGAATATGAAGAATGTAAGAAAAGGAAGAAGAAGAAGAATGTAAAAAAAGGAAGTAGAAGAATTTAAAAAAAGGAAGAAGAAGAAGAATTTAAAAAAAGGAAGAAGAAGAATGTAAAAAAAGGAAGAACAAGAAGAAGAATGTAAAAAAAGGAATAATAATAAGAAGAAGAAGGTAAAAAAAGGAATAAGAAGAAGAAGAAGAAGGTAAAAAAAGGAAGAAGAATAAGAAAGAAGAAGAAAGAAGAAAGAAGAAGAAGACATACATGTCTGGCAAAATATAAATGAGGCTAACATAGTCAATATCTTTGTAACTCCTAACGTCTTTTAAAAAAAAAGTTTAATTCCTGCTATTCCATTTGATTGGGCTAAACCTCTATGGCTTTAATGTCTCCTCCACCTCCCACAATACATTCTACATTATTCTTAGTTGTTTTTCTTCATGTAGAATTAACCTACAAGGAAAGAAATGTTTTTTTTAATTCCGATATTTTGGCCCCATTGACTTGCATTGGTTCCCGGCATCGGAATCGGCGATACCGATACTTTTTTTTAAGATCGGCCGATCAATTCCGATCCGATATTTTCAAGTATCGGCTGGTATCGCTCAACTCTATTTGTGACCTTTTAGAAAATAAAAATGAAGTTTAAGTATTTAAAGAGTTTTTTTTCCCATGATGTTATGGATATTATTTTGACCCAAAGCATGCTATATGCAAACCAAAAAAATAAACCCTCCTTTTCCATCAGCGAGGAAGAATTACAAGTTTTCTTAGGCATATTATTACTGTCTGGATATCATTCTCTCCACCAAGAGGACATGTACTGGGAACAAGCTCAAGATGTGGGAGTTCCATTGGTGTACAAAGCAATGTCAAAGAACCGTTTTAGGGAAATTAAAAAATATATACACCTAAATGACAATTCTAAAATTGACAAGTCTGACAAGATGTACAAAGTTAGTTTATTCTTTGAAGTACTAGGGAAAGAATTCCTGAAATTTGGTGTATTCCACCAGGAACTTTCCTTAGATGAAATGATGGTCCGCTACTATGGCAAACACCCTACAAAAATGTACATGCGAGGTAAGCCAATAAAATTTGGCTACAATATTTGGTGTCTGTGCAGTTCCAATGGCTATCTCTACAAATTTGTGCCATACTGTGGTAAGTCTGACAAAGAGGAAGGACCGTTAGGGTTGAGAGAAATTTCACAACTTACAAATGTAATTCCTAGTTCCCAGTCATTCATTTACAAGTTATTTTTTGACAATTTCTTTACAAGTTTTGATGCTCTGGTGATGCTGAAAAACAAAAACATCCAAGCTACTGGCACTATGAGAGAAAATCGCACAAAACAGTGTCCTCTTATGCCAAGCAAGGAGATTGAAAAACAAAAGGAAAGAGGATTTTGTCATTACCGGTTTGATAAAGCAAATAACATTCTTGTGGTTAAATGGAAGGATAATAAGGTTGTCATGTTTGGCACGAACTTCAGCACAATAGAGCCTTTGTCAACAGCTCGTTGGTACTCTCAAAAACAGAAAAAACATGTCCAAATCTTAATGCCACTGATAGTTCAGGAATATAATTCCCACATGGGGGGAGTTGATTTATTGGACAAACAAATCTCCCTGTACTGTGTCAGAATCCGTTCCAAAAAGTGGTGGTGGCCCCTTTTCACTCAAATGATAGACATTGCCGCTGTCAACACCTGGAGGGCATATCAAAAGGCAAATCCAGAAGAAAGTGTGCCACTGCTAAGTGTAAGGAGGAGGATTGCATTGGCCTATCTAAGCAAAAGCACACAATCAACCCCAAAGCGATGTGGACCTCAGCGGAGTAAACTATTAGGTGGCCGAGTTAGCGATGATGTCAGATTTGATCCTGGTAATCATTTGATAGAGCCAATTGCTACACAAAGAAGGTGTGCTTTATGTAAGAAAAAAACAACCAGAATTTGCAAACGGTGTGATGTTCCCCTTCATGCTAAGTGTTTTGATGTATTTCATTCCCCTGAGTTATTTGGAGAATCTTGTAATATAATATTTTGAAAAAAAGTGCATAAACATATAGTTTGCATAATAGTTTGTAAGCAAAAAATGCAAACAAATAAAGTTGAATAAGTTCTATCTTTTCTGAGTTTTTGCTATCACTTTCTGCCAATGTCCCAAAATTGGGACGCCCTTTTCTGAAAAATCCGCACTTGTAAAAATTTGGCAAATTATGTTTCTGACTCATTAGGACCCAAATCATTAAAAATCTGTCATTTAAAAAAAAATTAAAATTGCAAATTTGGCTAAGTCAGTTTTACATGTCAGAGTACATCCTGAGTAGGAGGGGCCAGAGGAATAGGGGATGGGGCACTACCCTGGGGTGAGTTAGTTAGAGAGTGGAGTAAGGACAGTGAGGTTTTGGCAATAACAGTCCAAGAAAAGGAACCCTGCAGTTCAGGGCCTTCAGGGCTGACTGTCACATAAGTTCGTGAGGGCCAGGGCAGCATGAAAGTGACAGCGACTAGGCTTAATGGGAAATTCCGGAATGTCCAGGACCTACGGTCTGAGAAGGATTGGCAGAGGCATTGTTTAGTTTTGCTCACAGAATGGAAAATGGACTGGAAACTCCAGGCATAACCTAGTTTGGCTAGTCGGGGAACTGCAGTACCGACGAATACGGTACGGGAACGAGAGATTTCAGGAAGAGCAAGGGACAGTACAGAGGAAGGAATGTTTATACTTTATGATGATTACTGTGCGATGTCTGTGACTAAATTGGAGAAAAGTTGTTTTGTTAAAAATGAACTTGGACTCTGATAATCATTGCGTGATGCTGAAGAACACCGTGACGCTTCAACCTGAGGAGGACTGTAACTCAAAAGTGAGTGACTAGCACTGCACACACATCACACAACAGACGGGACATTTTGTTTTCTTTGTGGGGTGCCAGGGGGTGGAAACACAACAGCTCCTCACCATGGCTATGTAGGGTACGGCGGCAAGGCAGGGATAACAATTGGGTGGTGGTGCTGCTGGTGTTAGTGCAGTTAGGTGGTGGAGGTATGCTGTACTCACAGGAATGGGGGAGTGACCCACTTCTTGGCGACGACAGGCACAAGACAGAGACAGGAGATGTATTCAACAGGTTCTGCTTTTATTGGCCGCCCTTACGACGACCAGCACAATGCATGACAGGACTTTTACACTGTTCTCTCTTGCAGACAGGACCGAGTACCTTCACTTATTGACTTTCACCGTTGAAGTGTACTTTGTGGCTCTTCCACCATGGCTGCCCTAGGCCAATCCACCACAGCGTTTCACCCTACAAAGTCCACCAAATTACAGGTCCTCATAGACCATCTCTGCCTGTGACCAACGTCCTTAAGGGTCACCTCCCGTAACCGTATCTGCTGTCCAAACTTTCTGAGGGGTCTCCTCTGTATAACAGACCCTCCTTCCTTGTGAGCTCCCCAGACTGACTGAAGCTTCTAGAAGCTTACCTCAGTATTTATCCAGTCAGTCCAGGTAGCCCTGCCCACTGTCACCTGACAGTCACCTTTGCCCAATCAGAGTCACCTTGACCTCTGACAGTTATGTAATGCTCACATGGCAGTTACATAACCACTGTCGTTGGTGCTCTTCAGTGACCTCTAATGGACAGACTGCCACATGACACCTTCTTTTCCTACCTCTCTGTCTTCTACTACAGACAGAGCCGTACTCAGCTCAATCTCCCCACAGCTGCCTCCCTGGCCCCCTTACACTCGACTAGCAAATGAAACTACAGGTCATAGCAAGAGATAAATTAATCAATTTGATACAAATTGAAGTTGAGTTAAATTTTATGAATTGTGCAGGTCCTGTCAAATTTGAACAATTTGCTATTTGATTTCATCAAATTGTCAAAAATAGACTGACAATCTTTAAAACATTGCAGAAGAATATAGCAATCACAGAATGCTACACTGTTGTCACTGTAATGCCACATCACATAGTTTAGTGCAGCCAATCAGGAGGGAATATCATAGCCTATATGAAAGCTTAATCAGGGAATGCAGCAGCCATTTTGGGTGAATTTGAGCATAGTGAGAGTATGCCAAAGCTCACAGCTCAGCAATAGATGTAG
This sequence comes from Dendrobates tinctorius, assembly GCF_039654945.1. Taxonomy (NCBI): domain Eukaryota; kingdom Metazoa; phylum Chordata; class Amphibia; order Anura; family Dendrobatidae; genus Dendrobates; species Dendrobates tinctorius. The sequence continues at coordinate 1,261,376 of NW_027361936.1, forward strand.
CAAGAGAAAGTCCTAAAACATTTGGACATATACTCAAGACATTAATATGTCGTACAACAGTAGCAGAAAAAAGATTAGCTTAGTAGGCTGTGAATAATACAAAGATTCAGTGGACAGGGGATGAGAAATGGGAGAGGTGCCAGCAGCAGTACCATACTCAATGTAGTTAACATTTGTACTGCTGCATTTGAATTACAATTATATGTAATATTTAATGCAGTATAAAGCAAAAAGCTACAAAGCATAATAGTTTTTACAGAAAAAAAATAAAATCAATGGCAGATGGTGGTTTTCTTTGTCACAAGTTGTACAGGGTGGTTGCATTTCTTGTGCAATTGTTTCTGTATAGGTAGGAAAAAATACATTTTTTTAAATGCAAAATAAATTTCCCCCAAATCCAGACATTTAACTGTCACTGTCCATAGCTATGTTTATACCTACCCTATTCATTTTCTGGTTTCCAGTCACATGTTTTAAATGCAGTCCCACATGTGACATCAGTCAGTCAATGGTCATCATTAGTGATGTGCAAATCCGAACAGTAAAATTTGGGGTCTGTACCTTACACCTACTGTTAAGGCACAGACCCCGAAAACAAACTTCTCTAGGAAGTCTGTGTTACTGTTCAGGTTCATCACCGCAAACATCAGGTGTTTTCCATGCTGTCATCTGCAGGACAGTGCGAGAAACATCAGCAACTTTGATCTGCGGTAAGATTGTTACCACTAGTCAGAGAGCTACAGTTCCATTGCCAGCAGCTGTGATGGGGTAAGAAGGTTACCGCTGGTAACAGAAGCATCGATGATGTGAATACCATCAGCGTATGCATGCTGCTGCTGATAACAGCGAGGGCAGATGCCGCTGATGGGAGTATGCACTATAAATAAATAAATTAAAAAAAATACATGGTGTCTGTTCTATTTTTGATAACCAGCATTGCAAAATTGACATCTTTATGATGGCTTGATGGCTAGTTATTAACAATAGAGGGGTCCCCACATAATTTTTTTATTTAATTAAATAATTAAAAAAAAACTGCAGGGTAACCCATCTTCATCAGGGGGCAGGAAGATGGAGGTAATACGGCGAAACGCGTAGTGGAACTTAATAAAGAAGAAAACCTTTCAAGCTTCTCCTTGTCATTTGCGCTCCCCTGAGATGAGGTTACGCTGCTTTCCATGTTTTTATCCTGTCTAGAGGCACCCGGCAGGAGCAGCATCAGATCACATTTTACCAGCACCCTGAGACTTGTCAGCCTGGCACTCCATCTATCTGTCTCATCCTGACTTTTTTAATGCCTCTGGCTGTTACCTTTGAACCATCGGTCACAGCTGCTGGTTCACGCTGTTATCTGACAGCATGGGAACCACAGCTTTCTGACCGAGGGTAATTGTCCTAATGCTGATCAGAGCCAGTGTTTGCCACACCATCATGCAGATGACAGTATGACAAACAACAGATGCCTGGACCCCCCATCCATCTGAATGGGATCCAGGTTCGGGTTTGGGTACTGTTCTGGTACCCGAACCACACTTTTTTAAATGTTTGGCAACACCCGCCAGACCCAAGCATCCATGTGTTCGCCCATCACTAGTCATCATCTTCCTATAAAAAATGCAAGATGTATAATTAGGCACACCACTTGTCAGCCTCAAGGTCTCAAGATTATGAAAGTTTTTGTGTAGGAAATATGAATATTGGAAACTTTTTCTTGGATTTTTGGACTTGGATTGTTTGACCATGCATTCTTGCAACTTGTGGCCTTGAAATTATCGGTGTAGTCTGGCTTTGTGTTTGCTTTTGGTGTCTTTTCATGTACGTGTCCCTAAGCTCCTAATGCAGTGCAAACTTATTTTTATTTATTTTAACAAAATCCAACATAACAATGAACATAATACTTTTCCCTAACTGAAAAAAGGATGTTCATAAGGACATAATGGAAGGACAACTCCATAGAAACAATGTATAAACCTATATAGAAATAAGGAGTATAAACGCCCAAACAATTACTGGAGAAAGTCAATTTAATGGTATCAAAATTCTTTGCTCTTTATTAGTTCAGGTGCAAAAAAAGTATATATTAAAAATACAATCATATGGTCAGATACCAGGGATGACACAAAAAAAAGGGGCCACTAGCCCCCCGATGAAGCCCAGCGCGAAACGTGCGTAGGGGCTTGGGGGATCGGATACGCTGCATATGCATTTTCCACATGGGTAAGCATGGTCATTCTTTCAATTTTCCCCCATACCTTCCTGCACACAGCACTTTAAATGGAAGATTTTGCATGATCCCTGAGGCCCCTTAACATGGACTATACTTTGGTTACAATAATGGATTGTTAAGGGTGGGAGTACATTGCATTATGATGAATTTTGCATTGCTTTGGGGGTTTTTAATTCAAGTTTTGTACCATTGCATTTACAAGCTATGTGCAGCGATCCCATTCCCCTTTTTTTGTGTTATCCCTAGTATCTGACCATATGATTGTATTTTTAATATATAATTTTTTTGCACCTGTACTAATAAAGAGCAAATAATTTTGATACCATTAAATTGACTTTCTCCAGTAATTGTTTGGGCGTTTATACTCCTTATTTCTATATAGGTTTATACATTATTTTTATTTATGTTCACATTTAAGTAGGAACTCTAATTGCAGATTCCATCATTATTTATGGGAACAATACCACTGCATCCAGAGCTGTTTTTTTCCATCAAAACAAACAAGGGGAGGAACCAGACAAACCCCATTATAACTCAACCTAGTGTGTTGATTGTGACTAGAGTTCCATTGTGCACAGATCTGGCACTGTATCATGTTTTCCAGTTATGAAACAGATGTGAATAGAGCCTAAGAATTATAAAGAGCAATAACACAACAAAGATTAAAAAAAATCAATACAAGTAAAAAATAAAACATACTTAAATTTTTCCTTATCTATTGAAAGAGTATACATGCTGAAGATGCTATGAAAAAAACATGGGAAGTTGTGCCAGTCCCCCCCCCACTTTACATTATTTGTATTCAAGGTTTTTGAAATGACATTGCAATCTGATGATGCACCAGCCTATTATATTGTCTAGCAGGACAAATATCCTTGCATTTTCTCTATAGAACTAACACAATTTTTCCATGTCAGAGGTGCATAATATTCTGGCAGACCAAGAAGCAGCCAGTGCATAAGGAATGATGCTATTAATCCTCTTGGGCAATCTCCAGGTCTGATTATTAGGGAAATAAATTTGCATGCTGCATATGAGCTAGGTGAATCACCAAGAGCACAAATTATATTTCCTGACAGCACGTTAGAGAATGGAGCTGCATCACTTTTTTATCTTTCTTTTTTTTCCCCCCTCTGAAAGCTATAGAATTTCAATTCATTACATGAAATTGGTTAGGATTCGAGATTCTTTTTAAAGTTGATATTGAGTCTGTTATCTGTGTGAAGACTATGAGGTTCCCCTGTGGATTCACCTAATCACAGCTTAAAAAAATCTAAATGTATTGTTAGCGTCCTCCTGATTTAGTTGCTAGATTCCTACAACACACAGCAAAATCATTTCAATTTGTTGTCTTGTGGTCATTACAGCACTTCGATGACATAAATCTATTTTTGAAATAATTTGCTCACAATGATCATGTGAGCTGAAAGATTATTTTCACGTTTTAAAATGTAAAGCAACAAAAATAGAAAAAGATAAAAAAAAATATAACAAGCATACACAAGTACATTATACAAAGCAAAAATACAATGTTATCAAGAAAAAGCAACAGAGGGATTTGAAATAAGAAAAACAAAGACAAATTAGGGAAACATGAGAAAAATAGGCAGCTAAATGTAAATTTTCTTCATGTACTTTATTACAGATTGGAAAAGGCATTAGGTACTTTTTTTTCAATGTAGGTTTTTTTTAATTTATTATGTAAATATATTTTTTTACTCTTACGTTTCTTTTTCTTCTAGGGAATCTGATATGTGGCATACAGGCATCACTCTCCTCAGCATTCTATAATTTGTGTGGCCATATTAATAGTTTAGAAGTTTAGATAGGTCAAATGTGGTGACAGATTCCCTTTAGTCCTCCTTATTGTTGGTGATGGTTTCCATATGGACTACAACTACTGTGCGTTAAGCAGTTCATTCTCCCGCAATGTCTTATTGCTGAATGATTGTGCAGAAAGCTGAAATCTGTAATTTGCTACAGGCATAGTCATAAATAGAAAGTATAAAGATATAGGATGGCGCACTCAGCTGTAGGTAAAGGAGGTGAAGGCTGAACTGGAAATGTCCAAGTAGTATAGAGAATGAATCAGCCGCAGGGATCATTGGTATGCAAGTCAGGGCAAATCCATCCAGCACTCTGGTTCTGATCCCAGGCTTTCTTAAAGGGATCCCCGGTATGGAAGTTAGAGCAAATCCACTCAGAGCTCTGGTTCTTACACCAGGCTGATGGGATGATGTGAGATATTAGGGGTAGTAGTCAGGTGGCTCTGGCTGACGGTATGATATGGGACATTAGGGGTAGTAGTCCGGTGGCTCTGATGGGATGATGTGGGATGGGAGATTAGGGGTAGTAGTCTGGCAGCTGTGACGGGATGATGTGGGATATTAGTGGTAGTTGTCTGGTGGCTCTGGCTGAAAGGATGATGTGGGATATTAGGGGTAGTAGTCCGGCGGCTGTCATGGGATGATGTGGGATATTAGTGGTAGTTGTCCAGTGGCTCTGGCTGAAAGGATGATGTGGGATATTAGGGGTAGTAGTCCGGCGGCTGTCATGGGATGATGTGGGATATTAGTGGTAGTAGTCCAGTGGCTCTGGCTGACAGGATGATGTGGGATATTAGGGGTAGTAGTCCGGTGGCTATGGCTGATGGGATGATGTGGGATATTAGTAGTCCGGTGGCTCTGGCTGATGGGACGATGTGGGATATTAGGGGTAGTAGTCTGGTAGCACTTGCTGATGGGATGATGTGGGATATTATAGTGAATGTGGCTATGCGGAGTGGTCGGGGCTCTATACTCAGCTTTATATATATAGATATAATCATTATAATTTGTTATAACTAACCGTAGTTAGCTACTATGCCCAGGCAGCGCCAGGCTTTTCAGCTAGTGAAAGAATAAAGTTATGTTAAAAACCAAGTCACACCATTGTTTTTCTTGTGAAATTCTCAATAAGTTTGATGTGTCACATGACCCTCTTCCCATTGTAAAAAATAAAGTTAAATCCAAAATGGCTGACTTCAAATTGGCCGCCATGGTCTCCACCCCTTGAAAAGTTTTGCCCTCCCATATACTAATGTGCCACAAACAGGGAGTTGATATCACCAACCATTCCCCTTTTATTTTGGTGTCTCCATATAAATGGCCCACCCTGTAGTATGATTGCTGTCATTATTGCTAGTGATGCTGCAGCTTGTGGCTCCCACTTCTATTGTTGTGGCATGGAGGTTTTCACTGTCTCATGCTACCAGATCTATTTACCTCTCAATTTGCCTCATTCAGTGCCATATTTTTGTTTATTATACATTTTAGACTCAAGTAGAAACTAACAGAGAACGTATGATATATTTACCATGATAACCACAGAATCCTCACTGCCAGCACCAGTCGTGTTTTATACTGGCTAACTTGAGTCTTGGTAGATAGCCTATGGCTTTCAGGGATGTGGTTTACAAAGCGAAAGTAACAGAACTATTATTTTTTTTATTTAATTCAAAGGGAGGCAGTGTTTATGAAAAATATACAAAAGATTTTACAAAGAGGACAAAACAATACAGCATATAAAATTAAAGAAAATAAAAAGAATAACAAGAGAACTTACTACACTGATCACAGAGATGATTCAGTTTAGCCAAAGGAGAGCTTGGGGCAGTTCAGTACATTATTAATGCATGCACGATGTGCATATCTCTACAGGAACCCAGATCATAGTTCGGCATGATCTTTTATTAGCACCTGAGCTGCCCCCAGACCTTCTTCATGATGACCTCACATAGGCTGGGTTGTGGGCTGTCCTCAGCCCTTCATGATTTTATGAGAATCCTAACTTAATGGATAACTCCTCTCTGGTTGACAGCAGAATTTCGAGTACTCTGCCACATTATTGTCTGGAATTTTCCAGTTACCCAGACACCAAACATGACAGGGCTGCTGTCAGTGATTTAGCCATTATGGATTTGGGGCTTATAGGCAGGGACTTAAGTTATGAAAAAACATGCATAGTTTTCCCTATTAGCCTTGAGACCAAAAATGTAAGTCCCATTACTATCGAATCCATACAAACTTCGATATTCCAGATTTTATTTCAGAGACATATGTTTGCCAAAGATGCAATATTTCCCATACAGGGACAAAAAGTATCTAGTGTAAATGTAGATGTAACACTTCCTTTGAAGTGATGATGTATTTCTTGGGGACAAAAGGGTACTTCCACTTCTCTGTCTGTGCGTAAACACATGTATGATATTGTTGTCTGAAAAGACCTTTTGTCTAATTACTTGTCCATTCTAAATCTTACAAAATGCACTTTCTTTCAATCACATGAGCTTCAAAATGACTTTCTGAATTTTGACTAAAATTCCTCACTCCAAGGTATGTTAACTGTGTGCTCTTATTATCAAAAGAAGTTGGTGGATTGTAAGCTTTTGTTTCCTTACTGCAAATCCGTATGAGGCATCCCCTTGAATCCTCTCCCTTCACAAAGGGTGGCCTGCATCCTGCATGTTAATTAGGCTGGTTCACTTCACCATCATAGGTAATTCCCAATCTATTCAAGGAAGGTCAGACTGTCTGCTGCTTGCCTCCTCAATGGAAATTTGTATGACAAGGAAGGGGGAGGAGCACTTCAGAGTCATAGTTTTTTTAATATTTTGTATGAGAACCAGGAAATAGACATACAACATAAAAGTGCTGTAATAGCACACCCATAGTTCTTGGGTGCATGGTTGCCAAATTGGAATATTTAAATAGGTATACCGAAAGTAAGAAGTGTGAATAATGCCAATTTTTATTTTTTTTCCTTTATCACTCCCACCTCCATCAACAGAAGTTGTATCCAAAAATGCTACATAAATTGGCATTTAAATACACTGAAAGTAACTTGCGGCAAAAGACAGCAGAACATTTATGGAGCTTACGCTTGTTAAATTGTACTAGTAAAATAGTTATGCGTAAAATTAACCATTGATTTGAACTGAACTCTCAAACCATAAAAAAGAATGTCACCACGTAGATACATATAATGGAAAGTAAATTGCAGCAATAGCCAGCAATATTGTTCTTGCAAGTTTGGTTGCTAAATTGAACAAGGAAAACAGTTGCAAAACCTTAACTTACTTAACCTTTGTATTTTTTTGCAAGTCTTTAAATTATCCCCCCAATGACCAAAAATGCAGTATAACCTTGAAATGTATGTTGCAAAGTAGCTCCGTTTAGGCTCACTCCCAGAAATGAACACAAGAAACAGCATGCAGTATGGTTGTAGGTTGTACAGTTTCTGAAATGGATTATTATAATAGGTAATAAAAAAAAATATATTTTTTAAACATTTTAAAAAATGTTCACAAAAAAGAAAGAACAAGAAAGTATTGTAGATTCGCTTGCCAAAAAGCAAGTGGGTCACCCTCCCAGGGCTGTGGGGTACTTGGTACCAGGCCAGTCTCTCAGAGGGGAATGTCACAGCAGCGGTGACCTGGTCCATGGCCCTGGGCGCCCATGTAAAAGGGATGAAGTGATGAGTGATGGAATAAAGTTTATTAATGAATGATTCGTGACGCCACCTGCGGTATTCGGCAATGATGATGTTAAGCCAGCGCTGCAGACAGATCCTCTGGGACAGATAGTGTGGTGCAGCAATGATAGTGTAGCCCTCCACAGGCAGGGCTGTAGTCCCAGGGCAGTGTAGATCGGTGTTGGGGAAGAGGGTGCAGTGTCTGGCATAGAGATGTAGCAGTGCTGGAGAAGTTGCAGAAAGAAGGCAAGGACACAGCGGAATGTAGTTTCTTTACCTTTACTTTGTAAGTGCAGTCCAGGGTCCAGATTACAGATGGCACAGGAGCTGATTAGCCTGGAAGCAACTCAGGAATCTCTCTATGCAGATAGGTTGTGTAGTCTCCTTCCTAGCGCAACTTGAGGGACATCCAGTACTGTGTTACACTGAAGTTCCTCCTTCTTGTTTCCTCTCAGATCTACCTCATAGAGCAGACAGCTGTAGCCTTCTATCTCTTCTCTTGGCTCACACGTCGCTGTTGTGCCTCTGAGTCTTAGGTGGGAATAGAGCATTTACAGCTTCCTATTCCTCTGGTTTCTGTTGCAGGACCTTCAGTATCCATACAACCGTGGAGACCAGGCTCCAGATCATGCGCTCCAGCTGGGAACGAGCTCTCAACTCTGCTCAGTCCCCCAGCTTCTCTCTCCACGTCTACACACTTTGGCCTCCTCACACTAACTGACTAATTTCCCTTCCTGGCCCTCAGAGAGCACTCCTCCCCCAATTCTGGTTCAGAGCTCCCTCTGCTGGCTCGGAGTGGGAACTGTGTTGCACGTTATGGTTAACTGCTAGAGAGACCCTTCATTGTTTCCAAGCCTGACATCACCCTCCCTGGAGGAAGGCAATGCCACTGTGGTGACCATACTCCTGGGGGCACCACATTCCCCCCTAGTGCAATTCAGTACTCCTGGACTGATAAACAAAACATATATGAACATATTAACACATTAACAATTATAAATGTACAAGATTTAAATAAAAAAATGAAAAGTACAAAAACCAAAAGCTCCAAAAATAGTCCTGTGACGATTAGTCCATGCGTCAATGTCCATGGTCCATTCCTGGGCAAATGGTAAACTATGTACAAATGAAGTTTTTGACCACACCTAGTCCTGTGGCCCAATTGTCCATCCAAACAAACTGGAAAATTCAACAAGGGGATTTCTTACAGAGTCTCTGTAGCCACAAAACTTAAACGTTACATATATACATATGATTTAACTTTTACATGAACTAATTTATACACAATATCGGAGGGGTGGAATACCTTGGGTACTAAGGACAGACCTACGTAGCACTGGTGTTGTTGGGGATCTCACTGGTTGTCTGGTGCTAACCACTGGGGTACAGTGTGTACTGTACTGGCTACAATACTGGTGGTTCTGCGTAGCACAGGGATACTAGATTTCCTAGGACCACTTCTACTCACTGTGGGTAAACTGGGTAGTAGCTGTCTGCAAGCTCTTAGACTCACCATGGGCATGACAGATTCACCACTGGCAAGGCGAGGATTCTCTGGCTCCACTGCTGGTGTGCCATCTGCTACCTGAACTTCCTGATTTTCAGAGTTCTCTTGAGTCACTTCTTCTTGTATTACCAGTTGGGGAAAGGTCAAAACTGGCACCAGTATGGCATTATTTGCTCTAGTCCAATTTGCAGGGAATTCTCCAAGTACAGTGCTGACCTTTTCTTCTTCCTCTATGGGTTGAATGTTGTTTTGCTCTTCCATTCTTTCTTTTAACTGGTCAGGGCACAATTTCAAATGATCCCTTGATACTGCTGCTGAGGTTTCTCCCCCATCCATACTGATAAGGCACACCTAGGTGTTATCGAAGTTTGATGGCAAGATGGTGTAGGGTTCAGCTTCCCATTGGTCATCTAATTTATGCATCCTCCTCTTCCTTTTTAGGACTTGTTCTCCTGGTGACAAGGGAACTGCAGGTGCATGCTGATTGTAGTTCCTTTCTTGTTTCTGTCTTGCATGAGCTAGACTCTTTTCTACACACTCTTGTACTCTTTGATACTGTTGCTGCCTCTCTGTGTCCCAGTCAGCATCTGGTGATGTCACCTCAGGTGTAAGGACTCCCATATCCAAATCAATAGCAGCTTACCAGGCCTCGCTCTCATTAGGTAGGCTGGAGTGCAGTTGGTGGAATTCACAGGAATGTGGTTGTAGAGGTCTACCAGATCTGGCAACTTTTTTGGCCACAGATTCCCCTCTTCCAAAGGCAAGGTCTTCAGTAGGTCGATCACCACCTGTTTCATCTTTTCACACATGCCATTGGTCTGTGGATGGTACGGTGTTGTTCTGATCTTCTTGCAACTGTACAAATTACAGAATTCCTGGAACACTTCCACCTCAAAGGCTGGACCTTGATCTGTAAGCACTCGCTCGGGATATCCATGTGGTCGACAAAAGTGCTGTTGGAAGGCTCTGGCTGCTGTCCTGGCTGTTTGATCCTTGACAGGCAAAACTACCAAGAATCTTGAGTAGTGGTCAAAGGTGGTAAGGGCATAAATGTAGCCTGAATGGCTTGGGACCAGCTTCACATGGTCCAGGGCGACCAACTCAAGTGGTTGTCTGGTTATTATTGGCTGCAAAGGAGTTCGCTGGCTGCTACGGTCCTTCCTGCGCAGGTTACATTGTCCACACTCTCGGCACCAATTTTCAATGGCTTTCCTCATACCAACCCAGTAGAATCTCTCCCGGAGCAAGGCCTCCAACTTCTTCCATCCGAAGTGTCCAGCTTCATTGTGGTATGCTTCCAAGACCATTGATGCTTCCCTCTTTGGAACTACCACTTGCCAAACCAACTCATGAGTGCGGGCATTGATACTCCTCCGACACAGCTCTCCTTCATAGATGAACAGCCGGCCTCTTTCCTTCCACAACTACTGGGTTTCTTCAGGAGCATCCGACTCTGGGCGTGAGTCAGCTTGTGACAGTAGCTTCTTCACCAGGCGGACTATGGGGTCGCTATCCTGCGTTTCTGCCCAGTCATGATGAGGCAATAGATTTAGGGTGGCCTCTTTCAAGTCAGACCGTCTGTTTCTTGCTCCTTGGGCACGTTGGGCTGCAATTGGCCGGTGGAAGGCAGGTCACTCGATTTCTTCAAGTACCTCAGGGTCTTCTCCTGCATCTGGCAGATTGGGCATTCTGGACATCGCATCAGCATTGGCATTCTTGTGCCCCGCTCGGTACTTGATGGTGAATTCATAGTTAGATAGCCTGGCCATCCATCGCAGCTCCAGTGCACCTAGTTTGGCAGTTTCCAAGTGAGTCAACGGGTTGTTGTCCATGAAGATGGTAAACTTGGCTGACGCTAGGTAATGCTTGAATCATTCAGTCACAGCCCAGACTATGGCGAGGAACTCCAGCTTGAAGAAACTGTAGTTGTCAGGGTTCCTTTCAGTGGGATGAAGTTTCCTGCTGGCGTAGGAGATCACTCTTTCTTTGCCCTTCTGTACCTGTGACAGTACTGCTCCAAGTCCCATGTTGCTGGCATCAGTATACAACACAAAGGGTTGGTCATAATCTGGGTAGGCCAGAACTTTATCTCCTGTGAGAGCCATCTTCAGTCGAGTGAAGGACCTCTCCAGCTCCTCATTCCATTCGAATGTAGGACTCTGCTTTCTGGCCTTCTTGGGCTGACCCACCAGAAGATTTTGCATAGGAGTGGCTATCTCAGTGAAGCCTTTGATGAACTTTCGGTAGTAGCCTACCAGCCCGAGGAAGTGACGTACTTCATGGAGGTTGCTGGGCTTCTGCCAGTCCCGGATGACTGTGACTTTGTCAGGATCTGGTGCTACACCTTGTGCACTCACTACATGACCGAGGTACTGAACCGTGGGGTCCAGGAGGTGGCATTTGGAAGGCTTCACCTTCAGGCCAAAGTTGGACAAGGCTTCAAACACCTCAGCCAGGTGCTTCAGATGATCTTCATAAGTCTTGGAGAAAACAATGACATCATCAAGGTGCAACAGGAATGTCTCAAATTTCTAGTGTCCCAGACAGCACTCCATCAGCCGTTGGAATGTCTCTGGGGCAGTGCAGAGCCCAAATGGCATGTAGTTGAACTTACAGAGACCCATTGGTGTTGTAAATGCTGTTTTCTCCTTGCCTGCCTCTGCCATGGGAACCTGCCAATACCGACTAGTGAGATCTATGGTGGAAAAATAGTTAGCAGTTTTAAGTGCAGCTAATGACTCCTCAATTCTGGGTAATGGGTAGGCATCTTTATGTGTAATGCTGTTAATCTTCCTGTATTCAACACACATTCTCATGGTACCATCTTTCTTTTTCACAAAGACTATTGGAGCTGCCCAGGGGCTACAACTGTCTCTGATCACCCCAGCCGCCTTCATTTCCCGCAACATACTTTTGGCACATTGGTACTATGTTGGGGGTATAGGCTGGTACCTTTCTTTAATGGGTAGATGATCTCCAGTGGGGATATGGTGTTGAACCCCTTTTGCCTTCCCAAAGTCTAGAGAGTGCTTACTGAATACCCGCTCATACTCCTGAGTCACTAGGTAAACCCCATTCTTTTGGTATGAAGGGGTGGAGTCAGTTCCCACCTGCAGCTGCTGACACCACTCCTTCTGCTGCTTTACAGAGCCATTGTCCTCCACCTGGTCGGATGAGACCAAGGGATCTGCTGCCTGCATTGCATTGTTACTGACAGTAAGCAGCTTAGCAACTGTGGCATACCGAGGTATTGTGGCCTCCTCTTCCCCACAATTCAAGAGGCATACAGGTACCCTCCCTTTGCGAACATCAACTACCCCTCTGGCTGTCAGGACAGTGGGCCTGCTATCAGATTACACTGGTTCTACCATTGACAGGTAATCTTTTCCTCTGAGGCCAATGGCTGCCCGACACCAAATCAACATTTTACCTCTGGGGGGTATTGCAATTGGGAAAGAATCACTCACTCTGACGCTGCCAATTTCTCTGCCAGAGAGTTCTACCTGCTGTCTTTGCATCAGGGCTCTGATCTCCTTCTGCAGGACTCATTGTTCACTGGAACCAGCAGTCTCAGCCACCTGTTGCAACAAGACAATAACCTCGGAAAGACAATTTTCAATCACATTGGTACCAAGAGTCATCATTGGGTTACATTCTCGTCGATCAATATCCACAACTATCAGACCTTGAGATTTTAACTCTACTCGACCCACTTTAACGGTAATTTCTTTACATCCCACTTGCGGTAAAGACTGACCATTACTGGCAACTACTGTGAGTTCATCACTTGGGCCGCGAGTAAGTTTAGAATCAGCCCAATACCGCTTGTAAAGGATATAGGGCATAGTTGTCACCTGGGAGCCAGTGTCCAGCAAAGCGTTCATGAGGATACCGTCAATCACCAGTGGGAGGATCGGTCATCCTCCAACATACTTGGCTCGCCAATTCTTTGGGCCTTGTGGTCCTACTCCTGGGGGTTGGCCCTCTGCCCCAGGGGTTGCTTGCTTAAATAACAGAATCTTGCGATGTGGCTTGCCTTGTGGCAGTGACAACAGATGGGACGTCCGTCCTGGTCATAGTGATCATTGTTCCTTCCTCGGAGTGGCGGGATCCTCTTCTTCTTTAGCCACGGGACATCCTCTGGACTGGAGGCGAGCTGGATCTTCTCCTTGGAGGATACCTGCAGGGACTGCACGGTTTTAGCAAGTGCAGCGATACCCTTGGTCAACTCCTGGACCTGAAGACGCAGTTCTGCAGATGGATCTTTGTCCAGAGTCTGTGCATCAGCCTCCACAGGGATGGAAGGAAAAGATGTTGCTTCCTGGTGGTATGTGATCGCTGGGTGCCTAGAGGGCGCTGGACGGCTGACATTTGGTTCATGCAGCACCCAGATAGCCCTGTCTTTGAAATCAGCAAAGTCAAGGTCAGGGTTTTGCAGGGCTATGATGCACAGCTGTGCTCTGTGGGTACTGGATAGGAGTCCCTCAATGAATTGCTCCTTTAACAGTCCGTCTCCATCTTTCACACTGTCTGGGTCAATCTGCTTGACGTCTCGCAGCGCCTCCTGCAGGTTAAGAGCATAGTCCCGTATACTGTCCTGCGCTTTCTGCTTACACCCAAAGAATCTCATCTTGATTTCAGCTGCAGTGAGGGTGTCAAAGGTGCTTCTTAGCTTGGCCAGGATCTTTTTAACAGTCTCCTTATCAGTGTCCTGCCAGGCTTTTACTTCTCTCTGTGCTGCACCTGTTAGTTGCCCAATAAGGATGTTCACCTTCTGGCTTTCAGACAGAGGATACACTTCAAACAAACTGCACAGTCTCTCTTTGAATTCACTCAGGGTATGTGACTCCACTGAATACTGCGGTAGCCATGCTGCTCCCGGTATGTAAGGCATAGACAGCGGCATTATGGGGACCGCTGCGGTGGGTGCTATTGGAGCCGCAGCCACGTTGGGCCCTGCATCTTGCGGCCCTGAGGGGTTGGCGGGGGCGTCCGCTGCTGCATCGGCGCGTGCCTCCGACATTCTCTTCCCCCCTAGTTAACGTTAGCCAGGCCCCGGGGTTGAGCAGGCTTACCGGCTGCAGCTTTGCAGGCTGGATGATCTGGGCTGCAGGCCTCTACTCCTCCCACCTCTCGCGCGCTGGCCTCTTCCCGCTCAGCACTTCACTTGTTCGCGCTCTTCAGCTGGCTCCGCCCACGATGGCCCACCTCTTTGGGTTCCCGCACGCGCCAGCAGCAGGATAATGGTGGCACTTTCACAAACAGTCTATAGCACACAACACAGTCTCTGGCACACAGGACCCGGGGACACCGGGCTCTGTAAATCCTGTTTGTGATGCCAAAATGGGTCGCCCTCCCAGGGCTGTGGGGTACTCAGTACCAGGCCGGTCCCTCAGAGGGGAATGTCACGGTAGCGGTGACCCGGTCTGTGGCCCTGGGTGCCCATGTGAAAGAGATGAAGTGATGAGTGATGGAATAAAGTTTATTAATGAATGATTCGTAACGCCACCTGTGGTATTCGGCAATGATGATGTTAAGCCGACGCTGCAGACAGATCCTCTGGGACAGATGGTGTGGTGCAGCAATGATGGCGTAGCCCTCCACAGGCCCAGGGCAGTGTAGATCGGTGTTGGGGAAGAGGGTGCAGTGTCTGGCTCAGAGATGTAGCAGTGCTGGAGAAGTTGCAGAAAGAAGGCAAGGACACAGCGGAATGTAGTTTCTTTACCTTTACTTTGTAAGTGCAGTCCAGGGTCCAGATTACAGATGGCAGAGGAGCTGATTAGCCTGGAAGCAACTCAGGAATCTCTCTATGCAGATAGGTTGTGTAGTCTCCTTCCTAGCGCTTACTTGAGGTACATCCAGTACTGTGTTACACTGAAGTTCCTCCCTCTTGTTTCCTCTCAGATCTACCTCGTATGGCAGACAGCTGTAACCTTCTATCTCTTCTCTTGGCTCACACGTCGCTGTTGTGCCTCCGAGTCTTAGGTGGTAATAGAGCATTTACAGCTTCCTATTCCTCTGGTTTCTGTTGCAGGACCGTTAGTATCCATACAACCGTGGAGACCAGGCTCCAGTTCATGCGCTCCAGCTGGGAACGAGCTCTCAACTCTGCTCAGTCCCCCAGCTTCTCTCTGCATGTTTACACACTTTGGCCTCCTCACACTAACTGACTAATTTCCCTTCCTGGCCCTCAGAGAGCACTCCTCCCCCAATTCTGGTTCAGAGCTCTCTCTGCTGGCTCGGAGTGGGAACTGTGTTGCATGTTATGGTTAACTGCTAGAGAGACCCTTCATTGCTTCCAAGCCTGACATCACCCTCCCTGGAGAAAGGCAATGCCACTGTGGCGACCATACTCCTGGGGGCGCCACACAAGCACCTATGACAGGCCACTGTTAGAGATGGATGATTTAATTCAAGTGGAATTGAACTCTACTTGAATTTTGCAAAATATCTTAATTCTGGAGAGTGCAGATTTTTTGTAATTTGCTCAGCACAATTCAGTAAGATGGTGGCTAGCTGCATTTTTTTCTGAATGGTACAGGGATAGTAAAAGGTTACAAAAAATGCAAACTTACCTCACTGCTTACCCCTCCAGGCGCCAGTCTGTTCAGCCTAGAGTAAACGCCGGACCAAAGATGCCGTGTAACAGAGGTGCTGAGTACTGGACATTTAACTGGGAGCAGTGGAGATAGTTAGGTGTCAGTGAGGTGAGTACTTTTTTTATTTTTAACCATTTGCCAGTCATTACACTGGCTACCCATCCACTCCAGAATTCAGTATAAACTTATTACCCTCACCCACAAAGCCCTCCATGGCTCAGCACCACCCTACATCTCCTCCCTTGTTTCAGTATACCACCCTACCCGCGCCCTCCGTTCTGCTGATGACCTGAGGCTAGTATCCTCAATAGTCAGAACCTCCCACTCCCGTCTCCAAGACTTTACACGTGCCGCTCCAATTCTTTGGAATGCACTTCCAAGGTCAATACGATTAGTCCCCAATCCCCACAATTTTAAGCGTGTCCTGAAAACGCATTTATTCAGACTGGCCTATCGCCTCAACACATTAACCTAACCTATCCCTGTGTGGCAGAGCCAAAAGTTTTACCATAACCAGGTTCCCAGCATCATGTTCCCACATGCTTTATGCATCCATTAGCCCTCTGTGTCTGTACTGTTACACACTTAACATTATGGCTGGTCCATACAATCAGAGCAACTGTTACCACCCACCTTTCGTGTCTACCTCTTTCCTCATAGACTGTAAGCTTGTGAGCAGGGCCCTCACTCCTCTTGTTATTTGTTATAATCTACTGTATGTGATTATTGTTATGCTGTAATGTCTATTGTCTGTACAAATCCCCTCTGAAATGTAAAGTGCTGCGGAATATGTCGGCGCTATAAAAATAAAATTTATTATAATTTATTATTATTATTTGCCGGTCCGTTCCATCTCCGGCCACCCCTGCCGTTCTCTGCCTGCTGTATGGTCCTCTGCACCTCCGTCACTTTGCTCCTCCGCTCCAGTGTTCACACCAGACCAGGACTTCCAACCACAAAGAAGCACAGTGATTCACTATGCATGCGCTGTGGTCTACTCTTGGCCACAAATCCTGGTCTAAAGTGATCATTGGGATGCGACCTTGAGCAGTAGGACCCAGAGGTCACAGTGCATGTGTAACTTAGATGTCTGCTCACAGCCAGAAACCCCAGCCTAAAGTGAACACCAGGCTACTGATGTGACCTGATGGAGGCATGGACAGAACAGGGGCAGAAGCAGCAGGAGGAGCTGGAGAGATGAGTGGTGAGGTGAATACAAGTATTCTTTTATATTTATGTGCTCTGGGTTATAGGAAGACCCCAGTGCATAGTAAGGCACATTAAATGTGCAGAGAAAAGCCATCTTTGCTCATTGAATTTCTTGGAAAATTGTCACAAACAGGCAAATTTGAATTTTACATGATCCACTCATTTGTACTTGCTATATTTGGGTGGAATCTACCTGTGTAATATTGGACTATTATAACAAAGAATTGTACACAATTTAAAATAGGTATTTTTACAACTCATTTTGAAAGCTAGACTTTTATGGCTTGCCCATCTCACATTCACAAACACAAAAGCCTTGGTTTCAGGATCCTTCTTGAAGAGCAAAAGTAGGGCTTTTTTTTGACTACTTTTGCTATCTTCATGAATCAAATAACAAACTTGTTGAATTCGCCAGGAGGTTTTAATTAAAGGAAACTAGATTCAAAGTCAATTTGCAGCAGATTGATCGGAATCTCTATTAGTCACACCATATATTGATATCATTTAGATTTATTTTTTGTTTATTCACTTTATATTTTGTTATTAGATGAAAATATGTTAAGTATTCTAACCTTGCAGCCTTTTTCCACATCTGCTTAAAACTTTTGCACAGTAATGTATATATACACAGTATCTCTCTCTCTCTCTATATATATATATATATAGTGCCTTTTTATACAACAAAAATATTAATGTGGTCATTTCTGCCATAAGACTAGACAGCTCCAGTAAGTTCTTATAGGGAATGGGTTAAATAAATTATTTTTTACAAAATACAAGTATTTTAAAATCTATATAGTAATAATCTATGCATGAATTCTTATCTTTGCATATTTACCATAAGTTGCATTTGACTGTGACTTTGGACTGAAAATGAATGGTGTGCAATGACATTAAGAGAAGTAGTCTGGTATGCAGAACTGACACCGGTGACATATGTCTATAGTGACAGACAATCAGCAGTACTCAACATGAATTAATCAGAAAATGTTGCCGTCTTTAATGTAGAGGACTAGAAATCATGAACTACACATTTACCATGATAATTTCACTAAAATCATTTTTTACCTAGAGATAGCCTAGGGCTACTTAATACTTTATAATCAATTGCAAAATGACTACTTACACATTCATTTTACAAACATTTTTGAGAACTAATCTTAGCTTTTAGTTTTAAATGAACGAGAAAATGTAAAATTGTATAGTATAAAAAATAAGCACAGTATATGCCCTACTTGTTTTAAAATAATTCATTATCCATAAAAAGTAAGGAAAATGTTAGCACTTCATTGTCACATGGACTCACACGTCTTAGAGTTAGCCTATTTTATTAAAAATATCTATTTTCAATGTTGTCTGACTGAAATTTAAGGGGTTGTCCAATATACTGATCTAAATAATAACTTATATATATATATATAAATATAAATATACAGCGGCATGCAAAGGTTTGGGCACCCCTGGTCAAAATTACAATTATTGTGAACAGTTAAGCAAATTGAAGAAGAAATGATCTTTAAAAGGCCTAAAGTTAACGATGACAACAAAAATTGCAAAAAGGAAAATGGTCAGATGCAAAAGTTTTGATATCCTTGGAGATTTGTGTGCTCAGATCACTTTGACCAAGGTTTAAGACATTAATTAGCCTGTTAGGGTACTGGCTTGTTTACTATCATTAATAGGAAAAGTCAGGTGATTCAAATATCCCAGCTTTATAAAAACCCAGCCTCCTCTAACCTTGTGCCAAAAAACAGCAACTATAGGTTCTTCTAAGCAGCTGCCTAGCACTCTGAAAATGGAAATGGTGAAGGCGCAAAAAGCAGGAGAAGGCTATAAGAAGATAGCAAAGCATTTTCAACTAGCCCTTTCTTTCCTAAGCTAGAAATGTAATTAAGAAATGTAAGTTAACAGGAACAGAGGAGGTCAAGATAAGATCTGGAAGACCAAGGAAAATTTCAGTGAGATCTGCTCCTAGGATTACTAGAGAGGTAAATAAGAACCTCCATTTGACTGCAGAAGACATTTAGGGATGAGCGAGTAGTGAAGCATTCGGACTCGCTGCACTCGTTACGAGTACCTCCTAATATTCGGGTACTCGTAACGAGTAGCGAGTCCAATGATAGTCTATGGGAAATGCGAGTAATGGGCTGTGTGTGTGTGCTGGGCTGGGCGGGGACTGTGCGAAGACTGTGCTGGGCTGTGCGGGACTGTACTGGCCTGTGCGAAGACTGTGCAGGGCTGTGCGGGACTGTGCTGGCCTGTGTGGGACTGTGCAGGGACTGTACCGGGCTGTGCGGGACTGTGCTGCCCTGTGCGGGACTGTGCCAGGCTGTGCGGCACTGTGCTGGGCTTTGCAGGTGCTGTGTGGGGACTTTGCCGGGCTGTGTGTGACTGTGCTGGCCTGTGTGGGTCTGTGCTGGGCTGTGCAGGTTCTGTGAGGGACTGTGCTGGGCTTTGCAGGTACTGTGTGGGGACTATGCCAGGCTGTGTGGAGACTTTGCCGGGCTGGGTGGGACTGTGCTGGCCTGTGTGGGTCTGTGCTGGGCTTTGCAGGTACTGTGTGGGGACTATGCCAGGCTGTGTGGGACTGTGCTGGCCTGTGCGGGACTGTGCTGGGCTGTGCAGGTACTGTGTGGGGACTGTGCCGGGCTGTGCAGGTACTGTGTGGGGACTGTGCTGGGCTGTGTAGGACTGTGCTGGGCTTTGCAGGTACTGTGTGGGGACTATGCCGGGCTGTGTGGGACTGTGCTGGGCTTTGCAGGTACTGTGCGGGGACTATGGTGGGCTGTGTGGGACTGTGCTGGCCTGTGTGGGACTGTGCCGGGCTGTGCAGGTACTGTGCAGGACAGTGCTGGGCTTTGCAGGTACTATGTGGGGACTATGCTGGGCTGTGTGGGACTTTGCTGGCCTGTGCGGCACTGTGCTGGGCTTTGCAGGTGCTGTGTGGGGACTTTGCCGGGCTGGGTGGGACTGTGCTGGCCTGTGTGGGTCTGTGCTGGGCTGTGCAGGTACTGTGCGGGACTGTGCTGGGCTTTGCAGGTACTGTGTGGGGACTATGCCAGGCTATGTGGGACTGTGCTGGCCTGTGCGGGACTATGCTGGGCTGTGCGGGACTGTGCTGGGCTGTGCAGGTACTGTGTGGGGACTGTGCCGGGCTGTGCAGGTACTGTGTGGGGACTGTGCTGGGCTGTGTAGGACTGTGCTGGGCTTTGCAGGTACTGTGTGGGGACTATGCCGGGCTGTGTGGGACTGTGCTGGGCTTTGCAGGTACTGTGCAGGGACTATGGCGGGCTGTGTGGGACTGTGCTGGCCTGTGTGGGACTGTGCCGGGCTGTGCAGATACTGTGCAGGACAGTGCTGGGCTTTGCAGGTACTGTGCAGGGACTATGCTGGGCTGTGTGGGACTCTGCTGGCCTGTGCGGGACTGTGCTGGGCTGTGCGGGACTGTGCTTGGCTGTGCAGGAACTGTGCGGGGACTGTGCTGGGCTGTGCAGGTACTGTGCGGGGACTGTGCTGGGCTGTGTGGGGATTGTGCGGGGACTTGTGGGCTGTGCCGAATATTGCGAGGCAAGTAGTGAAATACTCGCCAGGATTCCAGTATCACGAGTGCCGCATTACTCGCCAAGTACCGAATCCTAACGAGTATACTTGCTCATCCCTAAAGACATTCAGAAAGATTTAGCAGACTTTGAAGTTGTGGTATTTTGTTGTACTATTCAGAGACACCTGTACAAATATAGCATTCATGGAAGAATCATCAGAAGAAAACCTCCCCTGCATTCTCACCATAAAATTTAGAATTTCAGGAAATGAACATCTCACCACCCATTAAACTAGGGGTGGATCAACCATGTTTTGAGGTTGTGTTGCAGCCAATGGCACAGGAAAGTTTTAAAGGGTAGAGGGAAGAAAGAATTCAATGAAATTTCAACAAATTATTGATGCAAACATAACACTGTAGTGACCCAGTCCAGAGTGTGTCCATCCCTTTAAGTAATACTGAATTGTGAGTAGCTTCTGTACACTACAGCTCACTCTCTAACTGGCCCTCTACATAATTTGTGAGCTGTAATTTTCCATTTCTAATCACCTCCATTTTAGATGCAAAGCATTTCTCATTTGCTATGTTCTGGCACCAACTAATGGTGAAAGTGTACAATGACTCATAATTATTGTTTTGTAAGGATCTGAGATGTGAATTCGGTGTCCTATTGGCCAGCTCCTAGTCACAAGGTCAATAGGAGGAGCTGTGTTCCAGGCAAGTCTAGAATGTTCTGGATTCTGAGGGATGTCTTCAGTGAGAGCAGAACACACGTGCAGGCTGTTTTTACTTCAAGATCTGCAGGCCTAAGAGCCTGAGTTCCCTCTAACCTGTACAGAAATCATTCTAAAGTCTTTCTGACTGAATTCACCACATCTAAATTCTTTCTGAATGGATTCACCACAGTTTCTACATTCACCTATAAGTACTTGCGCATGTGCCGTGACACACTGTGGAGATAACCCCAAATGCAGGTCTGTAACCTTTAATTGCTGCATCTACCTCCTTCAGTAAACTACCAAAAGACACTGTCCAGTGCTCTTAAAGCTCCAGACCCCCAATCACATCTCAGCATCTAAGTGTGAACTGTAATTGCCGTTGACTACCCAAGAGATATTGTTCCTTATTTGTTCCAAGTTATAATTCCCGTTCCTGTTGAAGTAAAAGCAACTGTTATCTCCGAGACCGGTGTGTGTCATAATTCCTTCAGCTGAGGACACTGTGTGGGGGTGGATAGCAGGAAACGTTCGGCCTGGTCATTACAACACCATCTGTAAAAAAGCTGAAGTTGAAAAAAGGATGGTTTCTACAAAAAGATAATAATCCTAAACACATGTAAAAATCCACAATAGACTACATCAAAAGGCATAAAGTGAAGCTTTTACATTGGCTCTCATAGTCCCCTGATCTGAACATTATTGACAATTGGTGGCTAGGCCTCAAAGTAGACGTGCATGCAAGACGACCCAGGAACTCACAAAACTGGAAACATTTTCTAATGAAGAATGGCTAAAAATCCCTCAAACAAGAATTGAAAGACTCTTATCTGGCTACCAAAAAGCTTACAAGCTGTGATACTTTCAAAAGGGGATACTACTAGGTACAAACCATGCAGGGTCTCTAAACTTTTGTATTGGACCAGTTTCCTTTTTGTAATATTTAAAATGTAAAAGATGAAAATATATATATATATATATTTTTCCTAAAATACAAAGGAAATGTGTCATGTCTAGTGTTGAGCATTCCGATACCGCAAGTATCGGGTATCGGCCGATACTTGCTGTATCGGAATTCCGATACCGACTTCCGATATTTTTTCAATATCGGAATTCGGCATCGGAATCGGAAGTTCAGTTGATTGACGGCCTGACGTCATCATGATGCGCAGTGTGTGCGCATCATGATGCGCCGTCATTTCGGGCCTTCCGGGGGTCTCTGCCGGCCTGCTGGGGGGCTGTGCCGGCCTGCCGGGGGGCTGTGTGGACTGCCCGGGGTCTGTACCGGCCTGCCGGGGGGCTGTGCCGGCCTGCCGGTGGTCTGTGCACCCTGTGGGGGTCTGTACCGGCCTGCCGGGGGGCTGTGCCGGCCTGCCGGGGGGCTGTGCTGATGTCCGGGGGTCTGTGCAAGCATCGTCCGATGGGACTACAAGTCCCATCGGGCGATGCCTGCTACCATGACAGTGATTGACACATTAGCCAATGATGGGACAGTAGTAGTCCCATCATCCGGCTAATGTGTTAAATGTTAAAAAAAAAAAAAAAAAAAAAAAATACTACATGCATGCTACATACATACTACATGCATGCTACATATATACTACATACATACTACATACATGCTACATACATACTGCATGCTACATACATACTACATACATACTACATACATACTACATACATACTACATATATACTACATACATACTGCATGCTACATACATACTACATACATACATACTACATACATACTACATACATACTACATACATACTACATACATACTACATACATACTACATATATACTACATACATGCTACATACATGCTACATACATACTGCATGCTACATACATACTACATACATACATACTACATACATACTACATACATACTACATACATACTACATACATGCTACATACATACTGCATGCTACATACATACTACATACATACTACATGCATGCTACATACATACCACATACATACTACATGCTACATACATACCACATATATACTACATACATACAATACATTCATACAATACATACATAGACATACAGTACATATAACATAGAGTAACATACTTACCAATACTTGTCACATTGTTCCCCGAAGCCATTGTCTATTCCGGGATAAATATTAACATAACAAACCACAAAAATACTCACCCACGATCCGAAGCAGTCCACGAGTGTGTCCCACGACGATCTTGGGTAGAGAACTGCAGCATCAGATGATGCTGCCGTTCTCTACGGCTGTAGGAATCCAATGACGGAAGGTAGGTATCCTTCCGCACTGTATTCCTCCGCCACTTAAAAAAAAAAAGTCCCTAGTCTCACTTTATGCCATTGCTGTGTGGGAATTTCCCACACAGCAATGGCATAAAGTGAGACTAGGGACTTTTTTTTTTTTAAGTGGCGGAGGAATACAGTGCGGAAGGATACCTACCTTCCGTCATTGGATTCCTGCAGCCCGTAGAGAACGGCAGCATCATCTGATGCTGCAGTTCTCTACCCAAGATCGTCGTGGGACACACTCGTGGACTGCTTCGGATCGTGGGTGAGTATTTTTGTGGTTTGTTATGTTAATATTTATCCCGGAATAGACAATGGCTTCGGGGAACAATGTGACAAGTATTGGTAAGTATGTTACTCTATGTTATATGTACTGTATGTCTATGTATGTATTGTATGAATGTATTGTATGTATGTAGTATATATGTGGTATGTATGTAGCATGTAGTATGTATGTGGTATGTATGTAGCATGTATGTAGCATGCATGTAGTATGTATGTAGTATGTATGTAGTATGTATGTAGTATATATGTAGTATGTAGTATGAATGTAGTATATATGTAGTATGTATGTAGCATGTAGTATGTAGCATGCATGTAGTATATATGTAGTATGTATGTAGTATGTATGTAGCATGCATGTAGTATATATGTACTATGTAGCATGTAGTATGTATGTAGCATGCATGTAGTATGTAGCATGTAGTATGTATGTAGCATGCATGTAGTATGTATGTAGTATATATGTGGTATGTATGTAGCATGCAGTATGTATGTAGCATGCATGTAGTATATATGTAGTATGTATGTTGCATGTAGTATTTATGTAGTATGAATGTAGCATGTATGTAGTATGTAGTATGAATGTAGCATGTATGTAGTATGCATGTTGTATGTATGTAGCATGTAATTTTTTTTTTTTTTTTTTTTTACATTTAACACATTAGCCGGATGATGGGACTACTACTGTCCCATCATTGGCTAATGTGTCAATCACTGTCATGGTAGCAGGCATCGCCCGATGGGACTTGTAGTCCCATCGGACGATGCCTGCACAGACCCCCGGAGCCTGCACAGACCACCGGCAGGCCGGCACAGCCCCCCGGCAGGCCGGCACAGCCCCCCGGAGCCTGCACAGCCCCCCGGCAGGCCGGCACAGCCCCCCGGCAGGCCGGCACAGCCCCCCGGAGCCTGCACAGACCACCGGCAGGCCGGCACAGACCACCGGAGCCTGCACAGACCCCCTGGCAGGCCGGCACAGCCCCCCGAAAGGCCCGTACAGACCCCAGAGAGGCTGTACAAGGGCAGGAAAGGGTTTTTCTTATTCCGATACCGGAAGTCCCATAGACTTGAATGGGACTTCCGGTATCGGAATCGGCGATACCGATACTTTTTTTAAAGATCGGCCGATACCATCCGATACGATACTTTGAAGTATCGGACGGTATCGCTCAACTCTAGTCATGTCTAACTTTAGTCCTTTTAGAGATCATTTCATCTTCAACTTGCTTAACTATTCACAATAACAGGAGACTGAGATGAGGGGAGAGAAAACCAGAGAGCGCTACCTAAGTGCAATAAATGGCATATAGAAAACTATCGTGATACATATATCTGTTATATGTTCACCTTCAGGGGTTGTGCAGGATAGGCACAACACTATGTAGCAATTTGCTCAGAAATTGGGATCCAACCTCGTGGTATGCAGCCCTTCCGAATGGTGTGGAGTTGTGGTGGTGATGTTGCATTCACAAACTCCAATGGATATGTGGAAAAAAGAAATCGGAGGCACTCCCCTCTGGTGGAATGAATCCTCAAGCAGATGTCAGATGTGAACCACGCCTTTAGGTGATGTCCAGAATGGTGAGGACACTTTGTATTTGTCAAATTAAATTTATTTAGAAAACATGAGTAATAAAGATTTTATCATGCTTGAAATAATTAAAAAAAAGCATAAAAACTTTAAATAGGTATTAAAATCACAATGCGTTTCTGCTCTAAAAGAGCCTTCCTCATGTGTATAAAACAAAATGACTTGTGCGGAGTTTTGTATGCACCCCAGACCAAACCTCAATTGTAGAAATCCAAAAAACAGAGGTAGCACATCGTTCTCACCATACTTTTAGTAGCCATCTTATTCGGTCCATAAAGATGTGAACCTTTTTCAAGACAAACATATATATATATATATATATATATATATACTGTATAAATAGAGCACTGCACAGTGTTATAAAAATCAGCTCCTCCACATGTCTGGCAGCCGTTACATTCCAGTGTCAGTTGAATTCCAACCAGAGTACATCTCATTCTACTTAATTTGCTTCTGAATATGTGATCACCTAGACCAAATCTTATTTAACGAAGGACAATATAAAAAACCCTGCTGTGGTGTTCACAATCCTCTTGCAATAGGACACGCTAGATGGCAAAACAAGTGCTAGTAATATCCCAAAAGTAATAAGAATGAAAAAATAACTTTTAACCATGCCATACGAGTTGAAAAGAAAAGTCTTGAGTGATGAAAAGAAGGGCTCAATTCTGGCTATACTAGCAGAGGGATACAGTGAGTGTCATGTTGCCTCCATCCTTAAAATTTCTAAGATGGCAGTCCATTACAACAAAGTCAAGCAGCAGACATTGGGGACAACAAAGCAACAGAGGGCGAAAAAGACTCTCCACTGACCGGGATGATCATCATCTTATTCGAATGTCACTCAGAAACCACAGGATGACATCAAGTATCTGTTAGGAACGGCGGAATGCACTAAATAAAAATAATAATAAAGTGCGTTCGCTGCTCGGGGTCCACCGTGCAGTAGGTGGCAGGAGCAATATGGCGGAAATGCGCACAGGGTTAAACGTCAACCAGGTGCGCAAAGCAATCTCTGTTAAGTCCAAGAGATGCCAATCAAATACAAATACAAAAGACTGAGCCTGTTGAAGTCACAGTACACAGTATAAATGCACACACGGTATCAGGTCACAGGAGTAGCCCGGGACAGCGGAACTACGACCGTCTAGACCTGTGGACGCTAAGGAGGGCTGCTACTGCAGCGCGGCGTAGACACTGCCACTAAACGACAAGGCAAAGACGCAAACGCAATGTCGGATGCTAGCAGCTGTGGATGTTGCAGCAGAGGAGTGCTGGTGCTGATTCTAAACTCAGTCCCTAACCACATACGTAATATAAGAGGGAAGGGGTTTCATAATGAGTCATTTACCAGAATCATACATCTGTCCTCATACACACAGCAGCAAGTAAGACTATACTAGCGCATGGTGGAACAGCCATGTGCGCCTTTTATAGCAGCCGGGACCTTCTGCAAGCTTCCAGATCTCTGAGATGGACCTATGAGATCTGGAGCAGGACCAGAGCACATGACTCCCGATCTCCAATGGGAGATCGTCCCATGAGCATGCACAGTAGGAGGACAGAAGGACTTAGCCTCAGGAGAGATTTGCTGCAAGGCAATCTCCTCTGCAATCTCCTCTGCAGTAGATAAACAGCAGGAGACTGCAGAATGTGAGGGTCTGGATCCCTGCAGAGTAAACGCAGAAATCCGACGCCTAAGAGTATCCTACAAAAGAAATGGCAAATGGCAGCTGGGGTGAAGTGTATGGTAAGAGCAGTTTGTAACAGGCTCCTAGAGGCAGGGCTCAAGTCATATAAAGCTAGAAAAAAGTATTTCATCAATGAGAAGCAAAGGAGAGCCAGGCTGAATTTTGCCAAAGACCATAAGGATTGGACCATAGAGTACAGGAGTAAGGTAATCTTTTCTGATGAGTCTAATTTTCAGCTTTGCCCAACACCTGGTCATCTAATGGTTATACTGAGACCTGGAGAGGTGTACAAGGCACAGTGTCTTGCACCCACTGTGAAATTTGGTGGAGGATTGGTGATAATCTGGGGATGCTTCAGCAAGGCTGGAGTTAGGCAGGTTAATCTTTACGAAGGATGTATGAATCAAGCCGTATACAAGGTTATTGATTTCTGAACTTTTCCTGAGTTAAAACATTAGTATTATTGTTTCTAAATGATTGTGAACTTGTTTTCTTAGCATTATTTGAGGTCTGCATGCACTGCATTTTTTTGTTATTCTAATCATTTCTCATTTTCTGAAAATAACTGCAAAATTTAGCGCTTGGAAATTCGAAGACATATTGTCAGTAGTTTATAGAATAAAAGAGCAATTTACATTTTACTCAAAAATATAACTATAAATATAAAGAGAAAAATCAGACAAACTGATCATTTTGCTGTGGTCTCTTAATTTTTGCCAGAGCTGCATATACATATATATATATATATGTACAGTATATATAAATCTAATATATAAAGCTCAAGTGTGTGTAAGTATGTTTGTATGTATGTATGTGTGTATGTCCGGGGTTGGCATCTGCACTGTCGCAGCTACAGCCATTTGGCACAGTCACACATCTGGACCCCAAGAGCATCCTAGGCTATGTTGTGAGGCCAAATTTTAAACCCGCGCGTTCCAATTCACCAAACAATTTTGCCCCTATCTACATAATGGGGAAAAAGTGTGTGTGTATCAAGCCCCGCCCCTCATTATGATGTCATAATGGTTGCCATGGCGACGCTGATGTCATCATAGGTTGCAAGCCCCGCTGCTCATCATGATGTCATAATGGCTGACTATGGGATGGAGGATGTGTGATGGGTATATGGTCACTGGACTATGGGATGGAGGATATGTATAATGGGTAAATGGGCATGGGACTATGGGATGGTGGATGTGTGAAGGGTACATGGGCACTGGACTATGGGATGGAGGATATGTATGATGGGTATATGGGCATGGGACTATGGGATGGTGGATGTGTGAAGGGTACATGGGCACTGGACTATGGGATGGAGGATATGTATGATGGGTATATGGGCACGGGACTATGGGATGGAGGATATGTATGATGGGTGTATGGGCATGGGACTATGAGATGAAGGATGTGTGATGGGTATATTGGCACTCGACTATGGGATGGCGAATATCTATGATTGGGATATGGGCATGGGACTATGGGATGGAGGATGTGTGATGGGTATATAGGCACTCGACTATGGGATGGAGGATATGTATGATGGGTATATGGGTGCCGGCCTATGGGATTGTGGATATGTATGATGGGTATATGGGCACGGGACTATGACTATGGGATGGAGGAAAATTATAATTTGCTATAGCTAACCACATTTAGTTACTATGCCCGGGCAGCGCCGGGCTCTTCAGCTAGTATATATATATATATCTAATATATAAAGCTCAAAGTGTGTATGTATGTGTGTATGTATGTGTGTATGTGTGTGTGTGTATGTTTGTATGTCTGGGATAGGCATCCGCACCGTCGCAACTACTGCCACAAAATTTGGCACAGTCACACGTCTGGACCCCGAGAGTGTCCTAAGCTATGTTGTGAGGCGAAATTTTAACCCCGCGCGTTCCAATTCACAAAACAATTTTGCCCCTATCTACATACTGGGGGAAAAAGTGTGTGCGCGTCAAGCCCCGCCCCTCATTATGTCATAATGCCCCTATTTGCATACTGGGGAAGCAGTGTGTGCGTACCAAGCCCCGCCCCTCATTATGATGTCACAATGGTTGCCATGGCGACGCTGATGTCATCATAGGTTGCAAGCCCTGCCGCCACTCATTATGATGTCATAATGGTTGACTATGGGATGGAGGATGTGTGATGGGTATATGGGCACTGGACTATGGGATGGAGGATATGTATGACGGGTATATGGGCACGGGACTATGAGATGGCGGATATGTATGATGGGTATATGGGCACGGGACTATGGGATGGAAGATATGTATGATGGGTATATGGGCATGGGACTATGGGATGGAGGATGTGTGATGGGTATATGGGCACTCGACTATGGGATGGCGAATATGTATGATTGGTATATGGGCACGGGACTATGGGATGGAGGATGTGTGATGGGTATATGGGCAGTGGACTATGAGATGGAGGATATGTTTGACGGGTATATGGGCACGGGACTATGGGATGGCGGATATGTATATGGGCACGGGACTATGGGATGGAGGATGTGTGATGGGTATATGGGCACTCGACTATGGGATGGAGGATGTGTGATGTGTATATGGGCATGGGACTATGGGATGGCGAATATGTATGATGGGTATATGGGCGTGGGGCTATGGGATGGAGAATATGTATGATGGGTATATGGGCATGGGACTATGGGATGGAGAATATGTATGATGGGTATATGGGCATGGGAATATGGGATGGAGGATGTGTGATGGGTATATGAGCACTCGACTATGGGATGGAGGATATGTATGATGAGTATATGGGCATGGGCCTATGGGATCGTGGATATGTATGATGGGTATATGGGCACGGGACTATGGGATGAACGATAATTATAATTTGCTATAACTAACCACAGTTAGTTACTATGCCTGGGCAGTGCCGGGCTCTTCAGCTAGTATATATATATATATATATATATATTCTATATAAAGTGACAAGATATGAAAAAAAATGAAAATTCCTGGTGATGAGCACTTGCATCACAGAAATAATGTCTATTCGCTGTAAAACTAATTTACCACGTTTATGCAATCTTTTAAGCCTACTGGTTGTTGGTGAGTCATAAGACATTCCTATATGACCATGTCCACACATTCAGTATTTAGTCAATATTTTACATCAGTATTTGTAAGCCACAACCAGAAGTTGGTGATAAATGCAGGAGTGGCGCATGTGTTTGTGTTATACTTTTCCTCCGACTGTTATACTGTCCGACTCCGACCCCTAACCAAATCTTTTGGTTAGGGGTCTGAAAGAAGAACTCCTGCAAAGAAAATGTGTTCTTCATTCGTGCAGAGCTGGTTTACTCAGTGGGTGATGTCCTGAACCTGTTTACCTCTAGACCCCCAAAAATTATTGCAATCTGACAACAGTGGTGAATCCACAACATGCCAAATACCGGCATTGCCTGACAGATCCCACTGACTATGGTAATAAACATCATATTTCCATCATGGTGTCTGTCATTATATTGGACAAAAAGTACAGCATCTATCTGGTACAATCTATCTAGTAAAATTTGCCCCACAGTAAGTTGCCACCATAACAGTTGTTCCTCACAGATGGGATGAGTGAGAATACCTATAGAAGAGTATTAATATAAGAATATCAAAAAATAAAAGATGCTTCCTTACATTTCCTCTTGGCGCAACATAACATGATGAATAGCGAAAAATGACCAGCGCTGAAAAAAATACGAGATTTTTGGCCACCCACTGGTTGTGATGTGGGTTGTGACCTGTAAAGGGTTTTTCTAGCATGTCACTATAACATATTGAATTCTTTATAAGGTGATAATGAATCAGGTGACTTTTCAGAATAAGTTATTGTGTGTTTGTACACGTGGAATAATCTATTTATGACCATTGAATCTTTTATATTCTACTATATTTTCCAAATATTTCCCTGTGCATGTTTTAGTCATTAAGAGCTGCATCCATTTCATTTTGTGTGTTCTGCCTCCTTCTCCCTCAGGCTTTCATTCTCTCACTTTTCCATATGTTTCTATACACAACAGGTCAACTTTAATCAGTTCGTGAAAACAGAACTTATGATAAATTTGAGCAGCTTTTTAGGGTGAATGATCAAAGCAGGGGAGAAAAAAATCAGCCACTGGGGAAAGAGGCATTTTCCTTAAAGGGAATCTGTCAAAGGGTTTTAGCCACCTAATCTGAAAGCAATATAATATAAAGACAGAAGTGCTGATTCCAGGGATGTGTGACTTACTGGACTGCTTGTTCAAATTTTTATAAAATCCCTATTTTGTCAGCAGGAAGATTATCATTAGAGGACTAGTAAAATTGCTGTCCTCTAGTCAAGAATTCTGTTTAACCCCACCCCCTCCACTGATTGGCAGCTTTCTCTGTACACTATACATAGTCACGAAACAGAAAGCTGCCAATCAGTGTTGTGGGCGGGGCTACAAAGAGCTCAACATTCAGAGATCCAGTTGATTTTCAGTAGATAAAACCTTGATTTTATAAAAAATGATAGCAAGCAGACTAATAAGTGACACATCGCTGGAATTAGGATCTCCGCCATTACATTTTGTTTCTCTTAGATGGGGTGGCCAAAGCCTAGTGACAGATTCTAGGGATGGGCGAATCTACTCGTTAGGACTCGTTACTCTGCGAGTAGTAGGGGACTCGCAGGACTCGGTACTCTGCGAGTTTCCAAGCGATTACTCGCACAGTAACGAGTCCAAAGTAAATCAATGGCAATCCTAGTTTTGGTCCGTTTTGTATTCTACTCAGATTCTCAGATCAATGCTTTCTGCTTTCAGAGTTTAAATCCGAGTTTTGCTTTCAGAGTTTAAATCAGAGTTTTGCTTTCAGAGTTTAAATCCGAGTTTTGCTTTCAGAGTTTAAATCCAAGAGCATTCAGAGTTTTGCTAACTCGCTATCACTGTAGGATCATTTTTGACAGTCAATCCGGGTCCAGCAGCAAAGGAATCGCTGCAAACTCGCTTCCCCATTAATTAACATTGGACTCGCTAGACTCGCAACGAGTAGCGAGTCCTGCACTCGGACTCGTTAGAGTCTAGCGATTCCGAGTAATTTAGGATTCGCCCATCCCTAACAGATTCCCTTTAAGATATTTTACAACGTTTCTTATCTTCTTATATTTGCCTGCACTGTTCATTAAATAAATTTGCACAAAGGTAAGTCTGGTCATATCTTCAGAGTTATAAAATTTCCGCATGAAGAAGTCAACAGCTAATTCTCTTGACTCCACTGTAAACATGTACCCTCAGCTCAGCAAAGCATTTATGATTATTTCAATCAGAAGAGAAGATGAAGCTACTGCCAGACCCCTCATCAGTGGTCCCTTAATCCCCTAACATCTGCAATTGAGGAGAGTCAGGAGGCCGCCATACACCTAGGGTAGCTGTTTACTAAATCCAATTCAGAGGCAATATTGCCGAAATCTAGGCACATTTATACGTTTGACCAGTTTAAATCTAACCGCTCTCATTTAGGGTTTATTCAGTCTTACAGTAAATTATACATCTAAATATAAACGTAACCGCACATATAAAACTACATTGTTGTGGGCAATGATCTACATATTATTCAGATGATAATTAAATGATTAAGTAAGAAAAATGCAGTTAACATCATTCAAATTCTCAAAGCTATATTACATCTACAGAGACCAGCTCTTCAGCCCTCGCATTGATTTATCTTTCTGGAGCTGCGCTTAATTAGCTGATACTAGACATCAGGCTCTCTTGAACCAGCTACCGGAGCTGCGCTGCCGTTATTAATTTATATACTTTAATGGTGTTCACAATTTGAGAGATGCAGCATTATTTCAATCTTCCAGGTTAGGTTGTCATTATGGAGGCAGACTTTTTAACACCTGCACTGATTTGGTCTATCAGCGGGTTGCCAGATTATCCAATATTCCCTATTTAGCTAACTCTCTGTAAATATCTTATTGACCTCTTAAACGGTATGTATTTTAAATGCACCCGATAGTTCACCTTCGTTGGTCGCATCATTATTTCACTTTGTGGAGCAATGGAATCCTTTTATGTCTTTCTTTTATATGGCCAGGATAATTTTAGAAATTCAAATTTGCAGATTTACAGGAGAAAACATAGTGGAATGATATTTGCCTTGTTTAAAAAATCAATAAACCATAGCACTTATCTGATGTATAATATATATTTGTATCTTTAAAAACTGTGTGAAAATAAAGTACAATTTTTAATTTATAAAATATTAATATTTGAAAATTATTGATGTGACCAATGCAGTCTAATTTTAATATTACTATCTGATATTATATATATATATATATATATATATATGTATAATATATATATAAACCCACAATGGTCAACCATCTGGCTATTATTGTGTAGATCTGCTCTGACCTGCCAACGCATGGACATCAAAAGACATCTTAAAGAAGCCCAAACCCTAACCCTCCTCCCATCAAAGTTTTTATCCTCTTAATATATTGCAATCATCATATGTGTACTTACAATTGCTCATTTTGCCCTTCTATCCAGTTAGTCCTATTGGAGAACAAAAGAATTATGACCTCACATGATTAAAATCTGACTAATTGAATCATTCTATGCATTATGCAGAAACACAAGGTCAATTTTCCCTGCATGAATCATGAGTCACTGCAAAAGTCTCTGGCAAGGGGGAGGAGAGCGCAATTGGGTCAGGAATTGAAGAGGGGAATGATTTTTGCAGGGACAACAGACTTTCTGTTTCTACATAGAGCAGAGAACAGAGAAGAATTTACATGGTATATGGGCAAAATGAGCAATTGTAATTACTCAGTGCTTAATAATATGATGATTGCAACGTACAGCTCTGGCAGAAATTAAGAGGCCACTTCCAAAGGTTCAGTTTGTCTGATTTTTCTCTTCATAGGTATATTTTTGAGTAAAATGTAAATTGTTCTTTTAGTCTTCAAACTTCTGACAACATGTCTCGGAATTTCCAAGCAATAAATTTTGTATTTTTTTCTGACAAAGAAAAATGGTCAAAATTTAATAAAAAACGCAGTGCTTTCAGACCTCAAATAATGCAAAGAAAACAAGTTCCTAATCATTTAGAAGCAACAATACTAATGTTTTAACTCAGGAAGAGTTCAGAAATCAATATTTTGTGGAATAACCATGATTTTTAATCACAGCTTTCATTGCGTCTTGGCGTACTTTCCACAAGTCTTTCACACTGCTCCTGGCGCAAAAACTTAAGCAGTTCTTCCTTGCTTGATTGCTTGTGACAATTCATCATCCTCATGATTACATTCTAGGGCTTTTCAATGAAGTTCAGGTCTGGAGAATGGGCTGCCCGTGACAGGGTTTTGATGTGGTGATCTCTTAATTTTTGCCAGTGCTGTATTAAGTGGATAAAAACTTGAATGAGAGTGCTTCTTTAAGATGTCCTGTGATACATGGCACCTGAAAAAGCAATATATTCTTTTAGTCATGAAATGGGGTCACTATACATCAATCTTCTCAATCAATTTGAGATCTAGAAAATTTGTAGGACAAGCCAACACATCAGACCATTCAGAGGAAAGAATAGCATAGCACTCACTGATCCAGATGAAAAAGTCCGCTTTATTTAGCAATCCACATTAAATCTTCATGGCCGGGAGGCTGGATGGAGGAGTGAGCAATGTCTGACGACGGCCGTTTCATGCTGACCCATCGAAGTGCTAGTAAGCGCGAAATGGCCGTCGTCAGACATTGCTCACTCCTCCCTCCAGCCTCCCGGCCATGAAGATTTAATGTGGATTGCTAAATAAAGCGGACTTTTTCACCTGGATCGGTGGATGCTATAATAATAATAATAATAATAATAAATTTTATTTCTATAGCGCCGACATATTCCGCAGCACTTTACATTACAGAGGGGATTTGTACAGACAATAGACATTACAGCTATGCTATTATTTCCTCTTTTTGGATCCATACATTGTGTTTTATGCACTAGCACCCAAGATCTCTGGGTTCAGCCTCCACAAGCAGTATGGAAATGACAGTCTCACATCGGCAGTAGTATTGGCAGTGCCGACTTGCTTTTTCTTCACACGTTTATTGCACATCAGACCATTCATGAAGAATTGCAGCTTGACAAGGATCATCATCCTGCTGAAAGAGATCACAAGTATTCTGGAATACCATTGCTATGAAGGGGTATATTTGGTCTGCAACAATGTTTAGGTAACATAGTAACATAGTTATTAAGGTTGAAGGGAGACTTTAAGTCCATCTAGTTCAACCCATATCCTATCCTAACTTGCCCTAACATGTTGATCCAGAGGAAGGCAAAAAAAACCCATGTGGCAAACAGTAAGCTTCACATTGGGGAAAAAAATTCCTTCCTGACTCCACATACAGCAATCAGACTAGTTCCCTGGATCAACGCAATATTAAGGAAACTAGTGTATATACCCTGTAATATTATACTTTTCAAGAAAGGCATCCAGTCCATTCTTAAATTTTAGTAGGGAATCACTCATTACAACATCATATGGCAGAGAGTTCCATAGTCTCACTGCTCTTACAGTAAAGAATCCGCGTCTGTGAGTATGCTTAAACCTTCTTTCCTCCAGACGTAGAGGATGCCGCCTTGTCCCCGTCACAGGTCTAAGAGTAAAAAGATCATTAGAAAGCTCTTGGTATTGTCCCCGCATATATTTATGCATTGTAATAAGATCACCCCTAAGCCTTCGATTCTCCAAACTAAATAACCCCAAATGTAATAACCTGTCTTGGTATTGCAGACCCCCTAGTTCCCTAATAACCTTGGTCGCTCTTCTCTGCACCCGCTCCAGTTCAGCTATGTCTTTCTTATACACCGGAGACCAGAACTGTACACAGTATTCTAAGTGTGGTCGCACTAGTGTAAAACATGTGCATCACAGGTTTTAAGAACTCCTTTATCAATTTAGTTCTCTTAGTCTCCTTCCATTGTCTTTCTATTCTATTCTATCACCCTTTCACCCCATTGAGTAATACCATTTTGGACTAAATATGACATTTTTTTGGCTTTCTGTTATTTTTTTTTTAAATTGTGATGACCAGAAAATGGCATTTCAATTTTCTTTTTTTTTTTCTTTCTTTTTTAGATATAATGAGCGATTTCAATAAATTTATACTTTGATTAATTGAACATTTTTTAGCTCGGTGATGCTAAATATGTTTGATTTTTTTAATTTTTGTAATTTCTTTATTTTGAAAATGGTGAAAGAAAAACTACTCCAATTTTATGTTTCATATATTTTTGGAATGCTTTCTAATTTTCACTTTACTTTGTTAGTTTCTGTAGGCTGACTTAACTTGTGATCTTTTGACTACTTAAAATATATACTGCAATACCAGAAGCTTTTAGAAGCCGGGGGCTTTTTGAGCTGGTACAGGCATGACACGGATGTAATTTGAATATTACTGTCAGAGATTGACAGCAGCATTTAAATAGTTAAGCTGCATCTTCAAATCTGCAACTGCAAATGGTTAAATCAAAGCTAGGTCTAGTTACTGCAATTACACACTTTTAATTTCAATAAATATTGCATTACTTGAGATCAGTATGGTATTTCCATAAAAATCGTTACCTATGACCACTGTCTCTCCACTAATCACTGCATACTGGTAACAAACCACAAAATCTGTAATATTTAAGATACTCTGATGAATTCCTTCCTGAAGTGTCTCAGATACTGACTGTTATAAATTTTGGGGGCTTTCAACTCGACATGAAATTAGAATTTGCCAGCTTCACTGAATTTTCCTCCATAATTTGATATGAGCCGAATAACTTTGGCATGAGCCTAAGTGCTGAAAATTGTCTATATGCCTAGAAAATACACATATAATACTATGAGGTCTCCTAGAACAGTACTGAACCCCTTTTGATCTCTTTAACGCAAACATAGCCTTAATAAAGTAAAAAACTCCTCAACCTAAAGGTACTGTCACACTTAGCGATGTACCAGCGATCCCGACCAGCGATATGACGCGGTCAGGATCGCTGGTACATCGATAGGTGGTCGCTAGTGAGCTGCCCCACAGGCAGATCTCACCAGCGACATCGCAGGGGTCGGGGGTCGCTACTTACCTGTCACACTAGGCGATCCTGCGTCCTCCCGCCCGGCTCCATGCGTCACTCGTCGTCACAGCAGGAAGCTGACGAAGAGAAACAGTCCAGGACGTTCTCGCGCGATCAGCAATAACCAGCGGGGGAGCGGGTCGTAGGTAAGTATCAGACACAGCGATGTTGCTAGCAATATCGCTATAACGTCACAAGTTATAGCGATATTGCTAGCGATATCGCTTAGTGTGACAGTACCTTTACTGACTAGGGGAAACAGATGGTAATTGGTAGTAACCAACACTTACCAACAAACATTAACAGACTTTGTAAGCTACTTAAACAGTAAAAACAGTCCAAAAAATATCTACTTTGGAGCAGATGCCTGCTTTACTGTGTTCATATAAAGGTGGCGTGACAGGAATGAACAGTGGCTTTTTCAAATTTGGTCGTGCAAAAATTATCCCTGTTTGAGGAACGTCAAGAGGTTTGTTTTTTGGTAAATGAAGATGCATTTGCTTTTTTTACCAGCCATCCAAAAAGTACTCCTCTATTTAAGGGGCCAAAACAAATGTTCAGTTTTGAAAGTGAATAAGTAATGCCTTTTCAACCTGGAGTGAAAAAAAATTATCTTATTACTAGAGTTGAGCGATACCAGCCGATACTTGAAAATATCGGATCGGAATGGATCGGCCGATCTTAAAAAAAAGTATCGGTATCGCCGATTCCGATACCGGGAACCAATGCAAGTCA
This sequence comes from Dendrobates tinctorius, assembly GCF_039654945.1. Lineage (NCBI taxonomy): Eukaryota > Metazoa > Chordata > Amphibia > Anura > Dendrobatidae > Dendrobates > Dendrobates tinctorius. The sequence goes on from NW_027361936.1 coordinate 1,299,397, forward strand.
ATGGGGCCAAAATATCGGAATTAAAAAAAAACCTTTCTTTACTTGTAGCTTAATTCTACATGAAGAAAAACAACTAAGAATAATGTAGAATGTATTGTGGGAGGTGGAGGAGACATTAAAGCCATAAAGGTTTAGCCCAATCAAATGGAATAGCAGGAATTAAACTTTTTTTTTAAAGACGTTAGGAGTTACAAAGATATTGACTATGTTAGCCTCATTTATATTTTGCCAGACATGTATGTCTTCTTCTTCTTTCTTCTTTCTTCTTCTTTCTTATTCTTCTTCCTTTTTTTACCTTCTTCTTATTATTATTATTATTCCTTTTTTTACATTCTTCTTCTTCTTCTTCTTCTTCCTTTTTTTACATTCTTCTACTTCCTTTTTTTACATTCTTATTCTTATTCCTTTTTTTACATTCTTCTTCTTCTTCCTTTTTTAAAATTCTTCTACTTCCTTTTTTTACATTCTTCTTCTTCTTCCTTTTCTTACATTCTTCATATTCTTCTTATTCAACAATTATTATTCTACATATTCAACTTCTTCATCTTCTTCCTATTCTTCTTCATCATATTCTTGTTTGTGTCAGGCATTCCTGTAGTTGTTATCTAGAAAAGTTAGAAGTTTACACCTTCCGTTCTGCCTGTCACAAAAGATTTACAACAGGATTTGTCCGCGTTCAGTTTGGCCTGCAGCAGCAGGCCTTTTCCAGGGGCACCACGAGGAGGAACGGACTCACCCCCATACACTGCTTAGTCTTCTTCTGCTTATAAATAAGATAATATCATTTGCTCAGAGTATTAGTCTTATGCTTAATGTTCTTCTCCTTTGTTTTCTTATGCTTCTTTGTCTTCTCTCTCTTGTTGTTCTGCATCTTGGTGGTTGTCTTCCTGTTCTTTGTCCTCTTGAACCAGCTGACGGTACTGGCACCCGGAGGGGCAGCAGAAGGAACAAGAGCCAATGGCACTACCGAGGACCAGCTGACGGTTCTGGAACCCGGTTACTAAGCAGGAGGTACCTGTGCTACAAAGCACTACCAAGGACCAGCAGACGTTGCCGGAACTCGGATACCGAGATGGAGGCACCTAGGCCAAAGGCTCTGACGAGAACCAGCTGACGGTGCTGGAACCCGGAGGGGTAGCATAAGCTGCAAGAGCAAATGGAAATAGCGAGGACCAGCTGACAGTGCTGGCACCCGGAGGGGCAGCAGAAGGAATAAGAGCCAATGGCACAACCGAGGACCAGCTGACGGTGCTGGAACCCGGTTACTAAGCAGGAGGTACCTGTGCTACAAAGCAGTACCAAGGACCAGCAGACGTTGCCGGAACTCGGATACCGAGATGAAGGCACCTAGGCCAAAGGCTCTGACGAGAACCAGCTGACGGTGCTGGAACCCGGAGGGGTAGCATAAGCTGCAAGAGCAAATGGAAATAGCGAGGACCAGCTGACAGTGCTGGCACCCGGAGGGGCAGCAGAAGGAATAAGAGCCAATAGCACAACCGAGGACCAGCTGACGGTGCTGGAACCCGGTTACTAAGCAGGAGGTACCTGTGCTACAAAGCACTACCAAGGACCAGCAGACGTTGCCTGAACTCGGATACCGAGATGGAGGCACCTAGGCCAAAGGCTCTGACGAGAACCAGCTGACGGTGCTGGAACCCGGAGGGGCAGCTGAAGTTACCCCTGAAAAGCAAAGTTGGCATGCCGCAAGTTGGCCGCAGTTACCGAATCACACAGTCCTACAGGGGGTGCTTGTCCTACTGGCACTACGGAACAAGCCTTTCTTACCAGAACCCACAGTCCACATAGGAAGCACCTAAACTGCTGGCACCCTAGCCTCGGCTAACCCAACCGCAACACGACATGGCAACTTGGGGTGGCAAACTGACATTGACACTTCCCGGAAACAGCAGGCAGGGCTGGAACCAAGCTGGGCAGGAGGGAGTACCCGTGCCAAAGTCAGTTATGAGCAGCAACTGGCGATGTTGGAGCCCAGGGACAAGCACTTAGCAGGCTGAGGCCTGATGTGCTGTCAATTGGGAGGCAGCAGGACAGATTGCCATCAAAACAGCAGGGGAACAGCTGACGTTACTGAACCCCACAAACACAGGAGCTAGTGTTTTACTCTGTGAAGACGGCACTTCCGAGCAACAACTGGCTGTGTTGAAGCCCAGGGACAAGCACGGAGCAGGCTGAGGCTGCATTGAAGAAATTTTAAGATCGGTTGTAGACTTCTACTAATTTTAACCAAGCTCCACTTAGGCCTGTGGCTTCACTGATATTTGTATTTCCCCTGTCCTCCAACCCCACCAGTTACAGCTCCGAAGTGGCGTCTGCACAATCCACACTTGTTCCTGTGTTCCAGGTGTTCAGTCCGGTCAGTTAATCCCCTGATGTGTGTCCGGCAATGTCGCCTGCTCTGTCCACATTCCCATAACTAGACGACTGTGTAGGCAGCAGGAGACTTTGCCATCCACACAGCAGGGGATCAGCTGACGTTACTGAACCCCACTGAGACACGGGAGCAAGTGTCTCTTTCCGTGTGGACGGCACTTCTGAGCTACAACTGGCTGTGTTGAAGCCCAGGAAATAGGAGGGTGTAGGCAGAAGCCTACAGTATTTGGAATGTGGAGACAGCAGGAGAGCCTGCCATCCACACAGCAGGGGATCAGCTGACGTTACTGAACCCCACTGAGACACGGGAGCAAGTGTCTCTTTCCGTGTGGACGGCACTTCCGAGCTACAACTGGCTGTGTTGAAGCCCAGGAAATAGGAGGGTGTAGGCAGAGGCCTACTGTATTTGGAATGTGGAGACAGCAGGAGAGACTGCCATCCACACAGCAGGGGATTAGCTGACGTTACTGAACCCCACTGAGACACAGGAGCAAGTGTCTCTTTCCGTGTGGACGGCACTTCCGAGCTACAACTGGCTGTGTTGAAGCCCAGGAAATAGGAGGGTGTAGGCAGAGGCCTACTGTATTTGGAATGTGGTGACAGCAGGAGAGACTGCCATCCACACAGCAGGGGATCAGCTGACATTACTGAACCCCACTGAGACACGGGAGCAAGTGTCTCTTTCCGTGTGGACGGCACTTCCGAGCTACAACTGGCTGTGTTGAAGCCCAGGAAATAGGAGGGTGTAGGCAGAGGCCTACTGTATTTGGAATGTGGAGACAGCAGGAGAGACTGCCATCCACACAGCAGGGGATTAGCTGACGTTACTGAACCCCACTGAGACACGGGAGCAAGTGTCTCTTTCCGTGTGGACGGCACTTCCGAGCTACAACTGGCTGTGTTGAAGCCCAGGAAATAGGAGGGTGTAGGCAGAGGCCTACTGTATTTGGAATGTGGAGACAGCAGGAGAGACTGCCATCCGCACAGCAGGGGATCAGCTGACGTTACTGAACCCCACTGAGACACGGGAGCAAGTGTCTCTTTCCGTGTGGACGGCACTTCCGAGCTACAACTGGCTGTGTTGAAGCCCAGGAAATAGGAGGGTGTAGGCAGAGGCCTACTGTATTTGGAATGTGGAGACAGCAGGAGAGACTGCCATCCACACAGCAGGGGATCAGCTGACGTTACTGAACCCCACTGAGACACAGGAGCAAGTGTCTCTTTCCGTGTGGACGGCACTTCCGAGCTACAACTGGCTGTGTTGAAGCCCAGGAAATAGGAGGGTGTAGGCAGAGGCCTACTGTATTTGGAATGTGGTGACAGCAGGAGAGACTGCCATCCACACAGCAGGGGATCAGCTGACATTACTGAACCCCACTGAGACACGGGAGCAAGTGTCTCTTTCCGTGTGGACGGCACTTCCGAGCTACAACTGGCTGTGTTGAAGTCCAGGAAATAGGAGGGTGTAGGCAGAGGCCTACTGTATTTGGAATGTGGAGACAGCAGGAGAGACTGCCATCCACACAGCAGGGGATTAGCTGACGTTACTGAACCCCACTGAGACACGGGAGCAAGTGTCTCTTTCCGTGTGGACGGCACTTCCGAGCTACAACTGGCTGTGTTGAAGCCCAGGAAATAGGAGGGTGTAGGCAGAGGCCTACTGTATTTGGAATGTGGAGACAGCAGGAGAGACTGCCATCTGCACAGCAGGGGATCAGCTGACGTTACTGAACCCCACTGAGACACGGGAGCAAGTGTCTCTTTCCGTGTGGACGGCACTTCCGAGCTACAACTGGCTGTGTTGAAGCCCAGGAAATAGGAGGGTGTAGGCAGAGGCCTACTGTATTTGGAATGTGGAGACAGCAGGAGAGACTGCCATCCACACAGCAGGGGATCAGCTGACGTTACTGAACCCCACTGAGACACGGGAGCAAGTGTCTCTTTCCGTGTGGACGGCACTTCCGAGCTACAACTGGCTGTGTTGAAGCCCAGGAAATAGGAGGGTGTAGGCAGAGGCCTACTGTATTTGGAATGTGGTGACAGCAGGAGAGACTGCTATCCACACAGCAGGGGATCAGCTGACGTTACTGAACCCCACTGAGACACGGGAGCAAGTGTCTATTTCCGTGTGGACGGCACTTCCGAGCTACAACTGGCTGTGTTGAAGCCCAAGAAATAGGAGGGTGTAGGCAGAGGCCTACTGTATTTGGAATGTGGTGACAGCAGGAGAGACTGCCATCCACACAGCAGGGGATCAGCTGACGTTACTGAACCCCACTGAGACACGGGAGCAAGTGTCTCTTTCCGTGTGGACGGCACTTCCGAGCTACAACTGGCTGTGTTGAAGCCCAGGAAATAGGAGGGTGTAGGCAGAGGCCTACTGTATTTGGAATGTGGTGACAGCAGGAGAGACTGCCATCCACACAGCAGGGGATCAGCTGACGTTACTGAACCCCACTGAGAAACGGGAACAAGTGTCTCTTTCCGTGTGGACGGCACTTCCGAGCTACAACTGGCTGTGTTGAAGCCCAGGAAATAGGAGGGTGTAGGCAGAGGCCTACTGTCTTTGGAATGCGGAGACAGCAGGAGAGACTGCCATCTCCACAGCAGGGGAACAGCTGGCAGTGCTGAACCCCACTAACACTTGAACGAATGTGTTTGGCTCTGTGGAGACGACACTTGTGAACACCAACTGACGCTGTTGGAGCCCAGGATTAGGCGAGGAGCAGGCTGGGGCCTGTTGCTTTTGGCAGGTGAAGGCAGCAGGAGACTTGCTATCTCCACAGCAGGGGAACAGCTGGCAGTGCTGAACCCCACTAACACTTGAACGAATGTGTTTGGATCTGTGGAGACGACACTTCTGAACACCAACTGACACTGTTGGAGCCCAGGATCAGGCGTGGAGCAGGCTGGGGCCTACTGGATTTTGGCAGGTGTAGGCAGCAGGAGACTTGCCATCTCCACAGCAGGGGAACAGCTGGCAGTGCTGAACCCCACTAACACTTGAACGAATGTGTTTGGCTCTGTGGAGATGACACTTCTGAACACCAACTGACGCTGTTGGAGCCCAGGATTACGCATGCCGCATTCAGAGGCCAATGGGCAGTGGTTTTTATGGAGGTTGTTGACTACTACTGATTCTAACCATGCTCCACTTAAGCCTCTGGCTCCACTGTCTCTACTATTTACCCTGGCCTCCAACCCCGCCAGCTACATCTCTGAAGTGGCGTCAGCACAATCTACACTTGTTCCTGTGTTACTGGTGCTCAGTCCCGTCAGTTGATCCCCTGATGTTTGTCCGGCAAGTTCGCCAGCTCTGTCCTCATTCCCACTATTGGTTATGGGAATGTGGACAGAGCAGGAGACCTTGCCGGACACACATCAGGGGATAAACTGATGGGACTGAGCCACAGGAACACAGGAACAAGTGTAGATTGTGCTGACGCCACTTCAGAGATGTAGATGGCGGGGTTGGAGGTCAGGGGAAATAGTAGAGACAGTGGAGCCAGAGACCTAAGTTGGGCACGGTTAAAAATCAGTAGTGGTTTGAATGTTGATGGAGCTGGTAACTTTGCCGTCCACACAGCAGGGGATCAGCTGGCGTTACTGAACCCCACTAACACAGGAGCTAGTGTGTTTCTCTGTGCAGACGACACATCTGAGTGACAACTGGCTGTGTTGAAGCACAGGGATTATAGTTCAGGTGGTAGAAAAATGAACACACCAGCAGACCTGGATACAGTTGCCAACCACTAATTTAGTGTGTAAGAGGAATGGCAAAGTCTTTGGAGATCCAGGCCTTGTTCATTTTCAGAAAAGTCAGCCGGTCAACATTATCGGAAGATAGTCGTGTGCGACGGTCTGTTAGTACACCACCTGCGGCACTAAAGACACGTTCCGATAATCCACTGGCAGCAGGGCAAGCCAGCACCTCCAATGCATACTGGCTAAGCTCTGGCCATGTATCCAGCTTAGAGACCCAAAACTTGAAGGGGGAAGAGCCATCTGGGAGTACAGTGACAGGGCAAGACATGTAGTCTGACACCATCTGACGGAAGCGTTGCCTCATGCTGACTCGAGGCGTCGCTGATGGTGTAGACAATTGTGGTGGACACACAAAACTTTGCCACATTTGGGCCATAGTGGTCTTGCCTTGTGCTGCGGCGCTGCCTCTGCTCCCTCTTTGTGCAGAGTTTCCTCCACTGCCTCGACGCACAGAGCTGCTTTGTAAAGCACTAGCAACAATGCTGTCGGGTGGAATGGAAAACATTATGGACTGCACCAGTGACTCTTCGTACTCACGCAGTTTACGCTCCCGGTTCAACGTTGGTATGAGCCTTTGTACGCTGTCCTGGTAGCGAGGATCTAGGAGGGTGTACACCCAATAATCAGCCGAGACGAGAATGTGGGCGATGCGGCGGTCGTTTCTCAGGCACTGCAGCATGAAATCAACCATGTGCTGCAGACTGCCAACTGCCAAAGAACCGCTGTCCCCTGTTTGAGGCGTGACCTCGGCCTGCTCTGCATCACCCCACCCTCGCTGTACATACTGAGTAGAGGTTTGTGTACCTCCCTCCTCTGGAGAGATGTCTTCCTCCTCCATCGACTCCTCCTCATCCTCCTCACAAAGTGTCCCCTGCCTAGGCCTTTGTGAGGAAACACGTAGCGCAGACTGTCCAGAAGCAGATGGCATTTGGGACTCCTCATCCTCCTCCTCTTCCGAAACCTCATCCCTTAGTGCTTGCAGTGTTTGTTGAAGCAGGCAGATAAGGGGGACAGTCATGCTGACTAGTGCATCATCTGCACTCGCCATCCGCGTGGATTCATCGAAGGCACGCAAAACGAGGCAGATGTCCTTCATAGAGGCCCACTCAATGGTGCTGAAGTGTGAACGGCGCACAGTGCGACTTGTTTGCGCCTGATGCAGCTGGTACTCCATGACTGCTGCCTGCTGCTCACACAACCGCTCCAACATATGTAACGTTGAATTCCACCTGGTGGGTAGGTCACATATGATGCGATGTTCTGGAAGGCCAAATCGTCGCTGCAGAGCAGCGAGGCGCGATCTTGCCGTGCTGGAACACCGCAAGTGAGCGCACTCTATGCGGACCTTGTGCAACAGTGCATCAAGATCCGGATAGTCCCTCAGAAAGCGCTGCACGACCAAGTTAAACACATGTGCCAGGCATGGTATGTGTGTGAGGTTGCCTAGGCCAAGAGCTGCCACCAGATTTCGGCCATTGTCACACACTACCAAGCCCGGCTGGAGATTCGCTGGCCCAAACCACACATCGCTCTCCTGCTTGATAGCATTCCAGAGCTCCTGCGCTGTGTGGCTTCGATTCCCCAAAGAAATTAATTTGAGTACAGTCTGTTGACGTTTGGCCACAGCTGTGCTCATATCGGTCGTAACAGGCTCCTGCTCTGCTGTTTCTGAGGAACTTGAGTAGGAGGAGGAGTCTATGTGTACAGACTGGAGTCCTGCAATCCGTGGCGTTGGAAGAACACGTACAGCGCCACTCTCCAGATCTGTACCCGGCTCCACAACATTGACCCAGTGGGCAGTGAGGGAAAGGTATCGTCCCTGTCCATGGTTACTGGTCCACGCATCGGTGGTCAGGTGGACCTTGCTACTAACGGCGTTTAGTAGCGCATGTTTTATTTTGCCCTCAACATGTTTCTGCAGGGCAGGGACAGCTCGCCTGCTGAAATAAAAGCGACTGGGCACGTTGTATTGGGGGACTGCCAATGCCATTAAGTCCCGGAAGGTGTCAGTGTCCACCAGCCTGAATGACAGCATTTCAACTGCCAGAAGTTTGGCAATGCCAGCATTCAGAGACTGTGCTCGGGGATGGTTTGCCGAGTAAGGGCGCCTTTTATCCCATGCCTGTGCTACCGATGGCTGTGATGGATGGGAACGTGCTGCTATGGGTGGAATCTGACAGGGTCTCTGGACAACAGTGGCAGAGGTTCTTCCTTGGCGATCCTGTGAGGAAGCCGAACCAGCAGTGTGTGAGCTGGAGGAAGAGGCCCCAACACGAACTGAAGAGGTGGTAGGTGGTGCTGTACGTTGGCCTACGTCTTCAGGGTGTCTCTGCAACTCCAACTCGTGCTTGGTGCGCACATGTTTCCACATATTTGTGGTATTGAGGTTGCTGACATTTCTCCCTCTTTTGACTATCTGATGACACAGCTTGCATTTGACAAAGCAAATGTCATCTGCAACTGTGTCAAAAAAGGACCACGCACTGCAACTCTTGGGAGCACACGTTTTGCCTTTGGAATGAGGAATGCTCCTAACGGGTGCCGAAGTGGAGGGTACAGGCAACCAAGTCTTCCCCCTCCCTCTGCCTCCTGTTTTGGCCGGTAGGGGAATCTCTTCCTCCGAGCTGCTCCCACCACCTTCCTGTTCCTCAGGCCATGATGGGTCAAGGACCTCATCATCTTCCCTCCCCTCTTCAAACAGCTGCTTCTCCGGGGTTGTCTCGCCAGCACCGTACGCGCCAGAAAGTGGCAACTGAGTCTCGTCATCATCTGATGCATACTGAGGTGTGCTGACCATAGGCACTGGCCCACTCGCCTCTTCAGATTCAGAGGGACAAAGAAGTTGCGCATCACTGCATGCTCCCTCTTCTTCACATTCAGGAATGCTGCTTGGCTGGCCCCCTCTTTCCAAGCCAACAGATTCCGAGAACAGAAGTAGAGACTGTGATGGCTCCTGTCCATGTCTCTCTGACTGCCTGGGCACTTTGGCAGGTGGTGAAGAGACAGATGGTTGCTCTTCGGTGCTCTGGTCCTGAGAGGCTGTGGAAGTAATTGAAGTCGATGCGTTAGCTGCCATCCATCCGACAACGGCTTCAATTTGTTCCTCCCGCAGCAGTGGGGTACGTTGAGGTCCTACAAAGCTGCGCATAAAGGACTGTTGCCTGCTAAAACTGGGGGATGCTGATCCACTGGTGCCCGCAGCAGACCCAGAATCCCCACGTCCTCTACCTGCAGAATCCCCACGTCCTCTCCCTGCTGAAACTCCACGCCCACGCCCACGCGCCTTACTCCCTGCCTTCTTCATCTTGCCAGACTGCTTAAGATAGGCAGAAAAGTACAAAGGGGGGCCTTAGTGTGCTTATTCCTGAACAGCTGGTTACAGGTACAAGAAACACTAATTTTATGAAGTGTGTGTGTGTGGACTACACTTTAATAGGAGCTGATGTGGCCTACACAAGTTCCAAATGTAGTGTTTGGTGAACTTTTTTTGTGGTTTCTTTGTTGGAAACAAACTCAAAGTATGTGAACAAAGAATTGAAACTGATAGTATCACCAACTTTTTGGAGCTATTACAATGCAGGCAGGTAACCTACAATGCAAAAGATGAGGCTCCAAAAAAATTGGGTAATACTAATCTGGCTGCGCCGGCAGGGCACAAGCCAGAAAAAAAGGCTCCTCTATCTACTCCTATATAGTGTTTGCAACCAACCAATGTTGATGGATACGGATGGATGCACACTAATAGGAGAAGAAAAAATGAGCTGCACTCAAAGACAAATATGTGTGAGGCAGTGACGCACGTTGAGCGTCCTACAACCAGACGTAGCTGCAGGACACTCTACTCTGCGTGAGCTGCACTCACACACAGTCAGAGACCTCTCAGACAGCCGTGAACAGTGCAGCTAAGTGGGCACTGGCACTGACAGGCTGCAGAAAGGCTCCGCTGTGTACTCCTATATAGTGTTTGCAACCACCGTAGATGGAGACGGATGGATGCACACTAATAGAAGAAAAAATGAGCTGCAATAAAAGAAAAATGTGTGAGGCAGTGACACGCTGAGCGTCCTACAACCAGACGTAGCTGTAGGACACACTACTCAGCGCGAGCTGCACTCACACACAGTCAGAGACCTCTCAGACAGCCGTGAACAGTGCAGCAAAGTGGACACTAGCACTGAAAGGCTGCAGAAAGGCTCCGCTGTCTACTACTAGTGTTTGCAACCAACGTATATGGATACGGATGGAAGCACACTAGATTGAAATTATGTAAAAAATGCAGCTCAAAAATTAAAAGATGTATGAGGCAGCAGTGAGGCACGCTGGGCAGCCTACAACCTGACGTGGCTGCAGGACCCACTCCACAGCGTGAGCTGCACTCACACAGCCCTTGCAGACAGCTGTGAACACTGCTGCTAGGGCAAAGAAGGCTACAGTGGTGGTTTATGTAGCCTGGGTAAAGCACTAGATGTTTGGTGGAATCGCTATTTCTAACTGTCCCTCACAGTCTTCTACAGCAGCCTGTCCCTAACTGAATTCACAGCAGAGTGAACCAGAAATGGCGGCTGCGGTGGCTTTTATAGTGCATCATGACATCATTTTGGCAGCCAATCACAGCCATGCCAATAGTTAACATGCCTACATGCCTAACAGGATGTGCCCACACTTCGGAGGATTCCCATTGGCTTAATCAAAGCAAGCAGGCTCATAGCATGATGGGAACTTCCGATTCCGATTCCGGTATCCGATATGACAAAAGTATCGGAAGTCAGTATCGGAATTCCGATACCGCTAATATCGGCCGATACCCGATACTTGCGGTATCGGAATGCTCAACACTACTTATTACCTATTTTTAGGATACATAACTTAATTGAATTGAAAATGATATAAATGATTGAACAACTGCCAAGGCTATTTATCAAGTGGTATAAAAAATTTCATTTTTTTAGGGAGCAGGAAAAGGCTAGCTGCTTTCAAAGTGAAGAAGTCAATGTTAGGGCTGGCAGAACACACCAAATAATAAAAAGATGGTAATAAGGTGCGTTCACAGCCCAGGGTCCACTGTGTAGGGATGGAAACTGCTGCTCTGTGATGGCGGATGCTATATGGCAGTTTAAAAGAAAAACACACGTGGGTTAATGTCACCCGATGTGTACAGAGGCAGACTTTGTTCCTTCACAGAGCTGCACTACCGTGGAACACAAGTGCCAGAGCCTGTTTAAGCTCACAGAGCTCGGCAAAGGGAGCGCTCCGTACACGGTCACAGAACTCAGCCCCAAGGACACGGGGTCAGAGTCGCCCTAGACCTACTAAGCGCGCGGCGTCGCACTTGCGGACACCACTAATTGACGCTGGCTACTATGGAGTGCCGACCAAGTGCATGGTGGAATACAGACAAAGCCACCACTTGGCACTGATGGCAGTCTCTGACTCTGTCTCCTACCTGCACCTCAGCCTAGGCGCTAAAAGGCAAGGCTACACAACACATGAGTACCAAGGGTAGGGGTTTCTTAATGAGTCATTCATCAGAGACATTCATAATGTACGTGCATACAACACTCACTCCACATAGTCTATACTAGCGGCCGTGCGATCCTTTTATAGGCGCAGACTTCCAAGACTTTCTGAATGGCCCAATCTGAGCAGCTTGAGGACCTGAGTATGTGACCTCTGACCACCAATGACCGGTCGTCTCACGGGCACACTCAGATGGAGAAAACCAGGACTTAGTCCCAGGAGCATCTGCTCACCTCTGGCTAATGCAAGATGCTACAGCCGATCCTGGGGCAGCAGCAGCAGCAACCAGACGCATAGCACTAGCCTGGGCAAGATCCTGGGACTGACATCTCTGCTGAGCAGGAACCTCTGCGGCCGCAGAAGAATGGGAGACCACAGAGGACATGGCTTGAGATTCCCCCTGTGCAGTGGGGGAAACTTGATGCCTAACAGTCATAGCTTTAGAACAAGCTGTGAAAAAACAGCCCTGTTTAATATTTGTGTGCCCACAATAGAAAAATGTTCCCAACATCAGTACTGTATACAACACACTGGCCAATTACGGGAGATAAGTGTATGCTTCTAGCAGAATTGGCACCATCAGATGCTGCTGGGAATAAAAAATATAATGGGTTAGGCATTGATATATCTGGCAGCATAGGATCAGTAATAGACGTAATGATGACAGCAGTGAAGTACAGAATTCTAAAACACAGTGGGCAGACAAGATGTGCAGTTCTCTTGGCAGCTTTAATCACAGCATGAACCTATGTACCTATGTAAATGTAGGCTTCAGCCTAGGAGAGAATTCACATTAGTAAAAGTTCCCAGCAAAGAGAACCACCTTTGTCATTTTGGGATTGCCTGACAGTCACTGTTATGCCATAGCCATCTTTATTGTGGTGGCATTACTGTGATTGGCTTCCACCATAGCGTCATCAGGTCTATAAAAGAACCATGATGTAATGCTCGGCACACTGTACCTCGGACACAGGCAGCATAGGGAGAGGTGCTGATGAGAAAAGGGCAGAATTGTAGCTGCTTATTAGCTAGGGATTCAACCACATTTATATTTTTGGGAAGTACAACAACAGTCCTTCTTTGGGCTAATTACAATCAATGTTAATACTGCTGGTTTGCAACACTTAAGGAGAAATTGTGTTGACGGGATTGTGTAGGACAGGACAGGGTGAATTGCAAGTATTTTATGATGCAGCCTGCAATTGATACCAAAACCTCTTTCAGAGCTAATAATATTCTTTTTGCTCTTAATCCTGTAAATTGTGAGCAGGTCAATATTATACACCATATTTACTGTGGCAGTTGTGAGCCAAAACCATTCAGCCAGACTTGGTTGAATCTCAACAGCATTGCTATATTTATACTGCAATCTCATAGTCCATCTCAATTGGGTAAATTTGCCTGGCATTGTAATGCTGCATTTTTCTTTGAGCAGTGAAATTTTATACAGCATTTATCGTGCTATAGTTCGGCTTCAAAACGCCCCAAAAAATAAATTGCTTGTTAAAAAAAAAAATCGCATTGCTATTTTTATACTGCAGTCTCATACAGTGAAGAAAATAATTATCTGATCCCTTGCTGATTTTGTAAGTTTGCCCATCGACAAAGACATGAGCAGTCTATAATTTTAAGAGTAGGTAAATTTTAACATTGAGAGATAGAATATCAAAAATAAAATCCAGAAAATCACATTGTATAAATTATATAAATTTATTTGCATTTTGCAGTGAGAAATAAGTATTTGATCCCTTACCAACCGTTAAGAGTTCTGGCTCCTACAGACCAGTTAGACGCTCCAAATCAACTTGTTACCTGCATTAAAGACAGCTGTCTTACATAGTCAACTTTATAAAAGACTCCTGCCACAGACTCAATTGATCAGTCAGTCTGTAAAATCCACAACATGGGCAAGACCAAAGAAATTTCTAAGGATAACAGATCTGCACAAAGCTGGAATGGGCTACAAAACCATATGTAAGGCTCTGGTTGAGGAGACAACTGTTGGTGCAATAGTAAGAAAATGGAAGAAATACAAAATGACTGTCAATCAACATTGATCTGAGGCACCATGCAAAATCTCACTTCGTGAGCTATCCTTGATCATGAGGAAGGTGAGAGATCAGCTTAAAACTACACAGGGGGAACTTGATAATGATCTAAAGGCAGCTGGGACCACAGTCACCAAGAAAACCATTGGTAACACATTACATCATAAGGTTGTGTGAACACGTTGCGTTTTTCTGCCGCAGAAACGCTTAAGAAAAGCATCCCATGGAAACATAATTGAATCCGCACATGTTGTGCTAATGGTGCGTTTTTTTCCGCTGTGGAAACGCTAAGCAGAAAAAAACGCAGCATTTTCATTAATTTTGCAGAAACGCACTCGTTTCCGCATACATACAATTGTATTGCAAAAACGCATAGGAAAATGCATGCTAAAATGCTTAGCAAAAAAATCAAAAACACTTGCAAAAGTGCTCCATAAAACTCATGCGTTTTCCCGGGAAGAGGGTGTGCGTTTCCACTCAGGAATATTCTGCATGAAAAACGCTATGTGGGCACATAGCCTTAAGGTTTAAAATTCTGTAGTGCCTGCAAGTTTTCCCTGCTCAAGAAGGCACATGTACAGGCAGTCTTAAGCTTGCCAATGAACACCTGGATGATTCTGTGAATGACTTGGAGAAGGTGCTGTGGTCAGATGAGACAAAAATTGAGCTCTTTGGCATTAACTCAACTCACTGCATTTGGAGGAAGAGAAATGCTGCCTATGACCCAAAGAACACAGTCCCCACTGTCAAGCATGGAGGTGGAAACATGTTTTGGGGATGTTTCTCTGCTAAGGGCACAGGACTACTTCACCTCATCAATGGGAGAATGGATGGAGCCATGTACTGCAAAATCCTGAGTGACAACCTCCTTCTCTCTGCCAGGACATTAAAAATGGGTTATGGCTGGGTCTTCCAGCAAGACCATAACCCAAAACATACAGCCAAGGCAGCAAAGGAGTGACTCAAAAAGAAGCACATTAAGGTCATGGAGTGGCCTAGCCAGTCTCCAGACCTTAATCCCATAGAAAACTTAGGAGTTGAAGCTCTGAGTTGCCAAGCGACAGCCTCAAAATCTTAATGATTTAGAGATGATCTTCAAAGAGGAATGGACCAAAATTCCTCCTGACATGTACGCAAACCTCATCATCAACTACAAAAAACGTCTGACTGCTGTACTTGCCAACAAGTGATTTTCCACCAAGTATTAAGTCTTGAGTGCCAGAGGGATCAAATATTTTTTTCTCACTACAAAATGCAAATAAATTTAAATAGTTTATTCAATGTGATTTTCTGGATTTTATTTTTGATATTCTATCTATCAATGTTAAACTTAACTTACTCTTAAAATTATTGACTGTTCATGTCTTTGTCAGTGGGCAAACATACAAAACCAGCAAGGGATCAAATAATTATTTCCTTCACTGTATGTCTTTGTGAGGTGTGCAAATTTGTCTGGCATTATAATATAACCTTTTTTTAGCTATGAAATTTTATACGGCATTTATCATGCTAGAATTGAGCCTCAAACCCCCCGAAAAAAAGTTTGTTAAAAAAATCACATTGCTATATTGATACTGCAGTCTTATACGACCACCAGAAGTGGACAAATGTTGCTGACATTGTAATACTGTCTGCATTGTTTCTCAACAAGGATATATCATACGTAATTTAAAATGGGCAAGGCGCGTTGGAAGGGATGGGGAAGTGGATGTGATGCTGATGGTGAGCACAGAGGCTGAGGACATGGACAAGATGAAACTGTGCCTGCTGTGGGAGCACAACAAACATGCCGCACATCATAGTGATATAGATTCCAGTCCCACTTTGCAGGGGATCGAAGAACATTGCTTATGAAGCCAGGCCAGTTGGAAAAGGTTGTTGGATGGCTATCGGATAGTTCTTCCAGTCACTTTGCCAGCACCATCCTGTCCACCACACAGTCCAGTCTCAGTAGCCGTTATTATGGACCACATAATCCTCACCCTGATCATCCTTCCTCCCTCCATGCCAAGAGCCTGGAGACAAGTGATCCCACACTTGGACACTCTAAAGAGCTCTTCACATTTCCATGCATAGATTCTAGCCTCTTGCCCTGTCCATTTCAACAAGGACATGAGGAGATTGCATGTAGTGATTCTCAAATATTTGAGCAGCCACGCTCACAAGAAGGAGATGTTGGAAAAATGCAATTGCTGTCGCAAGAGGTGGATGAGAGACAATTGCCAGCAAGTTGTGTTGTTATGTCAGCAAGTCAGGAGGAGGACCAGGGTGCGCAAGTGGAAGACGAGGTGGTGGATGATGAAGTCACTGACTCAACCTGGGAAGGTGACCTGCACAGCGAGGACTGAAGCACACAGGGGAAGGGATCTGCAGCACCACAACAGGCAGGAAGAGGCAGTGGGTGGCTGGAGACAAATGGCAGGTAACTGATCCCCAGAGCACCAACACAGGTAAAGTTGCCAAGCCAAAGGTTAGATAATCCCGAGCCTGCCGCTTTTTTTAAAAACAGTCCAGTTAGCCCAAAAAAAGCAATTTGAAACATTTGCCATGCCAGCATCAGTAGTGGTCGCACAACTATCATCCTGACCACCCCCATCATGGTCACAAAGCACATGCAAACAAAGCACTCTACTAGTTGGGCCAAACGCCAGGGTCCAGAAATAGTGTTTGCAGGTGACACCACTGCCTCTTCCCATGTTATATGGACACACCAATCCCCTATCCATGATGTAGGCAAAGATGCCTCACACCCTGTACCTGTCATTGAACACTGGAACAACCATCAGCAACCACATCCACGTACTTGTTCCTGTGCATCGTTCAGTTGTCCCTATGTCAGTGTCACGGGGGCTTAGTTCAACTAAGGCTGAAATGCCCCTGTGGTGTCCCTTTACTAGGGGAAACCCTGTCTGACCCTCAACCCAGGGTTTTTGCTGAAGGTGCAAATGCCTGAGCCTCCGACCTTTCCTTATCTCCTGCTCAGCCCTGCACTTAACCCTCCACCCTCCACCCAGTGAGAAGTCACCACCAAAGCTCCCACACAAATAATGACAGACAGGGAGAACTTAAACTGCACTGCGCCGCACACACACAGGAATAAACAGTAATGTGAACAGGGCACAACTAAACACAAATATGGGAAGGAGAAAGGATAACGACGGATCATACGACACCAGATATGAATCTCTCTCTCTTGAACACCTCCACTCCAGACCGGAACCACTTGGTATGAAACACAAGCTATAATCGGCGACGCCCATAGGCCAGCATGACTATTTAAAGACCGTGGGCGTGACTAACCATCCAACCTGGTCTCCAGCAGGATTAACCCCCGAGAGCCTGAAGATCAGGCAGGCGCCACTGAGGCTATAGTGGCTGGAGGTGGAACTACCTCTGCCTGCCGGATGCTGTGGTGTGAACAGCGTCCGACATGACAGTACCCCGTCTTCTACGAGGGACCCCAGGGCCCTCAAGACTCATAGGACCTGGCTTGTCCAGATGACGACGGTGAAAAGAACTGACCAGCCGATCCGCATGTATGTCTGAGGCTGGAACCCAAGACCTCTCCTCTGGACCATACCCCCGCCAGTGCACCAAATACTGAAGAGTACGGCGTACTACTCGAGAGTCCACTACCTTGGCGACCTCGAACTCTAACTCGCCATCCACCATGACTGGAGGTGGCATCGGCGTTGTGTCCAGAGAGCCTACCACCTTTTTCAATAAAGCCCTGTGAAACACGTTGTGTATCTTGTACACTGCGGGAAGTTCCAACCGATAAGCCACTGGGTTAATAATGGCAGAAATCCTAAAAGGCCCAATAAACCTTGGACCCAGTTTTAAAGAAGGGATTTTGAGTTTTATGTTCTTCGTAGCTAACCACACCCATTCACCCACACACAGGTCCGGACCTGGCACGCGTCTACTGTCAGCCACCCGTTTGTACCTGGCACTCATGCTCAACAAACGCTGTTTCACCCGCCTCCAGACTGATGACAATTGGGCTCCTAGCTGATCCTCCTCCGGGACACCCCCGGAGTCACCCTGACGTAAGGTACAAAACTGAGGATGTTGACCGTACACACAAAAGAATGGAGACTCTCCTGATGACTCTTGGCGGTGATTATTTAATGCGAATTCGGCCAGAGGACGGAAAGTAGACCACTCCTCCTGGTTGTCGGACACAAAGCATCGTAAATACTGTTCTAGATTTTGGTTCATGCGCTCAGTTTGTCCATTAGACTGTGGATGAAACGCCGATGAATGTGACAACTTGATCCCCAACCTTGAGCAAAAAGCTTTCCAAAACCTCGCCACAAATTGCGTACCCCTATCAGATACTATGTCAGATGGTACTCCGTGGAGTCTGACCACCTCCTTCACAAATACCTGAGCCAACGTCTTAGCATTGGGCAAAGAGGACAACGCCACAAAATGCGCCATCTTTGAAAAACGGTCAACCACCACCTGGATGACCGTGTTCCCTGCCGAGGCTGGCAAGTCAGTGATAAAATCCATGGAGATTTCTGTCCATGGCCTATTGGGTACCCCCAGAGGCTGTAGCGTGCCAGCAGGACGGGTTCGGGGTGACTTAGCCCTAGCGCACGTGATGCAAGCTGCCACGTACGAGACCACGTCCTGCCGGATTTTGGGCCACCAGAAACGACGCGATACCAGCTCTAAGGTGCCCTTCACCCCTGGGTGACCAGCCAGTACCGAATCGTGGTGTTCCTTCAACACCTTAGGCCGAAGATGCAGGGGTACAAATGATTTGTTGGCGGGAAGTCCTGGTGGTACCTCCTCTTGGGCCTCTGCAATCTCCGCCTCTACCTCAGTCGTGAGAGCCGAGACCACTACCCCTTTCTGGAGGATGGGTACCGGCTCTTCCCGAGGTTCTCCCCCCGGAAAACACCTAGACAAAGCATCCGCCTTGGTGTTTTTAGCCCCGGGACGGTACGTCACAAGAAAATTGAAACGAGTAAAAAACAATGCCCAGCGAGCCTGCCTAGGAGACAGACGCTTGGCCGACTCCAGGTAGAGCAGATTCTTATGGTCGGTGATAACTGTGACCTGGTGAGCCGCCCCCTCCAAGAAGTGTCGCCATTCCTCAAAAGCCAGTTTGATGGCCAACAACTCCCTGTTGCCGATATCATAATTCCGTTCGGCCGGCGACAACTTCTTGGAGAAGTAGGCGCATGGATGCATCTCGCTCAAGGACGAGCCTTGAGACAGTACTGCCCCCACTCCTACCTCCGACGCATCAACCTCTACCACAAAAGGTTTAGACACGTCTGGTTGCACCAGAATGGGGGCTGAAGCAAAACTATTCTTCAGACGCTCAAATGCACGTATAGCCACCTCAGGCCAGTTCGCCAGATCGGCACCCTTTTTTGTCATGTCCGTGAGCGGTTTGGCGACAGTCGAAAAGTGTTTTATAAATTTCCTATAATAATTTGCAAACCCAAGGAACCGCTGGAGTGCTTTCAGACTCTCCGGCCTCTCCCATTGCAACACCGCTTGCACCTTAGCGGTGTCCATTTTAAAACCAGCTGCGGACACAATATATCCCAAAAAGGGCAACTCCTGGACAAAAAATAAACATTTTTCCAGCTTAGCATAGAGCTGGTTCTCCCAGAGCAACTGTAACACCTGCCTAACATGCTGCAAATGAGTGTCCCGATCGCTAGAATAAATGAGGATATCATCCAGGTATACAATCACAAATCTCCCCAGGACATGAGCAAAGACATCATTAATAAAATGTTGGAAAACGGCAGGCGCGGTGGTCAACCCAAACGGCATAACCAGACTCTCAAAATGACCCTCAGGAGTGTTAAACGCCGTCTTCCACTCATCCCCCTGACGGACCCTTATGAGGTTATACGCCCCCCTGAGGTCCAGCTTGGAAAACCATTTTGCCCCCGCTACCTGGTTGAACAAATCCGGGATCAACGGCATTGGGTAGGGATCACGGATAGTAATCTGGTTTAACTCTCGGAAATCCAGACACGGGCGTAACCCCCCATCTTTCTTCTTAATGAAGAAAAACCCCGCGGCTACAGGCGAGGACGAAGGCCGGATGTGACCTTTACTCAGACTCTCCGCGATGTAGTCTTTCAGAGCTTGTCTCTCAGGACCAGAAATATTAAACATCCTGGCCTTAGGTAATTTGGCCCCGGGTTTTAACCTAATAGCACAGTCATAGGCTCTATGTGGAGGCAGTTCTGAGCAACCCTTCTCAGAGAAAACATCCGCGAAATCCTGCAAAGCCTCCGGCAGGCTGGGAGTCACGGCGGACACACATGTGGCCAAGCAATTGTCTTGGCAGAAACCACTCCATTGTACTATGTCCTGAGTTTTCCAATCAATTACCGGGTTGTGCCTGGACAGCCATGGAAAACCCAGGACCATTTGAACTGGGAGATTACGGAGGACCCTACATGTAACCGACTCAGAATGTAGGACCCCAATGTGGAGTTTCACCTCTGCCACAAACTCAGTAATCTCCCCTTGAGGGAGGGGAACAGCATTAATGGTCACCACCTGTATGGGGTGAGGAAGTTTTTCAATCTTAAACCCGGCGGTGTGTGCAAACTCCTCATCTATGAGATTGGTGGCGGAACCGCTATCCACGAACACTGATATAGGTAGCTCTCTGCCGGCGACAATAACCTTGGCAGGGAGCATACATTGAGATACCATCATGGAGGATATGCATACGCTCAGTTGGGTCTCCTCCATACCCTCTGAGCTTAACAGTTTTCCGCCGGTGTGACCCTCTTAGGTAGTACCGGGCAAACGTTAACATAATGACCACCTTTACCACAGTAGAAACATGCTCCGGACTTCCGGACTCCCGGAGCGCGAGGCTGAACCTGTGCCACGCCAGCAATCTGCATAGGTTCAGGGGACTCATCTACTTCAACCACACCTGCAGCTCTGTTTTCCCCCAGAGGTAGCGTCTCCTGTGCCCCCTGACGAAAACGGCGATCAATACGTATCACCAAACTCATGGCAGACTCCAATGATGCCGGAGTCTCATACATCAGGAGGGCTTGTTTCACCCTCCCTGATACCCCATGAATAAACTGGCTCCGCAGTGCTGGGTCATTCCACTGTGTGTCTACAGCCCAGCGGCGAAATTCCGAACAATAGTCTTCTGCCAAGCGCTCCCCCTGGCGGAGGTCGCGGATTTTAGATTCCGCTAGAGCCAGTCGGTCAGGGTCATCGTAAATGAGCCCGAGGGCAGAAAAAACATTATCGACCGAATGAAATGTAGCAGAGTCAGGTGGTAAGGAAAATGCCCATGCTTGGGGGTCACCACTCAGTAATGACAACACCAGCCCTACTCGCTGGGCCTCATTACCTGAGGATATTGGCCGCATGCGGAAGTATAATTTGCAGGCCTCCCGAAATACAACAAATTTGCTGCGATCGCCTGAAAATCGTTCTGGCAGCGGAAACTTCGGCTCTGCACCGATACCTGCAGATGCCGTTTGCACCTTTGCTACTACCAGGCCCTGCTGCTGAACTGCCCCATTCAACTCGGAGACCTGTATGGACAGCGCCGCCAACTGGCGGGTTATGGAATCTAATGGATCCATGGACTCCTGAAAAAATGTGGGCCGATTATAATGTTAGGAAGAAGGAAAGAAAATAATCTTCACTAGGGGCATTTACCTCTGTCCAGAAATACTTCAGCTGGAGGAGTGGTCAGCGAAGACAGAATGCGTCCTAGGACCTACACTGTGAAGATCGTCCTCTTAGACAGGTCCACAAAGCTCCTGCCTTCAGTGACTGCTTCACCAGCTTTTATATTCTTTAAACAAAGGTTTACACAACATAATATTGTGTAAACATGAAAATACACAAGTTAGTTGTCTGATGTTCCAATCACATGACAGTGGCCAGCTATCATGAATAAATAACATCAAACAAAACTTGCCTCTTCGGACTATTTACTCTAGCCCTATCATTTACATATGATAAGAGTAAATCATACACCAGAACAAAGTTTCCAACAACATGCTATGATCAGAACCCTAGCACAAAATATATATATTTCAGACTACAGTTAAAGAGATCTTTAAGATTGAATACACTATAATGGTTTCAGAACGCCAACTATATTCCTGTTTCTACATTAGGCTTCCCCAGCCATATTTCTATAGCCTTATGTAAAATATTGTGCAATTGTCTATATGCCTAGTCCACTTTTAACCTCCATATGACACAAATATCAGATGATGCCTTGTCAATATACTCACACCATTCACTGCTCTTAAAATTCAAGTAAATCAACAGCGTACATAAAGGTTAACCTCTTCACAACCGCCCACAGTAGATAAACGTTGGCGCTTGCTGGGCTTTGTGCAGCGCCGACGTTTATCTACTGTCGGCGGTTTTGTGCCCCCCGGGACCCCCACATACCTTACAACGCGGGGATCCCAGTGCACAATGCATGCTGGGACCCCCGACGTCATCGAGACCTGATTGGTTCAGGTCCTGATGACGTCAGCGTCACAGCAGCCAATGGAGCGATCACTGGGAAAGCTGCTTGTTTCCCGGCGATCTCACTCATTGTAACGCGGCTTCTCCCTCTGATCTCACTGACAGATGATCAGAGGTGAAGCAGCGTTACTGTGTGACTAGATCGCTGCCTGCCACAGCTGATCGCTGCCTGGCATAGCTGTGCCAGGCAGCAATCTTGTCACACAGTAACACTGCTTCACCTCTGATCATCTGTCATTGTGAGATCAGAGGAGAAGTCACGTTACTGTGTGCCAGGCAGCGATCTTGTCACATAGTAACGCTGCTTCTCCTCTGATCATCTGTCAGTGAGATCAGAGGAGAAGTGGCGTTACTATGAGTCAGATCGCAGCGCAGCGATCTTGTCACAAAAATAAAAAAAAGTAAAGAAAAAAAAAGCAGGTACACGGGCTAGGGCTAGGGCAAGGGCTAGGGTTAGGGCTAGGGTTAGGGCTAGGGATAGGGTTAGGGCTAGGGTTAGGGCTAGGGTTAGGGCTAGGGCTGGGATTAAGGTTATGGGTGTGTTGGTGTTAGGTTTGTGGTTAGGGTTATGGTTAGGGCTGAGATTAGGGTTAGGGGTGTGTTGGGGTTAGGGTTGGAATTAGAATTGGGGGTTTCCACTGTTTAGGTACATCAGGGGCTCTGTAAATGCAATATGACGCCCGCAGACCATTCCATCAAAGTCTGCATTTCAGAACGTCACTACTTCCCTTCCGAGCCCCACCGTGAGCCCAAACAGTAGTTTTCTCCCACATATGGGGTACCAGCGTACTCAGGACAAATTGGGCAACAACTCTTAGGGTCCAATTTCTCCTGTTACCCTTAGGAAAATAAAAATTGGGGGCTAAAAGATCATTTTTGTGGAAAAAAAATGATTTTTTTATTTTCACGCCTCTATATTATAAACTTTACTGAAACACTTGGGGGTTCAAAGTGCTCACCACACATCTAGATAAGTTCCTTGGGGGGTCTAGTTTCCAAAATGGGGTCACTTGTGGGGGATTTCCACTGTTTAGGTACATCAGGGGCTCTGCAAACGCACATGACACCCGCAGACCATTCCATCAAAGTCTGCATTCCAGAACGTCACTACTTCCCTTCCGAGCCCCACCGTGTGCCCAAACAGTAGTTTTCTTCCACATATGGGGTATCAGCGTACTCAGGACAAATTGGACAACAACTTTTGGGGTCCAATTTCTCCTGTTACCCTTGTGAAAATAAAAATTGGGTGCTAAAAGGTCATTTTGTGGAAAAAAAAATGATTTTTTATTTTCATGGCTCTACGTTATAAACTTCTGTGAAACACTTGGGGGTTCAAAGTGTTCACAACACATCTAGATAAGTTCTTTAAGGGGTCTAGTTTCCAAAATGGGGTCACTTGTGGGGGGTTTACACTGTTTAGGTACATCAGGGGCTCTCCAAATGCGACATGGCATCCGATCTCAATTCCTGCCAATTCTGCATTGAAAAAGTCAAACGGCGCTCCTTCCGTTCTGAGCTCTGCCGTGTGCTCAAACAGTAGTTTAGCCCCACATACGGGGTAGCTACGTATTCGGGAGAAATTGCACAAAAAATTTTGTGGTTCATTTTCTCTTTTTACACTTGTGAAAATAAAGAAAAATGGTTTTGAAGTAAAATGTTTGTGAAAAAAAGTTAAATGTTTATTTTTTCCTTCCATATTCCATTCATTCATGTGAAGCACCTGAAGGGTTAATAAACTTCTTGAATGTGGTTTTGAGTACATTGAGAGGTGCAGTTTTTAGAATGGTGTCACTTTTGGGTATTTTCTGTCATATTGACCCCCCTAACTCACTTCAAATGTGAGGTGGTCCCTAAAAAAAAGGTGTTGCAAATTTTGTTGTAAAAATGAGAAATCGCTGGTCAAATTTTAACCCTTATAACTTCCTAAAAAAAAAAAATATGTTTCCAAAATTGTGCAGATGTAAAGTAGACATGTGGGAAATGTTATTTATTAACTATTTTGTGCGATATCACTCTCTGATTTAAGGGCATAAAAATTAAAAGTTTGAAAATTGCAAAATGTTCTAAATTTTTGCCAAATTTTGATTTTTTTAACAAATAAGCGCAGCTCATATCTAAAAAATGTTACCACCATCATGAAGTACAATATGTCTTGAGAAAACTGTGTCAGAATCAGTAGGATCTGTTGAAGCGTTCTAGAGTTATGACCTCATAAAGTGACACTGGTCAGAATTGAAAAAATTGGCCCGGTCACGAAGGCAAAAACAGGCTCGGGTGTGAAGGGGTTAATCCTTTCCAGTAATCCAGATTAAACATACTGTTTCAACAAGCATTGTCTTTTAGTATACTCAACACTAAAGGCTGCATCTCAATAGCCATTGCGGGTCTGACCTCATGAACCCTGGTTTCCAAGAACTGGATACGGGGCCTGACATTACAGGTTAATTTCAATATGGACTAATCAATATATTACAATATGTAGGCTATAAGATATCCATATTTTTATTAGCACCACAGGTGATAATGTTACCCTCGCTATAAATTTTTTAAGAGTATTTATAGGAAGAACTTAACTAAGCAGCATGGTGGCTCAGTGGATGGTGTTGTGAATTCTCTCTCTGGCTTCCCTCTGGTGATTACTGAAGGTAGTGGAGCTGGTCAGATTGACAGAGGGGTTGTGAGTTTTTTCTCTGGACTTCCTCTGGTAGTTACTGGAGGTAGTGGACCTGATCTGATTGACAGAGGCTTGGCACCTGATAATGAGGAAGACGATTGGAGATCTGGGGTTTCTGATTGGGATTTAAGACAGCTGACTCCCTCTATCCCTGCTGGTGATTTTCTTCCTGTTCTTTCTGAGGTTTGATGTATCCTGCTCTTTCCCTGCATGTTCAGCTAAGTGGTTCATTTGCTATTCTGCTGCATTTGATCTGATTTTGTCTATCTCTGCTTTGTGTGGGTCAGCTAGCTCCGGCTGGGGCTGTGCTTAATTACAGCCCATATGTTACTGCATGTGCCAGTTTGTTTTGTCCCCTGATATATTGGTCTCTTTGCTTTGCTTTCAGAATATACCAGAGTGCTGATATAGTGGGGGCGAAGTCGTGCGACTTCAGTGTTTTTGTGCATCAGACATGTTGGAATATTTGCAGGTTTTTTTGCGTGATTGCAGACAGTGTCTTTCGCTTCCTGTCCTATCTAGTCAGTGTGGACTCCATCGTTTGCTCTGTCTATTTTTCTGCCTGCGTTTGTGTTTTCATCTTGTCTCACCGACAATATATGCTTTGGGGGCTATCTATTACTTTGGGGTCTGCTCCGGGGCAGTTTAGATTTCTCCTTTCTTGCTTTAGGCTTAGTTAGCTCTCTGGCTGTACCGAGGCATCTGCGATCATCATAGGTACGCTCCACGGCTACTGCTAGTTGTGTGGACAGGATCAGGGGTCTGCATCTATTAGTTACCTACCTCTCTGGTTTTCTGTGGCTCAGCTTGGGCCTGCTATCCTCCTTGGTGCCCATTCACAACAGAATCATCAGCCTAACTGTAGACTCTAGGGTACTCTAAAGAAGGAAAGAATTTAAAAAAAAAAGTGTCAGAATTTTTTTAATAGATTTTTTCTCTTTTTTTTCTGCGGCTGTAGAAGGATATTTTTTTGTCTAAATGGAGACTAAGCAATTGTCTGATCATGTTGAGCAGTTGCTGAAGTGCGGGGAATTTCTGCCTATCTCGCTCAATCATCTGCTGTTGAACCAAAAATCCCTACTCCTGATGTGTTTTCTGGGGATCAGTCTAAATTTTTGAATTTTAAGAATAATTGTAAACTATTTTTTGCTTTGAAACCTAACTCATCAGGGAGCTCTGTGCAGCAGGATAAAATTGTCATCTCCCTGCTACGTGGCGATGCCCAGCTTTGGGCCTTTTTTTGACACCAGCAGATCCTATTTTGGCTAATGTGGATGCGTTTTTTCAAGTCTTGGAGTTGTTGCATGATGAACCTAATGCTACTGATCAAGCTGAGAAAACCTTATTGGCATTGAACCAGGGTAAGGATTTTGCAGTTATATTGTCAAAAATTCCAAAAGTGGGCAGTCCTTACTAAATGGAATGACGATGCCCTAGCTGCTCTCTTTCGGAAGGGTTTGGCAGAAACCGTAAAAGATGTTATGGTGGGATTTCCTGTTCCCTCTGGTCTTGATGACTCTATGTCATTGGCCATTCAAATTGATCGGCGTTTACGTGAGCGTAAAACTACACTAGAGGCGTTGCCGCCTTTCGAGCGAACTTCTGAACCCATGCAATGTGATAGGGTTTTGTCTAGGGCGCAAAGTCAGGAGTTTAGAAGGCGTAATAAGTTGTGTTTTTTCTGCAGGGATGCCTCTCATACTATTGCTGTCTGCCCTAAATGAGAAAAGCATTTTGCTCACACATTTGAGGTGGGCAGTGTACAGCCTAAGCTCCTTTTGGCGATTACCTTGATTTGCTCCTTGTCTACATTTTCCGCTACAGCTTTTGTTGATTCAGGAGCAGCTTTGAATCTGATGGATTTGGACTTTGCTAAATGTGGTTTTCCCATGATACCCCAGTGGACTCCTATCCCTTTGAGGGATATTGAGGCTACTCCTTTGACGGAGAATAAACCCCAGTTTTGGACCCAGGTGATAATGCGGGTCGCCCCGGACCACCAAGAAAATTGTAAATTTTTGGTGTTGCACAATTTGCATGATACTATTGTTCTGGGTTTCCCTTGGTTGCAAACTCATAATCCTGTTTTAGATTGGAAATCTGTGCCTGTGGTGAGTTGGGGTTGTCAATGTGTTCTTAGTGACACTCCTGTTTTCTCCACCTCTACCCAGTCTCATGATATTCCTGACTATTTGGCTGATTTTTCTGATGTATTCAGTGAGAGTAAGTCTGCGTCTTTGCCTCCTCATAGGGGTTATGATTGTGCAATTGAGTTAATGCCACGGTGTAAATTTCCCAAGGGTTGGCTTTTCAACTTATCGGTACCCGGTACCCTATGCGATCTTATTTCAAGGAGCCATTGGAGAAGGGTCATATTAGACCATCCTCTTCACTTTTAGGTGTTGTTTTTTTTTGTGGCCAAGAAAGATGGTTCATTAAGGCCATGTATTGACTATCGTTCCCTTAACAAAATCACTGTTAAATATCAGTACCCGTTACCCCTGATTTCTAATTTTATATTCCAGAGTTAAAAGTGCTTGCTGGTTTACCAAGCTTGACCTCAGGGGGGCGTATAATCTTATTCGCATCAAGCACGGGAATGAATGGAAGATGGCATTTAATACTCCAGAGGGACATTTTGAGTACCTGATGATGCCTTTTGGGTTCACTAATGCCCCTTCTGACTTCCAGTCTTTTATTAACAATATTTTCTGGGACTATGTGGAGAAGTTTTTGATCATTTATCTGGATGATATTTTGATCTTTTCCAGTGATTGGGATTCTAATGTGTAACATGTCCGGACTGTATTCCCGATTTTGAGGGAAAATTCTCTGTATGTTAAGGGATCGAAGTGCCTCTTTGGTGTACAGAGGATTTCATTTTTGGGATTCATTTTGCCAACGTCTGCTATTGAAATGGACCCGGCCAAAATACAGGCCATTTATGATTGGGTTCATCCCACTTCTTTGAAGGCTCTCCAGAAGTTTTTGGGTTTTGCTAATTTCTACCTTAAATTTATAAGTAATTTTTCTGGTATTGTTAAACCACTGACTGATTTGACCAAAAAGGGCACTGATGTGGTGAATTGGTATCCAGAGGCAGTTTCGACATTTCAGGAGCTTAAGCGGAGTGTAGGGATGTGACTCACTCAGGTGCAGCGGGAGACAATCAGGAGACAGGTTCTTCCAAAGTTCATGAGGTTTATTTCTGTCATAAACCATAAAACAGCGTATCACCAAAAAATAGCCTCTAGCTTAGGCAAACAAAACATAAATGTCCGTGGTTGCAGACTCAGACCGCGAGTCTCAGCACATGCTGGGAGGTGTAGTCCTCCCCACATACAGCTCCCTGGTTCAGGAGCAGGCCACATTATAAGGCTGTAGCCACACCCACGAACCCAGCAGCTGACTGGTCACCTGACTGTGACCTCACCACAGGTCCTTCAAACAACAACAATAATAATATCTGGTACGCTTTACTTATGCCTTACATTATAGAGACAAGCCATTTATGAGGCACATATCTCCCATCAATTACACGACCCTTAGCCCTGCCACATACCTCCCCCCTCTGCCTAAAGCCGTGGGGCTTGGCACTTTCATCTACCAGGCAAGGGATTCTGGAGAGGGCATCGGCATTCCCATGTAGCTTCCCAGCCCTATGCTCTACATGGAAGCTGAAGTCTTGCAGGGCTAAGAACCAGCGGGTGACCCTAGTATTCTTGCCCTTGGTTTTCCTCATCCACCTGAGTGGGGCATGGTCGGATATTAACCTAAACTTCCGTCCCACCAGGTAGTACCGTAATGTGTCCACTGCCCATTTTATGGCCAAACACTCCTTCTCTACAACTGAGTAATTTCTCTCACAAGAAGTCAACTTCCTACTCAAGTAGAGAACAGGATGCTCCTCCCCACGTATCTCTTGGGAAAGGACAGCTCCTACCCCGACATCTGAGGCATCTGTCTGGAGGACAAATTCACGTTTAAAGTTTGGGGCCACCAAAACGGGTTGCTTACAAAGAACTCCCTTCATTTCTTGGAAGGCTGACTCTGCTTCTTTGGACCAGCTGACCATCACTGACTTTGTCCCTTTAAGCAGATCAGTTAGAGGTGCAGCCATTGTGGCGAAGTTTGGGATGAACCTCCTGTAATATCCCACAATCCCGAAAGCTTTAACTTGCTTCTTTGACAGAGGTCTCGGCCATGTTTGAATTGCCTCCACTTTATTGACTTGGGGTTTGATCTCGCCACGCCCCACTACATATCCGAGGTACTTGGCTTCTTCTCTCCCTAAGGCACACTTCTTCGGGTTTATTGTAAACCCCGCCTCTCTTAGAGCGTCAAACACTGCTTGGACCTTTTCCAGGTGAGTCTCCCAGTCCGGGGTAAAGATGACGATATCATCCAGGTATGCAGCAGCGTATAGCTTATGAGGTGCAAGGATTCTATCCATCGCCCTCTGGAAGGTTGCTGGAGCTCCCTGTAGGCCAAACGGCATCCGGACATACTGGAAGCACCCGTCTGGTGTGGAGAATGCTGTCTTCTCCTTGGCTTCCTGTGCCATGGGGATCTGCCAATATCCCTTGGTCAGATCCAAAGTGGTTATGTACCTGGCAGGTCCAAGTCTCTCGATGAGCTCATCAACGCGTGGCATGGGATAAGCGTCGAACTTGGAGACCTCATTCAGCTTCCGGTAATCGTTGCAGAACCTCCATTCACCATCAGGTTTTGGGACCAGGACAATCGGGCTCGACCAGCCGCTCTTGGATTCCTCAATGACCCCGAGCTTCAACAATACGCTGCACCTCCTTGGAGATTACCTCTCGCCGGGCCTCAGGAATACGATATGGTTTCACGTTCACCCGCACATGTGGCTCAGTCAGAATTTCGTGCTCGACCACCTTCGTGCACCCCGGCAACTCTGAGAACAGGTCGCTGTTTTTCTGGAGTAACTCCCGGCACTGCTGCTTCTGGGCCTTCGATAGAGTCTCCGCTATGGTAACGGCTCCAACCTCCCCTTCTAGGTTGCCCAGCAAGCACGGAGTTACCGCTGGCTCTCTATCTTGCCACGGCTTGATAAGGTTAACATGGTAAACCTGGTATGGCTTCCGTCTTCCGGGTTGGTGAATCTTGTAGTTTACGTCTCCCAGCTTCTCCACCACCTCATATGGCCCTTGCCACTTTGCCAAGCACTTACTTTCCACCATCGGGATTAGCACGAGAACTCGGTCTCCCGGATTGAACTGCCTCACTCTGGCTGACCGGTTGTAGACCCTGGCCTGAGCCTCTTGTGCCTGGCGGAGATGTTCTTTAACAATGGGCATCACTTTCGCAACCCTCTGCTGCATCAGTGCCACATGCTCAATGACGCTTCTGTGGGGCATGACTTAGGCTTCCCAGGTTTCCTTGGCTATATCTAGGAGACCTCGCGGATGCTGGCCGTACAGAAGCTCGAAGGGGGAGAACCCTGTGGAGGCCTGGGGAACTTCACGGATAGAAAACAGTAAATACGGTAAGAGACAATCCCAGTCTCTACCATCTTCCTCTATGACTTTTCTCAGCATGCTCTTCAGGGTCTTGTTAAACCTCTCAACAAGGCCATCTGACTGCGGATGGTACACTGAAGTCCTCAACTGGGAAATTTGCAAGACTCTGCACAATTCTCTCATCACCTTGCTCATAAAAGGTGTCCCCTGGTCGATCAGGATCTCCTTCGGCAAACCCGTCCGGGAAAACACATGGACCAGCTCACGGGCTATACTCTTCGCGGAGGAGTTTCTCAGGGGAATGGCCTCAGGATAGCGTGTGGCATAGTCCAGGATGACTAATATATACTGATGGCCCCGAGCTGATTTAACTAAGGGACCAACCAAGTCCATGGCAATTCTCTCAAATGGCACCTCAATAATGGGCAGTGGCACAAGAGGGTTCCGAAAATGAGATGTGGGGGCAGTTAACTGACATGTCGGGCAGGACCTGCAATAGTTTACTATTTCCCGGTGACACCCAGGCCAATAGAACCTCTGTACAATCCGTTCCTGGGTTTTTTTCCATACCCAGGTGTCCCCCCAAGATGTGTGAATGGGCCATGTCCAACACTTTTCGTCTATAGGGGCCTGGTATTATTAACTGCTCTGCCACCTCCTCCCTTATTTTCGTGACCCGGTACAACAATTCCCCACTCAACATAAAATGGGGAAACCTTGTGTCTGCTCCCGGCTCTTGTGCAACCCCATTAATGACGGTGACATTGTTAAAGGCCTTAGTGTGGGGTCCCTATGTTGGGCAGTCCCAAAATTCTCGCCGGCCACCCCTAACTCCGGGATGTCAGGTACAGGGGACCCTTCCTCTTCATCCCCAACAAGGACACATAAAGGAAACTCGTCTGCCTCTGGTGGTGGCAATACCTCAGTGGGGTGGATTGGTTCCCTGCTCTTGCTAGCACACTCAGAACCCATCCCCCACAGATCCCAAAACAGACAGAAATCCCGACCAATAATTATGGGATGCAACAAGTCTCGAACAACGCCAACTTCATGCGACTCGGTGCCATGCGCCGTTTCAATCTTCACCCTAGCCATAGGGTAGTACTTTGCATCGCCATGTATGCACCGAACACCAATCTTTTTACCCGGGAGTATGTTTAGAGGAAAACTGGCCCTCACAAGGGTCACCAAGCTCCCGGAGTCCAGAAGCGCCATTACTGCTCGACCGTTCACCTTCATGGGACACGCTTGTGGCCCCTTGTTACGTAGCGAGTTCACACTGCAAGCTGGATATGCGTAGTATGAACTACGGCGTCCCATGCTGCAGTCCATCTGCTCGGTGGTCTGGGGACAATGGGCCGCTATATGTCCTGGCCCATGACACTTCCAGCAAATAACACCCGAGGGGACCTTGGGCACCGCCTCCCCCGCCCCTTTTGACCTTGGACGTACCACCCCTTTTTGTGACTCCGCCCCCTGCTGGGACCCCCAATACGGAATCGGCTGCTTCCCCAAGGAACCTTCCATCCCCTGGTATCTCTCGACCAGCCCAACCAGTTCATCAGCATTTTGGGGATCACCCTGGGCAACCAAAGTCTGTAGAGGTCTCGGCAGGGAATGCACAAACCGATCCATCACAACTCGCTCTACCATCTGTGCAGGGGAAGCCGACTCTGGCTGCAGCCATTTCTGGACCAGGTGCAACAGGTCAAACATTTGGGAGCGCGGGGGTTTGTCCCGGTGATAGGCCCAACGATGAACTCTCTGTGCCCTGGTAGTCATTGTTACCCCCAAGCGGGCGAGAATTTCTGCTTTTAATTTGGGATACTCTCTGGCATCTTGTACCGTCAGGTCAAAGTACGCCTTCTGGGGCTCCCCCGTTAGGTATGGGGCCAGTACCTCCGCCCACCGCTCTGGCTGAAGTTTTTCCCTCTCAGCCACCCTTTCAAACACCGTCAGAAAGGCCTCAACATCATCCTCAGGGGTCATTTTTTGTAATGCGCGTCTTACCGCCTTCTCGACGTCGGTGGCATCAGCCCGACCTAGGGTTGGGGCGCTCGTCCTGCCCTCCTGGATGGCGGTTGCCAGAAGCTGCATCTGCTGCCGTTGTTCCTGCTGGCTCTGCTGGAACTGCTGCCGCTGCTCCTGCTGGCTTTGCTGGATCTGCTGTAACAACAGCTTGTTGGTTTCCTGCTGCAGTGCCTGGGACTGGACCAGGTGTTTCAGCAGGTCCTCCATGATTCCCGGCAGTGCTTGTTGCCCCGCTGCAAACTTCACCCAGGACATGCAGCAACTGTCTCAAGTCTCTGCTGGGACCGCTGCCCGCACGTGTACCACCAATTGTAGGGATGTGACTCACTCAGGTGCAGCGGGAGACAATCAGGAGACAGGTTCTTCCAAAGTTCATGAGGTTTATTTCTGTCATAAACCATAAAACAGCGTATCACCAAAAAATAGCCTCTAGCTTAGGCAAACAAAACATAAATGTCCGTGGTTGCAGACTCAGACCGTGAGTCTCAGCACATGCTGGGAGGTGTAGTCCTCCCCACATACAGCTCCCTGGTTCAGGAGCAGGCCACATTATAAGGCTGTAGCACACACCCACGAACCCAGCAGCTGACTGGTCACCTGACTGTGACCTCACCACAGGTCCTTCAAACAACAACAATAATAATATCTGGTACGCTTTACTTATGCCTTACATTATAGAGACAAGCCATTTATGAGGCACATATCTCCCATCAATTACACGACCCTTAGCCCTGCCACAGGAGATACACTTCTGCTCCGGTTCTACGGCAACCTGATGCCTCACTCCCATTTCAGTTGGAGGTAGATGCTTCTGAGATTGGTGTAGGAACCGTTTTGTCCCAAAGAGATCCGGTGAGTTCTAAGATGAATCCCTGTGCCTTCTTTTCTCGAAAATTCTCCCAATCTGAATGTAACTATGATGTGGGGAATTGGGAATTGTTTGCCATGAAATGGGCATTTGAAGAGTGGAGACATTAGTTGGAGGGAGCTAGACATCAAGTTGTGGTCCTCACCGACCACAAGAATTTGATTTATCTTGAATCAGCCAAATGCTTGAATCATAGACAGGCTAGGTGGGCCTTGATTTTCACGCATTTTAATTTTGTGGTCTCTTTTCTTCTGGGCCCTAAGAATGTTAAGGCGGGCGCTCTTTCTAGGAGTTTCTTTGCAGATTCTTTTGATGTGATTGAGCCTACTACCATTCTAAATGAGGGTGTAGTTCTTTCCGCCATCTCACCCGATTTGAGACGTGCCCTGAAGGAATTTCAGGAGGACAAACCAGAACGTTGCCCTATGGGAAAATTGTATGTCCCTGACCAGTGGAGGAAAAGAGTAATGTCTGAAATTCATTGCTCCATGTTGGCTGGTCATCCAGGTATTTTTGGTACCAGAGATTTGGTGAGTTGGACTTTTTGGTGGCCTGCTGTAGTGAAACCTCCACCAGGGGGAGCTGGTGAGGGAAGAGAGGTTACACACTAGAGCAGCAACACTGAGCAACAGCACAGGTGTGACGGGTAACGAGAGAGAATGGTCAGACAAACCGAGTCAGAAACTTTCAGGAGCAGATATACCAAAAGGAGTAGCAATACACGTAGGCAAAATACCAAGCCGAGGGTCAGAGAGCCAAAACATGAGCACAGTGTCCAAAAACGTTGTCATGATCCAGGATGGATGACAGATAAAAACACATGTAACCATTTTTTTCCTTAAGCTGTGTGCTTAAGTTTGGTTTTGTCCTCCGGTGGCCATTAGGGTCATTGCACAGTGGTGTCTTTTGTTCTAGTTTGCCCCCGGTGGTGGTTAACGTTATTACATGGGAATCACTAACATTTGTGATTCCTCTGGCTTAACTATAAAGGTGTGTCATGTGCTCTCACTCACTGTTGGTGATAGTGTTCATTTCAACCATCCTTGGTGGAGGAAGGATCTAGAGAGTTCATGGCAACTCAGAGTCCTGGTGTGGAATGAGCTAGAGAGAGTTCCTTGCAGCTCTGACAAAGCTTGGTGAAGCAGCAGCTATTCTGGAGGAAAGCTGTACTGAGGTGGTGGACTCTGTTGCTGGAAGCAATAGCAACAGAGCAAAGCTAAGTGGTGTTACCCCTGTTTTGTAACTTTCCTTTTGTGTGTTTCAATGCAGTGGTGGGATTAGTTTCTGCACCGTCCACTTCACTAGAAAGGGCTAGGTGCAGGGCGAGCTTGGGTTTTTAGGTTCCTGATCAGCGCCCAGTGCGGAACCGGCCTATGGATCGTTAGGAGTGTAGAGACACTGACTCAGGGGAGTGCAGGAGGTCTCCACGTCGTTCCCTATCGCAGGGCCCTCCATTGTATCAGTTTCCCTGGTGTTTTCCTTTATTATTTAAATTTGCTCTGCTGGAGGCGGTGTATCCAGTTATATGTGTAATTCTGAAATTCGCCTGCTGGAGGCGGTGTATCCGGCTGCACATTACATTATTTAAATTCGCCCTCCTGGTGGCGGTGTATCCAGGGTCACGTGTGCCATAGAAATTAGCCCTGCTGGAGGCGGTGTGTCCAGTCACACGTTGACTATCACATTATCACCAACCCAAACATTTTTCTCTGGTGAGCCATGGGCCAAGTTCAGACCAGTGAGCAGTTGCTGCTGGCCCTCACTGAGATTAGTGAGGAGCTGCATGATGTGTTTCAGCAGCACCTTCAGCGGAATTATGCGTCTGAGGCCTATCCTTTGCCTCAACTAGAGGGTTCATATACGGCTTTGGCGAGGATGTGCCGTGGAGTCCCTGGTGGGGAGCAGGACTTGCTTATACAGGCGAACGTACCCAGGCAGGTGGGTGGAGTCGGTGTCCCCATGGTGCTGCCTGGTGTTCCCCAAGGTGAAGGGGTTACATCCCTGTAGTGAGCAGACTAATGATTTAGTCCTTGGCACTGACGCCAACATTTCTGTACTATCAGAGAAGCCGTGTCCCCCTGGTTGTGTGGAGGAAGACGACCTGAGAGTGTATATTTCCGCCTCGCCCTCAGAAGGTACTATGTCAGCAGAGGTGATTGTTGGCGAGGTACCTGAGGGCATACCGGTGCTTGTTAACAGTGGAACAGAAATCAGTCTGGTGAATGCTCAGTTTGTCCAGACTCATGGTCTGAGTGGTGAGACGCCGGACAAACCCATAAGCGTCCAGGCCATTAACTCTGTCCCACTGAGCCAGGGGGGGTTAAACCAAGTCGTAGATGACATTGTGCTGCATAGTGGACATCAACATGAGTCCCAGTCATACTACGCCTTGGAGGGAAAGCTAGCACCTATCGTTTTGGACGCCCCTTGGTCTAAAAAATACAACCCGGTCTTAGATTGGTGGACTAGGGAAGTAGTCAGCTGGTAGCAGTCGTGTGAGGGCTGCTGCCTAGGGGCTACTGTCCCTGCCGTCTCTCTACAATCGTCCCCTTCCTCTCCAGTGAGAGCAGCGGAGATGCAGCAGGAGAGTAGGGGCAAGGCTCAACCCTCTCCATTAGCCAACCCTGAGAGGCGCAGACCTCGTAGTAGGAGGGGTTGGAGGGTGGTGTTTCCCTTGGTGAATTGCGCTGGTGTGAGTGCGGTGACACAGGGGGACACCTCTGTTGTCAGTTCCAGAAAGAGTTCACCCTATTTTGACAAACGAATGTGTGGCAATAAACGTTCAGGTCCGGACCTGTGTGTGAACGAGCATGTATGGGTGGCCACCAAAAACATCCAGTGGAAGTGTGTTGCAGGGGTCTGGAATTCTCAGGTGATCGGGCCATATCTGGTGTCGGCTATCCAGGGCCCGGAGTCTTATCAACTCGAGTAAATCCCAAACATGCACATACACAACTCGTTCCCCAGGTCCGCGCTTCAGAGATTTGTGGTGCCTCCAGAACATACTTTGCCAATACCAGCGGTGCTCGTCTGTCATAAGCCTGAAGTGCAGGTAGTTGCAGGTGTGAACTCTGGATCTGGGCATCCCCGCTGTAGGTGGTTCCCTGATGAGGAGCGGTCTTGAGGGTCCAGAGGCCACTCATTGAGGGAGGGTACTGTCATGATCCAGGTTGGATGGTGACAGATAAAAGCACATGTAACCTTTTTTTCCTTAAGCTGTGTGCTTAAGTTTGGTTTTGCCCCCGGTGGCCATATGGGTCATTGCACAGTGGTGTCTTTTGTTTTAGTTTGCCCCCAGTGGTGGTTAGCGTTATTACACGGGAATCACTAAAAGGTGTGATTCCTCTGGCTTAACTATAAAGGTGTGTCATGTGCTCTCACTCACTGTTGGTGATAGTGTTCATTTCAACCATCCTTGGTGGAGGAAGGATCTAGAGAGAGTTCCTGGCAGCTCAGTCAGAGTCCTGGTGTGGAAGGAGCTAGAGAGAGTTCCTTGTTGTGAGTTCATTTTCCCCTTCACCATTGAGGTCTGATGAACTCCCTCTTCTGGTGAAGGAAGGTAGTGAGGCTGATTACCAAGCACCTGGGTATGATGACTGGGTGATGGGAATTGCTGACTGGATATAAGGCAGCCGACGCCCTTCTGCCTCGCTGGTGATTCTCTGTGGAATTCTAGGAGACCAGTCTGATTCCTGCTCCTCAAAAGCTAAGTTTTCTGCTTTGCCTTTTTGCATTTGTGTTTTGGTTTTAGTTTGCCTTGCTTTTCTGGATTCTGCCATTCCCTGCTGGGGTGAGCTGAATTCCTTTTTTGTTGGTTTGCTCTGTCTTCAGAAAATACCTGAGTACTGACATTGCTGGTGATCTCTCTGAGGGATTCTAGGAGACCAGTCTGATTCCTGCTCCTCAAAAGCTAAGTTTTCTGCACTGCTTTTTGCATTTGTGTTTTGTTTTGTTTTGCCTTGTTTTTCTGAATTTCTGCCATTCCCTGCTGGGGTGAGTTGAATTCCTTTTTGCTCTGTCTTCAGAAAATACCTGAGTGCTGATATAGTCTTTTTGAAGCCTAGCGTCTTCAGGGCCTATTTCCCTATCAGCCTGTTGGCCCTTGTTTTGATAGGGATTTTGGCGGATTGCAGACAGCAGCTTTCCTATCCTGTCCTATTTAGTTAGCTTGGGCCCCATCATTTGCTCAGCCTATTTTTCTATCTGTGTGAATGTTTTTTCATCTTGCTTCACCGTCATTATATGTTGGGGGCTGCCTATTGCTTTGGGGTCTGCTCTGGGGCAGTTTAGATTTCCCTTTCGGTCTTTAGGCTATGTAGTTCTCCGGCTGTGATCGAGGGGTCTAGGGCACCGTAGGAACCCCCCACGGCTACTGCTAGTTGTTGTTGATAGGTTCAGGGGTCTGCAATCCGATAGCTGCCAACTTCTCTGGTTTTCTGGACTTAGCTAGTATTTCTGTTTTTGCCTCCTACGGTGACTCATTCATAACAGAATCACCAGCCATACCGCAGATCCTAG
This sequence comes from Dendrobates tinctorius, assembly GCF_039654945.1. Taxonomy (NCBI): domain Eukaryota; kingdom Metazoa; phylum Chordata; class Amphibia; order Anura; family Dendrobatidae; genus Dendrobates; species Dendrobates tinctorius. The sequence goes on from NW_027361936.1 coordinate 1,337,206, forward strand.
GGTACTCAATAGCAGGAAAGAATTGTAAAAAAAAAAAAAAAGAGTGTGTATATTCTTTCCTCTATATCTCTGAGGCCGTAGGGGGAATTTTTTTTTCTCTCAATGGAGATAAAGCAATTGTCTGATCGTGTGGAGCAGCTCGCTGCGGAAGTGCGGGGAATTTCCGCCTACCTTGCTCATTCACATGCTGCTGAACCAAAGATCCCTACTTCTGATGTGTTTTTTGGGGATCGGTCTAAATTTTTGAATTTCAAAAATAATTGTAAATTATGTTTTGCCTTGAAGTCTAACTCGTCAGGGAGCTCCACGCAGCAGGTTAAAATTGTCATCTCTTTGCTGCGTGGCGATCCCCAGGATTGGGCGTTTTCTTTGAAACCAGATGATCCTATTCTGACTAATGTGAACGCATTTTTTCAAGCCTTGGGGTTGTTGTATGACGAACCTAATGCTATTGATCAGGCTGAAAAGACCCTGTTGGCATTGAGCCAGGGTCGAGATTCTGCAGAATTGTACTGTCAAAAATTCCGAAAGTGGGCGGTCCTTACTACCTGGAATGATAATGCCTTGGCAGCTCTCTTTCGGAAGGGTTTGTCAGAAGCCGTAAAAGATACTATGGTGGGATTTCCTGTTCCCTCTGGTCTTGACGATTCTATGTCATTAGCCATTCAGGTTGATTGGCGTTTACGTGAACACAGGACTGCATGAGAGGTGTTGCCACCTGTTGAACAAGTGTCTGAACCTATGCAATGTGATAGAGTTTTGTCCAGGGAGCAACGTCAGGAGTTCAGAAGGCGTAATAAGCTGTGTTTTTTTTGTGGAAATGCCTCGCATATTATTTCTGTCTGTCCTAAACGAGAGAAACGCTTTGCACACACGTTTTCTGTGGGTGGTGTTCAAACTAAGTTTCTTCTGGCAATTACTCTGATCTGCTCCCTGTCCACATTTTCCGCCAAGGCTTTTGTGGATTCGGGAGCAGCCCTGAACCTAATGGACTTGGATTTTGCTAAACGTTGTGGATTTCCGATGACACCTCTGCGGACGCCTATCCCTTTGAGAGGGATTGATGCCACTCCTTTGGCGAAAAATAAACCTCAGTTTTGGACCCAGGTGGTAATGCGGGTCACCCCAGACCATCAAGAAAATTGCAGATTTTTGGTGTTGCATAATTTGCATGATACCATTGTTCTGGGGTTTCCCTTGTTGCAAATTCATAATCCAGTTTTGGATTTGGAAATCTGTGTCTGTGGTGAGTTGGGGTTGTCGGTGTGCCTGTAGTGAGGCTCCATTTTTTTCCACCTCTCCTCAGTCGCATGATGTTCCTGACTATTTGGCGGACTTTTATAATGTATTTAGTGAGAATGAGTCTGCGTCTTTGCCTCCTCATAGGAGTTATGACTGTGCAATTGAACTGAGCCCGGGGTGTAAATTTCCCAAGGGTCGGCTCTTCAATTTATCTGTACCCGAGCACGAGGCTATGCGATCCTATATTAAGGAGGCGTTGGAGAAGGGTCATATTAGACCATCCTCTTCACCCTTAGGTGCTGAGTTTTTTTTTGTGGCCAAAAAGGATGGTTCATTAAGGCCTTGTATTGATTATCGTGCCCTCAACAAAATTACTATTAAATATCAGTATCCGTTACCCTTGATTTCAGATCTATTCTCCAGAGTTAAAGGTGCTTGCTGGTTTACCAAGCTTGACCTCAGGGGGCGTATAATCTTATCCGCATTAAGCATGGGGATGAATGGAAGACGGCGTTTAATACTCCAGAGGGACATTTTGAGTATCTGGTGATGCCTTTTGGGCTCACTAATGCCCCTTCTGTCTTCCAGTGCTTCATGAACGACATTTTCCGAGACTTTGTTGATAAATTTTTGACTATCTATCTGGATGATATTTTGATCTTCTCCAAGGATTGGGATTCTCATGTGGAACATGTTCGGACTGTGTTCCGGATCTTGAGGGAGAATTCCCTGTATGCCAAAGGATCGAAATGCCTTTTTGGGGTACAGAGGATTTCTTTTTTGGGATTTATTTTGTCTCCGTCAACTATTGAAATGGACCCGGCCAAGGTACAGGCCATTTATGATTGGGTTCAGCCCACTTCTTTGAAGGCCCTCCAGAAGTTTTTGGATTTTGCTAATTTTTATCGGAAATTTATAGCAAAATTTTCTAGTATTGCCAAGCCATTGACTGATCTGACTAAGAAGGGTGCTGATGTGTTGAATTGGTCTCCGGAGGCTGTTTCTTCCTTTCAGGAGCTGAAGCGAAGATTCACTTCTGCCCGGTTTTGCGGCAACCTGATGTCTCATTCCCGTTCCAGGTAGAGGTGGACGCTTCTGAGATTGGTGCAGGAGCTGTTTTGTCCCAAAAGGATCCTGTAACATCTAAAATGAATCCCTGTGCTTTCTTTTCCCGAAAGTTCTCTCCATCTGAACGTAACTATGATGTGGGAAATCGGGAACTGTTGGCCATGAAATGGGCATTTGAGGAGTGGAGACATTGGTTGGAGGGAGCTAAACATCAAGTCGTGGTCCTCACTGACCACAAGAATTTGATTTACCTGGAGTCGGCCAAATGCTTGAACCCTAGACAGGCTAGGTGGGCCTTGTTTTTTTACACGTTTTGATTTTGTGGTCTCTTTTCTTCCTGGCACTAAGAATGTCAAGGCTGACGCTCTCTCTAGGAGCTTCTTTGCTGATTCTCCTGTGGTGACCAAGCCTGCAACCATCTTAGGCGAAGGGGTAGTTCTTTCTGCCATCTCGCCCAATTTGAGACGTGCTCTGGAAGAGTTCCAGGAGGACCAACCTGAGCGTTGTCCCAGGGGAAAGTTGTATGTTCCTGACCAGTGGAAGAAGAGGGTGATGTCTGAAGTTCATTGCTCTGCATTGGCTGGTCATCCAGGTATTTTTGGTACTAGAGATCTGGTGAGTCGGTCTTTTTGGTGGCCCGCCTTGTCTCGTGATGTCAGGAATTTTGTGCAGTCCTGTGGGACTTGCTCCCGGTCTAAACCTTGTTCTCGCTCTAGTGGGTTGTTGATGCCTTTGCCAGTCCCCAGGAGGCCATGGACCCATATTTCAATGGATTTCATCTCTGATATGCCTGTCTCTCAGAGAATGACTGTTATTTGGGTGATTTGTGATAGGTTCTCTAAGATGGTTCATCTTGTACCACTCCCTAAGTTGCCATCTTCCTCTGAGTTGGTGCCCCTGTTTTTGCAACAGGTGGTTCGCTTGCATGGGATTCCTGAGAACAGAGGAGTTCAGTTTGTGTCTAGATTTTGGAGGACCTTCTGTTCCAAGCTGGGAATTCAGTTGTCCTTCTCCTCTGCTTTTCACCCTCAGACCAATGGGCAGACGGAGAGAACAAAACAGACCTTGGAGTCGTATTTGAGATGTTTTATTTCCGCTGATCAGGATGATTGGGTTTCATTTTTGCCCTTGGCTGAATTTGCTTTAAATAATAGAGCTAGTTCTGCCACTTTGATGTCACCTTTTTTTTGTAACTTTGGGTTTCATCCTCGATTTTCTTCAGGGCAGGTGGAGCTTTTTGCCTGCCCAGGCGTTGACACTGTGGTGGAGAGAATGCACTAGATCTGTGACCAAGTGGTGGATAAGTTATCTCTCTCCCAGGAAAAGGCCCAGCGGTTTTCCAACTGACATAGGACCATTGGTCCCCAGTTTAAAGTTGGTGATATGGTTTGGTTATCATCAAAAAATATCGCTATGAAGGTGGCTTCTCCTAAGTTCAAGCCTAGATTTATTGGACCTTACAAGATTTTGGAGATTATTAATCCGGTCTCTTTTCGTTTGGCTCTTCCTGTCACATTTAAAATCCATAATGTGTTTCATAAGTCCTTGTTGAAGAGATTTGTTGAACCAGTAGTTCCAGGGGTGGCACCTCCGGACCCTGTATTGGTTGAAGGTAGCATGGAATATGAGGTAGAGATGATCCTGGATTCCCGTCTGGCTAGACGGAGACTCCAGTATTTGGTTAAGTGGAAGGGTTATGGTCAGGAGGATAATTCCTGGGTCTCTGCCTCTGATATTCATGCCAAAAGATTGGTGCGTGCCTTTCATCGGGCTCATCCTGATCGCCCTGGTGGCGTGGATGAGGGTTTGGTGACCCCTCCTCAAGGGGGAGGTACTGTTGTGAGTTCATTTTCCCCTTCACAATTGAGGTCTGATGAACTCCCTCTTCTGGTGAAGGAAGGTAGTGAGGCTGATTACCAAGCACCTGGGTATGATGATGATGACTCGGTGACGGGAATTGCTGACTGGATATAAGGCAGCCGACGCCCTTCTGCCTTGCTGGTGATCTCTCTGAGGATTTCTAGGAGACCATTCTGTTTCCAGCTCCTCAAAAGCTAAGTTTTCTGCACTGCTTTTTGCATTTGTGTTTTGTTTTGTTTTGCCTTTTTTTTCTGAAATTCTGCCATTCCCTGCTGGGGTGAGTTGAATTCCTTTTTGCTCTGTCTTCAGAAAATACCTGAGTGCTGATATAGTCTTTATGAAGCCTAGCGTCTTCAGGGCCTTTTTCCCTATCAGCCTGTTGTCCCTTGTTTTGATAGGGTTTTTGGCGGATTGCAGACAGCAGCTTTCCTATCCTGTCCTATTTATTTAGCCTGGGCCCCATCATTTGCTCAGCCTATCTTTCTATCTGTGTGAGTGTTTTTTCATCTTGCTTCACCATCATTATATGTTGGGGGCTGCCTATTGCTTTGGGGTCTGCTCTGGGGCAGTTTAGATTTCCCTTTCTGTCTTTAGGCTATGTAGTTCTCCGGCTGTGATCGAGAGGTCTAGGGCACCGTAGGAACCCCCCACGGCTACTGCTAGTTGTTGTTGATAGGTTCAGGGGTCTGCAATCCGATAGCTGCCAACTTCTCTGGTTTTCTGGACTTAGCTAGTATTTCTGTTTTTGCCTCCTACGGTGACGCATTCATAACAGTTCCTTGCAGCTCTGACAAAGCTTGGTGAAGCATCAGCTATTCTGGAGGAAAGCTGTACTGAGGTGGTGGACTCTGTTGCTGGGAGCATTAGCAACAGACCAATGCTAAGTGGTGTTACCCCTGTTTTGTAACTTTCCTTTTGTGTGTTTCAGTGCAGTGGTGGGATTAGTTTCTGCACCGTCCAATTCACTAGAAAGGTGTTATGATTGAGTCACCGTAGGAGGCAAAAACAGAAATGCTAGCTAAGTCCATAAAACCAGAGAGGTTGGCAGCTATCGGATTGCAGACCCCTGAACCTATCAACACAACTAGCAGTAGCCGTGGGGGGTTCCTACGATGCCCTAGACCCCTCAATCACAGCCGGAGAATTAAATAGCCTAAAGACAGAAAGGGAAATCTAAACTGCCCCAGAGCAGACCCCAGAGCAGACCCCAAAGCAAAAGGCAGCCCCCCACATATAATGACGGTGAAGCAAGAAGAAAGAACCCAACACAGACAGAAAGATAGACTGAGCAAAGACGGGGCCCAAGCTAACTAGATAGGAAAGGACTGGAAGGCTGCTGTCTGCAATCCGTGAAAAACCCTATGAAAATAAGAGCCAACAGACTGACAGTGAAAAAGGCCCTGAAGACGCTAGGCTTCAAAAAGCTATGTCAGTACTCAGCAATATTCTGAAGACAGAGCAACCGGCAAAAGGAGATTCAGCTCACCCCAGCAGGGAATGGCAGAATCCAGAAAAGCAAGGCAAACAAAAACAAAACACAAATGCTAAAAGGCAAAGCAGAAAACTTAGCTTTAGAGGAGCAGGAATCAGACTGGTTTCCTAGAAGTCCACAGAGAAATCACCCGCAGGGCAGAAGGGCGTCGGCAGCCTTATATCCAGTCCGTGACTCCACTCAGCCAGTCATCATCATTAGGCTCAGGTGCCTGATAATCAGGCTCATTACCTTCCTTTACCAGAATAGGGAGTTCACCAGACCTCAGTGACAAAGGGGAAAATGAACTCACAACAGTACCTCCCCCTTGAGGAGGGGTCATCGAACCCTCAAAAACGCCACCAGGGCGATTAGGGTGAGCCCGATGAAAGGCACGCACCAATCTTTTGGCTTGAATATCAGAGGCAGAGACCCAGAAATTATCCTCCTGACCATAACCCTTCCACTTAACCAAATACTGGAGTCTCCGTCTAGCCAGACGGGAATCAAGTATTTTCTCTACCTCATATTCCATGTTACTTTCAACCAATACAGGGTCCGGAGGTGCCACCCCAGGAACAACTGGTTCAACAAACCTCTTCAACAAGGACTTATGGAACACATTATGGATTTTAAATGTGACAGGGAGAGCCAAACGAAAAGAGACCGGATTAATAATCTCCAAAATCTTGTAGGGTCCAATAAATCTAGGCTTAAACTTAGGAGAAGCCACCTTCATAGCAATATTTTTTGATGATAACCACACCATATCACCAATCTTAAACTGGGGACCAATGGTCCTATGTCGATTGGAAAGCCGCTGGGCCTTTTCCTGGGAGAGAGATAACTTATCCACCACTTGGTCCCAGATTTGGTGCATTCCCTCCACCATAGTGTCAACACCTGGGCAGGCAGAAGGCTCCACGTGCCCTGAAGAAAATCAAGGATGAAACCCAAAGTTACAAAAAAAAGGTGACATCAAAGTGGCAGAACTAGCTCTATTATTTAAAGCAAATTCGTCCAAGGGCAAAAATGAAACCCAATCATCCTGATCAGCGGAAATAAAACATCTCAAATACGACTCCAAGGTCTGGTTTGTTCTCTCTGTCTGCCCATTGGTCTGAGGGTGGAAAGCAGAGGAGAAGGACAACTGAATTCCCAGCTTGGAACAGAAATTCCTCCAAAATCTAGACACAAACTGAACTCCACTGTCAGATACAATGTTCTCAGGAATCCCGTGCAAGCGAACCACCTGTTGCAAAAACAGGGGCACCAACTCAGAGGAAGACGGCAACTTAGGGAGTGGTACAAGATGAACCATCTTAGAGAACCTATCACAAATCACCCAAATAACAGTCATTCTTTGAGAGACCGGCATATCAGAGATGAAATCCATTGAAATATGGGTCCATGACCTCCTGGGGATCGGCAAAGGCATCAACAATCCACTAGAGCGAGAACAAGATTTAGACCGGGAGCAAGTCCCACAGGACTGCACAAAATTCCTGACATCATGAGACAAGGTGGGCCACCAAAAAGAGCGACTCACCAGATCTCTAGTACCAAAAATACCTGGATGACCAGCCAATGCAGAGCAATGAAGTTCAGACATCACTCTCTTCTTCCACTGGTCAGGAACATACAACTTTCCACTGGGACAACGCTCAGGTTTGTCCTCCTGGAACTCTTGCAGAGCAAGTCTCAAATCAGGCGAGATGGCAGAAAGAACTACCCCTTCGCCTAAGATGGTAGCAGGCTTGGTCACCACAGGAGAATCAGCAAAGAAGCTCCTAGAGAGGGCGTCTGCCTTGACATTCTTAGTTCCAGGAAGAAAAGAGACCACAAAATCAAAACGTGTAAAAAACAAGGCCCACCTAGCCTGTCTAGGGTTCAAGCGTTTAGCCGACTCTAGGTAAATCAAATTCTTGTGGTCAGTGAGGACCACAACTTGATGTTTAGCTCCCTCCAACCAATGTCTCCACTCCTCAAATGCCCATTTCATGGCCAACAGTTCCCGATTCCCCACATCAATGTTACGTTCAGATGGAGAGAACTTTCGGGAAAAGAAAGCACAGGGATTCATTTTAGATGTTACAGGATCCTTTTGCGACAAAACAGCTACTGCACCAATCTCAGAAGCATCCACCTCTACCTGGAACGGGAGTGAGACATCAGGTTGCCGCAAAACCGGGGCGGAGGTAAATCTTCGCTTCAGCTCCTGAAAGGAAGCAACAGCCTCCGGAGACCAATTCAACACATCAGCACCCTTGTTAGTCAGATCAGTCAATGGCTTGGCAATACTAGAAAATTTTGCTATAAATTTCCGATAAAAATTAGCAAAACCCAAAAACTTCTGGAGGGCCTTCAAAGAAGTGGGCTGAACCCAATCATAAACGGCCTGTACCTTGGCTCGGTCCATTTCAATAGTTAATGGAGACAAAATAAATCCCAAAAATGAAATCCTCTGTACTCCAAAAAGGCATTTCGATCCTTTGACATACAGGAATTCTCCCTCAAGATCTGGAACACAGTCCAAATATGTTCCACATGAGAATCCCAATCCTTGGAGAAGATCAAAATATCATCCAGATAGATAATCAAAAATTTATCGACAAAGTCTCGGAAAATATCGTTCATGAAGCACTGGAAGACAGAAGGGTAGGGATGGGCGAATCCTGAAATACTCGGAATCGCTAGACTCTAACGAGTCCGACTCGGAAACTCGCTACTCGTTGCGAGTCTAGCGAGTCCAATGTTAATGAATGGGGATGCGAGTATTGCAGCGATTCCTGTGCTGCCATTTTTTTTGTTCCGCTTACTTCCCGCATGTGGCTGTGCACACCATGCGGAAAGTAAGCAGAACAATTGTGGATGGTACCCACGGTCCGGAGGAGAGGAGACTGTCCTCCGGGCTTTGGGCACCATATCCCTGTAAAAAATAGAATTTAAAAATAAAAAATATTGTTATTCTTACCCTCCGACGTCCCGCGCAGCCTTCCCGCCTCTCCACGCATCCGTTCCCAGTAGTCCTTTGCGAAAATGCCCGCGATGGCGTCCGTTCTCGCGGGATCGCGAAGTCTCGCGGTCATTCGCGCGACGTCATCACGAATTACCGTGAGACATCACGATCCCGCGAGAACGGACGTCATCGCGGGCATTTTCGCAAAGGACTACTGGGAACGGATGCGTGGAGAGGCGGGAAGGCTGCGCGGGACGTCGGAGGGTAAGAATAACAATATTTTTTATTTTTTTTACATTTTGTCTTTTACTACTGACGCTGCATAGGCAGCCTCAGTAGTAAAAAGTTGGTCACACTTGTCAAACACTATGTTTGACGAGTGTGACCAACCTGTCAATCAGTTCTCCAAGCGATGCTACAGATCACTTGGAAAACGCTAGCATTTGCATTGGACTCGTTACTGTGCGAGTAATCGCTTGGAAACTCGCAGAGTACCGACTCCTGCGAGTCCCCTACTACTCGCAGAGTAACGAGTCCTAACGAGTAGATTCGCCCATCCCTACAGAAGGGGCATTAGTGAGCCCAAAAGGCATCACCAGGTACTCAAAATGTCCCTCCGGAGTATTAAACGCCGTCTTCCATTCGTCCCCCTGCTTAATGCGGATAAGATTATACGCCCCCCTGAGGTCAAGCTTGGTAAACCAGCAAGCACCTCTAACTCTAGAGAATAGATCCGAAATCAGGGGTAACGGATACTGATATTTAATAGTAATTTTGTTGAGGGCACGATAATCAATACAAGGCCTTAAAGAACCATCCTTTTTGGCCACAAAAAAAAAACCGGCACCTAAGGGTGAAGAGGATGGTCTAATATGACCCTTCTCCAATGCCTCCTTAATATAGGACCGCATAGCCTCGTGCTCGGGTACAGATAAATTGAAGAGCCGACCCTTGGAAAATTTACACCCCGGGCTCAGTTCAATTGCACAGTCATAACTCCTATGAGGAGGCAAGGACGCAGACTCATTCTCACTAAATACATCATAAAAGTCCGCCAAATAGTCAGGAACATCATGCGACTGAGGAGAGGTGGAAAAAACCGGAGCCTCACTGCAGGCACACCGACAACCCCAACTCACCACAGACACAGACTTCCAATCCAAGACTGGATTATGAATTTGCAACCAGGGAAACCCCAGAACAATGGCATCATGCAGACCATGTAACACCAAAAATCTGCAATTTTCTTGATGGTCTGGGGCGACCCGCATGACCACCTGGGTCCAAAACTGAGGTTTATTTTTCGCCAAAGGAGTAGCATCAATCCCCCTCAAAGGGATAGGCGTCTGCAGAGGTATCATCGGAAATCCACAACGTTTAGCAAAATCCAAGTCCATTAGGTTTAGCGCTGCTCCCGAATCCACAAAAGCCTTGGCGGAAAATGTGGACAGGGAGCAGATCAGAGTAATTGCCAGAAGAAACTTAGGTTGAACACCACCAACAGAAAACATGTGTGCAAAGCGTTTCTCTCGTTTAGGACAAAAAGAAATAATATGCGAGGCATCTCCACAGAAAAAACACAGCTTATTACGCCTTCTGAACTCCTGACGTTGCGCCTTAGACAAAACTCTATCACATTGCATAGGTTCAGACGTCTGTTCTACCGGTGGCAACACCTCTCGTGCAATCCTGCGTTCACGTAAACGCCGATTAACCTGAATGGCTAATGACATAGAATCGTCCAAACCAGAGGGAACAGGAAATCCCACCATAGTATCTTTTACGGCTTCTGACAAACCCTTCCGAAAGAGAGCAGCCAAGGCATTATCATTCCAGGTAGTAAGGACCGCCCACTTTCGGAATTTTTGACAGTACAATTCTGCAGAATCTCGACCCTGGCTCAATGCCAACAGGGTCTTTTCAGCCTGATCAATAGCATTAGGCTCGTCATACAACAACCCCAAGGCTTGAAAGAATGCGTTCACATTAGTCAGAATAGGATCATCTGGTTTCAAAGAAAACGCCCAATCCTGGGGATCGCCGCCCAGCAAAGAGATGACAATTTTAACCTGCTGCGTGGAACTCCCTGACGAGTTAGGCTTCAAGGCAAAAAATAATTTACAATTATTTTAGAAACTCAAAAATTTAGATCGATCCCCAAAAAATACATCAGGTGTAGGGATCTTTGGTTCAACAGCATGCGAACGAGCAAGGTAGGCGGAAATTCCCCGCACTTCCGCAGCAAGCTGCTCCACACGATCAGACAATTGCTTTATCTCCATTGAGAGAAAAAAAAAATTCCCCCTACGGCCTCAGAGATATAGAGGAAAGAATTTACAGACTTTTTTTTTTTTTTTAAACACAATTCTTTCCTGCTATTGAGTACCCTAGGATCTGCGGTATGGCGGGTGATTCTGTTATGATTGAGTCACCGTAGGAGGCAAAAACAGAAATGCTAGCTAAGTCCAGAAAACCAGAGAGGTTGGCAGCTATCGGATTGCAGACCCCTGAGCCTATCAACACAACTAGCAGTAGCCGTGGGGGGTTCCTACGATGCCCTAGACCCCTCGATCACAGCCGGAGAATTAAATAGCCTAAAGACAGAAATGAAAATCTAAACTGCCCCAGAGCAGACCCCAAAGCAAAAGGCAGCCCCCCACATATAATGACGGTGAAGCAAGAAGAAAGAACCCAACACAGACAGAAAGATAGACTGAGCAAAGACGGGGCCCAAGCTAACTAGATAGGAAAGGACAGGAAGGCTGCTGTCTGCAATCCGTGAAAAACCCTATGAAAATGAGAGCCAACAGACTGACAGTGAAAAAGGCCCTGAAGACGCTAGGCTTCAAAAAGCTATGTCTGTACTCAGGAATATTCTGAAGACAGAGCAACCGGCAAAAGGAGATTCAGCTCACCCCAGCAGGGAATGGCAGAATCCAGAAAAGCAAGGCAAACAAAAACAAAACACAAATGCTAAAAGGCAAAGCAGAAAACTTAGCTTTAGAGGAGCAGGAATCAGACTGGTTTCCTAGAAGTCCACAGAGAAATCACCCGCAGGGCAGAAGGGCGTCGGCAGCCTTATATCCAGTCCGTGACTCCACTCAGCCAGTCATCATCATTAGACTCAGGTGCCTGATAATCAGGCTCATTACCTTCCTTTACCAGAATAGGGAGTTCACCAGACCTCAGTAACGAAGGGGAAAATGAACTCACAACAGAAAGGGCTAGGTGCAGGGCAAGCTAAGGTTTTTAGGTTCCTCTTCGGCGCCCGGTGCGGAACCGGCCTATGGATCGTTAGGAGTCTAGAGACACTGACTCAGGGGAGTGCAGAAGGTCTCCATGTTCCCGTTCCCTATCACAGGGCCCTCCATTGTATCAGTTTCCCTGGTTTTTCCCTTTATTATTTAAATTCACCCTGCTGGAGGCGGTGTGTCCAGTTATACGTGTAATACTGAAATTCGCCTGCTGGAGGCGGTGTATCCAGCTGCACGTTATATTATTTAAATACGCCCTACTGGAGGCGGTGTACCCAGGGTCACATGGGCCATAGAAATTCGCCCTGCTGGAGGCGGTGTGTCCAGTCACACGTTGACCATCACAATTGTGAGGCGAAATATGTGGTCGGGGTACAAGCTTGGGATTCAAATGCCAGAGAGGGAACGTAGCAGCAAAGACGAATACCAAGAGATGGGTCAGAGATCAGTCCGGGTTATACACGTGGATACTAGTCAAAGGCAGGAGGATCACCAAGGTACAGGGATCAGAGGCTCTACACTGGAAGCTTGAGCTATCACTAACACTGGTTAGCAGGCTGTGAGAGACTGAAATAGCCCCGCTAGCTCCAGAAGTAGGCTGAGGAGATTAACCCCCGCATGACCAATCAAGAGTGAAGGCAGCAGAAAATAAACTCCAGAATGGACCATGACAGTACCCCTCTCTCAATGGGGGGCACCGGACCCCCAGATTTCCCTGGATGACGAGCGTGAAAGGCCCGGACCAACTGATCCGCATAGACCGAGCGCGTCGGTACCCATGACGATCCTCGGGACGTACCCTTTCCAGTGGACCAAGTACTGAAGTGAACAGCGGAGCATGCGAGAATCCACCACCTGTTCCACCTCATACTCGGTCCGACCATCTACCACAACAGGCGGCGGGTGCGAGGGACACTCATCTGAGGAGGGCACCGACGGCTTCAGAAGCGCCTAATGGAACACATTAGGGATCCGCAACGATGGAGGCAAACGCACAGGAGTAATCACCTCTAAAATTTCATATGGGCTAATATACTTGGGACCCAACTTAGCAGAGGGAATTCTCAACCTTATATTCTTGGTGGATAACCATACCTTATCCCCCACCTGATAAGCTGGCCCCACAGAACGTCGTTTATCCACAAAAAAATTATATTTGCCCTGAGCTTCCCCAATATTCCTTTGAACCTCCCTCCACACCTCCTCCAACCGCAAAAAGGCAGAATCAGCCCCTGGACACTCCGAATTCAGTCTGGAAAATTCACCAAAATGAGGGTGAAACCAATAGTTGCAGAAGAAAGGAGAAGTACCAGTAGACTGATTGACACGATTATTGAAAGCAAATTCCGCTATAGCTATCACTGAGCACCAATCATCCTGTCTGGATGTGAAAAGACACCGTAGAATCTGCTCCAAAGACTGATTGGTTCTTTCAGTCTGACCATTGGTCTCGGGATGATAGGCCAATGAAAAGGTCAGACTGATGCCCAGCCTTTTACAAAAGCCCTCCAGAATTTTGCCACAAATTTCACCCCTCTATCAGACACCACACTGACAGGCTCACTATGCAACCGGATCACATGCTCAATGAATAGTTTAGATAGAGTCTCAGCATTAGGAAGGCCCGCTAATGGTACAAAATGTGCTTGTTTACTGAACCTATGCACAACTACCCAGATCACGGTTTTGCCATTAGATCGGGGGTGATCAGTGATAAAATCCATGGACAGATGAGTCCATGGTCTATCCGGAAATGGCAGTGGCACCAATTCCCCGGCTGGCCAGTTGTGGGAGGCTTTAGCGCGGGCACAAATTTCACAGGAGGATGCAAAGCCAGTGATGTCAGAAGTCAATGAGAACCACCAGAACAGCCTAGTGATGGCTTTACGAGTGGCCGAGATTCCAGGATGCCCACTCAGGGCTGAGTCGTGGAACTTCCGAAGCACCCTTAACCGATACTGGACAGGCACAAAGAGCTTATTTTCAGGTATGGATGACGGAGCAAGAGATTGGGCCTCACGAATCTCCTGCTCCAATCTCGGGGACACCACAGCCACCACCACCCCGCGCTGAAGAATGGAGGAAGGAGGCGATACTGGATCTAGGCTGCGAGACAAGGCATCCGCCTTCATATTCTTGGAACCTGGTCTGAAAGTGATGGAAAACTGAAATCGGGAAAAAAAGTGACCACCTTGCTTGTCTCGGAGTCAGACGTTTGGCGGACTCGATGTAAGGCAGGTTCATGTGATCTGTAATGACAGTGATACGATGGACAGCCCCCTCCAAAAAATGCCTCCATTCTTCAAAAGCTAATTTAATGGCCAACAACTCTCGGTTACCCACATCATAATTCCTCTCAGCAGAGGAAAATGTTTTAGAAAAGAAGGCATAGGGTCTTAAGTTAGTTAATGTGGTGGGCCCCTGGGACAACACAGCCCCCACTCCCACCTCAGAGATATCCACTTCAATGATGAATGGTTTGGACAAATCAGGTTGAACCAGTAGCAGAGCAGTCATGAAACATTTTTTTAACAAAGAAAACGCCGCCACAGCTGGAGCTGACCAGTTTTTGAGATCAGCCCCCTTTTAGGTGAGATCAGTGAGGGGTTTGACCACTTGAGAGAACCCCTTAATGAATTTTCTATAGTAATTGGCGAAACCCAGAAATCGCTGCAGACCCTTGAGATCTCTGGGTTGCACCCAATCCACAATGGCCTGTACCTTCCTAGGGTCCATACAAAACCCCTCAGCGGATAGGATGACCCCTAGAAAGGACAATTCTTGAGTTAAAAATGAACATTTCTCCAATTTGGCAAAGAGAGAGTTCTTCCTGAGCCTCTGGAGAATCGCACGAAGATGACCCATATGACTTTGTCTATCAGAAGAATATATGAGTATATAATCAAGATAAACTACTACAAAGCGTCCAATAAAATCAGAAAAAAACATGGTTAATGAAATTCTGGAATACCGCTGGTGCGTTAGTCAAACTGAATGGCATAACCAAATTTTCTAAATAGACCCTCAGAGGTGAGAAGCGCAATATTCCACTCATCCCCCTCTCGCATCCAGATGAGATTGTATGCTCCCCTGAGGTACAACTTAGAGAACCTCCTGGTCCCTGACAATTGGTTGTACAAATCAGGTATCAGTGGGAGAGGATACGTGTTTCTTATGGTTATCTTATTCAGTTCTCGAAAATCTAGGCATGGGTGTAAACCACCATCCTTTTTTTTACATAAAAGAACCCCGCTGCCACGGGAGAGACAGATGGCTGTATATGCCCTTTACGGAGGCTTTCAAAGATATACTTCTTCATAGCAGCCCGCTCAGGGCCAGAGAGATTGTACAGGCGGGCTTTGGGCAATTTGGCACCGGGAACCAGATCAATGGCACAATAAAATGGGCGGTGTGGTGGTAGAACCTCAGCCTCCTTTTCGGAGAACACATCCTCAAAATCCTTCAGGTACTCCGGAATACCCTCCAGACTGATGGGTGACATAGATAAGGTAGCAAAACAATTTTCAGAACAACCAGGTCCCCATTTAACAATATCCCGGGACCTCCAGTCAATAACCGGGTTGTGCCGTTGCAACCGGGGAAATTCTAACACCAGACCAGCAGGGAGGTTATCCAAAACAAAGCATGACATGCGCTCCTGGTGTAGGGTCCCCACCCTGAGCGTGAATTCTTTAGAACTGAAATGGAGACCATCCTTAGCGAGAGGTGTAGCGTCAATAGCCACAATTTTTAAAGGAGTCTCCAACCTAACTGTCCCTAATCTACAGCGGACCACCAGCTTCGAGTCAATCAGGTTCAGGGATGACCCACAGTCTACAAAAGCAGAAGTATGGAAAAAGCCGTTCTCAACACCAAGTTCCACCTTTAACAGTATCTTTGAAAATGAAGAAAAGGGTACCTGAAAGTCTAATAGACCTCCACGATGATCACCCAGACTCAGTCGCTTGTTAGTCGGTGGACAGGAGGGGCAGTTTTTTTACCAATGCCCGGGATCTCCGCAGTAAAAACACAACTTTCCATCACGTCGCCGTTTCCTCTTTTTCTCCTGGGGGTTGGTGCTTCCACCTCCATAGGCTCAGATGGAAGCAAAACATCAGGGTTAGCAGGGAACAACAGACTCCCTTGCTGTGTAACACCTCTCTCCCGCAGCCTCCAATCCATACGGATAGCCTGAGTCATGGCCTCCTCCAATGAGCTGGGAGGTGGATGAGAGCCAGAGTGTCCTTCAAGCAATCCGACAATCTCTTCCTGAACAGACCTCTCAGTGCAGAGTCGTCCCAGGACACCTCAGTGGACCACCGATGGAATTCGGAGCTGTACCATTTGGCTGACTGCTTCCCCTTCCCCAGACCCATAATAATATCCTCTGCCACCCTCACACGGTCCGGTTCATCATAGATAAGTCCTAGGGCCTCAAAGAACCTATCTACCGACATCCGTTCAGGGGCAGTAGGGGACAACGAGAAAGCCCAGGATTGGGACCCTCCCTAAGTAAGGAGATAATAATCCCTACCCACTGAGTCTCATCCCCAGACAATCGGGGTTTAAGAGAAAACCATAATTTACAACTCTCCTTGAATATGTGAAATTTCTCTTTTTCACCAGAAAATGTATTAGGAAGTTTAACTGAGGGTTCAGGAGGGTGCAAAATAACATCTACAGAGTCACCTGGTGGACTAACAATATGAGAGGTGTTTCTCTGCATGGTCTTAATAGTCTCAGTCAGATCTTTCTGTAAGTGGGTATGAGACATGACAAGGGACTGATGATTCACAGAAAAGTCCTGCGCCATCTGTGTTAAACTGGACACTTGATCTGCCAAGATATGCAGCGGATCCATGACCAGAGAAAAAAAAATGCAAAATCCCGTATAAATGTATGGGTTAGTGATAATGTAGTGAAACCTCCACCAGGGGGAGGTGGTGAGGGAAGAGAGGTTGCACACTAGAGCAGCAACACTGAGCAACAGCACAGGTGTGATGGGTAACGAGAGAAATTGTTCAGACGAACCGAGTCAGAAACTAGCAGGAGCAGACGTACCAGAAGGAGCAGCAATACACTTAGTCAAAATACCAAGCCGAGGGTCAGAGAGCCAAAACATGAGCACAGTGTCCAAAAACGTGAGGTGAAATACGTGGTCGGGGTACAAGCCGAGGAGTCAAATGCCACAGAGGGAGCGTAGCAGCAAAGACGAATACCAAGAGAGAGGTCAGAGATCCGTCCGTGTCATACACGTGGATACCAGTCAAAGGCAGGAGGATCACCAAGGTACAGGGATCAGAGGCTCTACACTGGAAGCTTGAGCTATCACTAACACTGGTCAGCAGGCTGTGAGAGACTGAAATAGCCCCGCTAGTTCCAGAAGGAGGCTGAGGAGATTAACCCCCGCATGACCAGTCCAGAGTGAAGGCAGCAGAAAATAAACTCTGGACTGGACCATGACACCTGCCTTATCTCGTGATGTCAGCAATTTTGTGCAGTCCTGTGGGACTTGGTCTCGGTCCAAGCCCTGTTCTCATTCTAGTGGGTTGTTGATGCCCCTGCCTGTGCCCGGGAGGCCATGGACTCATATCTCAATGGATTTTATTTCTGATCTTCCTGTCTCTCCGAGAATGACTGTTAGGCCGGGGTCACACTAACCGACGCAAAATATGGTGCGTAGTTTACAGGCGTAATACGGATGAATGACCCCTAAATAGTGCTCCGTATGTCATCCGTAAGCAAGGTGTGGTTGCGTATTTTGCACGTGTCTGCATCCGTATGTAATCCGTATGCAATCCGTATGGCGAGATTTTCTCGCAGGCTTGCAAAATGGACATTTAACGGTTTTGAGGCCTAACTATTTAAATCATTAGCCTGCACCCTATTTATTGCCTCAGGAACAGGTGGCTGCCTCCATTCTGGCCGATCCACTTTTGAGGCAACGACTCACAAGAGGTCATTTTCACCGCCTCTATTCTTCTATGCGGGAGCATCCTGTAAAATTCTACCAATACTGTCGCATGAGCCTTGAAACATTTGATCGACTCTTGGAGACAGTGCGCCCTGGGATAACCTTTCAGGACACAAGGATGCGCAAAGCTATATCTGCAGAGGAGCGACTTCTACTCACAATACGGTATGTACTACCCAACAACATTCTCTATGTTCATAATGTGTTGGCCAAAGTATGTATTTTTGGCTTCTTGGACTAAGTTTAATGCCCTCATCTTAGTCCAAATATGTTTCAAATTACAGACCAGAATGTTATGTGTAATATGTACTGAATATCACTTAGTAATTGTGCAACCAAATATGTGTGTTAGTCGATCTGAATTCCTAACAAGTTTGGTATGTATGTACCTGTTTTTTTTGTAATTTGTGCATTCTAAAATCTTCCTTTTCTGTTGTTCTTCAGCTTTCTGTCCACTGGCCTGTCTTATGCCGCCCTCCACCATGAGTTTCTCATTGGAAGATCTACCATTTCTGGCACAGTCAGGTCAACATGTATTGAAATCTGGACAAGACTACATCAAGTCGTTATGCCTGAGCCCAGGATGGAAGACTGGTTGAGGATATCAAGGGACTTTGAGGAGGAATGCCAGTTTCCTAATTGCATTGGGGCCCTTGATGGCAAACATATGCGGGTGCGTAAGCCGCCGAACTCTGGCTCTCAATTCTTCAATTATAAACAATACTTTTCTGTTGTATTGTTGGCTCTGGCCAACCCTCAATACAAGTTTATAATTGTTGACATTGGGGCCTATGGAAGGACGGGAGACTCTAGAGTCTTCAATAATTCCATTATGGCTCGGCGGCTACGCACCAACCAGTTGGATCTACCACCACCACGCCAACTACCAGGCTCCACTCAAGAATCAGTCCCTTATGTCCTTGTGGCAGATGAGGCATTTCAGTTAACACGCAATGTCATGAGGCCATATCCCCGGCGCAACCTTGACCACAGGCGCAGAATTTTTAACTTGCGCCTATCACGTGCTCGGCGACTGGTGGAGTGTTTCTTTTGCATTCCTTGTGCCAAATGGCGGGTACTCCAGTCTGCCATTCAGCTGAGTGAACAAAATGTTAATGAAGTAGTTAAAGCCTGTGTGGTTCTTCATAACTTCACCAGGATACATGATTGTTCCTCCTGTGCTGGTATTGTGCATAGGCCGGACAATGTGCGTAGGGTGAGACCACCTATCAACCCTCAATGTAGACCGCTCTCTGGGCTCAAAGTGCGTGATATTTTCACTAATTACTTTATGTCACCTGAGGGGGAAACTTCTTGGCAAGAGCATGCTGTATCTATGTTATAATTGTATGTGTGTCTAAATAGATATATTTCTACCCCTTCTGATTCTATGGCTGTTTAATTGCATTGGTAAGCGTATGTTAGTATGCTGACACGGTTTTTGAGAATTGAGACAGAGACTTAAAGTGTGTTAGACAAATTTTTACTTTTTGCCTTTTTTTGTTTTGTTCTTTTTTAAAGGCAAACATATTATTGCCCTATGATAAACTGGGGCAATGGGCCAAATTGGCCTTTTTGCAGATGTGAACATTTTAGAAAAATACAATTTTCACACATATCAAAAAATAACAGAATGCAATAACAAAATTGCTACATTAGACATTTTGAATCCAAAGGAAAAAAGAGGTGGTCTTTATCATCAAAATTATATAAAAAAGATAAAACTCACATTTATTAGGAAGGTTTTCAAATCATATTAATAAGCCACCATGACAGGCAAGGCTACCTTACGCACTTCTGACACATATTACATGTCTGTAAAAAAGACTATATTTCACCGCGCTATACTGGGAAAGTCAAAGGATCAAAATAGACTACTCACTTGATAATACATAGAGAGAGCGTGATATTATTGAGGCTGTTCGCCTTGATTTGGGAATATAGTTAGCTGCCAAAAAAGTGGCTAATTGAATAAGGACAGCACGCCTTTTCTATGCATTATCAAGTGAGTAGTCTATTTTGATCCTTTGACTTTCCCAGTATAGCGCGGTGAAATATTGTCTTTTTTTCCAGACATGCAATATGTGTCAGAAACACGTAAGGTAGCCTTGCCTGTCATGGTGGCTAATTAATATGATTTGAAAACCTTCCTAATAAATGTGAGTTTTATCTTTTTTATATAATTTTGATGATGGAGAACACCTCTTTTTTCCTTTGTATTGGGATTTAGAGCACCAGTTGAAACACACTGGACATCTCCTGGCATCATGCAAAAACATAAGCCGCGGAGACAACATCACGTGTTTCTCAACGCAAGCAATGACTAGCCAGGTCTTTCACCGGGAAGGAACAACCACGGGAAGGGCAGTCTCCAAGGAAGGAAACCACCTATGCCAAAACATGGTATCCATCCACACACAGCTGTTTAAGGGGTATAACCCCTCATCATTGTGGAATAGAAAACTGGCTAGTAGAAGCAATGCCTAGTAAAAGACCATGAAAAAGGGAGGA
This sequence comes from Dendrobates tinctorius, assembly GCF_039654945.1. Classification (NCBI taxonomy): domain Eukaryota; kingdom Metazoa; phylum Chordata; class Amphibia; order Anura; family Dendrobatidae; genus Dendrobates; species Dendrobates tinctorius. The sequence goes on from NW_027361936.1 coordinate 1,357,545, forward strand.
TGATTGATCTCATGGAGATCAACATCCGAAACTGCGGAGACACCATCACATGTTTCGCAACGCAGTGATTCTAGAGCACTGCCCCCATCCCTTATGGTAAATATGTAAAACATGCAAAAACATAAGCCGCGGAGACACCATCACGAGTTTCTCAACGCAAGCAATGACTAGCCAGATCTTTCACCAGGAAGAGCAGTCTCCAATGAAGGAAACCACCTATGCCAAAACATGGTATCCATCCACAGACAGCTGTTTCGGGGTATTGCCCCTCATCAGTGTGGAGTAGGAAACTGGCTAGTAGGAGCATTGCCTAGTAAAAGACCATGAAAAAGGGAGGATGATTGACCTCATGGAGATCAACATCCGACACTGCGGAGACACCATCACGTGTTTCTCAACGCAGTGGTTCTAGAGCACTGCCCCCATCCCTTATGGGAAATATGTAAAACATTCAAAAACATAAGCCACGGAGACACCATCACGTGTTTCTCAACGCAAGCAATGAATAGCCAGGTCTTTCACCGGGAAGGAACAACCACGGGAAGGGCAGTCTCCAATGAAGGAAACCACCTATGCCAAAACATGGTATCCATCCACAGACAGCTGTTTCGGGGTATTGCCCCTCATCAGTGTGGAGTAGGAAACTGGCTAGTAGGAGCAATGCCTAGTAAAACACCATGAAAAAGGGAGGATGATTGACCTCATGGAGATCAACATCCGACACTGCGGAGACACCATAACGTGTTTCTCAACGCAGTGATTCTAGGGCACTGCCCCCATCCCTTATGGGAAATATGTAAAACATGCAAAAACATAAGCCGCGGAGACACCATCACGTGTTTCTCAACACAAGCAATGACTAGCCAGGTCTTTCACTGGGAAGGAACAACCACGGGAAGGGCAGTCTCCAATAAAGGAAACCACCTATGCCAAAACATGGTATCCATCCACAGACAGCTGTTTCGGGGTATTGCCCCTCATCAGTGTGGAGTAGGAAACTGGCTAGTAGGAGCAATGCCTAGTAAAAGACCATGAAAAAGGGAGGATGATTGACCTCATGGAGATCAACATCCGACACTGCGGAGACACCATCACGTGTTTCTCAACGCAGTGATTCTAGAGCACTGCCCCCATCCCTTATGGGAAATATGTAAAACATGGAAAAACATAAGCCGCGGAGACACCATCACGTGTTTCTCAACGCAAGCAATGACTAGCCAGGTCTTTCACCGGGAAGGAACAACCACGGGAAGGGCAGTCTCCAATGAAGGAAACCACCTATGCCAAAACATGGTATCCATCCACAGACAGCTGTTTCGGGGTATTGCCCCTCATCATTGTGGAGTAAGAAACTGGCTAGTAGGAGCAATGCCTAGTAAAAGACCATGAAAAAGGGAGGATGATTGACCTCATGGAGATCAACATCCGAAACTGCGGAGACACCATCACGTGTTTCTCAACGCAGTGATTCTAGAGCACTGCCCCCATCCCTTATGGAAAATATGTAAAACATGCAAAAACATAAGCTGCGGAGACACCATCATGTGTTTCTCAACACAAGCAATGACTAGCCAGGTCTTTCACCGGGAAGGAACAACCACGGGAAGGGCAGTCTCCAATGAAGGAAACCACCTATGCCAAAACATGGTATCCATCCACAGACAGCTGTTTCGGGGTATTGCCCCTCATCAGTGTGGAGTAGGAAACTGGCTTGTTGAGGAGGTTTGTGGAGCCAGTAGTTCCCATGGCAGCGCCTCCTGACCCTGTATTGGTTAAAGGTAATTTGGAGTATGAGGTAGAGAAAATATTGGATTCTCGTTTGGCTAGCCAGAGACTCCAGTACTTGGTCAAATGAAAGGGTTATGGCCAGGAGGATAATTCTTGGGTCTCTGCTTCTGACATTCGTGCCAAAAGATTGGTTCATGCTTTTCACCGGGCCCATCCTGACCGGCCTGGTGGTGTGGATGAGGGTTTGGTGACCCCTCCTCAATGGGGGGTACTGTTGTGAATTCTCTCTCTGGCTTCCCTCAGGTGATTACTGAAGGTAATGGAGCTGGTCAGATTGACAGAGGGATTGTGAGTTCTCTCTCTGGACTCCCTCTGGTGGTTACTGGAGGTAGGGGAGCTGATCTGATTGACAGAGGCTTGCCACCTGATAATCAGGAAGACGATTGGAGATCTGGGGTTTCTGATCGGGATTTAAGACAGCTGACTCCCTCTATCCCTGCTGGTGATTTTCTTCCTGTTCCTTCTGAGGTTTAATGTCTCCTGCTCTTTCCCTGCATGTTCAGCTAAGTGGTTCATTTGTTATTCTGTTTGCATTTCATCTGGTTTTGTTTATCTCTGCGGGTCAGCCAGCTCCAGGTGGGGCTGTGCTGAATCACCGCCCATATGTTACTGCATGTGCCAGTTTGTTTTGTACCCTGCAATATTGGCCTCTTTTTGCTTTGCTTTCAGAATATATTAGAGTGCTGATATAGTGGGGGCGAAGTCATGCAACTTCAGTGTTTTTGTGCATCAGACATGTTGGACTTTTTGCAGGGCTTTTTGCATGATTGCAGACAGTGTCTTTCCTTTTCTGTCCTATCTAGTCACCGACAATATATGTTTGGGGGCTATCTATTCCTTTGGGGCTCTGCTCTGGGGCAGTTTAGATTTCCCCTTTCTTGTTTTAGGCTTAGTTAGCTCTCCGGCTGTGCCGAGGCGTCTAGGATCATTGTAGGCACGCTCCACGGCTACTGCTAGTTGTGTGGACAGTTTTTACAATTTCTTCTAGTACATATCAACACACTGAAGCTTTGATTTTCGTATCACACAAGGGAGTTCGCTCCTTAATGTTTGGATCTACTACTAGCTCTATGGACCTAGATGGAGTGATATGGCTTTGGATCAAAAGAGAACAATATCAAGCAAATTTTTATGCTGCATATTTTCTCTCCATATTGGTTATGATAATCTGATGATTTTATGCTAATTATATAAATATTTTGTACAATTGTATTTGTATACAGTCAAAGATTGTATGATATTCTGTATGTATTAGCATATGGAGATTCATGTAGCTAAAATTATGTTTGATTTTGATCCTATTACAGGTTATTGATGTGGTGATGTGGTCACCTACATTGTTATTCTCCCCCTTTATTTATCATATGGGGGCGTCTTGAGGTATAATTCACCTCGATAATAATAACTATAGTAAATGGATTTTGATAATTTTTTTGACTATATAGGCATGGTATTTAATCCTCCTTGTCCCCCCCATTTATTTATGTGTTGTCGGCTTTATATAGGGGTGGATTCAAAGTAAAGCCTATTTTCATTGTAATGTCCATAAAGAAGAAACATAGATATCCTCCGTTCCCACAGGCTTGAGCGCGCACCACGCATGCGATGTGCTGCGGCGGGGCGGCTGGTGCTCTATGGGGCGTCGCGTCGCATGGCAACATGCCCAGTCACATGACCGGACCATGTGACTCTGTGACGCGCGTCTTGAGCGCCGCCTCCCTTGCCGCGTCACAACATGGAGGTGACGCGTCGCACACAGCTGTGGGCGGTCAGTGATCCATGCAAGGGCTATATTAGGAACCAGATATGTTGCTTACTTACCTCCTGATGAAACTGCAGAGGCGGTGAAATGCGCTTCGGGGTGTGTTATAGGTCCCCTCCACCTGGGTGGCAGCATGACTACAGGTACACTGGTATTTTTTCATATGGCGATTCTTGTGTGTGCCTTTTTGTTATAGCAATCTGCTGCATCTTGTTGGTCATCTTTAGGCTGCATATTCAGCACAGCAATATATAATAGACCTATGCTGCGCCCTATTTAGGTGCAGGGTACCTTTATACAGTTCGTCTCTTATCCATTAACCATAAGTTTGCTGATATTAGGGTGAGGTATTTTTCTCCCCTTCTATACTCTGTATTATATTATTAAGATATGGTGTTGTATGATATATACTTTTTAACTATGGTGCAATCAAAAATTTTATATATTGGGATCATGTCCCTTCGTTTTTCTCTTTTGGTATAGTGTTCTATAAGTGAAGGGATTATTATTGAATAGAATTTGAGGTTTATATTTGTTTGGAATCTCGTCTGCATCTGCTTAGTTACCAACCTCTCTGGCTTTCTTTGACTTAGCTTGGGCCTGCTATCCTCCTTGGTGCCCATTCACAACAGGATAGCCTTGCAGCGCTGGGGTCCTGGGTTCAAATCCCACCAAGGACAACATCTGCAAAGAGTTTGTATGTTCTCCCTGTGTTTGCGTGGGTTTCCCCCAGGCACTCTGGTTTCCTCCCACATTTCAAAGACATACTGATAGGGAATTTAGATTGTGAGCCCCATCGGGAACAGCGATGATAATGTGTGAAAAACTGTAAAGCGCTGCAGAATATGTTAGCGCTATATAAAAATAAAGATTGTTTTTATTATTATAACTAAGTTACCGAATGCAGCTTTGAATAACTTGAAAGGCACAGTTTTTAAAATGGGTCTTGTTGCAGATATTTTAATCTTTTTCAATAACATAAAGTGCAATGTGTCACGAAATAACATTTTCAAAATCATTAGGAAATGTAAAACCATTCTAGAGCTACTAGCATATAAAGTGACACATACCAAATTTGATCAATTTGGCCTTGTTGGGAAGTTTAAAACTGGTTTTAGTGGTAAGGGGTTAAATCTTATGTTTTGTCTAACCCAGCAAATACCTTGGTGTCTTCTGTATTAGAACAATTAATATTATGTCACATTTTGCTAGCATAATGAGTGTCCATTAAAAAGGAAAAATAAAAATATAACCTCAATGATGGCAGCATTGTTAATTGATGTATGCTGAATAATCTATAAATAGGTTGGTAACATACACAGATAGGGGAGACTACATGAATATACATTCCAAAATAAGACAAGTTTGCTTCTCATTGCATGTACTGCATGAGATGTGTTCCTCATTATGTATTTGACATTGAAGATCTCTGTGCAGGTCTCTTTGTGTTCTGAAATAGCCACAGATCTAAGAGAAAATATAAATAATTGTGTCATTATTATACAGTGCATAAGATCCATACATGAAAAGAAATGAAAAATAATTGAGCTATACTTACCTTCTGACATATAAGATGAAACATAAAGCAGACAATCATCACTTTCATGTGATACCACTTAGAAACAATATTAATTATATTTGAGAGCAAGAATGAGTTTACAAAGGCAGAGAGCACATAATATCTGCCATAAGCAGATGACAGTTTTATGTAGTTTAAATTAACATTGTGAATTCCATTTCACAAATAGTATTTGACTAGGTGTATGTGTTTTACATGTAGTGACTACTGTGTGAAAGTTTTAAAGGATTGATATCAAAATAATATTGCTTTTCATCCTAAATGTCTATATATTAATTTTAGTAATGTAATATTTTTTCTAATTAGTGATGGTCAAGCGTGCTCGATACTTGATCGAGCATTTGGGTGGTTGATTGAGGACCGAGCAGGTCTGGGTATTGCATGTTGCTTGAGTGCTCGGGTCCCTGAGCTGCACAGCACTGAAGCCGGGAATTTTCTCTCTCTCACTAGGAGAAGAGGCGCTCTACACCTAAGTCAGATTTGTCTGCGGCCGCCAGACCAGAAGTGCGTCACATCATGTCATGATGCCATGTGGTAACGTCACGTGGGTAGTGACAAGGCACTGTGAGCACACCAGGGTTCACCGGAGCAGAGTTGCCATGGTCTCTTTCTCTCATTGGCCGTTGCATAAAACTCTACTAAAAAAAAAAGCTTGACTGCTTCATTGACATACATTATGCTTGTTACTCGAATCGAGCACCCATGCATTCCAAAGTGCACAATTCGAGTACTGAGCACCTGAGACGTTTACTGGGCACTCATCATTAGTCCCTATCCTTGCTTCTCCAATTTAACCACTTTAACTTATTTTTTACCTGTTTCCATTTTGATGATGCTTTACTTGAGAATCTCCTGTGCATGCTTGGAAAATCACACGGGATGTCATCAGTGACATCATTTCAGGGCTGGGCTAGTCCCTGCTGTTCTGAGAATGTGTCGGTTGTCAATTCTGATGTATGCTCAGTATGTGCTCACTGCTGACTATGCAATATGTTTCTTAGTGCACAGTGACAATGCGCTCACTTGCCATCTCTAATTAGAAGCGATGGGCTAGCAACAGAGCACACTGTCAGTGCACATTGTAGGGAGATTACTCAGTGAGCAGAGACCAGTCTTGTCCCAGAAAACTGATGTCACTATAATAATAGTTAACAATTTATTTTTATTAATTAATAAAATACCCAATTAATGAAAATGATAAATTCAATATTAATATTTGGCGGGACCACGCATTGGCTTCAAAACAGCATCAAAGCATCAATTCTTCTAGGTACAATCAATTGCATGTAATCAAGCAGCTTGGTGACTCAGGGGTTACCATTGTAGCCTTGCAAGACAGTAGTCTTGGACTCAAATCTCCCCAATGACTACATTTTCAATGAGGGCAGTGTTGATGTCTTTAAAGCACCATGGAAATTAATGGCATAATATAAGCGAGTCAAATAAGTAGTTTTTGATGGAACTTGCAGTTAGGTTGTTCCAAACATCTTGGAGATGTAACAACAGATCTTCTTGTCTACTCATTTAATCCCAGACAGACTCAATGATTTTGAGATCATTCCTATAGGCCTACTTATCTATTATTCAATACCATCAGGGAGACATATGATTTGCTCTAAATGTATTCTGCAGCAGGACAACAAGCCTAAATGTACAGACAATGTCATTAGTAACTACTTTTGGTGCAAAGAAAAACAACAAGAAGTTTTGATATGGCCACCACAGGGCTTTTGATCTCAACATCATCAAATCAATCATATAGGACATCCTAAAATCCATGCTACCATATTTGCTCTCCTACAAAGCTCAGCTGTTAAGAGGGCTTCATCGGAGAACATAATTTTTTCTGTATACTGTAATTCTAATGCATTGCAATATTTAGAACAAACATTCAGATGATCACAGGTTCAAGTTCTGTAGGGAGACTTAAAAAAGTAAAAAATAGAAATAACAGTTTAAAAAATATGATTTTTTTAAACCCCTTTTCCCCCAAGGTTGGTGTGCTGGTTTGCACGTTAATGACCAGTTTATAACACTAATCCCATATACCGCTACACAGGATAACGAAGAGATCCCAAACATGATAAAAAAATAATTTTTATTTCAAATGAATTAAAAAACATATATAAAAGCAAAATGGCGTATATAGGAGACGCCAGAGCACAAAATTACAAAAATACAATAATTATTGCAATAAGGCACTTATATCATTATCACTCCATAAGGCTGGTTTCACATTAGCGCTTTTGTGCGCAGCGCATCGTGCGCACCCGTGCGCATGCGCACTGCGCACCTATACTTAACATGACGTGCGCATGGTCTTGCGCATACTTGCGTTTTCGTGCGCATGCGTTTTTTTGTCTTTTGCGCCAGGCGCGCCAGACGCAACATGTTGCATTTTTGGTTCCGCCCTGTCTCGTCAAAAAAACGCATGCGCACGCTTGCGCACGGAATGCGCAAAAACACCACATTGGAGCCTATGGGAACGCATGCGTGCGCATGGTCTTGCGCACGCTTGCGTTTTTTTGCGCATGCGTTTTTGAGTTAAACAAGTCTAGAATGTTCTCTAGACAATGGAAAAAACGTCACACTTAAAAACGCATGCGCATAAAAAACGCCAACGCATGCAAAAAACGCATGTAAAACGCAAACAACGCTGCGTTTTTTTTACACATCAGCGTGCGCATGACGTTAAAAAAACGCACGTTTGTTTTGCATTTTTCTTTGCGTTTTTTATGCGCCCGATGCGCTGCGCAAAAAAACGCTAATGTGAAACTAGCCTAACACATATAAAAAAAGTTGAAATTTATATTGGCAAAAAATGTACTCAATATTATAAACTCAATAGAAATATTATAAAACAGCAGTGCAAAAATTGATATATGCTGAAAAAACGCATATATAATAACTCTTGCTCCAATGCACTAACAATATCACATGCGCTATATTTTCAGAACACTGCCTGACCTAGATGTATATATCTCAAAAAGATGCCCATAAATATATGGAGTACGATGGAAAATACCAATAATTAGTGTAGAAAAGTGCCTTATTAATAAGACCAATAGGACTGTCAGTAAAATCTAGGCTGGCAAAGAAAAATAAATAAATAAATCAAAGTCACATGTAAGGTAACATAGACCCACTATATTGCAAAGGGAATCCAGGCTGACAATAAGCAATAGATAAACCAGAGTCACATGTAAGTTAGCATAGACCCTCCATATCATGAAGGGAAATCCCGCAGCCCTTAAATCATACCAGTCCAAGGTATATTCATTAATATTTACCAGTGTATGTAGGTTCCCGCGTTTCACCGCCAGCTTCTTCCAGGTGGCGTGTCTTAAGGTGAATAGCGGCAGGTTTAAATATGAGCGCTGTGTTGACAAGAACCAGTCAGCTGTAGCGGCGCATGAAGCCCTAGCCCCTCCCCCTGTGACGTACTTCCTCACAGTGCTCTATGACACGCAAGCTGTACCCTGCGTGTCAGTGTCAGAGCATCATAGGAAGTGACGGGGCAGTGGATAAAGGCGCATGCGCTCCAAATGGAGCCTAATCTTGATAAACAGCACTAGATGCATAGATCAAACCCCTAAATAATCCATATATATATAATATCTCATTATCATATCCATCTATATGGTAAGATGACACATCCAACTATTACATTTAAAAGAAAAGAAAATATATGCATGTCCTAAACATATTAAAAGTGACAGTGCAAAATTAGTCCATCATTATATGTTAAAAGACCTATATATGTATCAGGGACCTGTTTAAAGTGACAGTGCATGAATAATCAATCTGATCCCCACCAGTGTAATTATTAACATCAAACCTTATAATATTATAGAGAATTATACAGTGCGAATATTAATTTAATAAAATAAAGTGACAGTGCTAATATTTAAAATAACAATATTTCAATAAAAATATCAAATTCAATATTTATCATTAATTGTACAGAGCAAAATATTAAATATTAAATTTACTAAAGTGCATGTGCTTATATTAGAAGTGAAAATTATTAATAAATTTATACCATTTAATAGTGTACTAAAATGCATTAATTATACCGAACTACAGTGACCAGTGATGAACTCTACATTTACCATATAATAAAATTACATAACATATGGATAGATAATTCAAAAATTTCCATAACATATGAATAAATAATTCAACAACCAATAAATAATAATATAATAATAAAAATAATAATTGATGAATAAATAAAAATAAACAATAATAATAAACAGGGGAAAGATAAGTCTTGCTAGTAGTATTCAACTTCAGGCCATGATCTTGTACCCGAAAACAACAAGTCCCAGGTTGTAAACATCAAGTCCAAAACTGTAAGCATCAATGACCGGAACCACCGCTCATATGCTAAAAATAAATTAACAATGTTAATAACTATAAATATAACCAAATTAAAAACACCCTAATAAACCCTCACCCATAAAAAAGGATGACAGTTACAAAAATGCAGAAAAACCCATATTTTCATTTAATCCATAGGGATTTAGAGTACCCAGATGGTAAATCCAGCGGCATTCCAACTGAGAAAGAGATTTAAAAATGTCACCACCCCTAGTACCTAAATTAACCTGGTCAATGGCCCTAACCCGCAAACCTCGGGGATTGCAGTTGTGATACCTTTTGAAGTGCCTAGGTAATGTCTTCAACAGGGCAAAATCGTCAATGGTAGAGACGTTGATGACCAGGCAAATTTTTACTTTTATGAGTTAATAACTCTGGAATGGATCCTGCTGATTCTGAGATTTTTTTAGTGACATATTGTACTTCATAATAGTGGTAACATTTCTTTGATATGACTTGCATTTATTTGTGAAAAAAGCAAAAATTTGGCAAAAATTTTAAAATTTCACAATTCTCCAACTTTAAATTTTCATGCCTTTAAATCACAGAGATATGTCACACAAAATACTTAATAACTAACATTTCCCACATAACTTCTTTACATTAGCACTATTTTGGAACCACCTTTTTTTGTTAGGAAGTTATAAGGGTTAAAAGTTGACCAGCGAATTCTTATTTTTACGACAACATTTTTTTTAGGTACCACATCACATTTGAAGTCACTTTGAGGGGTCTAGATGATAGAAGATACCCAAAAGTGGCACCATTCTAATGACAGCATCCCTCAAGGGGCTCAAAACCACATTCAAGAAGTTTAGGTGCTTCACAAGAATTTTTGGAATGTGGAAAAAAATAAACATTTGACTTTTTTCCCCAAAAATTTACTTAAGATCCAAATTGTTTTATTTTGACAAGGATAACAGAAAAAAATGGACCCCAAAATTTGATGACTAATTTCTCATAAGCATGCTGATACCCCATATGCTGGAGAAAATCACTGATTGAGCACACAGCAGACCTCGGAAGGGAAGATGCACCAATTAACTTTTTGAATGAAAAGTTTGCTGCAACAATTGGCGGACGCCATGTTGCATTTGGATAGCCTCTGATGTGCCTAAACAGAGAAAATCCCCCACAAGTGACACCATTTTGCAAACTAGACCCCTCAGGGAACTGATCTAGATGTGTGATGAGCACATTGAACCCTTAGGTGCTTCACAGTAGTTTATAAACTTGAGTTGTAAAAAAATGTAAAAAAAAATCAAATTTTCCACACAAATATGTTTTTAGCAGAAAATTTTGCATTTTCAATAAGGGTAACAGGAGGAATTGCACATACAATTTGTTGTGCAATTTTTTCCTGAGTAAGCCGAAACCCCATGTGTGGGAGAATACTACTTTTGAAGCACAGTGCAAAACTCCGAAGGAAAGAGGCACCATGTTTGAGTTCAGATTTTGCTGGAATGGTTTGAGGGTGCCATGTCACACTGGCAGAGTCCCTGAGGTGTCAGAATAGCACAAACCCCGTATATGAGAACTCATGTTACAAACTACACTCCCCAATGATTTGGCTTTTTCCACTGATGGAGCTGTATGGCAGCTTGTTTTTTGTGGTCCAAAATGACATTTACAGTGGTACCATGTTTATTTATATCTGTCTTTTTGATCACGTTTTATTCCACTTTTTGTTCTGCGGTATGATGATAAAGCATTGTGTTTTGCAATTATTTTTTATGGTGCTCACTAAAGTAGTTAACTAGTGGGAAAGTTTTATAGGTTGGGTCGTTGTAATATTTATTTAGAGACACAATATCTTTGGATTTTTTTATTATTATTTGTGGGTAGTGTTGAGCATTCCGATACCGCAAGTATCGGGTATCGGCCGATATTAGCGGTATCGGAATTCCGATACTGACTTCCGATACTTTTGTCATATCGGATACCGGAATCGGAATCGGAAGTTCCCATCATGCTATGAGCCTGCTTGCTTTGATTAAGCCAATGGGAATCCTCCGAAGTGTGGGCACATCCTGTTAGGCATGTAGGCATGTTAACTATTGGCATGGCTGTGATTGGCTGCCGAAATGATGTCATGATGCACTATAAAAGCCACCGCAGCCGCCATTTCTGGTTCACTCTGCTGTGAATTCAGTTAGGGACAGGCTGCTGTAGAAGACTGTGAGGGACAGTTAGAAATAGCGATTCCACCAAACATCTAGTGCTTTACCCAGGCTACATAAACCACCACTGTAGCCTTCTTTGCCCTAGCAGCAGTGTTCACAGCTGTCTGCAAGGGCTGTGTGAGTGCAGCTCACGCTGTGGAGTGAGTTCTGCAGCCACGTCAGGCTGTAGGCCACCCAGTGTGATCACTGCTGCCTCATACGTCTTTTAATTTTTGAGCTGCATTTTTTACATAATTTCAATCTAGTGTGCTTCCATCCGTATCCATATACGTTGGTTGCAAACACTAGTAGTAGACAGCGGAGCCTTTCTGCAGCCTTTCAGTGCTAGTGTCCACTTTGCTGCACTGTTCACGGCTGTCTGAGAGGTCTCTGACTGTGTGTGAGTGCAGCTCACGCTGAGTAGTGTGTCCTGCAGCTACGTCTGGTTGTAGGACGCTTAGCGTGTCACTGCCTCACACATTTTTCTTTTATTGCAGCTCATTTTTTCTTCTATTAGTGTGCATCCATCCGTCTCCATCTACGGTGGTTGAAAACACTATATAGGAGTACACAGCGGAGCCTTTCTGCAGCCTGTCAGTGCCAGTGCCCACTTAGCTGCACTGTTCATGGCTGTCTGAGAGGTCTGACTGTGTGTGAGTGCAGCTCATGCAGAGTAGAGTGTCCTGCAGCTACGTCTGGTTGTAGGACGCTCAACGTGCGTCACTGCCTCACACATATTTGTCTTTGAGTGCAGCTCATTTTTTCTTCTCCTATTAGTGTGCATCCATCCGTATCCATCAACATTGGTTGGTTGCAAACACTATATAGGAGTAGATAGAGGAGCCTTTTTTTCTGGCTTGTGCCCTGCCGGCGCAGCCAGATTAGTATTACCCAATTTTTTTGGAGCCTCATCTTTTGCATTGTAGGTTACCTGCCTGCATTGTAATAGCTCCAAAAAGTTGGTGATACTATCAGTTTCAATTCTTTGTTCACATACTTTGAGTTTGTTTCCAACAAAGAAACCACAAAAAAAGTTCACCAAACACAACATTTGGAACTTGTGTAGGCCACATCAGCTCCTATTAAAGTGTAGTCCACACACACACACTTCATACAATTAGTGTTTCTTGTACCTGTAACCAGCTGTTCAGGAATAAGCACACTAAGGCCCCCCTTTGTACTTTTCTGCCTATCTTAAGCAGTCTGGCAAGATGAAGAAGGCAGGGAGTAAGGCGCGTGGGCGTGGGCGTGGAGTTTCAGCAGGGAGAGGATGTGGGGATTCTGCAGGGAGAGGACGTGGGGATTCTGCAGGTAGAGGACGTGGGGATTCTGGGCCTGCTGCGGGCACCAGTGGATCAGCATCCCCCAGTTTTAGCAGGCAACAGTCCTTTATGCGCAGCTTTGTAGGACCTCAACGTACCCCACTGCTGCGGGAGGAACAAATTGAAGCCGTTGTCGGATGGATGGCAGCTAACACATCGACTTCAATTACTTCCACAGCCTCTCAGGACCAGAGCACCGAAGAGCAACCATCTGTCTCTTCACCACCTGCCAAAGTGCCCAGGCAGTCAGAGAGACATGGACAGGAGCCATCACAGTCTCTACTTCTGTTCTCGGAATCTGTTGGCTTGGAAAGAGGGGGCCAGCCAAGCAGCATTCCTGAATGTGAAGAAGAGGGAGTATGCAGTGATGCGCAACTTCTTTGTCCCTCTGAATCTGAAGAGGCGAGTGGGCCAGTGCCTATGGTCAGCACACCTCAGTACGCATCAGATGATGACGAGACTCAGTTGCCACTTTCTGGCGCGTACGGTGCTGGCGAGACAACCCCGGAGAAGCAGCTGTTTGAAGAGGGGAGGGAAGATGATGAGGTCCTTGACCCATCATGGCGTGAGGAACAGGAAGGTGGTGGGAGCAGCTCGGAGGAAGAGATTCCCCTACCGGCCAAAACAGGAGGCAGAGGGAGGGGGAAGACTTGGTTGCCTGTACCCTCCACTTCTGCACCCGTTAGGAGCATTCCTCATTCCAAAGGCAAAACGGGCGCTCCCAAGACTTGCAGTGCGTGGTCCTTTTTTGACACAGCTGCAGATGACATTTGCTTTGTCAAATGCAAGCTGTGTCATCAGATAGTCAAAAGAGGGAGAAATGTCAGCAACCTCAATACCACAAATATGTGGAAACATGTGCGCACCAAGCACGAGTTGGAGTTGCAGAGACACCCTGAAGACGTTGGCCAACGTACAGCACCACCTACCACCTCTTCAGTTCGTGTTGGGGCCTCTTCCTCCAGCTCACACACTGCTGGTTCGGCTTCCTCACAGGATCGCCAAGGAAGAACCTCTGCCACTGTTGTCCGGAGACCCTGTCAGATTCCACCCATAGCAGCACGTTCCCATCCATCACAGCCATCGGTAGCACAGGCATGGGATAAAAGGCGCCCTTACTCGGCAAACCATCCCCGAGCACAGTCTCTGAATGCTGGCATTGCCAAACTTCTGGCAGTTGAAATGCTGTCATTCAGGCTGGTGGACACTGACACCTTCCGGGACTTAATGGCATTGGCAGTCCCCCAATACAACGTGCCTAGCCGCTTTTTTTTCAGCAGGCGAGCCGTCCCTGCCCTGCAGAAACATGTTGAGGGCAAAATAAAACATGCGCTACTAAACGCCGTTAGTAGCAAGGTCCACCTGACCACCGATGCGTGGACCAGTAACCATGGACAGGGACGATACCTTTCCCTCACTGCCCACTGGGTCAATGTTGTGGAGCCGGGTACAGATCTGGAGAGTGGCGCTGTACGTGTTCTTCCAACGCCACGGATTGCAGGACTCCAGTCTGTACACATAGACTCCTCCTCCTACTCAAGTTCCTCAGAAACAGCAGAGCAGGAGCCTGTTACGACCGATATGAGCACAGCCGTGGCCAAACGTCAACAGGCTGTACTCAAATTAATTTCTTTGGGGAATCGAAGCCACACAGCGCAGGAGCTCTGGAATGCTATCAAGCAGGAGAGCGATGTGTGGTTTGGGCCAGCGAATCTCCAGCCGGGCTTGGTAGTGTGTGACAATGGCCGAAATCTGGTGGCAGCTCTTGGCCTAGGCAACCTCACACACATCCCATGTCTGGCACATGTGCTTAACTTGGTCATGCAGAGCTTTCTGAGGGACTATCCGGATCTTGATGCACTGTTGCACAAAGTCCGCATAGAGTGAGCTCACTTGCGGCGTTCCAGCACGGCAAGATCGCGCCTCGCTGCTCTGCAGCGACGATTTGGCCTTCCGGAACATCGCATCATATGTGACCTACCCACCCGGTGGAATTCAACGTTACATATGTTGGAGCGGTTGTGTGAGCAGCAGGCAGCAGTCATGGAGTACCAGCTGCATCAGGCGCAAACAAGTCGCACTGTGCGCCGTTCACACTTCAGCACCATTGAGTGGGCCTCTATGAAGGACATCTGCCTCGTTTTGCATGCCTATGATGAATCCACGCGGATGGTGAGTGCAGATGATGCACTAGTCAGCATGACTGTCCCCCTTATCTGCCTGCTTCAACAAACACTGCAAGCACTAAGGGATGAGGTTTCGGAAGAGGTGGAGGATGAGGGGTCCCAAATGCCATCTGCTTCTGGACAGTCTGCGCTACGTGTTTCCTCACAAAGGCCTAGGCAGGGGACACTTTGTGAGGAGGATGAGGAGGAGTCGATGGAGGAGGAAGACATCTCTCCAGAGGAGGGAGGTACACAAACCTCTACTCCTCAAACAGGGGACAGCGGTTCTTTGGCAGTTGGGAGTCTGCAGCACATGGTTGATTTCATGCTGCAGTGCCTGAGAAACGACCGCCGCATCGCCCACATTCTCGTCTCGGCTGATTATTGGGTGTACACCCTCCTAGATCCTCGCTACCGGGACAGCGTACAAAGGCTCATACCAACGTTGAACCGGGAGCGTAAACTGTGGGAGTACGAAGAGTCACTGGTGCAGTCCATAATGTTTTCCATTCCACCCGACAGCATTGTTGCTAGTGCTTTACAAAGCAGCTCTGTGCGTCGAGGCAGTGGAGGAAACTCTGCACAAAGAGGGAGCAGAGGCAGCGCCGCAGCACAAGGCAAGACCACTATGGCCCAAATGTGGCAAAGTTTTGTGTGTCCACCACAATTGTCTACACCATCAGCGACGCCTCGAGTCAGCAGGAGGCAACGCTTCCGTCAGATGGTGTCATACTACATGTCTTGCCCTGTCACTGTACTCCCAGATGGCTCTTCCCCCTTCAAGTTTTGGGTCTCTAAGCTGGATACATGGCCAGAGCTTAGCCAGTATGCATTGGAGGTGCTGGCTTGCCCTGCTGCCAGTGTATTATCGGAACGTATCTTTAGTGCCGCAGGTGGTGTACTAACAGACCGTCGCATGCGACTATCTTCCGATAATGTTGACCGGCTGACTTTTCTGAAAATGAACAAGGCCTGGATCTCCAAAGACTTTACCATTCCTCTTACAGACTAAATTAGTGGTTGGCAACTGTATCCAGGTCTGCTGGTGTGTTCATTTTTCTACCACCTGAACTATAATCCCTGTGCTTCAACACAGCCAGTTGTCGCTCAGATGTGTCGTCTGCACAGAGAAACACACTAGCTCCTGTGTTAGTGGGGTTCAGTAACGCCAGCTGATCCCCTGCTGTGTGGACGGCAAAGTCACCAGCTCCATCAACATTCAAACCACTACTGATTTTTAACCGTGCCCAACTTAGGTCTCTGGCTCCACTGTCTCTACTATTTCCCCTGGCCTCCAACCCCGCCATCTACATCTCTGAAGTGGCGTCAGCACAATCTACACTTGTTCCTGTGTTCCTGTGGCTCAGTCCCATCAGTTTATCCCCTGATGTGTGTCCGGCAAGGTCTCCTGCTCTGTCCACATTCCCATAACCAGTAGTGGGAATGAGGACAGAGCTGGCGAACTTGCCGGACAAACATCAGGGGATCAACTGACGGGACTGAGCACCAGTAACACAGGAACAAGTGTAGATTGTGCTGACGCCACTTCAGAGATGTAGCTGGCGGGGTTGGAGGCCAGGGTAAATAGTAGAGACAGTGGAGCCAGAGGCCTAAGTGGAGCATGGTTAGATTCAGTAGTAGTCAACAACCTCCATAAAAACCGCTGCCCATTGGCCTCTGCATGCGGCATGTGTAATCCTGGGCTCCAACAGTGTCAGTTGGTGTTCAGAAGTGTCGTCTCCACAGAGCCAAACGCATTCGTTCAAGTGTTAGTGGGGTTCAGCACTGACAGCTGTTCCCCTGCTGTGGAGATGGCAAGTCTCCTGCTGCCTACACCTGCCAAAATCCAGTAGGCCCCAGCCTGCTCCTCGCCTAATCCTGGGCTCCAACAGCGTCAGTTGGTATTCAGAAGTGTCGTCTCCACAGAGCCAAACACATTCGTTCAAGTGTTAGTGGGGTTCAGCACTACCAGCTGTTCCCCTGCTGTGGAGATGGCAAGTCTCCTGCTGCCTTCACCTGCCTAAATCCAGTAGGCCCCAGCCTGCTCCTCGCCTAATCCTGGGCTCCAACAGCGTCAGTTGGTGTTCAGAATTGTCGTCTCCACAGAGCCAAACACATTCGTTCAAGTGTTAGTGGGGTTCAGCACTGACAGCTGTTCCCCTGCTGTGGAGATGGCAGTCTCTCCTGCTGTCTCCGCATTCCAAAGACAGTAGGCCTCTGCCTACACACTCCTATTTCCTGGGCTTCAACACAGCCAGTTGTAGCTCGGAAGTGCCGTCCACACGGAAAGAGACACTTGCTCCCGTGTCTCAGTGGGGTTCTGTAACGTCAGCTGATCCCCTGCTATGTGGATGGCAGTCTCTCCTGCTGTCTCCACATTCCAAACACAGTAGGCCTCTGCCTACACCCTCCTATTTCCTGGGCTTCAACACAGCCAGTTGTAGCTTGGAAGTGCCGTCCACACGGAAAGAGACACTTGCTCCCGTGTCTCAGTGGGGTTCAGTAACGTCAGCTGATCCCCTGCTGTGTGGATGGCAGTCTCTCCTGCTGTCTCCACATTCCAAATACAGTAGGCCTCTGCCTACACCCTCCTATTTCCTGGGCTTCAACACAGCCAGTTGTAGCTCGGAAGTGCCGTCCACACGGAAAGAGACACTTGCTCCCGTGTCTCAGTGGGGTTCTGTAACGTCAGCTGATCCCCTGCTGTGTGGATGGCAGTCTCTCCTGCTGTCTCCGCATTCCAAAGACAGTAGGCCTCTGCCTACACCCTCCTATTTCCTGGGCTTCAACACAGCCAGTTGTAGCTCGGAAGTGCCGTCCACACGCAAAGAGACACTTGCTCCCGTGTCTCAGTGGGGTTCAGTAACGTCAGCTGATCCCCTGCTGTGTGGATGGCAGTTTCTCCTGCTGTCACCACATTCCAAATACAGTAGGCCTCTGCCTACACCCTCCTATTTCCTGGGCTTCAACACAGCCAGTTGTAGCTCGGAAGTGCCGTCCGCACGGAAAGAGACACTTGCTCCCGTGTCTCAGTGGGGTTCAGTAACGTCAGCTGATCCCCTGCTGTGTGGATGGCAGTCTCTCCTGCTGTCTCCACATTCCAAATACAGTAGGCCTCTGCCTACACCCTCATATTTCCTGGGCTTCTACTAATGAAACTAGGAAACAAAAGAGCGCAATAGGGTCTTATCTGGTGATAAATGGAATAAATATGAAAAAAGTCTACTCACCCTTTCCAGAAGAGGTATAAGCATATAAACTCGCCGTCAGCTTGCTGCACGCCCGAAGGTCCACTGCGTGACCTCCAATGCAAATCCTTAAGGATATAAAGTTATTCTCGGGCTTACTGTGCGCAAACCCTGACTGATGCACTCTTGTTATGGGAATGTGGACAGAGCAGGCGACATTGCCGGACACAAATCAGGGGATTAACTGACCGGACTGAACACCTGTAACACAGGAACAAGTGTGGATTGTGCAGACGCCACTTCGGAGCTGTAACTGGCAGGGTTGGAGGACAGGGTAAATACGAATACCAGTGAAGCCACAGGCCTAAGTGGAGCTTGGTTAAAATTAGTAGAAGTCTACAACCGATCTTAAAATTTCTTCAATGCAGCCTCAGCCTGCTCCGTGCTTGTCCCTGGGCTTCAACACAGCCAGTTGTTGCTCGGAAGTGCCGTCTTCACAGAGTAAAACACTAGCTCCTGTGTTTGTGGGGTTCAGTAACGTCAGCTGTTCCCCTGCTGTTTTGATGGCAATCTGTCCTGCTGCCTCCCAATTGACAGCACATCAGGCCTCAGCCTGCTAAGTGCTTGTCCCTGGGCTCCAACATCGCCAGTTGCTGCTCATAACTGACTTTGGCACGGGTACTCCCTCCTGCCCAGCTTGGTTCCAGCCCTGCCTGCTGTTTCCGGGAAGTGTCAATGTCAGTTTGCCACCCCAAGTTGCCATGTCGTGTTGCGGTTGGGTTAGCCGAGGCTAGGGTGCCAGCAGTTTAGGTGCTTCCTATGTGGACTGCGGGTTCTGGTAAGAAAGGCTTGTTCCGTAGTGCCAGTAGGACAAGCACCCCCTGTAGGACTGTGTGATTCGGTAACTGCGGCCAGCTTGCGGCATGCCAACTTTGCTTTTCAGGGGTAACTTCAGCTGCCCCTCCGGGTTCCAGCACCGTCAGCTGGTTCTCGTCAGAGCCTTTGGCCTAGGTGCCTCCATCTCGGTATCCGAGTTCCGGCAACGTCTGCTGGTCCTTGGTAGTGCTTTGTAGCACAGGTACCTCCTGCTTAGTAACCGGGTTCCAGCACCATCAGCTGGTCCTCGGTTGTGCCATTGGCTCTTATTCCTTCTGCTGCCCCTCCGGGTGCCAGCACTGTCAGCTGGTCCTCGCTATTTCCATTTGCTCTTGCAGCTTATGCTACCCCTCCGGGTTCCAGCACCGTCAGCTGGTTCTCGTCAGAGCCTTTGGCCTAGGTGCCTCCATCTCGGTATCCGAGTTCCGGCAACGTCTGCTGGTCCTTGGTAGTGCTTTGTAGCACAGGTACCTCCTGCTTAGTAACCGGGTTCCAGCACCGTCAGCTGGTCCTCGGTTGTGCCATTGGCTCTTATTCCTTCTGCTGCCCCTCCGGGTGCCAGCACTGTCAGCTGGTCCTCGTTATTTCCATTTGCTCTTGCAGCTTATGCTACCCCTCCGGGTTCCAGCACCGTCAGCTGGTTCTCGTCAGAGCCTTTGGCCTAGGTGCCTCCATCTCGGTATCCGAGTTCCGGCAACGTCTGCTGGTCCTTGGTAGTGCTTTGTAGCACAGGTACCTCCTGCTTAGTAACCGGGTTCCAGCACCATCAGCTGGTCCTCGGTTGTGCCATTGGCTCTTGTTCCTTCTGCTGCCCCTACGGGTGCCAGTACCGTCAGCTGGTTCAAGAGGACAAAGAACAGGAAGACAACCACCAAGATGCAGAACAACAAGAGAGAGAAGACAAAGAAGCATAAAAAAACAAAGCAGAAGAACATTAAGCATAAGACTAATACTCTGAGCAAATGATATTATCTTATTTATAAGCAGAAGAAGACTAAGCAGTGTATGGGGGTGAGTCCGTTCCTCCTCGTGGTGCCCCTGGAAAAGGCCTGCTGCTGCAGGCCAAACTGAACGCGGACAAATCCTGTTGTAAATCTTTTGTGACAGGCAGAATGGAAGGTGTAAACTTCTAACTTTTCTAGATAACAACTACAGGAATGCCTGACACAAACAAGAATATGATGAAGAAGAATAGGAAGAAGATGAAGAAGTTGAATATGTAGAATAATAATTGTTGAATAAGAAGAATATGAAGAATGTAAGAAAAGGAAGAAGAAGAAGAAGAATGTAAAAAAAGGAAGTAGAAGAATGTAAAAAAAGGAATAAGAAGAAGAATGTAAAAAAAGGAATAAGAAGAAGAATGTAAAAAAAGGAAGTAGAAGAATGTAAAAAAAGGAAGAAGAAGAAGAATGTAAAAAAAGGAATAAGAAGAAGAAGAAGAAGGTAAAAAAAGGAAGAAGAATAAGAAAGAAGAAGAAAGAAGAAAGAAGAAGAAGACATACATGTCTGGCAAAATATAAATGAGGCTAACATAGTCAATATCTTTGTAACTCCTAACGTCTTTAAAATAAAAGTTTAATTCCTGCTATTCTATTTGATTGGGCTAAACCTCTATGGCTTTAATGTCTCCTCCACCTCCCACAATACATTCTACATTATTCTTAGTTGTTTTTCTTCATGTAGAATTAACCTACAAGGAAAGAAAGGGTTTTTTTTAATTCCGACATTTTGGCCCCATTGACTTGCATTGGTTCCCGGTATCGGAATCGGCGATACCGATACTTTTTTTTAAGATCGGCCGATCCATTCCGATCCGATATTTTCAAGTATCGGCTGGTATCGCTCAACTCTATTTGTGGGTTTTTGTGAAAAATATTTTTACAATTATTTAATTTTGTTTTTACTTTTTTCTAACTTTTTTACTTTGTCCCTATATGGGACTATCGTTTTTTGCAGGCTGATCACTTCTGCAGCATGGAGATGAATCAGCATCCCCATGCTGCAGAAACTGTCAGCTCTGCATTGACAGACAAACTTGCTCATCATGCACTGGGCATGATCAGCAAGTTTGCTAGGTCTGGTGACCTGATTGTAGTCATGATGACTTCAGGTCACCATGGCAACGATCGGGACCCCACATCACGCCACAGGGTCTCCGATCCAAAGGCAGAGGGGCTGTCAGCTGTCGTGTTCGATTGCAGAATTTCAGGGGTTAAAGTGCCAAGAGCGGCCTGTGACTGCTCCTGCCACTTAGTGTCAAGAATCAGCTGTCAGAATCAGCTGACACAAGGTGGCAATCACCCGCACACACCCCCCATGTGCGTGGGTGATCGCGATGATGTAATATTCCGTTGCTGGTCAAATAGGCCCAGGGCACATGGACGGAATATTACGTCTGATCAAGGTGTGGTGGCATTTGTCCCTGGTATATTGGACTATTGGTCTTTGTATAGGGGATTATGTTGTGTATGGATTGCTTATTCTCTTTGATATCTATAATAGGAAGATTCTTATTTCTAATAGAGATTAATTTCTTGGAAGTTTAACCCCTCTCTGTCCTGTGTTTATTACACTGTAGCAAGTATACACTTAGGTTCTCTTGTGATAACAAGTAATCGCCTATGTTAAGACCACGTCCAGATGTTCAGTATTTGTTCAATATTTTACATCAGTGTTTGTAAGCCAAAACCAAGATTGGTTAAATAATGCAGACATAGTGATGTTTTTGTATTATAATTTTCCTCTGATTGTTGGATTTTGGCTTACAAATAAATGATGAATATAGCCTAAGGATAAGGGTATGTTTCCACCGTCAATATCCGGAAGTGCTTTGGAAGCAGCACATGTCCGCTCCATCCAAAGCGCTGCTGACTTTTGAACTCCAGTGATTCTGCATGTGTTCATTGAACTGTGCGGAATCACCGTGTCCTATACACTGTATGAGTGAGTTTCTCTTACGGAGACGGAGCGTCTACGCAAGAAAAATAGACATGCTGCGGTCTGGAAAGACACGCTACATGTCCGGTTACACAAGGATGCCAGAGGCGTCCCTGCATGCATAGTGGAGATGGGATGTCATGAAATCCCATCCAATATGCTGTAACAGCTGGCCACTGCGAGTTGGACGCTGTGGATGTACGCAGTGTCCAACCCGCAGCGTTTACTGACCGTGGATACATACCCTAATTGAACAGTTATTGATTGATGGGAGTCTAACTGCTGGGGCTCGGCTGATAGGCAGAATGTGGAACTATTATTCTCAGAATGGATTGGCATGTACAACTCAAAAACTGATCCATTCATTCAGTCAGTGGCTGCATCCTGCACTTGGCTTTTCCTGGAAGCCTCAAAAAGGATGAATGGAGCGGCAGTCAGATATCTGACCTTCAGCTGCATTTGAAAATGAGAAAAAAAAAGTGTGCTGTCAGGTATAAAAGTTCTCCATTCTTCCGATTGGTGCGGTTTCCAATGGTCGGGGATTCCACCGATCAATAAGTTATCACTTATCTAACCTATGAATAGGGGTTAATTTTTTTTTCACAAAGAACACCTTTAATGTAAACTATCAGAATTGTTCATCACAGTTATAGTATGTGAGCAGTAGATGCGCAGGAGCCACCTATGTTTTACAGTCTAAGCTCCACTATAACATAGATTATAGCTAACAGGTATTCGCATATAGCTGTAGAGTGGCCCCTATAGTCAATTCCTCCTTTGGGCCCCAACCCTGATTGAAGGCATACTTATAAGTACAGTTGACGCATAGTGGATTATTGAATTTAATACACAACTGATTTGTGGTGTTTTATCATGATTTGCTGGCACACCAATGCATTTGGTCTAGTATGGTTTCTTACTTTCTTTGCATTATGATGGCTGATTTTTGTGAAAAAAGCTTTTATCTTACATGCATAACTCAGCCACTCCAATTGCAAAGTGGCGCCATATTGATTTCCTTTCTATCTAATGTTCTTTCACTTCAAATCAGTATTTGGGGCTGAAAGAATGTTTGCAGAATGCAACCTCTGTATATAAATAACAGAATATATGTAAACTGCTGTCTGCCAAAGAAAAAATTGGTCAATGCCAGTTTACATATTAGTCATAGTAGACTATTGGCTATTGGGGACCAAGCAAAACAGCTGAAAAATTATATTAATTTAATATTGAAAGAAATTTGCAATCAGCATGCCAGCCCGGTTGACATTGAAGGACACCTGGAGCAAAGGAGATATGATGTGGACATGACTGCAAGTGACTGGTAAATTATCTTTCAGTTGCTGACTGATATGTTTGAGAACTTATGAGTAGTAGATGGTGGATAGCTATGCGATTGAGCATGGCAACTGCGTGATAGGCTGTAAAGAGGAATAGGAGTGGAGCAGAGGAAAGTGGCCACAAGTTCTCTCCTACTTTAGATCAAATAGACCATTTAGGAATAGAAGCTTCAGGAACACAGATGACTAAATATTCAGGAACACAGATGACTAAATATAAGTCTATACTAGAGCTCAATGTTAGTTAACCGATTTTGCCCCTAAGGCTATTTCCATCTTCATGACCAGGCCAAATTTTACAATTCTGACCATTGTCATTTTATGTGGTAATGACACTGGAATACTTTAACAGATCCCACTGATTCTGAGAATTTTTTAGGACATATTGTACTTCCTAAAAGTGGTAAAACTTCTATATGACTTGCATTTATTTGTGAAAAAAAACTGAAATTTGGAGAAAATTTAGAATATTTTGCAATTTTCAATTTTTTCCATTTTAATGCCCTTAAATCAAAGTCATATCACCCAAAATAGTTAATAAATAACATTTACCACATTTCTACTTTACATCAGTTCAATTTTTGAAACATAACTTTTTTTAGTTAGCAAGTTATAAGGGTTAAAAGTTGACCAGCGATTTCTCATTATTTCATGAAAATTTACCAAACCATTTTTTTAGCTCCATATTTTACTGTGAGGTCTACCTTGGTACATTGACATCTCGTAAGCCCGTGTCAGAGGATATAATGCGTCTTACACCTCATCACGTATTGAAATTAAAGGAATATAAAGTCAGAATAGCAAATGGAAAATCTGTATGTCCATGTATTTCAAAAATTCACCAAAAGAATTTAAAAGACATGTTGGGAAATGTCAGGACAAAGTCATGTAATAGGAAATGAGGATAGTGTAGCATTAAGTTTACTTAAAAATAGCTAGGTTTTCAATACCATTAACGCCTTGCACATATATACTGTATACTGTATATATATATTTATATCTTTGATGTGAGCTTACAGAGGAATGCTTCTGCTCGTCATGCTGTGCATTCCCTTGTTATTTCAGAGGCAGTTTAACAAGGTTACGTTACAATCATCATTTAGGCGATTTATGCATGTACCTGAGCAATAAGAATGCAATGTGCCACTGTGCTTGGGACCTAATGATTGCTAAGACTTCTCCAGATATTGAGAATTTCAAATTGACAATTGCCTATTACTGTTGTGATCTGACATATGAATGGTAAAAGTTAATGTGTTTATTGAGTTATAATTGATCAGTACATTACAAGGATACAATTGTAAACCGTCGAAAAATAATTTCAAAGGTTAAGAGCAGGCCACTGGTTTTATGACTTGAGATTTGCAAGGTATTTTCCATTTATCATACTGTACATTGCTGAACATTATTATTTCTTGCAGTAACAATAGAATGATTCCATTGTGACTAACTGAGATATTGGGATTGAAAGCTAAATGAAAAGCTGGGTACAGCATCAATAGTGCACAAATCTTGCAGTGGCTAAATATTTTGATTTACACACAATGCGATGTGCTCAATAACTAGAAAAGTATTAGTGATGAACGTATCCTTTGAAACTTGAATTCGCCAGTTTTGCCAAATTTTCCTCAAACATTAGATTTGCGGTAAATAATTGTGCACAAATCTGAATATTGTAAAGTTTCTAAGTGCTCAAAAAATGCATGTTGTGCAGAGGAAAGAGAGGACCCTACTGACTATTGTTATTATTATTTTATTCACTATTATAGAGCACTTTATTACATAGCACTTTATAGACATCATTCTTTAAAAATAGGCAAAGAAATGTTTTACCTCACTGAAAGAATCAGATGTAATCCCATACTGTCCTGTCTGTATATTTGTTATTGCATCTTCCCCTGCCCAGGAGCTGTGGCATCTGCGGGCCATATTCCTGTATGGTAAGACATTGCCATTACACAGTACAGGGTTACATTTATAAGACATTTATATAGCAGCATGGTGTCTCAGTGGCTAGCAATGCAGCGCTGGAGTCCTGGGTTCAAATCCCACTAAGTACAATATCTGCAGGGAGTTTGTATGTCCTCCCCGTGTTAGGTGGGTTTCCTCCAGGTTTTTTGGCTTCCTCCAAGACTCCATATTGATAGGTAATGTAGATTGTGATCCCCAATGGGAACAGTGCCAATAATGTCTGTAAGGTGCTGTGGAATTAATGGCACTATATAAGTGATTAACATTAATAAATAAATAACATTATCTCAGCACGGGAACATTTTCTAACACAATCAATTGTGAAATTATTTTTATCCCAAGATCTATTTATTAAAATGTACTTTATTTTTAAGGGGCCTTAAATGACTTACATGACTGGGGATAATAGTCAGGCTCAACAGTCATCTACAGACAAGCAGAGTATGGTGTCTTATCAGTAATGTCAATGTGAAAAACATGCAAATTAGCTCTCCTCTGAACGGAAAAAAATGCTTTTGTGCCATATATCGGAGGCATTCCATTACCAAAGCTTTGAAAAACCATCTAATTCATATATCTCTACCCTGCTCTGCACAAATGTGGAGAAAGCACCCCAGAACAGCTGTCTGAATATGTGTCAATCTTGGCTAAAAAGCTCTAGTAAACTTGCAACGCTCTTTAAAGTATTGGTTATTGACTTACTAGACAGCTGAGCTGCGTCCAGCACATAGCAATAGTAAAATAATTTTCTTTCCTTGAAGAAGAGAGATAGTTTTCATATTTTTCCTAAGTAGTAATGCTAATAAGATTCTATATTCCATACTGAGAACTAAAGTGGCACGTATGGGAAAACTTTCTGTTGTCTGGATGAAAGCTATTAAAGACTTTTGGAAATAGGAAAAGGGGTTGTCAGGGTCATTTTTCAAATTTTTCACATAGTCTACGTGTGAAACTACACTACCATTCAAAAGTTTGGGGTCACCCAGGCAATTTTGTGTTTTCCATGAAAACTCATACTTTTATTAATCAAATGAGTTGCCAAGTGAATTTAAAATCTACAGTAGTCCAGACATTGACAAGGTTTGAAAAAAAGATTTTTATTTGAAATAATAATTTTCTCCTTCAAACTTTGCTTTCGTTAAAGAATGCTCGCTTTGCAGCAATTACAGCATTGCAGACCTTTGGCATTCTAGCAGTTAATTTGCTGAGGTAATCTGGAGAAATTTCACCCCATGCTTCCAGAAGCCCCTCCCACAAGTTGGTTTGGCTTGATGGGCAATTTTTGCGTACCATACGGTCAAGCTGCTCCCACAACAGCTCAATGGGGTTGAGATCTGGTGACTGCACTGGCCACTTCATTACAGGTAGAATACCAGCTGCCTGCTTCTTCCCTAAATGGTTCTTGCATAATTTGGAGGTGTGCTTTGGGTCATTGTCCTGTTGTAGGATGAAATTAGCTCCAATCAAGCGCTGTCCATAGGGTATGGCATGACGTTGCAAAATGGAGTGACAGCCTTCCTTATTCCTTGTACAAATCTCCCACTTTACCAGCACCAAAGCAATCCCAGGCCATCACTTCACCTCCTCCATGCTTGACAGATGGCGTCAGGCGCTCTTCCAGCATCTTTTCAGTTCTTCTGCATCTCACAAATTTTCTTCTGTGTGATCCAAACACCTCAATCTTGGATTTGTCTGTCCATAACACTTTTTTCCTATCTTCCTCTGTCCAATGTCTGTGTTCTTTTGCCCATATTAATCTTTTCCTTTTATTAGCCAGTCTCAGATATGGCTTTTCTGTAGATGATGACACTGGTGTTTTGCGTGTACTATTTAATGAAGCTGCCAGTTGAGGACCTGTGAGGCGTCGATTTCTCAAACTACAGACTCCAATGTACTTGTCTTGTTGCTCAGTTGTGCAGCAGGGCCTCCCACTTCTCTTTCTACTCTGGTTAGAGCCTGTTTGTGCTCTCCTCTGAAGGGAGTAGTACACACAGTTGTAGGAAATTTTGAGTTTCTTGGCAAGTTCTCAAATGGAATAGCCTTCATTTCTAAGAACAAGAATAGACTGTTGAGTTTCACATGAAAGTTCATTTTTTCTGGCCATTTTGAGAGTTTAATGGAACCAACAGATGTATTGCTCCAGATTCTCAACTAGCTCAAAGGAAAGTCAGGTTTCCAGCTTCTTTAATCAGCCAAACTGTTTTCAGCTGTGCTAACATACTTGCACAAGGGTTTTCAAGGGTATTCTAACCATCCATTAGCCTTCTTATACAGCTAGTGAACACAAAGTACCATAAGAACACTGGAGTGATGGTTGTTGGAAATGGGCCTCTATACACCTATGAAGATATTGCATTATATAACAGACGTTTGCAGCCAGAATAGTCATTTATGACATTAAAATGTTTAGTGTATTTCTGAATCATTTAATGTTAGCTTCACTGGAAAAAAACTGCTTTTCTTTCAAAAATAAGGAAATTTCTAAGTGACCCTAAACTTCTGAATGGTAGTGTACATGCATAATCCTAGTGTGTATTCACTGTTAGGATTCTGCTGATTCACTCATATTCAAACTTGCAGCCACGTGCCGATCGATTTATTTTCCACTTGAATAGAATAGGCTACAGCCATTGATGAATCTATCAGTGGCTGACTAGGTCTATGTGTTATATGCAAATAAAGGTTGCACTCTATCGTGCTGAAGCATGTCAATGTGAAATATATGAAATATAAATAGCAATATGGCTTTTGAATATTAGGAAAAATATTTTGAGACGCTTATCAGAAAATTGCTGAGAGAGGAGTCCACATTCACTCAGGAATACTGACATCAGCTTAGGAGAGGCATTCACACTCGTAGAGACTCATTTTTGAGGCCACAAATTTTATGCTAAGCGTCTCAAATTTTTTTTCATAATATTCAAAAGCTGTATTGCTATTCATATTTCATATATTTCACATTGACATGCTTTAGCACGATAGAGTGCAACTTTTTTTGTATATTGTATATGCACCTATTCACACTACTCTGGATGTGCCAGTCAGTTTTTTGTCATTCATCAGGTCTATGTGTAACTCATCAATGGATGTAGCCTATTCTATTCACTCTATACATACCCATAAACAGTCAGGACACTTTGTAACCTCACCTATCTTGGTCAGTTTAACTCATTCATAATGTACAAGGATAAATACTTCATATTTATGGACAATTTAAGCTTGGATACATAATTTTGGCTATATACTTTATAGTGGATTCTGCTCTTTGTAGCGAAACTCTGTTTTGATCCATTTAAAATAGTGTGGTTATGTATTTAAATAAAATAAAAAAAAAATTATGGTTTATACTCCATGCTCCCTTTATTCCCAATTGGGATTTTTTGTTTTCATTATGCTTTTTTGAGATTTGACCTACTAATAGCTTGACTTCATTTGGGAAAATGTGTGCCTAATATTATCATTAGAGCCTACCCAGATTGTTAGCCATTTATGAATATGACAGACATATGCCAGAAGTTTGATTACACTAGTTATAGTAGTTTAGAAAAACTCTACACTTCTACATTAAACACTCTTTGTCTTATCAGAGACAAATATAGCTGTTGAATTGAAATTGTGGAAAATAAATTTGCTTTTCTTTCTCTCACATAATAAATAGCTTACATTAGTTTAACACCAATTTTTAGGAATAAAATGTGCTGCTAAATTGTAAAGATGTGCAACATTTTTGTGACTTTTTGTTGTTCGCTAAAAGTACCATGAAATATTGCGATGGTTTCCAAAGGACCGATATTTTAAATTAGATTTCTTACTTAATGTAGAATATGGAGTAACCTTTGATACCAATGTACGTCTGCTCATATTGGTCAAATGCATAATTTCCTGACAAAGAGTTGAAAATGAGTCTAATGTATTCTGAGTCACAAACCTTTGGTAAATTTGCCACAAAACTGTTAAGTAAATTTGATCCAATTTCTTTATTTTTAAATGACCACTGACAAACTTTAGATTAATTAATATTAAAAGAAAATGGAACCAAATATAACCAAAATTCTGTTATATAACTTATAAGAGAAAAATGCTTCTTTCTACACTTATGAGCCACTTTTCACACCCCTCTTTCTGAACTCTTTATTCAATGTGAAAAACTGCTAAATCCATGTGGCTCAAGATTGACTGCTAGATCATCAATGATCAATATATTTTAGCCTACTGAAGTCTATAGAGAAGGCAGGATTACGACCTTTATTTTATTTCCTATTCTTTCTGCGAAGAACAGTTAGTTGAATTAACCCCTTCCCAACATGGGATGTACACAGGAGCTGAGCCTCTGGCTATCTGCCACCTACATAATACAGCCAGTACCTGATGCAAACATCAGCGCCGGTAGCTAACTCAGATCACTGCTGGTCAACCATATTTACAACACATTAAAACTGCATGCAGAATCGTTTCTGTACCCATCACTGCAAAATCCCCCATATTAAGACTGCAGAATATTATAGTTCTGCAATTGATTACATACAGACAATCAAATAATCACTAGTTCAAGCTTCCTAGTGGGATTAAAATATGAAGTAAAAATTAATAAAAAATGTCTTACAAAAATGAAATCACTAACTTTAAGTAGCCCCCTTTTCTCATTTAAAACAAAGAAATTAAATGAAAAAATAAAAATATTTTGTATCACCATGTCTGTAAAAACTCATTGTATCAAAATATAAAATTATTTTACTAATACATTAAACATAAAAGAAGAAAATCAAAACAACAAAATGATGGTCCTATTTTTCACTAAACAAAAAAGGAAGCACAATGTAGCTGTTAGGAACGGTGGAACGCACTAAATAAAAAAAAATAATAAAGTGCGTTCGCCGCTCGGGGTCCACTGTGCAGTAGGTGTTACACCGCTATGAGGTAATGACAGAGGAGCAATATGGCGGTATGATGCGCATGGGTTCAACTTCACCCGGAGTGTGCAGAGCGGGATCTGTTCACACACAGAGGCGCCGCAACAAAAACATACAAAATGCTGAACCTGTTAGAGACACTGGCCTCAGGTAAATGCACACACGGTATCTGGTCACAGGAGCAGGACCAAAGACAGAGGAGCTGTATCTCTCTAGACCTACCGTGTGTGCGGCGTCGCTTCTGCGAATGCCAAGAAGGGCTGCAACTGCAGCGCAGCGTAGGACACTGCCGCTCGACGACAAAGCCAGAAAGCAAGCGCAATGTCGGACGCTAGCGTAGCGGTGCGGTGTGCACAGTGGCCTAAGGCTCGCCACTGACTGGCGCTGACTGCTAAACTAATTCCCTATCCACATGCGTAATATCAGAGGGAAGGGGTTTTATAATGAGTCAGTCACCAGAACCATAAATTCGTCACCATTCACACATAGCAAGTATAGTCTATACTAGCTCATGGCTGAACGGTCATGCGCGCTTTTTATAGCTGTGCGGGACCTTCCAGATCTCCGAGATGGACCAATGAGATCTGAAGCAGGACCTGGGCACATGACTCCCCATCTCCAATGGAAGATCGTCTCTTGAGCATGCCCAGTAGGAGCACAGAGGAACTTAGTCTCTGGAGCGGTTTGCTGCAAAGTAATCTTCTCTGCAGTAGATAGACAGCAGGAGACCGTGGAATGTGAGGCTCTGGATTCCTGCAGAGCAGACGCAGAAACCTGATGCCTAACAGTAGCACCATAGCATGCAAACATGAAATATGAAAAATGAATTGCATTACTGCATTAGAAATATGAAAAATTGAGAAATCTTAGCGCATAAAATGGCCAATTTATGTGTACCCGGAAGCCACGTCAAGGTGTTTCTTATTTTCCAGGACCCTAACCTAATGCCAATCATCACATAGACTAAAGTCTTCATCTATATGGGAACCTATGTAAATCCTCTCCTTAGACTGAAATCTATATCTCTGTGGTGTGGTGGTGGTGAATGCACTTTATTACCATCTTTATATTATTTTCTGCGTTCCGCCAGCCCTAACACTCACAAATTGTGTCCCAGTCCATCAATGTTGTTTTGTGTACAATGCAGTGTACTCACTTTCAGGTCGAAAGCCTCCGCTGCATCCATGTCCTTTGGTCCAAGATCAGTCGAATATACATCAGCCAGTTCGCTATAACAAATTCAACTTTACTGGACAGTTCAGTTACAACAGCCTTTCAGTTTCAGTTTCAGGCATGGCATCCTCCAGTTCTAGTTTCAGCCACGTGGATTTGCCGTCAGGCCCCACAGCACCCAAGAGATCTGCTACATTTCCCTCACATGTTTCCCCATCTGGTTTCCTCTTTATTGAAGGGAATAAAGCACACGTCCTAGTGCCTAGTTCGGTCCATAGGTCCTGGACATTACAAGAGTGTCAGAATGCTATGTGTGCTCTACGTGCTTCCAGCCCATTGCCACTTCAACCTGAACTTGACACAAACCTTACATATTAACACTGTCTAACTGACTTCAACCCGTAAATGCTTCTCCTGTTTGCTTATGCCCTATGTGATCCCATGATTGGCTGGTAAAAAAAACATTTAACTGTTTCCTATTCTGATCCTATATTGTACATTAATAAGGCCCATCACTGCCTATCCCTAATGTTCCTATCTATCACTAAACCCTAAACTATGTTGTTAACCCACCCTACCCTTGAGCGGGAGTCTACTAGGTTACCCTAGGCATTACCAATACAGTACCCACACAGCAGCAGCATCAGTACTTATAACACTCTCTGCACTTTACATTTCACATTATACCATAAAAACACAATAGAAGCGCATATTAATATCCATACAATTGTTGCCTTCAGGGGAAGGTATATGACAGTCTTATTCCCATCCTTACATTACGACAAGGGCTGCAAAATCACAATGTGACCTTTGAGTTATACTTGGCATAGAAATATCAAGTTAAGTAGACCAAAGTGTATGAATTATGCTGGGTGAAGCCGAACAGAAGAGGACGGAGCATGCAGAAGACCCAATGGTGGATAATAAAGTGGCAAGACAGGTCTGTATTATTATTATTACAAAAAAATTACAAGCTGCAATTATTCTTCTATGAGGTCTTGAATGTCGAAATTAATTTCTCTGCCAAATGCAAGCGATTTGCCAAATTTAAATCTCGGCATATTTGCTCATCTCTATAGGAAATGTTTAGGGTCCACTCTTCTAAAAGTGGAAAACCCTTTCTATTGTTCTTACTAGAGTTTTATGCATTGATAACAATAAATTTGAGCATTGCTAGCTAAAGCCCAGGTACAGACGATTTATGATGGCAAGAACACCTACAACCTAACAGAATCTTATAATGAATAAGTTACAATAAGCAAACATTGCAAAACAATAAAAATAAGGAAAACTAATAGCAATAAGTATGGTGATGTAGGATCTGTTATCCTAGTCATAGTGTCTCCATATCACTTTGGAGACACTTGATCAACAAACAGAAAAAAAAGCTTTCTCTTTCCTCGTACTCAAAAGCTGTGGCTAAGAAGAGCATATGGTTCAGAGGGTCATTAAAAAGCATCAAAGAAGGCAGGCTCATAATGGTAATAAGACGGCTGCTAGGAAATAAAATGGGCATTGATCTGCACTATTGAGTGTGACATTTTAACCGAAGCTAAGAACCAAGAGCATATCTCGCCCTCTTATTCATCTGCTTGCCTGCTTTAGTAAATTGTCTTTTTTTTTCCAACCACTGGCCCCAGAGGTCACTTCATATTAGCTGCCTTGTTAATACTGAAACAATCAATACTTAATCAACAAGTAATGGGATTTTGCAGTCATCCTGTATGATCTTTCAATAAAGTCCTGTATCTATCTCAGCCTATTCAGAGCCTGACTAAAGATGCACGATTGCAGCAGAGAAAGGATTTGATGGTCTGATGCTTTTAGTCTCATCTGCATCTGATTAAGACACCATGCAGTCACTGTCCTTCACCCCTTTGTTCTCCTCTGCCTGTATAATGTCTCCTCTTATAGAAATTCGTCATCACTGTTCAAAATGCCGATATGAATTGCAAACTGAATTCATGTTGACAATTTAGTAAAGCTGACTGTAATAGAGGAATATTTAGATACAAATTGAATCTGATTTTTTTGTAGTCTTGAACCAAATATTGTTAGTAGTATTAGAAATACTGTACATACTGGAATAAAAGGATTGTTGTGGGTTTTTGCGCACTTAGTGGGTAGCAAAATATTGTTTTCTTTCAGTTACGCTTTTAACAATTCTTATTATTTTTTATACTGCATGGTATATTTAAGATTATATTGATCATGTTTTACAGGATATTTTTTTTTTACAGTGTAATTGTCGTTTTAATTTTTATTTAATAAATAGCACAAACAAAAATAAACTACTTAAATTTGCCTCTTTCTCCATCAGGACTGATCATTCATTTTGAAAATTCTCAATTTACAGGTAAAATCTGTATTAATTGAAGACATATTTTTACATTATTGAGATGGGAGATGGCAGTCGCTACTTATAAGATTCTATGTATATGGAAGGGGGAGAAGGAGGCAGAAGTTCTACTTCTAACTCCTCCCATCTCCTACCCCCCCCTACATTGATAGTACTCAAACTTTACACAATGCATTTGCAAAAATGCAGATATTTTTTGCTATTCCCTTTTTGTGAATTTAGAAAAATAGCGCATCTTCTGATCGTCACCATTCTCACGGTGAGCTAGGTCTCCTGGCTTAGATGAGGCCCGGTACGGTTCTGAGCTTGAGAGTAAGGCCACGTGCATAATTTTCCCACGCGTCCTCAGAACCATAACTAAGCAGATTGCAGACCCCTGATCCTAGCAACACAACAAGCAGTAGCCGTGAAGCGTTCCTACGATGCCCTAGATGCTTTGTCACAGCCGGAGGACTAACTAAGCCTAAAGACAGAAAGATGATATCTAAACTGCCCCGGAGCAGATCCCCAAAAGAATAGACAGCCCCCAAGCATATATGGTCGGTGAGACAAGATGAGACACAAACACAGGCAGAAAACAGACTGAGCAAACGGTGGGGCCCAAGCTGTTTAGACAGGACAGGACAGAAAAGATACTGTCTGCAATCACACACAAAACCCTAGAAAAATCCAACACTTCTGATATACAAAAAACTCACGCTAAATTAAAGATGTGTCTGACAGGATATCAGGACTCTTCAGACCTACAGATGACTACCCATTCCTGCTAATACATGTGAGGACAAATGACAAGCAAGAAACGACCTGGAAACCATCTGCAGTGACATTGAAAACTTAGGTAAGAAAGTGAAAGAACTGGGAGCACAGGTGGTTTTCTCTTCCATTCTCCCAGTGCATGGTCATGGAACAAGGAGGTGGAATAAGATTCTGCAGGTGAACAACTGACTACATCGACAGTGCCGTCAGCAAGGATTTGGATTTCTGGATCACGGAATGAATTACCTATATGATGGACTACTTGCTAGAGATGGGGTGCACCTTACGAAGACTGGAAAACATGTATTTGAAAGTCGCCTTGCTACACTCTTCAGGAGACCTTTAAACTAGAACAATGTGGGAAGGGAAGCAAAAGGCCAGAAAATGCCATACACCTGACAAATGCTATTGAGAACTCTGCTATTAGAAGTGGAAAGGAAGAACAAAGACAAAAGAATCTAAATAATAAAGATATTGGAGAAAGAGAAACCAATCACAAACTAAAATGTTTCTATACTAATGCACAAAGCATGGGCAACAAACAAGGAGAATTGGAACTACTAATGCAGGAAAAGAAATATGATGTCATTGGAATCACTGAAACTTGGTGGGACAATATTCATGATTGGAATACAAGGATAGAAGGATACAACTTATTTGCTAGAAACAGACTTGATAAACGAGGATGAGGTGCCGCATTGTATGCTAGAAACGCGTATATCTGCACAGAGATTGAAGCTTCAGAGACTGGGAGTTCTGTGGAAACTGTTTGGGTAAGAATACAAGGACAGAACAATGGAAAGGACACCATTGTAGGCATTTACTACAGGCCGCCTGTGCAAGCTGAAGATATGGATGAACTCTTTATGCATCAAATGGCCGATTTCTCCAAAAAATATGACATAGTTGTCATGGGAGATTTCAACTATCCTGACTTTTATTGGGAATCTCTCTCAGGCAAAACTAACAGGTCAAGGAAATTCTTATCCTCTCTTGCTGACAACTTTATCTTCCAAAAGGTAGGGGAGAAAAGAAGGGGAACTGCTACCTTGGATCTAATCCTTATAAACAGGGAGGAAATGGTTGAGGAGGTAAAAGTGGCTGGGACCCTAGGAGGTAGCGACCATGCTATTTTAGAATTTTGGATAAATAGAGGAGGAAGAACTGTGAAGACTCAGACATCAAGGTTAGATTTCAGAAAGGCAGATTTTAAGGGATTCAGAAAGAGAATTAGAGGGATCCAATGGCTGGATATCCTTAAGGACAAAAATGTCCAGGAAGGATGAGAAATCTTAAAAAAAGAAATTCTCAATGCACAATTGTTAACAATTCCAAAAAGAGGGAAGAATAGGAAGCATTCTCCAGAAGACTGGAGAAGAGCAAATCTTGTTCCTATCTTCAAAAAGGGGAAGAAGGTGGACCCAGGCAACTATAGGCCGGTGAGTCTGACTTCTATACCAGGAAAGATCTTTGAACAAATTATTAAACAACATGTATGTCAGTACCTGGATAAGAATGAAGTGATTAAACAGAGTCAACATGGGTTTGTAACTAATAAGTCATGTCTGACTAACTTAATTTCCTTCTATGACAGAATCACTGATTGGGTGGATTAAGGAAATGCTGTAGATATAGAATATCTTGACTTCAGCAAAGCATTTGACAAAGTATCTCATACAATCCTTATTGAAAAAATGACTAAGTATGGAATGGACAAGGCAACTGTTAGGTGGATTCATAACTGGCTTAGTGATCGGACCCAAAGAGTGGTCGTAAATGGCTGCACATCCAGTTGGAAGAATGTCTCAAGTGGGGTACCACAGGGCTCTGTCCTGGGCCCTGTATTGTTCAACATCTTTATCAATGATTTAGATGAAGGAATTGAGGGTAAACTGATTACATTTGCTGATGACACAAAGCTAGGAGGGAAAGCTAATACTAGAGAAGAGAGAGAGAGAGGATTCAAAAAGATATAAATAAACTGGAGAAGTGGGCAGCAACTAACAGAATGGTTTTTAACAGGGAAAAATGCAAAGTACTACATATGGGCAATAAAAATGAAAAAAGCATATACAGAATGGGAGGAATAGGCCTAAGCAACAGCACATGTGAAAAATACTTGGGTATACTAATAGATCACAGACTGAATATGAGTCAACAGTGTGATGCAGCAGCAAAAAAGTCAAATGCAATTCTAGGATGTATTAACAGAAGCATACAGTGTAGATCACGTGAAGTCTTTCTTTCCCTCTACTCCTCTTTGGTCAGACCTCATCTGGAATATTGTGTCCAGTTTTGGGCACCACATTATAAAAAAGACATCAACAAACTGGAGCAAGTTCAGAAAAGCTCAACCAGAATGGTGATCGGTCTGCAAACCCTGTCTTATGAGGAAAGGTTGCAGGATTTGGGATTGTTTAGTTTGCAAAAGAGAAGACTGAGAGGAGACTTAATAGCTGTCTACAAATATCTAAAGGGCTGTCACATTGTAGAAGGATCAACTTTATTCTCATTTGCACAAGGAAAGACTAGAAGCAATGGGATGAAACTGAATGGGAGGAGACACAGATTAGATATTAGAAAAAACTTTTTGACAGTTAGAGTGATCAATGAGTGGAACAAGCTGCCACGAGAAGTGGTGAGTTCTCCTTCAATGGAAGTCTTCAAACAGAGGCTGGACAGACATCTGACTGGGATGATTTAGCGAATCCTGCTTTGAGCAGGGGGTTGGACCAGATGGCCCAGGAGGTCCCTTCCAACTCTACGTTTCTATGATTCTATGAAACCAGGATGGATGAAGACAGAACTTAAGCACATGCTAAAAAGGAAGAAAGAAATGTTTCTAAAATGGAAAGAGGGAGGCATATCTAAAGAAGAATATAATGCTGTCTGCAGAACTTGCAGGGCACAAATCAGATTATCAAAAGCTGACAATTAATTGAGGCTTGCAGGAGACGTCAAAAGCAATAATAAAGGATTTTGGGGATATGTCAAAAGTAAAAGAAAAGTCAAAGATTCTATAGGATTTTTACAGGATGAAATGATGAAATGGTAAGACAGGATGTTGAGAAGGCCGAACTTTTAAATTCCTATTTTGCATCTGTTTTCTCTCAGAAAGGAAATGTAACATCAACTGTTCTTCACTGTCCAATTAAGGGAATAGAAGAATCCAGGATATCTATAAACAGAGCGATAGTGAGGAAACACTTAGGTAACCTAAATGAATTCAAGTCTCCAGGTCCAGATGAATTACACCCCATAGTACTGAAGGAGATAGCAGAAGAAATTTTTGAATGAACCCCTCTCCATAATCTTTGAAAATTCTTGGAGAACAGGAAAAGTCCCAGAAGACAGGAGAAAAGCAAATGTTGTTCCTATCTTCAAAAAAGGGGAAGAAGGTGGATACAGGCAACTATAGGCCAGTGAGTCTGACTTCTATACCAGGAAAGATCTTTGAACAAATTATTAAACAACATGTATGTAAGTACCTGGATAAGAATGAAGTGATTAAACAGAGTCAGCATGGGTTTGTAACTAATAAGTCATGTCAGACTAACTTAATTTCCTTCTATGACAGAACCACTGATTGGGTGGATCAGGGAAATGCTGTAGATATAGTATATCTTGACTTCAGCAAAGCATTTGACAAAGTATCTCACACAATCCTTAATGAAAAATTGGCTAAGTATGGAATGGACAAGGCAACTGTTAGGTGGATCCATAACTGGCTTAGTGATCGGACCCAAAGAGTGGTCATAAATGGCTGCACATCCAGTTAGAAGAATGTCTCAAGTGGGGTACCACAGTGCTCTGTCCTGGGCCCTGTGTTGTTCAACATCTTTTTCAACGATTTAGATGAAGGGATTGAGGGTAAACTGATTACATTTGCTGATGACACAGCAAATAGCTAATACTAGCTAATACTAGAGAAGAGAGAGAGGATTCAAAAAGATATAAATAAACTGGAGCAGTGGGCAGCAACTAACAGAATGGTTTTTAACAGGGAAAAATGCAAAGTACTACATCTGGGCAATAAAAATGAAAAAAGCATATACAGAATGGGAGGAATAGGCCTAAGCAACAGCACATGTGAAAAAGACTTGGGTATACTAATAGATCACAGACTGAATATGAGTCAACAGTGTGATGCAGCAGCAAAAAAGGCAAACGCATTTCTAAGATGTATTAACAGAAGCATACAGTCTAGATCACGTGAAGTCATTATTGCCCTGTACTCCTCTTTGGTTAGACCTCATCTGGAACACTGTGTCCAGTTTTGGGCACCACATTATAAAAAAGACATCAGCAAACTGGAGCAAGTTCAGAAAAGAGCGACCAGAATGGTGACCGGTCTGCAAACCCTGTCTTATGAGTAAAGGTGGCAGGATTTGGGAATGTTTAGCTTGCAGAAGAGAAGACTGAGAGGAGACTTAATAGCTGTCTACAAATATCTCAAGGGTTGTCACATTGTAGAAGGACCATCTTTAGTCTCATTTGCACAAGGAAAGACTAGAAGCAATGGGATGAAACTGAATGGGAGGAGACACAGATTAGATATTAGAAAAAACTTTTTCACAGTTAGAGTGATCAATGAGTGGAACAGGCTGCCAAGAGAGGTGGTGAGTTCTCCTTCAATAGAAGTCTTCAAACTGAGGCTGGACAGACATCTGACTGGGATGATTTAGCAAATCCTGCTTTGAGCAGGGGGTTGGACCAGATGGCCCAGGAGGTCCCTTCCAACTCTGCGATTCTATGATTCTTTCTAGATCAGCACTCTGGCATAAACTGGAAGCAATGCAAAAGATACTAACGTAACAGAGGACTGAACAAACTGACACAAGCTGTAACATATAGAGTATAGAGCAGGGCCCAGCGCTACCCCCAGGAGGGAGTACGCTGAACCCTAGCAACAAAGCAGAAAGCAAAAAAAGACAAAACCAAATTAAATGCAAAGAATTAGCAAAAGAATCACTTAACTGTACCATGCAGATCAGGCAGGGAACAAAAGAACTCCAAATGCTCAAGGAGCAAAATCACCAGCAACCTTCAAGAGCAGCCAGCTCAATTATATGCTCCCAGCCAATAATCCCAGGTTCCCAATTATCATCATCAGGTGGGGGAACTTCCATCAACCTGGTCAGCTCCACTACTCTCAGTAACCACCAGAGGGAGCAGAGGGAGCTCAGAGATCCGAGCAAGGGAATTCACAACAGGAATTGCTTCTTTGTTTGATTTCCATTTCACATTTATTTGGGACCTTGTACCTATTTTTACTGGTTGATTAATTTCACATTCACACAGCCATCAGATTTATATATTATGATAAAATTATTAGTATATAATTTTTTATAAAAATTCTTTTAATTTTTATCTTATCCTAGCACAGGCACTTGTTTTTAGCATCTGTTACTACTTATTGCCATCTATATTAATAAATGCGCACTCTAGGCTCAGAATTCCAGAGGCAACAATACCCAAGATATCCCAGATCTAGTCGCTGCTGGAAGTCTCGACATAGCGGTAAGAAAAGGTGCTGAGGAACATTCGTGGGACAGTGAACTGCAGAGGTGAGCAGTAGGGTATTTATTGTTTTCTTTTCTACATCATTTTATTATTAATCATAGTCTTTATTTTTCAAGCACTATTAATTCCACTGTGCATGTAACGAGAGATTACATACAAAATACAGTGAACAAATTAACAGTGACAAATGGCTACAGAGGGAAAGGGGCCAATGCCCTCATAGTCATACGAACTGCAGGTTATTCGAGCAGGAATCAATAGGTCAAGAGGCTAAAACAGCTCAGGTGGTCTTGAGATGGCAGCAGGATTATTCAAGGCTATTGACTATTTTTTTCTAAAGATGAGCTTTCAGGTTGCTTATGAAGGTTTTTATTGTAGAAGACATTCTAAACTATGGCACTAAATTCCAGAGGATGGGTGATTCTCAAGAGAAATCTTGGAGATGGTGAGGTGAGGAATTTATGGGAGTGAAGGAGGCAAGCAGATCTAGTGAGGACCGTATATTATGTGTTTTAAGTAGTGTTGAGCGATACCATCCGATACCGTGAAGTATCGGATCGGATTGGATCGGACCGATACCCAAAAAGTATCTGGTATCGCCGATTCCGATACCGGAAGTCCCATTCAAGTCAATGGGACAGAAATATCGGAATTAAAAAAACTCCTTTCTTTACTTGCACATCCTGTTCGGGAGGGGGGAAGAGTGTGGGCGGTGCGTGGGCAGACATTGTGTGTGTCTGTGTCTGCGGGCGGGGTCTGTGCGGGCCTGCCAGGGGTCTGTACGGGCCTGCCGGGGGTCTGTGCGGGCCTGCCAGGGGTCTGTACGGGCCTGCCGGGGGTCTGTATCAGCCTGCCGGGGGTCTGTGCCGGCTGCCGGGGGTCTGTGCGGGCCTGCCGGGGATCTGTACGGGCCTGCCGGGTGTCTGTGCCAGCTGCCGGGGGTCTGTGTGGACTGCCAGGGGTCTGTGCTGGCCTGCCGGGGGTCTGTGCCGGGTGCCGGGGGGTCTGTGCAGGCCTGCTGGGGGCCTGTGCCGGCTGCCTGGGGTCTGTGCGGACTGCCGGGGGTCTGTGCGGGCCTGCCGGGGGTTGTGTGTGTGTGCAGGCATCGTCCGATGGGACTACAAGTCCCATCGGGCTATGCCTGCTACAATGACAGTGATTGACACATTAGCCAATGATGGGTAGTTCCATCATCCGGCTAATGTGTTGAATGTAAAAAATATATATATATACATACTACATACATACTACATACAGTGGGGAAAAAAAGTATTTAGTCAGTCAGCAATAGTGCAAGTTCCACCACTTAAAAAGATGAGAGGCGTCTGTAATTTACATCATAGGTAGACCTCAACTATGGGAGACAAACTGAGAAAAAAAAATCCAGAAAATCACATTGTCTGTTTTTTTTTCATTTTATTTGCATATTATGGACAATCTCCCGTGGAGAACAGCAGCATCAGCTGATGCGACCACTCTCTAGGGGCCCCAGGAATACAATGACGGGAGGTAGGTATCCTTCTGCACTGTATTCCTCCGTCACTGTAAAAAAATAGTCCCTAGTCTCACTTTTGGCATTGCTGTGTGAGAAAGTTCCCAAGCAGCTTTTGCCATAAAGTGAGACCAGTGAACTAGTGTGGATCAGGGAGTATATTGCTTGTTTGTTTTTTTCATATTTTTTATAGAGGACACTGGCTTCGTGGAACAAAGTGACAAGTGATGGTGAGTATGTACTCTATGTTTAATGTACTGTATGTCTATATGTATGTATTGTATGAATGCATGAATGTATTGTATGTAGTATGTATGTAGTATGCATTTTGTATGTCTGTAGCATGTTGTATGTATGTTGCATGTATGTAGTATGTACTATGCATGTATGTACTGTATGTTGTATGAATGTAGTATATATGTAGCATGTATGTAGTATGTAGTATGTATGTATGTTGCATGAATATAGTATATATGTAGTATGTGTGTAGTATGTAGTATGCATGTATGTATGTTGTATGAATGTAGTATATATGAAGTATGTATGTAGTATGTATGTATGTTGTATGAATGTAGTATTTATGTAGTATGTATTATGTATGTATGTATGTTGTATGAATGTAGTATACATGAAGTATGTATGTAGTATGTATGTATGTTGTATGAATGTAGTATATATGTAGTATGTACTAAGTATGCATGTATGTTGTATGAATGAAGTATATACACTCACTGGCCACTTTATTAGGTACACCATGCTAGTAAGGGGTTGGACCCCCTTTTGCCTTCAGAACTGCCTCAATTCTTCGTGGCAGAGATTCAACAAGGTGCTGGAAGCATTCCTCAGAGATTTTGGACCATATTGACATGATGGCATCACACAGTTGGCGCAGATTTGTCGGCTGCACATCCCTGATGCGAATCTCCCGTTCCACCTCATCCCAAAGATGCTCTATTGGATTGAGATCTGGTGACTGAGGAGGCCATTTGAGTACAGTGAACTCATTGTCATGTTCAAGAAACCAATCTGAGATGATTCGAGCTTTATGACATGGCGCATTATCCTGCTGAAAGTAGCCATCAGATGTTGGGTACATTGTGGTCATAAAGGGATGGACATGGTCAGCAACAATACTCAGGTAGGCTGTGGCGTTGCAACGATGCTCAATTGGTACCAAGGGGCCCAAAGAGTGCCAAGAAAAAATTCCCCACACCATGACACCACCACCACCAGCCTGAACCGTTGATACAAGGCAGGATGGATCCATGCTTTCATGTTGTTTACGCCAAATTCTGACCCTACCATCCGAATGTCGCAGCAGAAATCGAGACTCATCAGACCAGGCAACGTTTTTCCAATCTTCTACTGTCCAATTTCGATGAGCTTGTGCAAATTGTAGCCTCAGTTTCCTGTTCTTAGCTGAGAGGAGTGGTACCCAGTGTGGTCTTCTGCTGCTGTAGCCCATCTGCCTCAAAGTTCGACGCACTGTGCGTTCAGAGATGCTCTTCTGCCTACCTTGGTTGTAACGGGTGGCAATTTGAGTCACTGTTGCCTTTCTATCAGCTCGAACCAGTCTGCCCATTCTCCTCTGACCTCTGGCATCAACAAGGCATTTCCGGCCACAGAAC
This sequence comes from Dendrobates tinctorius, assembly GCF_039654945.1. Lineage (NCBI taxonomy): Eukaryota > Metazoa > Chordata > Amphibia > Anura > Dendrobatidae > Dendrobates > Dendrobates tinctorius. The sequence continues at coordinate 1,400,859 of NW_027361936.1, forward strand.
TGCCGCTCACTGGTTTTTTTTTCTTTTTCGGACCATTCTCTGTAAACCCTAGAGATGGTTGTGCGTGAAAATCCCAGTAGATCAGCAGTTTCTGAAATTCTCAGACCAGCCCTTCTGGCACCAACAATCATGCCACGTTCAAAGGCACTCAAATCACCTTTCTTCCCCATACTGATGCTCGGTTTGAACTGCAGGAGATTGTCTTGACCATGTCTACATGCCTAAATGCACTGAGTTGCCGCCATGTGATTGGCTGATTAGAAATTAAGTCTTAACACACAGTTGGACAGGTGTACCTAATAAAGTGGCCAGTGAGTGTATGTAGTATGTATGGAGTATGTATGTATGTTGTATGAATGTTGTATGTATGTAGTATGTATGTTGTATGAATGTTGTATATATGTAGTATGTATGTATGCTGTATGAATGCAGTATATATGTAGTATGTATGTATGTTGCATGAATGTTGTATATATGTAGTATGTATGTTGTATGCATATATATATATATTTTTTTTTACATTCAACACATTAGCCGGATGATGGGACTACTACTGTCCCATCATTGTCTAATGTGTCAATCACTGTCACTGTAGCAGGCATAGCCCATTGGGACTTATAGTCCCATCGGACGATGCCTGCGCACACACACAACCCCTGGCGGGCCTGCACAGACCCCCGGCAGTTGGCACAGACCCCCGGCAGCCGGCACAGACCCCCGGCAGGCCCGTACAGACCCCCGGCAGTCCTCACAGACCCCCGGCAGCTGGCACAGAGCCCCGGCAGGCCCGTACAGACCCCCAGCAGCCGGCACAGACCCCCGGCAGGACCGTACAGACCCCCGGCAGGCCCGCACAGACACCCGGCAGTCCGCACAGACCCCCGGCAGCCGGCACAGACCCCCGGCAGGCCCGTGCAGACCCCCGGCAGGCCCGCACAGACCCCGGCAGGCCCGCACAGACCGCGCATCATGATGACATCATTTCAGCAGCCAATCACAGCCACAACAGTGGCTCATTGCATTATGGGAACTTCCGATTCCGGTATCCGATTTTGTAAAAATATCGGTACTCGGTAGAGTTGAGCGAAACGGGTCAAAAAATTTCAAAAGTCGCCGACTTTTGGTAAAGTCGGGTTTCATGAAACGAAACCCGACCCTAGGGTGAGGTCGGCCACGAGCTCGGCGACTTTAGCGCCAAAGTCGCGTTTCAAAAGTTTGTTTTCTTCCCTTTTTCAGCCAATCAGGATCCACGGAAACTGTGGGCAACATGATGACATAGGCAGGGGTCACCACCATCTTTTAGAAGGGCATGCAAGTGATTGGCTTGCTTTGGGGGGCATCACAGGGGGTATAAAAGGGCGTGCACGCCGACCGCCATGTTACTATGCTGATCTCAGAATAGGGAGAGCTGCTGCTGCTGCTGATTCTGTAGGGAGAGCGTTAGGCAGGGAAGAAGATACCAAAAACTGCTTCTGCTGCTAGCAATTTTGCCTGTACAACACACCAGTCACTGTGTGTGCAGTGCAAGTGGAGGCTATAATTTGCTGGATCAGCTGTGTTGGTTGTTAGGCTGCCTTATAAGGCTTCCTGATAGCTGCATTGCTGTTTTCCCACTGCTCTACAAACTGCTTTTTTAAAAGCAATCCAAATTTATTTTTTTTGTCCTGGTGAGGTACTGAGCGTGCATTTTTTCACACCATACAGCGGTGTACTCTCCTCACACAGTACCGTGTAACGGCTGTTATCACGGCCACAGTGAAGATATCTGTGTGTGACTCTGTAAGGATAAGTCGAGGACATGTTCTGTCCTTACAGACCTCCACCTTCTAGTTTTGTCTGGTTTTCAAACAGTTAAGTATATTTGCTGTTTGATCACATTCAAAACTATAGAGAGACAGCGTGTGTCAGTCCGTATACTTAAAAAACACGGAGCTTGACAATTTTATGGACACCGGACTGCGGTGTACGTGCACACTCCTCTCTCAGTACTGTGTAACGGCTGTTATCACGGCCACAGTGAAGCTATCTGTGTGTGACTCTGTAAGGATAAGTCGAGGACTTGTTCCGTTCTTACAGACCTACACTCTAGGGAGATTCCTATTCTGCCCAATTCTATATACACCTTGTAGTTTGTCATACACTAGCCAATTTCTGCCTGTGACATAGCGGTGTGATATTCACTGGGCCTCACACAATCCAACAGTGTCCACAAGTGTGTTCAGAAATTCTACATCTCCCCTGTCCTATAGTGACATTTTTCACACCTACGACATTGAGCCTGTGACATAGCGGTGTGATATTCACTGGGCCTCACACAATCCAACAGTGTCCACAAGTGTGTTCAGAAATTCTACATCTCCCCTGTCCTATAGTGACATTTTTCACACCTGCGACATTGAGACTGTGACATAGTGGTGTGATATTCACTGGGCCTCACACAATCCGACAGTGTCCACAAGTGTGTTCTGAAATTCTACATCTCCCCTGTCCTATAGTGACATTTTTCACACCTACGACATTGAGCCTGTGACATAGCGGTGTGATATTCACAGGGCCTCACACAATCCAACAGTGTCCACAAATGTGATCAGAAATTCTACATCTCCCCTGTCCTATAGTGACATTTTTGACACCTGCGACATTGAGCCTGTGACATAGCGGTGTGAAATTCACTGGGCTTCACACAATCCAACAGTGTCCACAAATGTGTTCAGAAATTCTACATCTCCCCTGTCCTATAGTGACATTTTTCACACCTACGACATTGAGCCTGTGACATAGCGGTGTGATATTCACTGGGCCTCACACAATCCAACAGTGTCCACAAGTGTGTTCAGAAATTCTACATCTCCCCTGTCCTATAGTGACATTTTTCACACCTGCGACATTGAGACTGTGACATAGCGGTGTGATATTCACTGGGCCTCACACAATCCAACAGTGTCCACAAGTGTGTTCAGAAATTCTACATCTCCCCTGTCCTATAGTGACATTTTTCACACCTACGACATTGAGCCTATGACATAGCGGTGTGATATTCACTGGGCCTCACACAATCCAACAGTGTCCACCAGTGTGTTCAGAAATTCTACATCTCCCCTGTCCTATATACACCTTGTACCTTGTTTTACATTACTATATAGTTTGTGGGATTTTGTGTACATTTTTACCAAAAATGAGGGAGGCTGGTGGAAGAGGTCGTGGAAATGGGCGGGGGTTGCCAGCTGGTAATGATGGTGTTGGTGGTGGATCTGATGGTAGTGGCAAAAGCAAAATAGGACCGAATGCAGGAGGTGTTGAGCCTGCGTCATCGTCTGGCTCCACAAGGCCTCGAAGGCTTAGTTTTCTAGGAGTTGGCAAACCGCTTTCAAAAGCCAGAGCTTCAGGAAAAAGTTTTGGCTTACATTGCTGACTCAGCTTCCAGCTCTATCGCCTCCTCTTCTGAAGTTGTAAAAAATAAAAGCACTGAGTCGTCATTGGAGGCTCATGTTCATGAACCACACCTTTCCTTGTGTCCTTCACCCCAGCCAAGATTGAAGGATGACACAAGCCATACAACTGATTACTCCATGGAGCTGTTTTCACATACCATGCCTGGGTTATCAAGTGAAATGGTAAATTACCCTGGCCAAGATGAATCTGACATGGAGTGCACTGATGCACAGCCACTGATAGATGATTCTGCTGGTACATTCAGTCAGAGCACTACATTATCCTCGCAGTGTAATGAGCCAGATTCTGACACTGATGAGACTCAGGTGCCCCTTCCCGCATACTATACCACCATACACGGTGACACAGAGGAAGGTGCACATGACATTGAAGAGGAGGTGATGGATGACCCAGTTGTTGACCCAGATTGGCATCCATTGGGGGAAGAGGGTGCTGCTTCCAATAGCTCAGATGAGGAGGAGGAGCATCCACAGCAGACATCGACATCGCAACAGCTGTTATCTGGCAGGCCCGGAGCACTCCAAAGACAGGTTCCAAAAATCAAAAGAGTTGCTGGACAGCTTGTCCAGACGGTCAAAATAGCACAGCGTGCTAGGCCGCAAAATGTCTTCCAAAGTAGGAAGAGTGCAGTGTGGCACTTTTTTGAACAAAATCCTCATGATCAGGCCAAGGTTATTTGTAAGAAGTGCGCAAAGACCTTTAGCCGAGGGAAAAATCTGAAAAATTTGAATACCAGTTGCATGCTTAGACATTTAACCAGCATGCACTTGCAAGCGTGGACACAACACCAAACCTGAAGTACCACATGTGCAACTGATCACAAAGAAGGTAGTCAGCAACGCTACATTGTTTCCCCCACTGTAAGCCCACCGGTTAGCACAGCAGCAAATGTTGAGGTGTCGTTGCAAGGCCAAAGCAGTCAGGGAATCCCACTGTTATATCAACGAAAGACTGAATCTAGGCCATCAGAAAGAACACCAACTCCATCACCATCATCAACCCTCTCTCAGTCCGCCCTGTCCACCGCTAGTTCCACCATATGCAGCTCTCAAGTCCAGCTCACCCTCCCAGAGACTATGAGTAGGTCAAGAAAGTACTCAGTCTCTCATCCACATACACTGGGTTTAAACGCCCACATTGCCAAACTAATCTCGTTAGAGATGATGCCCTATCGGTTGGTGGAAAGCGCAGCTTTCCGCGAACTCATGGCCTATGCAATACCACGCCTATACCTATGACCTACCCACTTCTTCTCTCACAAAGCCATCCCAGCCCTCCACCATCATGTGAAAGACCGCATTGTCCATGCACTCAAGCAGTCAGTGAGCGGAAAGGTGCACCTCACAACTGATGCATGGTCCAGTCGGCATGGCCAGGGCCGTTACGTGTCCATCACTGTGCACTGGGTTAATGTGGTGGATGCAGGGTCCACAGGGGACAGCAGTGGTGGGACAGTGCTGCCTAGCCCACGGTATAGGAAACAGTTGGCTGTAGGCGTTCGACCCTCCTCCTCCTCCTCCAGAAGCGAAAGCTCGTCCACAGAGTGCAGTCGTACGAGCACTCCATCTGCAGGTGCCACTGTTGCACACGAGGTGTCCCCCTATCGAGCAGATAGTGGAAAGCGTCAGCAGGCTGTGTTGCAGATGATGTGTTTTGGCAACAGACACACCGCGGAGGTGCTGTCCGAGTACTTTCAGCGACAAACTGAGTCATGGCTGGGCAGTATACATCTTGAGGCAGGCAAGGTAGTTAGTGATAACGGCCGAAATTTTGTGGCAGCCATAGCCCTTTCAAAACTCAGCCACATACCTTGCTTGGCTCACACCTTGAACCTGGTGGTGCAGTGCTTCCTCAACAATTATCCGGAGTTAACAGCCCTGCTCCAGAAGGTGCGAAGACTGTGCGCGCACATCCGCCGGTCGCCTGTACACTCCATTCGTATGCAGAAGCTGCAGCGATTGCTCCACCTTCCCAACCACCGCCTCATTATTGACATTGCAACAAGGTGGAACTCCACCCTGCACATGGTTGAGCGGCTGTGCGAACAGAGGCAGGCCATAATGCATTTGTGGGAGGATACACGGCCAGGCACTTTGAGAGCAGACATGGAGTTGACAGGTGTGCAGTGGTCGAAGCTGAAAGACCTCTGTAAAGTCCTTCAGTGTTTTGAGGAATGCACACGGCTGGTAAGTGCAGACGACGCCATCCTAAGCATGAGCATCCCACTTATGCGTCTGCTCATGCAAACTTTGACGCACCTTAAGGAGCAGGCGTCTGCAGCCAATGTTGACGAGGAGGAAGAGGAGGAGGGAATCCTTTATGACATTCAGCCATTGTCTGCTCAGGGACCTCTCCTGGACGAGGTGGAGGAAGAAGAGGAGGAGGAGGATGATGATGCAGATGATTACTTAGGGGAGGAGGATGCATCTTGTCGGGCAAGTGAAAAAGTTGGCGTGGCAAGGTCTGGTACAGGGTTTGTGCGTGACTGGAGGGATGTGGATTTGCCAGAAAGTGCTCCTCCAACCAGCACTCGCAGTGCATCATTGACACCGGGAACATTGGCCCACATGTCAGATTATGCCTTGCAGATCCTAAAAAGGGACCCCCGCATTGCCAAAATGATGAACGATGACGACTACTGGTTGGCCAGCATCCTGGATCCACGCTATAAAGGCAAATTACAAAACATCATGCCACAGGAGAACCTTGACCTAATATTGGCTAATAAACAAGCAACTCTGGTAAACCGGTTGGTTGAGGCATTCCCAGCACACAGCAGCGGTGATGGTTCTCACACGAGCCGTACGGGCCGGGGGCAGCTTGGCAGAGGTGTTCATGGTGCACACAGCAGAAGTGGCGTTGGAGACAGGGGTTTCATGACAATGTTGTGGACTGATTTTTCAAGTACCGCTCACACAATTGGTAATACTGCATCGATGGAAAGTGACAGGAGACAGCAGTTGTCAACTATGGTTACAAACTACTTTTCCTCCCATATCGATGTTCTCCCGCACAGGTCATTCCCCTTTGACTATTGGGCCACTAAACTGGACACCTGGCCTGAATTGGCCCAATATGCCTTACAGGAGCTCGCTTGCCCAGCTGCAAGTGTGCTATCGGAAAGAGTCTTCAGTGCAGCTGGATCAATCCTGACAGAAAAAAGGACCCGTCTGTAAACCCAAAATGTGGATGATCTAACCTTCATTAAAATGAACCATGCATAGGTTTCCAAGGATTTTGTCCCACCTTCCCTTGATGACACAAAGGTTGCCAGAAAAATGGCTTGCTTTGGTCCTCCTCCTATTCCGCGAACTTGACCTATTTCGCCTTTTGCAGCAGCTGAATGTCCCACATCAACATATGCCACTTTGTAAGCCGCCCTAACTGGGCTGTCCCCCCCCCATGGCCAGGGTTACCACCTAGCGCACGAAACCGTGAAAGTGCCGTTGCCCTGGACAGGTGGGTAGGCCAACTCTTGGGTGCGGGCACTGGCACAGGGTCCCTCATAGTGCAATCAAGTGTCTCTGACGGTGGTGGTGCACACCCGCCGTCAGACACACCACCGTACTATGAGGGGCCCAGTGCCAGTACCGACACCCACGAGTGTGCCCCCCTTGCTTGGGCAGGGCCCCAGCATTTGCAATGTTTACCTCTCCCTACTCCTCCGCTGTGTAGTCTGGGCTGTCAAATCCTTCACTGGGAGTGCCACTACAAATTGATTGAACTGAAAGATGATGGTTAAGATGTAGCTATGCCCTGTCCTGCTGGCCGGGCTCTAGCTCCAGATGATCAATGGCTTCCATTTCTTATGGCCGTCGACTCACAAATGACATGCAGTGGTAGTTTATCATCAGCTTTCACAGTTTTCCTACTCACAAACGTGTGACATTCCAGCGCACATTTTTAAATGTGCCCTCTCATGCCAATCAAATAGAATCGCCTATGGCCTGTGGCTTCTGTCTTTTGCACTCCAAAGTTACGTGACAGATCATGATAGTCAGTGAGCACCATGTTTACATCGCTCCCTGTGATAAAAATTTGATTGAGATGAGTAACAGTGATGGAATCAACGGAAGTGCGATACAGCAAGACTTTATTCACAAAAAAATGTTTTCACTGTCTCAACACACAAATTAATTGAGGGTCAGCATTGCCTATGAGAATTGTGACGGAAGTTTTTCCCATGAATAGTAATTCCTAGATTTCTGCAATCACTAGCCTTTATGTCAGTAATTGTACACATCTCATTTCCTATTGCGGAGAGGCTGGACTGTATTACTGAGACAGAAATATATATGAAGATTTAAAAATAACACCAAAAGTATATAGTTGTGTACGCCTCAAATGCATTTCCTTTTTTCCACTTTTTATATTGCTGTGTAATCCATACTGAGAACACGGAGATTTTACATGTTTAAACTATGCTATATATACCTGCCTGAGAACATCTGAGTCTGCCTCCTGATCTATAGACATATATTTTTAATGTGTAAACTAGGCTACATATATACGTGTTATCCGGTGAAACTGTACCCTTTATCAACTTTCTACAATGTTGTTGAATCCATACTGGGCCTGAGAACGTCTGCCGAGCTGTTAAGCAAGCTACAGCACCTGTGGTTTGGATACGTAATTTTTTCAGGAATGACGGTTAGGCCTAACTCCGGAATTGCGGTTGACCTGAACTTACTGGGAAATCATCATTCGCGGGGAATAATCTGAATCCCAGATCCCCATCACTAACGGAGTTCAGCAGGTTATCTGCACCTGTAAGCGACAAAAGCTGGTCCTTTCAGTGTAGCGTGCATGCAGCCCTGGACATGTACGGGAATGCTAGACCTGTTATTGCTCGATCTCACGAGCCAGAGCCTCGCTTATCCCTCTAGTAAGCTTGACGCGTACTGCGGGGACATGCCGGAGTCTCGGTTGTTAACGGAATAAAGCTGAGAAATCGCTAGCACAACTACAAACACACATACCACACCACACACAGAATCGACAAAGCTTTCAAAGTGTGCATCTTTTCTTTAGGTGGCATGGTTGTGTTTTCCCGGGTGGAGTCCAATTAAGCCACAGGCTCCACTCCTGGTGGTGCCCTTTTGGACATTCCTTTAAGGTTAAGCTTTGCAATCATACTGCCCCCGGAAACCAAAAACTTTGCCTTCATGGACGCTGTTTGGAGGTTCGTGGGAATAACGCCGCCCGATCAGCAGTCGGCATATGGGTCGCCCTCCCAGGGCTGTGGGGTACTCGGTACTGGGCCGGTGTCAGTGGGATGTGTCACAGCAGCGGTGACCCGGACGGTGGCCCTGGGCGCCCATGTAAATGGCGTGGTATAATGGTAAAGAGTTTATATAGATAGTTTGACGCCACCTGTGGTGTTCGGCAACATAGATGTTAGGCCGACGCTGCATGCAGATCCTCTGGGACTGATGGTGTTGTGCAGCAAAGATGGTGAAGCTCCCCACAGGTGGAGCTGGAGTCCCAGGGAAGTGTAGATGTAGTGATGGGGGAAAGGCACAGGCGGTGTAGGTGCTGGTACCCAGATGTAGCGGTGCTGGAATAACTGTAGGACACCAGAGCGTGCAGTTCCAAAGCTTTACTCACAGTCTGCAGGTTACACAGATGCCTGCCTCCGTGCTGTGTCCTCCGGGTCAGGATCTCAGCCAACATCCGGGACCAAAATGGAAAGCTCCCTTCCAACACTCCGCCAACATGTACCTTCCTGAACGTCTCCTTTCTAGCACTTGTGGGGGAAGCACTCACAGGACCGTGGTTCACTGAAGCGCCTCCTGTCTAACAGATGTTCCTCAGACTTTACTTGTATGGCAGACAGCTGTAGCCTTTTCCTTCTGGCTCACACACGTCGATGCTGGGGCCTCCAAGCCTTAGTTGGGTACAGAGCATTTATAGCTGCTACTTTCCCCGGTTTCTGCTGCAGGAACGTCAGTGTCCCTACAAACTCAGAAACCGGAATCGGGACCATGCGCTCCAGCTAGGAGTGAGCCTTAACTCTGCTCATCCTCCAGCTCCCCTTCTCATGTCCACACACTTCCCCTTCCCTGCACAGAGTGCCCTAACTTACCTCCTCCCGACCACAGAGAGCAGCTCCTCAGCAGTCAGGTTCAGAGGTCTCCCTGCTAGCCTGGAGTGGGAAATGTGTTGTGTGTTGGTTTCACTGCTAAAGAGATCCTTCGTTGCTCCCAAGCTTGACAACACACTCCCTAGGAGGAAGGTAATGCCACAGTGATGACTGTACTCTTGGGGATGCCACAAGTGCACTGAGGCCCAGCCACTGCTGGATGATGCTGCTGGTACATTGACCCAGACCACTACATTCCCCTCGTACTCTACACTGCCAGAATCTGACCCAGAGGAAACTCAGGTTCCCCTTCCCACATAGTATACCACCTTACACGGTGACAAAGAGGAAGGTGCAGATGAAAGTGCAGGTTCCTTGAGCAGGTGGGGGGGCATACTCATGGGCAATGGCACTGGCACAGGGCACCGCATAGTACGCAAAAGTGTCTCTGCCAGTGGGAGGGCCTAAACAGCCAAGTGCAGTGAGATGGAAGATGGGGACGACAAGGAGTTCAGAGTAGTGCAGGGATTGCCTAGCAAGGAGACTTATGTAATTGTTTTCAATGTTGGGACAGCAATTTTTGGGGAGCACTATACTCTGGTGAATGATATATGGGGCCCACCATACACTGGAGCATTCCAAAGGTGGACATCAGACACTGGAGCAGCATTTACAGGGCCCATTATACACTAGAGCAGTAGAAATTGGGCCCATTATACAGTGGGGCAAAAAAGTATTTAGTCAGTCAGCAATAGTGCAAGTTCCACCACTTAAAAAGATGAGAGGCGTCTGTAATTTACATCATAGGTAGACCTCAACTATGGGAGACAAACTGAGAAAAAAAAATCCAGAAAATCACATTGTCTGTTTTTTTTCATTTTATTTGCATATTATGGTGGAAAATAAGTATTTGGTCAGAAACAAGCAATCAAGATTTCTGGCTCTCACAGACCTGTAACTTCTTCTTTAAGAGTCTCCTCTTTCCTCCACTCATTACCTGTAGTAATGGCACCTGTTTAAACTTGTTATCAGTATAAAAAGACACCTGTGCACACCCTCAAACAGTCTGACTCCAAACTCCACTATGGTGAAGACCAAAGAGCTGTCAAAGGACACCAGAAACAAAATTGTAGCCCTGCACCAGGCTGGGAAGACTGAATCTGCAATAGCCAACCAGCTTGGAGTGAAGAAATCAACTGTGGGAGCAATAATTAGAAAATGGAAGACATACAAGACCACTGATAATCTCCCTCGATCTGGTGCTCCACGCAAAATCCCACCCCGTGGGGTCAGAATGATCACAAGAACGGTGAGCAAAAATCCCAGAACCACGCGGGGGGACCTAGTGAATGAACTGCAGAGAGCTGGGACCAATGTAACAAGGCCTACCATAAGTAACACACTACGCCACCATGGACTCAGATCCTGCAGTGCCAGACGTGTCCCACTGCTTAAGCCTGTACATGTCCGGGCCCGTCTGAAGTTTGCTAGAGAGCATTTGGATGATCCAGAGGAGTTTTGGGAGAATGTCCTATGGTCTGATGAAACCAAACTGGAACTGTTTGGTAGAAACACAACTTGTCGTGTTTGGAGGAAAAAGAATACTGAGTTGCATCCATCAAACACCATACCTACTGCAAAGCATGGTGGTGGAAACATCATGCTTTGGGGCTGTTTCTCTGCAAAGGGGCCAGGACGACTGATCCGGGTACATGAAAGAATGAATGGGGCCATGTATCGTGAGATTTTGAGTGCAAACCTCCTTCCATCAGCAAGGGCATTGATGATAAAACGTGGTTGGGTCTTTCAACATGACAATGATCCAAAGCACACCGCCAGGGCAACGAAGGAGTGGCTTCGTAAGAAGCATTTCAAGGTCCTGGAGTGGCCTAGCCAGTCTCCAGATCTCAACCCTATAGAAAACCTTTGGAGGGAGTTGAAAGTCCGTGTTGCCAAGCGAAAAGCCAAAAACATCACTGCTCTAGAGGAGATCTGCATGGAGGAATGGGCCAACATACCAACAACAGTGTGTGGCAACCTTGTGAAGACTTACAGAAAACGTTTGACCTCTGTCATTGCCAACAAAGGATATATCACAAAGTATTGAGATGAAATTTTGTTTCTGACCAAATACTTATTTTCCACCATAATATGCAAATAAAATGAAAAAAAAACAGACAATGTGATTTTCTGGATTTTTTTTTCTCAGTTTGTCTCCCATAGTTGAGGTCTACCTATGATGTAAATTACAGACGCCTCTCATCTTTTTAAGTGGTGGAACTTGCACTATTGCTGACTGACTAAATACTTTTTTGCCCCACTGTATATGGAGCATTATTTGGGCCCATAAGACAGTGGAGCTTCATCCATTGGGACCAACATATACTATAGCATTATGTGGAGCTCATCATATACGGTTTGAAACATTATATGGGATCAATGATTCCATATGGAGAAATATATGGGCCTCATCACTCTGTATAGCGCACTAAGCGCTGGCCATAATACTGTATGGAGTTATATACTGTCCGTTTTTGGAGGTATTGGAGAATTTAAAATGGATATCAGTCATGAGATGTAAGAAGTGAAGTATTTTTCATTGTACTATACTGCTATTTCTCTGCCGTATCGGAGCATCATGAGTTGTGGTATGTGTTAAAGGGGCGCTCTTTGGCCCTGGGCCCACGAAAACCAGGAGCCAGCCCTACCCCCCCACAACTGCAGCAAAATAACCCCCATTTTTCAGTGCGTAACTAGTATTATGAAGTAAATTAAGGTTGACAAGCTTAAGTAATAAGAATTGATGCTTTTGGCATTCAAATGGGCACTGTAGGTGTGTTTCCTGTCCTCCTCTCACTGCCGACTTTAATTCCCCATTGACTTACATTGGGTTTCGTGTTTCGGTTGGACCCCCGACTTTTCCCTATAGTCGGCCGATTTTGCTCGACCCGACTTTTGGAAAAGTCGGGTTTCATGAAACGAAACTCGACCCTAAAAAACCAAAAGTTGCTCAACTCTAGTACTCGGTATCGGAATTCCGATAAAGCGAATACCGTCCGATACCCGATATTTGCAGAATCGGAATGCTCAACACTAGTTTTAAGATATCATGTTTGCAGATTTGTGCATGAGACAGATTATGGATGGCTTTGCAAATTATTATCACTAATTTAACCCCTTTCTGACATATGACATACCATCCCTTCCATGTGCCCTGGGACTTAATGCCCAAGGATGATATAGTACGTCATAGCGATAAGCGGCACTTACGGGGGAGCGCCGCTGATTGCGGCTGGGTGTCAGCTGATTATCACATCTGACACCCGACACTATGTGTCAGGGACACGTTAACCCCTAGCACACTGCAATCAAACACGATCGCAGTGTACAGGGGGTTTAGGGAAGCATCGGCAGGGAGGGGGCTCCCTCCGTGCTTCCTTGAGACCCCCGCATCAGCGCGATGTGCAGCACTGCAGAGGGGGCCTCCTTCCCTGCAGGTCCTCGGATCCAACATGGTGGCGGGGACCTTCGGGGACTTCAGGGAGCCGGCTTCCTCACTGCCTGCAGAGCGCAGGGCTGAGGAAAGCCTGTGCAGCGCCTGTGTCAGATCGCTGATCTGACACATGACAGTGATGTCCCCCCTGGGACAGTGTAATAAAGTTAAAAAAAAGTGTAAAAATAATTTATAAAAAAATAAATAAAATAAAATATTCCATAATAAATTCATTTTTTGGAAATAAAAAAAAATAAAAGTACACATATTTAGTATTGCCACATCCATAAAGACCCGCCCAATAAAACTGCCACATTAGTTAACCCCTTTAGTGAACCCCTTAAAAAATAAAAATAAAAAACAAAGCAAAAATAATGCTTTATTATACTGCCGAACATAAAGTGCAATAACGCGCGATCAAAAAGACGCATATAAATATCCATGGTACCGCTGAAAACGTCATCATGCCCCACAAAAGACGAGTTGCCACACAGTATCATCAGCAAAAAAATAAAAAAGATATAGCTCGCAGAATAAAGCAATGCAAAAATAATTATTTTTTTATATAAAATTGTTTTCATTGCATAAAAGCGCCAAAAGATAAAAAAATGACATAAATGAGTTAGCACTGTAATCATACTGACCTGAACAATAAAACTGCTTTATCAATTTTGCCGCACGTGGAACGGTGTAAATGCACCACCCAAAAGAAATTAATGAAATGCTGGCTTTTGTTCATTCTGTGTCCCAAAAATCGGGATAAAAAGCGATCAAAAAATGTTACGTGTCCAAAAATGGTATCAATAAAAACGTTAACTCGTCCCGCAAAAAAAAAGACCTCACATGACTCGGTGGGTCAAAATATGGAAAAATTATAGCTCTCAAAATGTGGTGATGCAAGAACTATTTTTACAATAAAAAGCGTCTTTTAGCATATGACAGCTGCCAAACATAAAAACTCGCCATAAATAGTAAACAAAAGCTACCTTTATCACCCCTTAGTTAGGGAAAAATAATAAAGTAAAAAAAATGAATTTATTTCCATTTTCCTAATAAGGCTAGGGCTAGGGTTAGGGCTAGGGCTAGGGCTGAGATTAGGGTTAGGCGTGTGTTGGGGTTAGGGTTGGAGTTAGAATTCGGGGGTTTCTGCTGTTTGGGCACATCAGGTGCTCTCCAAACACAACATGGCGTCTGATCTCAATTCCAGCCAAAAAAGTCAAATGGTGCTGCTTCCCTTCTGAGCTCTGCCATGAGCCCAAATAGTCATTTACACCCACATATGGGGTATCAACGTACTCAGGACAAAGTGCACAATAACTTTTAGGGTCCTGTTACCCTTGGGAAAATAAAAATTGGGGGTGAGAAGATCATTTTTGTGGAAAACATATGATTTTTTAATTGTTATAAGGCTCCACTTATACAGCACTGCCCCTCCCTGCACACTGACTGCTGGAGATGAAAGCTGTTAGTTAATCACACTTAGCTCTGCTGTGCTTCAATACATCTACATGTCTCACTTTTTTCTCCAGTGTCTAAAGCCCCCGATACACATAGCGATATCGCTAGCAATATCGCTGTAACGTCACTGGTTTTTGTGACGATATAGCGATATTGCCAGCGATATCGTTATGTCTGATACTTACCTCCGACTGCTCCCCCGCTGGTTATCGCTGATCGCGCGAGAAGGTCCTGGACCATTTCCCATCAGGCGCTTCCTGCTGGGCTTCCTGTGGCGCAGACTAGCGACGTGTGGACGCGGGCGGGAGGACGTCAGGATCACCGCGTCTGACAGGTAAATAGCGACCCCCGACCCCTGCTATGTTGCTGGTGAGATCTGCCTGTGTGGCAGCTCACTAGCGACCACTTAGCGATGCACCAGCGATCCATATCGTTGTCAGGATCGCTGGTGCATCGCTAAGTGTAACGTTACCCTAAGTGTCTGCTCATGATTGGTCAGCATCAGAAACTGGTATACTCTCTCAGCGAAGTCTTTCTGGAAATGCCCACTTGGACTGAAATAATATAAAACCAAAAAAAGCCACATATCCAAAAAAATCAATAACAGAGTTACAATATTGAAATCAATATAAATACTTTTAATAAGGACACAATAAAATCACACAAAAAGACACATAATAAAAAAGAAAAAAAAGGGGGAAGTGAAGCAGCACATATATTCCATATAGTAGCAATCCAATTTAATAAATTATATTATATTCAAAAGTATTGACCAAAAAATACATCTAAATAAAGTGCAGTGCATATATAAAGTGATTTCTAGTCAAAAAAGTCACTCCCTGAGGAAGCAATGTGTGAAACGTGCGTTGGAGTGTGGGGTGGCAGTGACGGCACATTCACGAGGAATCCTGGTTGGTAATTGAAAATTTTTCTTTTATATTTAAATTTATTATGGGATTTATTATTAATATTAATACAATTTATTAAATTGGATTGCTTCTATATGGGAAATATGTGCTGCTTCACTTCCCCCTTTTTTTGCTTTTTATTATGTGTCTTTTTGTGTTGTGATTTTAATGTGTCCTATGGTGTCCTTAATAAAAGTATTTATATTGATTTCAATATTGTAACTGTGTTATTGATTTTTTTGGATATGTGGCTTTTTTTTGGTTTTATGATTTTTTTTGTCCATATCATTGATAAATGTTGTAGGTTATTTGTACTCCTATATTTTTGGTTAAGTTGAAATAATTAACTGTTTAGGTGCCAAATACTTTGATCACTAATATTTCTTCAATGAGGACATATGGTCACATACAAGAGTTCGAAAGTAGTTTGATTCTTCAACTTTTTAGCCATAATATCTTTTGACAATTTAAAAGATGATTCTGTTGATGATAATGATTATTATTACTATTGAAAAATAAAGTACGGAAATTGTACAATTATTACATTTATAAGGTTGATAAATACTTTCAAGGTCCATCCTGGCTTTATAGACATTTTGTAAAACACAGTAAATAGCATGACTGCTTCTTCACCAATGTGTTCATTGTTTAATGGGCTATTTGCTAAATGACAGATTTCTTTCCCAATGACAATTACCCTTTTAAAAGGCAACCATGCTGAACAGCTATGACTTGATTACTAATATTTACCTTGCTTTATTACATTACACCAAGCTTTGGTTTGCTAATAAACGTAACTGATGACACTGACAAGTTGCAGGTTGCACAATGTGATAGACTGAAAGTGTTCTATGAAGATCATTAAAACAGCCACAAACATTGTCAATATCATTCACTTCTATTACTGGACATCCACTCATGCACATAGTGGAGAGTATAACCATTGTTACAACTTTAAATTACTGTGTAAACTGTTTTAAGTCTTAAGGTACTGTCACACTAAGCGATATCGCTAGCAATATAGCTATAACTTGTGACGTTATAGCGATATTGCTAGCGATATCGCTGTGTCTGATACTTACCTACAACCCGCTCCCCCGCTGGTTATCGGTGATCGCACGAGAACGTCCAGGACGTTTCCTGCTGTGACGACGAGCGACGCGTGGAGCCGGTCGGGAGGACGCAGGATCGCCTCGTCTGACATGTAAGTAGCGAACCCCGTTCCCCAGCGATGTCGCTAGTGAGATCTGCCTGTGTGGCAGCTCACTAGCGACCACTTAGCGATGTACCAGCGATCCTGACCGCGTCATATCGCTGGTCGGGATCGCTGGTACATCGCTAAGTGTGACAGTACCTTTATAGAAAGGGATGGTTTGTAGCAATAGCTGTAACAAATCCCCTGTCCCTTCCACCCTTTGATGTTGCCCCCCACCATTTTATGGCAGGTTCAGAAACACTTGAGTTAGTGCCATAGAATTCTACGGAACTTTTATAAACATTGACAAATGGAATTTTTCTTCTTTAGAAACTTAGTAACATTTGTGCAAGTGAATGGCCCTATGTAACTACATTAATGCTGTTTTATGCCATGAAGGTTAATACTAAGTTACGGAGCAAAAATAGAAGATTGAGGAAGAAATGTTGCTCTCTTGGAATGATAAGGTATTTGGAATTCTGGCCTGTGGCATATTGTTGAATATTGGAACAGGATTCCAGGATAAACTTGCGATAACGGTCCCATAGCGGCCGGGTGGCAGTGCAAGGAGGTTGAGTTTCCCTGTTCTACTGCAAAGTGCACAGTAACTGTATTACAGTAGTGTAGCTCTAGGTGGGCCCCTCAGAAAGTGGGGTCAGATGACCACCCATCTGCCCCCCAATAGCTACGCTATTGGTTCGACTTGAATACAGAGTGAATTGACCAACGGCTGTGTGAGGTCATTATATCAGGACATCTGGATGGTGCAGTATTTTTATGGATTACCCCAGTGAGTTTATATGTGAAACAGAGTGTGACCGCTGAAATATCGTTATGGACTTAAAGGGAAGTCAGCACCATGGGACCTACTGATATAAAGGTCACATTTATATGTGTAATCAGAATTGATTAGAAAATCCTCTGATCCTTCAGTTCTCCAGCTATTCCCTGCCCATTGCATTTACTACTTTCCTCTGAGGATGGGCATATTCCTTTGTAATGTTTTATTCTCATCAGTGATCTAGAGACAAAACTAGTAATAATAAGAAACACATATAAATGGATGAAGCTGCTTGATCTTTAGTGATTACAGGTATCTGACCCATTGTGACATCATTTGTGTTCCGCTCCTTGTGATTTCACATTGAGATCTCCATTGTGATATCACTCGTGTTCTGCTCTTTGTCATGTCACATTGAGATCTCCATTGTGACATCACGGACTAAGGGGTTATACAGAGTAACTCTGCAGGAAAAGGCTTTTTCTGGAGAGGCTCACTGTGTGTTACACAATAAGCAACATTCTTCCTGGCTAAACTGCTGTTTCATATTTCCTCTCATCGTGACTGTGCTATTAACATCTGCACAAATGCATGTCTGATTAAGGGAGAGGTTGAGGGCTCAGGTGGAGGTCCTAGATGAGATGGAGGAAGCAGAAGCAGTGGAAGAACTGTTAGATACAGCGGTTTGTCCTGCAAGCCTTGGGGATTCAAAAACTTGCGGAGCAGTTCCTTGACCGCCTGCCCCAACAGCCACCAGAGTCATCCAGGGCCCAGTTAATAAGATGTAACACCCATGCCCATGTTTGCTCGTCCAGGTGTCAGTGGTGAAATGCACCCTGGCAGACATAGATTTTTTCAGGGAATGGGTGATGCTGTCGGCAACATGCTGGTGTAGCTCAGGCACAGCTTTCTTTGAGAAGTAATGGTGACTGGGCAACTGGTCTGTATCCACCAGGCAGAAAACCAGCATTTCCTTAGCCAACAGATTGGAGATGGTGGAGTTCAAGCTCTTAGCTTTGCCATGTGTAGGAGGAAGCATTCTTTCATGTGACCACAAATACGGGACCTAGAGCTGGTGGCTGTTCCGAAAGAGGGCAGAGTACAGATAAGGACAAACTGCTGGACTGTTAGGGCCCCGTCGCACATAGCGACTCACCAGCGATCCCGACAACGATATCAACGTGTCAGGATCACTGATGAGTCGCTACATGATCGCTGGTGAGCTGTCAAACAGACAGCTTCACTAGCGATCAGCACCAGCGACGCCGAGCGTGCGGCGTCGCTGTGTACTTTAGTTACCAGCGCGCTGATGCAGGGAGCTGGTAACCAAAGTACACATCGGGTAACCCGATGTGTACCTTAGTTACCAGCTCCCTGCATCAGCGCGTTGGTAACTAAGGTACACATCGGGTTTCTAAGCACCGCCCGGTGCTTAGAAACCCTGCGTTTACCTTAGTTACCAGCACGCTGATCGCTGGTCACTGGTCTCTCGCCTGTCACACACAACGATGCGTGCTGGCCAGCGAGAGACCAGCGACCAAAAAAATGTCCAGGGCTTTCCATCAATGATCAGCGATAGCGGCAGGGGGGCCGGTCACTGATAGGTGTCACACACAGCGATATCGCTAGTGAGATCGCTGTTGCGTCACAAAACTTGTGACTCAGCAGTAGTGTTGAGCATTCCGATACCGCAAGTATCGGGTATCGGCCGATACTTGCTGTATCGGAATTCCGATACCGACTTCCGATATTTTTTCAATATCGGAATTCGGCATCGGAAGTTCAAAGTTGATTGACAGCCTGACGTCATCATGATGCGCGGTGTGTGCGCATCATGATGCGCCGTCATTTCGGGCCTTCCGGGGGTCTCTGCCGGCCTGCCGGGGGGCTGTGTGGACTGCCCGGGGTCTGTACCGGCCTGCCGGGGGGCTGTGCCGGCCTGCCGGTGGTCTGTGCACCCTGTGGGGGTCTGTACCGGCCTGCCGGGGGGCTGTGCCGGCCTGCCGGTGGTCTGTGCACCCTGTGGGGGTCTGTACCGGCCTGCCGGGGGGCTGTGCCGGCCTGCCGGTGGTCGTGCACCCTGTGGGGGTCTGTACCGGCCTGCCGGGGGGCTGTGCCGGCCTGCCGGGGGGCTGTGCTGATGTCCGGGGGTCTGTGCAAGCATCGTCCGATGGGACTACAAGTCCCATCTGGCAATGCCTGCTACCATGACAGTGATTGACACATTAGCCAATGATGGGACAGTAGTAGTCCCATCATCCGGCTAATGTGTTAAATGTTAAAAAAAAAATACTACATACTACATACATACTACATGCATGCTACATACATACTACATGCATGCTACATACATACTACATGCTACATACATACTACATATATACTACATGCATGCTACATACATACTACATGCTACATACATACTACATATATACTACATGCATGCTACATACATACTACATGCTACATACATACTACATGCTACATACATACTACATATATACTACATACATGCTACATACATGCTACATACATACTGCATGCTACATACATACTACATACATACTACATACATACTACATACATACTACATGCATGCTACATACATACTACATACATACATACTACATGCATGCTACATACATACTACATGCATGCTACATACATACCACATACATACTACATACATACTACATGCTACATACATACTACATATATACTACATGCTACATACATACCACATACATACTACATACATGCTACATGCTACATACATACTACATATATACTACATGCATGCTACATACATACTACATAT
Organism: Dendrobates tinctorius; assembly: GCF_039654945.1. NCBI lineage: Eukaryota > Metazoa > Chordata > Amphibia > Anura > Dendrobatidae > Dendrobates > Dendrobates tinctorius. The sequence goes on from NW_027361936.1 coordinate 1,421,047, forward strand.
ATACTACATGCATGCTACATACATACTACATACATACTACATACAATACATTCATACAATACATACATAGACATACAGTACATATAACATAGAGTAACATACTTACCAATACTTGTCACATTGTTCCCCGAAGCCATTGTCTTTTCCGGAATAAATATTAACATAACAAACCACAAAAATACTCACCCACGATCCGAAGCAGTCCACGAGTGTGTCCCACGACGATCTTGGGTAGAGAACTGCAGCATCAGCTGATGCTGCCGTTCTCTACGGGCTGCAGGAATCCAATGACGGAAGGTAGGTATCCTTCCGCACTGTATTCCTCCGCCACTTAAAAAAAAAAAAGTCCCTAGTCTCACTTTATGCCATTGCTGTGTGGGAATTTCCCACACAGCAATGGCATAAAGTGAGACTAGGGACTTTTTTTTTTTTTAAGTGGCGGAGGAATACAGTGCGGAAGGATACCTACCTTCCGTCATTGGATTCCTGCAGCCCGTAGAGAACGGCAGCATCATCTGATGCTGCCGTTCTCTACCCAAGATCGTCGTGGGACACACTCGTGGACTGCTTCGGATCGTGGGTGAGTATTTTTGTGGTTTGTTATGTTAATATTTATTCCGGAAAAGACAATGGCTTCGGGGAACAATGTGACAAGTATTGGTAAGTATGTTACTCTATGTTATATGTACTGTATGTCTATGTATGTATTGTATGAATGTATTGTATGTATGTAGTATATATGTGGTATGTATGTAGCATGTAGTATGTATGTAGTATGTATGTAGCATGCATGTAGCATGTAGTATGTATGTAGCATGCATGTAGCATGCAGTATGTATGTAGCATGCATGTAGTATATATGTAGTATGTATGTAGCATGCATGTAGTATATATGTAGTATGTATGTAGCATGTAGCATGTATGTAGTATGTATGTGGTATGTATGTAGCATGTAGTATGTATGTAGCATGCATGTAGTATATATGTAGTATGTATGTAGCATGTAGTATGTATGTAGTATGTATGTAGCATGTAGTATGTATGTAGCATGCATGTAGCATGCATGTAGTATGTATGTAGTATGTATGTAGTATGTATGTAGTATGTATGTAGTATGCATGTAGCATGCATGTAGCATGCATGTAGTATGTATGTAGTATGTATGTAGCATGCAGTATGTATGTAGCATGTATGTAGTATGTATGTAGTATATATGTAGTATGTATGTAGCATGTAGTATGTATGTAGCATGCATGTAGTATATATGTAGTATGTATGTAGCATGTAGTATGTATGTAGCATGCATGTAGTATGTATGTAGCATGTAGTATGTATGTAGCATGTATGTAGTATGTATGTAGCATGTATGTAGCATGTATGTAGTATGTATGTAGTATGTATGTAGCATGCATGTAGCATGCATGTAGTATGTATGTAGTATGTATGTAGTATGTATGTAGCATGTATGTAGTATGTATGTAGTATATATGTAGTATGTATGTAGCATGTAGTATGTATGTAGCATGCATGTAGTATATATGTAGTATGTATGTAGCATGTAGTATGTATGTAGCATGCATGTAGTATGTATGTAGCATGTAGTATGTATGTAGCATGCATGTATTATGTATGTAGTATGTATGTAGTATTTTTTTTTTTTTTTAACATTTAACACATTAGCCGGATGATGGGACTACTACTGTCCCATCATTGGCTAATGTGTCAATCACTGTCATGGTAGCAGGCATCGCCAGATGGGACTTGTAGTCCCATCGGACGATGCCTGCACAGACCCCCGAAGCCTGCACAGACCACCGGCAGGCCGGCACAGCCCCCCGGCAGGCCGGCACAGCCCACCGGAGCCTGCACAGCCCCCCGGCAGGCCGGCACAGCCCACCGGAGCCTGCACAGACCACCGGCAGGCCGGCACAGACCACTGGAGCCTGCACAGACCCCCTGGCAGGCCGGCACAGCCCCCCGAAAGGCCCGTACAGACCCCAGAGAGGCTGTACAAGGCAAAAACAGGGTTTTTCTTATTCCGATACCGGAAGTCCCATAGACTTGAATGGGACTTCCGGTATCGGAATCGGCGATACCGATACTTTTTTTAAAGATCGGCCGATCCATTCCGATCCGATACTTTGAAGTATCGGACGGTATCGCTCAACTCTACTCAGCAGCAATCTTGCTACCAAGATTGCTATGTGTGACGGGGTCCTTAGTGAGATTCAGGCGGAGATGTTATAGTTGATTGCAAAATATGTGTTATGCTAGGTGACACAAAAGCAGCAGGATTGTCTACTAAAGTACCAGCTGACCGGCTGGTGGATAAACAATTGTAGTTTCTGCGGCCAGAGACCTGTTTGTGAACACTTAGAATGTTGACGAAAAAGAAAGAAGCAGCAGATGGGGTTGATGGGACGGTCAGTGGTTGGCGTGGAAAGCTAGTCCGCTTTTAAGTGCAATGAGAACCCCACACTAAAGCATGTTGATAGTGCATATGCCGGTTCATGCATGTAGTTGTCAAATTATTGCAATTTTTGCCTCTACTGAGGTTATTTTTGCAAATTTGACAGATGAATTGTATTTGGTAATCCTTTGTGGTCTCAAAAAACACTCAAGCTAGGCAACCCTTGCCGCCCCTGCGAACTGAAATTAGTTTAATTCACCGCACACTCAAACAGATTTTATGCAAATGGGTGTTCATTTTATTACATGTGGGAGCCAAACAAGAATATATAGAACACAGTAGAAGCGATATAAACAAGACATTTCGGCTCAGGCGCGGGAGCACTTCTTTCTTGTGCACACATTAGCCACTTATCTTGGGCTGTCTTCTTGAGAGATTTTCTTCTCCTTCTGCACCTTATGCAAATTTCCAACACTGGACTAAGCGATAAAGTCATAAAGGCTCAGGCTGAGCTGAAACGTCTTGTTTATATCGCTTCTACTGTGTGCTATATATTCTTGTTTGGCTCCCACATGTAATAAAATGAACACCCATTTGCATAAAATCTGTTTGAGTGTGCGGTGAATTAGACTAATTTGAGATTGTGACCTACTGGTCCGTTGCACCTGCACCTCGTTAAATTTGACTAGAGTGCACGCTATCTCCCCAGTTTGCCCCTGCGAACTGCACACTCGCGACCGGTGCTAGCCATAGCCAGAGTGAGGGCTAAAAATGCAGTGCTTGTCGAGTTTGCATCACTTCATCTATGTGTGGAAAGACATAACATAACCTCCTCCTCCACCTCTTCTGCTGAGCTACTCAGCTGCATACCTCTGGGTTCACACCAAGTGGGATCTACAACCTCATCGTCATCTTCTCTGGTCTCACACTTCTCACTCTGAGAGTCACCCTCCTCCATTGCCACAGTACAGTCCGCGTTAGCCTCTGTATCTGAGTCTCATCAAGATCACATCTACCCTTGATGGTTATTGTCTGGTGATGAAGGTTTGGATTCTGCTTGGACCCTACTTCATCTGGTGCCTGATCCAACATGAAAATGTTTTGGGCATCGGTGCAGATGCTTTCTTCCTTTGGATTCCATGATTCTTTGGAGAAGACCTCTGATGCCCATGGAATACAATGTGTGAACTGGTCTTCAGAATGGACCATCTGAGGTTTCCCACAGTCAGTTGGGTGTTTGGAAATATTTGGCGTGGGAGAAACAAGAGGTGCCACCTATGTAGATTGTACTGTGTGTGATGTTCAGGTGGAGGAAGATGAGGAGAGACCACTTGATACAGCGCTTGCCATCCACTGGAGCACATGCACTTTCTGAGCCTCATCTACAAGGCGTACCACTGTGCAGCTGCCAAAGAAAGAGAGTTGAGTAGGCCGGCCAGTAACAGATGTTGTCAGTAGTCTTTGAATAAGACAATATGGTGTTTCTTCAGTTGAGCTTTCATTCAAATTAACACCTATCCCATGTACACGTCGAACACCAAGCCTATTCCCCGTTCGACCATGACCTCACTTTTTCCCACTAATGTTGTAAGTAGCCTTCCCCTCTTGTACCCTGCTGTTTCAAAACCTTAGGCCCACAGCTGTCAGTCACCTGTCACTAAATGAACAATCACTATTTATATTCTTAGATAGTGTGCATGAGCAACACTGTTATGACTAATTGGAAATATAGCCCTATCATTTGTCACTGAAACATAGTTTTAGCGCAAATGATTCAGAGTAGCTAATTGGGCCTCATGGCTGCACCATAATAGTAGGCATATTTATTTTTAACGTGGAAATCTGACCTTCTGATTTTCCACTGAAGCACAGTTTTAACACAAATAATTTGGAGAAGCTAATTGCACCTAGTGGCTGCACCACTATATTAGGCCCCACAATTTTTAAGTGGAAATCTGGCCTTCTCATTTGACAGTGAAACACATTTTTAGCACAAATGATTTGGTGTAGCTAATTGGGCCTCGTAGCTGCAGCACTATATTAGGCTTAACGATTTTTACGTGGAAATCTAGCCTTTTGAGTTGCCCCTGAAACACTGTTTTAACACAAATGATTTGTAGTAGCTAATTTGGCCTTGTGGCTGCAGCCCTATATTAGGCCTAACAATTTTTACGAGGAAATCTGACCTTCTGATTTGCCACTGAAACACAGTTTTAGCACAAACAATTTGGAGTAGTTAAAGGTGCTTTTGATGACTTCCACACAGTTTTTGGACAATCTTCTTCGATGCTTGTAGATTGATTTCACACAGGACAAGTTCACTTTCAGTAGCACTAGCACTAGCACAGGAGCACCCCCTCTCTGCACTGTGACAGTGACCAAATGGCGCCAGAAAAACGATGTCTGTTTTTTATATGGCCAGGGACATGTGACTTCGGCAACCAATCACAGAAGACCTTGTGTCATGACGTTGTCAATGGTTTCTGCACCCTGATTGGTTGCCAGAATCAACATAAAGTTAGATAAAAAAAAGGAGCGTGCCGCTCCTGCACCGCTCTTGTAATCTGTTCAGAAGCTCCTTTAACCTCTCCACACCCCCTTCTCTCAGCAGACACGTCCCTCCATCCTTCCTGCTCATCATACAGCACCACTATCCTAGCCAAAGTCATACAAAAGCATTAGTGGAAATGTAATAATTTAACTGTGACTGACTTTTGCCAACTTTGACTAAAAATGCTTCTGAAAGTGAACACGAATCCGAATGTGCTATGTTCATCCTGAATTTGAGAATGGCGAATGTTTTCAAACATGTTCGCTCATCTTTAATCCATAAATGTTTCTAACAATAGTAGTCAACAAAGCTGATATTTGTGACACCTGAGTGTGGCTGAGCAGAAAAGCAGTTTGAGCTGTTGCATGAGGTATCAGGACACCCAGCACTGCAGGCCTACACTGGTCCCTCACCCACCTCATCTTAATTTAAACTTAAATTCAAAGTTGTAAATGCTGGCCATACCTTGATACCTCACGCATGGCCCATGGCTGACTGCTACTGTGCCATCATCAAATTTCTACTGTGGGTGAATTGATCATCAGTCAACTACCTATGTTACGGTCCATACATTTTTCTACCAATAGTAGTCTACAAAACTGATTGTTGTGGCTCCTGAATGTGAAGAACAAAAATCTAGTTTGAGCTGTTGCATGAGGTATCAGAGCTCCCAGCAAAGCAGGTTTATACCAGTCCCTCACCCACCTCATTCTAATTTAAACTTAAAGTAAAAACTATAAATGTTGGCCCAGACTCTGATACCTAAATGGCAACATTTCCATGGTAAGTAGCCTGGAAAAGTGCCTGTTTAGTGTTTGGGAGTGTGGTTGGGTGGCTGGGAACTTTCTTTTGTTCCTTGGCCTGGGATAGTGACATCTGAATGCTGTGCTAGGGAAAGGCTTTGGAAGTACCTGATGATGGTCCTCAGAATGTGTAAGGAGAGGTGTAGGGCATGAGGCATCTACACCAGTGTCAAGAACAGGGTATTGGGAAGAGCACCTAGTACAGGGGAAGAGGCAGTGGTGTCACTGGCACCAATTGTGGATGCAATCATTTGGCCCACTGAGTTGGGTGCTTAAATGACATGTGCCTGATAATGCTGATGGTGGTTAGGCTCTTTGGGGTAAGGACTCTGCTGATCTTGGAATGGCACAGGTTGCAAATGACCCTTTTTTGTCTCAGAACTCTGTTTAAAAAAGTCCCAGACTGGGGAATGCCTAACTCTTTGATGGGGAAATTCTCAAGTGTTCATGCTTTACAGAACACTTGCCCGCCTTCTCCCTCTGGTCACATCACTGGATCTTTCAGCTTGTTCAGCCGATCCCTCATCCATCCCACTCTGTATGCCAGCTCACCAAGATTGGTTAGTGACTTTGTCATCCACCACCTCAACTTTCACCCAGGTCCTCCCAACTTCGTGACAACAACCTGAGTTATTAGCAATTGTATCTCATCATTATCTGCCTCCTTAGAAACAAAATGCTGTTGCCCAAATTTTGGGCATTACTAAACAGCATGTCTCCATGTCCCTCTTGGAATATGCAATTTGAGAGCCACAATCAAGAAATAAAGATGTAAATAGCTCCTTGGAGTGTCCTAGTGTAGGATCACTGATCTTCTGGGATTCAACATGATGGTAGGAAGGAGGATTAGGGTGAGGATTAAGTGATCCAGACTCTTTAGAGGTGAGATTGGGCAGTGTGGAAGACTGAATGGTGTTGGCAAGCATGGAAACATTATCTGCTATCCAAATGTCCACCTGCTCACACTGTTGTGACTTCAGAATTGGTGCCCCTTACCTCTCTGCAAAGTAGGACATGAAGCTATGTGTCATGGAATGGATGGTCATGTTGCTTGTGCACAGGCAACAAGTGCAGTAGCACGTGCTCCACATCCTTGTTATCTATGTGTACATCATTAGCACTTCCACTTCCCTGTCCTTTACCGCATGCCTTATGCATTTTCTAATTGCTAGGTCTCTGAAAACCAAGTTTCCTTGATCAATTGAAACTTGTCCCCTGTAGCAGGCCAAGCGTTTTTCTACATTTCAAACAACCATGATTTCATGCAAAGCAGGTTAAACTGTATGGATGACAATAGTCAATCGTTGGAGCAAAGAAAATGTGGTCACCTGTAGTAGGCCAAACGTTTTCTTTTTTTTCATTTCAAGCCACCATAATTTCACAAAAAGCAGGTTAAACTGTATGAGTGACAATACAGTCAATTTTTACAGAAAAGAAAAGAAAATGTGGTCACCTTCAGCATCTGTATATTTAGCAATGGAATGCAAAGTCCTAAGCCCTGCCTAAAAGCTGTACTCAGCCAATTTTCCTGCTCCAGCAGCTGTCACTAGGCTAAATGCAGAATACATTGCATAGAAACAGCAAGGCACACTATTAGCCCTAAGAAGGACTTTAGTATGATGGTTCAGCGAAGTATCACCACTAGAGGACTCTAATTCCTTAAAGGTCTGGACATCCACACTCTCCCTCCAATGACAACTGTCCCTGAGCTGTGTAATGGCGTTGGTGAGCCCTGTGTTGCAGCACCAGTCCTTTAATAACCTCTGATGAAGTAATGAGGCCAACCAGTAATGCCACTACCAAGATGGCTATGGTATTACAGTGAGTGGCAGGCAATCCCTGCATTTTTATTAGCTGTGTAACAGGCGCTAAACATGCGGGGCAGGGAGCATTCAATCCGAGCACCAACCAATGTTTGACGAGTTCTGAGAACACCCGAGCACCCACATACTCGAGTGATATCCGAGTATCACTGAGCATGTTCACTCATCACTAGTAAATAAACATAGTAAAATGTCCCACATACTACATTAGCAATCGAGGAAATAGAAGTCTGTGAACAAAACAAATTAGATAATTATACACTGTGGTATAGTAACCACTGAGTCCGCTAGGGGGCACTGTGTGGATGTCCCAGGAGAAAGGATGAATGGCAGAATACGGAATGACCATTATGTATCCCAAAGTGGGTGGCTTTGGGATGGAGACTTATGTGTTGTTCAGCAATGATATTGATGAGGTGTTGCTTCAATGTATAAGGGAGAAGTCTCCAGGTAACTAGAGAGATGGGTGGCCCTGGTTACCTACAATCCCACCCAGGGGTGTATTTAAGAGTGTCATAATAAAGTATATGTGTGGCTGTGTGTAATAGGACCTTTAGTGAGGTCATAGCCATGTGATCACCTATGGGTGTGGTTATGGACCATATAAGGTACCTGAGGTCTGGTCACATGAGAGAGAGCGCATGGATCTGATTGGGCCATGTGGAAGGTCCCGGTAGGCCTAAGTGGAGGAAGGTGTGCTACCTTCCTGAAGACCACGTGCTGAGGCTGCTGACCCAGTGAGGCCTATGTATATTGGCTGTATGTGAGGAGGGATAAGCCTCCTCTGGTTGCTGAGGCTCCAGGACTGAGCCTGAAACAATGGACACTTATACTTACTTTCGCCTGAGCTAAAGACTATTCCTTATGTTATGTGCTGGTTTATGGGTTATGGAGCAATAAACCCTATGAACTTTTAAAGGAACGTGCCTCCTGATTGTCTCCCGTTGCTCCTGAGCGAGTTGAACCCCTACAATACATATAATATAGCAAATGATAAAGAACAAAATCATTGATTTTAATCCTGTGAATCTAGGGAGTGAAAGTCCATAACATGAATGCCTTCCTGCAAAATGACATAACTGAATGTCATGGTCACAAGTCATTTATGCTCTGTGGATAATGAGGGGTCAGGAGCGTAGCCCGCACCATCCGAAGCGAATGTCAGTTGTAAGATTCAGCTAGATTTAATAATAAGTTATAATGTACTTTATGTACCACAAAATGTTGCCATTGAAAAATATAATTTGTCCCACAAAAAAGGAGCAAACCCTAATATGGACAAGTCAAGAGAAAAAAAAAACCAGAATACATCAATAAAGCACAGCAGCCGTACTCAGATCCTGCACTAGCTCCATATAGTACATGCACAAGTGGTACGTAAATGTATGTTGGACGTCACAAGGTTTAACGCATATATAAATTTACTTTAAACTCATATGTAATACACCTTTGGTTGATTGTACAGAAATAAAAAAAAATGCCAGCTGTAACCCTTCAGTGTTGTGGAAATTGACTTGCAATATATCATTCTCTCACACAATAATATTATATTTGATAAAGTGTACAGCTTTAAATTCCTTCTGGAATGCAGACATACAAAATAAAAGGGATTGCTATTAAAATTATTACTTTGTAAAAACAGTTTTGCTCCCTGGTCAACATGTTATAGACAGCATTGCAGCTGTTAAATTGTACATTCAATTTAGGGTGGAAAAGCAAGATTTACCAGAATTGTACAAAGCAGACATGCTAGGCTATAAAATGAAATGGTTTCGAACAAAGAAAGCATTTCAAACATAGCTGAACTGTTACTTAAAGTCCAACATTACTTTTTTGATACTTAACTCTTTATTTAATGAGGCAGAATTTGCGAGTAAAGACAATGGTATTGTTTTTTTAAAGGAGAAAATCAGGGCCATATTAATAGTGCTTTACCTATTTCAATAACAAATTTTGATGGGTGCACAATTAAACAAAACATCTGCTTTTAGCATTGATGTATTCATTGTGCAGCCTTGTATCTATGGCTAATCTTTGACTCTTAGAAAGGTAAGGAAAAGGAGGAACGTACGGTATACCTCAATCGGATTGTTACTGAAGGACCTTGGAAATTGACATAAATTGTTTTGACCGCATACCTCAAACCATCATTATTTCATACCAGCTTCTCTTTTTCAGATACTATGTATTTCTATTGAACATGTTGCAAGCTCTGAGTCAAGGTTTTTTTTTTTTTCTATTTTACCAAATAACTTTCCTATCAGTAAATAGAGAGAATAGCAGAAAGATACCATCATAAGGACACCAGCATATATTTACAAAAAAAAAAACAAACGTTATGATTATATTTACTACATTAAGGAGAACCTGGAAATTGCTGGAAAAGCCACCTCAGTCAATTATTGGCGATGTAGGTCACCATTGCAGGGAAAGAGAGCAAATATTGCCACAGGATGACAATCTGTCCAGATATTCTTCCCCACAACTATGTCAACTGATTAATGTAAAAGGTTCTTCCATTCGCTGACAGTAAACAGAGATTTTGAAAAAGGAAATCATAAAAGAATATACTGTTGCAATCAAAGTTAATCAAACCCCATTACAAATTAAGTTTATTAGAAAAAGATCTCATGCCTTCTAATGTTTGAAATAAACCAATCAAAAAATAACCATTTCAATAGCACAACTAATATAACTATTGGTTTCTCAAAATTCAACACAAAAGGTCACTTATAATGACTACTAAGGTCTTACACTTATTCAACCCCTTCAAGACAGGCATTTTTAGTACCTTGTAGAGCAAGTTTGGCTGTTATGACCTTCTGAAAACTAGTCACCAGTTCACTAATATGCCCATCATTTTTGGTGTTGCACCTACTATTTTCAAAGCCTATCAAAGATTTTCTCTGGGATTCAAGTTAGGCAACTGTTATGGCTACCCCCAAATCTTTCAGGACTTTATGAAAACAAAGACTTGATGGGCTTTGAACATTTTCCTGTGCTTGGGACTTTTGTATTGTTGCAAGTTTCTTTGAGGCTTAAACTTCAGCTTCTTCACAAAAGGTATGACAATTTCTTCTAGGATTTCCTGATACTTACAGTATATACTTGAGTAAAAGCCGACCCGAGTATAAGCCGAGGCCCCTAATTTTGCCACGGAAAACTGGGTAAGCTTATTGACTCGAGTATAAGCTGGGTATGCATTGTCCTCTCATCCCTGTCCTGCTCTGTGTGGCTCTCCCCCTCCCAGTATGAATGGCTCGGCTCCCCCGTCCCATCCTTCTATGTATGGCTAAGCTCCCTGTCCTCCCCGTGCTCCCCGTCCTCCCCAGTGCTCCCCCATCCTTCTCTGTGCTCCCCCATCCTGCTCCATGCTCCTCAGTGCATCCCTGTCCTCAGTGCTCCCCCGTCCTCCTCTGTGCTCCCCTCGGCCTGCTCCATGCTCCTCCGTTCACCCCCATGCTCCCCTTCCTCTCCTGTGCTTCCATCGTCCTCCTCCATGCTTCCCTCATCCTCCTCCGTGCTTCCCCTATCCTCCTCAGTGCTCCCCCATCCTCCTCTGTGCTCCCCCCATCCTGCTCCATGCTCCTCCGTGCTCCCCTGTGCTTACCCCGTCCTCCTCCATGCTTCCCCCATCCTGCTCCATGCTCCTCTGTGCTCTTCCATCCTGCTTCATGCTCCCCCATTCTCCCCTGTGCTTCCCCCATCCTCCCCCGTGCTTCCCCGTCCTACTCCGTGCTTCCCCCGTCCTCCTCCATGCTCCCCCATCCTCCTCCATCATTCTCACCCTCCTGTGTCATCACTGAATGTCCCTGCATCATCCGTTGTCCCAAGGCTGGCAGCTTCTTCCTGTGTTGAGCGGTCACATGGTACCGCTCATTAATGTAATGACTATGGATGCCACGCCTATGGGATTGGAGTTGCGTCCATATTCATTACCTTAATGAGAGGTAGCATGTGACCGCTCAACAAAGGAAGAAGCTGCCAGCCCTGGGACAACGGAGGGTGCTGGGACGTTCAGCAATGGCACAGGAGGGTGAGTATGATGTCCCAGCCACCGGCTCCTGCCGCCGCTCCCCCTCCCCCCGCTGGTTTCTGCACAATGACTCGTGTATATGCCGAGGGGGCATTTTCAGCCCAAAAATGTGCTGGAAATCTTGGCTTATACACGAGTATATATGGTATTTTAATCCATTTAGTCTTCCACACACTATAGTTTTCTAGAGTTACGAGTTCCTAAGCAGCCCGAGAGCATCACTGAGCTACCATCATGCTTCACTGAAGGATAGGTTATTCTTTTCAGCATACAATTAATTCTGTCTCCTACAGACATCCCACTGATCAAAAGATTCGAAAAATTCTAGTTTTCTTTCATTGTACCACAGAATAAAATACACAAATGCTTGAGTTTATTTACATGATTTTCAGAGCATTGGAAACATCTTTTCTTGTTTTTTTTGTCAATAGTGGTGTTTTGCCTGGAGATATGACATGAAGACCTTCAACTTTCAGTATGTGCCTTACATTGCAAAATGAAACCTTGCTGCCCGCTGCTACCAAATCTTGCTGCAGGTCTTTCGTAGTCACTCAATAATTTTGCTTGACCACCTGACTCCTCAGGAAGCTGGTTTCAGCTGGTGATCACTGAATTTTTTTACCACATCCAGGTACATAGTTACATAGTCATTTACCGTATATACTCGCATATAAGCCGAGATTTTCAGTCCATTTTTTGGGGGTAGGTGGAGGAGGGGGAGTGGGGGTGTCACATCATACTGACCCCCCTGGCATGGTCTCTGCAGCTTCCCTGCTTGTTCCACGGTCTCCCTTCCCTCCTACAGTGGTCACATGGTACCGCTCATTAAAGTCATGAATATGCACATATTTATGACTTTAAAGAGTGGTACCACATGACCGCTGAAGGAAGGGAGACCATGGGAGAACGGGGCTGTAGAGACGCACCAGGGGATGGTAAGTATATGCAGTATTCACCTGTTCCAGTTCCAACACTGCTCGCCGCTGTCTGCCCACAGGGTCCCTCTGTTAGTGACATTCAGGCAGCAGAGTGCGTGATGACGTAGTCAGTGCGCTCCCTCTGCCTTATCAGTCACAGACAGAGGGACCCGGCAGGCAGACAGCGGTGAGCAGCGTTGGAACAGGGACGGGTGAATATCTCAGGTGCCAGGTCCTGAGCCAGCGGAGACACCTATCCCCCATAGCGTGCCGGTGTCTCCTCCTGCTCAGCACACTGGCACCTGGCCCCTAACGACGAGAGGTGAGTATGTCTTTTTTTAATACCTGCAGTAGCGGCTGCAGCCATATATGGGGGCATAATCTATGGGGCATATTCAATGTAGCATCTTATGGGGGCAGCAAATGGGGGCATATTCAATGGAGCATCTTATAGGGGTAGCATATGGAAGCATATTCAATGGAGCATCTTATGGGGCAGCGTATAGGGGCATATTCAATGGAGCATCTTATGGGGGCAGTATATGGGGGATATTCAATGGAGCATCTTATGGAGGCAGCATATGGGGGCATATTCTATGGAGCATCTTGTGGGGCAGCATATGGGGCATAATCTATGGAGCATCTTATGGGGCCTATTCTATGGAACATTTTATGGGGCAGCATATGGGGCATAATCTATGGAATGTCTTATGGGGCCATAACCTAAAAAAATAAAAATAAAGATTATTATATTAACCTTTATGGAGCAGCATATGGGGCATATTATTCTATGGAGCATCTTATGGGGCCATTATTAACCAATGTGTAGCATTATATGTAGCGTATTTTGTATGGAGCATCTTATGGGGCTATCATTAACTGTATGGAGCATTATATGGGGCTCCTGATTTAATATGGCTATTCAAAAACATTTAACCTAGTGATGTCTCAATTAATTTTACTTTTATTGGTATCTATTTTTATTTTTGAAGTTTTCCCAGTTTTTTTGTGGCAAAATTAAGGGGGTCGGCTTATACACGAGTATATACGGTAGGTTATTTAGGTTGAAAAAAGACCTAGGTCCATCAAATTCTACCTTTCTCCACCAATTGTACATTTTGTCACTAATATAACTATAACCCACAATATTATTTGTATTGAGGAAATCATCCAGCAATTTTTTAAAAGCTGTCATAATTTATGCCATTACTACCTCTTGTGATAGGGCATTCCACAGCCTGACAGCTCTAACTGTAAAGAACCCTTTCCTATTTAGCTGCTGGAATCGCCTTTCTTTCACCTGTAATGAATGACCCTGGTCCTTAGTATAGTATTTGGAAGGAATAAGTCATGTGTAAGTTCTTTTTACCTACAGCACATGCATTTATACATGTAAATGAGATCTCCTCTGAGGCATCTTTTTTCTAAACTAAACAAACCCAACTTTTCCAACCTCTTATGATATGAGATGCCTTCCATCAATTGCAATAATCTAGTTGCCTGCCTTTGTACTGAATCTAACTTCTGAATATCCTTTTTAAAATGTGGAACCCAAAACTGGATCCTATATTCTAGATGTGGCCTCACCAGTGATATACACTCACTGGCCACTTTATTAGGTACACCATGCTAGTAAGGGGTTGGACCCCCTTTTGCCTTCAGAACTGCCTCAATTCTTCGTGGCAGAGATTCAACAAGGTGCTGGAAGCATTCCTCAGAGATTTTGGACCATATTGACATGATGGCATCACACAGTTGGCGCAGATTTGTCGGCTGCACATCCCTGATGCGAATCTCCCGTTCCACCACATCCCAAAGATGCTCTATTGGATTGAGATCTGGTGACTGAGGAGGCCATTTGAGTACAGTGAACTCATTGTCATGTTCAAGAAACCAATCTGAGATGATTCGAGCTTTATGACATGGCGCATTATCCTGCTGAAAGTAGCCATCAGATGTTGGGTACATTGTGGTCATAAAGTGATGGACATGGTCAGCAACAATGCTCAGGTAGGCTGTGGCATTGCAACGATGCTCAATTGGTACCAAGGGGCCCAAAGAGTGCCAAGAAAAAATTCCCCACACCATGACACCACCACCACCAGCCTGAACCGTTGATACAAGGCAGGATGGATCCATGCTTTCATGTTGTTTACCCAAATTCTGACCCTACCATCCGAATGTCGCAGCAGAAATCGAGACTCATCAGACCAGGCAACGTTTTTCCAATCTTCTACTGTCCAATTTCGATGAGCTTGTGCAAATTGTAGCCTCAGTTTCCTGTTCTTAGCTGAGAGGAGTGGTACCCAGTGTGGTCTTCTGCTGCTGTAGCCCATCTGCCTCAAAGTTCGACGCACTGTGCGTTCAGAGATGCTCTTCTGCCTACCTTGGTTGTAACGGGTGGCAATTTGAGTCACTGTTGCCTTTCTATCAGCTCGAACCAGTCTGCCCATTCTCCTCTGACCTCTGGCATCAACAAGGCATTTCCGGCCACAGAACTGCCGCTCACTGGATTTTTTTTCTTTTTCGGACCATTCTCTGTAAACCCTAGAGATGGTTGTGCGTGAAAATCCCAGTAGATCAGCAGTTTCTGAAATACTCAGACCAGCCCTTCTGGCACCAACAATCATGCCACGTTCAAAGGCACTCAAATCACCTTTCTTCCCCATACTGATGCTCGGTTTGAACTGCAGGAGATTGTCTTGACCATGTCTACATGCCTAAATGCACTGAGTTGCCGCCATGTGATTGGCTGATTAGAAATTAAGTCTTAACACACAGTTGGACAGGTGTACCTAATAAAGTGGCCAGTGAGTGTATATCAATATAACAATATGTTGGGATCGTGGGATTTTATCTCTCTTTTTATACATCCTAAAACCTTGTTTGCTTTTGTGGCTGCAGCTTGACATTGAGTACTGCTGCTCATCTTACTTGTAACCAGAATACCCAATCCTTCTCCTGTTCTGTTGCCCGAGTATACTCCCATTCAATTTATATGCAGCAATAGGATAACTTTGTCCTAGGTGCATTACTGTACATTTATCTATTTTAAACCTCATTTGCAAACTGTTTGCCCATTCACACGTCTTATCCAGATTGTTTTGCAATATTGTAATGTCAAGGTCAGATTTATGTATCCTACATAGTTTTGTGTCATCAGCAAAGACTGACACTTTACTCTCAATCAGATCCAAAAAGTCATTAATAAAGAGGTTAAAAAGAATCGGTCCTAGCACAGATCCCATTTAGATAGCGTACCATTTATGACAATTCTTTGTTACCTGTCATTTTGCCAGTTCCTTACCCATCTATATATAGTTTCCCAAAGTCCTTGCATATTGAGCTTTAGTATAAGGCTATTAAGTGCTACAGTATCAAATGCCTTATCAAGGTCCATGTTGGTTAGACATGACGTATCTTTCATGAATCCATGCTGGTTGTCAGTTATTATTATTGTTCTCTGCAATATATTTCTGCAGGTCATCTCTTATGATGCCTTCAAAAATTTTGCACACTTCTCTCATTGGACTTAATGGACAGTTTGTTGCCTGGAACCACCTTCTTACCTTTCCTAAATATCAGTACAACATCAGCCATCCTTCAAACCTGTGGCACCATCCCTGTTACAAGAGAGTCTAAGATTTTGAGATACAGCAGTCTGTCAATTACTGAGCTTGATTCCCTCAGTATACATGGATGAATGCCATCTGGGCAGGTGGATTTGTCAATGTTTAATTTGCTCAGATGCAAGCGTACTTAATGAAATACACTTCTAACTCTGCCTTTTGGAGTATTTAATTATTCTTCTATCTTTCTGTATCGTTTTCCTGCTTTATCCAATGACCACTTCCTTGACAACCCAAAAATGATAATGATTTGTCATCCATTACCCATGAGGAATGGGCTTAGAATCCTCAGGAAGGCTGCCAGAGAAGGATGCATCACACTTGCAGAAGGTCACAACAGCGAAAGGTGCTCTATTAAGTATTATGCAAATTGCCTCTCCAGAGAGGACTAGAACAAGAACTTTAGTGCCATCTATTGGAAGTAGCAATCCTAAAAGTCAATTTTGACACTTTAGTGAGCCTTTCCATATGAGGATAAAAGCCAAATCAGAAATTCAATTTGCAAACACTGTGTTTCAAGGTATTGCTCTTCTGTGCAAAACATGAGATCTGATTGGCTTTATGAGAGGCTTCTTACTGGGATTTGTATATTTAATTTCTCAGAGGAACATTGCATGGCTTATAAGCCTCTTTACACTGGCATGCAAGGCATGTTATTCTCCACATGGAGAGTTACCCCTTAGATCCCTGTCAGAAGCCTCTCAGATCTCATTCTTTGCACTGACAAGGAACAACATACTGAAGCACCATGTCTGCGAATTGAGTTTCTGGCTTGGCTTTTAGCCTAAGCCATGTGGCATAACCCATTAAAGGGTCAATTTTGACTTTTAGGATTTCTACTTCCAATAGGTGGCACTAGATTTTTAGGTATTCTTCTCTCTAAACTGTCAGTTTGCACAGTTTTCATATTTAATTTCCCAAAGGAGCATTACATGGCTTATAAGCCTCCTTAGGCTGGCTTGCCCCACAAAGTACTAAAAATGCTTGTCATGAAGGGGTGGAATAATTTTGAGACTGCAGCAGTCAAAAAGGTGACATTTTGTGTTGAATTTGGAGAAATAAAATTAATTAATGTATTAGGTGGGTTGAGGTATTTAAATTATTCTTCTGTTATTGGCTTACTGCCAACAGCAGAAAGTTGCTACATTTTCCTAAAAAAATTAATTTGTGGTGGAGGAAAAATATTTTTTTTCTAACTCTGGCATATTTGAAAGGTGCAGAATTTCTTGATAATTTATTCACATTAAAAGACAAACACTAAACTCTTGTTCTCTTGGACTACAGCATCATTGGACTAGGTTCATGTATGTTCTAATATATAATGTATTAGTACAACGTGGAATTGACAAAATAAATCTGTAGTCAATTTTAACTATTGCGTGAATTGTAGCATACGGACACAAAGGCTCCAGATCTCCCATTATTGGCTGAAGTGATACAATCGCAATAAGGTATTCACAAGGTATTTGATATTCTGTTCCTCTTAATGATCACCGGTGCTTCCGGTGCCAAGCGGTGCTGCGTGTGTGTCCAGCACTGCCCCGGGGCTCTGCCGTCATTTTGCGACAGGCCAGAGCCCCGGCATTTCCACGGTTCCCTACATGTGCGGTGGTTCAGGTAAAAAATGGCCACCGGCACATGCGCAGATGTGATGTCGGGACCAAGATTTCGAGAGATGAGATCTCAGCGCTGAAATCTCATCTCTCGAGATCTTGGTCCCGAGATCACATCTGATCATGCGCCGGCGGCCATTTTTTACTGGAACCATCGCACATACAGGGAACTGTGGAAATGCTGGGGCTCTGGCTTGTCGCAAAATGTCGGCAGAGCCCCGGGGCAGCGCCGGGCATACACGCAGCACCGCTGGGCACCGGAGGCACCAGCAGCATCGGCCAGCAACCGCCGGGACATATTTTGAAATCACTTACATATTTACATACACTTTATGCACAATTTAGGCAATTTGCATTTTGATGATTAGTTTTATTATAGAACAACTACAGTGTTATCAGTCAATCCAAAAAAGTTAATAAATCTGAAACTTGAACATTTAAGAAACTAAAAGTGAGGTTTTGTTGTTTTAAGCAGAATATCTACGAGTGTGTGCATAATTATTGAACAACTAATAGAGTGCAGAATTATTGTGTCACTAAATACAAACTGTACATTTTCCAATTTAAATTGTTTAGTTTCATCCTATAAAGTGAGAATAATAGCCATACAACTCAAAATGTACCCAAATACATTTCTGACTAGAGTTGAGCGAAACGGGTCGGTCATATTCAAAAGTCGGCGACTTTCGCTGAAGTCGGGTTTCATGAAAGGAAACCCGACCATAGCGTGAGGTCGGCCACGAGGTCGGTGACCAGAGCGCCAAAGTTGCATTTCAAAAGATGCTTCCAGCGCCCTTTTTCAGCCAATGATGGAGGACGCACACTGTGGGCAACGCGATGACATAGGCAGCAGTCACCACCATCTTTGAGAAGGGCATGCAAGTGATTGGCTGGCTTTGTGTGGAGTCACAGGGGCTATAAAAGGGCGTGAATGCCGACCGCCATGTTACTTATGCCGATCTTAGCATAGGGAGAGCTGCTGCTGATGATGATTCTGTAGGGAGAGCGTTAGGCAGGGAAGAAGAACCAAAAAACTGCTTCTGCTATTAGCAATTTCCACTGTACAACACAACACTTTGTGTGCAGTGACAGGGGAGGCTATTTTTTTGTGCATCAGCTCTGTTGGTTATTAGGCTGCCTTATAAGGCTCCCTGATAGCTGCATTGCTGTTTGCACACTGCTGTGCAAACTGCTTTTTTAAAAGCAAAAATACTTTTCTTCCTCTTTTCTACACAGTTACCAAGCGTTCATTTTTCCACCCTTTTGTGTGCAGCAGTCCTGCTTATTAGGCTGCCTGAGTCCATACTTGGACTGAGAGCATAATTGTCAGCCTCCTCAAATCTCTAGCGAGATTCAAATTCTCACCAATACTATATACACCCTCCTCCTTGTCATACACCATCCAATTTCAGCCTGTTACATTGAGGTGTAATCTCTCCTGGGCCTGAGACAATAGTTCAGCGTCCTCAAATCTATAGTGAGATTCAAATTCTCACCAATACTATATACACCCTCCACCTTGTCATACACCATCCAATGTCAGCCTGTTACATTGAGGTGTAATCTCTCCTGGGCCTGAGACAATAGTTCAGCGTCCTCAAATCTATAGTGAGATTCAAAATCACACCAATACTAGATACACCTTCTACCTTGTTTTATAGTACCATATAGCTGGTGGTATTTTGCGTACATTTTCACAAAAATGAGCAAGTATGGTGGAAGACGCCATGAAAGTGGGCAGAAATTGCCAGCTGGATCAGATGGTGGTGGTGGTGGTGTTGCATCTGTTGGTAGTGGAAAAAGCACAATAGCACCTAAGGCAGGAGGTGTTGAGCCTGTGTCATCGTCTGGCTCCACAAGGCCTCGAAGGCTCTCTTTTCTGGAAGTAGGTAAACCACTTTTAAAGCCGGATCTTCAGGATCAAGTTTTGGCTTACATTGCTGACACAGCCTCCAGCTCTCTCACCTCCTCTTCTGAAGTTTCAAAAAATAAAACCACTGAATCGTCATTGGAGGCTCCTGGTCAGGAATAACACCTTTCCTTGTGTCCTTCACCCCAACCAAAAGTGAAGGATGTGTCAGGCCACACTACCGATTACTTCATGGAGCTCTTTTCACATACCATGCCTGGGTTATCAAGTCAAATCATGAATTCCCCAGTCCAAGATGAATCTGACATGGAGTGCACTGATGCACAGCCACTGCTAGATTTCTTTGCTGGTACATTCACTCAGAGCACTACATTGTCCTCACAGTGTACTGAGGCAGAATCAGACCCTGATGAAACTCAGGTGCCCCTTCCCGCATACTATACCACCTTACTCGGTGACACAGAGGAAGGTGCACATGAAATTGAAGAGGAGGTGATGGATGACCCAGTTGTTGACCCAGATTGACATCCATTGGGGAAAGAGGGTGTCGCTGCCAATAGCTCAGAAGAGGAGGAGGAGGATCCGCAGCAGGCAGCGACATCGCAACATCTGTTATCTGGCATGACCGTAGCAGTCCAAAAACGTGTTACAAAAACCAAAAGAGTTGCAGGAAAGCTTGGCCAGATGGTCAAATTAGCACAGCGTGCAAGGTCTCAAAATGTCTTCCACAGTAGGAACAGTGCAGTGTGGCACTTTTTTGAACAAAATCCTAATGATCAGGCAAAAGTTATCTGTAAGAAGTGCGCAAAGACCTTTAGCCGAGGGAAAAATCGGAGAAATTTGAATACCAGTTGCATGCTTAGAAATTTAACCACCATCCACTTGCAAGCGTGGACTAACAAACCTCATGTACCACATATGCACCTGCTCCGAATGAAGGTAGTCAACAACGCTACATCGCTTCCCCCACTGTAAGCCCACCGGTAAGCACACCACCAGCAGCAAATGTCAAGGTGTCGTCGCAAGAGCAAAGCAGTCATGGAACCACAATGTTATGCCTACGAAAGACTGAATCTAGGCCATCAGCAACACCACCAACACCATCACCATCACCAACCCTCTCTAAGTCCGCCATGTCCACCGCAAGTTCAACCATATGCAGCTCTCAAGTCCAGCTCACCCTACCAGAGACTCTGAGTAGGACAAGAAAGTACTCATCCTCTCATCCGCGTACACTGGATTTGAACGCCCACGTTGACAAACTAATCTTGTTAGAGATGATGCCCTATCGGTTGGTTGAAAGCAAAGCTTTCCGCAAGCTCATGGCCTACGCAGTACCACGCTATGACCTACCTAGTCGGCACTTCTTTTCGTGAAAAGCCATCCCAGCCCTCCACATGCATGTGAAAGACCGCATTGCCCATGCACTCAAGCAATCAGTGAGTGGAAAGGTGCACCTCACAACAGATGCATGGTCCAGTAGGCATGGCCAGGGCTGTTACATGTCCATCACTGCGCACTGGGTTAATGTGGTGGATGCAGGGTCCACAGGGGACAGCAGCGGTGGGACAGTGCTGCCTAGCCCACGGTATAGGAAACAGTTGGCTGTAGGCGTTCGACCCTCCTCCAAGCGAATGCTTGTCCACGGAGCATAGTCGCATGAGCACTCCATCCGCAGCTGCAAGTGTTGCACACGAGGTGTCCCACTATCGAACAGCTAGTGGTAAGCATCAGCAGGCTGTGTTGAAGATGATGGGTTTGGGCGACAACAGACACACCGCGGAGGTACTGGCTGACTACTTGCAGCGATAAACTGAGTCATGGCTGGGCAGTCTACATCTCGAGGCAGGCAAGGTAGTTAGTGATAACGGCTGGAATTTTGTGGCAGCCATAGCCCTTTCAAAACTCAGACACATACCTTGCCTGGCTCACACCTTGAACCTGGTGGTGCAGTGCTTCTTCAATAATTATCCGGAGTTAATACCCTTGCTCCATAAGGTACGAAGACTGTACTCGCACATCCGCCGGTCGCCCGTACACTCCAGTCGTGTGCAGAAGCTGCAGCGATTGCTCCACCTTCTCAAGCACCGCCTAATTATCGACGTTGCAACAATGTGGAACTCCACCCTGCACATGGTTCAGAGGCTGTGCGAACAGAGGCAGGCTGTAATTCATTTGTGGGAGGATACATGGGCAGGCAGTTTGCAGGCAGACAGGGAGTTGTCTGTTGTGCAGTTGTCGAAGCTGAAAGACCTCTGTAATGTCCTTCAGTGTGTCGAAGAATGCACATGGCTGGTAAGCGAAGATGCCGCCATCATAAGCATGAGCATTCCACTTATGCATCTGCTCATGCAAACTTTGACGCACATTAAGGAGCAGGCATCTGCAGCTGAGGAGGAGGGAAGCCTTGATGACAGTCAGCCATTGTCTGCTCAGGGATGTCTCGTGGACGAGGTGGAGGAAGAAGAGGAAGAGGAGGAGTAGGATGATGGGGATGATTATTTTGGGGAGGCGGTTGCTTCTCAGGGGGCAAGAAAAAATGTTGGCGTGGCAAGGTCAGGTACAGGGTTTGTGCATGACTGGAGGGATATGGATTTGCCAGAAAGTGCTCCTCCACCCAGCAGTGCATCATTGACACCTGGAACATTGGCCCACATGTCTGATTATGCCTTGCAGATCCTAAAAAGGGACCCCCGCATTGCCAAAATGATGAACGATGACAACTACTGGTTGGCCAGCATCCTGGATCCTCGCTATAAAGGCAAATTTCAAAACATCATGCCACAGGAGAACTTAGAGCTAATATTAGCTAACAAACAAGCAACTCTGGTAAACCGTTTGTTTGAGGCATTCCCAGCACACAGCGGCGGTGATGTTTTTCCAACGAGCCGTAGGGGGCAACATGGAAGAGGTGTTCATGGTGCACAAATCCGAAGTGGCGTTGGAAACAGGGGTTTCATGACCATGTTGTTGACTGATTTTTCAAGTACCGCTCACACAACTGGTAAAACTGCATCGATCGAAAGTAACATGAGACAGCAGTTGTCAACTATGGTAACAAATTACTTCTCGTCCCATATCGATGTTCTCCCTCACCGGTCATTCCCCTTTGACTATTAGGCCAGTAAACTTGACACCTGGCCTGAATTGGCATAATATGCCTTACAGGAGCTCGCTTGCCCTGCTGCTAGTGTGTTATCTGAACGAGTCTTCAGTGCTGCTGGATCAATCCTGACAGAAAAAAGGACCCGTCTGTCGACCCAAAATGTTGATGATCTAACCTTCATTAAAATGAACCATGCATGGGTTTCAAAGGATTTTGTCCCACCCTCCCCTGCTGACACGTAGGTTGACAGAAAAATGGCTTGCTTTTGTCCTCCTCTTCCGCGGACTTCTCCAATTACTCCATTTGCAGCTGCTGAATGTCCAACATCAGCATATGCCAATTTTCCCACCTCCCTATCTGGGCTGCCTCCCTCAACAGGGCCAGGGTCACCACCTGGCGCACACAGCCGTGCGGGTGCCGTTGCCCTGGACAGGTGGGTGGGCACACTCTTTGGCAATGGCACTGGCACAAGGTCCCTCATAGTAGAATCAACTGTCTCTGACCGTGGGGGTGCACATCCGCCTTCAGACACACCAGCGTACTATGAGGGGCCCTGTGCCAGTACCGCTGCCCACGAGTGGCCCCCCCCTGCTTGCTCAGGGCACCAGCACTTGCAATACTTACCTCTCCCTGCTCCACCACTGTGTAGTCTGGCCTGTTAAATACTTCACTGGGACTGCCAATACAAATTTGGTGAAATGATAGATGATGGTTAAGATGTAGCTATGCCCTGTCCTGCTGGGCTCTATCTTCAGATGATCAATGGCTTCCATTTGTTATGGACGTCGACTCACAATGAGATGCAGTGGTGGTTTATCATCAGCTTTCACGGTTTTCCAACTCACAGACGTGTGACATTCCTGCCCACATTTTTAAATGTGTACTCTCATGCCAATCCAATAGAATCGCCTACGGCCTGTGGCTTGTGTCTTTTGCACTCCAAAGTTACCTGACAGATCATGATAGGCAATGAGGACAATGTCTAAATCTGTCCCTGTGATCACAATTTGATTGAGATGAGTAACGGTGATGGGTTCCACGGTACTGCGATACAGCAAACCTTTCTTCACAAGAACTGTTTTCGCTGTCTCCACAGACAAAGTAATTGAGGGTCAGCATCGCCTCTGAGAATTCTACCGGGAGTTTTTACCATGATTAGTAATTCCAAAAATTTCTGCAATCACTCAACTTTCCGTCTGTACTTGTATCCATCTCGTTTCCTCTTGCGGAGAGTCGTTACTGTCTTACTGAGACTGAAATATATATGAAGATTTAAAAATACCCCAACAGTGTATACTGATGTACGCTTCGAATACATTACTCTTTTTCTACTTTTTAGATTCTTGTCTAATCCATACTGAGACTGTGAGTGTCTTTGTCGGACTCTGGAAATATACACGCAGATTTTTAATGTTTAAACTATGCTATATATACCCACTGCTCCGCAAACTGCTTTTTTAAAAGCAATCCCAATTTTTTTTTTTTGTCCTGCTGAGAAGAAAAAAAAACTGCTTCTGCTGCTAGCAATTTGGCCTGCACAACACACAAGTCACTGTGTGTGCAGTGCAAGGGGAGGCTATATTGTGGTGTATCAGTGGTGTTGGTTGTTGGGCTGCCTTTTAAGGCTTCCTGACAGGCTGGCATTGCTGTTTACCCACTGCTCCGCAAACTGCTTTTTTAAAAGCAATCCAATCTCCCTTATCCTCTCGTCACTTTGGTCACAGCTGTGCCATCGAGCCTGTCACATAGCGCTCAGATATTCATTGGGCCTCACACAATCCAAAAGTGTCCAGTGTCCAAAAGTGTGTGCAGAGATTCAAAATCTCCCTTATCCTGTAGTCACTTTGGTCACAGCTGTGCCATCGAGCCTGTCACATAGCGCTCAGATATTCATTGGGCCTCACACAATCCACAAGTGTCCAGTGTCCAAAAGTGTGTGCAGAGATTCAAAATCTCCCTTATCCTGTAGTCACTTTGGTCACAGCTGTGCCATCGAGCCTGTCACATAGCGCTCAGATATTCATTGGGCCTCACACAATCCAAAAGTGTCCAGTGTCCAAAAGTGTGTGCAGAGATTCAAAATCTCCCTTATCCTGTAGTCACTTTGGTCACAGCTGTGCCATCGAGACTGTCACATAGCGCTCAGATATTCATTGGGCCTCACACAATCCAAAAGTGTCCAGTGTCCACAAGTGTCTGCAGAAATTCAAAATCTCCCGTCCTATAGACACCTTGTACCTTGTTTTACATTACTATATAGTTTGTTGGATTTTGTCTACATTTCTACCAAAAATGAGGAAGGCTGGTGGAAGAGGCCATGGAATTGGGCGGGGGTTGGCAGCTGGTAATGATGGTGTTGGTGGTGGATCTGATGGTAGTGGCAAGAGCAAAATAGGACCGAATGCAGGAGGTGTTGAGCCTGCGTCATCGTCTGGCTACATAAGGCCTCGAACGCTTAGTTTTCTAGGAGTTGGCAAACCGCTTTTAAAGCCAGAGCATCAGGAAAAAGTTTTGTCTTACATTGCTGACTCAGCCTCCAGCTCTATCGCCTCCTCTTCTTCAGTTGTAAAAAGTAAAAGCACTGAGTCGTCATTGGAGGCTCATGTTCATGAACCACACCTTTCCTTGTGTCCTTCACCCCAACCAAGATTGAAGGATGACGCAGGCCATACTACTGATTACTCCATGGAGCTGTTTTCACATACCATGCCTGGATTATCAAGTCAAATGGTGAATTACCCA
The DNA here is from genome assembly GCF_039654945.1 of Dendrobates tinctorius. Taxonomy (NCBI): domain Eukaryota; kingdom Metazoa; phylum Chordata; class Amphibia; order Anura; family Dendrobatidae; genus Dendrobates; species Dendrobates tinctorius. The sequence goes on from NW_027361936.1 coordinate 1,446,547, forward strand.
GGCCAAGATGAATCTGACATGGAGTGCACTGATGCACAGCCGCTGATGGATGATTCTGCTGGTACATTCACTCAGAGCACTACATTGTCCTCGCAGTGTACAGAGCCAGATTCTGACCCTGATGAGACTCAGGTGCCCCTTCCCGCACACTATACCACCATACACGGTGACACAGAGGAAGGTGCACATGACATAGAAGAGGAGGTGATGGATGACCCAGTTGTTGACCCAGATTGGCATCCATTGGGGGAAGAGGGTGCTGCTTCCAATAGCTCAGATGAGGAGCATCCACAGCAGACATCGACATGGCAACAGCTGTTATCTGGCAGGCCCGTAGCACTCCAAAGACAGGTTCCAAACATCAAAAGAGTTGCTGGACAGCTTGTCCAGAGGGTCAAAAGATCACAGCGTGCTAGGCCGCAAAATGTCTGCCAAAGTAGGAAGAGTGCAGTGTGGCACTTTTTTGAACAAAATCCTCATGATCAGGCCAAGGTTATCTGTAAGAAGTGCGCAAAGACCTTTAGCCGAGGGAAAAATCTGAAAAATTTGAATACCAGTTGCATGCTTAGACATTTAACCAGCATGCACTTGCAAGCGTGGACACAACACCAAACCTCAAGTGCCACATGTGCAACTGATCACGACGAAGGTAGTCAGCAACGCTACATTGTTTCCCCCACTGTAAGCCCACCGGTTATCACAGCAGCAAATGTTGAGGTGTCGTTGCAAGGCCACAGCAGTCAGGGAATCCCACTGTTATATCAACGAAAGACTGATGCTAGGCCATCAGAAAGAACACCAACTCCATCACCATCATCAACCCTCTCTCAGTCCGCCCTGTCCACCGCTACTTCCACCATATGCAGCTCTCAAGTCCAGCTCACCCTCCCAGACACTATGAGTAGGTCAAGAAAGTACTCAGTCTCTCATCCGCGTACACTGGGTTTGAACGCCCACATTGCCAAACTAATCTCGTTTGAGATGATGCCCTTTCGGTTGGTGGAAAGCACAGCTTTCCGCGAACTCATGGCCTATGCAGTACCACGCTATGACCTACCCAGTCGCCACTTCTTCTCTCGCAAAGCCATCCCAGCCCTCCACCATCATGTGAAAGACCGCATTGTCCATGCACTCAAGCAGTCAGTGAGCGGAAAGGTGCACCTCACAACTGATGCATGGTCCAGTCGGCATGGCCAGGGCCGTTACGTGTCCATCACTGCGCACTGGGTTAATGTGGTGGATGCAGGGTCCACAGGGGACAGCGGTGGTGGGACAGTGCTGCCTAGCCCACGGTATAGGAAACAGTTGGCTGTAGGCGTTCGACCCTCCTCCTCCTCCTCCAGAAGCGAAAGCTCGTCCACAGAGCGCAGTCGTACGAGCACTCTATCTGCAGCTGCCACTGTTGCACACGATGTGTCCCCCTATCGAGCAGCTAGTGGAAAGCGTCAGCAGGCTGTGTTGCAGATGATGTGTTTGGGCAACAGACACACCGCCGAGGTGCTGGCCGAGTACTTGAAGCGACAAACTGAGTCATGGCTGGGCAGTGTACATCTTGAGGCAGGCAAGGTAGTTAGTGATAACGGCCGTAATTTTGTGGCAGCCATAGCCCTTTCAAAACTCAGCCACATACCTTGCTTGGCTCACACCTTGAACCTGGTGGTGCAGTGCTTCCTCAAAAATTATCCGGAGTTAACAGCCCTGCTCCAGAAGATGTGAAGACTGTGCGCGCACATCCGCCGGTCGCCTGTACACTCCGTTCGTATGCAGAAGCTGCAGCGATTGCTCCACCTTCCCAACCACTGCCTCATTATCGACATTGCAACAAGGTGGAACTCCACCCTGCACATGGTGGAGCGGCTGTGCGAGCAGAGGCAGGCCATAATGCATTTGTGGAAGGATACACGGCCAGGCACTTTGAGAGCAGACATGGAGTTGACAGGTGTGCAGTGGTCGAAGCTGAAAGACCTCTGTAAAGTCCTTCAGTGTTTTGAGGAATGCACACGGCTGGTAAGCGCAGACGACGCCATCCTAAGCATGAGCATCCCACTTATGCGTCTGCTCATGCAAACTTTGACGCACCTTAAGGAGCAGGCGTCTGCAGCCAATGTTGATGAGGAGGAAGAGGAGGAGGGAATCCTTGATGACATTCAGCCATTGTCTGCTCAGGGACCTCTCCTGGACGAGGTGGAGGAAGAAGAGGAGGAGGAGGATGATGATGGGGATGATTACTTAGGGGAGGAGGATGCATCTCGTGGGGCAAGTGAAAATGTTGGCATGGCAAGGTCTAGTAAAGGGTTTGTGCGTGACTGGAGGGAAGTGGATTTGCCAGAAAGTGCTCCTCCACCCAGCACTCGCAGTGCATCATTGACACCGGGAACATTGGCCCACATGTCAGATTATGCCTTGCAGATCCTAAAAAGGGACCCCCGCATTGCCAAAATGATGAACGATGACGACTACTGGTTGGCCAGCATCCTGGATCCTCGCTATAAAGGCAAATTACAAAACATCATGCCACAGGAGAACCTTGACCTAATATTGGCTAATAAACAAGCAACTCTGGTAAATCGGTTGCTTGAGGCATTCCCAGCACACAGCAGCGGTGATGGTTCTCACACGAGCCGTACGGGCCGGGGGCAGCTTGGCAGAGGTGTTCGTGGTGCACACAGCAGAAGTGGCGTTGGAGACAGGGGTTTCATGACAATGTTGTGGACTGATTTTTCAAATACCGCTCACACAACTGGTAATACTGCATCGATGGAAAGTGACAGGAGACAGCAGTTGTCAACTATGGTTACAAACTACTTTTCCTCCCATATCGATGTTCTCCCACACAGGTCATTCCCCTTTGACTATTGGGCCGCTAAACTGGACACCTGGCCTGAATTGGCACAATATGCCTTACAGGAGCTCGCTTGCCCAGCTGCAAGTGTGCTATCGGAAAGAGTCTTCAGTGCAGCTGGATCAATCCTGACAGAAAAAAGGACCCGTCTGTCAACCCAAAATGTTGATGATCTAACCTTCATTAAAATGAACCATGCATGGGTTTCCAAGGATTTTGTCCCACCTTCCCCTGATGACACATAGGGTGACAGAAAAATGGCTTGCTTTGGTCGACCTCTTCCTGGGACTTCACCTATTTCGCCTTTTGCATCAGCTGAATGTCCATCATCAACATATGCCACTTTCTAAAACTCCCTAACTGTGCTGCCTCCCCCCCCCATGGCCGGGGTCACCACCTAGCGCACGACACCGTGCGAGTGCCGTTGCCCTGGAGAGGTGGGTAGGCCGACTCTTGGGCGCGGGCACTGGCACAGGGTCCCTCATAGTGCAATCAAGTGTCTCTGACGGTGGTGGTGCACACCCGCCGTCAGACACACCGCTGTACTATGAGGGGCCCAGTGCCAGTACCGACGCCCACGAGTGGGCCCCCCTTGCTTGGGCAGGGCCCCAGCATTTGCAATCTTTACCTCTCCCTGCTCCTCCGCTGTGTAATCTGGGCCGTCAAATCCATACTGTGCCTGACACTGTCTGAGCCTGCCTCCTGAGACATATATTTTGAATGTGTACGCTATCCATACATGTTATCCGGGGAAACGGTACCCTTTCTAACCTTTGTGCAATCACGTGCAATCCATACTGGGCCTGACACCGTCTGAGCCTGCCTCCTGAGACATATATTTTGAATGTGTACGCTATCCATACATGTTATCCGGGGAAACGGTACCCTTTCTAACCTTTGTGCAATCACGTGCAATCCATACTGGGCCTAACACCGTCTGAGCCTGCCTCCTGAGACATATATTTTGAATGTGTACTCTATCCATACATGTTATCCGGGGAAACGGTACCCTTTCTAACCTTTGTGCAATCACGTGCAATCCATACTGGGCCTAACACCGTCTGAGCCTGCCTCCTGAGACATATATTTTGAATGTGTACGCTATCCATACATGTTATCCAGGGATACGGTACCCTTTCTAACCTTTGTGCAATCACGTGCAATCCATACTGGGCCTGACACCGTCTGAGCCTGCCTCCTGAGACATATATTTTGAATGTGTACGCTATCCATACATGTTATCCGGGGATACGGTACCCTTTCTAACCTTTGTGCAATCACGTGCAATCCATACTGGGCCTGACACCGTCTGAGCCTGCCTCCTGATGTATAGACATATATTTTGAATGTGTACGCTATCCATACATGTTATCTGGGGATACGGTACCCTTTCTAACCTTTGTGCAATCACGTGCAATCCATACTGGGCCTAACACCGTCTGAGCCTGCCTCCTGAGACATATATTTTGAATGTGTACGCTATCCATACATGTTATCCGGGGATACGGTACCCTTTCTAACCTTTGTGCAATCACGTGCAATCCATACTGGGCCTGACACCATCTGAGCCTGCCTCCTGAGACATATATTTTGAATGTGTACGCTATCCATACATGTTATCTGGGGATACGGTACCCTTTCTAACCTTTGTGCAATCACGTGCAATCCATACTGGGCCTAACACCGTCTGAGCCTGCCTCCTGAGACATATATTTTGAATGTGTACGCTATCAATACATGTTATCTGGGGATACGGTACGCTTTCTCACCTTTGTGCAATCACGTGCAATCCATACTGGGCCTAACACCGTCTGAGTCTGCCTCCTGAGACATATATTTTGAATGTGTACGCTATCCATACATGTTATCTGGGGATACGGTACCCTTTCTAACCTTTGTGCAATCACGTGCAATCCATACTGGGCCTAACACCGTCTGAGCCTGCCTCCTGAGACATATATTTTGAATGTGTACGCTATCCATACATGTTATCTGGGGATACGGTACCCTTTCTAACCTTTGTGCAATCACGTGCAATCCATACTGGGCCTAACACCGTCTGAGCCTGCCTCCTGAGACATATATTTTGAATGTGTACGCTATCCATACATGTTATCTGGGGATACGGTACCCTTTCTAACCTTTGTGCAATCACGTGCAATCCATACTGGGCCTAACACCGTCTGAGCCTGCCTCCTGATGTATAGACATATATTTTGAATGTGTACGCTATCCATACATGTTATCTGGGGATACGGTACCCTTTCTCACCTTTGTGCAATCACGTGTAATCCATACTGGGCATGAGAACGGCTGGCGAGCTGTTAAGCAAGCTACAGCACCTGTGGTTTGCACACGTAAGTTTTTCATTTTTTCAGGAATGACGGTTAGGCCTAATTCCGGAACTGCGGTTGACCTGCACTTACTGGGAAATCATCGTTCGCGGGTAATAATTGTAATCAGTGATCCCCATCACTAACGTTGTTCAGCGGGTTATCTGCACCCGTAAGTGACAAACGCTGGCCTTTTCAGTGTAGCGCACATGCAGCCACGGACATGTAAGGGCATGACACACCAGTTATTGGCCAATCTCATGTGCCAGAGCCTCACGTGTCCCTCTAGTAAGCTGGACTCGGACCGCGGGGCATGACGGAGTCTCGTTCGTTAACAGAATTAAGCTTGCAATGTGTGCATCTGTTCTTTAGCTGGCATGGTTGAGGTTTCCCAGGTGGAGTCGAATTTAACCGTAGGCTCCACTCCTGGTGGTGCCCTTCTGGACATTCCTTTAAGGTTCAGCTTTGCAACCATACTGCCCACGTAAAACAAACACTTTGCCTTCATGAACGCTGTTTGGAGGGTCATGACTCGTGGGAATAACGCCGCCCAATCAGTTAACCTGCTAGAGAGATCCTTCGTTGCTCCCAAGCATGACATCACACTCCCTAGGAAGAAGGTAATGCCACTGTGGCGACCGTACTCCTGGGGGCGACACAAGTGCACTGATGCCCAGCCACTGCTCGATGAATCTGCTGGTACATTGACCCAGACCACTACATTCCCCTCGCACGCTACACGACCTGAATCTGACCCTGATAAAACTCAGGTTACCCTTCCCATATACAGTTCCATCTTACACGGTGACAAAGAGGAAGCTGCAGATGAAAGTGCAGGTTCGGCCCACCCGCCATCAGACACACCACCGTACTATCATGGGCCCTGTGCCAGTACCATCGCCAACGAGTGGGCCCCCCCTGCTTGCCCAGGATCACAGCACTTGCAAAGTTGAAATACTGTGCAGTGAGATGGAAGATGGGGACGACGAGGAATCCAGAGAAGTACAGTTATTCCCTAGCGAGGAGACTTATTTGATTGTTTTCAGTGTTGGGACAGCAATTTTTGGGGAGCACTATACTCTGGAGAATGATAGATGGGGCCCACCATACACTGGAACATTCCAAAGGTGGACATCAGACACTGGAGCAGCATTTACAGGGCCCATTATACACTAGAGCATTAGAAATGGGGCCCATTATGTTTGGAGCATTATTTGGGCCCATAAGACAGTGGAGCTTCATCCATGGGGACCAACATATACTGTAGCATTATGCGGAGCTCATCATATATTGTTTCAAACATTATATGGGACCAATGATTCTGTATGGAGAAATAGATGGGCCTCGTCATGAGATGTAAAAAGTGAGGTATTTTTCATTGTACTATACCGCTATTTCGCTGCCGTATCGGAGCATGATGAGTTGTGGTATGTGTTAAAGGGGCGCTCTTTCGCCCAGGGCACATGAAAACCTGCAGCCAGCCCTCCCCCCCCACAACTTTAGCCAAATAACCCCCATTTTTCAGTGCGTAACTTGAATTATGAAGTTAATTAAGGTTGACAAGCTTAAGTAAGAAGAATTGATGCTTTTGGCATTCAAATGGGCACTGTAGGTGTGTTTCCTGTCCTCCTCTCACTGCCGACTTTTATTCCCCATTGACTTACATTGGGTTTCGTGTTTCGGGACGACCCCGACTTTTCCCTATAATCGGACGATCTTGCTCGACCCGACTTTTGGAAAAGTCGGGTTTCACGAAAAGAAACGCGACCCTAAAAAACCAAAAGTCGCTCAACTCTATTAATAGACTGTTTCATGTCATAGTAGCGGTGTGTGGTAGCAAGCGGTGTAGTACACCTGTCAAGGACCTACACCGTGTGTGTTTCTAATTATTTTTAAAGCATCTTGTCCAGAAAATCATTTTGGGCCTTGTAGCACTGTCTATTACTCAGCAGAGGAGCGCACCAGTGAACCAAGATATGCCGCCTGTTTATGTAAGAACTGCGTGCTACACAGCATAGGAGCCCAGCTGTTAAGCAAGCTACAGCACCTGTGGTTTGGACACTTAATTTTTTCATTTTTTCTGGAATACCGGTTAGGACTAATTCCGGAATTCCGGTTGACCTGCACTTACTGGGAAATCCTCATTCGCGGGGAAGAATTGTAATCCCAGATCCCCATCACTAACAGGGTTCAGTGGGTTATCTGCACCTGTAAGCGACACACGCTGGACCTTTCAGTGTAGCGCGCATGCAGCCCCGGACATGAAAGGGCATGACAGACCTGTTATTGATCGATCTCGTGTGCCAGAGCCTCGCGTGTCCCTCTAGTAAGCTTGATGCGTACTGCGGGGACATGCCTGAGTCTCGTTCGTTAACGGAATTAAGCTGACAAATCGCTAGCACAACTAAAAACGGACATCCACCACGACCCACAGAATCAACAAAGCTTGCAATCTGTCAATCTTTTCTGTAGCTTGCATGGTTGAGGTTTCCCGGGTGGAGTTGAATTAAGCCGCAGGCTCCACTCCTGGTGGTGCCCTTATGGACATTCCTTTAAGGTTCAGCTTTGCAACCATACTGCCTCGGAAACCAAACACTTTGCCTTCATGGACGCTGTTCGGAGGTTCATGGAAATAACGCCGCCCAATCAGCAGTTGGCCTAATTTATGGTGGTAAGTCCGACGGTATATGATCGTCTCGATTTCAGAATTTTACTGTTATTTGGTATTTTACATTTTTATTCCAGCCTTTCTTGACTTCATAAGGGCATGACATGCCTATATCTGTGTCTCCTCCTCCTCCTTTTACTCTTCCACCTCTTTTCTATATGTAGTTGACGTTTTCCAAAAGTTATTTTTATATTCCAAGCATTTTGTCTGCTTTAGGACACCTTTTAAGGTGTTTTGTAATTGTTTTCTATGTGTTTGTATGTGTTTGTGTTTGCCTGCCATTGATTTCAATGGGGTTCGACGGTGTTCATCGAACATTCGACGAACATTCGACGATCTTGCCTCCTGTGTGACGAACCAAAACACTAGCGGGGTGGCTCAACACTACTCCTGATATATAGACGCAAATTGTTAATGTTTAAACTATGCTATATATACCTGGTATCTGGTGATACTGTACCCTTTCTGCCAGGAAGTCCTCCTCCAACCAACACTCTAAGTATATCATTAACACCTGTAACATTGTCCCACATGTGTGATTATTTCTTGCGGATCTTCTTGTTATATTGTGGTGTGATCCATCCTGAGCGTGTGAGTGTCTATGGGTTACTCCTGCAATTTAGATGTACATTTAAAAATTACCCCAACACTGTATACAGCTCTACGCTTGGGATACATTACCCATTTACTGCTTGTTATATTCTGGTCTAATCCAAACTGACCAAGTGAGAGTTATTTTCTGACTGTGGAAATAAATACTGAGATTGACAACAATGACACCTACACTGTGTACAGCTGTACTCTTGAGATCCATTACCGTTTTACGGCTTTTTAGATTGTGTTGTAATCCAATACTGAGCCTGAGAGTGTCTATATGTGCCTCCTCAAATATCTACGGAGATTTAGAATGTTTAAACTATACTATATATACCTGCTACCTGATGATACTGTACACTTTGTCTAATTTTTATATTCTTGTCTAATCCATACTGAGCCTGTGAGCATCTCTGTGTGACTGATGGAATATATAGGGAGATTGACAATTATCCTTTGACTGAATAGAGCTTTACCCTTCTGATACAGTGCCATATATCTGATGTTATTTTGGGTCTATTTTCTGCAAAATTTTAAAGTTTGGTGGATGAGGCCGTGGACGTGGGCGTGGGGGAGCCAGCTGGTGCTGATGGTGGTGGTGCATTGGCAAAAGCACAATAGTAGCAAAGGCAGGAGGTGTTGAGCCTGCATCATGGTCTGGCTCCGGAACGCCTGGAAGGCTACCTTTTCTGGGAGTAGGTTAACCGCTTTAAAGGCTGAGCATGAGGAACTGGTTTTGGCTTACATTGCCGAAGCAGACTCCAGCAAATATGCCCTCCTCTTCTGATGTTTCAAAAAATGCAAGCACTGAGTCGTCAAGTGCTGGCTCCTGGTCAGGAGGAACCCCTTTCCTTGTGTCCTTCACCCCCACCAAAAGTGAATGATGCAGCAGGCCACACTTCACATTAGTCCATGTAGCTCTTTCTATCATACCATGCCTGGGTTATCAAGTCAAATCATGAATTCCCAAGTCCAAGATGAATCTGACATGGAGTGTGGGTGGCCAGCCAGGGCAGTGGGGTTAATCGGTACCGGGCCGGTGTCTTACAGGGATGTATCACGGTGGTGGTGACCCGGTCCGTGGCCCTGGGCGTCCATGCAAAGGGGTGAATTACGTTTATAGGTGAATGATACGTGACGCTACCTGTGGTTTCTGATTAGATTGACCAGCGCTGCAGTGTCGCTTCTCTGGGACAGATGTTGTGGTGCAGCTAAGATGTAGAAGCCCTGCACAGGTAGGGCCGTAGTCGCAGGGCAGATGAAAGAGTTGGTAGATGGTGTGCAGTGCAGGATGTAGCAGAGCCGTGCGCCATGCGCAGGAGAAAGATGACAGACACAGTCGTGCAGTTCCTTTACCTGTACTTGGTAAGTGCTGTCCAGGACCCAGAGTACAGATGGAGAACGAGTTGGTCAGCCTGGAAGCCAATTTCGAATTCTCTCTCTGCAGATAGGTAGTGTGGCCTCCGTTCTAGCGCTTATCTGAGGTACTCGCAGTGCTGAGTTCAATGAAGTTCCCCCTGTTGACTCTCTTTTGGAACTTTCTCGTATGGCAGGCAGCCATAGCCTTTTCCTCCTGGCTCCCACACGTCGATGCTGGGGCCTCCGAGCATTAGTTGGGCACAGAGCATTTACAGCTGCTACTTCCTCCGATTTCTGCTGCAGGAACGTCATTGTCCCTACAAACTAGTAGACCGGAATCCGGACCTTGCGCTCCAGCTAGGAGTGAGCCTTAACTCTGCTCATCCTCCAGCTCCCCTTCTCACATCCACACACTTCCTCTTCCCTGCACAGAGTGCCCTATCTTACCTCCTCCCGACCACAGAGAGCAGCTCCTCAGCAGTCATGTTCAGAGGTCTCCCTGAAGGCCTGGAGTGGGAAATGTGTTGTGTGTTGGTTTAACTGCTAGAGAGATCCTTCGTTGCTCCCAAGCATGACATCACACTCCCTAGGAGGAAGGTAATGCCACTGTGGCGACCGTACTCCTGGGGACGCCACAAGTGCACTGATGCCCAGCCACTGCTAGATGATTCTGCTGGTACATTGACCCAGACCACTACATTCCCCTCACACTCTACACAGCCAGAATCTGACCCTGAGGAAACTCAGGTTCCCCTTCCCGCATACTATACCACCTTATATGGTGACAAAGAGGAAGGTGCAGATGAAAGTGCAGGTTCCTTGAGCAGGTGGGGGGCATACTCATTGGCGACGGCACTGGCACAGGGCCCCTCATAGTATGCAATACTGTCTCTGCCGGTGGGAGGGCCCACCCGCCCCACCCGCCGTCAGACACACCGCCACACACTGCCGTACTATGAGGGGCCCTGTGCTAGTGCCGTCGCCAACGAGTGGGCCCCCTCTGCTTGCTCAGGATCACAGCACTTGCAAAGTAGAAATACTTACCTCTCCCTGCTCTACCGCCATGACGTCTTCCGCGTGTCCTGACAGTGATATTCTGATCAGAGAGCGCAATGACATCACATCTGTACGCCCTCTGCCTAAACAGCCAAGTGCAGTGAGATGGAAGATGGGGACGACGAGGAGTCCAGACTAGTACAGAGATTCCCTAGCGAGGAGACTTATTTAATTGTTTTCAATGTTGGGACAGCAATTTTTGGGGAGCACTACACTCTGGAGAATGATATATGGGGCCCACCATACACTGGAGCATGCCAAAGGTGGATATCAGACACTGGAGCAGCATTTACAGGGCCCATTATACACTAGAGCATTGGAAATGGGGCCCATTATATATGGAGCATTATTTGGGCCCATAAGAAAGTGGAGCTTCATCCATAGGGACCAACATATACTGTAGCATTATGTGGAGCTCATCATATACTGTTTCAAGCATTATATGGGACCAATGATCCTGTATGGAGAAATATATGGGCCTCATTACTCTGTATAGTGCACTATGCGGTGCCCATAATACTGTATGGAGTAATATACTGTCCGTTTTTGGAGCTATTGGAGAATTTAAAATAGATATCAGTCATGAGATGTAAGAAGTGAAGTATTTTTCATTGTACTATACCGCTATTTCTCTGCCGTATCGGAGCATCATGAGTTGTGGTATGAGTTAAAGGGGCGCTCTTTGGCCCAGGGCACATGAAAACCAGGAGCCAGCCCTACCCCCCCAAAACTTTAGCCAAATAACCCCCAGTTTTCAGTGCTTAACTATTATTATGAAGTAAATTAAGTTTGACAAGCTTCAGTAATAAAATTGATGTTTTTGGCATTCAAATGTGCACTGTAGGTGTGTTTACTGTCCTCCACTCCCTGCCGACTTTGCTTCCCCATTGACTTGCATTGGGTTTCGTGTTTCAGTCGGCCTTCGACTTTTCACGATTATCGGCCGATTTCGTTCGACCCGACTTTTGAGAAAGTCGGGTTTCATGAAACCCGACTCGACCCGAAAAAAGGCAAAGTCGCTCATCTCTAGTAATAAAGTTATATGATCCTTTTTCTCTATGATTGCACGCTAAGGCTATTTGCTATCAGTCATAGCTTTGTTAATATTTGTTGACTACAGACTATAGAAGTCTCTTGGTGAAGGAGTTAAATTGACCAGTGGAAAATGGTAATTTAGCAGTAACAGGAAAAAGACAAGTTTTACCCTCGAACACGGTCTACAGCATCCGAGGGTGCATTGGGTCTAGCGCACAGCGAATGGACGCGTTCGCTGTACATAGACCTGTATGGTCTAACGCATGGTTGCGCATGGTAACGAAATGCTACTATGCGTTAGCGCTAGGTCACAAAAGATGTCAAAAATGACATCTGCGTTAGCGCAGCCATTTAACGGATCCATTAAACGGATGCCCCTAACGCAATGTGAACCTAGCCTTAAAGGGATATGAACTTTGCTGCACTGGCTAAGATTTTGTGTCTGCACGATATCTACTGATTTGTAGTGCTAGCTCAAAAGTGATCAAACAAGCTGGGATCAAAACCAAAGAATAACTGCACAATGACACAATTGTCGTGCAACAGATAGCTCGTCATAGCAGGGTCAACATCTAGGAGACACAATATGTAGAACGTGGGATTTCTTTGTAATGATGCAACAGACCTTCATCAGACAGAAACAGGTAGGTATAAGATAATAGTGTTGACGGTATAGTTTTACTCCATCTGGAGAAGTAATAATATACAGTATATGGATGAGCTTGGATTCCGGATTGAATAAAAATCTATAGCATTACAAATTCATCATATTTTGTGATAAGGGGTAGATCTACTTGAGCATCCAGCCATTTCCAGGTGCAACACGCATTCCATTTTCCAGAATCTAGAAGAAGCAGGTAAAGCAATAAGGCAAAGTGAGAAGAATGGAGCATCTGGAACTGACAGAAAAGAACATTAGAGATCTGGAGATTGGAAGAGTAAGGATATTACAGACATACTTTTCTATATCATTATGTTATGGGAATACCCATGGAAACACAGGTCATGGAAATTTGTTGCATGTAGTGATTAAATATAAAACTTATTTTTTACATTTAGAGGAAAACATGAGTCCTGGCGGTATGATGGTCACGCAGGTTCATAACACCCATGACCAGGACAGATTATCTTTCTCTGAATGGAGAATTGTGTTACTTTTCATTATACAAGAAACTTTTCATTAAAAAAAAACATGAAACTTTATTTGTTGCAGCCAAGAAACCGATCATTATCATCACACATTGTAATGTATGACATTCTGCATCAGTAAGTACAAAGCACAAGAGGGACAAAGGACATTTACAGTTTACAAAGATTTAAAGCTATAGGTTTTATGTATGTATTGTGGTAAAGAATACAATAGTAGGAACGAAAAATAAAAACAGTAGTAAAATACACAAGGACTTTACACATGCCTTGAACTTCAGAAGTCTATTGAGTCTTTATTTCCTGAATGTAAACTTTTTAAGGAAATAGATATTGCAATAGAAATATGAGCCCAAATGAAAAAGAAAACAGAATAACCTGCTTTTTCCCTCTGTAACAACGTCCATATTGCCTTAATACCTTAATGTGAATGAAAAGATCATATTGTACTTTTTTGGGGTAATCTTTAAAGCCTCACATTGTTGATTGGAATGCTTAAAGCTAAAGTAGGAAATAGTTTTCATTTTTATATACTTTTTTTACATCTATACTTTTTATTGGATTTTGTTTATAGTACAGGGGGTGGGTGAACCCAAATGATAAATTTCAGCATCCGTACAGACACCTAGTGTTCGTTCATGAAACCCGAACAGGGATTTCTCTGTGAAGTCCATGTCACTGTTCATGACCAGCTGCTGAACAAAGCGTGTTAAAAGGCTGCAGCACAGCCTATTAACAAGCTTCCTGCTCCACACAGCCTTGCGAAACATTGGCATGGCTGTAATTGACTGACGCAATATGTAAAAAAAAAAAAAAGTAGGGTCCCCTCTATTTTTCATAACAAGCGCAGATAAAACAGTGCTGCAGCCCTTAGCTGTCTGGTTTATCTTGGTTGGTTATCAAAAATAGAGGGGCACCTATGCTGTTTTTAAAATTATTTAAATAAATAATTTTAAAAAACAGAGTGGGGTTCCCCATACTTTTGATAACCAGCCAAGGTGAAGCAGACAACTGGGAGTTGGTATTCTTAGACTAGGAAGGGCCATGGATATTTGGCCCTCCCCAGAAGAAAAATAACAGCTCGCAGCCACCCCAGAAAAGGCACATCCATTAGATGTGGCAAGCTCTTCCTGCTTGCCCTGGTGCACTGGCAAGCAGAGTTATATTTTGGGGTAGATGTAAGTGGAGTAGTGTTCGCCAACATCAAGCCCAGGGGTTAGTAATGGAGAGTCATCTATCAGACACACCCTGTTAGGATTGTCGGAATGCACCAAATAAGAAATAATAATAAGGTGCGTTTGCAACCCGGAGTCCACCGTGCTGTGATGGAGAAACCGCAGCTAGCACAATGGTGGAGCAAGCCTGTGAGAAACCACTTTAACCCCTTCCTGACATCCGACGTACTATCCCGTCCATGGGACCTGGGCCCATATGCCCATGGACAGGATAGTACGTTGGGCGCGATCAGCGGCGCCCACGTGGTGAGCGCCGCTGATCGCGGCCGGGTGTCAGCTGATTATCACAGCTGACACCCGGCACAATGTGTCAGGGGCGGTCACGGACCGCCCCCGACATGTTAACCCCTTGCGCACCGCGATCAAACATGATCGCGGTGTACCGTGAGTTAAAGGGAAGCATCGGCAGGGAGGGGGCTCCCTCCGTGCTTCCCTGAGCCCCCCACGGCAGCTCAATGTGCAGCGCTGCTGCGGGGGACTCCTTTCCTCCAGGCCCCCGAATCCAAGATGGCGACGGGGGCCTTCGGGGGCCTGAGGAAGCTGGCTTCCTCAGTGCCTGCAAAGCGCAGGCATGAGGAAGCCTTCTGCAGTGCCTGTGTCAGATCGCTGATCTGTCACAGTGATCTGTGATGTGACAGATCAGCGATCTGTCACAGGACAGTGATGTCCCACCTGGGACTATTTAATAAAGCAAAAAAAAAAATTAAAAAAAGTGTAAAAATAATTAAAAAAAACGCCAAATAAATTAGAAAAAAAAAAAAAAAATATTCCCCCAATAAATCCATTTTTTGGAAATAATAAAAAAAAAAACAATAAAAGTACACATATTAGGTATCGCCGCGTCTGTAACGACCCGCCCTATAAAACTGTCCCATTAGTTAACCCCTTTAGCGAACCCCTTAAAAAATAAAAATAAAAAACGAAGCAAAAAATAATGATTTATTATCATACTGCCAAACAAAAAGTGTAATAACGCATGATCAAAAAGACGCATATAAATATCCATGGTACCGCTGAAAACGTCATCTTATCCCGCAAAAAACGAGCCACCACACAGCATCATCAGCAAAAAAATAAAAAAGTTATAGCTCGCAGAATAAAGCGATGCAAAAATAATTATTTTTTATATAAAATAGTTTTCATTGCATAAAACCGACAAAAACATAAAAAAAGACCTAAATGAGGTATCGCTGTAACCGTACTGACCCGAAGAATAAAACCGCTTTATCAATTTTACCGCAAGCGGAACGGTGTAAACGCACCCCCCCAAAAGAAATTCATGAAACGCTGGTTTTTCTTCATTCTGCGTCCCAAAAATCGGAATAAAAAGTGATCAAAAAATTTCACGTGCCCGAAAATGGTACCAATAAAAACGTCAACTCGTCCCACAAAAAATAAGACCTCACATGACCCGGTGGGTCAAAATACGGAAAAATTATAGCTCTCAATATGTGGTGATGCAAAAACTATTTTTACAATAAAAAGCGTCTTTTAGCGTGCGACAGCTGCCAAAAATAAAAACCGCCATAAATAGTAAATCAAACCCCCCGTTATCACCCCCTTAGTTAGGGAAAAATAATAAAATAAAAAAAGTATTTATTTCCATTTTTGCATTAGGGTTAGGGCTAGGTGTGTGTTGGGGTAGGGTTAGGGCTAGGGTTAGGGTTAGGGTAGGGTTAGGGTTAGGGTTAGGGTTAGGGCTAGGGTTAGGGTTAGGGCTAGGGGCATGTTGGGGTTCAGGTTGGAGTTAGAATTGAGGGTTTCCACTGTTTGGGCACATCAGGGGCTCTCCAAATGCAACATGGCGTCTGATCTCAATTCCAGCCAATTCTGAGTTGAAAAAGTCAAATGGTGCTCCTTCCCTTCCAAGCTCTGCCATGCGCCCAAACAGTGTTTTACCCCCACATGTAGGGTATCAGCCTACTCAGGACAAATTGCAAAACAATTTTTGGGGTCCAATTTCTCCTGTTACCCTTAGGAAAATAAAAAATTGGGGGCAAAAATATCATTTTTGTGGAAAAAAATGATTTTTTTATTTTCACGTCTGAGTGTTATAAACTTCTGTGAAGCACATGGGGGTTCAAAGTGCTCACCACACATCTAGATAAGTTCTGTGGGGGGTCTAGTGTCCAAAATGGGGTCACTTGTGGGGAGTTTCAATAGTTTAGGTACATCAGGGGCTCTCCAAACGCACATGACACCCGCAGACCATTCCATCAAAGTCTGCATTCTAAAATGTCACTACTTCCCTTCCGAGCCCCGACGTGTGCCCATACAGTCGTTTTCTCCCACATATGGGGTATCAGCATACTCAGGACAAATTGGACAACAACTTTTAAGGTCCAATTTCTCCTGGTACCCTTGGGAAAATAAAAAAATGGTGACTAAAAGATCATGTTTGTGGAAAAAATACGAATTTTTTATTTTCACGCCCGGGCGTTATAAACTTCTGTGAAGCACTGGGGGTTCAAAGTGCTCACCACACATCTAGATAAGTTCCTTGGGGGGTCTAGTTTACAAAATGGTGTCATTTGTGGGGGGTTTCCACTGTTTAGGTACATTAGGGGCTCTCCAAAGGCAACATGACACCCGCAGACCATTCCATCAAAGTCTGCATTCCAAAACGTCACTACTTCCCTTCCGAGCCCCGACGTGTGCCCATACAGTCGTTTTCTCCCACATATGGGGTATCAGCATACTCAGGACAAATTGGACAACAACTTTTAAGGTCCAATTTCTCCTGGTACCCTTGGGAAAATAAAAAAATGGTGACTAAAAGATCATGTTTGTGGAAAAAATACGAATTTTTTATTTTCACGCCCGGGCGTTATAAACTTCTGTGAAGCACTGGGGGGTTCAAAGTGCTCACCACACATCTAGATAAGTTCCTTGGGGGGTCTAGTTTACAAAATGGTGTCGTTTGTGGGGGGGTTTCCACTGTTTAGGTACATTAGGGGCTCTCCAAAGGCAACATGACACCCGCAGACCATTCCATCAAAGTCTGCATTCCAAAACGTCACTACTTCCCTTCCGAGCCCCGACGTGTGCCCATACAGTAGTTTTCTCCCACATATGGGGTATCAGCATACTCAAGACAAATTGGACAACAACTTTTGGGGTCCAATTTCTCCTGGTACCCTTGGGAAAATAAAAAAATGGTGACTAAAAGATCATGTTTGTGGAAAAAATACGAATTTTTTATTTTCACGCCCGGGCGTTATAAACTTCTGTGAAGCACTGGGGGGGTCAAAGTGCTCACCACACATCTAGATAAGTTCCTTAGGGGGTCTAGTTTCCAAAATGGTGTCATTTGTGGGGGGTTTCCACTGTTTTGGTACATCAGGAGTTTTCCAAACGCGACATGGTGTCCGATCTCAATTCCAGCCAAAAACGTCAAATGGCGCTGCTTCCCTTCCGAGCTCTGCCATGCACCCAAATAGTGGTTTACCCCCATATGTGGGGTATCAGCGTACTCAGGACAAATTGCACAATAACTTTTAGGGTCCTGTTACCCTTGGAAAAATAAGAATTGAGGGTGAAAAGATCATTTTTGTGGAAAAAATATGATTTTTTAATTGTATGGCTTTATGTTATAAACTTCTGTGAAGCCCATGGGGGTTCAAAGTTCTCACCACACATCTAGATAAGTTCCTTAGGGGGTCTAGTTTCCAAAATGGTGTCATTTGTGGGGGGTTTCCACTGATTTGGTACATCAGGGGTTTTCCAAACGCGACATGGTGTCGGATCTCAATTCCAGCCAAAAACGTCAAATGGCGCTGCTTCCCTTCCGAGCTCTGCCATACGCCCAAATAGTGGTTTACCCCCACATGTGGGGTATCAGCGTATTCAGGACAAATTGCACAATAACTTTTAGGGTCCTGTTACCCTTGGAAAAATAAGAATTGAGGGTGAAAAGATCATTTTTGTGGAAAAAATATGATTTTTTAATTGTATGGCTTTATGTTATAAACTTCTGTGAAGCCCATGGGGGTTCAAAGTTCTCACCACACATCTAGATAAGTTCCTTAGGGGGTCTAGTTTCCAAAATGGTGTCATTTGTGGGGGGTTTCCACTGTTTTGGTACATCAGGGGTTTTCCAAACGCGACATGGTGTCCGATCTCAATTCCAGCCAAAAACTTCAAATGGCGCTGCTTCCCTTCCGAGCTCTGCCATGCGCCCAAATAGTGGTTTACCCCCACATGTGGGGTATCAGCGTACTCAGGACAAATTGCACAATAACTTTTAGGGTCCTGTTACCCTTGGGAAAATAAAAATTGGGGTGAAAAGATCATTTTTGTGGAAAAAATATGATTTTTTAATTGTACCGCTGTACGTTATAGAAACAAAAACCAGCAATAATCCCAGCGGATGCTTCCTACTTGGCCATAAAATCCATTTTATTTTTATCTTTTAAAATAGTTCCATGTGGCAGAAACCCAAATATATACAGGGGGTCAGAAGAAAAAAAGGGGCACACTGCTGCTTTATGCGTGCAGACTACGCGTTTCGACCTTACTAGGTCTTCTTCTAGGTCTTAAGTGTGAGCAGTGTTCAAGATAGTAATATACCCTGCTTCCAGGAACTTGATCCAATTACAAAATTTGGCTTAATTAAAATAGGGTGTATACCCTTACACAGGGATAAAACTTTGTTAAATACAAAATATACTACATATTTAAAGCATATCGCTACAAAGTGCCCTTATTTTTCTCTAATACATTATTATTCGCATCTTATATTTATTCTTAGATATCACAAAATTTACCATATGAACAAAAAAAAAAAAAAAAAAATTTAAAAAAAATAAATAAACTTTTGTAAAGCCCTTGTGGGTTCAAAGTTCTCACCACATATCTAGATAAGTTCCATGGGGGGTCTAGTTTCCAAAATGGGGTCACTTGTAGGGGGTTTCCACTGTTTAGGTACATCAGGGACTCTCCAAACGTGACATGGCGTCCAATCTGAATTCCAGCCAATTTTGCATTGAAAAAGTCAAACGGCGCTCCTTCCATTCTGAGCTCTGCCATGCGCCGAAACAGTCGTTCCCCCCCACATATCAGGTATCTGCGTACTCAGGACAAATTGCACAATAACTTTTGCATCCAATTTCTCCTGTTACCCTTGGTAAAATAAAAAAATTGAACCTCAATTATTTTTTTTATGAAAAAAAGTTAGATGTTCATTTTTTTTTTAAATATTCAAAAAAATTCCTGTGACGCACCTAAAGGGTTAATAAACTTCTTGAATGTGGTTTTGAGCACCTTAAGGGGTGCAGTTTTTAGAATGGTGTCACTTTTGGGTATTTTCTATCATATAGACCCCTCAAAGTGGCTTCAAATGTGATGTGGTCCTAAAAATAAAATGGTGTTGTAAAAATGAGAAATCGCTGGTCAACTTTTAACCCTTATAACTTCCTAACAAAAAAAAATTTTGGTTCCAAAATTGTGCTGATGTAAAGTAAACATGTGGGAAATGTTACTTATCAAGTTTTTTGTGTGCCGTATCTCTGTGATTTAAGGGCATAAAAATTCAAAGTTGGAAAATTGCAAAATTTTCAAAATTTTCGCCAAATTTCCGTTTTTCTCACAAATAAACGCAAGTTATTTGAATGAAATTTTACCACTAACATGAAGTACAATATGTCACGAGAAAACAATGTCAGAATCACCGGGATCCATGGAAGCGTTCCAGAGTTATGACCTCATAAAGGTACAGTGGTCAGAATTGTAAAAATTGGCCCGGTCATGAACGTGCAAACCACCCTTGGGGGTGAAGGGGTTAAGCACACTGAGCTAAATGTCTCTCAGTGTGCACAGAGAGCAAAGTACCAAGCTCTCTTACACCACAGAGCACTACTATGAAGCAACAAACAAAGGAATATACTCTGTAAGACTGCACAGGCGTATAGTAAATGAAATACTAATTGGGGTCCCTATAACTTAACCCTCCAGGGAAGACTAAGAAGGTGGTTGAACCTGCTCTGACACACATTTCTGCTTTCAGCACACGCGCCTGAGGATGCCCGATGCAGATGCTAAGTTCAAGCGGGAGTTATCTACCCTACACTGCCTGTCTAAACAAACACTTACAGTGCTATTAGCGGCACACATACACACAGGGTGGTAAAGTAGCCACCACCAACACACCAAACACACATGATACTAGCACAAAGACGTGCGCTCCAGAGGACCTTTTATACATACAGCTCAAGTCCAGACAGACAGGACTTTGCCTGTGGACGAATTAGAAGCTTCCACATAACCAGAGCAGGTGATGTCCAAGCACCAATGAGAAGGTGCCACATCCTGGACATGCTCAGTAGGATGAAATCTGGACTTAGGCTCAAGAGCACAACGCTGCATGTGGAAACCAGTAGTCCCCATAGGCTTAGCTTGAGAGCCAGCAGCAACTACATGTGCAGACTGATCCTGGGGCAATGCACTGGGGCCAGAGTCTGTGCTGAGCTGTCATCCCAGCAGCTGATTCAGAATGGGAGACCACAGCACCACTCTAGGCCTGGGATCCATCCCATGCAGCTGAAAAATCCCAGTGCCTAACATTACCCCCTGCTAACATCCCCTCCGGGTGACATTTGCCTTGCTTGAAAACTGCCATATGCTGAGAGGCATGGATGTGCTTTTGCTGGTCTGCCAAAGCTCCCATTGGTACATAGAGCTTGCCCAGGGATACCAGGGCTTTAAGATACAGGCTCTCACAAAAGCTACCCCATTTTTGTAAGCTCCCCATTGCCCAATCAATCTGGGGAGAATAGAGGTGCAGCCACGGTATCCTCAAAAGTACCTCATCCATACCCTCCAGTAGTCCCCATAGGCTTAGCTGGAGAGCTAGCAGCAGCTACATGTGCAGCATGAGCCTGGTCAAAGTGCTGGGGCCAGAGTCTATGCTGAGAAGTCATCCCAGTGACTGAGCCAGAATGGGAGACCACAGCACCAGACAAGGCCTCGGATCTATCCCATGCAGAGGAAAGATCCTGGTGCTTAGCAAACCAATTATTAATCAAATAGTCAAAAGTAATAAACACACAAAAAAGTCCTGTAATTGTAAAAAAACACTCTCTGATTCTATTTTACCCATTTATTACCTTTAAAAAATAAAATAATCCAAAATTATTTGCTGTAAATCCATCCTATGTCCCATGACAATCCCCAACCCAACTACATCCAGATGTAGTACTGACAGTAGCGCAGCTACCAGGGGGCAGAGGGGGCGGTCGCCCTGGGCCCTGCTCTCTGAGGGGGCCCACCACAGCTACACTAATGTAACTGTATCGGCGTGCACAGCGCGCCAATACAGTTACATTCTGCGGCAGAGCAGGGAGAGTCGATCTCCCTACTCTGCCACCCAGCCGCTATGGGCCCGTGAGAAGACGGTGGGGGGCCCCAGGCCAGCAGTGGGCTCACAGCCAGCAATCTCATCCTGAGTTAATCTGTGCGCACAGGACCTGTGATGAGGTGACACGAGGGGCAGAGTCAGGGGGTCACATGATCAGGGACTTCAGTGGCTGGCTGCAGGACTCTGCTGTGCTGGTTGTCATGCATTGGTGCTGGATAAGGTGAAGTTTATGTCTGGGGTCAGGAGGGGTTTACAGCCAGGTGGATGTAGCAGAGCTGTGTGGGTATGAGGTGCACAGAGCAAAGCCGTGTGTGTAGAAGGTGTATGAAGCGGAGATATGCATGTATGAGGTGTACGGAGGAGCAGAGCTGCGTATGTATGGGGTGAGCGGAGCTGTTTGTGTACAAGGTGTACGGAGCAGAACCGTTTGCGTACAAGGTGTTCGGAGCGGAAACGTGTGTGTACGGGGTGTACGGAGCGGATCCGTATGTGTACAAGGTGTATGGAGCGAATGGGGGGTGCTGCCTTATACTACAGTCTGCCTGTGGGGGGAGTGCTGCCTTATATTACAGGCTGCCTATAGGGGGGTTGGGGGGATGCTGCCTTACAGTCTGCTTATGGGGGGCTGCAATATACTATTTAGTCTGCCCATGGGGGGGCTGCATTATACTGTAGAGTCTGCCTATGGGGGCTGCATTATACTATATTGAGGACTATCTGGTGTATTATACTATATGGAGGCTATCTAGGGGCCATCCGACACTGTGGAGATTATTGAGGGGGCCATCATACAGTGTTGGAGCCATCATTGGGGGATACTAAGGGGTCAGTATGTATACAGTGAGGGGGCATATTACTGTTTATAGGGGAGCTGTACAGGGGGGACTCAGGACATTAATAAATGTAAAGTGGGCACTTATTGTTATAGGGGAACTCAGGTTACAGTGACTGTCAAACGGGGCACACAGAGGGCAATATTACATTCTAGGAGACAATATGTGGGCACTATTTTCTAGGGCAATTGCACCCGGCATTACTATATTATAGAGGGATGCTTTAGAATTTAGAGGTCACACAGAACCACACAGTAGGTGCAGTAATAGGGACACATGCGGCAGCAGCGGCTCAGCATTGGGGTATCAGGTGCAGTAATAGGGACACATACGGCAGCAGCGGCTCTGCATTGGGGTATCAGGTGCAGTAATAGGGACACATACGGCAGCAGAGGCTCTGCATTGGGGTATCAAGTGCAGTAATAGGGACACATATGGCAGCAGTAGCTCAGTATTGGGGTATCAGGTGCAGTAATAGTGACACATGCGGCAACAGCGGCTCTGCATTGGGGTATCAGGTGCACTAATAGTTACAAATACGGCAGCAGCGGCTCAGCATTGGGGTATCAGGTGCAGTAATAGGGACACATACGGCAGCAGAGGCTCTGCATTGGGGTATCAAGTGCAGTAATAGGGACACATATGGCAGCAGCGGCTCAGTATTGGGGTATCAGGTGCAGTAATAGGGACACATGCGGCAACAGCGGCTCAGCATTGGGGTATCAGGTGCAGTAATAGGGACACATACAGCAGCAGTGGCTCAGCATTGGAGTATCAGGTGCAATAATAGGGACACATACTGCAGCAGCGGCTCAGCATTGGGGTATCAGGTGCAGTAATAGGGACACATATGGCAGCAGCGGCTCAGCATTGGGGTATTAGGTACAGTAAAAGGGACACATATGGCAGCAGAGGCTCAGTATTGGGGTATCAGGTGCAGTAATAGGGACACATATGGCAGCAGCGGCTCAGCATTGGGGTATTAGGTACAGTAAAAGGGACACATACGACAGCAGAGGCTCAGTATTGAGGTATCAGGTGCAGTAATAGGGACACATACGGCAGCAGCGGCTCACCATTGGGGTATCAGGTGCAGTAATAGGGACACATACGGCAGCAGTGGCTCAGCATTGGGGTATCAGGTGCAGAAATAGGGACACATATGGCAGCAGCGGCTCAGCATTGGGGTATTAGGTACAGTAAAAGGGACACATATGGCAGCAGCAGCTCAGCATTGGGGTATCAGGTGCAGTAATAGGGACACATATGGCAGCAGCGGCTCAGCATTGGGGTATCAGGTGCAGTAATAGGGACACATACGGCAGCAGAGGCTCTGCATTGGGGTATCAAGTGCAGTAATAGGGACACATATGGCAGCAGCGGCTCAGTATTGGGGTATCAGGTGCAGTAATAGGGACACATGCAGCAACAGCGGCTCTGCATTGGGGTATCAGGTGCACTAATAGTTACACATACGGCAGCAGCGGCTCAGCATTGGGGTATCAGGTGCAGTAATAGGGACACATACGGCAGCAGAGGCTCTGCATTGGGGTATCAAGTGCAGTAATAGGGACACATATGGCAGCAGCGGCTCAGTATTGGGGTATCAGGTGCAGTAATAGGGACACATGCGGCAACAGCGGCTCAGCATTGGGGTATCAGGTGCAGTAATAGGGACACATACAGCAGCAGTGGCTCAGCATTGGAGTATCAGGTGCAATAATAGGGACACATACTGCAGCAGCGGCTCAGCATTGGGGTATCAGGTGCAGTAATAGGGACACATATGGCAGCAGCGGCTCAGCATTGGGGTATTAGGTACAGTAAAAGGGACACATACGACAGCAGAGGCTCAGTATTGAGGTATCAGGTGCAGTAATAGGGACACATACGGCAGCAGTGGCTCAGCATTGGGGTATCAGGTGCAGTAATAGGGACACATACGGCAGCAGTGGCTCAGCATTGGGGTATCAGGTGCAGTAATAGGGACACATATGGCAGCAGCGGCTCAGCATTGGGGTATTAGGTACAGTAAAAGGGACACATACGGCAGCAGCGACTCAGCATTGGGGTATCAGGTGCAGTAATAGGGACACATATGGCAGCAGCGGCTCAGCATTGGGGTATTAGGTACAGTAAAAGGGACACATACAGCAGCAGAGGCTCAGTATTGGGGTATCAGGTGCAGTAATAGGGAAACATATGGCAGCAGCGGCTCAGCATTGGGGTATCAGGTGCAGTAATAGGGACACATACGGCAGCAGTGGCTCAGCATTGGGGTATCAGGTGCAATAATAGGGACACATACGGCAGCAGCGGCTCAGCATTGGGGTATCAGGTGCAGTAATAGGGACACATACAGCAGCAGTGACTCAGCATTGGGGTATCAGGTGCAATAATAGGGACACATACGGCAGCAGCAGCTCAGCATTGGGGTATCAGGTGCAGTAATAGGGACACATATGGCAGCAGTGGCTCAGCATTGGGGTATCAGGTGCAGTAATAGGGACACATATGGCAGCAGCGGCTCAGCATTGGGGTATTAGGTACAGTAAAAGGGACACATACGGCAGCAGCGGCTCAGCATTGGGGTATCAGGTGCAGTAATAGGGACACATATGGCAGCAGCGGCTCAGCATTGGGGTATTAGGTACAGTAAAAGGGACACATACGGCAGCAGAGGCTCAGTATTGGGGTATCAGGTGCAGTAATAGGGACACATATGGCAGCAGTGGCTCAGCATTGGGGTATCAGGTGCAATAATAGGGACACATACGGCAGCAGTGGCTCAGCATTGGGGTATCAGGTGCAATAATAAGGACACATACGGCAGCAGCGGCTCAGCATTGGGGTATCAGGTGCAGTAATAGGGACACATATGGCAGCAGCGGCTCAGCATTGGGGTATTAGGTGCAGTAAAAGGGACACATACGACAGCAGAGGCTCAGTATTGGGGTATCAGGTGCAGTAATAGGGACACATACGGCAGCAGCGGCTCAGTATTGGGGTATCAGGTGCAGTAATAGGGACACATGCGGCAGCAGCGGCTCAGTATTGGGGTATCAGGTGCAGTAATAGGGACACATGCAGCAGCGGCTCAGTATTGGGGTATCAGTTGCAGTAATAGGGACACATACGGTAGCAGCGGCTCAGCATTGGGGTATCAGCAGGATGAGGAGTTTGTGCAGGTTGGGGATAGCTGGTGATGGGGCTGGAATATGAGAAGTTAAACATGTCTTTGTTGTATTCTCTGTAGCAGAGTCTTGGCTGGAGAATTTGTCATGTCTGTCTGGGCCAGATGGAAAAGACGTGAAAAGTGAACTATTCCATCAGAAAGAACGTCAGCGGTAAGGCACTATCTGTAACTGTGCAGTAATCACTTATATGTTTTGTAGGACTGGAATTTACCACTGCCCATGTAATATCCATGTTGGTCTTTATATTGGGATTATTTTCAGTAACAGCGCAGTCATCTTCTACATCCACTATTAGGGTGCGTCACCGAGTTGTAATCAAAGTTACCTAGTTAGGGGCCCACTCAGAAGTTTCGCCCCCCTAAAGAAAAACCCTAGCTACGCCTCTGAGTTCTGAGCATTTAATTCAGTAATGTGACCGTTCAGCACAACAGCTAGAGCACACTGACAGTAGCATGCAAATCCAGCTCCGGAAAAGAGTGCTGTCATCATTAAGATTATCACAGTTCATAGCTGATGAACTGCAGTAATTTTACTGACATCACCGCTTGCAGCATGAGAAATTTGTCACGCTGCAAGTGCTGACATCAGTAAGGTTATCACAGTGCATTGCCAATGAACTGTGGTAACCTTTCTGATGTCACCACTCACATGACAAATTTGTCATGCTGCAAGCACAGACATCAGTAAGGTTATCGCAGTTCATCAGCTATAAACTACTGTCTGTTTTGCCATGCTGTTTATCAAAGAAAGAAAGACCAAACATAATTTTTTAAATTTATTTAGTCATTTGTAGCACAGGGCCCGGCTGATGAATACCCCCATTGTTACTGAAACTGTTATTGGTGTCAGCAGGGGTAGGCTGATGGGAGTAGTACAATCTCATCAGCTGACGCCTTTGTGACAGGATGTAAACATTTCACCACTGGTCACAGCTGCTAGTTGTCACAGCTCTCTGACCAGTGGTAATGATCGTACCACCAATCAGAGCCATCAGTGTTTCTCGTGCTGTCATGTACCGGGTCAGTTTACAAACACTAGGTGCTGAGTACGAACTCTGAACTTTACTGTTTGGATTGGCCCATCACTAATGTTGAGGTCATTTTGATATTACTAAGCCTTTCTTTGCATTGTAGAGCTTGAAAACTAGAATCACCAAATGTGGGATGTTCAAAGAGCTAGAATATCATTTGGAAAGAGATAACAAGTGCTACCGTATTTTACAATACACTTGGAGTAAAAAAAACAAACAAAAAAAAAATTAAAGGGAATTAATAGCACTCATGCAATCTCTTTAAATCATAGTAATAGTTTATTAACCCCTTAACGACCTTCGATACGCATTAAAACTACGGCCACTAAGGAACCTTATTGCCATTTTAAAACCGCTATAAGTTATAAGGCTGAAGCGCTCCCCAGAGTCGGAAAATCTCCAGGGTTTCAGCTAACAGGGGAAGCTGAGACCCTGGAGAACATGATCAGAGCAAGATTCTCCAATCCCCGATCACATGATAGCTGTTATTCAGTGAGTAATGGCGATCACGAAACAAAAAAACTGTGTCTCTGCTAAAAAATGTTATTTCTCTTCTAACATGATATACATGTCAGAAGAGAGATAAATGATGTCCCCCGATCCCACCTGTTATCTCTGACATCCACAGGCCCTCCTGATCTGTCTCCCAGCCCTCCAAATCATCTTCCTGGAAAAACATGGCAGGTGCATGCGCAGTGCACCCGCTGAGATTTGCCAGCTGGAAGCCGGCAACAGTATGGAATTTTTCCTATTGGTTCCTTTTGATCACTGTGATAGACCCCATCACAGTGATCAAAAGAAAAAGAAAGCAAATCAAATCCCCCTTTGTCACCCACTTAATTAGATGAAAATTATAAAAAAAAAAAGTAGAGTAGGGTTAGGGTTGTGTTAGGATTGGATTGGAGATAGAATTAGGTTTTTTTCATAAGTAAATATAAAAATGATGATGACTACATGATGGTAAGTGTTCAGCACAAGTCCTCACTACTTGAATTTGCTTTGGGTGCGCAGGTATCACGGATCCCTGCATGTTTTTTTGGGTTTCTAACATGCGAGGTGGTGACTCGAGTATATCACTCAAGCACCCATGATATTTGGTACATACCTGAGCACCCGATGCAAACTAGAGTGGCAAGCACTTGCGCTCAACACTAATTGACAACGTATTTAAAATGACAATCTAACTATCAAATTTTGTGTTGTAACTGTGGGTTCAAAATGCTCACTATACCCCTGCATAAATTCCTTGAAGGGTGTGGTTTTCAAATTGATGTCAATTGTGAGTGTTTTCCACTGTTTAGGTACATCAGGGACTCTCTAGATGTGACCTGGTGTTAGGGTCTTGCCACTGCACAAGAGGAAGCCCAAGTCTTGCCTTCTGTGGTCTCCCATTCCTCTCCAGCCACAGAGGAGCATGCTCAGCAGAGACATCAGTACCAGCGTCTTGCCCAGACTAATGCTAGGTATCTGGTTGCTCCTTTAGGCTCAACTATTGTACCATGCTTGAGTCAGCGGCAAGCAGACACTCCTGGGACTAAGTCCTGCTTTGCTCCTACTGAGCATGCCCATGGGAAGACCTCTCATTGGAGGTAGGAGGTATCATGCTCAGGTCCTGTTGCTGCTCTGATTGGACCACCAGGAATGTCCCAGAAGGCTGCAGCTATAAAAGGTTTGCATGGCCTCCCGGCCATGCGCTAATATAGAGACTTGTTGCTAAAGTTGCGTATGATGATGGATGAGAAGAGGAAAAAATCCGGCACTGAAGACTTGATAAAATCCACGAAAAAAACTTTATTCACATATTCTCATGAATAAAAACAGAACAAGGGGAAAAAAAAACCCTTATGACTTACGCGTTTCGAACCTCACACCAGGTTCTTCTTCAGAGGCGTAAGGGTTTTTTTCCCCTTGTTCTGTTTTTATTCATGAGAATATATGAATAAAGTTTTTTCGTGGATTTTATCAAGTCTTCAGTGCCGGATTTTTTCCTCTTCTCATTTGCTACACATGGTGGTCAGCCATTTGATCCATAGGCACGGCCGGCTTGCAGGACTATTTTTGGTGAGCACAAACTCCCTTTCCCTTTTCCCATTTCTATGATGATGGATGTCTGAGACTGGTGAATGACTCATTATAATTCCCCTCCCTTTGATACGCATGTTTGTAGAGTTTAGATCTTTAGAGTCAGCACCGAGTACTGGCACTGCCTAGCGCTGCAGTTCTCTCAGCTCCTCTCACATATTAGCGCCCGAGGGCGCCATTCAGCACCCGACACCTCAGTACCGCATTACCGCAGCGTCCATCAGAGCGGCGCCGTGCACAGATAGTTTGCTTTCCAGCTCTAAGCTTGTTATGTTTAGTGGCGTCCGCCAGTGCGGCGCTGTACACACTCAGTGCGGTAAGCAACTGTCTGCTGCACCCTGTGACTGTAAACAGGGTACAGCGTTCCTTAAGGGTCTACCCCTGGTGCCGCAATAGCAGTTCCATGCGCAAGTGGTTCTTGAGGGGCGCTGACCCCGTGTCTTGGGGCAGCGTCCTGTGACATCACACTAGCGCTCTCCTAGCCATAGTCTGTGAGGCTGAACTGGTTACGGCTCCTATGCCTGTTAGGGCAGTCTCTGTGAAGTAACAGAGTCCGCCTCAGTACACACCAGGAGACTTTAACCAGCGTGAGTTCAGCTATTCCCTGCCATACACTGTCTGTTATTGTCTAGCAACAGTTAACACCTCTGCACGGTGCACCACGGACTGCAAACGCACCTAGTCTCTACGTTTATTTAATTAGGTGCCTCCTGCCAGTCCCTAACACCTGGCTAATTATTTCAGCAAATTTTACATTCAAAAAGTGGAATGGAGCTGCTTCCCTTTCGAGCCCTGACGCACAAACAGTAGATTTCCCCCACAAATCAGATATGAGCATATTCAGGAGAAAATAAACAATACATTTTGTGGTCCATTTTCTACTGTTACCCTTGTGAAACTAAAAAAGTTTGGGTCTAAAGTACATTTTTTGTGAAAAGAAATTAAATGTTCATTTTTTCCTTCCACATTACTTCAGTTACTGTGAAGCAACCAAACCACTTTTGGGTACTTTCTGTCATATAGACCCTCCAAAGTCACTTCAAATGTGAAGTGGTCCATAAAAAATGGTTTTGAAATTTTGCTGAAAATTTGGAAATTCCTGGTCAACTTTTCACCCTTCTAACTTCTTAACAAAAAAAAATGCTTCCAAAATTGTGCTGATGTAAAGTACACATGTAGGAAATGTTATTAATTAACTATTTTGTGTGACATTGTAAAATTTTCCAAATTTTGACAAATTTCCTTTTCTTCCATAAATAAATGAAATTTTATCACTACTAGAGATGAGCGACTTTGCCTTTTTTCGGGTCGAGTTGGGTTTCATGAAACCCGACTTTCGCAAAAGTCGGGTAGAACGCAATCGGCCGATTATCGTGAAAAGTTGAAGGCCGACTGAAACACGAAACCCAATGCAAGTCATTGGGGAAGAAAAGTCGGCAGTGAGTGGAGGACAGGAAACACACCTACAGTGCCCATTTTAAAGCCAAAAACATCAATTCTTACTACTTAAGCTTGTCAACCTTAATTTACTTTATAATAATATTTAGGCATTGAAAACTGGGTTTTTTTTGGCTAAAGATGTGGGGGGGGTAGGGCTGGCTCAAGATTTTCGTGGGCCCAGGGCCAAAGAGTGTCACTGGGCTCCATTAACACATGCCACAATTCATGATCCTCTGACACGGCAGAGAAATAGCGGTATAGTACAATGAAAAATACTTCACTTCTTACATCACATGACTGATATCCATTTTAAATTCTCTAATAGCTCCAAAACCGGACAGTATATTACTCCATATAGTATTATGGCCACCGCATAGTGCGCCATACAGAGTAATGAGGCCCATATACTTCTCCATACAGAATCATTGGTCCCATATAATACTCGATACAGTATATGATGAGCTCCATGTAATGCTACAGTATATGTTGGTCTCCATGGATGAAGCTCCACTGTCTTATGGGCCCAAATAATGCTCCATATATAATGGGTCCCATTTCTAATGCTCCAGTGTATAATGGGCCCTGTAAATGCTGCTCCAGTGTCTGATGTCCCCCATTTGGAAAGCTCCAGCATATGAAGGGCCTCACGGATGATGCTCTAGTGTACGATTGGTCCAAATAATGCTCCATATATAATCTGCCCCATTTACAATGCTCCAGTATATGATGGGCCCCATGGATGATGCTCCAGTGTCTTATGGGCCCAAATAATGCTCCATATATAATGGGCCCCATTTTCAATGCTCCAGTGTATAATGGGCCCTGTAAATGCTGCTGTGGTGTCTGATGTCCACCTTTGGAATGCTCCAGTGTATGGTGGGCCCCATATATCATTCTCCAGAGTATAGTGCTCCCCAAAAATTTGCTCCCAACCTTTAAAACAATTAAATAAGTCTCCTCGCTAGGGAATCCCTGTACTCTGGACTCCTCGTCATCCCTATCTAACATCTCTCTGCACTTGGACTGTTTAGGCAGAGGGTGTACAGACATGATGTCATCGCGCTCTCTGACCAGAATGTCACTGTCAGGAAATGTGGAAGACGTCACGGTGGTGGAGCAGGGAGAGGTAAGTATTTCAACTTTGCAAATGCTGTGATCCTGCGCAAGCAGGGGGGCCCACTTGTTGGCGATGGCACTGGCACAAGGCCCCTCATAGTACGGCAGTGTGTCTGACTGCGGGTGGGCACTCCCACCGGCAGATACCCTTTTGCATACTATGAGGGGCCCTGTGCCAGTGCTGTCGCCCATGCGTATGCCCCCTCACCTGCTCAAGGAACCTGCACTTTCATCTGCACCTTCCTCTTTGTCACCGTGTAAGGTGGTAGAGTATGCGGGAAGGGGAACCTGAGTTTCATCAGGGTCAGATTCTGGCTGTGTAGAGTGCGAGGGGAATGTAGTGGTCTGGGTCAATGTGCCAGCAGAATCATCTAGCAGTGGCCGGGCATCAGTGCTCTTGTGGCGCCCCCAGGAGTACGGTCACCACAGTGGCTTTACCTTCCTCCTAGGGAGTGTAATGTCATGCTTGGGAGCAATGAAGGATATCTCTAGCAGGTAAACCAACACACAACACAGTTCCCACTCCAGGCCAGCAGGGAGACCTCTGAACCTGACTGCTGAGGAGCTGCTCTCTGTGGTCGGGAGGAGGGAAGTTAGGGCAGTCTGTGAAGGGAAGGGGAAGTGTGTAGACGTGAGAAGGGGAGCTGGAAGATGAGCAGAGTTAAGGCTCACTCCTAGCTGGAGCGCATGGTCCGGATTCCGGTCTCTGAGATTGTAGGGACACTGACGGTCCTG
Organism: Dendrobates tinctorius; assembly: GCF_039654945.1. NCBI lineage: Eukaryota > Metazoa > Chordata > Amphibia > Anura > Dendrobatidae > Dendrobates > Dendrobates tinctorius. Next base: position 1,478,602 of record NW_027361936.1, read on the forward strand.
CAGCAGAAACCGGAGGAAGTAGCAGCTGTAAATGCTCTGTTCCCAACTAAGGCTCGGAGGCCCCAGCAGCGATGTGTGTGAGCCAGAAGGAAAAGGCTATGGCTGCCTGACATACGAGAAAGTTCCAAAAGAGAGTCAACAGGGGGAACTTCAGTGAACTCAGTACTGCGAGTACCTCAGATAAGCGCTAGAACGGAGGTCACACTACCTATTTGCAGAGAGAGAATTCCTAATTTGCTTCCAGGCTGACCAACTCCTTCTCCATCTGTACTCTGGGTCCTGGATGGCACTTACCAAGTACAGGTAAAGGAACTGCAAGACTGTGTCTGTCATCTTTCTCCTGCGCCTGGCGCACGGCTCTGCTACATCCTGCACTGCACACCATCTACCAACTCTTTCATCTGCCCTGCAACTACGGCGCTACCTGTGCAGGGCTTCTACATCTTAGCTGCACCACAACATCTGTCCCAGACAAGCGACACTGCAGCGCTGGTCAATCTGATCAGAAACCACAGGTGGCGTCACGTATTATTCACCTATAAACGTTATTCACCCCTTTGCATGGACGCCCAGGGCCACGGACCGGGTCACCACCACTGTGACACATCCCTCTGAGACACAGGCCCGGTACCGATTAACCCCACTGTCCTGGCTGGCGACCCACGCTCCATGTCAGATTCATCTTGGACTGGGGAATTCACGATTTGACTTGATAACCCAGGCATGGTATGTGAGAAAGAGCTACATGGACTAATGTCAAGTCTGGCCTGCTGCAGCATTCACTTTTGATGGGGGTGAAGGACACAAGGAAAGGGGTTCTTCCTGACCAGGAGCCAGCACTTGACGACTCAGTGCTTGCATTTTTTGAAACTTCAGAAGAGGAGGGCATATTAGCTGGAGTCTGTTTCGGCAATGTAAGCCAAAACCAGTTTCTGATGCTCTGGCTTTAAAAGCGGTTAACCTACTCCCAGAAAAGGTAGCCTTCCAGGCCTTCTGGAGCCAGACCATGATGCATGCTGAGCACCTCCTGCCCTAGCTGTTATTGTGCTTTTGCCACTACCTGCAGATGCACCACCACCATCAGTGCCAGCTGGCCACCCCACGCCCACATCCGCGGCGTCTTCCACCATACTTCCAAATTTTGGAGAAAATATACCCAAAATAGCATCAGATATATGGTACGTATCGGAAGCGAACAGCTGTATACAGTCAAAGGATAATTGTAAATCTCCGTATATATTTCATGAGTCACACAGAGATGGTCACAGGCTCAGTATGGATTAGACAAGAATATAAAAAGTAGAAAAAAGGGTACAGTATCATCAGATACCAGGTATATATAGTATAGTTTAAACATTCTAAATCTCTGCATATATTTCAGGAGGCAGACACAAATGCTCCCAGGCTCAGTATGGATTACAACACAATCTAAAAAGCCATAAAACGGTAATGGATCTGAAACGTACAGCTGTTTACAGTGTAGGGGTCATTGTCAATCTCAGTATTTATTTCCAGAGTCAGAAACAGACTCTCGCTTGGTCAGTTTGGATTAGACCAGAATATAAAAAGCAGTAAATGGGTAATGTATCACAAGAGTAGAGCTGTGTACACTAGTGTTGGGGTAATTTTTAAATCTACATATAAATTGCAGGAGTAACCCACAGACTGTCACATGCTCAGGATGGTTCACACCACAATATAAAAAGAAGATCCGCAAGAAATAATCACACATGTGGGCCAGTGTTCCAGGTGTCAATGATACACTTAGAGTGGTGGGTGGAGGAGGACTTTGTGGCAGAAAGGGTACAGTATCACCAGATACCAGGTACATATAGCATAGTTTAAACATTAAAAATGTACGTCTATATATCAAGAGTAGTGTTGAGCCACCCCGCTAGTGTTCGAGTTCGGTTCGTCGAACAGTAGGCAAGTTCGTCGAATGTTCGACGAACAGCGTCGAACCCCATTGAAAGCAATGGCAGGCAAACACAAACACATACAAACACATACAAAACACATACAAAACACCTTAAAAGGTGTCCCAAAGCAGACAAAATGCTCAGAAGACACAAATAACATATTGAAAAGGGCAACTACATATAGAAAAGAGGTGGAGGAGTAAAAGGAGGAGGAGGAGACACAGATATAGGCATGTTATGCCCTTATAAAGTCAAGAAAGGCTGGAATAAAAATCTAAAATACAAAAAAATTCTACAATTCTAAAATCGAAGACCATCATATACCGTCGGACTTCCCACCATAGATTATGCCAACTGCCGATCGGGCGGCATTATTCCCACAACCGACCGAACAGCGTTCATGAAGACAAAGTGCTTTGTTTACGGGGGCAGTATGGTTGCAAAGCTGAACCTTAAAGGAATGTCCAGAACGGCACCACCACAAGGAATGGAGCCTACGGCTTAATTGGACTCCACACTGGCAACCTCAACCATGCCAGCCACGGAAAGGATGGACAGATTGCAAGCTTTGTTGATTCTGTGGGTGGTGGTGGATGTCCGTTTTTAGTTGTGCTAGCGATTTGTCAGCTTAATTCCGTTAACGAACGAGACTCCGGCATGTCCCCGTGGTCCGCGTCCAGCTTACTAGTGGGACACGTGAGGCTCTGGCACACGAGATCGAGCAATAACATGTCTGTCATGCCCTTACATGTCCGGGGCTGCACGCGCACTACACTGAAAGGACCAGCATGTGTCACTTACACGTGCGGATAACCCGCTGAACCCCGTTAGTGATGGGGATCTGGGATTCCAATTCTTCCCCGTGAACGAGAATTTCCCAGTAAGTGCAGGTCAACCGGAATTCTGGAATTATGCCTAACCAGCATTCCAGAAAGAATGTGAAAAAATTAAGTGTCCAAACCACAGGTGCTGTAGCTTGCTTAACAGCTGGGCTCCTCTGCTGAGTAGCACACAGTTCTTACATAAACAGGCGGCATAGCTTGGTTCACGGGTGGGTAACTCTGCTGAGTAGCAGACAGTGCTTACATAAACAGGTGGCATAGCTAGATTCACGGGTGTGCTCCTCTGCTGAGCAGTGGACACAGGTACTAGGCCCAAAGTATTGACTGGGCTAAATGAAGTTAAAAAATGGTTCTTACATAAACAAGCGGCACAGCTTGGTTCACGGGTAGGCTCCTCTGTTGAGTAGCAGACACAATTGCTAGGCCCAAAGTATTAACTGGGCTAAATGCAGTCAAAAACTGGTTCTTTCATAAACAGGTGGCATAGCTAGGTTCACGGGTGGGCTCCTCTGCTGAGTAGCAGACAGTGCTACAAGGCCAAAAAGGATTTTCTGGACAAGATGCGGTTAAAAAATTATTAGAAACACACACAATGTAGCTCCATGACAGGTATACTACACCGCTGGCTACCAGACACCGCTACTATGCCATGAAACTGTCTATTAACATTGAAAACCATTATTAATGTGAAAATAAAGTTAAGCTTTTGGTGAACGAACCGTTCTTGAACGGAACCTCGAACAAACGAATTTTACCAGGTATATATAGCATAGTTTACACATTAAAAATCTATGTGTATATATCAGGAAGCAGACTCAGACGGTCTCAGGCCCAGTATGGATTCAACAAGATTGTAGAAAGTTGAGAAAGGGTACAGCATCACCGGATAACAGGTATATATAGCATAGTTTAAACATTAAAAATCTCTGTGTATATTTCTGGAGTCCGACAAAGACATTCACAGCCTCAGTATGGATTAGACAAGAATCTAAAAAGTAGAAAAAGGGTAATGTATTGGAAGTATACACTGTTGGGGTGTTTTTATATCTTCATATATATTTCAGTCTCAGTAAGACAGTCCAGACTCTCCACAAGAGGAAACGAGATGGATACAAGTACAGACGGAAAGTCGAGTGATTGCAGAAATTTTGGAAATACTAAACATGGGAAAAACTCCCGGGAGAATTCTCAGAGATGATGCTGACCCTCAATTATTTTGTCTGTGGAGACAGCAAAAACAGTTCTTTGTGAAGAAAGGGTTGCTGTATCGCAGTAATGTGGATCCCATCACCGTTACTCATCTCCATCAAATTGTGATCACAGGGACAGATGTAGACATGGTCCTCATTGCCTATCATGATCTGTCAGGTAACTTTGGAGTGCAAAAGACAAAAGCCACAGGCCGTAGGCGATTCTATTGGATTGGCATGAGAGGACACATTTAAAAATGTGGGCAGGAATGTCACATGTCTGTGAGTAGGAAAACTGTGAAAGCTGATGAGAGACCACCACTGCATCTCATTGTGAGTCGACGTCCATAACAAATGGAAGCCATTGATCATCTGAAGATAGAGCCCAGCAGGACAGGGCATAGCAATGTCTTAACCATCATCTATCAGTTCACCAAATTTGTATTGGCAGTCCCAGTGAAGGATTTGACAGCCCAGACTACACAGCGGTGGAGCAGGGAAAGGTAAGTATTGCAAGTGTTGGGGCCCTGAGCAAGCAGGGGGGCCCACTCGTGGGCAGCGGTACTGGAACAGGGCCCCTCATAGTACGCCGGTGTGTCTGACAGCGGGTGTGCACCCACACCGTCAGAGACACTTGATTGTACTATGAGGGACCCTGTGCCAGTGCCGTCGCCCAAGAGTGGGCCCACCCACCTGTCCAGGGCAACGGCACTCGCACGGGTGCGTGTGCCAGGTGGTGACTCCGGCCCTGGGGGGAGGCAGCCCAGTTAGGGAAGTTGAAAAAATGGCATATGTTGATGCTGGACATTCAGCAGCTGCAAATGGAGGAATTGGAGAAGTCCGAGGAAGAGGAGGACAAAAGCAAGCCATTTTTCTGGCAACCTATGTGTCATCAGTGGAAGGTGGGACAAAATCCTTTGAAAACCCATGCATGGTTCATTTTAATGAAGGTTACATCATCAACATTTTGGGTCGACAGACGGGTCCTTTTTTTTTTCAGGATTGATCCAGCAGCACTGAATACTCTTTTGGATACACAATAGCAGCAGGGCAAGCGAGCTCCTGTAAGGCATATTGTGCCAATTCAGGCCAGGTGTCCAGTTTACAGGCCTAATTGTCAAAGGGGAATGACCTGTGAAGGAGAACATCGATATGGGAGAAGTAGTTTGTAACCATAGTTGACAACTGCTGTCTCCTGTCACTTTCAATCGATGCAGTATTACCAGTCATGTGAGCGGTACTTGAAAAATCAGTCTACTCCATGGTCATGAAACCCCTGTCTCCAATGCCACTTCAGATGTGTGCACCACGAACACCTCTTCCATCTTGCCCCCTACGGCTCGTGTGAGAACCATCACCACTGCTGTGTGCTGGGAATGCCTCAAACAAACGGTTTACCAAAGTTGCCTGTTTGTTAGCCAATATTAGCTCTAGGTTCTTCTGTGACATGATATTTTGGAATTTGCCTTTATAGCGTGGATCCAGGATGCTGGCCAACCAGTAGTCGTCATCGTTCATCATTTTGGCAATGCGGGGGTCCCTTTTTAGGATCGGGAAGGCATAATCACACATGTGGGCCAATATTCCAGGTGTCAATGATGCACTGCGAGTGCTGGGTGGAGGAACACTTTCTGGCAAATCCACATCCCTCCAGTCACGCACAAACCCTGTGCCTGACCTTGCCATGCCAACATTTTTTATTGCCCCTGAGAAGCATCCTCCTCCCCTAAATAATCATCCCCATCATCCTCCTCTTCCTCTTCTTCCTCCACCTCGTCCAGGAGAGTTCCCTGAGCAGACAATGGTTGACTGTCATCAAGGCTTCTCTCCTCTTCCTCTTCCTCCTCGGCTGCAGACGCCTGCTCCTTAATGTGCGTCAAAGTTTGCATGAGCAGACGCATAAGTGGGATGCTCATGCTTATGATGGCGTCGTCTGCACTTACCAGCTGTGTGCATTCCTCAAAACACTGAAGGACTTTGCAGAGGTCATTCAGCTTCGACAACTGCACACCAGACAACTCCATATCTGCCCTCAAACTGCCTGCTCGTGTATCCTCCCACAAATGCATTACAGCCTACCTCTGTTCGCACAGCCTCTCAACCATGTGCAGGGTGGAGTTCCACCTTGCTGCAATGTCGATAATTAGGCAGTGCTTGGGAAGGTGGAGCAATCGCTGCAGCTTCTGCATACGACTGGAGTGCACGGACGACCGGCGGATGTGCGAGCACAGTCTTCGCACCTTATGGAGCAGGGCTGTTAACTCCGGATAATTATTGAGGATGCACTGCACCACCAGGTTCAAGGTGTGAGCCAGGCAAAGTATGTGTCTGAGTTTTGAAAGGGCTATGGCTGCCACAAAATTCTGGCCGTTTTCACTAACTACCTTGCCTGCCTCAAGATGTAGACTGCCCAGCCATGACTCAGTTTGTCGCTGCAAGTAGTCGGCCAGTACCTCAGCGGTGTGTCTGTTGTCGCCCAAACACATCATCTTCAACACAGCCTGCTGACGCTTACCACTAGCTGTTCGATAGTGGGACACCTAGTGTGCAACACTGGCAGCTGCGGATGGAGTGCTCGTGTGACTGCGGTCTGTGGACGAGCTTTCACTTCTGGAGGAGGAGGAGGGTTGAATGCCTAAAGCCAACTGTTTCCTATACCGTGGGCTAGGCAGCACTGTCCCACTGCCGCTGTCCCCTGTGGACCCTGCATCCACCACATTAACCCAGTGCGCAGTGATGGACATGTAACGGCCCTGGCCATGCCTACTGGACCATGCACCTTTTCACTCACTGATTGCTTGAGTGCATGCACAATGCGGTCTTTCACATGCAGGTGGAGGGCTGGGTTGGCTTTTCGAGAAAAGAAGTGCCGACTGGTTAGGTCATAGCGTGGTACTGTGTAGGCCATGAGCTCGCGGAAAGCTTTGCTTTCAACCAACCGGTAGGGCATCATCTCTAACGAGATTAGTTTGGCAATGTGGGTGTTCAAACACGCGGATGAGAGGATGAGAATTTTCTTGTCCTACTCAGAGTCTCTGGTAGGGTGAGCTGGACTTGAGAGCTGCATATGGTGGAACTAGTGGTGGACATGGCGGACTGAGAGAGGGTTGGTGATGGTGATGGTGTTGGTGGTCTTGCTGATGGCCTAGATTCAGTCTTTCGTAGCAATAACATTGTGCTTCCCTGACTGCTTTTGCCTTGCGATGACACATCAACATTTGCTGCTGGTGGTGTGCTAACTGGTGGGCTTACAGTGGGGGAAGCGATGTAGCATTGCTGACTACCATTATTCGGAGCAGGTGCACATGTGGTACGTGAGGTTTGTTTGTCCGTCCACGCTTGCAAGTGCATGGTGGTTAAATGTCTAAGCATGCAACTGGTATTCAAATTTCTCAGATTTTTCCCTCGGCTAAAGGTCTTTGCACACTTCTTACAGATAACCTTTGCCTGATCATTAGGATTTTGTTCAAAAAAGTGCCACACTGCACTGTTCCTACTATGGAAGACATTTTGAGGCCTTGCACGCCGTGCTAATTTGACTGTCTTGCCAAGCTGTCCTGCAACTCTTTTGGTTTTTGTGACCCATTTTTGGACTGCTACGGGCCTGCCTGATAACAGCTGTTGCGATGTCGATGCCTGCTGCCGATCCTCCTCCTCCTCTTCTGAGCTATTGGCAGCGGCACCCTCTTCCCCAAATGGATGCCAATCTGGGTCAACAACTGAGTCATCATCACCTTCTCTTCAATTTCATGTGCACCTTCCTCTGTGTCACAGTGTAAGGTGGTATAGTATGCGGGAAGGTGCACCTGAGTTTCACCAGGGTCAGATTCTGGCTCAGTTCACTGCGAGGAAATTGTAGTGCTCTGAGTGAATGTACCAGCAGAAAAATCTAGCAGTGGCTGTGCATCAGTGCACTCCATGTCAGATTCAACTTGGACTGGGGAATTCGTGATTTGACTTGATAACCCAGGCATGGTATGTGAAAAGATCTCCATGGAGTAATCTGTAGTGTGGCCTGCCGCATTCTTCTCTTTTGGTAGGGGTGAAGGACACAAGGAAAGGTGTTGTTCCTGACCAGGAGCCTCCACTGACGACACAGTGCTTTTATTTTTTGAAACTTCAGAAGAGGAGGCGATAGAGCTGGAGGCTGTGTCAGCAATGTAAGCCAAAACTTGTTCCTGAAGCTCCGGCTTAAAAAGCGGTTTACCTACTCCCAGAAAAGGGAGCCTTCGAGGCCTTGTGGAGCCAGACGATGATGCAGGCTCAACACCTCCTGCCTTAGGTGCTATTGTGCTTTTGCCGCTACCAGCAGATGCCCCACACCCCCACCACCATCAGTACCAGCTGGCAACCCCTGCCCACATTCATGGCCTCTTCCACCATACTTCCTCATTTTTGGGAAAATGTACCCAAAATACCACCAGCTATATGGTACTGTAAAACAAGGTACAAGGTGTATATAGTATTGTGGAGAATTTGACTCTCCTTAGAGATTTTAGGAGGGTGAACTGTTATCTCAGGCCCACTATAGATTACACCTCAATTTAACAGGCTGAAATTGGCTGGTGTATGACAAAGTACAAGGTGTATATAGTATTGTGGAGAATTTGAATCTCCCTAGAGATTTTAGGAGGCTGAACTTTTATCTCAGGCCCACTATAGATTACACCTCAATTTAACAGGCTGAAATTGGCTGGTGTATGACAAAGTACAAGGTGTATATAGTATTGGGGAGAATTTGAATCTCCCTAGAGATTTTAGGAGGCTGAAATATTATCTCATGCCCACTATAGACTACACCTCAATTTAACAGGCTGAAATTGGATGGTGTATGACAAAGTACAAGGTGTATATAGTATTGGGGAGAACTTGAATCTCCCTAGAGATTTTAGGAGGTTGACAATGATGCGTTCAGTCCAAGTATGGCAGCAGGCAGCCTAATAAGCAGAATTGCTGCACACAAAAGTGTGGAGAAATGAACGCTTGGTAACTGCAGAAAAGAGGAAGAAAAGTATTTTTGCTTTTAAAAAAGCAGTTTGCACAGCAGTGTGCAAACAGCAATGCAGCTATCAGGGAGCCTTATAAGGCAGCCTAATAACCAACAGAGCTGATGCACAAAAAATAGAGCCTCCCCTGTCACTGCACACAAACTGTTGTGTTGTACAGTGGAAATGGCTAACAGCAGAAGCAGCTTTTTTGTTCTTCTTCCTGCCTAACGCTCTCCCTTATTCAGAATCAGCAGCTGCAACCTCTCCCTAATGCTAATATCGGCAGAAGTAAGATGGCGGTCGGCGTGCACGCCCTTTTATAGCCCCTGTGACGCCACACAAAGCAAGCCAATCACTTGCATGCCCTTCTCAAAGATGGTGGTGACCGCTGCACATGTCATCGCATTGCCCACAGTGTGTGTCCTCCATCATTGGCTGAAAAAGGAAGGAAGCATCATTTGAAATGCGACTTTGGCGCTCTGGTCGCCGACCTCATGGCCGACCTCACGCTATGGTCGGATTTCGTTTCATGAAACCCGACTTTAGCGAAAGTTGACGACTTATGAATTTGACTGACCCGTTTCGCTCAACTCTAATCCCTACCATTAAGTACAATATGTCACGAAAGAAATATTTCAGAAACAGTGGAATCCGATGAAGATTTGCATAGCTATTAGCACATAAAGTGAAAATCTGTGTGTTTCAGGTCAATGTCATGCTGGAGGACTCAGTTACGACCCATCTTCAATGCTTTTACTGAGGGAAAGAGGTTGTTGGCCAAAAACCCCATCCATCCTCTCTTCAATACAGTGCAGTTGTCCTGTCCTCTTAGCAGAAAGCAGCCCTAAAGTATGATGTTTCCCTTAGCATGAGTCAAGGTTGGGACGGTGTTCTGGGGTTGTACCTCATCATTCTTCTTCTTCCAAAATGACTGGAGTTGATATCAAAAATGTCTTTTTTTGTCTCATCTGACCACATGACCTTCTCCCATGCGTCCTCTGGGTCATCCAGATGGTCATTGGTGAACTTCAAATAGGCCTGTACATGTGCTGGTGTGATCAGGAGGGACCTTGCCTGCTCGGTAGGATTTTAATTCATGATGGCGTAGTGTGTTTCTAATGGGAATGTTTGAGACTATGGTTCCAGCTTTCTGCAGGTGATTGACCAGGTCCTCCTATGCTCCTATGTAGTTCTTCACTGATTCCTGATCTTTCTCAGAATCATCCTTACCACAAGAGGAGAGATTTTGCATGGAGCCCCAGAATGAGGAAGACTGACAATTATCTTTTGTTGCTTCCATTTTCTAAACATTGTGCCAACAGTTATTTGCTTCTCAATAAGCTGCTTGCCTATTGTCCTGTAGCCATCCCAGCCTTGTGGAGGTCTACAATTTTGTCCCTGGTGTCCTTAGACAGCTTTTTGGTCTTGGCCATGGTGGAGAAGTTGGAGTGTGATTGATTGTGTGGACAGGTGTCTTTTATACAGGTAATAAGTTTAAACAAGTGCAATTAATGTAGGGAATAAGTGCAGAGAAGTAGTGCTTCTTAAAGAAAAACAGTTCTGTGAGCGCAAGAATTCTTGCTGGTTGGTAGATGATCAAATAATTATTTCACGCAATAAAATGGAATTTAATATTTAAAAATTATATAATGTTATTTTATGTTTTTTTTAGATACTGTCTCTTATGTTTGAAGTGCACCTATGATAAAAATTACAGACCTCTCCATTCTTTGCAAGAGGGAAAACTTGCAAAATCGGCAGCATATCAAATACTTATTTTCCCACTGTACATGTCTGCATGCTATGTGTTTATGCCGTGTGTATATAATTACATATATGATCTATCTGTGTGTACACACTATATTATTCTTAGCTATTTATGTACTGTATATGGGTGAGTGTGTTACCCAGTGCTTCTATCAAATACAGTGTTTCCAGGATTTTGCAGAGCAGTTTCAGTATCATGAAACCACTCAGGCCTAAGCCACTGCAACATTTTCCTGAACTCAAGGATTGCCTGCCTGACCAATTTTTAGGTGACCGTATTTTCTTCCTTTAAAATTGCCACCTGTATTTCAGGCTATTTACACATTCATCTAGTTCTGACAGCCAGCTTGTCAGACTCATCATTTCCTTGTTACAAAGTGATCCCACACACACCCAGGTTTGAAATTTTTCTCTACCCTCTTGAGGTTCCAGAACTCTCAATTCAAAATAATCTGTAACCACCACAGCAATCAAATTTGGTGTGTCAAAGTGGTCTCACGCGCTCTAAATTCTCATATAAATTGAAACACCTGAAAAACTTATTCTCCAGATAGAAATATTTTTATCCAATAAAGTGCAAAAATGCAGTTCAGCAAATATATATACAAAAAAGTAGTTGACTTTCGGTGCATAGTGCTACCATAAACGGACATTGCTGTAGATCCATAGGGGAAACTCCTACATGCTGAGACACTGCAGGAAGGAACAAGATGCTTGGACAACATTGCGATGTTTCAGGGTAACCTCCTCCTTCTTCAAGCATGTTTGATGACTAAAAAAGGAGGAAGATGTGGTTAACTGGATCAGAAGTCCATCTGTACCTTTAATCGTTTAAAACAACAATTTTCATCTGACATTGTATTAGTTAAGGAGTCCTTTTATCGTGGAGGTCAATACCTCCAATGTTGTAGTTGGAGTGCTGCTATCTCAAAGTACATTGGCCTCGATTCACCATTGCCTTTGTGCCTGTATTTTTGCAACTGCTATACATCTTGCACCTTTTTTTTTCATAAAATTCATATTTATATGTGCTTGTCTAATTTTGAGACTTTTTAAAAAGTCACAAAATTTGATGCAACTTCACTGCAGTGCCACCCTGGGGTATTTCTGTATCTGCCAAAATTTTGGTGTAATTTTTGGAATTTTAGGCTTTAAAGGTCACATAAAACTGTTCAAGACAGGCAGTAAGCTTTTTTTAACTTTCTACTTTATACCATATTCATGAATTGCATGCACCATCTTGATATACAGTCATAGCTGAAAGTGTTGGCAGTGGCACCCTTAAAATTGAACCAGAAAATGAATTATTTTTCCCATAAAATGACTAGAAAATGACTGCAATTGCATACATTTTGTTATACAAATGTTTATTTCCTTTGGGTGTATTTACAACCACACAACAAAACAGAGAAAAAAAGGCAAATCAGACATAATTTCACATAAAACCCCAAGAATGGGCCTGACAAAATTGTTGGCACCTTCAACTTAATATTTGGTTCCACAATCTTTGGAATAAATAATTGCAATAAGTCTCTTCCTATAACTATCAACAAGATTCTTACACTTCTAACTGGAATTTTGGACCTCTCTTCTTTTGTCAACTGTCCTAGGTCTCTCATACTTAAAGGTGCCTTCTTCCAACAGCAACTTTAACCCTCCGTCAGGCGCAATATAGATTCTCCTCAGTTCATGCGCAATGTGCCTGACAAGCACAGGTCAGAAAACCACCTATAGTAGCTACATATTTCAATTTCAGGACTATAGAAGTAGTCAGTGACCTTCATAGGAATGTATTAAAAGAGATTACACCAAATCAGTTGCAAAAAAAACCATTTATTAACCATAAACTTATTAAAACTAAAAGTACCACTTTTCGGTAGTACCGCCAAATAGGCTCCAGTTATCTTTACTTAACTATTGCTTAAATATAAAATTATGGAAAAAAACTTAAAGGATATTGCACTTAGATGTTACTTAATTATTTTCTACTCATCTTCAGTGGTTTCAATTGCAGCAGAAGCAGCACAGGTACACTTAGAAAAGCAAGGCTGGCAGACGAAAGTTGCATGGGAAAGGCAGATTGATTCTTTACATATTTTGCAGTCATATTTAGAAAGCCTTCTGAAACCAGATACAAATGAGCAGGTAGTACAACTGCGTCTTTTAGAAGGTGGTAGAGTCAGTGTTTGTTCTGGAACGTCCTTGGGACGATATCTCTTCAACCGGTGTTGCAGGGCAAGGGGCATTCCAACCGTCTTTGTACTTCTTAGGCTTAGCTCTCCACTCACCAGTTCATTAGCCAATTGTTTTAGGTACATTCTTCTGCGCATTTGTTTAAGTTCATTACCGAGGTAAATTACTTGTGAGTTGATGCCACCCACATTCAGCATTGTAAAGAAGATTACCATCGGCCAGCGTTTGGTATTTCGACTTACATTGAAATTGCCACACATTTGGTCAGCAGTGTCAACGCCGCTTTTGGTCAAATTATAAAAAGTTATGATTTCTGGTTTCCTTAGCTCCCCAGACTCTGGATCAATGGTGTAATCATTATGTAATGAAGAGACCAAAATCACATTTTTCCTCTCACGTGGGATGTAAGAAACTAAAATCTTTCCATTACTGAACCCAAACATAGTGCTATACTGTTGTTTGCCTTTTGTATATAGAAAATCTGGCGGCAACTGCCTTTTGTTTTTTCTAACAGTTCCCACATATGACAGCTTTTTTGTTTTTAAAAAATCAATCAGATCAAAGTCAGTAAACCAGTTGTCAGCAGTGATATTTCGACCAGATCCAAACATTGGCTCAGCAATTCTCTTTACCACATCACTAGGCTTGTTGCTCACATTGAAAGGACCTGGTGGCTGTCTTCCACAATAAACTTCCATGTTCATAGTGTACATCATCCTTGCATCAACCATGGCAAAAATTTTAATTCCATATTTGTTTGGCTTTGATGGTATATATTGCCGAAAACCACATCTTCCACGGAAACCTGGAAGCATCTCATCAATAGTGAGGTTTTGCCCCGGGCAATAGCTTTTTTGACAATTCATAATAAATTGTTGAAATATGTCCCGAATTGGTGCAAGCCGGTCATAACCTTTTCGTTCTGTCCGGGTACTTCGATCATCGAAACGGAGGCAACGGATCAGGACTTTGAATCGTTTCAGATTCATCACAAGGCTGAATTTTTCGATGCCATCACCGTCTGTCCCCCACAGCTCCTCCAAACTTTGCCTATTTGCTCTGAAAGCACCAGCTAGGTATAACAAGCCAATAAATGCCTTGAGTTCAATCACATCAGTGTTTTTGATGTCCCTCTCTCTGGAGAATTGCTCTTTGATTGTGTCAATATACTGGTTAGTGAACCGAACAATAGTTTCCAACATGCTATCTGTAATTAGATTACTCCAACATTCCACTGCAGTTTTAGCTTTTCTAGCACTTCCAATAACTCCAGGAAGGTGTGTAATAATATTGTGGGATTCTCTGCGCTGTTTGTTCTTGGGTGCCTTTTTGTTCCACTTTGTATTTTTATCTTTGCCCAAATAATAAGCTAGATCTGTGTCTGTTTCCTCTGTATCAGTGTCATCACCATCCTGCTCTGTTCCAGAATCAGTGTTACATTCTGCTACCTCATCTTCAGATGAAATGTCACTAGATTCTTCTAAATCCTCAGTTACTGCTGGTTCTTCCTCATCATCTTCTAACAAAAAATCTTCATTTCTTCTAAATGAAGGGGTTTAGATGAATCATACTGTTTTCTGGCCATTGCAGCAGAAAATCTGAAGCAAGAGAGAAAGAGTATGTGTTAGGGCGCAATGTGCCTTAGAAGCCACCCTCCTTTTGTCTAAGAAAACAGTACTTATGTACACTAACTTAGCATTAATCCTTCATAAAACAAGCTAAATACACAATCGTGATGAATAAAAAAAGAAAATACTAACCTTTCAATTTGTGTTGAAATCAGGCGCAATGTGCCTGAGAAGCCAAAGTGTTGATATCTGCTCACTAGAAGGTCTGCTGAGTCACTGTGATATCAGGTTTCACAGAGCCTGTAGAGTCAGGAGATAACTAGGAGGGGTGGGGTTTTCTGATAAGTGGGCAAGGAGAGAGAAGTGAAACTAATTACTGTGTGCCTGTCAGATCTATTGCGCCTGATGGAGGGTTAAATCTCTCCACAGATGTTCAATGGTGTTTAGATCCATACTCATTGCTGGCCACTTCAGAACTCTCCAAAACTTTGTTTCCATCCATTCCTGGATGATTCTTAAAGTATGTTGGTGTCATTGTCCTGCTGGAAGACCCATGACCTAAGAACCAAACACAGCTTTCTGACATTCAGCAATACATTGTGACTCAAAATCATTTTGCAATCTTCAGATTTCCTGATGACTTGCACACACTCTTGGCACCCAGTGCCAGAGGCAGCAAATCAACCCCGAAACATCTTTGAACCTACACCATATTTGACTATAGGTACTGTGTTTGCAGGTCTCATTACATTTTTGGTAAACAGTAAAATGATGTTCTTTATCAAAAAAGCTCTATATTGGTCTTATCTGTCCATAAGGTGCTTTTCCAGAAGGGTTTTGGCTTACTCACGTACATTTTGGCAAACTGCAGTCTAGCTTTTTTATGTCTCTGAGTGGGGTCCTCCTGTGCCTCCTGCCATGGTCTTTCATTTTGCATAAAGATAGTTCGCTCTGACACTGATGTACCCGGGGCCTGCCAGACAGCTTGAATTTCTTTAGAAATTGATTGAGGCCGCTTATCCATCATTCGAACTATCTTGCAACCTTTAATTAAATTTTCTCTGCCTTCCACATCCAAGGAAATTAGCTACAGTTTCATGTGTTGTAAATGTCTTGATTATGCTGTACATCGTTAACAAGTTCTCAGACAGTTCTCTTCTCTTTCTGTTCTCCATGCTTACTGTGGCACACACACATTGAGTCAACTTCTATTTTTATCTGATTTTAGGTGTGATTTTCATATTGACCACACCTGGCTCTTGCCACAGGTTAGTTTGCACGAGTATCACATGCTTGAAATAAAGTTTTTTACCCACAATTTTGGAAAGGTGTCAACAATTTTGTCCAGCCCATTTTTAGGGTTTTGTGGGTGAAATACTTCATTTTCTGGAACAATTTCAAGGGTGCCAACACTTTCGGCCATGATTGTATTTGGCTCCAAAAATGGCAACTATTACCATAAAACATAAAAGGAAATGATAAATCTGAGCCATTATCTCTCAGAAAACTTTGTCCATGTTCTTCTTTTTACAAAAGTTTTCTACTGTCAAGAAGAATTATGCATTGGAAATCATGAACTTTTGTTAAGTGGGCCTTCAAAGAATTGTTGCCAAGCATAAAGTAACTGTTTTCATGGACCACAAACATGTGACCATAAATAGCTAAAAGACTGAACTCTAGGTCTTGCTCTTCTTTGGATTTGATTTTGTTGTGATGTTGAGATTTGGTATTAAAGGAATAAAAGCGCACTCTCCTGAAGTTTCTGTTCATCTCAGTCGAATAATACTAAACCAGATCCTATTCTCACCAAAGGTATATTGGTGCCTTCCTTTTCCCTAGATCTTGTAGAAGAGATCCATAAATTCCATGGACTAGCCCCTAACACTACTTCTACCCAAAAATTATTTGCTCCTCTATAGTTTTGTCTTCATATTCTTCAGGAATATAATGATTCTGATCTTGCAAGAATTAACAATACTATCCAATTGTTAAGCAGGATTTTTTGGTGGCCAAACATAGTTAAGAAATGTAGAGAATATATGTTCACTTGTGAAACTTGTGCCCAAGCCAAGGTACCCTGAACCTGTCCTGCTGATTTCCTCCAGCCTCTTCCTGCTCCTAGAAGTCCTTGGATCCACTTCACCTTGGGCGTCATTACTGACCATACACCCTCAGAAAGGAAGACTGAGAATCAATTGATAGCTTCAATTAACAGTGTCATTCAATGCCTCTGTCTGAGTTGCCAAACGCCCAAACCTTAAAAGAGTTATTCAGTCCAAATCAATAACTCTGCAGTCACTCCATGACTTATGAATCCCCTTAGCGCTCGCACTGTCCGCTGCAGCTACAGTGGGGAAAAAAAATATTTAGTCAGTCAGCAATAGTGCAAATTCCACCACTTAAAAAGATGAGAGGCGTCTGTAATTTACATCATAGGTAGACCTCAACTATGGGAGACAAACTGAGAAAAAAAAATCCAGAAAATCACATTGTCTGTTTTTTTTTCATTTTATTTGCATATTATGGTGGAAAATAAGTATTTGGTCAGAAACAAAATTTCATCTCAATACTTTGTTATATATCCTTTGTTGGCAATGACAGAGGTCAAACGTTTTCTGTAAGTCTTCACAAGGTTGCCACACACTGTTGTTGGTATGTTGGCCCATTCCTCCATGCAGATCTCCTCTAGAGCAGTGATGTTTTTGGCTTTTCGCTTGGCAACACGGACTTTCAACTCCCTCCAAAGGTTTTCTATAGGGTTGAGATCTGGAGACTGGCTAGGCCACTCCAGGACCTTGAAATGCTTCTTACGAAGCCACTCCTTCATTGCCCTGGCGGTGTGCTTTGGATCATTGTCATGTTGAAAGACCCAGCCACGTTTCATCTTCAATGCCCTTGCTGATGGAAGGAGGTTTGCACTCAAAATCTCACGATACATGGCCCCATTCATTCTTTCATGTACCCGGATCAGTCGTCCTGGCCCCTTTGCAGAGAAACAGCCCCAAAGCATGATGTTTCCACCACCATGCTTTACAGTAGGTATGGTGTTTGATGGATGCAACTCAGTATTCTTTTTCCTCCAAACATGACAAGTTGTGTTTCTACCAAACAGTTCCAGTTTGGTTTCATCAGACCATAGGACATTCTCCCAAAACTCCTCTGGATCATCCAAATGCTCTCTAGCAAACTTCAGACGGGCCCGGACATGTACAGGCTTAAGCAGTGGGACACGTCTGGCACTGCAGGATCTGAGTCCATGGTGGCGTAGTGTGTTACTTATGGTAGGCCTTGTTACATTGGTCCCAGCTCTCTGCAGTTCATTCACTAGGTCCCCCCGCGTGGTTCTGGGATTTTTGCTCACCGTTCTTGTGATCATTCTGACCCCACAGGGTGGGATTTTGCGTGGAGCACCAGATCGAGGGAGATTATCAGTGGTCTTGTATGTCTTCCATTTTCTAATTATTGCTCCCACAGTTGATTTCATCACTCCAAGCTGGTTGGCTATTGCAGATTCAGTCTTCCCAGCCTGGTGCAGGGCTACAATTTTGTTTCTGGTGTCCTTTGACAGCTCTTTGGTCTTCACCATAGTGGAGTTTGGAGTCAGACTGTTTGAGGGTGTGCACAGGTGTCTTTTTATACTGATAACAAGTTTAAACAGGTGCCATTACTACAGGTAATGAGTGGAGGAAAGAGGAGACTCTTAAAGAAGAAGTTACAGGTCTGTGAGAGCCAGAAATCTTGATTGCTTGTTTCTGACCAAATACTTATTTTCCACCATAATATGCAAATAAAATGAAAAAAAAACAGACAATGTGATTTTCTGGATTTTTTTTTCTCAGTTTGTCTCCCATAGTTGAGGTCTACCTATGATGTAAATTACAGACGCCTCTCATCTTTTTAAGTGGTGGAACTTGCACTATTGCTGACTGACTAAATACTTTTTTTCCCCACTGTATTTGTCAGCTTCTGAGCCGGGATTGGAGGGTATATATGTGGCCAAAAGGTATCTAGTGGGAGTGGCCTCATTCCATACAAGTGTATAGAGCAAGGCCATATCCACTAGATGGGCTCTGGCCTGGAGTATACATAACACATACATAGTGCAGGAGAAAGAGATTTCGGAGCTTCCAACGCTATCCACATGAAAACCACACTGGGCTGGGTCCAATACAAAATACAAAACAGGTGGGTGCACTTGTCGCTGGTGAGCACAGCAGAGATCCAAAGGAAAAGAAAAAAATCTGGCAAACGAACCTGTATAAAAATGCTAAACTTTATTTGGCTATCAAGTCATATTAAAAATGTAAAGAAACCTGATGTGTTTCTGATGCACTGAAAGCACCCTTAGTCACTAAGGGTGCTTTCAGCGCACCAGAAACGCAACAGAAAAAGAAAATCCACATTCAATAAAATTGGCAAAGTAATAGCCAATATCACATGGGATTGTCTCCTGGAGCCATACATCTAACACTGGCAAACATCAAACTCCTCTCCATTGCATTGACCAACCTGACGGCTTCATCTGAAAGTGGTTTTATTTTTCAAAGAAGCTAAATACTTTTCTAGTTTAATAAAGTATTTTTAGTCTTAAGGGCTAAGTAATTCTCCACTAAATGCAGGTATTCCAGACCTTAATACCTCTAATTAAGATTGCTCATCGTTATTAGCTCTTAGCTGTGGGCTAAATAAATATATTTTTATGTGACAAAAAAGTGTTAATTGAAAATCATCACATCTCTTCAAATTTCATTTGTCTCTTTGTTCTTTCTTTATGGCTGCCGTTAACTTGTTTTAGATTAAAAATCTTATTGGGGTCTTTAAAATTAACTGAATTACAGGAAATGTTGCTGGAAGCCTCATTTAATGACAAGGTCACCAACGCTGTCAAAATCAAACAAAATGTCACACTTGAATGAGGCCGACATGTCTGCATGTCCCAAGGATCCAGGTACAGAAAATTAAACAAGTGCTCCTCTGGAAGAATTTCTCCCATGCCTGCCTCAGTAGTATTCTCCATTCACTCATTTGGGGTATTACAATCCCAAAACATATGGAGTCTCCTGACACATTTCTATAACATGAATTCTACTGAGAATGTGGATAGCAAATGATGAACTGATGGAAAAGGGCTACTAAATATTCAGTCATGTTAATAAGAAGAAAAAAAATCAAGTTTCTTCGAAATGTTTGTGCCTCCATATATACAGTACCTCTCACTCTGTCAGGCACCCATTGCAATGACTGTTTCTATCTCATTGTTAGGGAAGTAAAATGTAAGCTCAAATATGTTTGGAGTTGGTGACAAATTGAAAAAAGGAAGAAATATGCTGCATTTAGATTCATTTGGTAAATATTAAAGGAAACCTGATAGCTTATACATGCATCAGACGCTGCCTGTCAGATCTCAGCCAGGCAAGTTTGGAAGCGTTGGAGACTATACACACATGCATTGATAGACCTGTAAATTCAGGGCAGTGGCAGGGAGAACTACTGGGGACCCACATGTCCAGTTAGTCTTAATCCTTCAAAAGGATGTTCTTCTCTGAAACACCACAACGTTTCAGAGACAGAAATACGTGTCTGAGTTCATACAGCCAGGGCCTGATACTTGCTGCACCTGAATTGAGAAGCATGTATCAGCTGTCAGGTTCCCTTTAAACAGTTAAAGGCCACTTTGGTAATGTCGATATGGGCAGATATTGATATGGTTAGAGATTGGCTTTGTCCATTATGCACAGGGCTGCGACAAAGGATAGGCAGAAATAGGCAACTACCTAGGGAGATATCTTAGACGACACTGGGGAATACAATTTTTCCAAAAATTCAAAAACGATCTTTTTTACTATTGCAGCACTGCACCACTCATTAAACTTATCCACCTATCAGTCCAGTGGACACAGTGACAGGTAGTGCTTTGATAATTCACACTGTTGCACAGTGATGACCAGTAGGTTTGTACTGATCGAAGTCTCCAGTTCGGGTAGAGGTTGGGATGCTCCATTCTGTATCCAGAAGATGACAAGGGACAGAGGCAGCATGCAATGCCTTTCCTTTCTCTCCTGCATTATGTACATTATGAGCATTGCCCTGATTGGCAGAGCACCAATCAGTGTATGGCTTCACTTATCAGCTAAATAAACTCCTTGCAGTCAATGCAATGCACCTCTGAGGAAGCCTCCAATGCCACCTCCAGTGACATTATCACTGTTGATCAATACAGTGTTCAAGCCTACATTTATCTTGTACATGTCAAATGGTGGGGATTGGGGAGAGCATTATTCTTCACATTCAACTCTGGTATCTATTTATATAATTGCCTTGTAATGTTTTAATTTCCTGTTCTGTCCAGATGTCACCGTATACCAGAATTCCAAGTGGAGGAAGTTCACCGACCGCCATATTGGGACACCCAAGTGATGGGTGTCTCAATATGGAAACTGCTGCTGGTACCAACCTATTGCACGGTACCACCAGTGGAACACCGTCGCACCACACACACATACACACACTCTATACGCTGTACGCACCACACTCACACACACTCACACACTCACACACACTCACACTTACACACACTGTTACACCGCTCCAACATACTCACCCGGCCTCTGATCCCACGCCATCTCTGCATACTCACCTGGCCTCCGCTCCCACGCCGCAGCCTCTTGCCACCCGACGGTCACCTCTGACAGGCTCGCGGACGACGCCATCTCCGCATGCAATGCGCATGCGCCATAGGCCATGGCCGCGCCTCCCTTCTGCTTCTTGTGCTCCGGCTGTGCCCTGACCCGGAAGCACCTTCGGACCAATGGCAGACCAGACGGAGCCATATCAGGCCGCTTCCCCCTGAGGGAGGCACCTGATAGTTGTGTTACCTTGCACACTGGGCCCTGCTTCCTCCTGTGCTCTCTGCAGCCTCTCGGTTCCGTCCTCGGTGTTTCCTGCAGCAGCCTCGCAGCCCTGTCATCCGTGTTCCCTGCAGTCTGCTCCGTCCTGCTCCAGCTCTGCTCCAGTGTTCCTGTTCCTGCTCTGTTCCAGCATTCCTCCCTCCTGCTCTTGCTCTGTTCCACATTCCCACAGTCTTACTCCAGTCCTGTTCCTGTGTTCCTGTTCCATCCTACTCCAGTCCTGCCTCCAGTGTTCCTGCTCCATCCAGCTATCCACACTCCTACAGTCCTACTCCAGTCCTGTCCCTGTGTTCCTGTTCCATCCTACTCCAGTCCTGCCTCCATTGTTCTGCTCCAGCCATCTCTCCACATTCCAGCCTTACAGTCTACACTTCAGTCCTGCACTCCTACTCCAGTCCATCCTGAGCCGCCCCTCTCGGTACCGGCTACCGTGGTACTTGAACCCCTGGGCCTGTTCCTAACGATCCCTGTATACGGGTCGGTTCCACCTGACAGCTCGCCCGGGGCCCCTCGGTGCCACGGTCCAGAGGGTCCACTCCTGGAGATTCCAGCTCCTGACCACCCACGCTAACACACACTCACACTCTCACACACACTCACTCACACAGTCACACCCTCACACTCACACACTCACACTCACACATTCACACAGCCTCTTGCGTGGTACCACCAGCGGAACACCGTCGCACTGCGCCTACGTGAATTCCATGCAGGCGCAGTGAATCATTCGGCTGATCCCGGCGCCAGATGCACAAATGGGATACACAGGTCAAAGAAGAGAGCACAGACGAGATAAGTCAGCACATGGGGAAAGAGAGAGTGGATAGGTGGGTGAGCACATGGGGGGAGAGATTCTCAACACTGCAAAGCCTGCCCCCTTCGTGACATTACCGCCTCCATCTAGTCTTCTATAAGAACCCTCCAAAAAACAGCTTAGAAGCCAATATTATTTTTTCATTTGGTACTAAAATGGAAATATAAAATTAAATAGTAGTAGTATATCATTAACTTATTAAACTGCCATACTGTCACCAGTAATCTAGCAGCAAAATAAGCATATTAAGTTATTGTGCTGCAATAGTACAGGCACTTCTGTAATATCTAGCTGTGCAGCTGGATTTCTGGTATTTACTATAGCATCAGTAGTAACACTGCATAATATCATCATTTTTGCCTCCTGTTTCTTCAAAAGAAAGAAAGATGTGCATGCGCCTCACAGTGCTAATCTTTTCTGAAATAACAATAAAGCAGTTTCAGATCCTTTAACACGGATGACCCATTATCTACTAATATGGACTTTTAATATGAAGTGCAGCTCAAATGAAAATAGATCCAATGATTTATCACCTTTGTTATGAATAGACTGATAACTTTATTGTCCTAGGAAAAAACCTTTACGCAAAAAGAACGAGTGGGCACCACCCAGAAAATACAAAATAATGGCATCAACCTTATGCATACAAAAATAGTCATAGAAAAGTAAGAGAAAAGGGTATGTAAAAACAAGCGATCCCCAAGAAATACAAATGCAAAGTTTTTTTATTAAATCCTGGACAACATATGGGAAAATAAACAGGTTAAAAAATTTTTGTGTCTTTACTTCTTTCAATGCCGACACTATGCAACAGCTTTTGGTAAAAATCATTGGTAGAGCTTTTTGTGAGCATGTACTAAGAGACAAGCCTATGATCTTTCCGGTCCAAGAATTAAAGTGCTTATCAGGGACTTTAGTATTTTTTTTCTTATAGGGCTAAGAACATATAGGCAGGTAGTTACTGCGTTGTCTGGCACCTATCTCAGAGCGGTCATAAACAGCTCCCGCCAAACTTCCAGGAACGTCACACTGACAGAAGAGTTTCTTTTTTTCCCCCTCTGAGCTGTTAATTTGGCATCACTGCCAATGTCATGCAGAGTGATGGCTGGCTTCCCACTGCCTGACTACTGTCAATCAGCATGATGTCAGCAGTGCCGCCACATCAACGAAGCCGACCAAAAGAAAGAGTTGTTCTGTTGATATGTAGTAAAATGAAGAAGCAGAATTGCCAGTAGGAGAGGTCCATGAATTCTCTGAGCCGGCAGAGATTGGCGCCAGGGAGAACAGGCAGGTAGTTATAAAAGTCAGAGTTAACCCCTTTAAAGGTCAGAAGTAGAACACAGCTCAAGCTACATGGTGATAAAAAATCTAAATAGACATCAAACCACTAAAATAAGAACGAGGGTGCCCAGATAATGGACAGGAGTCTGGGTTCTCACAGATGGTCTCTTGACCCTTTAGTGCAAGCTGCATTACAAATGATAAAGATTCAACCTGGAATGCGTATAAAAAAAGTTCCAAATACAATGAACACAATGCACAGCAATGTAAAAATGACATTGCTGTGCATGTGTTCAGTCTTGGTTTTTCAATTAACCGCTTCACAGTTTGGAAACCGTGAAAGGGTGAAAAGAAGCAACATGCTGATTCTTCATTCAAGGATTTGCGGTTACCATATTGATGCAAGATACAACAGGTCACCTTCAGATATATACTGTAATCCATAGCTTGATGTCAGAGCTGTTTTGGTGACAAAAGGGTAGCGGAACCGAAATTAGTCAGATGGTTTCAATGTCTGAGCTGATTGATGCATACGTTTTACATGGAGTATTCTTCTAAATAGCAATGTACAGAGTTCTGCTTTTAAATGCTAATCCCAGGTATTGCAGATGGAGAGGAGGTATTTGTTTTTTTTTATAAGTGGTCCTCCATGAATGTGGGGTATTTACAAGGATCCCTATTACTGATATTAATTCATGGCATGCCCATACACATCTATGTACAGAGATGAACAATTTTAAATGTGCTTTTAGTACTTGCAAAGAGAACATTGTCAAACATCATGAATATAAAGCAGAGTCTAATTCTTTTGTCAAGCTTTCCATGTTGACAGTTAGAGAGGAAGGTTAATGAGTTCTAAGACCCAAACTGTTTTACAGTGTTAATGAGGTCACATACTTACAGTAAGTACACCAATTTTAAATTAATCCCAGGTTTAAATGTCTCAATTAAATGTATCACTTTTGGCAACCAGTTATGTTTGAATAGCCTTTCACTGGCAAAAATAACTATACACCCTTCTTTTACATATATCCATTTTTATTGCACTTTTTGTATTTTCACTGTACACTGGATTCTGCAATTGTGGAAAAAATGATTAATTGATAAATGCAATAAACATGACCTAGGCAAACAGGAAGATTGCATGCTCTTGCCTTGGCTACTTGATTTTTGTCACTTGCACCATCTACCAACATCAATCATGTGCCCCAAAACCTTGAAAATATTAAGAGGAATGCTGCATCCTGGCATGATAATAGACTGATGTATCTGTAAACCCAAGCATCAGGAAGCGTTCAGTGTTGGATCAGTTTTGCCTATGATGGAATGGAGCCTGTTGAGCGGTAGGATATACGACGATGTTAGCATGAAGATGTTCCGTTATTTTTTTCTGCGGCATTTTGGAACATCGGCTGAGTGGGATGATAGAGTACGGGATCTTTTCAATCTTGCGAAACGATGTCATGCTTTGAATTTTTAGATCCAGTTGGATAAAACACTTTAGATGGGATGTGGTGCCAGAGTAAACTGGTTCAATAATGACGATAATATATATTTTTCATTCACAATGTGTTGCAACACCATGCTGTCATATATATCCAGTAAAAAATATATATTTTTTTTCACTTGATAATCACACAAAGATGGCTTTAAAATACATTGTGAATCAAAAACCATATTATCATAATTGTTGAATGCATTTTATCCAACTGGATACAATATTTATTTGAGGACGTTTCTACCCACCAAAGGGGCAGCAGCGGTTGTTTTTCTTCATGCCTACATAGGACATGTACCTGTCACAACTCCACCAGGTGAGTGAAACCAGCACTTAGCAACTCTCCCTCCATAAGGTATCACCTTATAGTGCACTATGTGCCCAACATTGAGATTTCTTCATGCTGTGAAATCTAGAAAAAATCCAAGCAAATGAAAAACACTTAAAAGTTCACAAAACATGCTGCATGTACAAGCTTTAACCAAAAGACCAAAAGATGCAGTCCAAAATGGATAATGTATAGTACGAGTTATTTTTAATGGTTTCAACACTACAATTAATTATTTTACTAACTATTGATATGGTTTCATTCAGTTTAATATCTAATATATATATATATATATATATATATATATATAAAGCTCAAGTGTGTGTATGTATGTATGTATGTATGTGTGTGTATCTGTGTATGTCTGGGATTGGCATCTGCACCGTCGCAGCTACAGCCACAGAATTTGGCACAGTCACACGTCTGGACCCCGAGAGTGTCCTAGGCTATGTTGTGAGGCGAAATTTTAACCCCGCGCATTCCAATTCACCAAACAATTTTGCCCCTATCTACATAATGGGGAAAAAGTGTGTGTGTATCAAGCCCCGCCCCTCATTATGATGTCATAATGGTTGCCATGGCGACACTGATGTCATCATAGGTTGCAAGCCCCGCCGCTCATTATGATGCCATAATGGTTGACTATGGGATGGAGGATGTGTGATGGGTATATGGGCACTGGACTATGGGATGGAGGATATGTATAATGGGCATATGGGCACGGGACTATGGGATGGAGGATGTGTGATGGGTATATGGGCACTGGACTATGGGATGGAGGATATGTATGATGGATATATGGGCACAGGACTATGGGATGGAGGATATGTATGAAGGGTATATGGGCACGGGCCTATGGGATCGTGGATATGTATGATGGGTATATGGGCACGGAACTATGGGATGGAGGATAATTATAATTTGCTATAACTAACCACAGTTAGTTACTATGCCCGGACAGCGCTGGGCTCTTCAGCTAGTATATATATATATATATATCCTTCTGCTAACCTCCCTGAAATGGGCGACTGATGTCATGAAACAACATTTATACCGTAAGATGGCCAATTAAAACGCTGGATGTAATGAGGGGAAGTGAATAGTGGTGATTCACCCTGGACCATACGGCACATGCGCCCGTCAATATCCCTGCCACATCACAATAGCACTTCCTGAATATCGCTAGCTGGACCGCGAGCTGAGACACAAGCCAGGCCAGAATTAAGCACTCCAGGAAATGCGTGGGGGATGACAAAACCCGCATGCGCACAGTCATTAGGTAACCACATAAGAAAAGATTAACATAGAACGGTGAAGTTCATACTGCAATAAAGCAGGGGTAATAAAGTGCAGTGTGCTAAGAATTAGACATATTAAGCTTATGAAAAACATATATAACGTGAAAGTACCATTTAGTTAAATATGGGCAATAGTAAAGTGAATATGCTACACGTGATGCCCTACATATTAAGCATATGAAAAAGCATATAACGTGAAAATACCATTTAGTTAAATATGTGCAATTGTAAAGTGAATGTGTTAATAAATATTCTGTAACAAATAAATAATACAGATTGTAAATTGCTGATATAATACATCAGGTAATAGATAAAGAGGGCTCATAAGAGCACCAAAAGGTGAAATATAAAATTTTATACATATAAAACATATAAATGACAAAATAATTAATTAATAAAATTCCGAAGAACTAGGCGTGAGAGTGAAGAAAAGTTCACTTCAATCCAGAAGTCACCAGCGAAAGGCCATCATGAGAAAGAGAGTCCCAATAGGTTATCTAAATATAATCAAAAGATATATAGTTAAAATACTAAAAACAGACAAAATAAAATCCCCCAAAAAACAAAATAAAACCCCTAAAAAGATGCCTCATAATGACAAAACTACAAGAACGAAGAAAACCCAACATTTTCATTAAGCCCCCATGAGCTAACAGTGCCAAGGCGGTAAATCCACCTGCTTTCCACTTGGGCAACCGCCCTGGCTCTGTCCCCACCCCGTGGTCCTAGATCAATCTGATCAATGGCCTTGATAATAAGCAACCTAGAATTACAATCATGATGGGCCTTAAAATGCTTAGGGATCGGTTTAAGTGTGGAATCATCCTCATACACCTTTGCTTTTTCAATATCCCTTATATGCTCTCGTGTCCTTACCTTTAGTTGTCTCATTGTCATGCCAATATAGACTTTTTTGCAAGGACATTGGGCATGATAGACCACATCCTGTGAACTACACGTCAAATGTTTCCATATAGTATATGAGGAAGATCCATCGTGGTTAACAAAGGTCCCCGATTTTACATGATTGAGGTAGGCTTTACAAAAGCCACAAGGAAAGAAACCTGGCGATCTCGGCTGTTTCATTTTCATTCTAGGTTCATAGAGGCTTTGAACCAACTGATCTCTCAAATTTGCTGACCTTCTTGCTACAAAAGAAGGTTGTGGAGGAAAAACTTGTCATAGCAGTGGATCCACCATCAAAACCTCCCAATGTTTCCTAATGATGGACTTTAAATTGTCCCACTGGTTGTTGTACGTAGATATAAAACGTACCTCATAGTAACATAGTAACATAGTAACATAGTTATTAAGGTTGAAGGGAGACTTTAAGTCCATCTAGTTCAACCCATATCCTATCCTAACTTGCCCTAACATGTTGATCCAGAGGAAGGCAAAAAAAAACCCATGTGGCAACAAGTAAGCTTCACATTGGGGAAAAAAATTCCTTCCTGACTCCACATACGGCAATCAGACTTGCTCCCTGGATCAACGCAATATTAAAGAAAACTAGTGTATATACCCTGTAATATTATACTTTTCAAGAAAGGCATCCAGTCCATTCTTAAATTTTAGTAGGGAATCACTCATTACAACATCATATGGCAGAGAGTTCCATAGTCTCACTGCTCTTACAGTAAAGAATCCGCGTCTGTGAGTATGCTTAAACCTTCTTTCCTCCAGACGTAGAGGATGCCCCCTTGTCCCCGTCACAGGTCTAAGAGTAAAAAGATCATTAGAAAGCTCTTGGTATTGTCCCCGCATATATTTATACATTGTAATAAGATCACCCCTAAGCCTTCGATTCTCCAAACTAAATAACCCCAAATGTAATAACCTGTCTTGGTATTGCAGACCCCCTAGTTCCCTAATAACCTTGGTCGCTCTTCTCTGCACCCGCTCCAGTTCAGCTATGTCTTTCTTATACACCGGAGACCAGAACTGTACACAGTATTCTAAGTGTGGTCGCACTAGTGACTTATATAGAGGTAAAATTATGTTCTCCTCATGAGCATCTATGCCTCTTTTAATGCATCCCATTATTTTATTTGCCTTTGCAGCAGCTGCCTGACACTGGCCGCTAAATGTGAGTTTGTCGTCCACCCATACACCCAGGTCTTTTTCAGTGACTGTTTTGCCCAGTGTTTTACAATTAAGCACATAATTATACATCTTGTTCGTTCTACCCAAGTGCATGACCTTACATTTATCCCCATTAAAGCTCATTTGCCATTTATCAGCCCAAGCTTCTAGTTTACATAAATCCTCCTGTACTATAAAATTGTCCTCCTCTGTATTGATTACCCTGCAGAGTTTAGTGTCATCTGCAAATATTGAAATTCTACTCTCTATGCCCCCTACAAGGTCATTAATAAATATGTTAAAAAGAAGCGGGCCCAAAACTGACCCCTGTGGTACCCCACTGCTAACCGTGACCCAGTCTGAGTGTGCTCCATTAATAACCACCCTTTGTTTCCTATCCCTGAGCCAGCTCTTAACCCACCTACACATATTTTCCCCTATCCCCATTGTTCTCATTTTATGTATCAACCTTTTGTGTGGCACCGTATCAAAAGCTTTTGAAAAGTCCATGTACACCACATCCACTGCATTCCCTTGGTCCAGCCCGGAACTTACCTCTTCATAAAAGCTTATCAGATTAGTCTGACAGGAACGGTCCCTTGTAAACCCATGTTGATATTGGGTCATGAGGTTATTCTTCTCCAGATACTCCAGTATAGTATCTTTTAGAAAACCCTCCAGGATTTTACCCACAGTTGAGGTTAAACTTACTGGCCTATAATTTCCAAGTTCAGTTATTGTCCCCTTTTTGAATATTGGCACCACATTTGCTATACGCCAGTCCTGTGGTACAGACCCTGTTATTATGGAATCTTTAAAGATTAAAATTAATGGTCTATCTATGACTGTGCTTAATTCCTGCAGTACTCGGGGGTGTATCCCATCCGGGCCCGGGGATTTGTCAATTTTAGTGATTTTTAGACGCCGCCGTACTTCCTGCTGGGTTAAGCAGGTGACATTTAACAGAGAATTTTTATCCCTGATCATGTTATCCGTCATGGGATTTTCTTGTGTAAACACTGTTGAAAAAAAGTCATTTAGCATATTGGCTTTTTCCTCATCCTCATCCACCATTTCACCCAGACTATTTTTAAGGGGGCCAACACTATCATTTTTTAGTTTCTTACTATTTATGTAGTTAAAGAATATTTTGGGATTATTTTTACTTTCTCTGGCAATGAGTCTCTCTGTCTCAATCTTTGCTGTCTTGATTTGCTTTTTACAGAATTTATTTAATCTTCTGTATTTAGTTAATGCCTCATCACTACCTATTTGCTTTAATTCGCTAAATGCTTTATTTTTGTCCCTTATTGCGCCCCTTACAGCTCTATTTAGCCATAGTGGTTTCTTCCTATTTCTCGCATGTTTATTCCCATACGGTATATATTGTGCACAGGTCCTATTCAGGATGCTAATAAACGTCTCCCATTTTCTTTGTGTATTTTTATGTCTCAGGATATCGTCCCAGTTAATTCCACCAAGATCATCTCTCATCCGTTGGAAATTTGCTTTCCCTCATTATGGGACTCTTGTGTGGATGACCGTGGAGGACCATACAACAGTTGATCTCGAGGAGTCTTCTCCGCTCTCACAAAGCCTCTTTTAATTGATCTCTTGCTGCAGCCTCTTTCCATTAGTCTTCTTGTCAAATTTGTACAAACAATAGAGCAACACAGTCATAAGGTCAGAAAACATAAGAACAACTTTATTAATTGTTAAAATATTGCATAGTCAAACAGGCAAAATAGGGCTAGAAGATGGAACATAATTATTCCAGCATCATACATAAGGCCCAAGGTAGGTTTGTCCAAAGAAAGTGTGCACAATAATCATAGTGTCCAAGAATATACAAGCACACACAGTGACTCATGCATAGGTATATAGTAACAATCTGATATATGGTAAATGAATCCAAAATAGTGTGCTAGGGACCGGACCATTATACCGTATCCAACACCAAAATATCATCACAGCGTAAGAGCATGATAGTGTATATTCAAATACCTTATACAGAGTATAGCACCTTCCTGGACAGTCCTAGGGGTGGGTAGGACTGTCCAAGAAGGTGCTATACTCTGAAGAAGCTGCGGGCGAAACGCGCATCTGGGCGAGGGGGCACACACGACTCACCTCCTAGTACTTTTGGCAACCATTTCAGGTATAACTTACAGCAGCTTTTGTAGCGGTTACTCTTTTATGGAATCTTATTCTTTGTAGGCGTCTCTGGGCAAGTTAATCTTTTTGAGAAACCCTTTAATGCCTTTTTATGTTACACTATTTAATCAGCCCATTTTTTTACCCAGGATTAATAATGACCCGGTGTAATATGTGATCTTTGTGGTACGCAAATATATATGGGTATGCCTTACATTCAAATCCTGTGATGCATTTTCACATTGAGACTTTACATGTTTTGATATGAAGTGTTGCTTGGATGCCCCCTTCTGGTTGCACTATTGTGTATATATTCTGTGCCTAATTTTTTATACATATTTTAAATTTAATATTAATAAAATTTATATATTCTATTATGTATTTTTTCTTGGGTCTCTTCATTGGGGCTGTTGTTTCATGACATCAGTCACCTATTTCTGTGTGCTTATGTTCATTGAAGTGCCATGTGTTGAATTTAATTGTGGGACTAATTCTGTGTCTAACCTCCCTGAAAGTAAGGTCATTGAAACTTGTTCTTGTTCAAATTGTCCAAGGAGGACAAATAACTGGTTTTTATTACCTTAATACTTATCTTCTAAACAAAAGACCTTTGACATTCAAAAATGAGAGTATAATAATTAAACCTTTCCCAGGGCATGTTTATCCTAAATGGAGGCAGTTTCAGTCTCCAGTACACATACCTTGGGAGATCAAAGCCTCTCAATAAGTTTCGATGTAGAGTTTTTTTACATATAAAAAAGGACACAGGCAGAGAGAGAGGAGAGATTTGCAGATGTAAAAAAAGAGACAAAACATGTGCACTCTGGCTCTTGATTCCAGGACAAATACACACAGAGTGATAGACTTTCTACCTGAATAATGTAATGTATGACTAATGCTTGTTTCTGATTCATATGTATTTATTGCTTCTATTGTTTATTATTTAATCGTATCATTTATTAAGTAAATCAATTTAAGTAAATTTAATTCTCGTGTGAGCATTTTCTTATTCATTACAATCCTTTGAATCTGTTACAAAACAGACATCCACACCGTATGGCATAAGCATCTTACATAACAGGGATGACATATGAAGTAATACAAGAGCACATAGCACAATTATTAAGCAAAACATTTATATAACAGTTATAAGTAGAGTTGAGCGACTTTTGGATTTTTAGGGTCGCGTTTCGTTTCGTGAAACCCGACTTTTCCAAAAGTCGGGTCGAGCAAGATCGTCCGATTATAGGGAAAAGTCGTCGTCGTCCCGAAACACGAAACCCAATGTAAGTCAATGGGGAATAAAAGTCGGCAGTGAGAGGAGGACAGGAAACACACCAACAGTGCCCATTTGAATGCCAAAAGCATCAATTCTTCTTACTTAAGCTTGTCAACCTTAATTAACTTCATAATACAAGTTACGCACTGAAAAATGGGGGTTATTTGGCTACAGACTGTGGGGGGGAGGGCTGGCTCCAGGTTTTCATGTGCACTGGGCGAAAGAGCGCCCCTTTAACACATACCACAACTCATCATGCTCCGATACGGCAGAGAAATAGCGGTATAGTACAATGAAAAATACCTCACTTTTTACATCTCATGACGAGGCCCATCTATTTCTTCATACAGAATCATTGGTCCCATATAATGTTTGAAACAGTATATGATGAGCTCCACATAATGCTACAGTATATGTTGGTCCCCATGGATGAAGCTCTACTGTCTTATGGGCCCAAATAATGCTCCAAACATAATGGGCCCCATTTCTAATGCTCTAGTGTATAATGGGCCCTGTAAATGCTGCTTCAGTGTCTGATGTCCACCTTTGGAATGTTCCAGTGTATGGTGGGCCCCATCTATCATTCTCAGACGGTGTTAGGCCCAGTATGGATTGCACGTGATTGCACAAAGGTTAGAAAGGGTACCGTATCCCCAGATAACATGTATGGATAGCGTACACATTCAAAATATATGTCTCAGGAGGCAGGCTCAGACGGTGTTAGGCCCAGCATGGATTGCACGTGATTGCACAAAGGTTAGAAAGGGTACCGTATCCCCAGATAACATGTATGGATAGCGTACACATTCAAAATATATGTCTCAGGAGGCAGGCTCAGACGGTGTTAGGCCCAGTATGGATTGCACGTGATTGCACAAAGGTTAGAAAGGGTACCGTATCCCCGGATAACATGTATGGATAGCGTACACATTCAAAATATGTCTCAGGAGGCAGGCTCAGACGGTGTTAGGCCCAGTATGGATTGCACGTGATTGCACAAAGGTTAGAAAGGGTACCGTATCCCCAGATAACATGTATGGATAGCGTACACATTCAAAATATATGTCTATACATCAGGAGGCAGGCTCAGACGGTGTTAGGCCCAGTATGGATTGCACGTGATTGCACAAAGGTTAGAAAGGGTACCGTATCCCCAGATAACATGTATGGATAGCGTACACATTCAAAATATATGTCTCAGGAGGCAGGCTCAGACGGTGTTAGGCCCAGTATGGATTGCACGTGATTGCACAAAGGTTAGAAAGGGTACCGTATCCCCGGATAACATGTATGGATAGCGTACACATTCAAAATATATGTCTATACATCAGGAGGCAGGCTCAGACGGTGTTAGGCCCAGTATGGATTGCACGTGATTGCACAAAGGTTAGAAAGGGTACCATATCCCCAGATAACATGTATGGATAGCGTACACATTCAAAATATATGTCTCAGGAGGCAGGCTCAGACGGTGTTAGGCCCAGTATGGATTGCACGTGATTGCACAAAGATTAGAAAGGGTAACGTATCCCCGGATAACATGTATGGATAGCGTACACATTCAAAATATATGTCTCAGGAGGCAGGCTCAGACAGTGTTAGGCCCAGTATGGATTGCACGTGATTGCACAAAGGTTAGAAAGGGTACCGTATCCCCGGATAACATGTATGGATAGCGTACACATTCAAAATATATGTCTATACATCAGGAGGCAGGCTCAGACGGTGTCAGGCACAGTATGGATTTGACGGCCCAGATTACACAGCGGAGGAGCAGGGAGAGGTAAAGATTGCAAATGCTGGGGCCCTGCCCAAGCAAGGGGGGCCCACTCGTGGGCGTCGGTACTGGCACTTTGCCCCTCATAGTACAGCGGTGTGTCTGACGGCGGGTGTGCACCACCACCATCAGAGACACTTGATTGCACTATGAGGGACCCTGTGCCAGTGCCCGCGCCCAAGAGTCGGCCTACCCACCTGTCCAGGGCAACGGCACTCGCACGGTGTCGTGCGCTAGGTGGTGACCCCGGCCATGGGGGGGAGGCAGCACAGTTAGGGAGTTTTAGAAAGTGGCATATGTTGATGTTGGACATTCAGCTGATGCAAAAGGCAAAATAGGTGAAGTATTAGGAAGAGGTGGACCAAAGAAAGCCATTTTTCTGTCACCCTATGTGTCATCAGGGGAAGGTGGGACAAAATCCTTGGAAACCCATGCGTGGTTCATTTTAATGAAGGTTAGATCATCCACATTTTGGGTTGACAGACGGGTCCTTTTTTCTGTCAGGATTGATCCAGCTGCACTGAAGACTCTTTCCGATAGCACACTTGCAGCTGGGCAAGCGAGCTCCTGTAAGGCATATTGTGCCAATTCAGGCCAGGTGTCCAGTTTAGCGGCCCAATAGTCAAAGGGGAATGACCTGTGTGGGAGAACATCGATATGGGAGGAAAAGTAGTTTGTAACCATAGTTGACAACTGCTGTCTCCTGTCACTTTCCATCGATGTAGTATTACCAGTTGTGTGAGCGGTATTTGAAAAATCAGTCCACAACATTGTCATGAAACCCCTGTCTCCAACGCCACTTCTGCTGTGTGCACCACGAACACCTCTGCCAAGCTGCCCCCGGCCCATACGGCTCGTGTGAGAACCATCACCGCTGCTGTGTGCTGGGAATGCCTCAAGCAACCGATTTACCAGAGTTGCTTGTTTATTAGCCAATATTAGGTCAAGGTTCTCCTGTGGCATGATGTTTTGTAATTTGCCTTTATAGCGTGGATCCAGGATGCTGGCCAACCAGTAGTCGTCATCGTTCATCATTTTGGCAATGCGGGGGTCCCTTTTTAGGATCCACAAGGCATAATCTGACATGTGGGCCAATGTTCCCGGTGTCAATGATGCACTGCGAGTGCTGGGTGGAGGAGCACTTTCTGGCAAATCCACATCCCTCCAGTCACGCACAAACCCTGTACCAGACCTTGCCACGCCAATATTTTCACTTGCCCCACGAGATGCATCCTCCTCCCCTAAGTAATCATCCCCATCATCATCCTCCTCCTCCTCTTCTTCCTCCACCTCATCCAGGAGAGGTCCCTGAGCAGACAATGGCTGAATGTCATCAAGGATTCCCTCCTCCTCTTCCTCCTCATCAACATTGGCTGCAGACGCCTGCTCCTTAAGGTGCGTCAAAGTTTGCATGAGCAGACGCATAAGTGGGATGCTCATGCTTAGGATGGCGTCATCTGCGCTTACCAGCCGTGTGCATTCCTCAAAACACTGAAGGACTTTACAAAGGTCTTTCAGCTTCAACCACTGCACACCTGTCAACTCCATGTCTGCTCTCAAAGTGCCTGGCCGTGTATCCTCCCACAAATGCATTATGGCCTGCCTCTGCTCGCACAGCCGCTCCACCATGTGCAGGGTGGAGTTCCACCTTGTTGCAATGTCGATAATGAGGCGGTGGTTGGGAAGGTGGAGCAATCGCTGCAGCTTCTGCATACGAACGGAGTGTACAGGCGACCGGCGAATGTGCGCGCACAGTCTTCGCACCTTCTGGAGCAGGGCTGTTAACTCCGGATAATTTTTGAGGAAGCACTGCACCACCAGGTTCAAGGTGTGAGCCAAGCAAGGTATGTGGCTGAGTTTTGAAAGGGCTATGGCTGCCACAAAATTACGGCCGTTATCACTAACTACCTTGCCTGCCTCAAGATGTACACTGCCCAGCCATGACTCAGTTTGTCGCTTCAAGTACTCGGCCAGCACCTCGGCGGTGTGTCTGTCGCCCAAACACATCATCTGCAACACAGCCTGCTGATGCTTTCCACTAGCTGCTCGATAGGGGGACACATCGTGTGCAACAGTGGCAGCTGCAGATGGAGTGCTCGTACGACTGCGCTCTGTGGACGAGCTTTCGCTTCTGGAGGAGGAGGAGGGTCGAACGCCTACAGCCAACTGTTTCCTATACCGTGGGCTAGGCAGCACTGTCCCACCACCGCTGTCCCCTGTGGACCCTGCATCCACCACATTAACCCAGTGCGCAGTGATGGACACGTAACGGCCCTGGCCATGCCGACTGGACCATGCATCAGTTGTGAGGTGCACCTTTCCTCTCACTGACTGCTTGAGTGCATGGACAATGCGGTCTTTCACATGATGGTGGAGGGCTGGGATGGCTTTGCGAGAGAAGAAGTGGCGACTGGGTAGGTCATAGCGTGGTACTGCATAGGCCATGAATTCGCGGAAAGCTGTGCTTTCCACCAACCGAAAGGGCATCATCTCAAACGAGATTAGTTTGGCAATGTGGGCGTTCAAACCCAGTGTACGCTGATGAGAGACTGAGTACTTTCTTGACCTACTCATAGTGTCTGGGAGGGTGAGCTGGACTTGAGAGCTGCATATGGTGGAAGTAGCGGTGGACAGGGCGGACTGAGAGAGGGTTGATGATGGTGATGGAGTTGGTGTTCTTTCTGATGGCCTAGAATCAGTCTTTCGTTGATATAACAGTGGGATTCCCTGACTGCTGTGGTCTTGCAACGACACCTCAACATTTGCTGCTGTGCTAACCGGTGGGCTTACAGTGGGGGAAACAATGTAGCATTGCTGACTACCTTCGTTGTGATCAGTTGCACATGTGGCACTTGAGGTTTGGTGTTGTGTCCACGCTTGCAAGTGCATGCTGGTTAAATGTCTAAGCATGCAACTGGTATTCAAATTTTTCAGATTTTTCCCTCGGCTAAAGGTCTTTGCGCACTTCTTACAGATAACCTTGGCCTGATCATGAGGATTTTGTTCAAAAAAGTGCCACACTGCACTCTTCCTACTTTGGCAGACATTTTGCGGCCTAGCACGCTGTGATCTTTTGACCCTCTGGACAAGCTGTCCAGCAACTCTTTTGATGTTTGGAACCTGTCTTTGGAGTGCTCCGGGCCTGCCAGATAACAGCTGTTGCGATGTCGATGTCTGCTGTGGATGCTCCTCATCTGAGCTATTGGAAGCAGCACCCTCTTCCCCCAATGGATGCCAATCTGGGTCAACAACTGGGTCATCCATCACCTCCTCTTCTATGTCATGTGCACCTTCCTCTGTGTCACCGTGTATGGTGGTATAGTGTGCGGGAAGGGGCACCTGAGTCTCATCAGGGTCAGAATCTGGCTCTGTACACTGCGAGGACAATGTAGTGCTCTGAGTGAATGTACCAGCAGAATCATCCATCAGCGGCTGTGCATCAGTGCACTCCATGTCAGATTCATCTTGGCCTGGGTAATTCACCATTTGACTTGATAATCCAGGCATGGTATGTGAAAACAGCTCCATGGAGTAATCAGTAGTATGGCCTGCGTCATCCTTCAATCTTGGTTGGGGTGAAGGACACAAGGAAAGGTGTGGTTCATGAACATGAGCCTCCAATGACAATTCAGTGCTTTTACTTTTTACAACTGAAGAAGAGGAGGCGATAGAGCTGGAGGCTGAGTCAGCAATGTAAGACAAAACTTTTTCCTGATGCTCTGGCTTTAAAAGTGGTTTGCCAACTCCTAGAAAACTAAGCGTTCGAGGCCTTATGTAGCCAGACGATGACGCAGGGTCAGCACCTCCTGCATTCGGTCCTATTTTGCTCTTGCCACTACCATCAGATCCACCACCAACACCATCATTACCAGCTGCCAACCCCCGCCCAATTCCACGGCCTCTTCCACCAGCCTTCCTCATTTTTGGTAGAAAGGTAGACAAAATCCAACAAACTATATAGTAATGTAAAACAAGGTACAAGGTGTCTATAGGACAGGGGAGATTTTGAATTTCTGCAGACACTTGTGGACACTGGACACTTTTGGATTGTGTGAGGCCCACTGATATCTGAGCGCTATGTGACAGGCTCGATGGCACAGCTGTGACCAAAGTGACTAGAGGATAAGGGAGATTTTGAATCTCTGCACACACTTTTGGACACTGGTGGACACTTTTAGATTGTGTGAGGCCCAATGAATATCTGAGCGCTATGTGACAGGCTCGATGGCACAGCTGTGACAAAAGTGACTAGAGGATAAGGGAGATTTTGAATCTCTGCACACACTTTTGGACACTGGATGGACACTTTTGGATTGTGTGAGGCCCACTGATATCTGAGCGCTATGTGACAGGCTCGATGGCACAGCTGTGACCAAAGTGACTAGAGGATAAGGGAGATTTTGAATCTCTGCACACACTTTTGGACACTGGATGGACACTTTTGGATAGTGTGAGGCCCACTGATATCTGAGCGCTATGTGACAGGCTCGATGGCACAGCTGTGACCAAAGTGACTAGAGGATAAGGGAGATTTTGAATCTCTGCACACACTTTTGGACACTGGATGGACACTTTTGGATTGTGTGAGGCCCACTGATATCTGAGCGCTATGTGACAGGCTCGATGGCACAGCTGTGACCAAAGTGACTAGAGGATAAGGGAGATTTTGAATCTCTGCACACACTTTTGGACACTGGTGGACACTTTTGGATTGTGTGAGGCCCACTGATATCTGAGCGCTATGTGACAGGCTCGATGGCACAGCTGTGACCAAAGTGACTAGAGGATAAGGGAGATTTTGAATCTCTGCACACACTTTTGGACACCGGATGGACACTTTTGGATTGTGTGAGGCCCAATGAATATCTGAGCGCTATGTGACAGGCTCGATGGCACAGCTGTGACCAAAGTGACTAGAGGATAAGGGAGATTTTGAATCTCTGCACACACTTTTGGACACTGGATGGACACTTTTGGATTGTGTGAGGCCCACTGATATCTGAGCGCTATGTGACAGGCTCGATGGCACAGCTGTGACCAAAGTGACTAGAGGATAAGGGAGATTTTGAATCTCTGCACACACTTTTGGACACCGGATGGACACTTTTGGATTGTGTGAGGCCCAATGAATATCTGAGCGCTATGTGACAGGCTCGATGGCACAGCTGTGACCAAAGTGACTAGAGGATAAGGGAGATTTTGAATCTCTGCACACACTTTTGGACACTGGATGGACACTTTTGGATTGTGTGAGGCCCACTGATATCTGAGCGCTATGTGACAGGCTCGATGGCACAGCTGTGACCAAAGTGGCTAGAGGATAAGGAAGATTTTGAATCTCTGCACACACTTTTGGACACTGGACACTTTTGGATTGTGTGAGGCCCACTGATATCTGAGCGCTATGTGACAGGCTCGATGGCACAGCTGTGACCAAAGTGACTAGAGGATAAGGGAGATTTTGAATCTCTGCACACACTTTTGGACACTGGATGGACACTTTTGGATTGTGTGAGGCCCACTGATATCTGAGCGCTATGTGACAGGCTCGATGGCACAGCTGTGACCAAAGTGACTAGAGGATAAGGGAGATTTTGTATCTCTGCACACACTTTTGGACACTGGATGGACACTTTTTGATTGTGTGAGGCCCACTGATATCTGAGCGCTATGTGACAGGCTCGATGGCACAGCTGTGACCAAAGTGACTAGAGGATAAGGGAGATTTTGAATCTCTGCACACACTTTTGGACACTGGATGGACACTTTTGGATTGTGTGAGGCCCACTGATATCTGAGCGCTATGTGACAGGCTCGATGGCACAGCTGTGACCAAAGTGACTAGAGGATAAGGGAGATTGGATTGCTTTTAAAAAAGCAGTTTTGCGGAGCAGTGGGTAAACAGCAATGCAGGAATGTCAGGAAGCCTTAGAAGGCAGCCCAACAACCAACACCACTAATACACCACTATATAGCCTCCCCTTGCACTGCACACACAGTGACTGGTGTGTTGTGCAGGCCAAATTGCTAGCAGCAGAAGCAGTTTTTTTGTCTTCTCAGCAGGACAAAAAAAAAAATTGGGATTGCTTTTAAAAAAAGCAGTTTGCGGAGCAGTGGGTAAACAGCAATGCAGGAATGTCAGGAAACCTTAGAAGGCAGCCCAACAACCAACACCACTGATACACCACTATATAGCCTGCCCTTGCACTGCACACACAGTGACTGGTGTGTTGTGCAGGCCAAATTGCTAGCAGCAGAAGCAGTTTTTTTGTCTTCTCAGCAGGACAAAAAAAAAAAATTGGGATTGCTTTTAAAAAAGCAGTTTGTGGAGCAGTGGGTAAACAGCAATGCAGGAATGTCAGGAAGCCTTAGAAGGCAGCCCAACAACCAACACCACTGATACACCACTATATAGCCTCCCCTTGCACTGCACACACAGTGACTGGTGTGTTGTGCAGGCCAAATCGCTAGCAGCAGAAGCAGTTTTTTTGTCTTCTTCCCTGCCTAATGCTCTCCCTACAGAATCAGCAGCAACCTCTCCCTATACTAAGATCGGCAGAAGTAAGATGGCGGTCGGCGTGCACGCCCTTTTATACCCCCTGTGACGCCCACCAAAGCAAGCCAATCACTTGCATGCCCTTCTGAAAGATGGTGGTGACCCGTGCCTATGTCATCACGTTGCCCACAGTGTCCGTGGATCCTGATTGGCTGAAAAAGAGCGCAAAACAAACTTTTGAAACGCGACTTTGGCGCGTAAGTCATCGACCTCGTGGCCGACCTCATCCTAGGGTCGGGTTTCGTTTCATGAAACCTGACTTTGCCAAAAGTCGGCGACTTTTGAATTTTTTCGACTCGTTTCGCTCAACTCTAGTTATAAGCAAACAACGCAGCATCAAAAGAACAGTGAATAGCTCTCAGAAATTAGATGTTTTTTTTTTAAATCAATAGTACAAGCAAAGATAAGAGACGGTACAATATATCTTATAATAGAAAATGCCCCTTTTTCTTCTTTCCTGACTTCTTTCCTCATCCTTGTTGTCTCCCACACTGATCATTCATTCTAAATTTATGCTAAAATTCCTCTTTAGCGAAGACAACTTATCACAACACTGAAGGCTCAGATTACAGTTGTTGCTCATAGACATCTATAAAGAGTTAAAGGGGAAAAATGCCTCTTTCTCCACTTTCCAGGCTCTTCTCCATCTTCCTCTCACACCTTCATAGATCAATTACTCTAAATTTATAAACCCATTGAAGGCAGCTTTGCAGTTCACTGAGGGATCAGAGTATAGCACCTACCCTTTGACTCTATGGTGATGGTAATGTTGAAGCGAAAGAGAAGGTTGACAAGCTAAATATATTTCTCAGAATTTGCATTGAGCAAATGCAAGAAAAGGGAAATAAAGTCGCATTAATTGCTTTCTTCTGTGAATCTTCAGTTTAATTTCATAGAACCAGTTGAAAAAAGTGAGTATCTTGTGCTTTCGATACACACACTTTTAACAAAACAAATACCAATACAAAAAAGTTATAGTAAAAAGAAAATTGCATAAAGAAGCAGAACCACAATTTTTTTCACTCCTGATTTCCAGATTTCAATTGCAGTGTATTCCTATGTAATCTGATATTAATCCCATGATGCATCAGCATATTATCACATATTATCACATGGGCAACTAGAGCCAGTATCTTCTAAGTTCGCTGATTTAACAGTGTAATTAACATTCCCCATTTATTCTTAAAAATAAACTCAGATAATATCAGATTAGAAATATACAGTCAAGGAGGCCATACTATTATGCTCTACATGATCATTGTAGGACAGGAGTCATGAAATCATCATCATTATCTGTGATAGGCGTTTCTGCTTTCCCTCTCTTTAAAACTTCAGTGATACAATCCATCCAATTTCATTATATAGGCAGTTTTGGTGCCTGACATGGTGACACAGAGGGGGCACTTGAGAGAACAAAAATCAAGTAATTCTCAGGAGTTCATCATGAGAATGCAAGTTCCAAATAAAGAGAAATACTCTTTGTGTTTTCAGATAGAAAGGAGTTAAATATGGTAATACTTGCTGAATTACATAGATTAGGGGACTAGTGACTGAATTAAAAAAACACCGGCCTGCTACTTTAAAAAATGAGGTAATTAAAATACTTTTTAGATGATTACATCCACTTGCTATGCAAGAATGCAAGTCTGAAGACGTTTCAAGTAAAAATTGGTTACCAGTGCTAAGGCTATTTGTCTTTTTGTGCATCTCTCTTATGGGAATATTTTTGTTAATTGCAAATATTTGATTGACAAACATTGGATGCAATTAATAAGTAGACAGAGTTTGAATGTGCAGTGAACTGGATCATTTAGCCAACAGTTCCTAAGTCATCCAGCTTGATCTGAATTAAATTAGGAAATTAGAACCATATGTTTGCATCAATTATGTTTTGTAAACCCAAATTTATTTGAAAATATATTTAAAATTTCTAAAGGGCAGAGTCATCCATTCTCCTTATTGCCAAAGAGGAAGTATCACATGTATTAAACAATATATCTGCAATGAGATGTGACACTGAGGATGTACAAAAAAACAGAAATGTTAAAGAGGATGTCTGTCTTAGAAATGGCATTTCTGAATACCCTAATTTGTATTATGAGTTAATAGATGGGAGTGAAGCTATTAGGGAAGAATTCACAAGGAGATATTGGGTCTAGAGTTGAGCGAAACAGGTCGGTCAGATTCAAAAATTGCCGACTTTCGCCAAAGTCAGGTTTTGCCGATCGAAACCTTACCCTA
Organism: Dendrobates tinctorius; assembly: GCF_039654945.1. Classification (NCBI taxonomy): domain Eukaryota; kingdom Metazoa; phylum Chordata; class Amphibia; order Anura; family Dendrobatidae; genus Dendrobates; species Dendrobates tinctorius. Next base: position 1,521,285 of record NW_027361936.1, read on the forward strand.
GCGTGAGGTCGGCCATGAGGTCGCCGATTAGCGCGCCAAAGTCGCGTTTCAAATTATGCTTTCTGCGCCTTTTCTCACCCAATGATGGTGGACACACACTGTGGGCAACGCGATGACATGCTCAGTGGCCAGCACCATCTTAGAGAAGGGCATTGAAGTGATTGGCTGGCTTTGTGTGGCGTCACAGTGGCTATAAAAGGCTGTGAACGCCGACCGCCATCTTACTTCTGCCGATCTTACAATAGGGAGTGGTGCTGCTGCTGATTCTGAACAGGGAGAGCATTAGGCAGGGAAGAAGAAAAAAGAAACTGCTTCTGCTGACAGCGCTTTTCACTGTACAGTTAGTGTGCAGTGAAAGGGGAGGATTTTTGTTGTGTGCAGCAGTGCTGGTGGTGATTAGGCTGCCTTTTAAGGCTACCTGCTAGCTGCATTGCTGTGTGCACACTGCTGTTCAAACTGCTTTTTTCAAAGCACTCCAAATTTTATTATTTTGTTCTGGTGAGTTTCTGAGTGTTCATTTTTTCACACACCGTCTAGCGGTGTACGCTCCTCACACATTACCGTGTAGCGGCTGGTATCATGGACAAATAGAAGCTATCTGGGTGTGACTCTGGAAGAAAAAGCTGAGGAGTTTATCTGTTTTTCCAGACCTACACCTTAGAGTCCTGTCCGTTTTTCAAACAGTTTCGTATATCTGCTGTTTGATTACAGTCAAAACTAGACAGAGACAGCGTGTGTCAGTCCGTATACAAATACACGGAGGTTGACAATTTTACATACACACACCGTGCAGCGTTGTACACTCCTCACACACTACCATGTACTGCCTTCTAGCACAGACAAATAGAAGCTACCTGTGTGTGACTCTGGAAAAAAAAGCTGAGGAGTTTTTCCGTTTTTCCAGACCCACACCTTAGAGCCCTGTCCATTTTTCAAACAGTTTCATATATCTGCTGTTTGATAATGGTCAAAACTAGACAAAGACAGCGTGTGTCAGTCCGTATTGTGGCAGGGCTAAGGGTCGTGTATTTGATGGGAGATATGTGTCTCATAAATGACTTATCTCCATAATGTAAGGCATAAGTAAAGCATACCAGATATTGTTATTGTTTTTGTTTGAAGGACCTGTGGTGAGGTCACAGTCATGTGACCAGTCAGCTGCTGGGAACGTGGGTGTGGCTACAGCCTTATAATGTGACCTGCTCCTGAACCAGGGAGCTGTATGTGGGGAGGACTACACCTCCCAGCATGTGCTGAGACTCGCGGTCTGAGTCTGCAACCACGAACGTTTATGTTTTGTTTGCCTAAGCTAGAGGCTATTTTTGGTGACGCGCTGTTTTATGGTTTATGACAGAAATAAACCTCATGAACTTTGGAAGAACCTGTCTCCTGATTGTCTCCCACTGCACCTTAGTGAGTCACATCCCTACAATTGGTGGAGAATGCGGGCAGACGTAAACTACAAGATCCACCAACCCGGAAGACGGAAGCCATACCAGGTTTACCATGTTAACCTTATCAAGCCGTGGCAAGATAGAGAGCCAGCGGTAACTCCGTGCTTGCTGGACAACCTAGAAGGGGAGGTTGGAGCCGTTACCATAGCGGAGACTCTATCGAAGGCCCAGAAGCAGCAGTGCCGGGAGTTACTCCAGAAAAACAGCGACCTATTCTCAGAGTTGCCGGGGTGCACGAAGGTGGTGGAGCACGAAATTGTGACCGAGCCACATGTGCGGGTGAACGTGAAACCATATCGTATTCCTGAGGCCCGGCGAGAGGTAATCTCCAATGAGGTGCAGCGTATGTTGAAGCTCGGGGTCATTGAGGAATCCAAGAGCGGCTGGTCGAGCCCGATTGTCCTGGTCCCAAAACCTGATGGTGAATGGAGGTTCTGCAACGATTACTGGAAGCTGAATGAGGTCTCAAAGTTCGACGCTTATCCCATGCCACGCGTTGATGAGCTCATCGAGAGACTTGAGACAGTTGCTGCATGTCCTGGGTGAAGTTTGCAGCGGGGCAACAAGCACTGCCGGGAATCATGGACCTGCTGAAACACCTGATCCAGTCCCAGGCACTGCAGCAGGAAACCAACAAGCTGTTGTTACAGCAGATCCAGCAAAGCCAGCAGGAGCAGCGGCAGCAGTTCCAGCAGAGCCAGCAGGAACAACGGCAGCAGATGCAGCTTCTGGCAACCGCCATCCAGGAGGGCAGGACGAGCGCCCCAACCCCAGGTCGGGCTGATGCCACCGACGTCAAGAAGGTGGTAAGACGCGCATTACAAAAAATGACCCCTGAGGATGATGTTGAGGCCTTCCTGATGGTGTTTGAAAGGGTGGCTGAGAGGGAAAAACTTCAGCCAGAGCGGTGGGCAGACGTACTGGCCCCATACCTAACGGGGGAGCCCCAGAAGGTGCACTTTGACCTGACGGTACGAGATGCCAGAGAGTGTCCCAAATTAAAAGCGGAAATTCTCACCCGCTTGGGGGTAACAATGGCTACCAGGGCACAGAGAGTTCATCGTCGGGCCTATCACCGGGACAAACCCCCACGCTCCCAAATGTTTGACCTGTTGCACCTGGTCCAGAAATGGCTGCAGCCAGAGTCGGCTTCCCCTGCACAGATGGTAGAGCGAGTTGTGATGGATCAGTTTGTGCATTCTCTGCCGAGACATCTACAGACTTGGGTTGCCCAGGGTGAACCAATTGTAGGGATGTGACTCACTAAGATGCAGCGAGAGACAATCAGGAGACAGGTTCTTCCAAAGTTTATGAGGTTTATTTCTGTCATAAACCATAAAACAGCGCGTCACCAAAAATAGCCTATAGCTTAGGCAAACAAAATATAAACGTTCGTGGTTGCAGACTCAGATCGCGAGTCTCAGCACATGCTGGGAGGTGTAGTTCTCCCCACATACAGCTCCCTGGTTCAGGAGCAGGTCACATTATAAGGCTGTAGCCACACCCACGTTCCCAGCAGCTGACTGGTCACATGACTGTGACCTCACCACAGGTCCTTCAAACAAAAACAATAACAATATCTGGTATGCTTTACTTATGCCTTACATTATGGAGATAAGCCATTTATGAGACACATATCTCCCATCAATTACACGACCCTTAGCCCTGCCACAGTATACAAATACACGGAGCTTGACAATTTTCCATACACACACCGTACAGCGGTGTACGCTCCTCACACACTACCGTGTACCGCCTTCTAGCATGGACAAATAGACGCTACCTGTGTGTGACTCTGGAAAAAAAAGCCGATGAGTTTTTCCAGACCTACACCTTAGAGTTCTTTCCATTTTTCAACAGTTTCATACATCTCTTGTGACAGAGACAGCGTGTGTCAGTCCGTATACAAATACATGGAGCTTGACAATTTTACATACACACCGTGCAGCGTTGTACGCTCCTCACACACTAACGTGCACCACCTTCTAGCATGGACAAATAGAAGCTACCTGTGTGTGACTCTGGAAAAAAAGCCAAGGAGTTTTTCCATTTTTCCAGACCTACACCTTAGAGTCCTGTCCGTTTTTCAAACAGTTTTGTAGATCTGCTGTTTGATGACGGTCAAAACTAGACAAAGACAGCGTGTGTCAGTCCGTATACAAATACACGGAGCTTGACAATTTTACATGCACACACCATACAGCGGTGTACGCTCCTCACACACTACCGTGTACCGCCTTCTAGCACGGACAAATAGAAGCTACCTGTGTGTGACTCTGGAAAAAAGCCAAGGAGTTTTTCTGTTTTTCCAGACCTACACCTTAGAGTACTGTCCATTTTTCAAACAGTTTCGTATATCTGCTGTTTGATTACGGTCAAAAGTAGATAGAGACAGCATGTGTCAGTCCGTATACAATTACACGGAGCATGACAATTTTACATACACACACCGTACAGCGGTGTACGCTCCTCACACACTACCGTGTACTGCCTTCTAACATGGACAAATAGAAGCTACCTGTGTGTGACTCTGGAAAAAAAAGCCGAGGAGTTTTTCCGGACCTACACCTTAGAGTCCTGTCCATTTTTCAAACAGTTTAGTATATCTGCTGTTTGATAACGGTCAAAACTTGACAGAGACAGTGTGTGTCAGTTCGGATGCAAATCGTATAGAGCTGTCCGATTCTCCAACAGTGTAGTATATCTGCCGTTCGCATTACTGTCACTTTCATACCTAGTCAGTGTGTGTGTAAATACTCAGTATATCTCCTTTTTGGTTTATGGTCCAATACATACTGTGAGAGCGTCTGTGACTAACATAATATATACTTTGATTTAATTTGGTTAATACACCTTACACAGCTGGACGCTCCTCATACAGTACCATCTCTCTGCTGGTATTTTTGGTACATTTTCCCAAACATGAGGAAGTATGGTGGAAGAGGCCACGGACGTGGGCAGGGGGCGCAGCTGGTACTGATACTGTTGGTGCATTGGCTGGTTCTAGCAAAAGCACAATAGCAGCTAAGGCAGGAGGTGTTGAGCCTGCCTCATCCTCTGGCCCAAGAAGGCCTGTAAGGTTGCCTTTTCTTGGAGTAGGAAAACTGCTTTTAAAGCCGGAGCATCAGGAACAGGTTCTGGCGTACATTGCCGAAACAGCGACCAGCTCTATTGCCTCCTCTTCTGAACGGTTGAAACCTGCAAGCACGGAGTCGTCAGTGCAGGGTTCTGGTCATACAAAGCCCCTTTCCTTGTGTCCTTCACCCCACCAAAAGTTAAAGATGCGGCAGCCCACACTTCAGATTACTCTATGGAGCTCTTTTCATATACCATGCCTGGGTTATCTAGTCAAATCCTGAATTCCCCAGTCCAAGATCAATCTTACATGGTGTGCACTGATGCACAGCCACTGCTAGATGATTCTGCTGGTACATTGACCCACAGCACTACATTGCCCTCGCAGTCTATTGAGCCAGAATCTGACCCTGATGAAATCCAGGTGCCCCTTCCCGCATACAGTACCACCTTACACGGTGACACAGAGGAAGGTAAAGAGGAAGGTGCAGATGACTTTGAAGAGGAGGTGATGGATGACCCAGTTCTTGACCCGAATTGGCATCCATTGGGGGAGGAGGGTGGTGCTGGCAATAGTTCAGATAAGGAGAAGGATCAGCAGCAGGCATTGACATTGCAGCAGCAGTTATCTAGCAGGCCCTTAGCTGTCCTAAAACGTGGAACAAAAACTAAGAGTTGCAGGACAGCTTGACCAGACGGTCGACTTAGCACAGCATGCAAGGCCAGAAAATGTTTACCATAGTAGGAAGAGTGCAGTGTGGCACTTCTTTGTACAAATGCTACTGATGAGGCAAAGGTTACCTGTAAGAAGTGTGGAAGGACCTTTAGCCGAGGTAAACAACTCAGAAATTTGAATACCAGTTGCATGCTTAGACATTTAATCAATATGCACTTGCAATCGTGGACGGACTACAAAACCTCAGGTAGCACATGTGCACCTGCTCTGACTGAAGGTAGCTAACAACACTCCATCGCTACCCCCCCTGTAAGACCACTGCCACCATTAAGCACACCACCAGCACTAAATGTGGCCAAAGCACTCAGGGAATCACAATGGTTTTGCAACACAACACTGAATCTAGGCCATCACTACCAATACCATCACCAACCCCCTCTCACTCCATCCGGTCCACCGCTACTTCCCCATATGCAGCTCTCCAGTCCAGCTCACCCTACCAGACACTCTGAGTAGGACAAGAAAGTACTCTTCCTCTCATCCGCATACACTGTGTTTGAACCCCTAAATTGCCAAACTAATCTCATTAGAGATGATGCCCTACCATATGGTTGAAAGCGAAGCTTTCCCCGACCTCATGGCCTACGCTGTCCCACGCTCTGACCTGCCCAGTCGGCATTTCTTTTCTCGAAAAGCCATTCCTGTTCTCCACCAGCATGTGAAAGACCAGTGAGTCAGTCAGTGAGTGGAAAGGTGCACCTCACAACAGATGCATTGTCCAGTAGGCAGGGCCATTACGTGTCCATCACTGCGCACTGGGTTAATGTGGTGGATGCAGGATCCACTGGGGACAGCAGCGGTGGAACAGTGCTGCCTAGCCCACGGTATAGGAAACAGTTGGCTGTAGGCTTTCACTCCTCCTCCTCCTCATCTATCAGCGAAAGCTCGTCCACAGAGCGCAGTCGCATGAGCACTACATCTGCAGCTGGCAGTGTTGCACACGAGGTGTCCCATTATCAAACAGCTAGTGGTAAGCGTCAGCAGGCTGTGTTAAAGATGATGTCTTTGGGTGACAATAGACACACCGTGGAGGTACTGGATGACTACTTGCAGCGACAAACAGAGTCATGGCTGGACAGTCTACATCTCGAGGCAGGCAAGGTAGTCAGTGATAATGGCTGTAAATTTTGTGGCAGCCATAGCCCGTGCAAAACTCACACACATACCTTGCCTGGCTCACACTTTGAATCTGGTGGTGCAGTGCTTCCTTATTAATTATCCGGAGTTAACATCCCTGCTCCATAAGGTGCGAAGACTGTGCTTGCACATCTGTCGCTCTGCCATACACTCCAGTCGTATGCAGAAGCTGCAGCGGTTGCTCCACCTCCCCAAGCACCGCCTAATCATAGACGTTGCAGCAAGGTGGAACTCCACCCTGTACTGTTATGAATGAGTCACCGTAGGAGGCAAAAGCAGAAATACAAGCTAAGTCCAGAAAACCAGAGAAGTTGGCAACTATCAGATTGCAGACCCCTGAACCTATCAACACAACTAGCAGTAGCCGTGGGGGGTTCCTACGATGCCCTAGACACCTCGATCACAGCCGGAGAAATACATAGGCCTAAAGAAAGAAAGGGGAAATCTAAACTGCCCCAGAGCAGACCCCAAAGCAAAAGGCAGCCCCCAACATATAATGACGGTGAAGCAAGATGAAAATACTAACACAGACAGAAAGATAGACTGAGCAAAGATGGGGCCCCAAAACTACCTAGATAGGAAAGGACAGGAAGGCTGCTGTCTGCAATCTGCCAAAACCCTATCAAAGACATAAGCCAACCAGCTGATATGAAAAAGGCCCTGAAGCAGCTAGGCTGCAAAAACTGAATCAGCACTCAGGTATTTTCAGAAGACAGAGCTAAATGAATTCAGCACACCCCAGCAGGGAATGGCAGAAATCCAGAAAAACTAAGCAAAAACAAAGTCAAAGCACAAAAGCAAAAGGCCGAGCAGCAAACTTAGCTTTGGAGGAGCAGGAATTCAGACTGGTCTCCAAGGATCCCACAGAGAAATCACCCGCAGGGCAGAAGGGCGTCGGCAGCCTTATATCCAGTCCGTAACTCCACTCAGCCAGTCCTCATCATCAGCCTCAGGTGTTTGACAATCAGGCTCACTACCTTTCTTAACCAGAAGAGGGAGTTCCTCGGGCCTCAGTAATGAAGGGGAAAATGAACTCACAACAGTACCCCCCCTTGAGGAGGGGTCACCGAACCCTCAACTACGCCACCAGGGCGATCAGGGTGAGCCCGATGAAAGGCACGCACCAATCGTTTGGCATGAATATCAGAGGCAGAGACCCAGGAATTATCCTCCTGACCATAACCCTTCCACTTAACCAAATACTGGAGTCTCCGTCTAGCCAGACGGGAATCCAGTACTTTCTCTACCTCATACTCCATGTTACCTTCAACCAATACAGGGTCTGGAGGTGCCACCCCCGGAACAACAGGTTCAACAAACCTCTTCAACAAAGATTTATGGAACACATTATGGATTTTAAATGTGACAGGAAGAGCCAAACGAAAAGAGACCGGATTAATAATCTCCACAATCTTGTAAGGTCCAATAAATCTAGGCTTAAACTTAGGAGAAGCCACCTTCATAGCAATATTTTTTGATGATAACCACACCATATCACCAACCTTAAACTGGGGACCAATGGTCCTATGTCGGTTGGAAAACTGCTGGGCCTTCTCTTGGGAGAGAGATAACTTATCCACCACTTGGTCCCAGATATGGTGCATTCTCTCCACCACAGTGTCAACACCTGGGCAGGCAGAGGGCTCCACCTGCCCTGAAGAAAATCGAGGATGAAACCCAAAGTTACAAAAAAAAGGTGACATCAAAGTGGCAGAACTAGCTCTATTATTCAAAGCAAATTCGGCCAAGGGCAAAAATGAAACCCAATCATCCTGATCAGCAGAAATAAAACATCTTAAATATGACTCCAAGGTCTGGTTTGTTCTCTCTGTCTGCCCATTGGTCTGAGGGTGAAAAGCAGAGGAGAAGGACAACTGAATTCCCAGTCTGGAACAGAAAGTTCTCCAAAATCTAGACACAAACTGGACTCCTCTGTCAGATACAATGTTCTCAGGAATCCCGTGCAAACGAACCACCTGTTGTAAAAACAGGGGCACCAACTCAGAGGAAGACGGCAACTTAGGGAGTGGTACAAGATGAACCATCTTAGAGAACCTATCACAAATCACCCAAATAACAGTCATCCTCTGAGAGACAGGCATATCAGAGATGAAATCCATTGAAATATGGGTCCATGGCCTCTTGGGGACAGGCAAAGGCATCAACAACCCACTAGAGCGAGAACACGATTTAGACCGGGAGCACGTCACACAGGACTGCACAAAATTCCTGACATCACGAGACAAGGAGGGCCACCAAAAAAACCAACTCACCAGATCTCTAGTACCAAAAATACCTGGATGACCAGCCAAAGCAGAGCAATGAACTTCAGACATCACTCTCTTCTTCCACTGGTCAGGAACATACAACTTTCCACTGGGACAACGCTCAGGTTTGTCCTCCTGGAACTCTTCCAGAGCACGTCTTAAATCGGTCGAGATGGCAGAAAGAACTACCCCTTCGCCTACGATGGTAGCAGGCTTGGTCACCACAGGAGAATCAGCAAGGAAGCTCCTAGAGAGGGCGTCTGCCTTGACATTCTTTGTTCCAGGAAGAAAAGAAACCACAAAATCAAAACGTGTAAAAAACAAGGCCCACCTAGCCTGTCTAGGGTTCAAGCGCTTAGCCGACTCTAGGTAAATCAAATTCTTGTGATCAGTGAGGACCACGACTTGATGCTTAGCTCCCTCCAACCAATGTCTCCACTCCTCAAATGCCCATTTCATGGCCAACAGTTCGCTATTCCCCACATCATAGTTACGTTCAGATGGAGAGAACTTTTGGGAAAAGAAAGCACAGGGATTCATTTTAGATGTTACAGGATCCTTTTGGGACAAAACAGCTCCTGCACCAATCTCAGAAGCATCCACCTCTACCTGGAATGGAAGTGAGACATCAGGTTGCCGCAAAACCAGGGCGGAGGTGAATCTTCGCTTCAGCTCCTGAAAGGAAGAAACAGCCTCCGGAGACCAATCTAACACATCAGCACCCTTTTTAGTCAAATCAGTCAATGGCTTGGCAATACTAGAAAATTTTGCTATAAATTTCCGATAAAAATTAGCAAAACCCAAAAACTTCTGGAGGGCCTTCAAAGAAGTGGGCTGAACCCAATCGTGAATGGCCTGTACCTTGGCCGGGTCCATTTCAATAGTTGACGGGGACAAAATAAATCCCAAAAAAGAAATCCTCTGTACTCCAAAAAGGCATTTAGATCCCTTGACATACAGGGAATTCTCCCTCAAGATCCGGAACACAGTCCGAATATGTTCCACATGAGAATCCCAATCCTTGGAGAAGATCAAAATATCATCCAGATAGATAATCAAAAATTTATCGACAAAATCTCGGAAAATATCGTTCATGAAGCACTGGAAGACAGAAGGGGCATTAGTGAGCCCAAAAGGCATCACCAGGTACTCAAAATGTCCCTCCGGAGTATTTAACGCCGTCTTCCATTCATCCCCATGCTTAATGCGAATAAGATTATACGCCCCCTGAGGTCAAGCTTGGTAAACCAGCAAGCACCTTTAACTCTGGAGAATAGATCAGAAATCAGGGGTAACGGATACTGATATTTAACAGTAATTTTGTTGAGGGCACGATAATCAATACAAGGTCTTAATGATCCATCCTTTTTGGCTACAAAAAAAAACCTGGCACCTAAGGGTGACGAGGATGGTCTAATATGACTCTTCTCCAACGCCTCCTTAATATAGGATCGCATAGCCTCGTGCTCGGGTACAGATAAATTGAAGAGCCGACCCTTGGGAAATTTACACCCCGGGCTCAGTTCAATTGCACAGTCATAACTCCTATGAGGAGGCAGAGACGCTGACTCATTCTCACTAAATACATCATAAAACTCCGCCAAATAATCAGGAACATCATGCGACTGAGGAGAGGTGGAAAACACCGGAGCCTCACTAAGGGCACACCGACAACCCCAACTCACCACAGACACAGATTTCCAATCCAAAAATGGATTATGAATCTGTAACCAGGGAAACCCCAGAACAATAGTATCATGCAGATTATGCAACACCAGAAATCTCCAATTTTCTTGATGGTCTGGGGCGACCCGCATTACCACCTGGGACCAAAACTGGGGTTTATTTTTAGCCAAAGGAGTAGCATCAATTCCCCTCAAAGGGATAGGCGTCTGCAGAGGTGTCATCGGAAATCCACAACGTTTAGCAAAATCCATGTCCATTAGGTTTAGGGCTGCTCCCGAATCCACAAAAGCCTTGGCGGAAAATGTGGACAGGGAGCAGATCAGAGTAATAGCCAGAAGAAACTTAGGTTGAACACCCCCAACAGAAAACGTGTGTGCAAAGCGTTTCTCTCGTTTGGGACAGACAGAAATAATATGCGAGGCATCTCCACAGAAAAAACACAACTTATTATGCCTTCTGAACTCCTGACGCTGCTCTCTGGAAAAAACTCTATCACATTGCATAGGTTCAGACATTTGTTCAACAGGTGGCAACACCTCTCGTGCAGCTTTGCATTCGCGCAAACGCCGATTAACCTGAATGGCTAATGACATAGAATCGTCAAGACCAGAGGGAACAGGAAATCCCACCATAGTATCTTTTACGGCTTCTGACAACCCCTTCCGAAAGAGAGCAGCCAAGGCATTATCATTCCAGGTAGTAAGTACTACCCACTTTTGGAATTTTTGACAGTACAATTCTGCAGAATCACGACCCTGGCTCAATGCCAGCAGGGTCTTTTCAGCCTGATCAATGGCATTAGGTTCGTCATACAACAAACCCAAAGCTTGAAAGAATGCGTTCACATTAGTCAGAATAGGATCATCTGGTTTCAAAGAAAATGCCCAATCCTGGGGATCGCCACGCAGCAAAGAGATGACAATTTTAATCTGCTGCGCGGAGCTCCCTGACGAGTTAGGCTTCAAGGCAAAAAATAATTTACAATTATTTTTGAAATTCAAAAATTTAGACCGATCCCCAAAAAATACATCAGGTGTAGGAATCTTTGGTTCAGCAGCATGTGAATGAGCAAGGTAGGTGGAAATTCCCCGCACTTCCGCAGCGAGCTGCTCCACACGATCAGACAATTGCTTTATCTCCATTGAGAGAAAAAAAAAATTCCCCCTACGGCCTCAGAGATATAGAGGAAAAAATATACACACTTTTTATTTATTTTTTTTTTTTTTACAATTCTTTCCTGCTATTGAGTACCCTAGAATCTGCGGTAAGGCGGGTGATTCTGTTATGAATGAGTCACCGTAGGAGGCAAAAGCAGAAATACAAGCTAAGTCCAGAAAACCAGAGAAGTTGGCAACTATCAGATTGCAGACCCCTGAACCTATCAACACAACTAGCAGTAGCCGTGGGGGGTTCCTAAGATGCCCTAGACCCCTCGATCACAGCCGGAGAAATACATAGGCCTAAAGAAAGAAAGGGGAAATCTAAACTGCCCCAGAGCAGACCCCAAAGCAAAAGGCAGCCCCTAACATATAATGACGGTGAAGCAAGATGAAAATACTAACACAGACAGAAAGATAGACTGAGCAAAGACGGGGCCCCAAAACTACCTAGATAGGAAAGGACAGGAAGGCTGCTGTCTGCAATCTGCCAAAACCCTATCAAAGACATAAGCCAACCAGCTGATATGAAAAAGGCCCTGAAGCAGCTAGGCTTCAAAAACTGAATCAGCACTCAGGTATTTTCAGAAGACAGAGCTAAATGAATTCAGCACACCCCAGCAGGGAATGGCAGAAATCCAGAAAAACAAAGCAAAAACAAAGTCAAAGCACAAAGGCAAAAGGCCGAGCAGCAAACTTAGCTTTAGAGGAGCAGGAATTCAGACTGGTCTCCAAGGATCCCACAGAGAAATCACCCGCAGGGCAGAAGGGCGTCGGCAGCCTTATATCCAGTCCGTAACTCCACTCAGCCAGTCCTCATCATCAGCCTCAGGTGTTTGACAATCAGGCTCACTACCTTTCTTAACCAGAAGAGGGAGTTCCTCGGGCCTCAGTAATGAAGGGGAAAATGAACTCACAACACTGCACATGGTTGAGAGGCTGTGCGAACAGAGGCAGGCTGTAATGCATTTGTGGGAGGATACACGGGCAGGCAGTTTGAGGGAAGACATGGAATTGTCGGGTGTGCAGTGGTCAAAGCTGAAAGACCTCTGTAAAGTCCTTCAGTGTTTTGAGGAATGCACACGGCTGGTAAGCGCAGACGACGCCATCATAAGCATGAGAATCCCACTTATGCGTCTGCTCATACAAAGTTTGACGCACATTAAGGATCAGACGTCTGCAGCGGAGGAGGACAGAAGCCTTGATGACAGTCAGCCATTGTCTGGTCAGGGAAATGTCCTGGACGAGGTGGAGGAAGAAGAGGATGAGGATGAGGGGGATGATTATTTTGGACAGGAGGATGTTTCTCAGGGGGCAAGAGAAAATCTTGACTTTCCAAGGTCAGGTACAGTGTTTGTGCATGACTGTAGGGATGTGGATTTGCCAGAAACTGCTTCACCCACCACGGGCAGTGCATCATTGACAACTGGAACATTAGCCCACATGTGTGATTATGCCTTGAGGATCCTAAAAAGGGGACCCCCGCATTGCCAAAATGATGAGGGATGATGACTACTGGCTGGCCAGCATCCTCGATCCACGCTGCAAAGGCAAATTACACAACATCATGCCACAGGAGAACCTAGAGATAATATTGGCAAACAAACAAGCAAGTCTGGTAAACCATTTGTTTGAGGCTTTCCCAGCACACAGCAGCAGTGCTGGTTCTCCCACGAGCCGTAGTGGGCACAATGGAAGAGGTGTTCGTGGTGTACACAGCAGAAGTGGCGCTGGAGACAGGGGTTTAATGACCATGTTGTGGAATGATTTCTCAAGTACAGCTCACATGACTGCTAATACTGCACTGATTAAAAGTGACAAGAGACAGCAGTTGTCAACTATGGTTACAAACTACTTTTCCTCCCATATCGATGTTCTCCATCACATGTCATTCCCCTTTGACTATTGGGCTTCTAAACTGGACGCCTGGCCTGAATTGGCACAATATGCCTTACAGGAGCTCGCTTGCCCTGCTGCTAGTGTGTTATCTGAAAGAGTCTTCAGTGCTGCTGGATCAATCCTGACAGAAGAAAGGACCCGTCTGTCGACCCAAAATGTTGATGATCTATCCTACATTAAAATGAACCATGCATGGGTTTCAAAGGATTTTGTCCCACCTTCCCCTGATGACACATAGTTTACCAGAAAAGTGCCTCGGTTTTTTCCTCCTCTTCCTCGGACTTGCCCAATTACACCCTTTGCAGCAGCTGAATGTCCAGTCAGCACATCAACATATGCCAATTTTTAAACCTCCCTAACTGGGCTGCCCACCCCTCCCCCAATGGCTGGGTTCAAGACCTGGCGCACCTGGGCTAGTGCCGTTGCTCTGAACAGGTGGATGGGCCCACTGATGGCCGACGGCAATAGCACAGGGCCCCTCATAGTACAATACATACAATACAGTGTCTCAGATGGTGGGAGGGCCCACTCGCTGTCAGACACACCAGCGTACTCTGAGGGGCCCTGTGCCAGTACCGTCGACCACGACTGTGCCCCCCCTTCTTGGTCATGGCCACAGCACTTGCAAGTTGCAATACTTACCTCTCCCTGCTCCACCGCTGTGTAGTCTGGGCAGTTAAATCCTTCACAGGGACGGCCACTAGAAATTTGGTGTATTGCTCAATGATGGTTAAGATGTAGCTATGGCCTGTCCTGCTGGCCTCTACCTTCAGATGATCAATGGCTACCAATTGAAGTGGACGTCAACTTACAAGTGGATGCAGTGGTGGTTTATGATCACCTATCACAGTTGTGATAGTCACAGACGTGTGACATTCCTGCCACCATTTTTCAATGTCTCCTCTCATGCCAATCCAATAGAATCGCCTACAGCCTGTGGCTTCTGTCTTTTGCACTCCAAAATGTCCAGACACATCATGATAGGCAGTGAGGACCATGGGTACATATCTCCCTGTGATCACAATTTGATGGAGACAAGTAACGGTGATTTGATCCACGCTACTGCTATAAAGCAATCCTTTCTTCACAAGGAACCTTTTTCGCTTTCTCCACAGACACAGTAATTGAGGGTCTGCATCGCCTCTACAACATCTTCCGGGAGGTTTTCCCACCATGAGTAATTCCAAAATTTCTGCTAACACTCGACTTTGCGTTTATACTTGTGTCCATGTAGTTTCCAGTAGTGGAGATTCTGGAATGGCTTACTGAGATTGAAATATATACGAAGATATAAAAGTACCACAACACTGTATACTGGTGTACGCTATGAATACCTTTTCCCTTTTTCTACTTTTTTAATTCTGGTGTAATACATAGTGAGCCTGTGAGTGTCTGTGTCTGACTCCGGAAATATAGACGGAAATTTAACCCTAGACTGGACACACCTGGTATGTGCTGATACAGTGCCTTGTTTCAAAAATTTGTATTAAGGTATCATAGAATCATAGAATCATAGAATCGTAGAGTTGGAAGGGACCTCCTGGGCCATCTGGTCCAACCCCCTGCTCAAAGCAGGATTCGCTAAATCATCCCAGTTAGATGTCTGTCCAGCCTCTGTTTGAAGACTTCCATTGAAGGAGAACTCACCACTTCTCGTGGCAGCCTGTTCCACTCATTGATCACTCTAACTGTCAAAAAGTTTTTTCTAATATCTAATCTGTGTCTCCTCCCATTCAGCTTCATCCCATTGCTTCTAGTCTTTCCTTGTGCAAATGAGAATAAAGTTGATCCTTCTACAATGTGACAGCCCTTTAGATATTCATCTGTAGGATAACCAACTGTGGGGGGACCCTCTTCATGATAGCCCCAGACCGTCTTCATCTGCGGCTACCATTCTCTGGGCCACCCCTGTGACTGCCTCAACTGTCAGTCCTCTCTGGAGCCTTTCCACTGTCTCTATTTCCTCAGCAGAACTTCCTCTTTACTGTGCTCCCTTCGCTGACTGACTCTTCCAGAACATTTCCTCAGCCTTTTATACTTCCAGTTCTGGTAACTCCGCCCACCATCACCTAACAGTTTCTCTGACCAATGGCAGTTATTCAGTCCCACTCCTACACTCTCCACTGCCCTCCAATGGGCAAGCTAAAACACTGCACCCTTTCTCTTCATCTTAGCGGTTTCACACCTGCATTGTTCTACACCTCTGCTTCTCACTACAGGCTGGTTTGTCTGTCAGTCCACCTTCCCTACATCATCCATAGTAAGTGAGCATGTGTGGGTTATGCCTTCTATATACGGTGAATTGGAGAAACAAATTTTTACACCATACTCGATACAGCTTGTATCTTTATACAGTACCTTTGTTCGACATTTAGCATTAAGGTCAAATCCATACTGTGTAATCGTCTGAGAGTGACTATGGGACTATTTATATGGAGATTTCAATTGTACCCTAAAAATATATATACTTGCTATCTTGTTATCCAGGACCTTTTTTACAACATTTTTTATTATGGTCAAACCAAACTGAGTGAGCGTCTGAGGGTGACTACGGAAATATATAACGATATTTTCAATTTGGCCAACACTGTATACAGCAGAACGCTTCAGATACAGTAACCTTTTCAGCTATATATATACTGGTGTAATCCATAGTGAGCCTGTAAACATCTGTCTGTTACTCCGGCAATATATTTGGAACGTTAAGAATACCCCAACACTGTATACAGCTGTACGCTTGTGTTTCATAACCCATTTACAGCTTTTCATATTCTTATGTAATCCATACTGGGCCTGAGAGCGTTTGTGTCTGCCTCCTGAAATGTATACAGAGAATCAGAATGTTTACACTATACTATATACCTTGTATCTGGTGATACTGTACCATTTTTCAACTTGTTATTTTATTGAGTAATCCATACTGAGCCTGTGAGCGTCTGTGTATGCCTCATGAGATATATATGGAGATTTACTGTTATCCATAGACTGTATAGAGCTGTATGCTTCTGATACAGTACCATATATCTGCTGCTATTTTGGGTCCATTTTCCAAAACATGAGGAAGTATGGTGGAAGAGGACGCGGATGTGGGCGTGGAGGGCCACATGGTACTGATGGTGGTGGTGGTGCATCTGCTGGTAGTGTCAAAAACAGAATAGCAGCTTAGGCAGGAGTTGTTGAGCCAGCGTCATGGTGTAGCTCTGGAAGACCTGTAAGGCTCCCTTCTCTGGGAGTAGGTAGGCTGCTTTTAAAGCCGAAGTATCAGGAACTGTTTGTGGCTTACATTGCTGAAACAGCCTCCAGCTCTATCGCCTCCTCTTCTGAAGTTGTTAAAAATGCAAGCACTGAGTCGGAACTACAGGCTTCTGGTCAGGAGCAACCCCTTTCCTTGTGTCCTTCACCCACACCAAAAGTGAAGTATGTGGAAGCACACACCTCAGATTACTCCATGGAGCTCTTTTCACATACCATGCCTGGGTTAATTAAAAATAGGGCCTATCATGTACTGGAGCAATGTAAAAGGGGCAAATCAGACACTGGAGCAGCATCTAAGGGGCCCATTATATGCTGGAGCATTACAAATGGGGCCCATTATATATGGAGCATTATTAGAGCCCATCATACACTGGAGCATCATCCATGAGGCCCATCATGTACTGGAGCAATGTAAATGGGGCAATGATCAGACACTGGTGCAGCATCTAAGGGGCCCATTATACACTGGAGCATTACAAATGGGGCCCATTATATATGGAGCATTATTAGGGCCCATGATACACTGGAGCATCATCCATGAGGCCCATCATGTACTGGAGCATTGTAAATGGGGCAGATCAGACACTGGAGCAGCATCTAAGGGGCATATTATACACTGGAGAATTACAAATGGGGCCCATTATATATGGAGCATTATTGGAGCCCATGATACACTGGAGCATCATCCCTGAGGTCCATCATGTACTGGAGCATTGTAAATGGGGCAGATCAGACACTGAGGCAGCATCTAAGGGACCCATTATACACTGGAGCATTACAAATGGGGCCCATTATATATGGAGCATTATTAGAGCCCATCATACACTGGAGCATCATCCATGAGGCCCATCATGTACTGGAGCATTGTAAATGGGGCAGATCAGACACTGGAGCAGCATCTAAGGGGCATATTATACACTGGAGAATTACAAATGGGGCCCATTATATATGGAGCATTATTGGAGCCCATGATACACTGGAGCATCATCCCTGAGGTCCATCATGTACTGGAGCATTGTAAATGGGGCAGATCAGACACTGAGGCAGCATCTAAGGGACCCATTATACACTGGAGCATTACAAATGGGGCCCATTATATATGGAGCATTATTAGAGCCCATCATACACTGGAGCATCATCCATGAGGCCCATCATGTACTGGACAATGTAAATGGGGCAGATCAGACACTGGAGCAGCATCTAAGGGGCCCATTATACACTGGAGCATTACAAATGGGGCCCATTATATATGGAGCATTATTAAGGCCCATGATACACTGGAGCATCATCCATGAGGACCATCATGTACTGGAGCATTGTAAATGGGGCAGATCAGACACTGGAGCAGCATCTAAGGGGCACATTATACACTGGAGCATTACAATTCGGGCCCATTATATATGGAGCATTATGTGGAGCTCATCAGATACTGTATGGAACATTACATGTGTCTAATTATTTGGTATGGAGAAATATATGAGGCTCATTATTCTGTATGGCGCACAATGTGGTGGCCATAACACTGTATGGAGTAATATACTGTCCTGTTTTTGAGCTATTGTGCAATTTAAAATAGATCAGTCATGTCATGTGAGCAGTGAAGTATGTGTCATTGTACTATACCTATATTTTTGTGGCGTATCGGAGCATCATGAGTTGTAGTATGTGTTAAAGGGGCGCGCTGACACTCTTTGGCCCAGGGCACACGAAAACCTGGAGCCAGCTCTACCCCCCCACAACTTTAGCCAAATAACCCCCAGTTTTCAATGCGTAACTATTATTAGGAAGTAAATTAAGGTTGACAAGCTTCAGTTATAAAAATTGATGTTTTTGGCATTGAAATGGGCACTGTAGGTGTGTTTACTGTCTTCCACTCCCTGCCGACTTTGCTTCCCCATTGACTTGCATTGGGTTTCGTGTTTCAGTCGGCCTCTGATTTCGTTCGACCCGACTTTTGCGAAAGCCGGGTTTCATGAAACCCGACTCGACCCGAAAAATGGCAAAGTTGCTCATCTCTAATTGGGTCCAAATTTTTTTTAGCAATCAATGGCTGTTCTAGCTGTTAAATCCTTGATACCTTAAAGCCATAACTTTAAAAATATAAACTGTTAAAAAAGCACAAGTGCTCTTAAATTTTTGCAAATATTTTTGTTAAAAAAATATTTTCATAAAATTCTGTGCACAACTTTCAATAATAAAGAAGTAGAAGCCTTAAATAAGATTCTAAATAAGATTCTATGTGGGATGTTATTCCACTCCCAATCCCTCCAGGAGTGTCACTGTATGTTAACCCCTTAGTGACAGAGTGAACTTGGAACTTAATGACCCGGCCAATTTTTACAATTCTAACCACTGTCACTTTATGAGGTTATAGCTCTGGAATGCTTCAATGTATCCCACTGATTTTGAGATTGTTTTTCGTGACATATTGTACTTCACGTTAGTGGTAACATTTCTTCGATATGTCTTGCATTTATTTATGAAAAAAGTGGAAATTTGGCAAAAATTTTGAAAATTATTCAATTTTCAAACATTTAATTTTTGTACCCTTAAATCAGGGAGTCATATTGCACAAAATAGTTAATAAATAACATTTGCCATATGTCTACTTTACTGTCATGGTTTATTGGGTTCTCGGATTAGATAGTTGCAGGGTTAACTCTGTGTCATGGCTTACTGGGTTCTCAGATTAGGTCGTTGCAGGGTTAACTCTGATGACCTCTTTCTGGGTCCTGGGAGGCTTTTTATAGCTTCACTGTGAGACTATTCTTTGTCGTTTATACTCTAACCCTTGACTGAGTGTGTCTGACCCTGCTATGCTTTGTGCCTGTGCTATTGTCTGTTTGTCTGATTTTGATCTGGTTCCATCCCCGTTGTGATTCTTGCCTGCCGTGTTTGTAACGTTTATTGCCCGTCCTGGTTAACTGATCTCTTGCTACGTTCTGACTATCCTTCTGACTGCCCCTGTGTACTGCTCCACTCTCTCTGTGTTTGGACCTTGGCTTGTGTGACTATGTTATCTCTGCTTCCCCTTTAACACCCCTGGGACCTCCACTCCTTCCTGCAGATGCCCCTGGAGCAGCAGCAACCCTGCACTGTCTCCACTTACAGCGGCGCTAGGCTCCATCTACCTCCTCTGACTTTCTGTCACGTGACCGCAGGTCCTGTCTGTCTTCTCCTGTGAGCAATTAGCTGTCTCAACACCGCTAGTACCACTCACGTTTGCTGCTCCCTGGTGCCACAGGCTTACCCCCGGAACCAGATGTCCAGGTCAGCCTCCTGCATTGCCGCTGGTGAGATCACGTCAGGCAGCGGGTCCTGACATTTACATCAGCACAATTTTGGTAGCATAATTTTTTTGTTAGGACGTTATAAGGGTTAAAAGTTAAAACAAAATTTGCAAAACTATTTTTTTAGGGACCACCTCACATTTGAAGTGATTTTGGGAGGTCAATATAACAGAAAATACCCCAAATTGACACCATTCTAAAAACTGCTACTCAAGGTACGCAAAACCACATTCAAGAAGTTTATTAACCCTTCAGGAGCTTCACAGGAGCTAAAGCAATGTGGAATGAAAAATTGAACGATACTTTTTTCACAAAAAAATTACTTTGGAACCAAACTTTTTATTTTTACAAGGGTATCAGAAGAAAATGGACCACAAAATTTGTTGTGCAATTTCTCCTGAGTACGCCGATATCCCGTATGTGGGGGAAACCCACTGCTTGGGCACATGGCAGGGCTCAGAAGGGAAGGAGCACTGTTTGACTTTTTGAACGCAAAATTGGCTGGAATCAATGGTGGGAACCATGTCGCGTTTGGAGACTCCCTGATATACCTAAACACTGGAAACCCCCCAATTAATACTCCAACCATAACACAGACTTAACCTCAACCTTAACCCCATCACACCCTCTAACTCTAATCCCAACCTTAACTGTAGACCTAATCACCTTAACCCCAACAACACAACCCTAAGCCCAACACAACCCTAACCCCAACACAACCCTAACTCTAGCTCCAACACTAACCCTAACAATATCCCAACCCTAACCCTAGCCCAAACCTAACCCTAGCTATAACCCCACCTATAAGCCAAATCATAACCCTAACCCTAATGGAAAAATTGAAATAAATACTTTTTTTATTTTATTATTTTTACCTAATTAAGGGGTGATAAAGGGAGGTTTGATTTACTATTTTGTTATTTTGATCACTGTGATAGGGTCTTTCACAGTGATCAAAATGAACCAATAAGAGAAATCTCCTATTGTTGCCTGGTGCCTGCAGGCAGATCTCAGCTTGCGCACTGCGCATGCGCCCGCCATTTTTTTTCGGAAGAAGATGCTGAGGGCCAGGTGACATCACAGAGGGATGCAGGAGGTGCGAGAGGTACTGGGGGGACCCCATTTCTCTCTCTGATGTGCTAGATAACATCACAGGAGAGAGAAATAAATAGGAAATCTGACCTTTTTTGCATGAATAACAGTGATCGCAACATTGCGGTCGCTAGCCGAGACCCCTGAGAAATTCCGACGCTGGGGGGCGCTATACCCTTATTTCTCAGTGCCATTAAAAAGTGGCCCTGAGGAATAATTACCCTTAACTGTCGCTGTTAAAAGGCATATCGGCAGTCATTAAGGGATTAAGCAAATGCCCGTTTCCAGAATGCATCTAGTCATCAACAGTATCTGTTTTACGGCATGCATGTCATCCATACTTGCAGTTTTAGAGAGATAGGTACACTTTTAGGCTGTGTGCCCACAATGAGATTTTGGTGAGTTTTTGCTCCATGAAAAGCGCAGCATATTACAGTTCCAGTAAAGTGAATGTGATTTATAGAAATTTCATGATCATTGTGCTAATTTTTTAATTTTTATTTTGAATGTATGTAGAGCCTGTTGATTGGTACATACCCTTCTGTCCTATGTAGGGTTCCTAATCTTGTCTCTGGATTCCAACATTGCCCTTTTTGGAGCTTAGATGTCTATATTAACATCTTCTGATATAATTTGTCTCCCGTTTCAGAGGATAATGTTGCACATTTCCCCTGTGGGTCACATTATACTCATCAGTTTCTGGTCTGTATGTAGATTGGTTATAATTGTAAATTTATATACTGTATATATATTTTGGGGGGAGTTCACAACTGTATATATGTATTTTCACACAAAGAACTATATATGAATGCAGTAGCTAAATTGGTTATGCATATCTCTTTATCATACTTCTACTTATTTGCCATTGCAGATTTCTATCTCAGGCAAAGCTAGCCCCTTTGTCTATAAATATGCCTGGTTATTAAGGGTTGCCTGATCATTCTGTTACTGGCTATCCATTCTATATGATTTGCATCTCTTTGCCACTTATTGCTGTTTGAGCTACCAGGACCATATTTGTGTACTTCTGTTTAATATATGTTTGTTGGCATAATACATAATGTCTGGGAATACGGTCCAGCAAGATTAATTATGAGTTTGCTTCACTTGATCTCTGAATGAATCGCATATGCACTGGGTATGCGCCTCCCTCATATCTGCTTCCTGGATATCGGGGACATCACAAACCAACCGTGACTTCTTACCTTGTCTAATTTTTTTGTATTACATGAGTTAAACGCCATTGACTCCATCTCCCCTGATGAAGTTGTTGGCGTTCTTCCTCACACAAACAGAAAGGTAAAAGATTTTCAGGTCATCCTTAGTAGATTCCTAATGAATTCCATGGGATGAAGCTGAGATCACGTCTCTGCCAGACATAGAGGCAAAGTGTGTACTGGTAGAAAAGATCAATCTTAGGCAGCATAAAATCATAAAGTCTTTGCTGGAGCTGTTTAAAACAAAGGCAATTGTGACATAATAGTGTATATAGTTGGGGTGTGGAAGGTGCCAAAAAGATGGAAAAACTTGACACGTCTCAAGCACCTGGTGTGTTCTTAAATGCAGTTTAGTAAAGAGAGAGCAGGAAAGGAGGATTTAAAGGGTTGCAATTGTCATTAGCATAATAGAATCATTATGTTGCTGTTGTGTGAACGTAGGTTAAAAACAATGCTTAATATCAAAAGTACAAAAATACTACAATTTGGAGTGATAGAAGAGAAGCTTGCAGCAAAGATGAAAAATAATACCTGTGTGTCACAATTTTTCATACCCTTTGTTCAGTATTGAGTAAAGCACCATTTTGAGCTAGTACAGCCATGAGTCTTCTTGGGAATGATGCAACAAGTTTTTCATACCTGGATTTGGGGATCCTCTGCCATTCTTCCTTGCAGATCCTCTCCAGTTCCATCAGGTTGGATGGTGAACATTGGTGGACAGCTATTTTCAGGTCTCTTTAGTGATGCTCAATTAGGTTTAGGTCAGGACTCTGGCTAGGCCAGTCAAAAATGGTCACAGAGTTGTTCTGAAGCCACTCTGTCATGATACCAGTGCTGGGTGACCGGCACTTCTGGGGTTAATGTTCTGATCTCAGTGCAGACTCTCACCTGTACACCTGGGACCTATTATGGAGGCCTCTCATTGGATCTGGGGAGGCTTCTTATAGCTCCCATCCCCCGTCAGTTATACTTTCGCCCATGGCATTGTGTGGTGACCCCTGAGTGTGTTAGTGCTGTGTTCTGGTTGCTTGATTCTCTGTGTATGACTCGGTCTGTTCTCTGTATATCGCTTTGGATTCTCCTTGGTACCTTCTACGTCTGTTTTGTTTTTGATCTCTGCTTGGCCCTGACTATCCATTCTGTCTCATTCCTGGTACTGTACTGATATCTTGTGTATGACCTTTGGCTTTGTCTGACCTTCCGTCTGTTTATCCCTCCTGTACCTCGCTTGCCTGTATTGTGCTTGACCTCTGCTTTGCCTGACTCTGAGTTTTCTACCTTCTCTGAAAGCAGGACGCTAAGCCCCACCCCATTGCAGTCACATGACCATTCACATGACCATAGGTCCTATGCTGGCTTGCTAAACTTCTACATTCAGGTCCTGTGCGTCTTTATTTTTCCGGCTGTTCTTGTCCCCAGGGGTCCCTACGGTGCGGGTGAGTCCCTGCTTAGCGGAGGCTGTACGCCGGCCCTGTCAGGACCCTGACACACTCCTTTGTTATTTTAGCTCTGTGCTTTAGGGTCATTGTCTTGTTGGAAGGTGAACCTTCGGCCAAGTCTGAGGTCTAGATAACTCTGGAAGAGGTTTTCATCCACGATATCTCTGTACTTGACTGCATTCAGGTTTCCTTCAATTGCAACCAGTCATCCTGAAAAACCCACCCCCATAGTATGATGCTGCCATGACCATGTTTCACTGTTGGGATTGAATTGGGCAGGTGATGAGCAGTGCCTGCTTTTCTACACACGTACCACTTAGAATTTTCACCAAAAAGTTCTATCATCATCTCATAAGACCAGAGAATCTTATTTCTCATAGTTTGGGAGTCCTTCATGTGTTTTTTTGCAAACTCTATGCTGGCTTTTATATATCTTGCACTGAGGAGAGGCTTCTGTCGGACCACTCTGTCATAAAAGTCCGACTGGTGGAGGGCTGCAGTGATAGTTGACTTTGTGGAACTTTCTCTCATCTCCCTACTGCATCTGTGGAGCTTAGCCACAGTGAACTTGGGGTTCTTCTTTATCTCTCTCACCATGGCTCTTCTCTTACGATTGCTCATTTTGGCTGGACGACCAGGTAAAGGAAGACTTCTGGTTGTCCCAAACTGCTTCCATTTAAGGATTATGGAGGCCACTGTGCTCTTAGGAACCTTGAGTGGAGCAGAAATTCTTTTTAAAACTAGGCTAGATCTGTGCCTTGCCACAATTCTGTCTCTGGGTTCCTTGGCCAGTTCTTTTGACCTCATGATTCTCATTTGGTCTGACATGCACTGTGAGCTGTGAGGTCTTATATAGACATGTGTGTGCCTTTACAAATCAAGTCCTAGCAGTTTAATTAAACACAGCTGGACTCCACTGAAGGAGTAGAACCATCTCAAGGAGGATCACAAAGAAATGGACAGCATGTGACTTAAATATGAGTGTCTGAGAAAAGGGTCTGAACACTTATGACCATGTGATATTTCAGTTTTTCTTTTTTAATAAATTTGTAAAAATGTCTACATTTCTGTTTTTTTAGTCAAGAGGTTCAGAGTGTACATTAATGAGAAAAAAATGAACTTTTTTGAATTTACCAAATGGCTGCAATGAAACCAAGAAAGAAAAATTTAAAGGGGTCTGAAAACTTTCCGTAACCACTGTAAATCAATAATGTAACATGATTTCTCTCTTCAGGTTTAAGCCTGCAGGAACCCATGTGTTGAGCACGTAAATCCAATAGGCTTCTCTATCATGTAACATTTTCTCCCTGTCTCCATGTTGCGCATGTTTGGAAACATGTTCGATGACATAATGACATAAAAAGCACAACGTGTAGTTTGTCTGTTATGTGCACTGATAAAATGTTTTGTGATACTATTTCGATAGTGTTGACCACCATCTCCTACTCTCTAGGCTCCAGTCACTAGGCATTAAGGACACTGCACTCTCCTGGTTCTCTTCCTATCTCTCTGACCGCTCCTTCAGTGTTTTGTTCTCTGGCTCCACGTCATCTCCTCTTCCTCTTGCTGTCGGGGTACCTCAGGGCTCAGTCCTTGGCCCCTTTCTTTTCTCTCTCTACACGGCCCCAATTGGACAGACCATCAGCAGATTTGGCTTTCAGTACCATCTTTATGCTGATGACACACAACTATACACGTCTTCCCCCGACCTTACCCCCGCTGTACTACAGAACGCCAGTGACTGTCTGTCCGCAGTCTCCAATATCATGTCCGCTCTCTATCTGAAACTCAACCTCTCCAAAACTGAACTTCTTCTGCTCCTGCCGTCTACTAACCTCCCTAAATCTGACATTTCCCTCTCCGTGGGTGGTACCACAATAACACCCCGGCAGCAGGTGCGCTGTCTGGGTGTTATGTTTGACACCAATCTCTCCTTTACATCCCATATACAATCCCTTGCCCGCTCTTGCCGCTTACACCTAAAGAACATCTCTAGAATCCGCCCTTTTCTCACTATGGAAACAACAAAAACCCTCACTGTTGCATTGATCCACTCTCGCCTGGATTACTGCAACGCTCTATTAATTGGCCTCCCCGTCACTCGACTATCCCCTCTCCAGTCCATACTCAATGCAGCAGCCAGGATCGTCCATCTGGGTAATCGGTACTCGGACGCGTCCGCTCTTCGCCAGTCCTTACATTGGCTGCCCATTCATTATAGGATCCAATTCAAAGTACTTGTTCTCACCCACAAAGCTCTCCACAGTGCGGCACCCCCTTACATCTCTTCTCTCATTTCTGTCTATCGGCCTAGCCGATCGCTGCGCTCTGCAAACGACTTTCGACTAACCTCTGCACTAATCCGTACCTCCCACTCCCGACTCCAAGACTTCTCCCGTGCTGCTCCTATCCTCTGGAATGCTCTACCCCAAGAAATCAGGACTATCCACAATTTGCATAGTTTTAGGTGCTCCCTCAAAACACACCTGTTCAGAGCGGCTTATCACATTCACTAATCAAAGTCATTCTCTGTGTAAGTGTGCGTGTGTAGCCCATTCACTATCTCCATCCATCCTTCACTCCCGCAAGATGGCTGGACCTTCATT
The DNA here is from genome assembly GCF_039654945.1 of Dendrobates tinctorius. Classification (NCBI taxonomy): domain Eukaryota; kingdom Metazoa; phylum Chordata; class Amphibia; order Anura; family Dendrobatidae; genus Dendrobates; species Dendrobates tinctorius. The sequence continues at coordinate 1,547,595 of NW_027361936.1, forward strand.
GTAAATACACCATTGTAAATACACACCTGTACTCTGTATCTCCCTCACCTCATTGTAGATTGTACGCTCTCACGAGCAGGGTCGTCTTATTTCGTCTTATTTTGCTTTAATTATTGTATTGTTAGCGTTGTTACTTATGACTTGTGTTTTGAAACTGTTAAACTGTAAAGTGCTGCGGAATATGTTGGCGCTATATAAATAAAGATTATTATTATTATTAAAGGGGTCTGAAAACTTTCCGTAACCACTGTAAATCAATAATGTAACATGATTTCTCTCTTCAGGTTTAAGCCTGCAGGAACCCATGTGTTGAGCACGTAAATCCAATAGGCTTCTCTATCATGTAACATTTTCTCCCTGTCTCCATGTTGCGCATGTTTGGAAACATGTTCGATGACATAATGACATAAAAAGCACAACGTGTAGTTTGTCTGTTATGTGCACTGATAAAATGTTTTGTGATACTATATTTATTGCAATTGGTGGGCTATGTGATATCATACAGTTGTTCCCTTATTCTATCTTTTAATTTTCTGGTCATTAAGCCTATAAATTTTAAATTGAAGACTCGACATTCGATAATATACTCTACACATTCGGAGTTGCAATTGAGAAAATCCTTGATTTTGAGTATCTTGGTGCCATTGGGACATTAAAACTTTGGCGTTTTATGGGAGTATATCTATCTGTGTTCCAATTGGTTTATGGTTGTATAAATTGCTCTGCATTCAGCACATGTTTAGCTTTGTTAAAGAACGCAATGGATGTTCAAAATGCATAGCTGTGTCTACACTCATGATGGAATCTATGAATATTTTTTAATCCAATACATTTTTTCAAGCTTGGAAGCTTAATCATTTCCTTTCTTCATTTCTACAAGTGGTCCCTTGCAGATCCGTGCGTCCTGGGATGCCTAGCTGAGGTGAGCTGGTTAATCCTTTTCTATGAACTCCAGAAATGCTTCTTGCTGGGATACGTGCGCCGGAACCCTGTGGCTCTAGGTGGTTCATAGCCAAATTGCCTTCATTATAATGTTTTGTGCCACGTTGCTCTCATTATAACACACCTATAAAAATAATGCTTGTTGTTTAGTTTACTTTGCTTTGATTATCCAGAAATTTTTTTTTAATGCTTATGTAAATGTGGGTGGTGGGTACACCATTGTCATGGCCAAATCAGTCAATGCACTGTTCCATTTCTCCTCCTTTGATGATTGAGATTGGTGTCTACACTGAAAACTTGGCCGCACACATAAACTTTCACCCTGTAGGAGTGTAGCACACACATTGTCAGTACAGGAGCCAAACAGGTGTACTCACATCCATCTTTCCTGTCTTTTACAAACTTACTTCAGACACAACCTACAGGCATTGTGTTGGAGGGCTTCTAGCAATTTAACATGCAATGTCAAGTCAGATGTGAGGTAACAGCAAAAGTTCTAACACTTCCTTCTCTTGCAGGATATATGAGGCTACTCAAGAATAACAACACAGAGGAGACAATTGATTATCTTCTACTCTATGCACCAGGGTCTGACAAGCTCTGTGTGTACAATAGCATGAACAATGCAATAAAGTATCACATTTAAAGGCATAGTAGCATTTTAGAAAAGTGCATTATTACTGTACATAACATGACATTATAAGAAAGCAGAGGGTAATTATGGGATATGGAATTTTATAACTGCAAGGCAAATCAGTTTATGATTGCTGTACCATCATTTCTGCCTAGGCCTATTTCACAAGTTTTATTTTGTTTTAAATTCTGTGAAAGCATGGGTGAAAAGCAATGTCTGACTTTCATTTGTTCATTTTGATAGATTTTTTATTTATTATTACTTTTGTCAGATTCAAGTTTTTTCTGTGACCATTGTGGGTTTTTCTGTCATTAAACGAGGGGTACCAACAATTTTGACCATGTGTGTGAAGCAACTGTCAGGAACACTGCACTGCACTTGCTCACTGTGCCAGTGCGGGTGTCCTGAGTACAAAGACAGCACTCACAGATACCTGTGGAGCAGGGCAGCAGCGGTGACGATGCGTGCTTCAGAGTATCAGGACCTGAAGCACATGACTGCTTGGGGCGTGGCCTAAGCTCCACAGATCTAGGAGCTGCAGGGAAACTCCTAGAAAGGTAACTACGGGGCAATGTTACCAAGGGGCATAGACAGAGACAGAAACCAGACGAAGCCAGGGTCAAAGCACCAGATAGCAATACAGTACCATGGGGTTTAGACAGAAAGGATAGTCAGGACGTAGCAATAGGTCAGAAAACCAGAACGGGCAATAGACGGTACAATAGGGACAAACTGTAACGGAGTAACGATAGCCAAGCCAGGAGGTCAGAACCGGAGAAGACAGTAGTACGAAAGCGAGAGACGGAGTACAGAGTGAGGGAACAGGCCGGGTCATACATGGGAATCAAACAAGCAACGCAGAATACACGCACACCAGGGGTCAGACACACCAGAACAACAGTATAGCTGACAGAGAACCCTGGTAAAGAGTGAGTATAAATACCCCTCCCAGATCCAGAAAGAGGCCACGAACACTTAACCCTGTGAGTGCAGGGCAAGAACCCTGTTCAAACCATGACAGTACCCCCCTCTTAATGGGGGGCCACTGGACCCCCAGGCTTGTCTGGGTATCTGGCGTGGAAAGCCCGCACCAGACGATCGGCATGCACCGAACTGGCCGGAACCCATGACCGATCCTCCAGAGAGTACCCCTTCCAGTGTATCAGATACTGGAGTCTCCGGCGCACCCACCGGGAGTCAACAATGCGCCCTACTTCATACTCCAGCTGCCCCTCTACCAGCACTGGCGGAGCATTTGATGAGGGATCCTCTCTCACCATCCCCACAGGCTTTAACAGGGACCTGTGGAAGACATTAGAAATTTTAAAGGAGGTGGGTAGCTGCAGTCGGTAGGCTACTGGGTTAACAACCTCCACAACTTTGTATGGGCCAATAAACTTGGGGCCCAGCTTTACAGAAGGTATCTTAAGCTTGATATTGCGGGTGGATAGCCACACCTTCTCCCCTACTGCAAATGCTGGACCTGGCCCCCTCCTCCTGTCAGCAAACCGCTTATAGTTTTCCTGGGCCTTGGAAATATTCCTCTGAACCTCCCTCCAAAGAATTCTAAGACGTTGTGTCACTTCCTCAGCACCAGGACAACCTGAATCCATATGGGAAAACTCTCCAAAATGTGGGTTAAAGCCATAGTTGACCTGAAAAGGAGACTTCCCAGTAGACTGACTCACACGACCGTTGAATGCAAACTCTGCCATGGGCAATACCTCACACCAGTCCTCCTGCCTGGAAGAGGCCAAGCATCTCAGAATCTGCTCCAACGATTGGTTCGTGCGCTCCGTCTGTCCATTAGACTCTGGGTGGTAGGCAGAGGAGAAGGACAATTCCTTCTCCAATGTCCAGCGGATCCACAGTAAAAGCACAATTGGTTGTTTCTTCGGTGTCTCCTCTCTTTTTCCTCCAATGACGTGGCACCAACCTCCATGGGCTCAGGACTAGATGCAGAGTCTCTCAGATTGGAGAATAAAGGGGTCTCCTGCAGCATGACCCCTCTTGCCCGCAGCCTACGGTCCATGCGGACAGCCTGGATCATAGCGTCCTCCAAAGAATCCGGTGGAGGATGAAGGGCTAGGGCATCTTTCAAACGTTTGGACAGGCCTCTACAGAACAAACCCCGGAGGGCAGCGTCATCCCAGGAGACCTCCGCTGCCCAGCGTCTGAACTCAGAGCAGAACCATTCAGCAGAGTTCCTTCCCTGTGTCACACTCATCACCATATCCTCTGCCAGACGCACTCTATCAGGCTCATCATAAATGTGCCCCAGAGCCTCAAAGAACAAATTCACAGACATGCGTTCAGGAGCAGAGGAAGAGAGAGAGACAGCCCATGCCTGTGGAGCCCCCCGAAGTAGGGAAATGACGACCCCCACCCTCTGGGACTCATCCCCGGAAGAGCGGGGCCTCAGAGAAAAAAAAAGCTTGCATCCTTCTCTGAAAGACCTGAACTCCTTTTTATCCCCTGAGAAAAGGTCTGGCAATTTGATCGGAGATTCTGGGAATGCCAATGACACATCTCTATCCCCAGCACAAGAATCCCCTGTAGAGGCAGCCCCCTGTACCGTATCCACCAACTGTTGCTGGGTCTGGGCCATCATGCGCTGTTCCACATTAAGTTTGTGGAACATTTGGGTCAGGTGCTTGACCTGATCAGCCAAGGCTTGTATGGGATCCATGAGGATAACACACTTTTTTTTTTTTTTTTTTTCTCAGAGGGGAAAAAAAAAACCTGAAATGGTCAGCTATAATGTCAGGAACACCGCACTGCACTTGCTCACTGTGCCAGTGCGGGTGTTCTGAGTACAAAGACAGTACTCACAGATACCTGTGGAGCAGGGCAGCAGCGGTGACGATGCATGCTTCAGAGTATCAGGACCTGAAACACATGACTGCTGGGGGCGTGGCCTAAGCTCCACAGATCTAGGAGCTGCAGGGAAACTCCTAGAAAGGTAACTATGGGGCAATGTTACCAAGGGGCATAGACAGAGACAGAAACCAGATGAAGCCAGGGTCAAAGCACCAGATAGCAATACAGTACCACGGGGTTTAGACAGAAAGGATAGTCAGGACGTAGCAATAGGTCAGAAAACCAGAACGGGCAATAGACGGTACAATAGGGACAAACTGTAACGGAGTAACGATAGCCAAGCCAGGAGGTCAGAACCGGAGAAGACAGTAGTACGAAAGCGAGAGACGGAGTACAGAGTGAGGGAACAGGCCGGGTCATACACGGGAATCAAACAAGCAACGCAGAATACACGCACACCAGGGGTCAGACACACCAGAACAACAGTATAGCTGACAGAGAACCCTGGTAAAGGGTGAGTATAAATACCCCTCCCAGATCCAGAAAGAGGCCACGAACACTTAACCCTGTGAGTGCAGGGCAAGAACCCTGTTCAAACCATGACAGCAACTATTTTCCGGACTTCCATTGTCACATCACTACAAAGTCGTACATAATGGCAAAGTGATGGGTAGCGTTTTTTGGGATTTGGAAAATGTGATGGAACATTGGAGAGGAGGAAATTACATAAATAAAATGTCAAAAGCAGAGAGCAAATGGACGTTTACTTAAAACACATTAAGACCATGTGGTCTAAACACCAACATAGAACTGCTCGCATTTTAACATAAGTCCCATTTCTAACCAATGTTCTGAGACACCAATCTATATAAGATCTGCCACTTACTGTGAATGCATAGCACCATTCATGTTCAAATTAATGGATTATGTGTTGGACAGGACAGGTCCTACAAAGTGGGAGATGCTTTCAACTCAGCCCAGGAGGTCCGGATCCTCAACAAGGATTAACATAGAAGTCCCTAATAAGGTAATTAAAATTATATATGAAACCCCTTTAAGGTGTTAAATCTAAAATTAGATTAATCCTCGATAGTTATTACAATTAGGGGCATGTCATAAAATACATTGTTCTTATTTATATGCTTTAAATGTACAGTATATTTATATATTTGTGCTCTATTCAAGTTGATAATATAAAACAGCAACAACTAAAATACATTTCACAAGAAGCATAAAGTAGCAGTTATCAAAATAAAAAAATAAATAAGAAATCTGTATTCTTGAACATTATCATGACAAATTTCCTGTCCTGGATTCATAACATATTAAGATAATAAGCTTTCTTGACTCTTTACTCACTGTGATTGTTTCCTTTCCATGTCAAGCTTGGTGTCAGTTTATTTAGATTTACATCAGGTAGTAAATTAATATAATCATTCATAAAACACCCTGTATTCTTACTATTCACAAGCTGAAGAAAAAGCTTGAAGCATTCAAGCAGAAAATATTGCAATCTCTGTTTTTTGTATCCTTAGGGTTGCGGAAGGAGCAATGGTCTTGGGATCCACCTAAACCTTAGAGCCATTAGTAACTCTGCATCACATCTGTGAACAATGCTTTGTTATGTGTCTGAGGATTAGGGTTTCAAAACCTTCTTTTTCTGATCTATGAGAAATACATATGTTCTGAGGAATCTAAAAGTTGTCTGCCTATATTTCCATAAAATGAAAAGTAATTAAAAAGAAAGGGAAAAAACAACCTAAACATTTTCAAAACCTTACCTCTAACTTTTTGTTCTTTTTATCACTATTTTATCTTATGTCCACATACTGTTATTATTATAATTATTATTATTATGTGTCACTGTTATGGATTCCTGCTGGCGGCCAATATAATAATGGCCTGTGTTTGTCACTTTTGTCAGACTGTGGCAATCACTGCCATGAGTAGTTGTGGCTATCAATTATGTGGGAGGTCATTACTGTCATTGTTAAGGAAGGTGTTGACTGTCACTGACACTAAGGCTATGGCTGTCACAGTTATGGAGTGTCTTGCTTCTTACTGTTAGGGAAAATTCAAATGGCCATATAACTCGGACAGGGATCGCAACACAATGCTTGGGTGCTCGGGTTAGGAGAGCCACTGGCCAGTCCTAGCATTGTGTTGCGATCCCTGTCCAAGTTAAATTGGATTCTGACTCTTCCCTTATTCAGACATTCAATTATATAATAACATGTGATTGTCTTAGTCAGGAATACATGTGGCTGTCATCAGTGGGGGAATATAAAATTGTGGAAATAATTCATATTTATCGTCATAAGATGTTGTTACCAATAGGTATCCTCAACTCCCATCAAGCACAGGGATTATTTGCCTGTACTCTGAGAGCTTGTTTTCCTATTTTTGCTATAAGGACGATGGAAAGTCTTTTTTTTATAAAAGCCATTTTTAGAGCAAACTTTCTGTTCACTGGATAAAGTATTTGAAACTAGAAATGAGCAGATCTTTTGAAATTCGAATTTTCTGACGTCGCCAAATTTTCCTCCAAAATTTGAGTTATGGCTAAAAAGTTTGTATGGATTTCAATAATGGAAAGCTTATAATTACCAGGAAAATACATATGCAGGAGAGGAGAGCGAGGACTGCGCTGATCATCAGAGCTTGTACTTTATAGGCCAGAGACAAGACTCCGCTAACTATAAGAGCTTACACTTTACCTGCTGACTTTGAACGCTTATAGACTACACTAGAGAGAGGCTTACCCACTAATTATGGCGATGAAAAATGACTCTGCCGTACACACTGTACTCTGTTGGGAACAGCTGCCCAGGTACTCACCACCACAGTACAAGGTATGAAAATCAATAAGATATCATAACTGCAGGGCATTATGGGGAAGCCAGAGTGACAACGCTAAATGATGTTTACCTGCACTCTGATGCTTCAACAATGTGCTAAATGGTGCCTCACAAGTTTTTTTTTACAACCATGAATCAAATCTAAAAATGTACGAACTTGCATGACACCACAAAATTTGGGAAAATTGACTTGAACTCGATTTTCCGCGAATTAATCTGTGCATCTCTATTTGGAATGCCTCAGGATTTGATCTGGCAGTTTTGTGCTTGTCTGCTGGAGTCTATCTGCTGAGCCACTAGAGATCCTGCTGCTGTCTGGGTCCTGAATACGTTGGTCTTTTCATCCACGCCTTTCTTACAGCAGGTGTTTTTCATCTGCTATTTGGCCTATTCTATTACCCTGCAGGGGCTTCTATTTAAACCTCACTGCTTCCTCTGTTCACTGCTGATGATAGCTTACAACAACCCAGTTTGTTGGTAAAGGAGTAGTCCTTATTTGTGTAAGCTAGTTGGTGTTAACTCTAGGAGTTATTTGCGTGGTTTTGGTTATGTGTTTATTTCCTTTCCTCTCCCATTTGGTTGGTCGCTCCTATTGTTCATTTGTTTTCCACTTTGTTATTTCATCAGCATTTTTGTGTGATTGCAATTTCCTTTCATTCCCTTGTTTGTCTTGATTGTGCTATCTGGTTTCTCGTCTGTTCCATAGCTCACTGGATGTGGTAGGGAATAGTTTGTTTCAGTGTGCATTCAGGAGCACAGTAAGGTAGGTGACCCAAGCCTTTCTAAATTCCAGAGTACCTTAGGGATAGTGACGACCCCAGCTCCAGGTACAGTTGCAGGAATTCTCTCGCTAACTTCAGACTGGCTCATCATGAAATTGTCATCAGCCCACTTCTTTCTGTACTGGAAGGTCATCATGGGCATAGTTGATGACCTGACCGTGCAGTTGCAGTCCTTGTCTTTGGAAGTGGCCGACATCAAGCAGGAAGCAACAAAAGTGAACCACCTGCCAGGGCAGTGGGGTACTCGGTAGCGGGCCGGTATCTCAGAGGGAAGTGTCACAGTAGCGGTGACCCGGTCCGTGGCCCTGGGCGTCCATGTAAAAGGGGTTAAGCGTGGCTGGTTAAAGTTTATAAGTGGATGATATGTGACGCCACCTGTGGTGCTCGGCAATGTAGGGGTTAAGCCGACGCTGCAGACAGATCCTCTGGGACAGATGGTATAAGGCAGCAAGATGTAATAGCTTCCCACAGGTGGAGCTGTGGTCCCAGGGCAGTGGTAATAGGTGTTGAGGAAAAGGGTGTAGTGTCTGGCACAGAGATGTAGCAGTGCTGGAGTGTTTGCAGGAAGAATGCAAGGACACAACAGAGTGCAGGTCCCATTTTCTTTACTGTGCTTTGTAGGTGCAGTCCAGGGTCCAGATTACAGATGGAACAGAGGTTGGCCAGCTTGGAAGCAACTTAGGAATCTCTCTATGCAGATGGGTTGTGTAGTCTCCTTTCCAGCGTTTATCTGAGGTACTTGCAGTACTGGGTTACACTGAAGTTCCACTTGCTTGTTCTCTTTTAGAACTCCCTCATATGGTAGACAGCTGTAGCCTTCTTCTTCTGGCTCATACATTGCTGTTGTGCCTCCGAGTCTTATGTGGGAACAGAGCATTTACAGCTTCCTATTCCTCCGGTTTCTGCTGCAGGAACATCAGTATCCATACAACCTTGGAGACCAGGCTCCAGACCATGCGCTACAGCTAGAAGTGAGCCTGAACTCTGCTCAATCTTCCAGCTCTTCTCCTCACGTCCACACACGTTTCCCTCCTCACACAAACTGACTAAATTTCCCTTTCCTGGCCCCCAGAGAGCAGCTCTTCCCCCCGTTTTGGTTCAGAGCTCCCTCTGCTGGTCTGGATTGGGAACTGTGCTGTGTGTTGTATTTAACTGACATAGAGTCCCTTCATTGCTTCCAAGCATGACATCACACTCCCTAGGAGAAAGGGAATGCCACTGTGGCGACCATACTCCTGGGGTGCCACAAAAGCATGTGCTAACCGCCACTACACAGGTTCTGCTAAATCTAAAACCACTCTCTGAACACCAGGTAAATTTGCCGGATTGTTTCAGCAGGGACCGAAGTAACATTTCGATATTTCTTTCTTCATGTACATTTTTTTTTCATCTCCGTCTTGTTTCATCCAGAAGTGATTGTCCATGTGTGGGTATTGTTCTGTCATTGATCTGTGGAGTTCCTCGGGATGAGCATTTTCTCGGCCTGAGGATTCTCCTGTTTTTCCTCTGTAGACATTTTTTTCTTTGCTCTGGGAATCATTTATGATGGCTGCTGAATCGATGGTCCACAGGTTGGTTCAGGAAAAAAATAGTGTGGAGTACTTCTATCAGTTCTGATGCTGGGCTGTGCAGACTTCCTGAAATGATCTAGCTCTCATCAGTCAATTTTGCCAGGGTCTTTCCAGCCATATACGGAATATGATGGTATAATCTCTCCCCGTTGCCTTTAGATGAGACCGTGTTACTGGCACTTCATTTCGACAGACGTCTTAGAGATAAGAAAACATTTCAGAATGTTTTTGTAACTTTCCCCTTTCTTCCTACTGAGACTGAAGATTCAATGCAGACTAAGGCCTCTAGAGCTTCCATGGAAGAAGTGAAATTAGACACTCCTGCTCGTCACTACCTGTACTGTGGTGGAACCAGTCATCTGATAATTCAGTGTTTTAGATACAATAAAGAGTTTCTTAATGCTAAGGAGAATAAAGAAAAAGAGTCACTAGTTTGTAAGAACACTGTTTCTGGAGGTTTGAGGCTGTCTCACATGCAGACTAAAGGGTACTTCACAAAGTGAGATCGCTAGCGAGATCGCTGAAACGTCACAGATTTTGTGACACAACAGCGACCTCGCCAGCGATCTCGATACGTGTGACACGCAGCGGTGACTGAGCCTCCGCTGCAATCTCGCTGATCGTGCTCGAATGTCCTGGGCCATTTTTTAATCGTCGGTGTCCCGCTGGCCAGCGATGCTCACTGTGTTTGACACCGTAACAATGACGAGTGAGCTCATTGAAGCACGTATATTGAGGTCTGTATCATCAGAATAGCTGCTGTGTGACAAGGTCCCAATGACCGCCGAGGATCGCCGTATCGTTGCTGCATCATTGAATAGATCTGCCTGTCTGACAGCTTACTAGCGATCATGTAGAGACGCTCCAGCGATCCTTACCAGGTCGTATCGTTCACGGGATCGCTGGAGCGTCGCTATGTTTAATGGGACCATAAGGATTGTTTTTTAAGGGTGTGTTTGGCTACCAAATTTGGAATCATAGTTACTAATGCATTTGTTGACTCACGTTGTGCCTTAGATCTCATTGACAGTGAATTTGGTGGTTAATGTGGGTAAATGCTTACAGCTCATGGTCATCCTGTTCAAGTATCTGCAATTGATAGTTCACTTCTTATCCAGACTCATGTTACTTCTAAGTTTGAGAATGTATGCATGAATGTGGGTGTGCTACACACAATCTATTTCATTTGTGGTTCTACCTTCCTTTCCAGCTAAAATTGTGTTTGGTATTCCCTGGCTGCTTAAACACAATCCTACTATCAATTAGGAGACTTGTGAGGTTAAATTTTAGGGGAATAACTATTTTTCCAATTGTTTTTCTAAATCCGAAATCTATGAGATCTTCTCCTCCTTCCATTTCGGTTCAGGATTCGTTCACTGAGGGTGAAGTTCCTCCCTTGCAGAGGCCATTTGATGGTGATCAGATGCACTCTACCAAGGCATGGCCTGTCCTGGATTGGATACAACCAACTAACCGCTAAGCCTTACAATGGTTGTTAGGGGTTGTCAATTGCTAGGACAAATGAAAGGACTGTAAGAACCTACCATCATTAATCTCAGATGCTGGAACCCACATCCTCTCTGCCATACCATATCCTTTCCAATATACCAGGTACTGTACAAATCATTGGCAAACCATATGTGAATCAATGATTTTTGCCACCTGAAATTCAAAATCGCCAACAACAACAATTGGTGGCGGAGGTAAAGGTGATGGTTCCACAGGCGTAACAAATTTTTTGAGCAAAGACCAGTGAAAAACATAATGGATCATTAGAGACGGCGGAAGCTTGAGATGAAAAGCTACAGGGTTGATTACGCCGACCACGTTATAAGGACCAGTAAACCAATGACCTAGTTTCCCAATTTACTAAACCATTCACCCTTGAGACCAGACCTGACAATTGTTTCTTATCAGCCATATGTTTATATTGGTCCCTCATGATCTTTAAATTATTTTGAACCCCTTCCCATATAGATGAGAAGAAAATTGCTCCTCCCAGGAACCCCCAAAGACTCATGTTTTCAGAAGGTACAGAATTCTGGATGGATGCCATATGTGTCAAAAAAATGGTGACTTACCAGCAGACTCACTACTACAACGCAAACTCAGCCAGTGGTAGAAAAAACACCAATCCTCCTGGTTATCTGACACAAAACATCTGAGGTAAGTCTCCAAACTTGTTTAGGCGTTCAGTCTGGCTGTTAGTTTGAGGATGGAACACCGAAAAAAAGGGTAGATGCATCCCCAAATGAGAACAAAATGCCCTCCAAAATTTAGATGCAAATTGGGTGTCCCCGATCTGACACCACATAGTAGAGAACCCTGTAAATCTTCACAATCTCAGTGACAAAAATGTGAGCCAGTGTTTTGGTATTAGGGAGAGCAGGTAAAACAATAAAGTGCACCATTTTACTAAACCTATTCATCACAACTAAGATAACAGTTTTACCAGAGGATGAAGGAAGATCCACAATGAAATCCATGAATAAATGATAAGTTGGTCAGGAATGGTCAATGGCAAAAGAGCCCCAGACAGATGAGTGTGAGGGGTCTTGGAACACGCTCAGGCACTACATGAGGATACAAAGTCAACTACATCCTTACGCAACCTTGGCCACCAAAAATTTGAAAAGATGAAATGTTTTCAGTGGCGACAATAGAGATAGAGATAGTAGCACCTAGGCAATTATTTTTGCAATACTCAATCCCCTTAATTATGCTTAGTCAACCAGGGAATGCCCAACACAATAGGAGTAGGGAGACCTTCCAAGATACAACAAGAGAGGAGCTCCCTGTCAAGAGCCCCTATGCATAAATTCACACCATGCACTACCTGATTAAAATTTCCCTTACTGTGAGGGGCAGAGTCAATTGCAAGTATGGGGATGGGTTTCACCAGGGTACTACAGGAAAGATCAAGGTCCCATGCAAATTGAGCATCCACCATATTAGCTCTCACCGCACTAACCAAGAGGATAGATATTTTCTCAGTTTTCATAGCAATAACCACTTCTGCAGGTAAGAAAAAGTGAGATACACATGTGGAGGAGATATATATACCCAGGTTTTTATCTTCCATACAACCTGGGGTTAAAGGTTTTCTGACAGTTTTATGTGCTTTTGGTAAAGTAGGACAGACCCCAATGAAATGACCTTTTGAAAACAGAAAAGAACAACCCTGTTTTGCGGGAAACTGTAAGGCTACTTTCACACATCAGGTTTTCGGCGTCAGGCGCGATCCGGCGTCGTGCCGGAACGCCGGATCCAGCAAATGTTGCGTAAAACCGGATGTGACGGATCCGGTTTTCTGCCGGATCCGTCTTTTTCTTGACAGACAAAACCGGATCCGTCTCATCCGGTTCATCCGTTTTTCTATCCGTTTTTCGACGGATTACGCCGGATCCGGTTTTTAAAATTGACCCTTGTGGCCTTCCGAACAGGATTGGCTACTGGAAAACTATATATAGCATGTTCCTACAGCCCTTCTTTGACAGGTTGTAGAGGAGAAAGTGCAGGTTGGAGAGAAGAGCAAGTTACTGGCGAAGATGGATGTTGTCATTGGAAATATTTTGAAGAATTTGGCGGATTTTATAGCGGAGGCGAATCGTTTGAGGGTGATTGTTCTGGAGAAGGAGAGAGCGAGACAGCAGCGCATCAGGCATCGTAGACGACGTTTGTGGATCCACCCCATCACAGCCAAGAGAATGACGCGTGGGGTCTATTCTACACTCTGCATGGACCTTCGACGAAACCCGGATACATTTTTTGGATATGTTAGGATGAAAATGGAGAATTTTGATTACTTGGTGGAGCGCATTGCACACCTCATAAGAAAAGCGGACACCTATTGCCGCTTCTCTGTTTCACCCGCAGAGCGTCTGATGGTGACTTTAAGGTAAGCCACATTTATTGGATATGCTCGCATCAGAGCACACTTTCACTGCAATCTTGTTGGTGGTAGTTTGTATCTCCTAGTGTTATAGGTCAGTTTTGGTATGTAATGCTGTGATTTAAAACTAATTTATTGTTTTTTAATTCCCCACAGATTTCTTGCAACTGGAGAATCCCTTTCGTCACTGCATTTCCAATACAGACTCGGGATTTCCACCATATCTGGAATTGTGAAGTACACATGCCGTGCACTGTGGGACTCCTTAGCTGAAGAGTTTTTACCAGAGCCCACAACAGAGAGGTGGATTGAAATTGCTGACAAGTTTCAACAGATATGTCAGTTTCCCAACTGCTTGGGCGCTGTGGACGGGAAACATATCCGCATTGTAAAGCCAGCTGGATCGGGATCGGAATATTTCAATTACAAGAAATATTTTTCAATTGTCCTCATGGCCATCGCTGACGCGGAATACAAATTTATTGCGGTTGATATTGGGGCCTATGGCCGCTCCAATGACTCTCAAGTTTTCAAACTGTCTGCCATGGGGCATAAACTGTATGGAAACACCTTCCAGTTCCCACCACCTAGACCGCTGCCGCAAACATCTGGTCCACCTATGCCATTTGTCTGTGTAGGGGATGAAGCCTTCCAGCTGTCAGAACACCTTTTGAAACCGTACTCTAGCAGAGGATTGACAAGACCAAAACGCATTTTTAATTACCGCCTCATAAGAGCAAGAAGAATGGTTGAATGTACCTTTGGTATTCTGACAGCCAAATGGCGGGTCCTATTGACTGCGATCAACCTCAAGACAGAAACTGTGGACGAGGTGTTCAAAGCGTGTGTGGTACTCCACAATTTTGTTATCTGCAAGGAACCCATTTCCATTGAGGACACCTCTGAAGAAACCACCTTGCAAGATTACCATGACATTACCACTAGAAGTTCTGTGACGGTTTCAGTAATGAGGGACAATTTTGCAATATACTTTATGTCACCTCAAGGCAGAGTACACTGGCAGGATGACAGAGTGTGAAAGATTTGTGCCCTAACCAAACTTGTGTACCTTCTGGACCAACAGTATATACCTTTGCCAACCAAAGTTGGCTATCTTGTCATGGTCTTACTATTTTTAGCTTTAGGCCACAGGTGTGTAGCTGGTTGTGTTTTATGCAAAGTATTTCACCTTTTAACAAAAGTTGTGTACATTGTTAGGAAATCACCAACAATAAACACAACTTTTTAGGTGAAATACTTTGCTTCAAACACAACCAGGAACACAACTGTGGCAAAAAGCTAAAATTTACCCACAGTTATATACCTAGTTTTGAATACCATTTCACCTTTTAAATACCCTGTATTTAACCTTTTTCGGCGCAGAAAGAAATGACAGATAACCAGTGTAAAATAATTTAACTTTTATTGAAAAATTTTTTTTTAGTAAACTTTTTTAAAATTTTAATAAACTTGTTTAATAAAGCTTTGAAACCATAAAACTGGTCATTTTTATTTAAATACACACATTATAAATCTGTGTAGTGTGTGGTGGAAATACTGCTGGAGGGGCTGCGGGACACTTCGACACTGGGAGTGTGGAGAGAGGACTGGGATCGTGGTGGGGAAGGAACAGTTAGAGGTGAAGGTGTGGAAAAAACTACAGATTGGGTGGACATGTGGGAAGCAGAAGAGGTGGTGGGTGGTGGAGTGGAGGGTTGGGCAGGGACTGTAGGAGCAGATGATGTTGATGGCAAGTTGTATGGGGAAGGAGTTTGGTACGGGGCAGGTTGCTGGAAATGGGGAGATGTCTGGTACGGGGCAGGTTGCTGGAAGTGGGGAGATGTCTGGTACGGGGCAGGTTGCTGGAAGTGGGGAGATGTCTGGTACGGGGCAGGTTGCTGGAAGTGGGGAGATGTCTGGTACTGGGGAGGTTGCTGGTACTGGGGAGTTTGCAGGTACTGGGGAGGTTGCTGGTACTGGGGAGGTTGCTGGTACTGGGGAGGTTGCTGGTGCTGGGGAGGTTGCTGGTGCTGGGGAGGTTGCTGGTGCTGGGGAGGTTGCTGGTGCTGGGGAGGTGGATGATGCTGGGGAGGTGGATGGTATGTAATAGGAGGGGGAGGATGGAAAGTGGCTGGAGGGGGTGTAGATGTAATAGGAGGGGGAGGATGGAAAGTGGCTGGAGGGGGTGTAGATGTAATAGGAGGGGGAGGATGGAAAGTGGCTGGAGGGGGTGCAGGTGGAGGAACTACTGTGGTGGGAGGAGGAGGTTGGGAGGTAACTTGCTGGAGAGCAGCATGGCATGAATGCATTACATGCATCTGCTGGGCAGGAGAGAGCGTTTCCATGCGCTCCACAACAGACCTGAAAAAGGTGTGGTTTGGCGAAGATCTTGCTTCAGAATGCATGGTTTGCAGAAGTGTCTTCACCTCCAGAATGCTGGAGTTGATCTGCTGATAGCCTGCGGAGATTTGCTCTGACAAGACTTTTAGACAGTTCTGGAAAGATGCATTCAGATGCAAGAACTCTGGCGCATAAGTCTTTTCCTGACCCCTCTGCCGCTGCCGCCCAGTACCCGCAGGTGTACTAGAGG
This sequence comes from Dendrobates tinctorius, assembly GCF_039654945.1. Classification (NCBI taxonomy): domain Eukaryota; kingdom Metazoa; phylum Chordata; class Amphibia; order Anura; family Dendrobatidae; genus Dendrobates; species Dendrobates tinctorius. The sequence continues at coordinate 1,563,684 of NW_027361936.1, forward strand.
TGGCAGGGGCAGAAGGGTGGGGTAAAGGGAAATCTCCTCACCAGCAGCTTCATGTAATGTAGGCGGCCACGATGCTCCTGTGCTGGTGGATGGGACAGATGGGTCGAATGTGTGGGAAGGCTGGGAAGGTGCAGATGTACCGGGGCAGTCGAAGTGTCCCTCGGTGCCGGTCTCCTCAGGGATCGCCTCAAAAGGGTCCAATCGTGCAGGCTCCCGAGTGCTGCTCACCGTGCTGTGGAATAAAGAGAAAAAAAAACAATTAAAATACTGACATGGTATGGCCCTGGCTGAAAAAAAAAATTTACATCTAACATTTTTTTTCACATGTGGTGTGTAATATTTACCTTCTAGTGACCATTGTTTCCCGGAGGAACGACAGGGCTTCTGCGTACTTGTACTTGCTCCTGCTTCCTCCAGATCCACTCGGGGCCCGCATCTCTTTATTGAACTCCTTCTTGAAATGATCCCTCACAGACCGCCACCAATTCACAATTCTGTTCCCTGAAACGAGAAAGGACAAAGTGGTTAGTATACAACATCAGTGTTTCCCAAACTCCAGTCCTCATGGTCCCCAGGGGTCATGTTTTCAGGATTTCCATAGTAAATAGAAATCCTGAACACATGATCCGTGGGGACCACGAGGACTGGAGTTCGGGAAACACTGGTTTACATCAAGCAACCGGTACTGTATATACTTACGCTCTTTAATCTGGGCCCGAACATCGAGGTCCTCCCAGCGGCCCACAAGGAGCGAACAGATTTCCTCCCAGAGTCGTCGGGTAACGATCAGGTCAGCGTGGCGGCGGTCAGCCATATTCCAGAGCGGCTCCCTTTCTCTGACGAGATCGATGAGGTGGTCCACATCGAGTCCTCCATCCTCACCGTCAGAGTCGGGAGCACGCTGTGAAGGCTGTTAAAGAAAAAGACAAAAATAACATAATTAGCCTCCACAAAAGAAATGAAATAAAAAGTGCAAAAAAACAAAGCAAAAATATTTATACTTACACGCTGGGGACCGCCGCGTTGCTGTCGCCGACGACCCTGGGAGGCACTGCAAGGACCTCTTGGCCGAGCACCAGATTGGGAAGACTAGAGAAGAAAACAAAAAATGTTATGTCTTTGGATGTAGGCATTTGTTTGCTGTGTGTGGTCTGCAGAACATTGTTTTCTATGTGTTGTGTGTAGTGTGATGTTGTGTTTCTGCGTTTGATGCAAAAAACTTACCAATTGTGAGCCCACTCCAGGTGTCTGTCCACCCCTTCCTTCTTCTTCTGGGAGCTCCTCTTCATCTTGTGAATCCTGTTTTGAAATAAAAGGCAATGAATAGACATATATTACAGAGATGATGGATTTTGGAAATAAAAACTTACCGTCAAATGCTGACGATGCGAGGGAGGGCTCCCAGAAGATGATGTGCTGTCTTCCTGGTGGACACACTCCATGCCTGTGGGTGGTGTTCCAGCTGCTGCCATTGCTGCTGCTGCTGCTGCTGCATCTATTGGGCGGCTGTTGAATAAAGAGAAACAAAGGGCCAATGAATATCTTGATATTCAATAGCCCTAGTTTGGAGGAATGGGGGATTTGATAATTACCGTCTCTCATCTGCTGCTGGCCTCCCCTCCTCAGCATGTTCCATTTGCTGCTCCATTTGGGGTGGTGGTGGTGCTGATGGTGCTGCAGTGGTCTCCTGCCTTCTCCTGCTGCACTTGGTTGCTTTCTTGGGTGGCATGTTGGGTGTGGCTGTGGGTCCCACTGTCTTGCTTTTATATATGTCTTGTGGGCAGAGCTACTGAGCATGCTCAGACCAAAAAAACCGGATCCGGCCACCGGATCCGGCTTTTGCCGGATCCGGCGCATTGCGGCGCTCATAGGCTTTCATTGTGTGAAAAAGCCGGACGCGCCGGATCCGGCGTGTCCGGCTTTTACGCCGGAGACAAAAAACGTTACAGTAGCCGTTTTTTCCAGACGCCGGATCGCGACACATTGCCGGATCCGGCGAAAACCGGATGAAACGCATGGCCATCCAGCGCGATCCGGCGCAAATGCAAGTCAATGGGGGGGAAACCGGATCCGGCATTGCATTTCGCCGGATCCGGTTTCTGTCAAAAGCGCCGGATCGCGCCTGACGGCGAAAACCTGATGTGTGAAAGAGGCCTAAGAGTCTCCTATCTGCATTGGTTCTTCAGAGCACAAAGTGAGAATCTAGGTTTTAGGAAGTGCCCAGGTGATGTAGACACAACAGGTTTATCCCTGAGGCATCTTTTGATATTTATTGCAATAGCCATGGCGGCCTCAAACGACACTGGAATTTTGTACTGCGCCAACACATCCTTTAACCATTCAGACAGGCCCGGACAAAACTGACTCCTAATGACATGATCATTCCATTGGGTGTCAGTGGCCCAACTCTGGAATTCTAAGCAAAATTCCTCTGCCGATCTGTTTCCCTGCTTTATCTTATGAAGCTTAGACTCTGCCAGGGAGATCCAGTCCAGGTCATCATAAACTAGGTCAACAGCCACAAAAAAAAACATCCACCAACTAGAGTAAAAATGAGCCGGATGGGAATGAGAAGGCCCAGATTTGAAAGTCTCCTTGAAGAAGAGAGACAACAATCTTCATCCTCTGTACCTCACTCCCAGATGACCATGTACGAAGCCTGAAATAGAGCTAAAGGCCTCTCAGACTGCAACAAATTTGCTTCAGTTTCCTTCGATTAATCCAGTTTCCTTTCACACTCCAAAGACATACTTATAGGGAATTCAGATTGTGAGGCTCAATGAGAGCAGCAATGATATTGTATGTAAAGTGCTGTGTAATAACTGATTCACACTGTAATTATAAAAGTGCAAATAGGGTCTTATCCGATATACAAGGTACAGAATACTATAATTCCACTCACTTGATGTATGAGTAAAAAAGCATATAGAGTTATCAGTCAGCTTCCGCACATCCACAGGGCAAACCTGTGACCACAGATATTCAGGTTAGTGGAGCTTTTCGTGGATTTATTGGCTGCTAGACATGACTCAAGATCAGTTATTATTAAGAATGATGATTTATTCATAATCCCAACGCGTTTCGAAGTTTAAGCACTTCTTCCTCAGGGGATGATATCTATATTACACTGAATAAGTGCTTTGTAATATAATGGCACTATGTAAGCAAAGCATAATAAATAAATAAAAATGTAACTATATGCTGCAATGCTGTGGTGTTGCTATCTATAGAACAAGCGAACAGATGATTGCAAGTTCAAGTCCCCTAAAGGGAATAATAAATTCAGTAAAAATTAAAAAATAAAGACGTTTTGATAAAAAAAAACAACATAAAAGTTGAAATCACCCCCCCATTAAAAATAAGAATAATAAGACTAGACGTGTATTTCCTGAAGGAAGTACAGATAGTGGTTTGAAATGGTGCCCGGGCTGCCCCTTTAAGAGAGACTTGCCTGCTGCCCCTGCAAGACTTTCAACTCAGGATCCGTTTTAAGTGTGGGTGCCTCTCAGGGGCCACTTTGGCCTCAGGGTCTGATTTTGTGGGTGGGGCCCCTTATGGTCCGATTTTGTGGGTGGGGCCCCTTATGGTCCGATTTTGTGGGTGGGGCCCCTCAGTGTCCGATTTTGTGGCCGGGGCCCCTCAGGGTCCGATTTTGTGGCCGGGGCACCTAAAGGTTCGATTTTGTGGCCGGGGCCCCTCAGGGTCCGATTTTGGGGGATGGGGTCCCTCAGGGTCCGATTTTGCGGGTGGGGCCCCTCAGGGTCCGAATTTGCTGGTGGGGCCCCTCAGGGTCCGATTTTGTGGCCGGGGCCCCTCAGGGTCCGATTTTGTGGCCGGGGCCCCTCAGGGTCCGATTTTGTGGCCGGGGCCCCTCAGGGTCTGATTTTGTGGCCGGGGTCCCTCAGGGTCCGATTTTGTGGCCGGGGTCTCTCAGGGTACGATTTTGTGGCTGGGGCCCCTCAGGGTCTGATTTTGTGGCTGGGGCCCCTCAGGGTCTGATTTTGTGGGTGGGGCCCCTCAGGGTCCAATTTGCTGGTGGGGCCCCTCAGGGTCCGATTTTGCGTGTGCGGCCCCTCAGGGTCCGATTTTGTGGCCGGGGCCCCTCAGGGTCCGATTTTGTGGCCGGGGCCCCTCAGGGTCCGATTTTGTGGCCGGGGTCCCTCAGGGTCCGATTTTGTGGCCGGAGTCTCTCAGGGTCCGATTTTGTGGCTGGGGCCCCTCAGGGTCTGATTTTGTGGCTGGGGCCCCTCAGGGTCTGATTTTGTGGGTGGGGCCCCTCAGGGTCTGATTTAGTGGTTGGGGCCCCTCAGGGTCCGATTTTGTGGCTGGGGCCCCTCAGGGTCTGATTTTGTGGGTGGGGCCCCTCAGGGTCCGAATTTGTGACCGGGGACCCTCAGGGTCCGATTTTGTGGTTGGGGCACCTCAGGGTCCGATTTTGTGGCCGGGGTCTCTCAGGGTTCGATTTTGTGGCCAGGGTCTCTCAGGGTTCGATTTTGTGGCTGGGGCCCCTCAGGGTCTGTTTTGTGGGTGGGGCCCCTCAGGGTCCAATTTGCTGGTGGGGCCCCTCAGGGTCCGATTCTGCGGATGCAGCCCCTCAGGGTCCGATTTTGTGGCCGGGGCCCCTCAGGGTCCGATTTTGTGGCCGGGGCCCCTCAGGGTCCGATTTTGTGGCCGGGGTCCCTCAGAGTCCGATTTTGTGGCCGGGGTCCCTCAGGGTCCGATTTTGTGGCCGGGGTCTCTCAGGGTCCGATTTTGTGGCTGGGGCCCCTCAGGGTCTGATTTTGTGGCTGGGGCCCCTCAGGGTCTGATTTTGTGGGTGGGGCCCCTCAGGGTCTGATTTTGTGGGTGGGGCCCCTCAGGGTCTGATTTTGTGGGTGGGGCCCCTCAGGGTCCGATTTGGAGCCTGGGGTCACTCAGCTTTCGATTTGGCGCGCCTGCCCTTTAAGACTTTCAACTCAGGATCCGTTTTAACTGTGAGTGCCTCTCAGGGGCCACTTTGGCCTCAGGGTCTGCTTTGGTGGGTGGGTCTCCTCAGGATCTGATTCCTTGGCCTGGGCTCCTCAGGGCTTGAATTGTTGGCCGGCATCCCTCAGGCTCCTATTTTGTGGGTGTGGCCCCTCAGGGTCAGATTTTGTGGGTGTGGCCCCTCAGGGTCAGATTTTGTGGGTGGGGCCCCTCAGGGTCCGTTTTTGTGGGTTGGGCCCCTCAGGGTCCGATTTTGTGGGTTGGGCCCCTCAGGGTCCGATTTTGTGGCCGGGGCCCCTCAGGGTCCGATTTTGTGGTTGGGACCTCTCAGGGTCCGATTTTGTGGTTGGGGCCCCTCAGGGTCCGATTTTGTGGCCGGGGCGCCTCAGGGTCCGATTTTGTGGTTGGGCCCCTCAGGGTCCGATTTTGTGGGTGGGGCCACTCAGGGTCCGATTTGGCGGGCGGGTCCCCTCAGGGTCCGATTTGGCGGGCGGGTCCCCTCAGGGTCCGATTTGGCAGGTGGCGCACCCCAGGGTCAAATTTGCCAGGCGGGGCACCCCAGGGTCCGATTTGGTGGGCGAGGCCCCTCAGGGTCCAATTTGGTGGGCGAGGCCCCTCAGGGTCCAATTTGGTGGGCGAGGCCCCTCAGGGTCCAATTTGTTGGGCGGGGCCCCTCAGGGTCCAATTTGGTGGGCGAGGCCCCTCAGGGTCCAATTTGGTGGGCGAGGCCCCTCAGGGTCCAATTTGGTGGGCGAGGCCCCTCAGGGTCCAATTTGGTGGGCGGGGCCCCTCGGTCCAATTTTCTGGCCGGGGCCCCTCAGGGTCCGATTTTGTGGGTTGGGCCCCTCAGGGTCCGATTTTCTGTCAGGGGCCCCTCAGGGCCTGATTTTGTGTCTGGGGACCCTCAGTGTCCGATTTTCTGGCCGGGGCCCCTCAGGGCCTGATTTTGTGTCCGGGGCCCCTCAGGGTCTGATTTTGTGTTTGGGCCCCTCAGGGTCCGATTTTGTGGCCGGGGCCCCTCAGGGTCCGATTTTGTGGCCGAGGCCCCTCAGGGTCTGATTTTGTGGCAAGGGTCAATCAGCCTCCGATCTGGAGGCCAGGGTCGATCAGCCTCCGATTTGGAGGCCGGGGTGGCTCAGCCTCCAATTTGGAGGCCGGGGTCGATCAGCCTCCGATTTGGAGGCCGGGGTCGATCAGCCTCCGATTTGGAGGCCGGGGTGGCTCAGCCTCCGATATGGAGCCTGGGGATATTCAGCTTTCGATTTGGCATGTCGGCCCTTTAAGACTCATTTCGGTGCGCCGGCCCTTTAACAATCACTTTGGTGCGTCGGCCCTTTAAGAGCTAGTTTGGCTCACTGGGCTTCTTCTAAATCAACTTTGGCGGACATTCTCTCTCAGGGGCATGTGTCATGTGATGAAGCTAGATTTGCATTTGTGCTGTGGGTTTCGCTTTAAGAGCTGATATTATGTGGTAGAAGCTCTGTCCTGGGGGCGTCATGTGACGTTCGTAGGCGTTGGCATAGTAACTGGGTGTGCCTGCGCATATCAGTGAGCTTTACTGCCATTTCAATCGCCTCAGGGCACGTTTTAAGTTTCCCATTGAAAAGCATTGAGACAGTGCATTAAAATGACGGGAAAAAATTTTTTCAAACGCAAATTGCACAGAAACTACAAATACGATCGACACGAAAAATACTTAGCACACCTCTCATGGACGCTGGCTTCGAAACGACACCTCAACGGAGTCTGTGCGTGTAGCGGTTCGGGCCGCATTAATTGCGGAAATCAACTGAATAACTTGTGATTGGCGCATTATAATTGTAATACTAGATGTGTATTTCCTGAAGGAAGTACAGATAGTGGTTTGAAATGGTGCCCGGGCTGCCCCTTTAAGAGAGACTTGCCTGCTGCCCCTGCAAGACTTTCAACTCAGGATCCGTTTTAACTGTGGGTGCCTCTCAGGGGCCACTTTGGCCTCAGGGTCCGATTTTGTGGGTGGGGCCCCTCAGGGCCCGATTTTGTGGGTGGGTCCCCTCAGGGTCCGATTTTGTGGCCGGGGCACCTCAGGGTCCGATTTGGTGGGTGGGGTCCCTCAGGGTCCGATTTGGTGGGCGGGGCCCCTCAGGGTCTGATTTGGTGGGCATGATCTCTCAGAGTCTGATTTGGTGGGCGGGGCCCCTCAGGGTCCGATTTGGTGGGCGGGGCCCCTCAGGGTCCGATTTGGTGGGCGGGGCCCCTCAGGGTCCGATTTGGTGGGCGGGGGGCACACTTTGGCGCACATTCTCTCTCAGAGGCATGCGTCATGTGATGAAGCTAGATTTGCATTTGTGCTGTGGGTTTCGCTTTAAGAGCTGATATTATGTGGCAGAAGCTCTGTCCTGGGGGCGTCATGTGACGTTCGTAGACGTTGGCATAGTAACTGGGTGTGCCTGCGCATATCAATGAGCTTTACTGCCATTTCAATCGCCTCAGGGCACGTTTTAAGCTTCCCATTCAAATGCATTGAGACAGTGCATTCCAATGACGGGAAAAAAAAATTTCAAACGCAAATTGCGCAAGAACTACAAATCCGATCGACACGAAAAATACTTAGCACACATCTCGTGGATGCTGGCTTCGAAACTACACCTCAACGGAGTCTGTGTGTGTAGCGTTTCGGGCCGTATTAATTGCGGAAATTAACTGAATAGTAATAATAGTACTAGATGTGTGTTTCCTGAAGGAAGTACAGATAGTGGTTTGAAATGGTGCCCGGGCTGCCCCTTTAAGAGAGACTTGCCTGCTGCCCCTGCAAGACTTTCAACTCAGGATACGATTTAACTGTGGGTGCCTCTCAGGGGCCACTTTGGCCTCAGGGTCTGATTTTGTGGGTGGGGCCCCTCAGGGCCTGATTTTGTGGGTGGGGCCCCTCAGGGCCTGATTTTGTGGGTGGGGCCCCTCAGGGTCCGATTTTGTGGCCGGGGCCACTCAGGGTCCGATTTGGTGGCCGGGGCCCCTCAGGGTCCGATTTGGTGGCCGGGGCCCCTCAGGGTCTGATTTGGTGGGTGGGGCCCCTCAAGGTCCGATTTTGTGGCTGGGGCCCCTCAGGGTCCGATTTTGCGGCCGGGGCCACTCAGGATCCGATTTTTGTGGCCGAAACCCCTCAGGGTCCAATTTTGTGGGTGGGGCCCCTCAGGGTCCGATTTTGTGGCCGGGGCCCGTCAGGGTCCGATTTTGTGGGTGGGGCCCCTCTGGGTCCAATTTGGTGGGCGGGACCACTCTGGGTCCAATTTGGTGGGCGGGGCCTCTCAGGGTCTGATTTTGTGGTTGGGTCCCCTCAGGGTCTGATTTTGTGGTTGGGGCCCCTCAGGGTCCGATTTTGTGGCCGGGGCCTATCAGGGTCCAATTTTGTGACTGGGGCCCATCAGGGTCCGATTTTGTGGCCGTGGCCCCTCAGGGTCTGATTTTGTGGCAGGGGCCCCTCTGGGTCTGATTTTGTGGGCGGAGCCCCACTGGGTCCAATTTGGTGGGCGGGACCACTTTGGGTCCAATTTGGTGGGCGGGACCACTCTGGGTCCAATTTGGTGGGCGGGGCCTCTCAGGGTCCGATTTGGTGGGCGGGGCCCCACAGGGTCCGATTTGGTGGGCGGGGCCCCTCAGGGTCCGATTTGGTGGGCAGGGCCTCTCTGGGTCTGATTTGGTGGGTGGGGCCACTCTGGGTAAGATTTGGAGGCTGGGGTCGCTCAGCCTCCAATTTGGAGGCCGGGGTCGTTGAGCTTCCGATTTGGAGGCTGAGGTCAAAGAGCCTCCGATTTGGAGGCAGGGGTCGATGAGCTTCCGATTTGGAGGCCGGGGTCGATGAGCCTCCGATTTGGAGGCCGGGGTGGCTCAGCCTCCGATTTGGAGGCCGGGGTGGCTCAGCCTCTGATTTGGAGGCCGGGGTGGCTCAGCCTCCGATTTGGAGGCCTGGGTGGCTCAGCCTCCGATTTGGAGGCCGGGGTGGATCAGCCTCCGTTTGGAGGCCGGGGTGGCTCAGCCTCCGATTTGGAGGCCGGGGTGGATCAGCCTCCGATTTGGAGGCTGGGATGGCTCAGCCTCCGATTTGGAGGCCGGGGTCGCTCAGCCTCCGATTTGGAGGCCGGGGTGGCTCAGCCTCCGATTTGGAGGCCGGGGTGGCTCAGCCTCCGATTTGGAGGCCGGGGTCGCTTAGCCTCCGATTTGGAGGCCGGGGTCGCATTTGGAGGCCGGGGTGGATCAGCCTCCGATTTGGAGACCGGGGTGGATCAGCCTCCGATTTGGAGGCCGGGGTGGATCAGCCTCCGATTTGGAGACCGGGGTGGATCAGCCTCCGATTTGGAGGCCGGGGTGGATCAGCCTCCGATTTGGAGGCCAGGGTGGATCAGCCTCCGATTTGGAGGTCGGGGTGGCTCAGCCTCCGATTTGGAGCCTGGGGTCACTCAGCTTTCGATTTGGCGCGCCGGCCCTTTAAGACTCAATTCAGTGAGCTGGCCCTTTAAGAATCACTTTGGCGCGTCGGCCCTTTAAGAGCCAGTTTGGCTCACTGGACTTCTAAATCCACTTTGGCGCACATTCTCTCTCAGAGGCATGCGTCATGTGATGAAGCTAGATTTGCATTTATGCTGTTGGTTTCGCTTTAAGAGCTGAAATTATCTGCCAGAAACACTGTCCTAGAGAGGTCATGTGAAGTTCGTAGGCGTTGGCATAGTAACTGGGTGAGCCTGTGCATATCAATGAGCTTAACTGCCACCTCACGACTGTCCCATGTTTTCCCTATGGCAACATTTTCGCATTGAAATGCATTGAGGAAAATGTTTTTTCAAACGCAAATTGCGCAAAAACTCCAAATCCAATTTACATGAAAAATACTTAGCACACCACTCGTGGACGCTGGCTTCGAAACGACACCTCAACGGAGTCTGTGCTTGTAGCGGTTCGGGCCGCATTAATTGCGGAAATCAACTGAATAGTAATAATAATACTAGATGTGTATTTCCTGAAGGAAGTACAGATAGTGGTTTGAAATCGTACCTGGCTGCCCCTTTAAGAGAGACTTGCCTGCTGCCCCTGCAAGACTTTCAACTCAGGATCCGTTTTAACTGTGAGTGCCTCTCAGGGGCCACTTTGGCCTCAGGGTCTGATTTGGTGGATGGGGCTCCTCAGGATCTGATTCCTTGGCCTGGGCTCCTCAGGGCTTGAATTGTTGGCCGGGATCCCTCAGGCTCCTATTTTGTGGGTGTGGCCCCTCAGGGTCCGATTTTGTGGGTGGGGCCCCTCAGGGTCCGATTTTGTGAGTGGGGCCCCTCAGGGTCCGATTTTGTGAGTGGGGCCCCTCAGGGTCTGATTTTGTGAGTGGGGCCCCTCAGGGTCCGATTTTGTGGTTGGGGCCCCTCAGGGTCCGTTTTTGTGGGTTGGGCCCCTCAGGGTCCGATTTTGTGGTTGGGCCCCTCAGGGTCCGATTTTGTGGCCGGGGCCCCACAGGGTCCGATTTTGTGTCCGGGGCCCCTCAGGGTCCGATTTTGTGGTTGGGGCCCCTCAGGGTCCGATTTTGTGGTTGGGGCCCCTCAGGGTCCGATTTTGTGGTTGGGGCCCCTCAGAGTCCGATTTTGTGGCAGGCGCGCCTCAGGGTCAGATTTTGTGGTTGGGGCCCCTCAGGGTCCAATTTTGTGGGTGGGGCCCCTCAGGGTCCGATTTAGTGGGTGGGGCCACTCTGGGTCCGATTTGGTGGGCGGGGCTACTCAGGGTTCTATATGGTGGGCGGGGCCCCTCAGGGTCCGATTTGGTGGGCAGGGCCCCTCAGGGTCCGAATTGGCGGGCGGGTCCCTTCAGGGTCCGATTTGATGGGCGTGGCCCCTCAGGGTCCGATTTGGTGGGCGGGGCCCCTCAGGGTCCAATTTCGTGGGTGGGGCCCCTCAGGGTCCAATTTGGTGGGCAGGGCCCCTCAGGGTCCGATTTTCAGGCCGGGGCCCCTCAGTGTCCGATTTTGTGGGTTGGGCCCCTCAGGGTCAGATTTTGTGGGTTTGGCCCCTCAGGGTCCGATTTTCTGGCCGGTGCCCCTCAGGGTCCGTTTTTGTGTCCGGCGCCCCTCAGGGTCCAATTTTGTGGTTGGGGCCCCTCAGGGTCCGATTTTGTTGCCGGGCCCCCTCAGGGTCCATTTTTGTGGCTGGGACCCATCAGGTTCCGATTTTGTGGCCGAGGCCCCTCAGGGTCCGATTTTGTTGGGGCCCCTCAGGGTCTGATTTTGTGGCAGGGGTCAATCAGCCTCCGATCTGGAGGCCGGGGTGGCTCAGCCTCCGATTTGGAGGCCGGGGTGGCTCAGCCTCCGATTTGGAGGCCGGGGTGGCTCAGCCTCCGATTTGGAGGCCGGGATCGATCAGCCTCCGATTTGGAGGCCGGGGTCGATCAGCCTCCGATTTGGAGGCCGGGGTGGATCAGCCTCCGATTTGGAGGCCGGGGTGGATCAGCCTCCGATTTGGAGGCCGGGGTGGCTCAGCGTCCGATTTGGAGGCCGGGGTGGCTCAGCCTCCGATTTGGAGGCCGGGGTGGCTCAGCCTCCGATTTGGAAGCCGGGGTGGCTCAGTCTCCGATTTGGTGTGTCGGCCCTTTAAGACTCATTTGGGTGCGCTGGCCCTTTAACAATCACTTTGGCGCGTTGGCCCTTTAAGAGCTAGTTTGGCTCACTGGGCTTCTTTTAAATCCACTTTGGCGCACACATTCTCTCTCAGGGGCATGTGTCATGTGATGAAGCTAGATTTGCATTTGTGCTGTGGGTTTCACTTTAAGAGCTGATATTATGTGGCAGAATCTCTGTTCTGGAGATGTCATGTGACGTTCGTAGGTGTTGGCATAGTAACTGGGTCTGCCTGCGCATATCAATGAGCTCAACTGTCATTTCAATCGCCTCAGGGCACGTTTTGCCATTTCCTATTGAAAAGCATTGGAGACAGTTCATTCCAATGACGGGAAAAAAAAATTTCAAACGCAAATTGCGCAAAAACTACAAATCCGATCGACACGAAAAATACTTAGCACACCTCTCGTGGACGCTGGCTTCGAAACGACACCTCAACGGAGTCTGTGCGTGTAGCGGTTCGGGCCGCATTAATTGCGGAAATCAACTTAATAATAAGAAGAAGAATAAGTTAGCAGCGTTCGGATTACAATATAGTGGTTTTTTCAAACCACTATAACTAGATGTGTATTTCCTGAAGGAAGTACAGATAGTGGTTTGAAATGGTGCCCGAGCTGCCCCTTTAAGAGAGACTTGCCTGCTGCCCCTGCAAGACTTTCAACTCAGGATACGAATTAACTGTGGGTGCCTCTCAGGGGTCACTTTGGCTTCAGGGTCTGATCTTGTGGGTGGGGCCCCTCAGGGCCTGATTTTGTGGGTGGGGCCCCTCAGGGTCCGATTTTGTGGCCGGGGCCACTCAGGGTCCGATTTGGTGTCCGGGGCCCCTCAGGGTCTGATTTGTTGGTTGGGCCCCTCAAAGTCCGATTTTGTGGCTGGGGCCCCTCAGGGTCTGATTTTGTGGCCGGGCCACTCAGAATCCGATTTTTGTGGCCGGAACCCCTCAGGGTCCAATTTTGTGGGTGGGGCCCATCAGGGTCCGATTTTGTGGCCGGGGCCTGTCAGGGTCCGATTTTGTGGGTGGGGCCTCTCATGGTCTGATTTGGTGGGCGGGGCCCCTCAGGGTCCAATTTGGTGGGCAGGGCCCCTCAGGGTCCGATTTTGTGGATTGGGCCCCTCAGGGTCCGATTTTGTGGCCGGGGCCCCTCAGGGTCCGATTTTGTGGCCGGGGCCCCTCAGGGTCCGATTTTGTGTCAGGGGCCCCTCAGGGTCCGATTTTGTGGTTGGGTCCCCTCGGTCCGATTTTGTGGCCGCGGCCCCTCAGGATCTGATTTTGTGGCCGCGGCCCCTCAGGGTCCGATTTTGTGGCAGGGGCCCCTCTGGGTCTGATTTTGTGGGTGGGGCCCCTCTGAGTCCAATTTGGTGGGCGGGACCACTCTGGGTCCAATTTGGTGGGCGGGACCTCTCAGGGTCCGATTTTGTGGTTGGGTCCCCTCAGGGTCCGATTTTGTGGTTGGGGCCCCTCAGGGTCCGATTTTGTGTCCGGGGCCTATCAGGGTCCAATTTTGTGGCCGCGGCCCCTCAGGGTCTGATTTTGTGGCAGGGGCCCCTCTGGGTCTGATTTTGTGGGCGGAGCCCCTATGAGTCCAATTTAGTGGGCGGGACCACTCTGGGTCCAATTTAGTGGGCGGAACCACTCTGGGTCCAATTTGGTGGGCGGGGCCTCAGGGTCCGATTTGGTGAGCGGGCCCCCACAGGGTCCGATTTGGTGGGTGGGGCCACTCTGGGTAAGATTTGGAGGCTGGGGTCGCTCAGCCTCCAATTTGGAGGCCGGGGTCGTTGAGCTTCCGATTTGGAGGCCGAGGTCAAAGAGCCTCCGATTTGGAGGCCGAGGTCAAAGAGCCTCCGATTTGGAGGCCGGGGTCGATGAGCTTCCGATTTGGAGGCCGGGGTGGCTCAGCCTCCGATTTGGAGGCCGGGGTGGCTCAGCCTCCGATTTGGAGGCCGGGGTGGCTCAGCCTCCGATTTGGAGGCCGGGGTGGCTCAGCCTCCGATTTGGAGGCCGGGGTCGATCAGCCTCCGATTTGGAGGCAAGGGTCGATCAGCCTCCAATTTGGTGTGTCGGCCCTTTAAGACTCATTTGGGTGCGCTGGCCCTTTAACAATCACTTTGGCGCGTTGGCCCTTTAAGAGCTAGTTTGGCTGACTGGGCTTCTTTTAAATCCACTTTGGCGCACACATTCTCTCTCAGGGGCATGTGTCATGTGATGAATAGTGTTGAGCATTCCAATGACGGGAAAAAAAATTTTCAAACGCAAATTGCGCAAAAACTACAAATCCGATCGACACGAAAAATACTTAGCACACCTCTCGTGGACGCTGGCTTCGAAACGACACCTCAACGGAGTCTGTGCGTGTAGCGGTTCGGGCCGCATTAATTGCGGAAATCAACTTAATAATAAGAAGAAGAAGAATAAGTTAGCAGCGTTCGGATTACAATATAGTGGTTTTTTCAAACCACTATAATAAGTTAGCAGCGTTCGGATTACAATATAGTGGTTTTTTCAAACCACTATAACTAGATGTGTATTTCCTGAAGGAAGTACAGATAGTGGTTTGAAATCGTACCCGGGCTGCCCCTTTAAGAGAGACTTGCCTGCTGCCCCTGCAAGACTTTAAACTCAGGATCCGTTTTAACTGAATGTGCCTCTCAGGGGCCACTTTGGCCTCAGGGTCTGATTTGGTGGGTGGGGCCCCTCAGGATCTGATTCCTTGGCCTGGACTCCTCAGGGCTTGAATTGTTGGCCGGGATCCCTCAGGCTCCTATTTTGTGGGAGTGGCCCCTCAGGGTCTGATTTTGTGGGTGTGGCCCCTCAGGGTCCGATTTTGTGGGTGTGGCCCCTCAGGGTCTGATTTTGTGGGTGTGGCCCCTCTGGGTCCGATTTTGTGGGTGGGCCCCTCTGTGTCCCATTTTGTGAGTGGGGCCCCTCAGGGTCCGATTTTGTGGCCGGGGCCCCTCAGGGTCCGATTTTGTGGCTGGATCCCCTCAGGGTCTGATTTTGTGGGTGGGGCTCCTCAGGGTCCGATTTGGTGGCCGGGGCCCCTCTGGGTCCAATTTTGTGGGTGGGGCCCTGAAGGGCCCGATTTTGTGGCCGGGGCTCCTCAGGGTCCGATTTTGTAGTTGGGGCCCCTCAGGTTCCGATTTTGTGGGTGGGGCCACTCTGGGTCTGATTTGGTGGGCGGGGCCCCTCAGGGTCTGATTTTCTGGCCGGGGCCCCTCAGGGTCCGATTTTGTTGGTTGGGCCCCTCAGGGTCCGATTTTGTGGTTGGGGCCCCTCAGGGTCCGATTTTGTGACTGGGGCCCATCAGGGTCCGATTTTGTGGCCGAGGCCCCTCAGGGTCTGATTTTGTTGGGGCCCGTCAGGGTCTGATTTTGTGGCTGGGGACCCTCAGGGCCGAATTTTGTGGGTGGGGCCCCATAGGGTCTGATTTTGTGGGCGGAGCCCCTCTTTGTCAAATTTGGTGGGCGGGGCCACTCGGGGGCCGATTTGGTGGGCGGGGCCCCTCAGGGTCTGATTTGGTGGGCGGGGCTACTCTGGGTCCAATTTGCTGTGCGGGGCCACTCTGGGTGTGATTTGGTGAGCGGAGCCCCTCTGGGTCCGATTTCTTGAGCGGGGCCACGCTGGGTCCGATTTGGAGGCCAGGGTCGATTAGCCTCCAATTTGGAGGTCGGGGTGGCTAAGCCTCCGATTTGGAGAATAGGGTAATTCAGTTTTCGATTTGGTGCGCTGGTCCTTTAAGAATCACTTTGGCGCGTCAGCCGTTTTAGAGACAGGGTGGCTCACTGGACTTCTAAATCCACTTTGGCGCACATTCTCTCTCAGGGGCATGCTTCATGTGATGAGGCTAGATTTGCATTTGTGCTGTGGGTTTCGCTTTAACAGCTGATATTATGTGCCAAAAGCTCTGTCCTGGGGGCGTCATGTGACGTTCGTAGGCGTTGGCATAGTAAATGGGTGGGCCTGCGCATATCAATGAGCTTTACTGCTATTTGAATTGCCTCATGGCACATTTTAAGTTGCCCATTGAAAAGCATTGAGACACGCATTCCAATGACGGGAAAAAAAATGTTCAAGCGCAAATTGCGCAAAAACTACAAATCCGATCGACACAAAAAATACTTAGCACACATCTCATGGACGCTGGCTTCGAAACAACACCTCAACGGAGTCTGTGCGTGTAGCGGTTCGGGCTGCATTAATTGCGGAAATCAACTGAATAAAAAGAAAAAGTTAGCAGCGCTCGGATTACAACATTAATACTAGATGTGTATTTCCTGAAGGAAGTACAGATAGTGGTTTGAAATGGTGCCCGGGCTGCCCCTTTAAGAGAGACTTGCCTGCTGCCCCTGCAAGACTTTCAACTGAGGATACGATTTAACTGTGGGTGCCTATCAGGGGCCACTTTGGCCTCATGGTCTGATTTTGTGGGTGGGGCCCCTCAGGGCCTGATTTTGTGGGTGGGGCCCCTCAGGGTCCGATTTTTTTGGGTGGGGCCTCTCAGGGTCCAATTTTGTGGCCGGGGCCACTCAGGGTCGATTTGGTGGCCAGGGCCCCTCAGGGTCCGATTTGGTGGCCGGGGCCCCTCAGGGTCTGATTTGGTGGGTGGGGCCCCTCAAGGTCCGATTTTGTGGCTGGGGCCCCTCAGGGTCCGATTTTGTGGCCGGGGCCAATCAGGATCCGATTTTTGTGGCCGGAACCCCTCAGGGTCCAATTTTGCAGGTGGGGCCCCTCAGGGTCCGATTTTGTGGCCGGGGCCCGTCAGGGTCCGATTTTGTGGGTGGGACCTCTCAGGGTCCGATTTGGTGGGCGGGGCCCCTCAGGGTCCAATTTGGTGGGCAGGTCCCCTCAGGGTCCGATTTTGTGGGTTGGGCCCCTCAGGGTCCGATTTTGTGGCCGGGGCCCCTCAGGGTCCGATTTTGTGTCAGGGGCCCCTCAGGGTCCGATTTTGTGGTTGGGTCCCCTCAGGGTCCGATTTTGTGGTTGGGGCCCCTCAGGGTCCGATTTTGTGGCCGCGGCCCCTCAGGGTCTGATTTTGTGGCCACAGCCCCTAAGGGTCCGATTTTGTGGCAGGGGCACCTCTGGGTCCGATTTTGTGGGTGGGGCCCCTCTGGGTCCAATTTGGTGGGCGGGACCACTCTGTGTCCAATTTGGTGGGCGGGGCCTCTCGGGGTCCGATTTTGTGGCCGGGGCCTATCAGGGTCCAATTTTGTGACTGGGGCCCATCAGGGTCCGATTTTGTGGCCGCGGCCCCTCAGGGTCTGATTTTGTGGCAGGGGCCCCTCTGGGTCTGATTTTGTGGGTGGAGCCCCTCTGGGTCCAATTTGGTGGGCGGGACCACTCTGGGTCCAATTTGGTGGGCGGGACCACTCTGGGTCCGATTTGGTGGGCGGGGCCCCACAGGGTCCAATTTGGTGGGCGGGGCCACTCTGGGTAAGATTTGGAGGCTGGGGTCGCTCAGCCTCCAATTTGGAGGCCGTGGTCGTTGAGTTTCCGATTTGGAGGCCGAGGTCAAAAAGCCTCTGATTTGGAGGCCGGGGTCGATGAGACACCGCTTTGGAGGCCGGGGTGGCTCAGCCTCCGATTTGGAGGCCGGGGTGGCTCAGCCTCCGATTTGGAGGCCGGGGTGGCTCAGCCTCCGATTTGGAGGCCGGGGTGGCTCAGCCTCCGATTTGGAGGCCGGGGTGGCTCAGCCTCCTATTTGGAGGCCGGGGTGGCTCAGCCTCCGATTTGGAGGCCGGGGTGGCTCAGCCTCCGATTTGAAGGCCTGGGTCGATCAGCCTCCGATTTGGAGGCCGGGGTGGCTCAGCCTCCTATTTGGAGGCCAGGGTGGCTCAGCCTCCTATTTGGAGGCCGGGGTGGCTCAGCCTCCGATTTGAAGGCCTGGGTCGATCAGCCTCCGATTTGGAGGCCGGGGTGGATCAGCCTCCGATTTGGAGGCCGGGGTGGATCAGCCTCCGATTTGGAGGCCGGGGTGGATCAGCCTCCGATTTGGAGGCCGGGGTGGCTCAGCCTCCGATTTGGAGGCCGGGGTGGCTCAGCCTCCGATTTGGAGGCCGGGGTGGCTCAGCCTCCGATTTGGAGGCTGGGGTGGCTCAGCCTCCGATTTGGAGGCCGGGGTGGATCAGCCTCTGATTTGGAGGCCGGGGTCGATCAGCCTCCGATTTGGAGGCCGGGGTGGCTCAGCCTCCGATTTGGAGGCCGGGGTGGATCAGCCTCCGATTTGGAGGCCGGGGTGGCTCAGCCTCCGATTTGGAGGCCGGGGTCGATCAGCCTCCGATTTGGAGGCCGGGGTGGATCAGCCTCCGATTTGGAGGCCGGGGTGGATCAGCCTCCGATTTGGAGGCCGGGGTGGCTCAGCCTCCGATTTGGAGGCCGGGGTGGATCAGCCTCCGGTTTGGAGGCCGGGGTGGATCAGCCTCCGATTTGGAGGCCGGGGTGGCTCAGCCTCCGATTTGGAGGCCGGGGTCGATCAGCCACCGATTTGGAGGCCAGGGTCCATCAGCCTCCGATTTGGAGGCCGGGGTGGCTCAGCCTCCTATTTGGAGGCTGGGGTGGCTCAGCCTCTGATTTGGAGGCCTGGGTCGATCAGCCTCCGATTTGGAGGCCGGGGTGGATCAGGCTCCGATTTGGAGGCCGGGGTGGATCAGGCTCCGATTTGGAGGCCGGGGTGGATCAGCCTCCCATTTGGAGGCCAGGGTGGCTCATTGTCCGATTTGGAGGCCGGGGTGGCTCAGCCTCCGATTTGGAGGCCGGGGTGGCTCAGTCTCCGATTTGGTGTGTCGGCCCTTTAAGACTCATTTGGGTGCGCTGGCCCTTTAACAATCACTTAGGCGCGTTGGCCCTTTAAGAGCTAGTTTGGCTGACTGGGCTTCTTTTAAATCCACTTTGGCGCACACATTCTCTCTCAGGGGCATGTGTCATGTGATGAATAGTGTTGAGCATTCCGATACCGCAAGTATCGAGTATCGGCCGATACTTGCTGTATCGGAATTCCGATACCGACTTCCGATATTTTTTCAATATCGGAATTCGGCATCGGAATCGGAAGTTCAGTTGGTTGACGGCCTGACGTCATCATGATGCGCGGTGTGTGCGCATCATGATGCGCCGTCATTTCGGGCCTTCCGGGGGTCTCTGCCGGCCTGCCGGGGGGCTGTGCCGGCCTGCCGGGGGGCTGTGTGGACTGCCCGGGGTCTGTACCGGCCTGCCGGGGGGCTGTGCCGGCCTGCCGGTGGTCTGTGCACCCTGTGGGGGTCTGTACCGGCCTGCCGGGGGGCTGTGCCGGCCTGCCGGGGGGCTGTGCTGATGTCCGGGGGTCTGTGCAAGCATCGTCCGATGGGACTACAAGTCCCATCGGGCGATGCCTGCTACCATGACAGTGATTGACACATTAGCCAATGATGGGACAGTAGTAGTCCCATCATCCGGCTAATGTGTTAAATGTTAAAAAAAAAAAAAATACTACATACATACTACATGCATGCTACATACATACTACATGCTACATACATACTACATGCATGCTACATACATACTACATATATACTACATACATACTACATACATACTGCATGCTACATACATACTACATACATACTACATGCATGCTACATACATACTACATATATACTACATACATACTACATACATGCTACATACATACTGCATGCTACATACATACTACATACATACTACATGCATGCTACATACATACTACATATATACTACATACATACTACATACATGCTACATACATACTGCATGCTACATACATACTACATGCATGCTACATACATACTACATATATACTACATGCATGCTACATACATACTACATGCTACATACATACTACATATATACTACATACATACTACATACATGCTACATACATACTACATACATACTACATGCATGCTACATACATACTACATGCATGCTACATACATACTACATGCATGCTACATACATACTACATGCATGCTACATACATACTACATGCATGCTACATACTACATGCATGCTACATGCATGCTACATACATACTACATGCTACATACATACCACATATATACTACATACATACAATACATTCATACAATACATACATAGACATACAGTACATATAACATAGAGTAACATACTTACCAATACTTGTCACATTGTTCCCCGAAGCCATTGTCTTTTCCGGGATAAATATTAACATAACAAACCACAAAAATACTCACCCACGATCCGAAGCAGTCCACGAGTGTGTCCCACGACGATCTTGGGTAGAGAACTGCAGCATCAGATGATGCTGCCGTTCTCTACGGGCTGCAGGAATCCAATGACGGAAGGTAGGTATCCTTCCGCACTGTATTCCTCCGCCACTTAAAAAAAAAAAGTCCCTAGTCTCACTTTATGCCATTGCTGTGTGGGAAATTCCCACACAGCAATGGCATAAAGTGAGACTAGGGACTTTTTTTTTTAAGTGGCGGAGGAATACAGTGCGGAAGGATACCTACCTTCCGTCATTGGATTCCTGCAGCCCGTAGAGAACGGCAGCATCATCTGATGCTGCAGTTCTCTACCCAAGATCGTCGTGGGACACACTCGTGGACTGCTTCGGATCGTGGGTGAGTATTTTTGTGGTTTGTTATGTTAATATTTATCCCGGAAAAGACAATGGCTTCGGGGAACAATGTGACAAGTATTGGTAAGTATGTTACTCTATGTTATATGTACTGTATGTCTATGTATGTATTGTATGAATGTATTGTATGTATGTAGTATATATGTGGTATGTATGTAGCATGTAGTATGTATGTAGCATGCATGTAGTATGTATGTAGCATGCATGTAGTATATATGTAGTATGTATGTAGCATGTAGTATGTAGCATGCATGTAGTATATATGTAGTATGTATGTAGCATGTAGTATGTATGTAGCATGCATGTAGTATATATGTAGTATGTATGTAGCATGTAGTATGTATGTAGCATGCATGTAGTATATATGTAGTATGTATGTAGTATGTATGTAGCATGCATGTAGCATGCAGTATGTATGTAGCATGCATGTAGTATATATGTAGTATGTAGTATGTATGTAGCATGCATGTAGTATATATGTGTTATGTATGTAGCATGTAGCATGCATGTAGCATGCATGTAGTATGTATGTAGTATATATGTGGTATGTATGTAGCATGCAGTATGTATGTAGCATGCATGTAGTATATATGTAGTATGTATGTTGCATGTAGTATTTATGTAGTATGAATGTAGCATGTATGTAGTATGTAGTATGAATGTAGCATGTATGTAGTATGCATGTTGTATGTATGTAGCATGTAATTTTTTTTTTTTTTTTTTTACATTTAACACATTAGCCGGATGATGGGACTACTACTGTCCCATCATTGGCTAATGTGTCAATCACTGTCATGGTAGCAGGCATCGCCCGATGGGACTTGTAGTCCCATCGGACGATGCCTGCACAGACCCCCGGAGCCTGCACAGACCACCGGCAGGCCGGCACAGCCCCCCGGCAGGCCGGCACAGCCCCCCGGAGCCTGCACAGCCCCCCGGCAGGCCGGCACAGCCCCCCCGGCAGGCCGGCACAGCCCCCCGGCAGGCCGGCACAGCCCCCCGGAGCCTGCACAGACCACCGGCAGGCCGGCACAGACCACCGGAGCCTGCACAGACCCCCTGGCAGGCCGGCACAGCCCCCCGAAAGGCCCGTACAGACCCCAGAGAGGCTGTACAAGGGCAGGAAAGGGTTTTTCTTATTCCGATACCGGAAGTCCCATAGACTTGAATGGGACTTCCGGTATCGGAATCGGCGATACCGATACTTTTTTTAAAGATCGGCCGATACCATCCGATACGATACTTTGAAGTATCGGACGGTATCGCTCAACTCTAGTGATGAAGCTAGATTTGCATTTGTGCTGTGGGTTTCGCTTTAAGAGCTGATATTATGTGGCAGAGGCTCTGTGCTGGGGTTCAAGTGAAGTTCGTAGGCGTTGGCATAGTAACTGGGTGTGCCTGCGCATATCAATGAGCTCAACTGTCATTTCAATCGCCTCAGGGCACGTTTTGCCATTTCCTATTGAAAAGCATTGGAGACAGTGCATTCCAATGATGGGAAAAAAAACTTTTCAAACGCAAATTGAGCAAAAACTACAAATCTGATCGACACGAAAAATACTTAGCACACCTCTCATGGACGCTGGCTTCGAAACGACACCTCAACGGAGTCTGTGCGTGTAGCGGTTCGGGCCGCATTAATTGCGGAAATCAACTTAATAATAATAATAATAAGAAGAAGAATAAGATAGCAGCGTTCGGATTACAATATAGTGGTTTTTTCAAACCACTATAACTAGATGTGTATTTCCTGAAGGAAGTACAGATAGTGGTTTGAAATGGTGCCCGGGCTGCCCCTTTAAGAGAGACTTGCCTGCTGCCCCTGCAAGACTTTCAAGTCAGGATACGATTTAACTGTGGGTGCCTCTCAGGGGCCACTTTGGCCTCAGGGTCTGATTTTGTGGGTGGGGCCCCTCAGGGCCCGATTTTGTGGGTGGGGCCCCTCAGGGTCCGATTTTGTGGGTGGGGCCCCTCAGGGTCCGATTTTGTGGCCGGGGCCACTCAGGGTCCGATTTTGTGGCCGGGGCCACTCAGGGTCCGATTTGGTGGCCGGGGCCCCTCAGGGTCCGATTTGGTGGCCGGGGACCCTCAGGGTCTGATTTGGTGGGTGGGGCCCCTCAAGGTCCGATTTTGTGGCTGGGGCCCCTCAGGGTCCGATTTTGTGGCCGGGGCCACTCAGGATCCGACTTTTGTGGCCGGAACTCCTCAGGGTCCAATTTTGTGGGTGGGGCCCCTCAGGGTCCGATTTTGTGGCTGGGGCCCCTCAGGGTCTGATTTGGTGGGCGGGGCCCCTCAGGGTCCAATTTGGTGGGCAGGGCCCCTCAGGGTCCAATTTGGTGGGTTGGACCCCTCAGGGTCCGATTTTGTGGCCGGGGCCCCTCAGGGTCCGATTTAGTGTCAGGGGCCCCTCAGGGTCCGATTTTGTGGTTGGGTCCCCTCAGGGTCCGATTTTGTGGTTGGGGCCCCTCAGGGTCCGATTTTGTGGCCGCGGCCCCTCAGGGCCTGATTTTGTGGCCGCGGCCCCTCAGGGTCTGATTTTGTGGGCGGAGCCCCACTGGGTCCAATTTGGTGGGCGGGACCACTCTGGGTCCAATTTGGTGGGCGGGACCACTCTGGGTCCAATTTGGTGGGCGGGGCCTCTCAGGGTCCAATTTGGTGGGCGGGGCCCCACAGGGTCTGATTTTGTGGCCGGGGCCCCTCAGGGTCCGATTTAGTGTCAGGGGCCCCTCAGGGTCCGATTTTGTGGTTGGGTCCCCTCAGGGTCCGATTTTGTGGTTGGGGCCCCTCAGGGTCCGATTTTGTGGCCGCGGCCCCTCAGGGTCCGATTTTGTGGCCGGGGCCACTCAGGGTCCGATTTTGTGGCCGGGGCCACTCAGGGTCGGATTTGGTGGCCGGGGCCCCTCAGGGTCCGATTTGGTGGCCGGGGACCCTCAGGGTCTGATTTGGTGGGTGGGGCCCCTCAAGGTCCGATTTTGTGGCTGGGGCCCCTCAGGGTCCGATTTTGTGGCCGGGGCCACTCAGGATCCGATTTTTGTGGCCGGAACTCCTCAGGGTCTAATTTTGTGGGTGGGGCCCCTCAGGGTCCGATTTTGTGGCTGGGGCTCCTCAGGGTCCGATTTTGTGGCTGGGGCCCCTTAGGGTCCAATTTGGTGGGCGGGGCCCCTCAGGGTCCAATTTGGTGGGCAGGGCCCCTCAGGGTCCAATTTGGTGGGTTGGGCCCCTCAGGGTCCGATTTTGTGGCCGGGGCCCCTCAGGGTCCGATTTAGTGTCAGGGGCCCCTCAGGGTCCGATTTTGTGGTTGGGTCCCCTCAGGGTCCGATTTTGTGGTTGGGGCCCCTCAGGGTCCGATTTTGTGGCCGCGGCCCCTCAGGGTCCGATTTTGTGGGCGGAGCCCCACTGGGTCCAATTTGGTGGGCGGGACCACTCTGGGTCCAATTTGGTGGGTGGGACCACTCTGGGTCCAATTTGGTGGGTGGGGCCTCTCAGGGTCCGATTTGGTGGGCGGGGCCCCACAGGGTCCGATTTGGTGGGCGGGGCCCCTCAGGGTCCTATTTGGTGGGCAGGGCCTCTCTGGGTCTGATTTGGTGGGTGGGGCCACTCTGGGTAAGATTTGGAGGCTGGGGTCGCTCAGCCTCTAATTTGGAGGCCGGGGTCGTTGAGCTTCCGATTTGGAGGCCGAGGTCAAAGAGCCTCAGATTTGGAGGCAGGGGTCGATGAGCTTCCGATTTGTAGGCCGGGGTCGATGAGCCTCCGATTTGGAGGCCGGGGTGGCTCAGCCTCCGATTTGGAGGCCGGGGTGGCTCAGCCTCCGATTTGGAGGCCGGGGTGGATCAGCCTCCGATTTGGAGGCCGGGGTGGATCAGCCTCCGATTTGGAGGCCGGGGTCGATGAGCCTCCGATTTGGAGGCAGGGGTCGATGAGCTTCCGATTTGGAGGCCGGGGTCGATGAGCCTCCGATTTGGAGGCCGGGGTGGCTCAGCCTCCGATTTGGAGGCCGGGGTGGCTCAGCCTCCGATTTGGAGGCCGGGGTGGCTCAGCCTCCGATTTGGAGGCCGGGGTGGCTCAGCCTCCGATTTGGAGGCCGGGGTGGCTCAGCCTCCGATTTGGAGGCCGGGGTCGATGAGCCTCAGATTTGGAGGCAGGGGTCGATGAGCTTCCGATTTGGAGGCCGGGGTCGATGAGCCTCCGATTTGGAGGCCGGGGTGGCTCTGCCTCTGATTTGGAGGCCGGGGTGGATCAGCCTCCGATTTGGAGGCCGGGGTGGCTCAGCCTCCGATTTGGAGGCCGGGGTGGATCAGCCTGCGATTTGGAGGCCGGGGTCGATGAGCCTCAGATTTGGAGGCAAAGGTCGATGAGCTTCCGATTTGGAGGCCGGGGTCGATGAGCCTCCGATTTGGAGGCCGGGGTGGCTCAGCCTCTGATTTGGAGGCCGGGGTGGATCAGCCTCCGATTTGGAGGCCGGGGTGGATCAGCCTCCGATTTGGAGGCCGGGGTGGCTCAGCTTCCGATTTGGAGGCCGGGGTCGCTCAGCCTCCGATTTGGAGGCCGGGGTGGCTCAGCCTCCGATTTGGAGGCCGGGGTGGCTCAGCCTCCGATTTGGAGGCCGGGGTCGATCAGCCTCCGATTTGGAGGCCGGGGTCGATCAGCCTCCGATTTGGAGGCCGGGGTGGCTCAGCCTCCGATTTGGAGGCCGGGGTGGATCAGCCTCCGATTTGGAGGCCGGGGTGGCTCAGCCTCCGATTTGGAGGCCGGGGTCGATCAGCCTCCGATTTGGAGGCCGGGGTCGGTCAGCCTCCGATTTGGAGGCCGGGGTGGCTCAGCCTCCGATTTGGAGGCCGGGGTGGCTCAGCCTCCGATTTGGAGGCCGGGGTGGCTCAGCCTCCGATTTGGAGGCCGGGGTGGCTCAGCCTCCGATTTGGAGGCCGGGGTCGGTCAGCCTCCGATTTGGAGGCCGGGGTCGGTCAGCCTCCGATTTGGAGGCCGGGGTCGGTCAGCCTCCGATTTGGAGGCCGGGGTGGCTCAGCCTCCGATTTGGAGGCCGGGGTGGCTCAGCCTCCGATTTGGAGGCCTTGGTGGCTCAGCCTCCGATTTGGAGGCCGGGGTGGCTCAGCCTCCGATTTGGAGGCCGGGTTGGATCAGCCTCCGATTTGGAGGCTGGGGTGGCTCAGCCTCCGATTTGGAGGCCGGGGTGGCTCAGCCTCCGATTTGGTGTGTCGGCCCTTTAAGACTCATTTGGGTGCGCTGGCCCTTTAACAATCACTTTGGCGCGTTGGCCCTTTAAGAGCTAGTTTGGCTCACTGGGCTTCTTCTAAATCAAATATGGCAGACATTCTCTCTCAGGGGCATGTGTCATGTAATGAAGCTAGATTTGCATTTGTGCTGTGAGTTTCGCTTTAAGAGCTGATATTATGTGGCAGAGGCTCTGTGCTGGGGTTCAAGTGAAGTTCGTAGGCGTTGGCATAGTAACTGGGTCTGCCTGCGCATATCAATGAGCTCAACTGTCATTTCAATCGCCTCAGGGCATGTTTTGCCATTTCCTATTGAAAAGCATTGGAGACAGTGCATTCCAATGACGGTAAAAAAAATTTTCAAATGCAAATTGCGCAAAAACTACAAATCCGATCGACACGAAAAATACTTAGCACACCTCTCATGGACGCTGGCTTCGAAACGACACCTCAACGGAGTCTGTGCGTGTAGCGGTTCGGGCCGCATTAATTGCTGAAATCAACTTAATAATAATAAGAAGAAGAATAAGTTAGCAGCGTTCGGATTACAATATAGTGGTTTTTTCAAACCACTATAACTAGATGTGTATTTCCTGAAGGAAGTACAGATAGTGGTTTGAAATGGTGCCCGGGCTGCCCCTTTAAGAGAGACTTGCCTGCTTCCCCTGCAAGACTTTCAACTCAGGATACGATTTAACTGTGGGTGCCTCTCAGGGGCCACTTTGGCCTCAGGGTCTGATTTTGTGGGTGGGGCCCCTCAGGGCCTGATTTTGTGGGTGGGGCCCCTCAGGGTCCAATTTTGTGGGTGGGGCCCCTCAGGGTCCGATTTTGTGGCCGGGACCACTCAGGGTCCGATTTGTTGGCCGGGGCCCCTCAGGGTCCGATTTTGTGGCCGGGGCCCCTCAGGGTCTGATTTGGTGGGTGGGGCCCCTCAAGGTCCGATTTTGTGGCTGGGGCCCCTCAGGGTCTGATTTTGTGGCCGGGGCCACTCAGGATCCGATTTTTGTGGCCGGAACCCCTCAGGGTCCAATTTTGTGGGTGGGACCCGTTAGGGTCCGATTTTGTGGGTGGGGCCTCTCAGGGTCCGATTTGGTGGGCAGGGCCCCTCAGGGTCCAATTTGGTGGGCAGGGCCCCTCAGGGTCCGATTTTGTGGGCTGGGCCCCTCAGGGTCCGATTTTGTGGCCGGGGCCCCTCAGGGTCCGATTTTGTGTCAAGGGCCCCTCAGGGTCCGATTTTGTGGTTGTGTCCCCTCAGGATCCGATTTTGTGGTTGGGGCTCCTCTGGGTCCAATTTTGTGGGTGGGGCCCCTCTGGGTCCAATTTGGTGGGCGGGGCCTCTCAGGGTCCGATTTTGTGGTTGGGTCCCCTCAGTGTCCGATTTTGTGGTTGGGGCCCCTCAGGGTCCGATTTTGTGGCCGGGGCCTATCAGGGTCCAATTTTGTGACCGGGCCCATCAGGGTCTGATTTTGTGGCCGCGGCCCCTCAGGGTCTGATTTTGTTGCAGGGGCCCCTCTGGGTCTGATTTTGTGGGCGGAGCCCCACTGGGTCCAATTTGGTGGGCGGGACCACTCTGGGTCCAATTTGATGGGCGGGACCACTCTGGGTCCAATTTGGTGGGCGGGGCCTCTCAGGGTCCGATTTGGTGGGCGGGGCCCCACAGGGTCCGATTTGGTGGGCGGGGCCCCTCAGGGTCCGATTTGGTGGGCATGGCCTCTCTGGGTCTGATTTGGTGGGTGGGGCCACTCTGGGTAAGATTTGGAGGCTGGGGTCGCTCAGCCTCCAATTTGGAGGCCGGGGTCGTTGAGCTTCCGATTTGGAGGCCGAGGTCAAAGAGCCTCCGATTTGGAGGCAGGGGTCGATGAGCTTCCGATTTGGAGGCCGGGGTCGATGAGCCTCCGATTTGGAGGCCGGGGTGGCTCAGCCTCCGATTTGGAGGCCAAGGTGTCTCAGCCTCCGATTTGGAGGCCGGGGTGGCTCAGCCTCCGATTTGGAGGCCGGGGTGGCTCAGCCTCCGATTTGGAGGCCGGGGTGGATCAGCCTCCGATTTGGAGGCCGGGGTGGCTCAGCCTCCGATTTGGAGGCCGGGGTGGCTCAGCCTCCGATTTGGAGGCCGGGGTGGCTCAGCCTCCGATTTGGAGGCCGGGGTGGCTCAGCCTCCGATTTGGAGGCCGGGGTGGCTCAGTCTCCGATTTGGTGTGTCGGCCCTTTAAGACTCATTTGGGGCGCTGGCCCTTTAACAATCACTTTGGCGCGTTGGCCCTTTAAGAGCTAGTTTGGCTCACTGGGCTTCTTTTAAATCCACTTTGGCGCACACATTCTCTCTCAGGGGCATGTGTCATGTGATGAAGCTAGATTTGCATTTGTGCTGTGAGTTTCGCTTTAATAGCTGATATTATGTGGCAGAGGCTCTGTGCTGGGGTTCAAGTGAAGTTCGTAGGCGTTGGCATAGTAACTGGGTCTGCCTGCGCATATCAATGAGCTCAACTGTCATTTCAATCGCCTCAGGGCACGTTTTGCCATTTCCTATTGAAAAGCATTGGAGACAGTGCATTCCAATGACGGGAAAAAAAATTTTCAAACGCAAATTGCACAAAAACTACAAATCCGATCGACACGAAAAATACTTAGCACACCTCTCATGGACGCTGGCTTCAAAACGACACCTCAACGGAGTCTGTGCGTGTAGCGGTTCGGGCCGCATTAATTGCGGAAATCAACTTAATAATAATAATAAGAAGAAGAATAAGTTAGCAGCGTTCGGATTACAATATAGTGGTTTTTTCAAACCACTATAACTAGATGTGTATTTCCTGAAGGAAGTACAAATAGTGGTTTGAAATTGTACCCGGCTGCCCCTTTAAGAGAGACCTGGCTGCTGCCCCTGCAAGACTTTCAACTCAGCATCCGTTTTAAATGTGGGTGCCTCTCAGGGGCCACTTTGGCCTCAGGGTCTGATTTGGTGGGAGGGGCCCCTCAGGATCCGATTCGGTGGCCTGGGCTCCTCAGGATTTAAATTAGTGGCCGGGATTCCTCATGGTCCAATTTTGTGGGTGGGGCCCCTCAGGGTCTGATTTTGTGGGTGTGGCCTCTCAGGGTCCGATTTTGTGGGTGTGGCCCCTCAGGGTCCGATTTTGTGGGTGGGTCCCCTCAGAGTCTGATTTTATGGGTGGGGCCCCTCAGGGTCCGATTTTGTGGGTGGGGCCCCTCATGGTCTGATTTTGTGGGTGAGGCCCCTCAGGGTACGATTTTGTGGCCGGGGCCCCTCAGGGTCCGATTTTATGGCCGGGGCCCCTCAGGGTCCGATTTCATGGCCAGGGCCCCTCGGGGTCTGATTTTGTGGGTGGGGCCCCTCAGGGTCCGAATTTGTGGCCGGGGCCCCTCCGGGGCCGATTTTGTGGCTGGGGCCCCTCAGGGTCCGATTTTGTGGGTGGGGACCCTCGGGATCCGATTTGGTGGGCGGGGACCCTCGGGGTCCGATTTGGTGAGCGGGGCCACTCTAGGTCTGATTTGGTAGGCGGGCCACTCTGGGTCCGATTTGATGGGCGGGGCCCCTCAGAGTTCAATTTGGTCAGCGGGGCCCCTCAGGGTCCGATTTTGTGGTTGGGGCCTTTCAGAATCCGATTTAGTGGGTGGGGCCCCTCAGGGTCCGATTTGGTGGACGGGGCCCCTCAGGGTCCGATTTTGTGGCCGGGTCCCCTCAGGGTCAGGATTTGTGGGTGGGGCCCCTCAGGGTCCGATTTGGTGGCTGGGGCTCCTCAGGGTCTAATTTTGTGGCTGGGGCCCCTCAGGGTCCGATTTTGAGGGTGGGGCCCCTCAGGGTCCGATTTTGAGGGTGGGGCCCCTCAGGGTCCGATTTTGTTGCTTGGGCCCCTCAGGGTCTGATTTGGTTGGCGGGGCCCCTCAGGGTCCGATTTGGTGGGTGGGGCCCCTCAGGGTCCGATTTTGAGGGCAGGGCCCCTCAGGGTCCGATTTTGTGGGTGGGGACCCTCAGGGTCCGATTTGGTGGGCGGGACCCCCAGGGTCCAATTTTGTGGGTGGGGCCCCTCTGGGTTCGATTTTGTGGCCGGGGTCTCTCAGGGTCCGATTTTGTGGCCGGGGCCCCTCAGGGTCCGATTTTGTGGTTGGGGCCCCTTAGGGTCCGATTTTGTGGTTGGGGGCCCTCAGGGTCCGATTTTGTGGATGGGGCCCGTCAGAGTCCGATTTGGTTGGCGGGGTCCCTCAGGGTTCGATTTGGTTGGCGGGGCCTCTCAGGGTCCGATTTTGACGGCGGGGGCCCTCAGGGTCCGATTTTGTAGGCGGGCCCCTGAGGGTCCGATTTGGTGGGCGTGGCCCCTCAGGGTCCAATTTTGACTGCGGGGCCGCTCAGGGTCCAATTTTGTGGGTAAGGCCCCTCTGGGTTCGATTTTGTGGCCGGGATCTCTCAGGGTTCGAATTTGTGGCCGGGGTCTCTAAGGGTCCGATTTTGTGGCCGGGGCCCCTCAGGGTCCGATTTTGTGGTTGGGGCCCCTCAGGGTCCGATTTTGTGGTTGGGGCCCCTCAGGGTCCGATTTTGTGGTTGGGGCCCCTCAGGGTCCGGTTTTGTTGTTGGGGGCCCTCAGGGTCCGATTTTGTGGCCGGGGCCCCTCAGGGTCCGATTTTGTGGCTGTGGCCCCTCAGGGTCCGATTTTGTGGCCGGCGCCCCTCAGGGTCCGATTTCGTGGCCGGGGCCCCTCAGGGTATGATTTTGTGGCCGGGGTCCCTCAGGGTCCGATTTTGTGGCCTGGGTCTCTCAGGGTACGATTTTGTGGCTGGGGCCCCTCAGGGTCTGATTTTGTGGGTGGGGCCCCTCAGGGTCCAATTTGCTGGTGGGACCCCTCAGGGTCCGATTTTGCGGGTGCGGCCCCTCAGGGTCCGATTTTGTGGCCGGGGCCCCTCAGGGTCCGATTTTGTGGCCGGGGCCCCTCAGGGTCCGATTTTGTGGCCGGGGCCCCTCAGGGTCCGATTTTGTGGTTGGGGCCCCTCAGGGTCCGGTTTTGTGGTTGGGGCCCCTCAAGGTCCGATTTTGTGGCTGGGGCCCCTCAGGGTCCGATTTTGTGGCCGGGGCCCCTCATGGTCCGATTTTGTGGCTGGGGCCCCTCAGGGTCCGATTTTGTTGATTGGCCCCTCAGGATCCGATTTTGAGGGTGGGGCCCCTCAGGGTCCGATTTTGTGGCCGGGGCCCCTCAGGGTCCGATTTTGTGGTTGGGGCCCCTCGGTCTGATTTTGTGGCCGGGTCTACTCAGGCTCCGATTTTGAGGGCGGGGCCCCTCAGGGTCCGATTTTGGGGTTGGTGCCCCTCAGGGTCTGATTTTGTGGCCGGGTCTACTCAGGGTCCGATTTTGAGGGCCGGGCCCCTCAGGTCTGATTTTGTGGGTGGGGCCCCTCAGGGTCCGATTTGGTGGGCGGGGCCCTCAGGTCCGATTTTGTGGTTTGGGCCCCTCAGGGTCCGATTTTGTGATTGGGGTCCCTCAGGGTCCGATTTTGCGGGTGGGGCCCCTCAGAGTCCGATTTGGTTGGCGGGGCCCCTCAGGGTCCGATTTGGTGGGCGGGGCCTCTTAGGGTCCGATTTTGAGGGCGGGGCCCCACAGGGTACGATTTTGTGGGCGGGGCCCCTGAGGGTCCGATTTGGTGGGCGGGGCCCCTCAGGGTCCAATTTTGTGGGTGGGGCCCCTCTGGGTTTGATTTTGTTGCCGGGGTCTCTCAGGGTCCTATTTTGTGGCCGGGGCCCCTCAGGGTCCGATTTTGTGGTTGGGGTCCCTCAGGGTCTGATTTTGTGGTTGGGGTCCCTCAGGGTCCGGTTTTGTGGTTGGGGGCCCTCGGGGTCTGATTTTCTGGTTGGGGCCCCTCAGGGTCCGATTTTGTGGCCAGCGCCACTCAGGGTCCGATTTCGTGGCCGGGGCCCCTCAGGGTCCGATTTCGTGGCCGGGGCCCCTCAGGGTCCGATTTTGTGGCCGGGACCCCTCAGGGTCCGATTTTGTGGGTGGGGCCCCTCAGGGTCCGATTTTGTGGTTGGGGCCCCTCAGGGTCCGATTTTGTGGCCAGCGTCCCACAGGGTCCGATTTCGTGGCCGGGTCCCCTCAGGGTCCGATTTTGTGGCAGGGCACCCTCATGGCCGAATTTTGTGGGTGGGGCCCATCAGGGTCCGATTTTGTGGCCGGGACCCCTCAGGGTCCGATTTTGTGGGTGGGGCCCCTCAGGGTCCGATTTTGTGTCTGGGGCCCCTCGGTCCGATTTTGTTGGTTGGGCCCCTCAGGATCCGATTTTGAGGGCAGGGACCCTCAGGGTCCAATTTTGTGGGTGGGGCCCCTCTGGGTTCGATTTTGTGGCCGGGGTCTCTCAGGGTCCGATTTTGTGGCCGGGGCCCCTCAGGGTCCGATTTTGTGGTTGGGGCCCCTCAGGGTCCGATTTTGTGGCCGGGGCCCCTCAGGGTCCGATTTGGTGGTTGGGACCCCTCAGGGTCCGATTTTGTGGGTGGGCCCCTCAGTGTCCGATTTTGTGGCCGGGGCCCCTCAGGGTCCGATTTTGTGGTTGGGGCCCCTCAGGGTCCGATTTTGTGGCCGGGGCCCCTCAGGGTCCGATTTGGTGGTTGGGGCCCCTCAGGGTCCGATTTTGTGGCCGGGGCCCCTCAGGGTCTGATTTTGTGGCTGGGGCCCTCAGGGCCCGATTTTGTGACCGTGGACCCTCAGGGTCTGATTTTGTGGTTGGGGCCTCTCAGGGTCCAATTTTGTGGCCGGGGTCTCTTAGGGTCTGATTTTTTGGCCGGGGCCCCTCAAGGTCTGGATTTGTGGGTGGGTCCCCTCAGGGTCCGATTTTGTGGCTGGGGTCCCTCAGGGTCTGATTTTGTGGTTGGGGCCTCTCAGGGTTCAATTTTGTGGCCGGGGTCTCTCAGGGTCCAATTTTGTGGGTGGGGCCCCTCAGGGTCTGATTTTGTCGCTGGGGCCCCTCAGGGTCTGATTTTGTGGGTGGGGCCCCTCAGGGTCTGATTTTGTGGGTGGGGCCCCTCAGGGTCCGATTTTGTGACCGGGGCACCTCAGGGTCTGATTTTGTGGTTGGGGACCCTCAGGGTCCTATTTTGTGACTGGGGCCCCTCTAGGTTTGATGTTGCGGCCGGGGTCTCTCAGGGTCCGATTTTGTGGTTGGGTCCCCTCAGGGTCTGATTTTGTGGCCGGGCCCACTCAGGGTCCGATTTTGTGGGTGGGGCCCCTTAGGGTCTGATTTTGTGGGTGGAGCCCCCTGGGTCCATTTTGGTGGGCGGGGCCACTCTGGGTCCGATTTAGTGAGCAGTGCCCCTCATGGTCCGATTTGGTGGGCGCCCTGGGTCAGATTTGGTGGGCGGGGCCCTTCAGGGTCCGATTTGGTGGGCGGGGTCACTCTGGGTCCAATTTGGTGGGCGGGGCTCCGCAGGGTCCGATTTGATGGGCGGGGACACTCTGGGTCCGATTTGGTAGGCGGGGCCACTCTGGGTCCGATTTGGTGGGCGGGGCCCTTCAGGGTCCGATTTGGTGGGCGGGGTCACTCTGGGTCCGATTTGGTGGGCGGGGCTCCTCAAGGTCCGATTTGGTGGGCGGGGCTCCTCAGGGTCCGATTTGGTGGGCGGGGCCACTCAGAGTCTGATTTGGTGGGCGGGGCCCTCTCTGGATCCGATTTGGTGGGCTGTGCCACTCTGGGTCTGATTTTTTGAGCGGGGCCACACTGGGTCCAATTTGGAGGCCAGGGTGGCTCAGCCTCCGATTTGGAGGCCGGGGTGGTTCAGCCTCCGATTTGGAGGCCGGGGTCACTCAGGTTTCGATTTGGCGCGCCGGCCCTTTAAGACTCATTTCGGTACGCCGGCCCTTTAAGAATCACTTTGGCACGTCGGCCCTTTAAGAGCCAGGGTGGCTCACTGGGCTTCTAAATCCACTTTGGCGCACATTCTCTCTCAGGGGCATGCGTCATGTGATGAAGCTAGATTTGCATTTGTGCTGTGGGTTTCGCTTTAAGAGCTGATATTATGTGGCAGAAGCTCTGTCCTTGGGGCATCATGTGACGTTCGTAGGCGTTGGCATAGTAACTGGGTGTGCCTGCGCATATCAATGAGCTCAACTGCCATTTCAATCGCCTCAGGGCATGTTTTGCCATTTCCCATTGAAAAGCATTGGAGACAGTGCATTCCAATGACGGGAAAAAAAATTTCAAACGCAAATTGCGCAAAAACTACAAATCCGATCGACACGAAAAATACTTAGCACACCTCTCATGGACGCTGGCTTCGAAACGACACCTCAACGGCGTCTGTGCGTGTAGCGGTTCGGGACGCATTAATTGCGGAAATCAACTGGAAAATAATAATAATAAGAAGAAGAAGAAGAACTAGATGTGTATTTCCTGAAGGAAGTACAGATAGTGGTTTGAAATGGTGCCCTTGCTGCCCCTTTAAGAGAGACTTGCCTGCAGCCCCTGCAAGACTTTCAACTCAGGATCCGTTTTAAGTGTGGGTGCCTCTCAGGGGCCACTTTGGCCTCAGGTTCTGATTTGGTGGTTGGGGCCCCTCAGGATCCGATTTGGTGGCCTGGGCTCCTCAGGGTTTTTATTGGTGGCCGGGATGCCTCAGGGTCCAGTTTTGTGGGTGGGGCCCCTCATGGTCTGATTTTGTGGGTGGGGCCCCTCAAGGTCCGATTTTGTGGGTGGGGCCCTTTATGGTTTGATTTTGTGGGTGGGCCCCTCAGGGTCCGATTTTGTGGCCGGGGCCCCTCAGGGTCCAATTTTGAGGGTGGGGCCCCTCAGGGTCCAATTTGGAGGGCGGGGCCCCTCAGGGTCCGATTTTGTAGGTGGGGCCCCTCAGGGTCCGATTTTGTGGCTGGGGCCCCTCAGGGTCTGATTTTGTGGCTGGGGTCCCTCAGGGTCCGATTTTGTGGGTGGGGCCCCTCAGGGTCCGATTTTGTGGCCGGGGTC
The DNA here is from genome assembly GCF_039654945.1 of Dendrobates tinctorius. Taxonomy (NCBI): domain Eukaryota; kingdom Metazoa; phylum Chordata; class Amphibia; order Anura; family Dendrobatidae; genus Dendrobates; species Dendrobates tinctorius. The sequence continues at coordinate 1,598,084 of NW_027361936.1, forward strand.
TCTTATGGTCTGATTTTGTGGCCGGGGCCCCTCAGGGTCTGGATTTGTGGGTGGGGCCCCTCAGGGTCCGATTTTTAGGGTGGGGCCCCTCAGGGTCCGATTTTGTGGCCGGGGTCTCTCAGGGTCCGATTTTGTGGCCAGGGCACCTCAGGGTCTGGATTTGTGGGTGGGTCCCCTCAGGGTCCGATTTTGTGGGTGGGGCCCCTCAGGGTCCGATTTTGTGGCTGGGTCCCTCAGGGTCTGATTTTGTGGGTGGGGCCCCTCAGGGTCCGATTTTGTGACCAAGGCCCCTTAGGGTCTGATTTTGTGACTGGGGCCCCTCTGGGTTCGATTTTGTGGCCGGTGTCTCTCAGGGTCCGATTTTGTGGGTGGGGCCCCTCAGGGTCTGATTTTGTGGCTGGGGCCCCTCAGGGTCCGATTTTGTGGTTGGGGCCCCTCAGGGTCCAATTTTGTGACCGGGGCACCTCAGGGTCTGATTTTGTGGTTGGGGCCCCTCAGGGTCCGATTTTGTGGCTGGGGCCCCTCAGGGTCTGATTTTGTGGGTGGGGCCCCTATGGGTCCGATTTTGTGACCGGGGACCCTCAGGGTCTGATTTTGTGGTTGGGGCCCCTCAGGGTCCGATTTTGTGGCCAGGGTCTCTCAGGGTCCAATTTTGTGGCCGGGGCCCCTCAGGGTCTGGATTTGTGGGTGGGTCCCCTCAGGGTCCGATTTTGTGGTTGGGGCCCCTCAGGGTCCGATTTTGTGGTTGGGGCCCCTCAGGGTCCGGTTTTGTGGTTGGGGCCCCTCAGGGTTCGATTTTGCGGCTGTGGCCCCTCAGGGTTTGATTTTGTGGGTGGGGCCCCTCAGGGTCCGATTTTGTGACCGGGGACCCTCAGGGTCTGATTTTGTGGTTGGGGCCCCTCAGGGTCCGATTTTGTGGCCGGGGCCCCTCAGGGTCTGATTTTGTGGGTGGGGCCCCTCAGGGTCTGATTTTGTGGCTGGGGCCCCTCAGGGTCTGATTTTGTGGGTGGGGCCCCTATGGGTCCGATTTTGTGACCGGGGACCCTCAGGGTCTGATTTTGTGGTTGGGGCCCCTCAGGGTCCGATTTTGTGGCCAGGGTCTCTCAGGGTCCAATTTTGTGGCCGGGGCCCCTCAGGGTCTGGATTTGTGGGTGGGTCCCCTCAGGGTCCGATTTTGTGGTTGGGGCCCCTCAGGGTCCGATTTTGTGGTTGGGGCCCCTCAGGGTCCGGTTTTGTGGTTGGGGCCCCTCAGGGTTCGATTTTGCGGCTGTGGCCCCTCAGGGTTTGATTTTGTGGGTGGGGCCCCTCAGGGTCCGATTTTGTGACCGGGGACCCTCAGGGTCTGATTTTGTGGTTGGGGCCCCTCAGGGTCCGATTTTGTGGCCGGGGCCCCTCAGGATCTGATTTTGTGGGTGGGGCCCCTCAGGGTCTGATTTTGTGGGTGGGGCCCCTCAGGGTCTGATTTTGTGGGTGGGGCCCCTCAGGGTCCGATTTTGTGACCGGGGCACCTCATGGTCTGATTTTGTGGTTGGGGCCCCTCAGGGTCCTATTTTGTGACTGGGGCCCCTCTAGGTTCGATTTTGTGGCCGGGGTCTCCCAGGGTCCGATTTTGTGGTTGGGGCCCCTCAGGGTCTGATTTTGTGGCCAGGCCCACTCAGGGTCCGATTTTGTGGGTGGGGCCCCTTAGGGTCTGATTTTGGGGGTGGAGCCCCCTGGGTCCATTTTGGTGGGCGGGGCCACTCTGGGTCCGATTTAGTGGGCGGGGCCCCTCATGGTCCGATTTGGTGGGTGGGGCCCCTCTGGGTCTGATTTGGTGGGCGGGGACCCTCAGGATCCGATTTGGTGGGCTGTGCCACCCTGGGTCTGATTTTTTGAGCGGGGCCACACTGGGTCCGATTTGGAGGCCAGGGTGGCTCAGCCTCCGATTTGGAGGCCGGGGTGGTTCAGCCTCCGATTTGGAGGCCGGGGTGGCTCAGCCTCCGATTTGGAGGCCGGGGTCACTCAACTTTCGATTTGGCGCGCCGGCCCTTTAAGACTCATTTCGGTGCGCCGGCCCTTTAAGAATCACTTTGGCACGTTGGCCCTTTAAGAGCCTGGGTGGCTCACTGGGCTTCTAAATCAACTTTGGCGGACATTCTCTCTCAGGGGCATGCGTCATGTGATGAAGCTAGATTTGCATTTGTGCTGTGGGTTTCGCTTTAAGAGCTGATATTATGTGGCAGAAGCTCTGTCCTTGGGGCGTCATGTGACGTTCGTAGGCGTTGGCATAGTAACTGGGTGTGCCTGCGCATATCAATGAGCTTAACTGCTATTTCAATCGCCTCAGGGCACGTTTTGCCATTTCCCATTGAAAAGCATTGGAGACAGTGCATTCCAATGACGGGAAAAAAAAATTTCAAACGCAAATTGCGCAAAAACTACAAATCCGATCGACACGAAAAATACTTAGCACACCTCTCATGGATGCTGGCTTCGAAACGACACCTCAACGGAGTCTGTGCGTGTAGCGGTTCGGGCCGCATTAATTGCGGAAATCAACTGGAAAATAAGAAGAAGAAGAAGAAGTTAGCAGCGTTCGGATTACAATATAGTGGTTTTTTCAAACCACTATAATAATAAGAAAAAAATACACATCATTTAAAAAAAAAGTCTGATCTTTCAAAATATAAAATTAATTAATCAGATAAATATACATCTTAACAGAAAAAAATTCTCGCGTCACACTCTATCGTCCAAAAAATGAAAACATTACAGGTCCACTAAAATAATTGTACTGATAAGTAGAATCAAATTGCCAAGCTTTACTGCACACTATGCTGCAAAAACAATTTCCAAAAAATAATGTCAGAATTGAACTTGGAATTTTTGTCTCATTCTCCAGTACACTATGTGGTAAAAAGAATGCGATCATTCAGAAGTGCAATTTGTCCTACAAAAATACAAGCCCTTATATTTCTATGTGGGCAGAACAATAAAAAAAATATGGCTCTTGAAAGAAGGGTTAAAAATATTTATCTATGACTCAAAATAAACAGTATGTTTTTTTACTGAATAGGGCTAGGTATTTTATAATAAATAATGCAACCTTCAACTTGAAATGTGTTTTAATATAATGGGCATACCATAATGTATCTGTTCATTGAGAACATCAACAAATTGTAACATGCCACAGAGAATAATAATAACTAAATTTGCATTTAACACACAAATCAAGGTAATTATCATGCTGCTGTAGGAAACTTTTGAAAAACAAGGACATCTCCAATTATGTAAACAAATCTACAGTATAAGAAAAAGCTCAGCCTTGTACAAATGCTTTTGTTTGGTTTCTAAACACATTATAGAGAATTATAATATGATGACATATAAAGAACCAATATTGTTTCAATTTTGTAAATGCTGTTGTAATTTCAAAAAACATTTCAATATAACGTTTAGAAAAAACAAGTTAAATTCAAACTCCTAAAGGAGTATTGCACTTTCTATCTAAAGGGCACTTAACATTTTATAAAACTTTCAGCATATAGTATTTACTCGAGATGAGAATATATATATATATATATGAGGGGAATTGAATTGTACTTGAATATATAAAGTATCTGCATATTTGAGAATGTATTTTTGTAAATTTGCTTAGAAAGGGTACTAGGCCTCTAGGCCACCAATTTGCTAAACCATAGACAGTTGTCGAAAGTAAAGACAAAAAACATATTCTCATCTCATGGCTCACCTGACCTGCCCCATTTCTGGTCAATTCCCATCACTAGTCCTCACAGCCGCCTCTTTACCCCATTATGCACCACATCTCCTGGCCTGTTGAGTCTATACTGTGAATACTGACCACAACCAGGTCTCGGAGATCACTGTAGAACTCCCTGGCAAGAATGAACAGTTCAAAGATGTGAGGGAGGAAGGAAGATGACCAGATGGTGTCAGCAAGCTCTCGGCCCTCAGAGCATCTTATTTATACCGTTGCACTTTAGGCTGAGATTTCTGGCAGCAACCGCACCTTAGAGAACATGGACGTCCGTGATGTCATGATGTGCAAAGTGCAGTTACCTTTGAGGCCTAGTCGAGGGCGGAAGTCCTGGCCAAAAGGAAACAGGCCAAAAGATGTGGTGAGCAACAGGGAAAAGGAGAGTGGGTTCTGAGGACCAGACGACAGGCAGCAAGCAGCAGAGGAGCCAAGAAGGTTAGGATTAGTGTTGAGCGATACCGTTCGATACCCAAAAATATCGGGTATCGCCGATTCCGATACCGGAAGTCCCATTCAAGTCAATGGGACTTCCGGTATCGGAATTAAAAAAAGGCCTTTATTTCCTTGTTGGCTAATTCTACATAATTGAAAACAAATAAGAATCATGTAGAATGTATTGTGGGAGGTGGAGGAGACATTAAAAGCATAGTGGTTTATTCAAATCACATGGCATAGCATTAATTCCAATTTTTTTTTTCAAGACGTTCGGAGTTAAAAAGATATTGACTATGTTAACTTTTTTATATTTAGTCAGATATGTATGTTTCGCAACTTCCATGCTCTTCACCTTCTTTTGTACTTCTCCCACACTTTCTCCTTCATGATCCGCAGCAGTAGCATTTTTTTCATCAACTTTTTCTTCAACTTATTCATCTTCTTCTTCTTTACCTTCTTCCCATTAATTTTTTTTTTCCATTCTTCATATTCTTTTTATTCAGCTATTATTAATTTTCATATGCTATTTCTTCATCTTCTTCCTATTCTTCCTTTTCTTCATTTTCTTATGGTGACAGGCATTCCTGTAGTACTTATCTATAAAAGTTATAAGATTACACCTTACGTTCTGCCTGTCACAAAAGATTTACAACAGGATTTGTCCGCGTTCAGTTTGGCCTGCAGCAGCAGGCATTTTCCAGGGGCACCACGAGGAGGAATGGACTCATCCCCATTTACTGCTTAGTCTTCTTCTGCTTATAATTTTGATTTCTTCTATGCTGATTTTTTGTCTTATGCTTAATGTTCTTCTGCTTTTGCTTCTTCTGCTTCTTGTTCTTCTGTCTTTTGTTCTGTATCTTGGTGGTTGTCTTCATGTTCTTTGTCCTCTTGGTCTTATTATTTAGGGTCATATTTCTGGTCTTCTTTGGTGTGGTCTTCAGGGTCGTCATCATCAGGGTCATCGTCATGGAGATCAATAAGGATTACCAAAGACAATTTCAAAAAGCTTGATCTTGGAAATGTAGCAGAAGGTACAAGAAGCCTGAGAAACTGGCGAGAACCAGCAGACAGTGCTGGCACCCGGATGGGTAGCAGAAGGAACAAGAGCCAATGGCACTACCGAGGACCAACTGACGGTGCTGGACAACGGTTACTAAGCAGAAGGTACCTGTGCTAAAAAGCACTACCAAGGACCAGCTGACAGTGCTGGACCTCGGATACCGAGATGGAGGCACCTAGGCCAAAGGCTGTGGCGAGAACCAGCAGACAGTGCTGGCACCCGGATGGGTAGCAGAAGGAACAAGAGCCAATGGCACTACCGAGGACCAACTGACGGTGCTGGACCACGGTTACTAAGCAGAAGGAACCTGTGCTAAAAAGCACTACCAAGGACCAGCTGATGGTGCTGGACCTCGGATACCAAGATGGAGGCACCTAGGCCAAAGGCTGTGGCGAGAACCAGCAGACAGTGCTGGCACCCGGATGGGTAGCAGAAGGAACAAGAGCCAATGGCACTACCGAGGACCAACTGACGGTGCTGGACCACGGTTACTAAGCAGAAGGTACCTGTGCTAAAAAGCACAACCAAGGACCAGCTGACGGTGCTGGACCTCGGATACCGAGATGGAGGCACCTAGGCCAAAGGCTCTGGCGAGAACCAGCAGACAGTGCTGGAACCCGGGTGGGTAGCAGAAGGTACCCATTAAAAGCAAAGTAGCCAGGCCGCAAGCCGGCCGCAGTTACCGAAGCCCACAGTCCTACAGGGGGTCCATGTCCCATTGGCACTACGGATCCAGCCTTCAGTGCCAGTTCCCGCAGCCCACATAGGAGTCACCTAAACTGCAGGCACCGTAGAGTCATAGAATCATAGAATCATAGAATCATAGAATCGTAGACTTGGAAGGGACCTCCTGGGCCATCTGGTCCAACCCCCTGCTCAAAGCAGGATTCGCTAAATCATCCCAGTCAGATGTCTGTCCAGCCTCTGTTTGAAGACTTCCATTGAAGGAGAACTCACCACTTCTCGTGGCAGCCTGTTCCACTCATTGATCACTCTAACTGTCAAAAAGTTTTTTCTAATATCTAATCTGTGTCTCCTCCCATTCAGTTTCATCCCATTGCTTCTAGTCTTTCCTTGTGCAAATGAGAATAAAGTTGATCCTTCTACAATGTAACAGCCCTTTAGATATTTGTAGACAGCTATTAAGTCTCCTCTCAGTCTTCTCTTTTGCAAACTAAACATTCCCAAATCCTGCAACCTTTCCTTATAAGACAGGGTTTGCAGACCGGTCACCATTCTGGTCGCTCTTTTCTGAACTTGCTCCAGTTTGTTGATGTCTTTTTTAAAATGTGGTGCCCAAAACTGGACACAATATTCCAGATGAGGTCTGACCAAAGAGGAGTAGAGGGAAATAATGACTTCACGTGATCTAGACTGTATGCTTCTGTTAATACATCCTAGAATTGCATTTGCCTTTTTTGCTGCTGCATCACACTGTTGACTCATATTCAGTCTGTGATCTATTAGTATACCCAAGTCTTTTTCACATGTGCTGTCACTTAGCCCTATTCCTCCCATTCTATATATGCTTTTTCCATTTTTATTGCCCAGATGTAGTACTTTGCATTTCTCCCTGTTAAAAACCATTCTGTTAGTTGCTGCCCACTTCTCCAGTTTATTTAAATCTTTTTGAATCCTCTCTCTCTTCTCTAGTATTAGCTATCCCTCCTAGCTTTGTGTCATCAGCAAATTTAATCAGTTTACCCTCAATTCCTTCATCTAAATCGTTGATAAAGATGTTGAACAATACAGGGCCCAGGACAGAGCCCTGTGGTACCCCACTTGAGACATTCTTCCAACTGGATGTGCAGCCATTTACGACCACTCTTTGGGTCCGATCACTAAGCCAGTTATGAATCCACCTAACAGTTGCCTTGTCCATTCCATACTTAATCATTTTTTCAATAAGGATTGTATGAGAGACTTTGTCAAATGCTTTGCTGAAGTCAAGATATACTATATCTACAGCATTTCCTTGATCCACCCAATCAGTGATACCGTCATAGAAGGAAATTAAGTTAGTCTGACATGACTTATTAGTTACAAACCCATGCTGACTCTGTTTAATCACTTCATTCTTATCCAGGTATTGACATACATGTTGTTTAATAATTTGTTCAAAGATCTTTCCTGGTATAGAAGTCAGACTCACTGGCCTATAGTTACCTGGGTCCACCTTCTTCCCCTTTTTGAAGATAGGAACAACATTTGCTCTTCTCCAGTCTTCTGGCACTTCTCCTGTTCTCCAAGAATTTTCAAAGATTATAGAGAGGGGTTCAAAAATTTCTTCTGCTATCTCCTTCAGTACTCTGGGGTGTAATTCATCTGGACCTGGAGACTTGAATTCATTTAGGTTAGCTAAGTGTTTCCTCACTATCTTTCTGTTTATAGATATCCTGGATTCTTCTATTCCCTTAATTGGACAGTGAATAACAGTTGATGTTACATTTCCTTTCTGAGAGAAAACAGATGCAAAATAGGAATTTAAAAGTTCAGCCTTCTCAACATCCTGTCTTACCATTTCATCATTTTCATCCTGTAAAAATCCTATAGCATCTTTGACTTTTCTTTTACTTTTGACTAACCCGGCCGCAAGACGACAGGACAACGGATTGGTGGCATAGTGACCTTGACACTACCCGGAAACAGCAGGCATGCTGGAACCAGGCTGGGCAACAGGGAGTCCCCGTGCCAAAGACACTGCCGAGAACCAGCTGACTTTGCTGGAACCCAGATGGGTAGCAAAAGATACAAGAGCCAATGGCACTACCGAGGAACAGCTGACGGTGCTGGACCACGGTTACTAGGCAGGAGGTACCTGTGCTAGAAAGCACTACCAAGGACCAGCTGACGGTGCTGGACCTCGGATACCGAGATGGAGGCACCTAGGCCAAAGGCTCTGGCGAGAACCAGCAGACAGTGCTGGAACCCGGGTGGGTAGCAGAAGGTACCCATTGAAAGCAAAGTAGCCAGGCCGCAAGCCGGCCGCAGTTACCGAAACCCACAGTCCTACAGGGGGTCCATGTCCCATTGGCACTACGGATCCAGCCTTCAGTGCCAGTTCCCGCAGCCCACATAGGAGTCACCTAAACTGCAGGCACCGTAGAGTCGGCTAACCCGGCCGCAAGACGACAGGACAACGGATTGGTGGCATAGTGACCTTGACACTACCCGGAAACAGCAGGCGTGCTGGAACCAGGCTGGGCAACAGGGAGTCCCCGTGCCAAAGACACTGCCGAGCACCAACTGGCGTTGTTGGAGCCCAGGGACAATCATGGTGTAGGCCGAGGCCTACTTGGTGGTAGTTTTAGATTGTTTGTAGGCTACAACAGACTGTCAACGTGCTCCAATTAGGCATCTGTCTCCACTCTGTTTCCAGGATTTCACGTGACCAACAACACCGCCAGTTTATGCGTACAGCAGCCGTCTGCCCAATCCACACGTGTTGCTGTGTTACTGGGATTCTGTAATGTCAGCAGATCCCCTAATGTGTGTCTGCCACTGTCTCCTGCTCTGTCCACATTCCCACCGCTTGCAGTGGGAAGGTGGACAGCGCAGGAGACAGTGGCGGACACATATTGGGGGATCTGCTGACGTTACAGAACCCCAGTAACACAGGATCACGTGTGGAATGCGTGGACGGCAACTGTGAGCAGGAACTGGCGGTGTTGGAGGTCAGGGGAAATACTAGAGACAGAGTGGAGACAGAGGCCAAATCAGAGAATGTTTAAATCTGAAGTAGTTACAATTTGGAGGCAGCAGCAGTTTGCCCTCCACACAGCAGGGGATCAGCTGACGTTACTGAACCCCACTTTCACATGAACTAGTGTGTTTTTCTGTGTGGACAGCACTTCCGAGCACCAACTGGCGGTGTTGGAGCCCAGGGACAATCATGGAGCAGGCCGAGGCCTACTAGGAGCCAGGTGTAAAGCTGAGGTATTTTGACTTTGGAGGGAGCAGGACACTTTGCCCTCCACACAGCAGGGGATCAGCTGACGTTACTGACCCCCACTTTCACATGAACGAGTGTGTTTTTCTGTGTGGATAGCACTTCTGAGCACCAACTAGCGTTGTTGGAGCCCAGGGAGAACCAGGGTGCAGGCCGAGGCCTACTTGGTGGTAGTTTTAGATTGTTTGTAGGCTACAACAGACTGTCAACGTGCTCCAATTAGGCATCTATCTCCACTCTGTTTCCAGGATTTCACGTGACTAACAACACCGCCAGTTTATGCGTACAGCAGCCGTCTGCCCAATCCACACGTGTTGCTGTGTTACTGGGATTCTGTAATGTCAGCAGATCCCCTGATGTGTGTCTGCCACTGTCTCCTGCTCTGTCCACATTCCCACCGCTTGCAGTGGGAAGGTGGACAGCGCAGGAGACAGTGGCGGACACATATTGGGGGATCTGCTGACGTTACAGAACCCCAGTAACACAGGAACACGTGTGGAATGCGTGGACGGCAACTGTGAGCAGGAACTGGCGGTGTTGGAGGTCAGGGGAAATACTAGAGACAGAGTGGAGACAGAGGCCAAATCAGAGAATGTTTAAATCTGAAGTAGTTACAATTTGGAGGCAGCAGCAGTTTGCCCTCCACACAGCAGGGGATCAGCTGACGTTACTGAACCCCACTTTCACATGAACTAGTGTGTTTTTCTGTGTGGACAGCACTTCCGAGCACCAACTGGCGGTGTTGGAGCCCAGGGACAATCATGGAGCAGGCCGAGGCCTACTAGGAGCCAGGTGTAAAGCTGAGGTATTTTGACTTTGGAGGGAGCAGGACACTTTGCCCTCCACACAGCAGGGGATCAGCTGACGTTACTGACCCCCACTTTCACATGAACGAGTGTGTTTTTCTGTGTGGATAGCACTTCTGAGCACCAACTAGCGTTGTTGGAGCCCAGGGAGAAACAGGGTGCACGCCGAAGCCTACTTGGTGGCAGTTTTAGATTGTTTGTAGGCTACAACAGACTGTCAACGTGCTCCAATTAGGCATCTGTGTCCACTCTGTTTCCAGGATTTCACGTGACTACCAACACCGCCAGTTTATGCGTACAGTAGCCGTCTTCCCAATCCACACGTGTACCTGTGTTACTGGTGTTCTGTAATATCAACAGATCCCCTGATGTTTGTCTGCCAATGTCTCCTGCTCTGTCCACATTCCCACCACTTGCAGTGGGAAGGTGGACAGCGCAGGAGACAGTGGCGGACACACATTGGGGGATCTGCTGACGTAACAGAACCCCAGTAACACAGGAACACGTGTGGAATGCGTGGACGGCAACTGTGAGCAGGAACTGGCGGTGTTGGAGGTCAGGGGAAATACTAGAGACAGTGTGGAGACAGAGGCCAAATCAGAGAATGTTTAAATCTGAAGTAGCTAAAATTTGGAGGCAGCAGCAGCTTCTCCCTAGAGGTGAGTCAGGCAATGTCTCCTGCTCTGTCCACATTTCCACTACAAGTAGTGGGAATGTAGACAAAGCAGGAGACATTGCCGTGCTCAACTCTGGAGATGAGCAGATGTTACAGGACCCAGGTACCACAGGAACAAGTGTGGATTGTGCAGACGGCACTTGAGAGCATAAACAGGCGGTGTTGTAGGCCGGAGGAAATACTCAAAACAGAGTGGAGACAGAGGGCAAATCAGAGGACATATTAAATCAGAGGTAGTCAGAAGTTGTAGGCAGCAGGAGAGTTTGCCGTACAAACAGCAGGGGATCAGCTGACGTTACCGAACCCCACTTACACATGAGCGAGTGTTTTGTCTGTGCGGACAGCACTTCTGAGCAACAACGGGCGTTGCTGTAGCCCAGGAAATAAAGTTCAGGTCATAGAAACATGAACACAACAGGAGACCTGGATCCTGTTGCCAGCCAATTATTTATTCTGGAAGAGGACTGGCAAATTCAGGTGAGATCCAGGCCTTGTTCATTTTCACAAAAGTAAGCCGATCAACATTATCGGCGGATAGTCGCGTACGACGGTCTGTTACCACACCACCTGCAGCACTAAAGACACGTTCCGATAATACACTGGCAGCAGGGCAAGCCAGCACCTCCAATGCATACTGGCTAAGCTCTGGCCATGTATCCAGCTTAGAGACCCAATACTTGAACGGGGAAGAGCCGTCTGGGAGAACACTAACAGGGAACGACAAGTAGTCTGTCACCATCTGACGGAAACGTTGCCTCCTGCTGACTGGAGCCGTCTGTGATGGTGTAGCCGTTTGTGGCGGTCCCACAAAACTTTTCCACATTTGGGCCATACTGGCCTTGCCTTGTCCTGCGGCACTGCCTCTGCTACCTCTTTGTGCAGAGCTTCCTCCACTGCCTCTACCCACATGGCTGCTTTGAAAAGCACTACCAGCAACACTTGTGGGGGGAATGGAGAACATGATGGCCTGCACAAGGGTTTCTTGGTACTCCCGCATTTTTCGCTCCCTGTTCAACTGTGGTATGAGGCTTTGTAAGTTGTCCCGGTAGCGAGGATCTAGGAGGGTGTACACCCAATAATCAGCCGTGTGGAGAATGTTGGCGATGCGGCGGTCATTTAACAAGCACTGCAGCATGAAATCAACCATGTGCTGCAGTCTGCCAACTGGACCAGAAACGCTGTCCCCAGCTTGAGGCAGCATCTCTGCCTGCTCAGCATCACCCCACTCTCGCTGTTCACACTGACTACTAGAGCCTTGTGTACCTCCCACCTCTGGAGAGATGTGTTCCTCCTCCTCCATTGACTCCTCGTCATCCTCCTCACTAAGTGTCCCCTGCCTGGGCCTTTGTGTGGAAGAACGTTGCGCAGACTTGCCAGAAGCAGATGGCATTTCTGACTGCTCATCCTCGACCTCTTCAAAAACCTCCTCACTTAGTGCTTGTAAGGTTTTTTGAAGCAGACAGATGAGGGGGACAGTCATGCTGATTAGTGCATCATCTGCACTGGCCATCCGCGTGGAGTCATCGAAGGCACGCAAAACTTGGCAGATGTCCCTCATAGTGGCCCACTCAGTGGTGGTGAAGTGTGTCCGGCGCACAGTGCGACTTATTTGCGCCTGATGCAGCTGGTACTCCATTACTGCTGCCTGCTGCTCACACAACCGCTCCAACATATGTAACGTTGAATTCCACCTGGTGGGGAGGTCACATATGATGCGATGTTCTGGCAGGCGGAATCGTCGTTGCAGAGATGCAATGCGCGATCTTGCCATGCTGGACCGCCGCAAGTGAGCACACTCTAGGCGAACCTTGTGCAGCAGTGCATCAAGATCCGGATAGTCCCTCAGAAAGCTCTGCACGACCAAATTGAGCACGTGTGCCAGACATGGTATGTGAGTGAGGTTGCCTAGGCCCAGAGCTGCCACTAGATTTCGGCCATTGTCACTCACTACCAAACCTGGCTGGAGATTCGCTGGCACAAACCACACATCGCTCTCCTGCTTGATGGCATTCCAGAGCTCCTGTGCTGTGTGGCTCCGATTCCCCAAAGAAATTAATTTAAGGACGGCCTGTTGACGTTTGGCCACACCTGTGCTCATATCTGGCCTAACAGGCTCACGCAGTGCTGATTCCGAGGAACTAGAGTAGGAGGAGGACTCAATATGTACAGACTGCATTCCTGCAATCCTTGGAGTTGGCAGAATACGTACAGAGCCACTCTCCAGATCTGTACCCGGCTCCACAACATTGACCCAATGGGCAGTGAGGGAAAGGTATCGTCCCTGTCCATGGCTACTGGTCCACGCATCGGTGGTCAGGTGGACCTTGCTACTGACGGCATTTAGTAGCGCATTTTTAATTTTTCCCTCCACATGCTTTTGCAGGGCAGGGACAGCTTGCCTGCTGAAATAAAAGCGGCTGGGCACATTGTATTGTGGAACTGCCAATGACATAAAGTTCCGGAATGTGTCAGTCTCCACCAGCCTGAATGACAGCATCTCAAGGGCCAGTAGTTTGGCAATGCCGGCATTCAGAGCCAGTGCTCGGGGATGGTTTGCCGAGTATGGCCGCTTTTTCTCCCATGCCTGTGCTACCGATTGCTGGTGAGTGGCCTGGGAGGGTGCTGATGACTGCGAACGTGGTTCAGTGGGTGGAATTTCACTGGGTCTCTGGACAACAGTGGCAGTGGTTCTTCCATGGCGTTCCAGTGAGGAAGCCGAACCAGCTGTGTGTGAGCTGGAGGAAGAGGCCCCAACACGAGCTGAAGAGGTGGTAGGTGCTGCTGAAGGTTGGCCTACATCTTCAGTGTGTCTGTGTAACTCCACCTCGTGCTTGGTACGCACATGTTTCCACATATTTGTGGTATTGAGGTTGGTCACATTTTTGCCTCGTTTCACTTTCTGATGACACAGCTTGCATTTGACAAAGCAAATGTCATCTGCAACTGTGTCAAAAAAAGACCACGCACTGCAAGTCCTGGGAGCGCCCGTTTTGTGTTTTGGAAGAGGATTGCTCCTCACGGGTGCCAAAGTGGAGGCTACAGGCAACCAAGTCTGCCCCCGCCCTCTCCCTCCTCTTTTGGCCGTTCGGGGAATCTCTTCCTCAGAGCTGCTCCCACCACCTTCCTGTGGCTGACGCCATGATGGGTCAAGGACCTCATCATCTCCACTCCCCTCTTCAAGCACCGGCTGGTCCTGGGTTGTCTCGCCAGCACCGTACGCACCAGAAATTGGCAACTGAGTCTCATCATCATCTGATGCATACTGAGGTGTGCTGACCATAGGCACTGGCCCACCCGCCTCTTCAGATTCAGAGGGACAAAGCAGTTGCGCATCACTGCATACTCCCTCTTCTTCACGCTCTAGAATGCTGCTTGGCTGGCCACCTCTTTCCAAGCCAACAGATTCTGAGAACAGAAGTAAAGATTGAGATGGCTCCTGTCCAGGGCTCTCACACTGCCTGGGCAATTTGGCAGGTGGTGAAGAGACAGATGGTTGCTCTTCAGTGCTCTGGCCTTGGGAGGATGCGGAAGTCATTGAAGTGGATGCGTTAGCTGCCATCCATCCGACAACGGCTTCAATTTGTTCGTCACGCAGCAGTGGGGTACGGCGAGGTCCTACAAAGCTGCGCATGAAGGACTGTTGCCTGGTAAAAGTGGGGGATGCCGGGTCACTGGTGGCCGCAGCAGATACCGAATCCCCACGTCCTCTCCCTGCTGAATCCCCCTGTCCTCTCCCTGCTGAAACTCCACGGCCACGACCACGTGCCTTACTCCCTGCCTTCTTCATCTTGGTAGACTGATAAAGATAGGCAGAAAAGTAAAAAAGGGGTGGCTTAGTGTTCTTATTCCTGAACACCTGCTAACCAGTATAAGAAACACTAATTTGGCTAAGAGTGTGTGTACTACACTTTAATATGATCTAATGTGGCCTAGACAACTGTAAAGTGGAGTGTTTGGTGAACTTTATTTCCTTTTTTTTTTGGGTGGGGGGAAAGGAAAGGATGTGACCAAAGTTTGAAAGCTATAGTATCACAAACTTTTTGGAGCGATTACAATGCAGGAAGCTAACCTACAATGCAATTGATGAGGCTCCAAAAAATAGGGTGATACTAGCCTGGCTGGCCCTGAAGGGCACAAGCCAGCAAAAAGGCTCCTCTATCTAATCCTATATAGTGTTTGCAACCAACCAATGACAATGGATGCGGATGGAAGCACACTAATATAGGAGCAAAAATCTGGCTAAATTTGCTGCAAAAAAAGGACTATGTATGAGGCAGTGACGCACGCTGAGCGGACTACAGCTAGCGGTGGCTGTAGAACACACTGCAACGTGAGCTGCACTCACACACAGAGACCTATCAGACAGCCAAAAACAGTGCAGAGAAATGGGCTATAGCACTGAAAGGCTGCTGAAAGGCTCCGCTGTCCACTCCTTTAGTGTTTGCAACCAACGTATATGGATACGTATGGAAGCACACTATACAGGAGAAAAAAAAAGCAGCAATAAAAGAAAAATGTGTATGAGGCAGAGACACACGCTGGCCGGCCTACAAGCAGACGTGCCTGCAGGACACACTACACAGCGTGGGTCTGCACTCACACAGCCCTTGCAGACAGCTGTGAAAACAGCGCTGCTAGGGAAAAGCAAGCTACAGTGGTGGTTTATGTAGCCTGGGTTAAGCACTATATGTTTTGTGGAATCGCTATTTCTAACTGTCCCTCACAGTCTTCAACAGCAGCCTGTCCCTAACTGAATTCACAGCAGAGTGACCCGAAATGGTGGCTGCAGCGCTTTTTATAGTGCATCATGACATCATTTCAGCAGCCAATCACAGCCATGCCAGTAGTTAACATGCCTACATGCCTAACAGGATATGCCCACACTTCTGAGGATCCCCATTGGCTGAATCAAATCGAGCGGGCTCCTAGCATTATGGGAACTTCCGATTCCGGTATTCGATATGAAAAAAGTATCGGAACTAAGTATCAGAATTCCGATACAGCTAATATCGGCCGATACCCGATACTTGCAGTATCGGAATGCTCAACACTAGTTAGGAGTGAACATTAGTATTCTATTTTATTTTTTTCACATCTTACGTTAATTATGCTATGGGATCTTCAAAGACCCGAAAAGTATAGCAAAGAATGCTTAAGGCTGGTTTCACATTTGCAGATGGAGGTGCTGCGGAGGGCTGCGTACTTCCTCTGTGAATCTCCGCCCACCGCCGCACCTCCTCCGGTCAGCTCCGCCTATGTCTGCATGCGCTCTTCATGCAGCCTGAGTAACTATATTTAGCATGGCTACGCAGGGCCATGCGGATGCATACGGATGCCTCCACATGCGTTGTTTTGACGGTACGGTGACCGCAGAAAAATGCAACATGTTAAATATAGGACAAAAACCTATATACCAGACCAACACCCACAACCCAAAAAAGGGGGGTGTACAGATATAGGAAAAAGTATAACGTGCAAAATAAGTGAAAATCAAAAAAGAAGAAATGCACTACTCATAAATAATAAAATGCAAAATTTTATTGAATAAGAACAATGAATTTAAAAGTACAAGGACAGCAGTGGTAACCGACAGGCAGGTAAAATGGTTAACCACTATGCAAAAAGGCATCACATAAATCATGTAGACAAAGGCTTGTAGAAAGTGCAAAGTGCATGATGTAAGTAACCACGGTTTTAAATATAGCTGAAGAATGGCACAGTGTCCATATGCATAAATACAAAAAACAGTGTTACACAAAAATTCCTATTGTCAATCATAGAGTCATAGAATCGTAGAGTTGGAAGGGACCTCCTGGGCCATCTGGTCCAACCCCCTGCTCAAAGCAGGATTCGCTAAATCATCCCAGTCAGATGTCTGTCCAGCCTCTGTTTGAAGACTTCCATTGAAGGAAAACTCACCACTTCTCGTGGCAGCCTGTTCCACTCATTGATCACTCTAACTGTCAAAAAGTTTTTTCTAATATCTAATCTGTCTCCTCCCATTCAGTTTCATCCCATTTCTTCTAGTCTTTCCTTGTGCAAATGAGAATAAAGTTGATCCTTCTACAATGTGACAGCCCTTTAGATATTTGTAGACAGCTATTAAGTCTCCTCTCAGTCTTCTCTTTTGCAAACTAAACATTCCCAAATCCTGCAACCTTTCCTCATAAGACAGGGTTTGCAGACCGGTCACCATTCTGGTCGCTCTTTTCTGAACTTGCTCCAGTTTGTTGTTGTCTTTTTTAAAATGTGGTGCCCAAAACTGGACACAATATTCCAGATGAGGTCTGACCAAAGAGGAGTAGAGGGAAATAATGACTTCACGTGATCTAGACTGTATGCTTCTGTTAATACATCCTAGAATTGCATTTGCCTTTTTTGCTGCTGCATCACACTGTTGACTCATATTCAGTCTGTGATCTATTAGTATACCCAAGTCTTTTTCACATGTGCTGTTGCTTAGCCCTATTCCTCCCATTCTGTATATGCTTTTTTCATTTTTATTGCCCAGATGTAGTACTTTGCATTTCTCCCTGTTAAAAACCATTCTGTTAGTTGCTGCCCACTTCTCCAGTTTATTTATATCTTTTTGAATCCTCTCTCTCTCTTCTCTAGTATTAGCTATCCCTCCTAGCTTTGTGTCATCAGCAAATTTAATCAGTTTACCCTCAATTCCTTCATCTAAATCGTTGATAAAGATGTTGAACAGTACAGGGCCCTGGACAGAGCCCTGTGGTACCCCACTTGAGACATTCTTCCAACTGGATGTGCAGCCGTTTACGACCACTCTTTGGGTCCGATCACTAAGCCAGTTATGAATCCACCTAACAGTTGCCTTGTCCATTCCATACTTAGTCATTTTTTCAATAAGGATTGTATGAGAGACTTTGTCAAATGATTTGCTGAAGTCAAGATATACTATATCTACAGCATTTCCTTGATCCACCCAATCAGTGATTCCGTCATAGAAGGAAATTAAGTTAGTCTGACATGACTTATTAGTTACAAACCCATGCTGACTCTGTTTAATCACTTCATTCTTATCCAGGTACTGACATACATGTTGTTTAATAATTTGTTCAAAGATCTTTCCTGGTATAGAAGTCAGACTCACTGGCCTATAGTTGCCTGGGTCCACCTTCTTCCCCTCTTTGAAGATAGGAACAACATTTGCTCTTCTCCAGTCTTCTGGCACTTCTCCTGTTCTCCAAGAAATTTCAAAGATTATGGAGAGGGGTTCAAAAATTTCTTCTGCTATCTCCTTCAGTACTCTGGGGTGTAATTCATCTGGACCTGGAGACTTGAATTCATTTAGATTAGCTAAGTGTTTTCTCACTATCTTTCTGTTTATAGATATCCTGGATTCTTCTATTCCCTTAATAGGACAGTGAAGAACAGTTGATGTTACATTTCCTTTCTGAGAGAAAACAGATGCAAAATAGGAATTTAAAAGTTCAGCTTTCTCAACATCCTGTATTACCATTTCATCATTTTTATCCTGTAAAAATCCTATAGCATCTTTGACTTTTCTTTTACTTTTGACATATCCCCAAAATCCTTTATTATTGCTTTTGACATCTCTTGCAAGCCTCAATTCATTTTCAGCTTTAGATAATCTGATTTGTGCCCTGCAGGTTCTGCAGACAGCATTATATTCTTCTTTAGATATGCCTCCCTCTTTCCATTTTATAAACATTTTTTTCTTCCTTTTTAGCATGTGCTTAAGTTCTGTGTTCATCCATCCTGGTTTTCTTAAATGCTTCCTATTCTTCCCTCTTTTTGGAATTGTTAACAACTGTGCTTTGAGAATTTCATTTTTCAAGATTTCCCATCCTTCCTGGACATTTTTGTCTTTAAGGATATCCAGCCATTGGATCCCTCCAATTCTCTCTCTGAATCCCTTAAAATCTGCCTTTCTGAAATCTAACCGTGACGTCTGAGTCTTCACAGGTCTTCCGCCTCTAGTTATCCAAAATTCTAAAATAGCATGGTTGCTACCTCCTAGGGTCCCAGCCACTTTTACCTCCTCAACCATTTCCTCCCTGTTTATAATGACCAAGCAACAAAAGGAGAAAAGTAAAAGATCATGTAACATTACCTAGTGGCGCTGTGCTCCTGCCCATCCCAGCGTGCGTTTCGGGGGTAAGGCATCACTTCAACACAGATAGTATTTAAACAGAAACTGGCCAATCAATGTGAGGAAAAGAGTAATTAGCTGCTCACAAGCGGCGCATGTGGAGTGCCCCGAAGGGCCTTAGGTTACTCGGTACCGGGCCAGTCAGGTTCTTTAAAGGGGATGTGTCATGGTGGCAGTGACCTGGTCCGTGGCCCTTGGCATCCAGTACAGATGGATGTTTAATGAAGGATGATGGATGATGATGGGGAAGATGATGGGAAAATGGAATTGTGACGCCACCTGTGATTTCCGGTCAGAGATGACCAGCGCTGCAGAGGAGATCCTCTGAGACTGATGACGATGCAGCTGAGTCCTTACCGCTCTCCACAGGCACAGTTTTTGTCCCAGGGCAGTTAAGGTGTTATCAGTTGAGCTGGTGACTGATGATGGTGCTTGCGGTGCAGGACAGGCGAGATGCTAATGACACAAGGAACACAGTTGGGTGAAGTTTCAGGGTTTTTACTCACAATTCCTGCTTTTACAGTGGCCCACTTGGCACTGTGTCCTCCAGGTGAGGGGTCCAGCAAACTCCCAGGTAATTTGGGAACACCTTTTCAGGACTCCCCTTTATGTTCACCTTTCTAGGCCGCCTCTCTGCGCTGATCTCTGCTTTCTCTCCTGCCCTGTGCCTTCACAAGCAGTGTCCCCGAGCCAGCAGCAACGAACCCTGTCGGGTGGATTTCCGCACTACCCGTGCCCCAAGGACCCCTTCTATTCTCCTAGGAACTGCCTTTCTTCCAAATGTGTCTCTCTGACCCTTACTCTCCCCACGTCAGTCCTGCTCCTCCGCTGTCCCGTCACCAACTGTCTCTTTCTAGAATGATCTACCTTTTACCTCAGCCTTAACTCTGTCCACCAACTGCCACTGATTGGATGTCCCTTCTCACACCACCTCTTAAGCTCCTCCCCTTCTACCTACCTTTCCCAACTAAATCCCCAACACCCTTTCCTAGCCAGCCTGGGATTAGGCCATCCTCCCCAAGGGTACACCCAGATGCCCTGACTAACCTGGTGTGTGTTTGGTGCGAGTGTTAGGAGTCCTGGGTGGTGCTCCCTCCTTACCTGAGAGTGGAATACCACACCTCTGGATGAGGTGCAGTACCTCTGTGGCAACTGGACCCTCAGGGGTGCCACACATACGCCCTTGGCCGACCCGGAAGTGAGAAATGCTGAGGCTGTCATCGGAAAGGCAGGGACACGTCACTCAGAACCACCCACAATTCACGTGAGCGGACTGAGAGAGCAGCCCAAGCCATGGTTAGATAAAGACGCAGTTGGCATAGTGACAAGTGGGGAGCGAATGCGCATGCAATATAAGTGCAAAAGAATGTGCTTAGCTATAAATCAATTAAGACCATAAGGGAAACATACCAATGCACAATAAGTGCACAAATATTAAATTGATAATGACATGTGAGATCATTATAAGCAAAATATATAAAAGCATCCACAAGTGAGGAGATATACAGTAATGCAAAATGCATGAAAAGGAAAAATTGTGAAAATGCACATTAGTGCAGAATTATACGCAAAATATCTGTAAGAACTAGAGTTGAGCGAAACAGGTCGATCAAATTCAAAAATAGCCGACTTTAGCTAAAGTTGGGTTTCGCCGATCGAAACCCGACCATAGCGTGAGTTTGGCCATGAGGTCGCCGATCAGAGCGCCGAAGTCACGTTTCAAATAATACTTCCAGTGCCTTTTCTCAGCCAATGATGGAGGACGCACACTGTGGGCAACGTGATGACATGGGCAGCGGCCACCACCATCTTAGAGAAGGGCATTGAAGTGATTGGCTGGCTTTGTGTGGCGTCACAGTGGGTATAAAAGGCGCTGACCGCCGACCGCCAACTTACTTCTGCCGATCTTAGAATAGGGAGAGGTGCTGCTGATGATTCTGAATAGGTAGAGAGTTAGGCAGGGAAGAAGAAAAACAAAATTGCTTCTGCTGTACAATTAGTGTGCAGTTAAAGGGGAGGATTTTTGTTGTGTGCAGCAGCGCTGGTGGTGACTAGGCTGCCTTTTAAGGCTGAATGAACAGGGGAAAAAATACAAACACACAATGTACTGATATATGATATAATAATCATAATGTATATAGAAATATAAATAGATATCAAAAGTGTGGTTGAACCAATCCCCCAAGAAAAGGATGGCAGACCATTGGTATAGATAAAAAGATTACTCAAAGGTGGATGGGAATAGAAAATCCCACAGGATCAAAAATGTGCAACATGAATGATGATAAAATAATAAAATAATAAAGATAATAATAAATGGCAAAGTCTTTGTGGAAATAAAAATGCCTTTATTGAAATATTGGCACAACAATTAAGTGCATTAAAAATGTATATATATATATATATATATATATATATAAAATAAAAAAGAAAAAATAATAAAATATACAACCACATTAGCGATATATTTATGGATAATGGTAAAACCATTCCATAACAAAAGAGGCTTGATTAATGATACAGGTAAAAAAGTGCATGTTTATGGTGACACAAAAATTGCATGAATAAATTAATAAATGTGCCAAAAGTGTAAAAGTGCAGCTGTGCAAATAATACAAATCGCCCTAAGGCGCGTGCAATTGAAACACAAAATGTAAAATACCTGTGAGCCAATTAGCACTATGTGAGTTGTATAATAACACGCCCCGACGCGCGTTTCGGAAATAAAATCTTCGTCAGGGGGATAGATGATTATTATTTTTATTATTTTATTATTTTATCATCATTCATGTTGCACATTTTTGATCCTGTGGGATTTTCTATTCCCATCCACCTTTGAGTAATCTTTTTGCCTTTTAAGGCTACCTGCTAGCTGAATTGCTGTGTGCACACTGCTGTTCAAACTGCTTTATTCAAAGCACTCCAACTTTTATTATTTTGTTCTGGAGAGTTACTGAGCGTTCATTCTTTCACTCACGGTCTAGTGGTGTACGCTCCTCACACACTACCATTTTCCATTTTTCCAGTCCTACACCTTATAGAGCTGTCCGCTTATCAAACAGTTTTGTATATCTGCTGTTTAATTACGGTCAAAATTAGACAGAGACAGCGTGTGTCTGTCCGTAAACAGATAGACGGAGATTGACAATTTTCCATACAGACACCGTATAGCGGTGTATGCTTCTGACATATTACCGTGTACCGCCTTGTATCACGGACAAATAGAAGCTATCTGTGTGTGACTCTGGAAAAACAAGCTGAGGAGATTTTCCATTTTTCCAGACCTACACCTTAGAGAGCTGTCTGCTTTTCAAACAGTTTCGTATATCTGCTGTTTGATGACGGTCAAAACTAGACAAAGACAGTGTGTGTCAGTCCATATAAAAATAGACAGAGATTTACAATTTTCCATACACACACCGTATAGCGGTGTATGCTCCTCACACACTACCATGTAACGGCTGGTATCACGGACAAATAGAAGCTATCTGAGTTTGACTCTGGAAAAACAAGCCGAGGAAATTTTCCATTTCTCCAGACCTACACATTAGAGAACTGTCAGTTTTTCAAACAGTTTCATATATCTGCTGTTTGATGATGGTCAAAACTAGACAGACACAGCATGTGTCAGTCCATATGCAAATACTCACCTCGCTGGTGATTTCTCTGTGGAATTCTAGGAGACCAGTCTGATTCCTGCTCCTCAAAAGCTAAGTTTTCTGCTTTGCCTTTTTGCATTTGTGTTTTGGTTTTAGTTTGCCTTGCTTTTCTGGATTCTGCCATTCCCTGCTGGGGTGTGCTGAATTCCTTTTTTGTCAGTTTGCTCTGTCTTCAGAAAATACCTGAGTACTGACATAGTCTTTTTGAAGCCTAGCGTCTTCAGGGCCTTTTTCCCTGTCAGTCTGTTGGATCTTATTTTGATAGGGTTTTTCGCGGATTGCAGACAGCAGCTTTCCTATCCTTTCCTATCTAGTTAGCTTGGGCCCCATCATTTGCTCAGTCTATCTTTCTATCTGTGTTAGTGTTTCTTCATCTTGCTTCACCGTCATTATATGTTGGGGGCTGCCTATTGCTTTGGGGTCTGCTCTGGGGCAGTTTAGATTTCCCTTTCTGTCTTTAGCCTAGGCAGTTCTCCGGCTGTGATCGAGGGGTCTAGGGCATTGTAGGAACCCACCACGGCTACTGCTAGTTGTTGTTGATAGGTTCAGGGGTCTGCAATCCGATAGCTGCCAACTTCTCAGGTTTTCTGGACTTAGCTAGCATTTCTGTTTTTGCCTCCTATGGTGACTCATTCATAACAGTGTACCACCTTGTATCACGGACAAATAGAAGCTATCTGTGTGTGACTCTGGAAAAACAAGCCAAGGAGATTTTCCTTTTTTCCAGACCTACACTTTAGAGAGCTGTCCGCTTTTCAAACAGTTCGGTATATCTGTTGTTTGATTATGGTTAAAACTAGACAGAGACAGCGTGTGTCAGTCCGTATAAAAATAGACGGAGATTGACAATTTTCCATACACACACCGTATATTGGTGTACGCTTCTCATACACTACCGTGTACCGGCTGGTATCACGGACAAATACAAGCTATCTGGGTGTGACTCTGGAAAAACTAGCTGTGGAGATTTTCCATTTTTCCAGACCTACACATTAGAGAACTGTCAGTTTTTCAAACAGTTTCATATATCTGCTGTTTGATGATGGTCAAAACTAGACAGACACAGCATGTGTCAGTCCATATACAAATAGAGGGAGATTGACAATTTTCCATACAGACACTGTATAGCGGTGTACGCTTCTCACACACTACCGTGTACTGTTATGAGTTCATTTTCCTCTTCACCATTGAGGTCTGATGAACTCCCTCTTCTGGTGAAGGAAGGTAGTGAGGCTGATTACCAAGCACCTGAGCTGGGAGAGGATGACTGGGTGACGGGATCTCTGACTGGATATAAGGCTGCCGACGCCCTTCTGCCTCGCTGGTGATTTCTCTGTGGAATTCTAGGAGACCAGTCTGATTCCTGCTCCTCAAAAGCTACGTTTTCTGCTTTGCCTTTTTGCATTTGTGTTTTGGTTTTAGTTTGCCTTGCTTTTCTGGATTCTGCCATTCCCTGCTGGTTTGTGCTGAATTCCTTTTTTGTCAGTTTGCTCTGTCTTCAGAAAATACCTGAGTACTGACATAGTCTTTTTGAAGCCTAGAGTCTTCAGGGCCTTTTTCCCTGTCAGTCTGTTGGATCTTACTTTGATAGGGTTTTTCGTGGATTGCAGACAGCAGCTTTCCTATCCTTTCCTATCTAGTTAGCTTGGGCCCCATCATTTGCTCAGTCTATCTTTCTATCTGTGTTAGTGTTTCTTCATCTTGCTTCACCGTCATTATATGTTGGGGGCTGCCTATTGCTTTGGGGCCTGCTCTGGGGCAGTTTAGATTTCCCTTTCTGTCTTTAGCCTAGGCAGTTCTCCGGCTGTGATCGAGGGGTCTAGGGCATCGTAGGAACCCCCCACGGCTACTGCTAGTTGTTGTTGATAGGTTCAGGGGTCTGCAATCTGATAGCTGCCAACTTCTCAGGTTTTCTGGACTTAGCTAGCATTTCTGTTTTTGCCTCCTACGGTGACTCAATCATAACAGTGTACCACCTTGTATCACGGAAAAATAGAAGCTATCAGTGTGTGACTCTGGAAAAACAAGCCAAGGAGATTTTCCTTTTTTCCAGACCTACACCTTAGAGAGCTGTCCGCTTTTCAAACAGTTCGGTATATCTGTTGTTTGATTACGGTCAAAACTAGACAGAGACAGCGTGTGTCAGTCCGTATACAAATAGAGGGAGATTGACAATTTTCCATACAGCCACCGTATAGCGGTGTATGCTCCTCACACACTACCGTGTACTGCTTTGTATCACGGACAAATAGAAACTATCTGTGTGTGACTCTGGAAAAACAAGCCGAGGAGATTTTCCATTTTTCCTGACCTACACCTTAGAGAGATGTCCGCTTTTCAAACAGTTTCGTATATCTGCTGTTTGATGACGGTCAAAACTAGACAGAGACAGCGTGTGTCAGTCTGTATAAAAATAGACGTAGATTGACAATTTTCCATACACACACCGTATTGCGGTGTATGCTCCTCACACACTACCGTGTACCAGGTGGTATCATGGACAAATAGAAGTTATCTTGGTGTGACTCTGAAAAAACAAGCCGAGGAGATTTTCCATTTTTCCAGACCTACACCTTAGAGAGCTGTCCGCTTTTCAAATAGTTTTGTATATCTGCTGTTTGATGACGGTCAAAACTATCAGAGACAGCGTGTGTCAGTCCGTATAAAAATAGACGGAGATTGACAATTTTCCATACACACACCGTATAGAGCTGTCTGATTCTCAAACAGTATTGTATATCTGCCATTCGCATTACAGTCAAATCTATACAGAGTCAGCGTGTATTTGTGTGACACTCCGTAAATACATATACAGATATTGTTAGTTACACAAAAAACGTATACAGCTGTACACTTCTGATACAGTTCCGCATATCTGCTTGTTGGATTACGGTCAAATACATACTGTGAGAGCGTCTGTGACTAACAAAATATATACATATATTTCATTTTTTTAATACACCTTACACAGGTGGGCGCTCCTCATACAGTACCATCTCTCTGCTGGTATTTTTGGTACATTTTCCCAAACATGAGGAAGTAGGGTGGAACAGGCTGCGGACGTGGGCAGGGGGGCGCAGCTCGTACTGATGGTGGTGGTGCATCGGCTAGTTCTGGCAAAAGCACAATAGAAGCTAAGGCAGGAGGTGTTGAGCCTGTGTCATCGTTTGGCCCAACAAGGCCTGTAAGGTTACCTTTTCTTGGAGTAGGAAAACCGTTTTTAAAGCCGGAGCATCAGAAACAGGTTTTGACGTACATTGCCGAACAGCCACCAGCTCTATTGCCTCCTCTTCTGAACGTTCAAATCCTGCAAGCACAGAGTTGTCAGTGCAGGGTTCTGGTCAGGAAAAACACCTTTCCTTTTGTCCTTCACCCATACCAAAAGTTAAGAATGCGGCAGCCCACACTTCAGATTACTTTATGGAGCTCTTTTCACATACCATGCCAGGGTTATCCAGTCAAATCCTAAATTCCCCAGTCCAAGATGAATCTGACATGGAGTGCACTGATGAACAGCCAGTGCTAGATGATTCTGCTGGTACATTGACCCACAGCACTACACTGCCCTCGCAGTCTATTGAGCCAGAATCTGACCCTGATGAAATTCAGGTGCCCCTTCCCGCATACTATACCACCTTACATGGTGACACAGAGGAAGGTAAAGAGGAAGGTGCAGATGACTTTGAAGAGGAGGTGATGGATAAGCCAGTTCTTGACCCGGATTGACATCCATTGAGGGAGGAGGGTGGCGCAGGCAATAGTTCAGATAAGGAGAAGGATCCGCAGCAGGCATTGACATCACAGCAGCGGTTATCTGGCAGGCCCGTAGCTGTCCAAAAACGTGGACCAAAATCTAAAAGAGTTGCAGGACAGCTTGGCCAGATGGTCAACTTAGCACAGCGTGGAAGGCCAGAAAATGTATACCATAGTAGGAAGAGTGCAGTGTGGCACTTCTTTGTCCAAAATCCTTCTGATGAGGCAAAAGTTTCCTATAAGAAGTGTGGAAGTCCCTTTAGCCAATGTAAACAACTCCGAAATTTGAATATCAGTTGCATGCTTAGACATTTCATCAACATGCACTTGTAAGCATGGACCGACTACAAAACCTCAGGTAGCACATGTGCACCTGCTCCGACTGAAGGTAGCAAGCAATGCTCCATCGCTTCCCCCCACTGTAAGACGACCTCCACCGTTAAGCATACCACCAGCAATAAATGTGGAGGTGTCGTCGCAAGGCCAAAGCACTCAGGGAATCACAATGGTTTTGCAACACATTACTGAATCTAGGCCATCACCAACAATACCATCACCAATCCCCTCTCACTCCGTCCGGTCCACTGCTACTTCCCCCATATGCATAAAAAACAAATAAAAAACAAAAATAAATAAAAAACAAATAAAAAACAAATCTGAACTGAGAAAAGTAAGTTAATGTGTATGTACAATGTAAGTGCATATTAACACATGACCATTAACCAGAGAAAACAAAAAGCAAAAAACACAAATATCCTGAACTAAAAGTAAAAAAGTAAAAAATATACTGCAAATAATGCATAAAGGTAATAATAATAAGGGTATTTAGTAAACATAATTTTGATCAAAATAATGTACAAGCCATCCCGCCATGTCACGGCAACCCTTGTGGGACAGTCCCTACTCTAGTATTTAAAACCTTTTCACTTGCCAAGTGGCGTGAATGTGAATAAGGGTCGAGCGGCTGAACCACTAGTAACAGCTTAGGCCAGACTGGATGGCTTTCCCAGCTCAGAAAGAGGGCGGTCACACCCATATATGCACTGAATGCACAATGAAATGAATAAAAAACAAATCTGAACTGAGAAAAGTAAGTTAATGTGTATGCACAATGTAAGTGCATATTAACACATGACCATTAACCAGAGAAAACAAAAAGCAAAAAACACAAATATCCTGAACTAAAAGTAAAAAATATACTGCAAATAATGCATAAAGGTAATAATAATAAGGGTATTTAGTAAACATAATTTTGATTAAAATAATGTACAAGCCATCCCGCCACGTCATGGCAACCCTTGTGGGACAGTCCCTACTCTAGTATTTAAAACCTTTTCACTTGCCAAGTGGCTTGAATGTGAATAAGGGTCGAGCGGCTGAACCACTAGTAACAGCTTAGGCCAGACTGGATGGCTTTCCCAGCTCAGAAAGAGGGCGGTCACACCCATATATGCACTGAATGCACAATGAAATGAATAAAAAACAAGTCTGAACTGAGAAAAGTAAGTTAATGTGTATGCACAATGTAAGTGCATATTAACACATGACCATTAACCAGAGAAAACAAAAAGCAAAAAACACAAATATCCTGAACTAAAAGTAAAAAATATACTGCAAATAATGCATAAAGTTATATGCAGCTCTCCAGTCCAGCTCACCCTACCAGACACTCTGAGTAGAACAAGAAAGTACTCAGACTCTCATCCGCGTACACTGTGTTTGAACACCTACATTGCCAAACTAATCTCATTAGAGATGATGCCCTACCGTTTGCTTGAAAGCGAAGCTTTCCGCAAGCTCATGGCCTATCCTGTCCCATGCTATTACCTACCCAGTTGGCACTTCTTTTCTCGAAAAGCCATCCCTGCCCTCCACAGGCATGTGAAAGACCGCATTGTCCATGCACTAAAACAGTCAGTGAGTGGAAAGATGCACCTCACAACAGATGCATGGACCAGTAGGCATGGCCAGGACCATTACGTTTCCATCACTGTGCACTGGGTTAATGTGGTGGATGCAGGCTCCACAGCGGACAACGGCGGTGGAACAGTGCTGCCTAGCCCATGATATAGGAAACAGTTGGCTGTAGGCTTTCAACCCTCCTCCTCCATCAGCGAAAGCTCGTCCACAGAGCGCAGTCGCATGAGCACTCCATCCGCAGCTGGCAGTGTTGCACACGAGGTGTCCCACTATCGAACAGCTAGAGGTAAGCGTCAGCAGGCTGTGTTAAAGATGATGTCTTTGGGCGACAACAGACACACCGTGGAGGTACTGGCCGACTACTTGCAGCGACAAACTGAGTCATGGCTGGGCAGTCTACATCTTGAGGCAGGCAAGGTAGTCAGTGATGACGGCCGTAATTTTGTGGCAGCCATAGCCCGTGCAAAACTCACACACATACCTTGCCTGGCTCACACTTTGAACCTGGTGGTGCAGTGCTTCCTTAATAATTATCTGGAGTTAACATCCCTGCTCCATAAGGTGCGAAGACTGTGCTCACACATTCGTCGCTCGGCCGTACACTCCAGTCGTATGCAGAAGCTGCAGCGATTGCTCCACCTCCCCAAGCACTGCCTAATCATAGACGTTGCAACAAGGTGGAACTCCAGCCTGCACATGGTTAAGAGGCTGTGTGAACAGAGGCAGGCTGTAATGCACTTGTGGGAGGATACACGGGCAGGCAGTTTGAGGGAACACATGGAATTGTCGGGTGTGCAGTGGTCAAAGCTGAACGACCTCTGTAAAGTCCTTCAGTGTTTTGAGGAATGCACTCGGCTGGTAAGCGCAGACAACGCCATCATGAGCATGAGCATCCCACTTATGCGTCTGCTCATGCAAAGTTTGACGCACATTAAGGATCAGGCGTCTGCAGCGGAGGAGGAGGAGGACGGAAGCCTTCATGACAGTCAGCCATTGTCTGGTCAGGGAACTGTCCTGGACGAGGTGGAGGAAGAAGAGGAAGAGGAGGAGGATGAGGGGGATGATTATTTTGGGCAGGAGGATTCTCAGCGGGCAAGAGAAAATGATGGCATTCCAAGGTCAGGTACAGTGTTTATGCGTGACTGTAGGGATATGGATTTGCCAGAAAGTGCTCCTCCACCCAGCAGTGGCAGTGCAGCATTGACAACTGGAACATTGGCCCACATGTGCGATTATGCCTTGCGGATCCTAAAAAGGGACCCCGCATTGCCAAAATTATGAGGGATGACAACTACTGGCTGGCCAGCATCCTCGATCGATGCTACAAAGGCAAATTACACAACATCATGCCACAGGAGAACCTAGAGATAATATTGGCTAACAAACAAGCAACTCTAGTAAACCGTTTGTTTGAGGCTTTCCCAGCACACAGCAGTGGTGCTGGTTCTCCCATGAGCCGTAGTGGGCACAATGGAAGAGGTGTTCGTGGTGCACACAGCGTTGGAGGCAGGGGTTTAATGACAATGTTGTGGAATGATTTCTCAAGTACCGCTCACACGACTGCTAATACTGCATCGATTAAAAGTGACAGGAGGCAGCAGTTGTCAACTATGGTTACAAACTACTTCTCCTCCCATATCGATGTTCTCCCTCACAGGTCATTCCCCTTTGACTATTGGGCCTCTATACTGGACACCTGGCCTGAAATGGCACAATATGCCTTACACGAGCTCGCTTGCCCTGCTGCTAGTGTGTTATCTGAAAGAGTCTTCAGTGCTGCTGGATCAATCCTGATAGAAAAAAGGACCCATCGGTTGACCCAAAATGTTGATGATCTAACCTTCATTAAAATGAACCATGCATGGGTTTCAAAGGATTTTGTCCCACCTTCCCGTGATGACCCATATGTTGGCAGAAAACTGCCTCGCTTTTGTCCTCCTCTTCCTCGGACTTGCTCAATTCCGCCCTTTGCTGCAGCTGAATGTCCAGCCAACACATCAACATATGCATTTTTTAAACCTCCCTAAGTGGGCTGCCCACCCACCCCCCAATGGCTGGGGTCAACTCCTGGCGCACCAGGGCAAGTGCCGTTGCTCTGAACAGGTGGGGGGTCTCACTCGCCGCCAGACACACCAGCGTACTATGACGGGCCCTGTGCCAGTACCGTCGACCATGAGTGTGCCCCCCTGCTTGGTCATGGCCACAACACTTGCAAGTAGCAATACTTACCTCTCACTGCTCCACCACTGTGTAGTCTGGGCAGTTAAATCTTTCACAGGGACGGCCACTAGAAATTTGGTGTATTGATTGATGATGGTTAAGATGTAGCTATGGCCTGTCCTGCTGGCCTCTACCTTCAGATGATCAATGGCTACCATTTGTAATGGATGTCAACTTACAAGCGAATGCAGTGGTGCTTTATGATCACCTTTCACACTTGTGATAGTCACAGACGTGTGACATTCCTGCCACCATTTTTCAATGTCTCCTCTCATGCCAATCCAATAGAATCGCCCACGGCCTGTGGCTGCTGTCTTTTGCACTCCAAAATGACCAGACACATCATGATAGAAAATGAGGACCATGTCTACATCTCTCCCTGTGATCACAATTTGATGGAGACGAGTAACGGTGATGTGATCCACGCTACTGCGATAAAGCAATCCTTTCTTCACAAAGAACAGTTTTCGCTGCCTCCACAGACACAGTAATTGAGGGTCTGCAACGCCTCTGCAACTTCTACCGGGAGGTTTTCCCACGATGAGTAATTCCCAAATGTCTGCTAACACTCCACTTTCTGCCTGTACTTGTATCCATGTAGTTTCCAGTAGCGGAGAGTCTGGACTGGCTTACTGAGATTGAAATATACACGAAGATTTAAAAGTACCACAACACTGTATACTGTTGTACGCTTCGACTACCTTTCCCTTTTTGTACTTTTTAAATTCTGGTGTAACACATAGTGTGCCCGTGAGTGTCTGTGTCTGACTCCGGAAGTATAGATGGAAATTTACAATTACCCCTAGACTGGATACACAAGGTATGTGCTGATACAGTACCTTTGTTCAAAATTTTGTGTTACGGTATCATCCATAGTGAGTGAGTGTGTGTGATTTACGCCTTCTATATATACGGTGAATCGGAGATACCAATTTTTACCCTATACTCGATACAACTTGTATCTTGTTATACAGTACTTTTGCTTGACATTTAGTATTACGGTCAAATCCATACTGGGTAAGCGTCTGAGAGTGACTGCGGGACTATGTATACAGAGATTTCAATTGTACCCTATAATATATATACTTGCTACCTTGTTATCAGTACCTTTTTTACAACATTTTTTATTATGGTCAAACCTAGACTGAGCGAGCGTCTGAGGGTGACTCTGGAAATATATACCAAGATTTCAAATTTGGCCAACACAGTATACAGCTGTACGCTTCTGATACAGTAACCTTTTTAGCTATTTAGATTATGGTGTAATCCATAATGAGCCTTTGAACATCTGTCTGTTACTCTGGCAATATATTAGGAGCTTTAAGATTACCCCAACACTGTATACAGCTGTACGCTTGTGTTACATTACCCATTTACATCTTTTCATATTCTTGTGTAATCCATACTGGGCCTGAGAGCCTTTGAGTCTGCCTCCTGAAATGTATACGGAGATTCATAATGTTTACACTATACCTTATATACCTTGTATCTGGTGATATGGTACCCTTTTTCAACTTTTTATTTTATTGGGTAATCCATACTGAGCCTGTGAGCGTCTGTGTATGACTCATGAAATATATATGGAGATTTACTCTTATCCCTAGACTGTACAGAGCTGTACGCTTCTGATACAGTACCATATATCTCCTGGTACTTTGAGTCCATTTTTAAAAACATGAGGAAGTATGGTGGAAGAAGACGTGGATGTGGGCATGGGGAGCCACCTGGTACTGATGGTGGTGGTGGTGCATCTGCTGGTAGTGTCAAAAACACAATAGCAGCTAAGGCAGGAGGTGTTGAGCCTGCTTCATGGTGTAGCTCTGGAAGGCCTGCAAGGCTCCCTTTTCTGGGAGTAGGTGGACTGCTTTTAAAGCCGGAGCATCAAGAACTGTTTATGCCTTACATTGCTGAAACAGCCACCAGCTCTATCACCTCCTCTTCTGAAATTTAAAAAAATGCAAGCACTGAGTATTAAGTGCAGGCTTCTGGTCAGGAGCAACCCCTTTCCTTGTGTCCTTCACCCACCCCAAAAGTGAAGGATGCGGCAGCACACACTTCAGATTACTCCATGGAGCTCTTTTCACATACCATGCCTGGCTTAATTAAAAATGGGGCCCATCATATCCTGGAGCATTCCAAATGGGGGACATCAGACACTAGAGCAGCATTTACGGGGCCCATTATACACTGGAGCATCATCCATGAGGCCCATCATATACTGGAGCATTCCAGATTGGGGACATCAGACACTGGAGCAGTATTTACGGGGCCCATTATACACTGGAGGATTAGAAATGGAGCCCATTATATATGGATCATTATTAGGGCCCATCATACACTGGAGCATCATCCATGAGGCCCATCATATACTGGAGCATTATGTGGAGCTCATATACTGTTTGGAACATTATATGTGAGTGACCAATTATTCTGTATGGCGCACAATATGGTGGCCTTAATACTGTATGGAGTAATATACTGTCCTTTTTTTTGAGCTATTGTACAATTTAAAATAGATCAGTCATGTCATGTAAGCAGTAGAGATGAGTGACTTTGCCTTTTTTCGGGTTGAGTCGGGTTTCATGAAACCTGACTTTCGCAAAAGTCGGGTCGAACGAAATCGTCCGACTATAGGGAAAAGTCGGAGGCCGACTGAAACACAAAACCCAATGCATGCCTATGGGGAAGCAAAGTCAGCAGGGAGTGGAAGACAGTAAACACACCTACATTGCCCATTTCAATGCCAAAAACATCAATTCTTATAACTGAAGCTTGTCAACCTTAATTTACTTCCTAATAATAGTTACGCATTGAAAACTGTGGGTTATTTGGCTAAAGTTGTGTCATGCCTGTCATGCCGCTTTGCCCCCAGTGCCGTGTCCCTGCGGGCGCCCTGGAGGTCTCTCATGTCTTATGCTGCAAGATGCCTGGAGCAGTGTGCATGCGCACCTCACCTCGTGGCTGCATGCTGTGGCTGTGTGACCATCTGTCTCTGCTCTGCCTGCGGCAATCCTCTGTGTTCCAGAAGACCCTGATCATGTGACCTTTCCTATGTTCCAGCACTGTCTGACCCAGCTAACCTCTCAGTGTTCCTGGAGCCCCTGATCATGTGACCTTCTCTATGGTCCAGCCCAGTCTGATCTAGCAATGCTCTCTATGATCCTTGAGGGTCTGAACCGGAAGTCCCCTCCTGGTCCTGACCCAGAATGCAGGTGCTAATGCCCTATATCAGACCACCCCTTCCTATGGTCGGGGCCTGATTACCGTCTTGCTTCCCTGCATGACTGCTTGGTCTGCTCGGTCGCTCCCCGTATTCTGTGCCCCTGTGCTCTGCCCTGTCATTCGTCTCTGCACACGCTCTGTGCTTGTAGTCTTCCTCTTGTCCTGTGCCATGTCTTGTGTTGTCCTTTGTGCCATGTTTTGTCTCTGTCATGCTTTGACTTGTAGTCCTTCCTGTGTTCTCTGCCTTTGCCTGCTTTGCCATGTCTTGCCTTTGCTCTGCTTGGTGCTCTGTTGTGCCTCCTGGCACACGCACCATTCCTGCTCTGACCTATGGTGCTTCTCAAGCACATTTCCAGGCTAATCTCAAGGTTATTCCTTGACCCGGCTCTGGGCTTTGGCCTACGCTCCGCTGCTAGCCTTGTTCTCTGCCTGGTGCTCTGTTGTGCCTCCTGGCACACGCACCATTTCTGCTCTCTGACCTATGGTGCTTCTCCAGCACATTTCCAGGCTAGTCTCAAAGTTCTTCCTTGTGACCTTTCCTATGTTCCAGCACTGTCTGACCCAGCTAACCTCTCAGTGTTTCTGGAGCCCCTGATCATGTGACCTTCTCTATGGTCAAGCCCAGTCTGATCTAGCAATGCTCGCAATGATCCTTGAGGGTCTGAACCGGCTCTGGGCTTCGGCATATGCTCCGCTGCTAGCTCTGTATTCTGCCTTGCTTTGTGGTGCCTCCTGGCACACTCTCCTTTCCTGTACTTTCTCTGACCCCGCTCTGTGCTTCTGCCTAGGTTCCGCTCCTTGCTTTGTCTTTTCCTTGCCCTGTCTGGTTTTCCCTTCCCCTTGTGTTGTTGTTTCAGTATCGACCTGTTGGTCGCGTCACACAGGACAGTGTCACGTGTCAGTCTTGTTGTTTTAGTTACCGGCCTTCGGGTCGTGTACACAGGACAGGCATACATGACAGATTGCCCCTTGCCCGCCTCCTGTGCCTTAGTCGTGCCGCTTGCTTGTGTCTCAGCCGTGTGCACTGGTCAGTGAGGCGTGTCTCCTGCCTTGAACCCTGGCGTGGCTCCTAGCACGCACCCAGCCTCGAACCCTGGCGTGCCTCCTAGCACGCACCCTGCCTTGAACCCTGGCGTGGCTCCTAGCATGCACCCTGCCTCGAACCCTGGCGTGGCTCCTAGCACGCACCCTGCCTCGAACCCTGGCGTGGCTCCTAGCATGCACCCTGCCTTGAACCCTGACTTGCCTGCCGGATTCCCGAAACCTGCCAACCTCTGCCAGAGGTCCGGAACCACATGACTGCGGCCTGAGGTCCGGAGCTGATTTCCGCAGCCTGATGCCTGGATCCTGTCAGTCGTTGCCAGTAGTCCGGAGTCCGATGCCATCGCACCCTGCCTTGGACCATGGCGTGTCTTCTAGCATGCACCCTGCCTTGGACCAAGGCGTGTCTCCTAGCACGCATCCTCCCTTGAACTCTGGCATGTCCCCTAGCACGCATCCTCTCTTGAACTCTGGTGTGTCTCCTAGCAGACCTCCTGCCTTGAAACCCTGGTGTGTCTCCTAGCACGCACCCTGCCTTGGAGCCTGGTATGTTTTCTAGCACATGTTATGCCTTGAAGATTTGTCGTGCCCCTGCCCGCACTTTGCTGTGTTTCACTGTTTATGCCTTGCACCTGATTAAAGTTTGAAGCCACGTTTATTGAAGAAACCCAGTGACCTCGCTTTATGCTTTGCATCCTGCTCGTTCCTGTTGTTAGACACTCATTAGTGTCCCCCTGAGCCGGCCATCTGGTCCCATCAGTCATGGTGGCTCACCCCCTTTGTCTTGCCCCTGACACTCCCTGTATAGGGGGTGGTTCCTCACAATGTCAGCTCCCCCTCGGTAGATGGGTGCCACGACCCAGAGGGTCCACTCAAAAAATCGGCTCAGCAGAAGCTGAGTCCATCACAAGCTGTGGGAGGGGTTGGGCTGGCTCCAGGTTTTCATGTGCCCTAGGCCAAAGAGTGTCAGTGCGCCCCTTTAACACATACCACAACTCATGACGCTCCGATATGCCACAGAACTATAGGTATACTACAATGACACATACTTCACTGCATACATGACATGACTGATCTATTTTAAATTATACAATAGCTCAAAAACAGGACAGTATAATACTCCATACAGTGTTATGGCCACCACATTGTGCGCCATACAGAATAATGAGCCCCATATATTTCTCCATACCAAATAATTAGTCACATATAATGTTCCATACAGTATCTGATGAGCTCCACATAATGCTCCATATATAATGGGCCCCATTTGTAATGCTCCAGTCTATAATGTGCCCCTTAGATGCTGCTCTAGTGTCTGATCTGCCCCATTTACATTTCTCCAGTACATGATGGGCCTCATGGATTCATGGATGATGCTCCAGTGTATGATGGGCTCCAATAATGCTCCATATATAATGGGCCCCATTTGTAATGCTCCAGTGTATAATGTGCCACTTAGATGCTGCTCTAGTGTCTGATCTGCCCCATTTACATTTCTGCAGTACATGATGGGCCTCATGGATTCATGGATGATGCTCCAGTGTATGATGGGCTCCAATAATGCTCCATATATATTGGGCCCCATTTGTAATGCTCCAGTGTATAATGTGCCCCTTAGATGCTGCTCCAGTGTCTGATCTGCCCCATTTACAATGCTCCAGTACATGATGGGCCTCATGGATGATGCTTCAGTGTATGATGGGCTCCAATAATGCTCCATATATAATGGTCCCCATTTGTAATGCTCCAGTGTATAATGTGCCCCTTAGATGCTGCTCCAGTGTCTGATCTGCCCCATTTACAATGCTCCAGTACATGATGGGCCTCATGGATGAAGCTCCAGTGTATCATGGGCCCTAATAATGCTCCATATATAATGGGCCCCAGTTGTAATGCTCCAGTGTATAATGGGCCCCTTAGACGCAGCTCCAGTGTCTGATCTGCTGATCATTGCTCCAGTACATGATGGGCCCTATTTTTAATTAACCCATGCATTGTATGTGAAAAGAGCTCCATGGAGTAATGTGAGATGTGTGCTTCCACATCCTTCACTTTTGGTATGGGTGAAGGACAAAAGGAAAGGAGTTGCTCCTGACCAGAAGCCTGCAGTTATGAATCAGTGCTTGCATTTTTTACAACTTCAGAAGGAGGCGATAGAGCTGGAGGCTGTTTCAGCAATGTAAGCCACAAACAGTTCCTGATACTCCGGCTTTAAAAGCAGTCTACCTGCTCCAGAAAAGGGAGCCTTACAGGCCTTCCAGAGCTACACCATGACGCTGGCTCAACACCTCCTGCCTTAGCTGCTATTGTGTTTTTGGTACTACCAGCAGATGCACCACCACCACCATCAGTACCAGGTGGCCCCTCCACGCCCACATCCGCGTCCTCTTCCACCATACTTCCTCATGATTTGGAAAATGGACCCAAAATACCAGCAGATATATGGTACTGTATCAGAAGCGTACAGCTCTATGCAGTCTATAGATAACAGTAAATCTCTGTATATATTTCATGAGGCATACACAGACACTCACAGGCTCAGTGTGGATTACCCAATAAAATAACAAGTTGAAAAAGGGTACAGTATCACCAGATACAAGGTATATATAGTATAGTGTAAGCGTTCTGATTCTCCGTATACATTTCAGAAGGCAGACACAAAGGCTCTCAGGCCCAGTATGGATTACACAAGAATATGAAAAGATGTAAATGGGTTATGTAACACAAGCGTACAGCTGTATACAGTGTTGGGGTAATCTTAAAGTTCCAAATATATCGCCGGAGTAACAGACAGACGTTTACAGGCTCATTATGGATTACACCAGAATCTAAATAGCTAAAAAGGTTACTGTATCAGAATCATTCTGCTGTATACAGTGTTGGCCAAATTGAAAATATCGGTATATATTTCCCTAGTCACCCTCAGACGCTCACTCAGTTTGTTTTTGACCATAATAAAAAATAAATAAAAAAATAAAAAACAAATCTGAACTGAGAAAAGTAAGTTAATGTGTATGCACAATGTAAGTGCATATTAACACATGACCATTAAACAGAGAAAACAAAAAGCAAAAAACACAAATATCCTGAACTAAAAGTAAAAAATATACTGCAAATAATGCATAAAGGTAATAATAATAATAAGGGTATTTAGTAAACATAATTTTGATCAAAATAATGTACAAGCTTTCTGAGCTGGGAAAGCCATCCAGTCTGGCCTAAGCTGTTACAAGTGGTTCAGCCGCTCGACCCTTATTCACATTCACGCCACTTGGCAAGTGAAAAGGTTTTAAATACTAGAGTAGGGACTGTCCCACAAGGGTTGCCGTGACGTGGCGGGATGGCTTGTACATTATTTTGATCAAAATTATGTTTACTAAATACCCTTATTATTATTATTACCTTTATGCATTATTTGCAGTATATTTTTTACTTTTAGTTCAGGATATTTGTGTTTTTTGCTTTTTGTTTTCTCTGGTTAATGGTCATGTGTTAATATGCACTTACATTGTGCATACACATTAACTTACTTTTCTCAGTTCAGATTTGTTTTTTATTCATTTCATTGTGCATTCAGTGCATATATGGGTGTTTTTTGCTTTTTGTTTCCATAATAAAAAATGTTGTAAAAAAGGTCCCAGATAACAAGATAGCAAGTATATATTTTTTTCGGGTACAATTGATATCTCCATATAAATAGTCCCGTAGTCACTCTCAGACTCTTACAGAGTATGGATTTAATGCTAAATGTCGAACAAAGGTACTGTATAACAAGATACAAGCTGTATCGAGTATAGTGTAAAAATTTGTTTCTCTGATTCACCGTATATATAGAAGGCATAACCCACACACGCTCACTCAGTATGAATGATGTAGGGAAGGTGGACTGACAGACAAACCAGCCTGTAGTGAGAAGCAGAGGTGTAGCGCAGTGTAGGTGTGAAACCGCTAAGATAAAGAGAAAGGGTGCAGTGTTTTAGCTTGCCCATTGGAGGGCAGTGGAGAGTATAGGAGTGGGACTGAATAACTGCCATTGGTCAGAGAAACTGTTATGTGATGGTGGACGGAGTTACCAGAACTGGAAGTATAAAAGACTGAGGGAAGGTTCTGGAAGAGTCAGTCAGCGAAAGGAGCACAGTAAAGAGGAAGTTCTGCTGAGGAAATAGAGACAGTGGAAAGGCTTCAGAGAGGACTGACAGTTGAGGCGGTCACGGGGGGGGGGGCCCAGAGGATGGTAGCCACCAATGAAGACGGCCTGGGGCTATCATACCAACGGTGTGCTCAGACTGGTGCAGCGCTGAGATGGTTGGGCCTAGGCCAGCCACAGTGGAAGAGCCACAGAGGACGCCACGATTATAGTTACAAAGAAAGTGAAGGTACCGGGGCCTGTGTACAGAGAAATGTGAAACGGCTGTGGTGAATTGCTGTTGTTCACAGAAGGATGGGCACTAATAACGGACCTGTTCAATACAAACTCTTTCTCAGTCTCATGTTTGTCTGTGGCAAGGAGAGGGCCCCCCCACAGTTGGTTATCCTACAGATGATACCTTAATACAAATTTTTGAAACAAGGTACTGTATCAGCACATACCAGGTGTGTCCAGTCTAGGGTTAAATTTCCGTCTATAATTCTGGAGTCAGACACAGACACTCACAGGCTCACTATGTATTACACCAGAATTAAAAAAGTAGAAAAAGTACCACAGTGTTGTGGTACTTTTAAATCTTCGTGTATATTTCAATGTCAGAAAGCCAGTCAAGAATCTCCGCTACTGGAAACTACATGGATACAAGTATAGACGCAACGTCGAGCGTTAGCAGAAATTTTGGAATTACTCTTCGCGGGAAAACCTCTCGGTAGATGTTGCAGAGGCGATGCAGACCCTCAATTACTGTGTCTGTGGAGAAAGCGAAAAAGATTCTTTGTGAAGAAAGGATTGCTTTATCGCAGTAGCATGGATCACATCACCATTACTCGTCTCCATCAAATTGTGATCACAGGGAGAGATGTACCCATGGTCCTCACTGCCTATCATGATGTGTATGGTCATTTTGGAGTGCAAAAGACAGAAGCCACATGCTGTAGGCAATTCTATTGGATTGGCATGAGAGGAGACACTGAAAAATGGTGGCAGGAATGTCACACGTCTGTGACTATCACAACTGTGAAAAGTGATCATAAACCACCACTGCATCCGCTTGTAAGTTGACGTCCATGTCAAATGGTAGGCATTGATCATCTGAAGGTAGAGGCCAGCAGGACAGGCCATAGCTACATCTTAACCATCATTGATCAATACACCAAATTTCTAGTGGTCGTCCCCGTGAAGGATTTAACTGCCCAGACTACACAGCGGTGGAGCAGTGAGAGGTAAGTATTGCAGCTTGCAAGTGCTGTGGCCATGACCAAGCAGGGAGGCCACAATTGTGGGCGACAGTACTGGCACAGGGCCCCTCATAGTATGCTGGTGTGTCTGACAGCAAGTGGGCCCTCCTACCTTCTGAGACACTGTATTGTACTATAACGGGCCCTGTGCCATTGCCGTCGGCCTTCAGTGGGCCCATCCACCTGTCCAGAGCAATGGCACTTGCCCGGGTGCGCCAGGTCTTGACCCCAGCCATTGGGGGAGGGGTGGGCAGCCCACTTAGGGAGGTTTAAAAATTGGCATATGTAGATGTGTTGGCTGGACATTCAGCTGCTGCAAAGGGCGTAATTGGGCAAGTCAGAGGAAGAGGAGGAAAAAACCGAGGCACTTTTCTGGTAACCTATGTGTCATCAGGGGAAGGTGGGACAAAATCCTTTGAAACCCATGCTTGGTTCATTTTAATGAAGGTTAGATCATCAACATTTTGGGTAGACAGATGGGTCCTTTTTTCTGTCAGGATTGATCCAGCAGCACTGAAGACTCTTTCAGATAGCACACTAGCAGCAGGGCAAGCGAGCTCCTGTAAGGCATATTGTGCCAATTCAGGCCACGCTTCCAGTTTAGAGACCCAATAGTCAAAGTGGAATGACCTGTGAGGGAGAACATCGATATGGGAGGAAAAGTAGTTTGTAACCATAGTTGACAACTGCTGCCTCCTGTCACTTTTAATCGATGCAGTGTTATGGATGAGTCACCGAAGGAGGAAAAAACAAAAATAATAGCTAAGTCCAGAAAACCAGAGAAGTTGGCAGCTATCGGATTGCAGACCCCTGAACCTATCCACAACAACTAGCAGTAGCCGTGGGGGGTTCCTACGGTGCCCTAGACCCCTCGATCACAGCCGGAGAACTAAATTAGCCTAAAGACAGAAAGGGGAAATCTAAGCTGCCCCAGAGCAGACCCCAAAGCAATAGGCAGCCCCCACAAATAATGACTGTGAAGCAAGATGAAAAACACTAACACAGATAGAAAGATAGGTTGAGAAAATGATGGGGCCCAAGCTAACTAAATAGGACAGGATAGGAAAGCTGCTGTCTGCAATCCGCAAAAACCCTATCCAAAAATGAACCAACAGACTGATAGGAAAAACAGGCCCTGAAGTCGCTAGGCTTCAAAAAGACTATATTAGCAGGTATATTCTGAAGACAGAGCCAGAGATCAAAAGATCAGAGACAAAATGGAATTCAGCTCACCCCCGGCCGGGGATGGCTGAACTCCAAAAAACAAGGAAAACAAAACCAGAACTCAAGTGTACAAAAAGCAGCGCAAAACTTAGCTTTGAGAAGTAGAAATCAGACTGGTCTCCAAGAATCCAGCAGGAAAATCACCAGCAAGGCAGCAGGGCGTCGGCTGCCTTATATCCAGTACTCAGTTCCTGTGACCCAGTCATCATCTACCTGCTCAGCTGTTTGGTAATCAGCCTCACTACCTTCCTTTGCCAGAAGAGGGAGTTCATCAGACCTCACTGGTGAAGGGAAAAATGAACTCATAACAATGCAGTATTAGCAGTCGTGTGAGCGGTACTTGAGAAATCATTCCACAACATGGTCATTAAACCCCATCTCCAACGCCACTTCTGCTGTGTGCACCACGAACACCTCTTCCATTGTGCCCACTATGGCTCGTGGGAGAACCAGCACCGCTGCTGTGTGCTGGAAAAGCCTCAAACAAACGGTTTACCAGAGTTGCTTGTTTGTTAGCCAATATTACCTCTAGGCTCTCCTGTGGCATGATGTTGTGTAATTTGCCTTTGTAGCGTGGATCGAGGATGCTGGCCAGCCAGTAGTCGTCATCCCTCATCATTTTGGCAATGCGGGGGTCCCTTTTTAGGATCCGCAATGCATAATCGCACATGTGGGCCAATGTTCCAGGTGTTAATGATGCACTGCCTGTGGTGGGTAGAGGAGCAGTTTCTGGCAAATCCACATCCCTACAGTCATGCACAAACACTGTCCCTGACCTTGGAATGCCAACATTTTCTCTTACCCCTGAGAAACATCCTCCTGTCCAAAATAATCATCCCCCTCATCCTCATCCTCCTCCTCTTCCTCTTCTTTCTCCACCTCGTCCAGGACAGTTCCCTGACCGGACAATGGCTGACTGTCATCAAGGCTTCCCTCCTCCTCATCCATTGCAGACGCCTGATCCTTAATGTGCGTCAAACTTTGCATGAGCAGACGCATAAGTGGGATGCACATGCTTATGATGGCATCATCTGCGCTTACCAGCCGTGTGCATTTCTCAAAACACTGAAGGACTTTACAGAGGTCTTTCAGCTATGACCACTGCACACCCGACAATTCCATGTCTTCCCTCAAACTGCCTGCCCATGTATCCTCCCACAAATGCATTACAGCCTGCCTCTGTTTGCACAGCCTCTCAACCATGTGCAGGATGGAGTTCCACCTTGTTGCAATGTCTATGAATAGGCGGTGCTTGGGGAGGTGGAGCAATTGCTGCAGCTTCTGCATACGACTGTAGTGTACGGCCGAACGACGGATGTGCGAGCACAGTCTTCGCACCTTATTGAGCAGGGATGTTAACTCTGGATAATTATTAAGGAAGCACTGCACCACCAGGTTCAAAGTGTGAGCCAGGCAAGGTATGTGTGTGAGTTTTGCACAGGCTATGGCTGCCACAAAATTACGGCCGTTATCACTGATTACCTTGCCTGCCTCAAGATGTAGACTGCCCAGCCATGACTCAATTTGTCGCTGCAAGTACTCGACCAGTACCTCCACGGTGTGTCTGTTGTCGCCCAAAGACATCATCTTTAACACAGCCTGCTTGTTAGGAGTGGCGGAAGGCACTAAAAAAAAAAAAATAATTAAAGTGCCTTCGCCACTCGGGGTTCACTGTGCGGTGGATGGTAAAACCACTGCTGAGAGAGGCAGAGCACAAATATGCACAGGGTTCTAACACACCCAGAAGCAATAAGGCAAGCTCTGTTAAGGGACACAGAGCTGCAGGGAAAATAATACCAAAATAGTATCGCTGAGCCTGTTAACAGCACAGGATCTCAGCGGCACACGTGCGGTAGCCGGAAACCGGAGTAGTCAAATAAGATCACTGCAACCGAGCGGACTTACCGTGTACACGTGTGCTCGGCGTCGCAACTGCGCACGCCTGGACAAGCTGCAACCGCAAATATCGCAAGCGCGATGCAGAACGCTAAGCTGCTGGAAAGATAGAGCTTGTGCGCGCTGGTGCTAGCGCAGGTACTGACTGAAAACCACTCACACACACAGACGTATTATCAGAGGGAAGGGGTTTCTTAATGAGTCAGTCACTAATCCAAGCATCCATCACCATACACACAGCAGCAGTATGAAAATACTAGCGCATGGCATAACGGCCATGAGCACTTTTTATAGCGTACGGGACGTGTCCAAAATCTCCAGAGCCCTAAGCTAAACCAATGGAATCAGGAGCAGGACCTGAGCACCTGACTCCTGAACTCCAATGGGAGCTCGTCCCGTGAGCATGCTCAGAAGCTGGAAAAAAGGACTTAGCCTCTGGAGACAAATGTGAGAATCTGGATTCCTGCATAGGCATCATAGAACCCAGATTCCTAACACTGCTGATGCTTACCACTAGCTGTTCGATAGTGGGACACCTCATGTGCAACACTGCCAGCTAAGGATGTAGTGCTCGTGCGACTGCGCTCTGTGGACGTGCTTTCGCTGATAGACGAGAAGGAGGAGGAGCGAAAGCCTACAGCCAACTGTTTCCTATACTGTGGGCTAGGCAGCACTGTTCCACCACCGCTGTCCCCATCCACCACATTAACCTAGTGTGCAGTGATTGACACGTAACGGCCCTGGCCATGCCTCCTGGTCCATGCATCCATTGTGAGGTGCACCTTTCCACACATTGACTGTTTTAGTGCATAGACAATGCGGTCTTTCACATGCCGATGGAGGGCAGAGATGGCTTTTCGAGAAAAGAAGTGCTGAATGGGTAGGTCACAGTGTGGGACAGCGTAGACCATGAGGTCGCGGAAAGCTTCGCTTTCAGCCAAACGGTAGGGCATCATCTCTAATAAGATTAGTTTGGCATTGTAGGCGTTCAAACACAGTGTACGCGGATGAGAGGATGAGTACTTTCTTGTCCTACACAGAGTGTCTGGTAGGGTGAGCTGGACTGGAGAGCTGCATATGGGGGAAGTA
This sequence comes from Dendrobates tinctorius, assembly GCF_039654945.1. NCBI lineage: Eukaryota > Metazoa > Chordata > Amphibia > Anura > Dendrobatidae > Dendrobates > Dendrobates tinctorius. The sequence continues at coordinate 1,642,313 of NW_027361936.1, forward strand.
GCAGTGGACCGGATGGAGTGAGAGGGGGGGTTGATGATGGTATTGGTGGTGATGGCCTAGATTCAGTGTTGTGTTGCAAAACCATTGTGATTCCCTGAATGCTTTGGCCTTGCAGCGACACCTCAACATTTAGTGCTGGTGGTGTGCTTAATGGTGGTGGTGATCTTACAGTGTGGGTAGCGATGGATCATTGTTGGCTACCTTCAGTGGGAGCAGGTGCACATGTGCTACCTGAGGTTTTGTAGTCCATCCACGCTTGCAAGTGCATGTTGATTAAATGTCTAAGCATGCAACTGGTATTCAAATTTCTTAGCTTACCTCGGCTAAAGGTCCTCCCGCATTTCTTACAGGCAATCTTTGCCTCATCAGTAGGATTTTGGACAAAGAAGTGCCACACTGCACTCCTCCTACTGTGGTAAGCATTTTCTGGCCTTGCACGCTGTGCTAAGTTGACCGTCTGGTCAAGCTGTCCAGCAACTCTTTTAGTTTTTGTTTCACGTTTTAGGACAGCTAGATAACCGCTGCTGCGATGTTAATGCCTGCTGCGGATCCTTCTCCTTATCTGAACTATTGCCAGCGCCACCCTCCTCCCCCAATGGATGCTAATCCGGGTCCAGAGCTGGGTCATCCATCACCTCCTCTTCAAAGTCATCTGCACCTTCCTCTTTACCTTCCTCTGTGTCACCATGTAAGGTGGTATAGAATGCGGGAAGGGGCACCTGGGTTTCATCAGGGTCATATTCTGGCTCAATAGACTGCGAGGGCAATGTAGTGCTGTGGGTCAATGTACCAGCATAATCATCTAGCAGTGGCTGTGCATGAGTGCACTCCATGTAAGATTCGCCTTGGATTTGACTTGCTAACCAAGGCATGGTGTGTGAAAAGAGCTCCATAGAGTAATCTGAAGTGTGGGCTGCCACATCCTTAACTTTTGGTGGGGGTGAAGGACACAAGGAAAGGGGTTTTTTATGACCAGATCCCTGCACTGACTACTCCATGCTTGCAGGTTTCGAACGTTCAGAAGAGAAGGCAATAGAGCTGGTGGCTGTTTCGGTAATGTATGCCAAAACCTGTTCCTGATGCTCCGGCTTTAAAAGTGGTTTTCCTCCTCCAAGAAAAGGCAATCTTACAGGCCTTATTGGGCCAGAGGATGACGCAGGCTCAACACCTCCTGCCTTAGCTGCTATTGTGCTTTTGCCAGAACCAGCCGATGCACCACCACCATCAGTACCAGCTGCGCCCCCGTGCCCACGTCCACGGCCTCTTCCACCATACTTCCTCATGTTTAGGAAAATGTACCAAAAATAACAGCAGAGAGATGGTACTGTATGAGGAGCATCCAGCTGTGTAAGGTGTATTAAACAAATTAAATCAACGTATATATTATGTTAGTCACAGACGCTCTCACAGTATGTATTGGACCGTAATCCAACAAGCAGATAGACGGAACTGTATCAGAAGTGTACAGCTGTATACGATTTTTGTGCAACTAACAATCTCCGTTTATGTATTTAAGGAGTGTCACACGCACACTGACTAGGTATAAAAGTGACTGTAATGCGAATGGCAGATATACAATACTGTTGGAGAATCGGACAACTCTATACGATGTGTGTAAGGAAAATTGTCAAGCTCCCTGTATTTGTATGCGGACTGACACACGCTGTCTCTGTCTAGTTTTGACCATAATCAAACAACAGATATACGAAACTGTTTGAAAAACGGATATGACTCTAAGGTGTAGGTCTGGAAAAACGGAAAAACTCCTCGTTTTTTTCCAGAGTCACACACAGGTAGCTTCTATTTGTCCATGCTAGATGGCCGTACACAGTAGTGTGTGAGGAGCGTACACTGCTGTACGGTGTGTGTATGTAAAATTGTCATCTCCGTGTATTTGTATACGGACTGACACAGGCTGTCTCTGTCTAGTTTAGACCATAATCAAACAGCAGATATGCGAAACTGTTTGAAAAACAGACATGACTCTAAGGCTGGAGTCACACTAACCTGCGCAAAATGTGGTCAGTATTTTACATGCGTAATACGGATGACAGACCCCTAAACAGTGCTCCGTATGTCATCCGTAATGAAGGTGTGGTCGCGTATTTTGCGCATGTCAGCATCCGTATGTAATCCGTATGGCATCCGTATGGAGAGATTTTCTCACAGGCTTGCAAAATGGACATATAATGGAGCCCTATGACAGTTTTAATAAAGAAATGAAAGAATAGATATACACACATAGAATGCATATATATATGTATTCTATGTGTGTATATCTATTCTTTCATTTCTTTATTAAAACTGTCAGTGTGAGTTTACTGTATAGCGCACTGAATTGCCGGCTTTGCTAAAAGACACCTAGTGCGTATTTCTCACAAGTCACATGTGTGGTCCGTGTGTAATCTGTATTTTTTGCGCACCCATAGACTTGCATTGGCGTATTACGGGCGTAGTACGCTGACAATCGCAGCATGCTGCGAGTGGCACGGAGCGTAGGATACTGAGGAGAAATATACGGCCGGTGCGAGGGACCCCATAGAGAATCATTTGTCCGTGTCTAATGCGTGCTTTTTGCGCCTCTCACTCTCCCGTATTCCTCGCCAGTGTGACCCCGGCCTAAGGTGTAGGTCTGGAAAAACTCCTCGTTTTTTTTCCAGAGTCACACACAGGTAGCTTCTATTTGTCCATGCTAGAAGGTGGTACACGGTAGTGTGTGAGGAGCGTACACTGCTGTACGGTGTATGTATGTAAAATTTTCAAGCTCCGTGTATTTGTATATGGACTGACACACGCTGTCTCTGTCTAGTTTTGACCGTGATCAAACACCAGATGTACAAAACTGTTTGAAAAACGGACATGACTCTATGGTGTAGGTCTGGAAAAACGGAAAAACTCCTCGTTTTATTTTTCCAGAGTCACACACAGGTAGCTTCTATTTGTCGTGCTAGAAGGTGGTACACGGTAGTGTGTGAGGAGCATACACCGCTGTACGGTGTGTGTACGTAAAATTGTCAAGCTCGGTGTATTTGTGTACGGACTGACACACGCTGTCTCTGTCTAATTTTGACCATGATTAAACAGACACGACTCTAAGGTGTAGGTCTGGAAAAACTGACAAACTCCTCAGCTTTTTCTTCCAGAGTCACACCCAGATAGCTTCTATTTGTCCGTGATACCAGCCGGTACACGGTAGTGTGTGAGGAGCGTTCAGTGCTAGACGGTGTCTGTATGTAAAATTGTCAAGCTCCGTGTATTTGTATACGGACTGACACACGCTGTCTCTGTCTAGCTTTGATTGTTATCAAACAGCAGATATACGAAACTGTTTGAAAAATGGACCCAACTCTAAGGTGTAGGTCTAGAAAAACGGACAAACTCCTCGGCTTTTTCTTCCAGAGTCACACCCAGATAGCCTCTATTTTTCCGTGATACCAGCCAGTACACGGTAGTGTTTGAGGAGCGTACACCGCTAGACGGTGTGTGAAAAAATGAACGCTCAGTAACTCACCAGGACAAAATAATAAAATTTGGAGTGCTTTGAAAAAAGCAGTTTGAACAGTAGTGTGCACACAGCAATGCAGCTAGCAGGAAGCCTTAAAAGGCAGCCTAATCACCACCAAGCGCTGCTGCACACAACAAAAATCCTCCCCTTTCACTGCACACTAACTGTACAGTGAAAAGCGCTTTCAGCAGAAGCAGTTTTTTTTCTTCTTCCCTGCCTAATGCTCTCCCTGTTCAGAATCAGCAGCAGCACCTTTCCCTATTGTAAGATCGGCAGAAGTAAGATGGCGGTCGGCGTTCACAGCCTTTTATACCCACTGTGATGCCACACAAAGCCAGCCAATCACTTCAATGCCCTTCTCTAAGATGGTGCTGGCCGCTGCGCATTTCATCGCATTGCCCACAGTGTGCGTCCTACATCATTGGTTGAGAAAAGGCACTGAAAGCATCATTTGAAACTTGACTTTGGCGTGCTGATCGGCGACCTCATAGCCGACCTCACGCTAGGGTCGGGTTTTGATCGGCAAAACCCGACTTTGGCTAAAGTCGGCGATTTTTTAATCTGACCGACCTGTTTCGCTCAACTCTAGTAAGCATTGAAGTATTTGTCATACTATACCTATATGTCTGTGCCGTATCGGAGCATCATGAGTTGTGGTATGTGTTAAAGGGGAGCACTGACACTCTTTGACCCAGGGCACACGAAAACCTGGAGCCAGCTCTACCCCCCACAACTTTAGCCAAATAACCCACAGTTTTCAATGCGTAACTATTATTATGAAGTAAATTAAGGTTGACAAGCTTCAGTAATAAGAATTGATGTTTTTGGCATTGAAATGGGCACTGTAGGTGTGTTTACTGTCCTCCACTCCTTGCCGACTTTGCTTCCCCATTGACTTGCATTGGGTTTTGTGTTTCAGTCGGCCTCCGACTTTTCCCTATAGTCAGCCAATTTCGTTCGACCCAACTTTTGCGAAAGTCGGGTTTCATGAAACCCGACTCGACGCTAAAAAAGGCAAAGTCGCTCATCTCTAGTAAGAACATAAATATATTAATAAGTGGGAATAAATCTTGGTCCATGAAGATCCCTCCTCAGCTCATCAAAGGTCTATCATTTTCACCAAGTATGCATTTTGATCCATTTCTAGCATTGAAAGACTTACATATGTTTGCACGTTCCTTACAATTCATGAAATGGCACCATGATGAATCCATCCAACAAGCTTTTCCACTTCCCGAGGAACAACAAGCTCTCCAAATATTGGAGGAATTAGCACATGAGCATACCAAACCATCTTTGGGTGAGGTGCCTCATTCTTTGTGCCCTAAATCTAGAAAATGAATCACTAAAACCTATATATCAGACCAACACCCACAACTAAAGATGAGCGACTTTGCCTTTTTTAGGGTCGAGTCGGGTTTCATGAAACCCGACTTTCTCAAAAGTTGAGTCGAACGAAATCGGCCGACTATAGGGAAAAGTTGTGAAACATGTAACCCAATGCAAGTCAATGGGGAGAAAAGTCGGCAGTGAGTGGAGGACTGTAAACACACCTGGCATGTATTTTAACCCTAGAGGCGGTGAAATCTCTCTCTCTCTCTCTCTCTCTTCTCTCTCTCCCTCTTCTCTCTCTCCCTTTCCCTCTCTCTCTCTCTCTCCCACTCCCACTCCCACTCCAGCTACGCTCCGCTTCTCTCATTGGCTGAAAAAAGTCACGTGCAAGCATTCAGCGAAACCCGACTTTGGCGCTTGGGTCGCTGACCGCATGGCCGACTTCACACTGTGGTCGGGTTTCGTTTCATGAAACCCGACTTTGGTGAAAGTCGGCGACTTTTAAATCTCACCGACCTGTTTTGCTCAACTCTACCCACAACCCAAAAAAGGGGGGTGTACGGTTATAGGAAAAAGATTTAGCACTATCTAGAAATGAATATTCATTGCCCTCCATGCCATTGGGCGTGGTATGCAGTGAATATTCATTTCTCTTTAGCAGCGGGCAGGAGTTAGCCGCAGCAGCTGGCTCATGCATCTGTGACTCGCTGTTCTGCCGAAACTGCTCCCCACCTCCCTATTTCCCCACCACAGCTGGTACATCCAGACTATAATATGCACCCCCCATTTTCCTCCATATTTTTGGAGGAAAAAAGTGCACCTTATGGTCCGAAAAATATGGTATATTTATGAAGTCAGCACTCCATTTTTTTTGTATGGAATTAAAATAATATTATTGTAGCTTAATTATTTGCCTAGACCAAGGGTACCCAATCTTTGGCTCGAGAATCACATGTGATTTGCAGGTCCATGATGTGTGGCTCATGGCTGCCAACCTTTTCCAAATGTTGCCAATATGTCATCCGATTGCTTAAATGACATTTATCCTAACTAAGCACAGTTTTCCTTGAAATCACCCATATTGACTAACTAGAGGGCATTGTATATGGGCACTACATGCAATACTGTATATACATGGGCACTATACTATATGTACAGATACAAAATTTTGAATAGTGCAATGTTTTGCCATCAATCAAATACAGTTAAAAATTGAAACAAAAAAAGAAAAACTGAATTTTTTCGCTCATAACAACTAATTACAGAACAGCTTTTATTTTACCAGAATAGTTACATTTTTTTAAGCTGAACTCTGATTGGTTGCGATAGGCAACATAGACAGTTTTTGCTCTTAGAAAATTTTAATAAATCAGTTCCAGTGGAGCAATTTATCAAAACTACCATTTTGTACATCATTTTTTAACTAATATCACCCTGTATTAAGATGAGTCAACATTATTAAGATTCACAAATGACTTAAAATATTTGGAGCATTTTCGTGCTGTCCAAGCGGTAGGAAATTAAATCCACATCAGCCATGAGCTGACATAGATGCATCAAAATACAACTTTCAACAAATAATTCTTCATATTAATACCAACTTTCTGGAATACGGGTATTTGCACATGGCATCTTATAGATGTTGGTGTACCTGCAGAAATATTTTGAATCTTAAAGGCACTTCAAGAACATGCCACAATGTTTTTCTTGAAGCATCTTCAGCACCAATAAACAGAAGGGTAAAAAATAAATAATACCATCTATCCATTTGTTCTTGCAGCGACTTTTTTATTTTTCAATATTTTTTTTTATTTTTATATGTAAACTACAGAGTGACTTCCGAATATAAGCTGCCTGAAGAATAGTCAGGAACTTTTTTTAGATACTTCACTGCATTCAAAGCCTGAAACAGTTAAAAAAAACTATTAAAGTCAGAATATATAAGCCCAGAAAGTGTTTTTTGCATTGCAGTACACATGTTTATTCTTTTTAGCATTTTTTTAAAGCTTTATTGAGGGGAGTTCTTTTTGGCATTTGTTTTTATAAAATGCTTTATCATGTGGGTTCCAGTTGCAATAAAAAAAAACCACCTAGTTATAATTAGAAGGGTACTCTCCAGTAAACAGACAATACAAGACCAAGTCCACTGGACCAATATAAAGCAGAGTAATACCAACAAAGACAACAGTGAAGACCCACAAAATTATACATCAGGTAGCAAAATTTAATTTTATTAATAAATAAATAAATAAAGCTGGACAACCAAAGATAAAAAACAACACCAAAACACAAGACTAGTTAAAAACAATGGAGGCACACAGCATGCATGTGATGTAATATACATTGGATCCTTTACATGGTGATAAAAAAGTACATGCAAATATTGAAATAATATTCAACTAAGCAGCGAAAGAAGTTATGGAAAAAAAAGTGGTATAAAAACTAGTGATGAGGGAGTATATTCGTTGCTCCGATTTTGCTGAGCATGCTTTGGGTGATCTCCGAGTATGATGGCGTGCTCGGAGATTTAGTGTTTGTCAACGCAGCTGCATGATTTGTAGCTGCTAGAAAGGCTGAATACATGTGGGGAATGCCTGTTTGTTAGGAATTCCACACATGTACTCAGACTGGCCAGCAGCCGCAAATCAAGCAGCTGTGTCGACAAACACTGAATCTCCGAGCACGCCAAAATACTCTGAGACCGCCCAAGCATGCTCGCGGAAACCCGAACAACAAGTATAGTCGCTCATCAATAATGAAAAAATATGGGACATAGCAGGCACAATGATAAGTGATGAACAGTGCAATAAATAATATGTACAAAGTGAAACAAAAGTGTCCTCAATTGAAAAAAGAAATATATATATATAATGCAGACCATGCAAGTGTAATGAGAAGTATGACAAACATTTGCATGAAAATAATCATAATTGTTAGGCTGGAGTCACACACAACCATTAAAAAATCGGTCCGATTTTTACCATACGAAATCGCACAAAGAATTCTTGTCCAGGGATCCGTCTGTCATCCCATTTTCCGGCGAAGAAACAATTTTATTCGCATCTAAGCATCAAATTGACATCCAATGCCAATGCCTGATGCTCTTTCCTGTTGACCAGGAGAAGTCTTGCGATTTAATCGCAAGTCACACGTGTGGTGCGTTTTCAATGCGATTTTTAATCGCATCCATAGACTTGCATTGGCGAATCCGATCCGAAAATCGGTGACAATCGCAGCATGCTGCGATTGTCTCGGTCCGAGGAACGGATCCGATAAAAAAAAGCATGATGGAAGCAGCAACATAGAATAACATTGGGACGAATGCAATGCGATTTTTTTATCGCATTGCATTCGTCTGATTTTATCGCTAGTGTGACTCCGGCCTTACTGACCAGAGGTCTCAATGCCGAGATAAATGCTGTGCAGCTTCCACCTCACTTTTGAATGAACGTTTCGCTGGTGCTTCTTCAGGGAGTGAAACAGTTGGAATCAGCCTGAAACAGACATTATGTGAACAGACTCTAAGTAAAATGATAAAATTCTCCTCCCTAAAATGTGTACATTCATAATTTTTGTGTCTCTAGAAAACAGTTCATTTATCACATTGTCAAGACTTTTTTTCTTCATTCATATTATTCAGCATTCTGGTGCAAAAGTAAATTTGTGCAAGCAGTTCTAAATTCTTTTAATATGTTTCAGTATCATTTATTATATCAGGACCTCGGCGGACGCATCATTTCCTACATGTGGGAATAAATGTATGCTGAATTTCTATTCCATTAAAAAGCCTCATTATAGTCACATTATCAGCATTAAAATGGGAATCCAGGAGAGATGTACTTGTGTAGAAAGAACATAGAGAAACTAACAGAAGTATGGCTTCTTCCCATTAATAAGCTGTCTTTAGGGATCGAACATTAGTGAGATTCAGAGGATAGAGCGCAAGGGTATCATTTTTGCATGATTACTTTAAATTTTTAAACTAGAGGCTTAAGGACGAGTCTTCTCACAAAAGCAGCATTGGGAATTGTTAAATGATTGGCCCAGTACTTAATTCTGTAATATATATATATATTTTTTTCTCTCATTGATCAAGCCTGTTTGAGAAAAGTGACGCGTTGCATATCTTAGGAAGTGCTGTTAACATCATGTGCCTGCAGTTTGTTAGGGAACGGAAAAAAAAATGGGAAAAATGTGTGATGTTGCAGAAGAAGTAATTTGCTTTCCTCCATTCAATGATGGCTTACACTTTATGCAAATTGGTGTCTGGGGACAATGAATCCAATTTAATACATATGCATAGTTCATAAAAATATGATGCGAAAGAAACAGAGAGAGAGAGAAAAATGTTTAAAGTAAGAAGTCAGCAAAAGACACAAAAGAGCAGGTTCTGAAGAAATTTATTGTCCCAAATTGGGCATTTGTAACAGATGATAGGAACAAGTGCTAACTTTGGTTTTTTAGCAGCAGTAAATGCGCATCCACCATTCATAGCACAGATTATGCTTTAAGATTCTGATCTGTAATAAAACAAAAAAAAAAGAGCATCTATGGGATTTGTAGTTTTGTGTTCCATATGGCTGGAGAACTGCGGAGATACAGTGACAAGATTTTTTGTGAAGCTCATTACACAAGGCGGTGTTAGATGCGAATTACTGTGCATAGCTATAGGGTACTTACATGACATCCTACAGTCAGCAGATACCGAATGGAAATGAAAGATATAAGGCGCAGAGTAGAGCTTCGGGGAACATGTTAAACAAAACATCTGCCGGTATCAGAATGCTGTAATATCAGATCATCCTCGTCATGAATTTTTTATAAAGACGTTTTTTTTAGGCTGTAACTTTTAAAGTGACATTTTGGGAGAGTTTTTTTTTTTTTTTCTTTTTAAGTGTGATGTCAAAAGAAAAATCCGATCTGGATTATTATCAATCATTGACAAAATTTATTAAGTCTTTTGTCTAAATAGATATTTTTGTGCGTATTGTTCAAGAAATATTTTACTTGCAGCAAGCAATTGGCATTCTGTAAATGTAGATTTTGCATGAGTTGTGTCAAAACTCTGTACTCACTTCTAGGGCTCGTTCACTTGGGCATATAAGCCGTACGAGTGATATCTGATGTTTTATCGGATTGCACTCTATTGGGATAATGTAGGTCTGTGTTTTTTCCACAATGCAAATCTATTTGTTAAAAAAAAATCATGACATGTTAAGTGTAGATCTGCAAATGCTTTTTAGTTGATATGTGTTTAATCCTTTTATATGCATGATTTAATGATTTGTATATATCTTCATACAGATTCAGCTTGAAAAAGGCATGTTCGTGCCGAAATGTTGCAGAAGTTAATCTGTCTTTCAATTGGGTCATCCTTTGTTTTTCCTTTTTTGTATGGTGGTGGTATTTGTCTCATTGGTCTGCATTGGGCAATAAAATTTTTATTTGAGTGCCCAAGCATTTTTGTTATTGATTGCTACCTAATACCTTGGAGCACCACCTCTGACGTACAGTGAGCACCCCTATATTCCCTAAAGTTTCTGCAAATAGGATGACACGCGTCTAGAGATGAGCGACTTTGCCTTTTTTCGGGTCGAGTCGGGTTTCATGAAACCCGACTTTCGCAAAAGTCGGGTCGAACGAAATCAGCCGACTATAGGGAAAAGTCGGAGGCCGACTGAAACACGAAACCCAATGCAAGTCAATGGGGAAGCAAAGTCGACAGGGAGTGGGAGACACTAAACACATCTACAGTGCCCATTTCAATGCCAAAAACATCAATTCTTATAACTGAAGCTTGTCAACCTTAATTTACTTCCTAATAATAGTTACGCATTGAAAACTGGGGGCTATTTGGCTAAAGTTGTAGGGGGGTTGGGCTGGCTCCAGGTTTTCTTGTGCCCTGGGCCAAAGAGTGTCAGTGCGCCCCTTTAACACATACCACAACTCATGATGCTCCGATACACCACAGAAATATAGGTATAGTACAATGACACATACTTCACTGCTTACATGACATGACTAATCTATTTTAAATTGTACAATAGCTCAAAAACAGGACAGTATATTACTCCATACAGTGTTATGGGCACCGCATAGTGCGCCATACAGAATAATGAGCCCCATATATTATAGAATCATAGAATCATAGAATTGTAGAGTTGGAAGGGACCTCCTGGGCCATCTGGTCCAACCCCCTGCTCAAAGCAGGATTCGCTAAATCATCCCAGTCAGATGTCTGTCCAGCCTCTGTTTGAAGACTTCCATTGAAGGAGAACTCACCACTTCTCGTGGCAGCCTGTTCCACTCATTGATCACTCTAACTGTCAAAAAGTTTTTTCTAATATCTAATCTGTGTCTCCTCCCATTCAGTTTCATCCCATTGCTTCTAGTCTTTCCTTGTGCAAATGAGAATAAAGTTGATCCTTCTACAATGTGACAGCCCTTTAGATATTTGTAGACAGCTATTAAGTCTCCTCTCAGTCTTCTCTTTTGCAAACTAAACATTCCCAAATCCTGCAACCTTTCCTCATAAGACAGGGTTTGCAGACCGGTCACCATTCTGGTCGCTCTTTTCTGAACTTGCTCCAGTTTGTTGATGTCTTTTTTAAAATGTGGTGCCCAAAATTGGACACAATATTCCAGATGAGGTCTGACCAAAGAGGAGTAGAGGGAAATAATGACTTCACGTGATCTAGACTGTATGCTTCTGTTAATACATCCTAGAATTGCATTTGCCTTTTTTGCTGCTGCATCACACTGTTGACTCATATTCAGTCTGTGATCTATTAGTATACCCAAGTCTTTTTCACATGTGCTGTCACTTAGCCCTATTCCTCCCATTCTATATATGCTTTTTCCATTTTTATTGCCCAGATGTAGTACTTTGCATTTCTCCCTGTTAAAAACCATTCTGTTAGTTGCTGCCCACTTCTCCAGTTTATTTAAATCTTTTTGAATCCTCTCTCTCTCTTCTCTAGTATTAGCTATCCCTCCTAGCTTTGTGTCATCAGCAAATTTAATCAGTTTACCCTCAATTCCTTCATCTAAATCGTTGATAAAGATGTTGAACAATACAGGGCCCAGGACAGAGCCCTGTGGTACCCCACTTGAGACATTCTTCCAACTGGATGTGCAGCCATTTACGACCACTCTTTGGGTCCGATCACTAAGCCAGTTATGAATCCACCTAACAGTTGCCTTGTCCATTCCATACTTAATCATTTTTTCAATAAGGATTGTATGAGAGACTTTGTCAAATGCTTCGCTGAAGTCAAGATATACTATATCTACAGCATTTCCTTGATCCACCCAATCAGTGATACCATCATAGAAGGAAATTAAGTTAGTCTGACATGACTTATTAGTTACAAACCCATGCTGACTCTGTTTAATCACTTCATTCTTATCCAGGTATTGACATACATGTTGTTTAATAATTTGTTCAAAGATCTTTCCTGGTATAGAAGTCAGACTCACCGGCCTATAGTTACCTGGGTCCACCTTCTTCCCCTTTTTGAAGATAGGAACAACATTTGCTCTTCTCCAGTCTTCTGGCACTTCTCCTGTTCTCCAAGAATTTTCAAAGATTATAGAGAGGGGTTCAAAAATTTCTTCTGCTATCTCCTTCAGTACTCTGGGGTGTAATTCATCTGGACCTGGAGACTTGAATTCATTTAGGCTAGCTAAGTGTTTCCTCACTATCTTTCTGTTTATAGATATCCTGGATTCTTCTATTCCCTTAATAGGACAGTGAATAACAGTTGATGTTACATTTCCTTTCTGAGAGAAAACAGATGCAAAATAGGAATTTAAAAGTTCAGCCTTCTCAACATCCTGTCTTACCATTTCATCATTTTCATCCTGTAAAAATCCTATAGCATCTTTGACTTTTCTTTTACTTTTGACATATCCCCAAAATCCTTTATTATTGCTTTTGACATCTCTTGCAAGCCTCAATTCATTTTCAGCTTTAGCTAATCTGATTTGTGCCCTGCAGGTTCTGCAGACAGCATTATATTCTTCTTTAGATATGCCTCCCTCTTTCCATTTTATAAACATTTTTTTCTTCCTTTTTAGCATGTGCTTAAGTTCTGTGTTCATCCATCCTGGTTTCCTTAACTGCTTCCTATTCTTCCCTCTTTTTGGAATTGTTAACAACTGTGCTTTGAGAATTTCATTTTTCAAGATTTCCCATCCTTCCTGGACATTTTTGTCTTTAAGGATATCCAGCCATTGGATTCCTCCAATTCTCTTTCTGAATCCCTTAAAATCTGCCTTTCTGAAATCTAACCTTGACGTCTGAGTCTTCACAGGTCTTCCGCCTCTAGTTATCCAAAATTCTAAAATAGCATGGTCGCTACCTCCTAGGGTCCCAGCCACTTTTACCTCCTCAACCATTTCCTCCCTGTTTATAAGGATTAGATCCAAGGTAGCAGTTCCCCTTGTTTTCTCCCTTACCTTTTGGAAGATAAAGTTGTCAGCAAGAGAGGATAAGAATTTCCTTGACCTGTTAGTTTTGCCTGAGAGAGATTCCCAACAAATGTCTGGATAGTTGAAATCTCCCATGACAACTATGTCATATTTTTTGGAGAACTTGGCCATTTGATGCATAAAGAGTTCATCCATATCTTCAGCTTGCACAGGCGGCCTGTAGTAAATGCCTACAATGGTGTCCTTTCCATTGTTCTGTCCTTGTATTCTTACCCAAACAGTTTCCACAGAACTCCCAGTCTCTGAAGCTTCAATCTCTGTGCAGATATACGCGTTTCTAACATACAATGCGACACCCCCTCCTCGTTTATCAAGTCTGTTTCTTGCAAATAAGTTGTATCCTTCTAGTCTTGTATTCCAATCATGTGTATTGTCCCACCAAGTTTCAGTGATTCCAATGACATCATATTTCTTTTCCTGTGTTAGTAGTTCCAATTCTCCTTGTTTGTTGCCCATGCTTTGTGCATTAGTATAGAAACATTTTAGTTTGTGATTGGTTTCTCTTTCTCCAATATTTTTATTAATTAGATTCTTTCGTCTTTGTTCTTCCTTTCCACTTCTAATAGCAGAGTTCTCAATAGCATTTGTCAGGTGTATGGCTTTTTCTGGTCTTTTGCTTCCCTTCCCATGTTGTTCTAGTTTAAAGCTCTCCTTACAAGTGTAGCAAGGCAACTTCCAAATACATGCTTTCCAGTCTTCGTAAGGTGCACCCCATCTCTAGCAAGTAGTCCATCGTATAAGTAGTTCACTCCGTGATCCAGAAATCCAAATCGTTGCTGACGGCACCATCGACGTAGCCAGTTGTTCACCTGCAGAATCTTATTCCACCTCCTTGTTCCATGGCCATCCACTGGGAGGATGGAAGAGAAGACCACCTGCGCTCCCAGTTCTTTCACTTTCTTGCCTAAGTCTTCAAAGTCTCTGCAGATGGTTTCCAGGTCGTTTCTTGCAGTGTCATTTGTCCCCACATGTAGTAGCAGGAATGGGTAGTCATCTGTAGGTCTGAAGAGTCCTGATATCCTGTCAGACACATCTTTAATTTTTGCACCTGGAAGACAACACATTTCTCTTGAAGTTATATCCGGTCTGCAGATAGCGGCCTCTGTTCCTCTCAGAGGATTTCTCCATACCAAATGATTAGTCACATATAATGTTCCATACAGTATCTGATGAGCTCCACATGATGTTCTATATATAATGGGCCCCATTTGTAATGCTCCAGTTTATAATGTGCCCCTTAGATGCTGCTCCAGTGTCTGATCTGCCCCATTTACATTGCTCCAGTACATGATGGGCCTCATGGATTCATGGATGATGCTCCAGAGTATGATGGGCTACAACAATGCTCCATATATAGTGTGCCCCTTAGATGCTGCTCCAGTGTCTGATCTGCCCCAGTTACATTGCTCCAGCACATGATGGGCCTCATGGATGATGCTCCAGTGTATGATGGGCTCCAATAATGCTCCATATATAATGGGCCCCATTTGTAATGCTCCAGTGTATAATGTGCCCCTTAGATTCTGCTCCAGTGTCTGATCTGCCCCATTTACATTGTTCCAGTACAAGATGGGCCCTATTTTTAATTAACCCAGGCATGGTATGTGAAAAGAGCTCCATGGAGTAATCTGAGGTGTGTGCTTCCACATCCTTCACTTTTGGTGTGGGTGAAGGACACCAGGAAAGGGGTTGCTCATGACCAGAAGCCTGCAGTTACGACTCAGTGCTTGCATTTTTTACAACTTCAGAAGAGGAGGCGATAGAGCTGGAGGCTGTTTCAGCAGTGTAAGCCACAAACAGTTCCTGATACTCCAGCTTTAAAAGCAGTCTACCTACTCCCAGAAAGGGGAGCCTTACAGGCCTTCCAGAGCTACACCATGACGCTGGTTCAACACCTCCTGCCTTAGCTGCTATTGTGTTTTTGGCACTACCAGCAGATGCACCACCACCACCATCAGTACCTGGTGGCCCTCCACGCCCACATCCGCCTCCTCTTTCACCATACTTCCTCATGTTTTTGAAAATGGACCCAAAATACCAGCAGATATATGGTACTGTGTCAGAAGCATACAGCTCTATACAGTCTATGGAGAACAGTAAATCTCCGTATATATTTCATGAGGCATATACAGATGCTCACAGGCTCAGTATGTATTACCCAATAAAATAACAAGATGCAAAAGGGTACGGTATCACCAGATACGTGGTATATATAGTATAGTGTAAACATTCTGACTCTACATATACATTTCAAGAGGCAGACACAAACGCTCTTAGGCCCAGTATGGCTTACACAAGAGTATGAAAAGCTGTAAATGGGTTATGTAACACAAGCGTACCGCTTTATACAGTGTTGTGGTAATCTTAAAGTTCCAAATATATTGCCGGAGTAACAGAGAGACGTTTACAGGCTCATTATGGATTACACCAGAATCTAAATAGCTAAAAAGGTTACTGTAACAGAAGCGTTCTGCTGTATACAGTGTTGGCCAAATTGAAAATATCGGTATATATTTCCATAGTCACCCTCGGACGCTCACTCAGTTTGGTTTTGACCATAATTAAAAAATGTTGTAAAAAAGGTCCTGGATAACAAGATAGCAAGTACATATTTTTTTAGGGTACAATTGAAATCTCCATATAAATAGTCCCGTAGTCACTCTCAGACGGTTACAGAGTATGGATTTAATGCTAAATGTCGAACAAAGGTACTGTATAACAAGATACAAGCTGTATCGAGTATAGTGTAAAAATTTGTTTCTCCAATTCACCGTATATATAGAAGGCGTAACCCACACACGCTCACTCACTATAGATGATGTAGGGAAGGTGGACTGTAGTGAGAAGCAGATGTGTAGCGCAGTGTAGGTGTGAAACCGCTAAGATAAAGAGAAAGGGTGCAGTGTTTTAGCTTGCCAATTGGAGGGCAGTGGAGAGTGTAGGAGTGGGACTGAATAACTGCCATTGGTCAGAGAAACTGTTAGGTGATGATGGGCGGAGTTACCAGAACTGGAAGTATAAAAGACTGAGGGAAGGTTCTGGAAGAGTCAGTCAGCGAAGGGAGCGCAGTAAAGAGGAAGTTCTGCTGAGGAAATAGAGACAGTGGAAAGGCTCCAGAGAGGACTGACAGTTGAGGTGGTCACAGGGGGGTGGCCCAGAGGATGGTAGCCGCAGACGAAGACGGCCTTGGGATATCATACGGACGGTGTGCTCAGACTGGTGCAGCGCTGTGGTGGTTAGGCCTAGGCTTTCCACAGTGGAAGAGACACAGAGAACGCCATGATTATAGTTACAAAGGAAGTGAAGGTACCAGGGCCTGTGTACAGAGAAATGTGAAACAGCTGTGGTGAATTGCTGTTGCTGACAGAAGGATGGGCACTAAAAACGGACCTGTTCAATACAAGCTCTGTCTCAGTCTCGTGTTTGTCTGCGGCAAGAAGAGGGTCCCCCCACATTTGGTTACCCTACAGATGATACCTTAACACAAATTTTTGAAACAAGGTACTGTATCAGCACATACCAGGTGTGTCCAGTCTAGGGTTAAATTTCTGTCTATACTTCTGAAGTCAGACACAGACACTCACAGGCTCACTATGTATTACACCAGAATTAACAAAGTAGAAAAAGGGAAAGGTTTTCACATACCATGCCTGGGTTAGCAAGTCAAATTGTGAATTCCCCAGTCCAAGATGAATATGACATGGAGTGCACTGATGCACAGCCACTGCTAGATTTTTCTGCTGGTACATTCACTCAGAGCACTACATTGTCCTCGCAGTGTACTGAGGCAGAATCAGACCCTGATGAAACTCAGGTGCCCCTTCCTGCATACTATACCACCTTACACGGTGACACAGAGGAAGGTGCACATGAAATTGAAGAGGAGGTGATGGATGACCCAGTTGCTGACCCAGATTGGCATCCATTGGGGGAAGAGGGTGCCGCTGCCAATAGCTCAGAAGAGGAGGA
Organism: Dendrobates tinctorius; assembly: GCF_039654945.1. Lineage (NCBI taxonomy): Eukaryota > Metazoa > Chordata > Amphibia > Anura > Dendrobatidae > Dendrobates > Dendrobates tinctorius. The sequence continues at coordinate 1,659,612 of NW_027361936.1, forward strand.
GGAGGATCTGCAGCAGGCAACGACATCGCAACATCTGTTATCTGGCAGGACCGTAGCAGTCTAAAAATCACCATGCACTTGCAAGTGTGGACGGACTACCAAACCTCATGTACCACATGTGCACCTGCTCCGAATGAAGGTAGTCAGCAAAGATACATCGCTTCCCCCACTGTAAGACCACTGGTTAGCACACCACCAGCAGCAAATGTCGAGGTGTCGTCGCAAGGGCAAAGCAGTCAGGGAATCACCATGTTAGTGCTACGAAAGACTGAATCTATGCCATCAGCAACACCACCAACACCATCACCATCACCAACCCTCTCTCAGTCCGCCATGTCCACCGCTAGTTCCACCATATGCAGCTCTCAAGTCCAGCTCACCCTACCAGAGACTCTGAGTAGGACAAGAAAGTACTCATCCTCTCATCCGCGTACACTGGCTTTGAATGCCCACATTGCCAAACTAATCTCGCTAGAGATGATGCCCTACCGGTTGCTTGAAAGCAAAGCTTTCCACGAGCTCATGGCCTACGCAGTACCACGCTATGACCTACCCAGTCAGCACTTCTTTCCACGAAAAGCCATCCCAGCCCTTCACGTGCATGTGAAAGACCGCATTGTCCATGCACTCAAGAAATCAGTGAGTGGAAAGGTGCACCTCACAACAGATGCATGGTCCAGTAGGCATGGCCAGGGCCATTATGTGTCCATCACTGCGCACAGGGTTAATGTGGTGGGTGCAGGGTCCACAGGGGACAGCAGCGGTGGGACTGTGCTGCCTAGCCCATGGTATAGGAAACAGTTGGCTGTAGGCGTTCGACCCTACTCCTCCTCCAGAAGCGAAAGCTTGTCCACAGAGCGCAGTCACACGAGCACTCCATCCGCAGCTGCCAGTGTTGCACACGAGGTGTCCCACTATCGAACAGCTAGTGGCAAGCATCAGCAGGCTGTGTTGAAGATGATGTGTTTGGGAAACAACAGACACACCGCAGAGGTACTGGCCGACTACTTGCAGTGACAAACTGAGTCATGGCTGGGCAGTCTACATCTTGAGGCAGACAAGGTAGTTAGTGATAACGGCAGGAATTTTGTGGCAGCCATAGCCCTTTCAAAACTCAGACACATACCTTACTTGGCTCACACCTTTAACCTTGTGGTGCAGTGCTTCCTCAATAATTATCCGCAGTTAACAGGCCTGCTCCATAAGGTTCAAAGACTGTGCTCGCACATCCGCCGGTCGCCGGTACACTCCAGTAGTATGCAGAAGCTGCAGCGATTGCTCCACCTTCCCAAGCACCACCTAATTATCGACGTTGCAACAAGGTGGAACTCCACCCTGCACATGGTTGAGCGGCTGTACGAACAGAGGCAGGCCGTATGCATTTGTGGGAGGATACACGGGCAGGCACTTTGAGGGCAGACATGGAGTTGACAAGTGTGCAGTAGTCGAAGCTGAAAGACCTCTGTAAAGTCCTTCAATGTTTTGAGGAATGCACACGGCTGGTAAGCACAGACGACGCCATCATAAGCATGAGCATTCCACTTATGCGTCTGCTCATGCAAACTTTGACGTACATCAAGGAGCAGGCGTCTGCAACCAAGGATGATGAGGAAGAGGAGAAGGGAAGCCTTGATGACAGTCAGCCATTGTCTGTGGAGGAAGAAGAGGAGGATGATGATGGGGATGATTATTTAGGGGAGGAGGATGCTTCTCGTTGGGCAAGAGAAAATGTTGGCGTGGCAAGGTCTGGTACTGGGTTTGTGCGTAACTGGAGGGATGTGGATTTGCCTGAAAGTGCTCCTCCACCCAGTACTCGCAGTGCATCATTGACACCGGGAACATTGGCCCACATGTCAAATTATGCCTTGCAGATCCTAAAAAGGGACCCCCGCATTGCCAAAATAATGAACGATGATGACTACTGCTTGGCCAGCATCCTGGATCCATGCTAGAAAGGCAAATTCCACAACATCATGCCACAGGAGAACCTTGACCTAATATTGGCTAACAAACAAGCAACTCTGGTAAACCAGTTGGTTGAGGCATTCCCAGCACACAGCAGCGGTGATGGTTCTCACATGAGCCATAGGGGCCGGGGGCAACTTGGAAGAGGTGTTGGTGGTGCACACATCAGAAGTGTCGTTGGAGACAGGGGTTTCATGACCATGTTGTGGACTGATTTTTCAAGTCCCGCTCACACGACTGGTAATACTGCATCAGTTGAAAGTGACAGGAGACAGCACTTGTCAACTATGGTTACAAACTACTTTTCCTCCCATATCGATGTTCTCCCTCACAGGTCATTCCCATTTGACTATTGGGCAGCTAAACTGGACAGCTGGCCTGAATTGGCACAATATGCCTTACAGGAGCTCGCTTGCCCAGCTCCAAGTGTGCTATCGGAAAAAGTCTTCAGTGCTGCTGGATCAATCCTGACAGAAAATAGGAACCGTCTGTCGACCCAAAATGTGGATGATCTAACCCTCATTAATATGAACCATGCATGGGTTTCCAAGGATTTTGTCACACCTTACCCTGATGGACACATAGGTTGACTGAAAAATAGCTTTCTTTTGTCCGCCTCTTCCTGGGACTTGACCAATTTCACCTTTAGCAGCAGGTGAATGTCCCACATCAACATATGCCATTTTGTAACCCTTCCTAACTGGGCTGCCTCCTCCCCCCATGGACGGGGTCACCACCTAGCACAACCATGTGAGTGCCGTTGCCCTGGACAGGTGGGTGGGCCGACTCTTGGGCACGGGCACTGGCACAGGGTCCCTCATAGTGCAATCAAGTGTCTCTGACGGTGAGGGTGCACACCTGCTGTCAGACACACCGCCGTACTATGAGGGGCACAGTGCCAGTACAGATGCCCACAAGTGGGCCCCCCTTGCTTGGGCAGTGCCCCAGCATTTGCAATGTTTACCTCTCCCTGCTCCTCCGCTGTGTAGTCTGGGCTGTCAAATCCTTCACTGGGAATGCCACTACAAATTTGGTGAACTGATAGAAGATGATGGTGAAGACGTAGCTATGCCCTGTCCCGCTGGCCAGGATCTAGCTTCAGATGATCAATGGCTTCCATTTCTTATGGACGTCGACTCACAATGAGATGCAGTGATGGTTTCTCATCAGCTTTCACAGTTTTCCTACCCACAGACGTGTGACATTCCAGCTCACATTTTTAAATGTGTCCTCTCATGCCAATCCAAATGAATCTCCTACGGCCTGTGGCTTCTGTCTTTCGCACTCCAAAGTTACGTGACAGAGCATGATAGGCAGTGAGCACCACGTTTACATCTCTCCCTGTGATCAAAATTATATGGATATGAGTAATGGCGATGGGATCAATTGTACTGTGATACAGCAACACTTTCTTCACAAAGAAAGGTTTTCGCTGTCTCCACACACTAATTAATTGAGGGTCTGCATCGCCTCTGAGAATTGTGACTGAAGTTTATCCAGTGAATAGGAATTCCTAGATTTCTGCAATCACTAGAATTTATGTCAGTAATTGTATGCATCTCATTTCCTATTGCGGAGAGTCTGGACTGTCTTACTGAGACAGAAATATATATGAAGATTTAAAAATACCACCAAAAGTTTATACTGGTGTACGCTTCAAATACGTTTCCTTTTTTCTACTTTTTAGATTGTTGTCTAATCCATACTGAGAACGTGGAGATTTTAAATATTTAAACTATGCTATATATACCTGCTATCCAGTGATAATGTACCCTTTCTCAACTTTGTACAAGCTGGTCAAATCCATACTGGGCCTGAGACCATCTGAGCCAGCCACCTTATGTATAGACATAGGTTTTTAATGTGTAAACTATGCTATACATACCTGTTATCCTGTGATACGGTACCCTTTCTCACCTTTGTCCAATCACGTCTAATCCATTCAGGGCCTGAGACCGTCTGAGCCTGCCTCCTGTTTTATAGACATAGGTTTTTAATGTGTAAACTATGCTATACATAGCTGTTATCCAGTGATATGGTACCCTTTCTCACCTTTGTCCAATCATGTCTAATCCATACTGGGCCTGAGCCTGCCTCCTGATAAATAGACATAGGTTTTTAATGTGTAAACTATGTTACATATATACGTGTTACCCGGTAAAACTGTACCCTTTATCAACTTTCTAGAATCTTGTCGAATCCATACTGGGCCTGAGAATGGCTGCCGAGCTGTTAAGCAAGCTACAGCAACTGTGGTTTGGACTTGTAATTTTTTCAGGAATGCCGGTTAGGCCTAATTCAGGAATTGCGGTTGACCTGCACTTACTGGGAAATCATCGTTCGCGGGGAATAATTGGAATCACAGATTGCCATCACTAACGGTGTTCTGCTGGTTATCTGCACCTGTAAGCGACAAAAGCTGGTCCTTTCAGTGTAGCGCGTATGCAGCCCCGGACATGTAACGCCATGATAGACCATGATAGTGCCAGAGCCTCGCGTATCCCTCTAGTAAGCTTGACGCGTACCGCGGGGGCATGCCGGAGTCTCGTTCGTTAACGGAATAAAGCTGACAAATTGCTAGCACAACTACAAACAGACATACCACACCACACACACAATCGACAAAGCTTTCAATATGTGCATCTTTTCTTGAGGTGTCATGGTTGTGGTTTCCTGGGTGGAGTCGAATTAAGCTGCAGGCTCCACTCCTAGTGTTGCCTTTTTGGACATTCCTTTAAGGTTCAGCTTTGCAATCATACTGCCCCCGGAAAGCAAACACTTTGCCTTCATGGACGCTGTTTGGAGGTTCGTGGGAATAACGCCGCCCGATCGCCAGTTGGCATAATTTATTGGTGGGAATATATGATCGTGTTCGATTTCAGAATTTTTTTTTTTTGGTTGGTATTTTACATTTTTATTCCAGCCTTTCTTGACTTCATAAGGGAATGACAAGCCTATATCTGTGTCTCCTCCACCTCCTCCTTTTACTCCTCCACCTCTTTTCTAAATGTAGTTGCCCTTTTCCATATATAATTTTTGTCTTCTGAGCATTTTCTCTGCTTTGGGACACCTTTTAAGGTGTTCTGTAATTGTTTTCTATGTGTTTGTATGTGTTTGTGTTTGCCTGCCATTGTTTTCAATGGGGCTCGACGAACTTGCCTCCTGTGTGACGAACCAAAACACTAGCGTGGTGGCTCAACACTACTTCTGATATATAGACGTACATTGTTAATGTTTAAACTATGCTATTTATATCTGCTATCTGATGATACTGTACACTTTGTCTACTTTTTATATTCTTGTCTAATCCATACTGAGCCTGTGAGCATCTCTGTGTGACTGATGGAATATATATGGAGATTGACAATTATCCTTTGACTGAATAGAGCTGTACATTTCTGATACAGTGCCATATATCTGATGTTATTTTGTGTCTATTTTGTGCAAAATTTTGAAGTTTGTTGGAAGAGGCCACGGACGTGGGTGTGGGGGGGCCAGCTGGTGATGATGGTGGTGGTGCATCTGCTGGTAGTGGCAATAGCACAATAGCAGCTAAGGCAGGAGGTGTTGAGCCTGCGTTATGGTCTGGCTCCAGAATGCCTGGAATGATACCTTTTCTGGGAGTAGGTTAACCGCTTTTAAAGGTGGAGCATGAGGAACTGGTTTTGGCTTACATTGCCGAAACAGACTCCATCAAATATGCCCGCCTCTTCTGAAGTTTCAAAAAATGCAAGCACTGAGTGGTCAATTGCTGGCTCCTGGTCAGGAAGAACCCCTTTCCTTGAGTCCTGCACCCCCACCCAAACTGAATCAGGCAGCAGGCCACACTTCACATTAGTCCATGTAGCTCTTTCTATCATACCATGCCTGTGTTAACAAGTCACATTGTGAATTCCCCAGTCCAAGATGAATCTGACATGGAGTGTGGGTGGCCAGCCAGGGTAGTGGGGTTAATCGGTACCGGGCTGGTGTCTCACAGGGATGTGTCACGGTGGTGTTGACCCGTTCTGTGGCCCTGGGCGTCCATGCAAAGGCGTGAATTACGTTTATAGGTGAATGATATGTGACACCACCTCTGGTTTCTGATTAGATTGACCAGCGCTGCAGTGTCGCTTCAGTGGGACAGATGTTGTGGTGCAGCTAAGATGTTGAACACCTGCACAGGTAGGGCCGTAGTCGCAGGGCAGATGAAAGAGTTGGGAGATGGTGTGCAGTGCAGGATGTAGCTGAGCCGTGCGCCAGTTGCAGGAGAAAGATGACAGACACAGTCGTGCAGTTCCTTTACCTGTACTTGGTAGGTGCTGTCCAGGACCCAAAGTACAGATGGAGAAGGAGTTGGTCAGCCTGGAAGCCAATTTGGATTTCTCTCTCTGCAGATAAGTAGTGTGGCCTCCGTTCTAGCGCTTATCTGAGGTACTCGCAGTGCTGAGTTCAATGAAGTTCCCCCTGTTGACTCTCTTTTGGAACTTTCTCATATGGCTGGCAGCCGTAGCCTTTTTCTTCTGGCTCACACACGTCGATGCTGGGGCCACCGAGCCTCAGTTGGGTACAGAGCATTTACAGCTGCTACTTCCTCCGGATTCTGCTGCAGGAACATCAGTGTCCCTACAAACGCGGAGACCGGAATCCGGACCATGCGCTCCAGCTAGGAGTGAGCCTTAACTCTGCTCATCCTCCAGCTCCCCTTCTAACGTCCACACACTTCCCCTTCCCTGCACAGAATGGCCTAACTTACCTCCTCCCGACCACAGAGAAAAGCTCCTCAAGAGTAATGTTCAGAGGTCTCCCTGCTGGCATGGAGTGGGAAATGTGTTGTGTGTTGGTTTAACTGCTAGAGAGATCCTTCATTGCTCCCAAGCATGACATCACACTCCCTAGGAGGAAGGTAATGCCACTGTGGCGACCGTACTCCTGGGGACGCCACAAGTGCACTGATGCCCAGCCACTGCTAGATGATTCTGCTGGTACATTGACCCAGACCACTACATTCCCCTCACACTCTATGCAGCCAGAATCTGACCCAGAGGAAACTCAGGTTCCCCTTCCCACATACTATACCACCTTACACGGTGACAAAGAGGAAGGTGCAGATGAAAGTGCAGGTTCCTTGAGCTCGTGGGGGGGGCACACTCATGGGCAACGGCACTGGCACAGTGCCCCTCATAGTACTCAAAAGTGTTTCTCCAGCCCTACCACCCCACAAATTTAGCCAAATAACCCCCATTTTTCAGTGTGTAACTAGTATTATGAAGTAAATTAAGGTTGAAAAGCTTCAGTAATCAGAATTGATGTTTTTGGCATTCAAAAGGGCACTGTAGGTGTGTTTCCTGTCCTCCACTCCCTGCCGACTTTGCTTCCCCATTGACTTGCATTGGGTTTCGTGTTTCAGTCGGCCTTCGACTTTTCACGATAATCGGCAGATTTCGTTCGAACCGACTTTTGCGAAAGTCGGGTTTCGTGAAACCCGACTCGACCCGAAAAAAGGCAAAGTCGCTCATCTCTAGTAATAATGTTATATGATCCTTTTTCTCTATGATTGCATGCTAAGGCTATTTGCTATCAGTCATAGCTTTGTTAATATTTGTTGACTACAGACTATAGAAGTCGATTTCGTTCGACCCGACTTTTGCGAAAGTCGGGTTTCATGAAACCCGACTCAACCAGAAAAAAGGCAAAGTCATTCATATCTAATCCTGACAGAAAAAAGGACCAGTCTGTCGACCCAAAATGTTGATGATCTAACCTTCATTAAAATGAACCATGCATGGGTTTCAAAGGATTTTGTCCCACCCTCCCCTGCTGACACGTAGGTTGCCAGAAAAATGGCTTGCTTTTGTTCTCCTCTTCCGCAGACTTCTCCAATTACTCCATTTGCAGCTGCTGAATGTCCAACATCAACATATGCCAATTTTTCCACCTCCCTAACTGGGCTGCCTCCACCCACAGGGCCGGGGTCACCACATGGCGCACGCACCCGTATGAGTGCCGTTGCCCTGGACAGGTGGATGGGCACACTGTTTGGCAACGGCACTGGCATAAGGTCCCTCATAGTAGAATCAAGTGTCTCTGATGGTGGGGCTGCACATCCGCCGTCAGACACACCGGCGTACTATGAGGGACCCTGTGCCAGTGCCATCGCCAACGAGTGGGCCCCCTTCTTGCTCAAGATCACAGCACTTGCAAAGTTGAAATACTTGCCTCTCCCTGATCCACCGCCGTGACGTCTTCCGCATTTCCTGACAGTGACATTCTGGTCAGAGAGCGCGATGACATCACGTCTGTATGTCCTCTGCCTAAACAGTCCAAGTGCAGTGAGATGGAAGATGGGGACGACGATGAGTCCAGACAAGTACAGGGATTCCCTAGCAAGGAGACTTATTTAATTGTTTTCAATGTTGGGACAGCTATTTTTGGGGAGCACTATACTCTGGAGAATGATATATGAGGCCCATCATACACTGGAGCATTCCAAAGGTGAACATCAGACACTGGAGCAGCATTTACAGGGCCCATTATGCACTGGAGCATTAGAAATGGGGCCCATTATATATGGAGCATTATTTGGGCCCATAAAACAGTGGAGCTTCATCCATGGGGACCAACATATACTGTAGCATTATGTGGAGGTCATCATATACTGTTTCAAACATTATATGGGACCAATGATTCTGTATGAAGAAATATATGGGCCTCATTACTCTGTATAGCGCACTGGTGGCCATAATACTGTATGGAGTAATATACTGTCCGTTTTAGGAGCTATTGGAGAATTTAAAATGGATATCAGTCATGAGATGTAAGAAGTGAAGTATTTTTCATTGTACTATATCGCTATTTCTCTGCCGTATCAGAGGATCATGAATTGTGGCATGTGTTAAAGGAGCCCATTGACACTCTTTGGCCCTGGGCCCATGAAAATCCAGAGCCAGCCCTACCCCCTCCCACAACTTTAGCCAAACAACCCCCAGTTTTTAATGCGTAACTATTATTATAAAGTAAATTAAGGTTGACAAGCTTAAGTAATAAGAATTGATGTTTTTGGCATTAAAATGGGCACTGTAGGTGTTTTTCCTGTCCTCCACTCACTGCCGACTTTTCTTCCCCATTGACTTGCATTGGGTTTCGTGTTTCAGTCGGCCTTCGACTTTTCACGATAATCGGCCGATTTCGTTCGACCTGACTTTTGAGAAAGTTGGGTTTCATGAAACCCGACTCGACCCAAAAAAAGGCAAAGTCGCTCATCTCTAGTTATTAATACCAGACAGTGTAGGACCGCCCCAACCACAGAATCACCTTGTCGATGGTGGGTCGGCATTTATGCTATGTTTGATCAAATACAGTATTACGAAGAACTCTGTATGATTTAAATGCACTTTTGCTTTTTACTTATTTAATTATAGCAGGGTTTTTTCATTTTGTCTTTTGTAGGTTTTATAATCGCACATGTGGGCCAATGTTCCAGGTGTCAATTGTGCACTGCCCGTGTTGGGTGGAAGAGCAGTTTCTGGCAAATCCACATCCCTACAGTCACGCACAAACACTACCTGACCTTGGAAGGCCAACATTTTCTGTTGCCCCCTGAGAAACATCCTCCTGCCCAAAATAATCATCCCCTCATCCTCATCCTCCTCCTCTTCCTCTTCTTCCTTCACCTCGTCCAGGACATTTCCCTGACCAGACAATGGCTGACTGTCATCAAGGCTTCCCTCCTCCTCCTCCACTGCAGACACCTGATCCTTAATGTGCGTCAAACTTTGCATGAGCAGACGCATAAGTGGGATGCTCATGCTTATGATGGCGCCGTCTGCGCTTACCAGCTGTGTGCATTCCTCAAACCACTGAAGGACTTTACAGAGGTGCTTCAGCTTTGACCACTGCACACCCAACAATTCCATGTCTTCCCTCAAACTGCCTGCCCATGTATCCTCCCACAAATGCATTACAGCCTGCCTCTGTTCGCACAGCCTCTCAACCATGTGCAGGGTGGAGTTCCACCTTGTTGCAACGTCTATGATTAGCCGGTGCTTGGGGAGGTGGAGCAATCGCTGCAGCTTCTGCATACGACTGGAGTGTACGGCAGAGTGACAGATGTGTGAGCACAGTCTTCGCACCTTATGGAGCAGGGATGTTAACTCCGCATTATTATTAAGGGAGCACTGCATCACCAGGTTCAAAGTGTGAGCCAGGCAAAGTATGTGTGTGAGTTTTGCATGGGCTATGGCTGCCACAAAATTACAGCCGTTATCACTAACTACCTTGCCTGCCTCAGATGTAGACTGCCCAGCCTTGACTCTGTTTGTCACTGCAAGTAGTCGGCCAGTACCTCAGCAGTGTGTCTGTTGTCTCCCAAAGACATCATCTTTAACACAGCCTGCTGATGCTTACCACTAGCTGTTCGATAGTGGGACACCTCGTGTGCAACACTGGCAGCTGCGGATCTAGTGCTCGTGCAACTGCGCTCTGTGGACGAGCTTTCGCTGATAGACGAGGAGGAGGAGGAGCGAAAGCCTTCTGCCAACTATTTCCTATACCATGGGCTAGGCAGAACTGTTCCACCGCCGCTGTCCCCAGGGGAGCCTGCATCCACCACATTAACCCTGTGCGCAGTGATGGACACGTAACGGCCCTGGCCATGCCTACTGGTCCATGCATCCGTTGTGAAGTGCACCTTTCCACTCACTGACTGTTTTAGTGCAAGGACAATGCAGTCTTTCATATGCCGGTGGAGGGCAGGGATGGCTTTTCGAGAAAAGAAGTGCCAACTGGGTAGGTCATAGCGTGGGACAGTGTATGCCATGAGGTCGTGGAATGCTTCGCTTTCAACCAAACGGTAGGGCATCATCTCTAATGGGATTAGTTTGGCAAAGTAGGCGTTCAAACACAGTGTACGCAGATGAGAGGATGAGTACCTTCAGTGTCTGGTACGGTGAGCTGGACTGGAGAGCAGCATATGGGGGAAGTAGCGTTGGACCAGATGGAGTGAGAGGGGGTTGGTGATGGTATTGGTGGTGATGGCCTAGATTCAGTGTTGTGTTGCGAAACCATTGTGATTCCCTGAGTACTTTGGCCTTGCGACGACACCTCCACATTTAGTACTGGTGGTGTGCTTAATGGTGGTGGTGGTCTTACAGTGGGGGGAACAATGGAGCATTGTTGGCTACCTTCACTCAGAGCAGGTGCACATGTGCTACCTGAGGTTTTGTAGTCCGTCCACGCTTGCAAGTGCATGTTGATTAAATGTCTAAGCATGCAACTGGTATTCAAATTTCTGAGTTGTTTACCTCGGCTAAAGGTCCTTCCACAATTCTTACAGGTAACCTTTGCCTCATCAGTAGGATTTTGGACAAAGAAGTGCCACACTGCACTCTTCTTACTATGGTAAACATTTTCTGACCTTGCACGCTGTGCTAAGTTGACCGTCTGGTCAAGCTGTCCTGCAACTCTTTTAGTTTTTGTTCCATGTTTTAAGACTGCTACGGGCCTGCTAGATAACTGCTGCTGCAATGTTAATGCCTGCTGCGGATACTTCTCCTTATCTGAACTATTGCCAGCGCCACCCTCCTCTCCCAATGGATGCCAATCCGGGTCCAGAGCTGGGTCATCCATCACCTCCTCTTCAAAGTCATCTGCATCTTCCTCTTTACCTTCCTCTGTGTCACCATGTAAGATGGTATTGTATGCGGGAAGGGGCACCTGGGTTTCATCAGGGTCAGATTCTGGCTGAATAGACTGTGAGGGCAATGTAGTGCTGTGGGTCAATGTACCAGCAGAATCATCTAGCAGTGGCTGTGCATCAGTGCACTCCATGTAAGATTCATCTTGGACTGGGGAATTCAGGATTTGACTGGATAACCCAGGCATGGTATGTGAATAGAGTAATCTGAAGTGTGGGCTGCCACATCCTTAACTTTTGGTGGGGGTGAAGGCCACAAGGAAAGGGGTTTATTATGACCAGAACCCTGCACTGACGACTCCGTGCTTGCAGGTTTCGACCGTTCAGAAGAGGAGGCAATAGAGCTGGTGGCTGTTTCAGCAATGTACGCCAAAACCTGTTCCTGATGCTCTGGCTTTAAACGCAGTTTTCCTACTCCAAGAAAAGGCAACCTTACAGGCCTTTTTGGGCCAGAGGATGACGCAGGCTCAACACCTCCTGCCTTAGCTGCTATTGTGCTTTTGCAGAACCAGCTGATGCACCACCACCATCAGTACCAGCATGTCTGGGAAAATGTACCAGAAATACCAGCAGAGAGATGGTACTATATGAGGAGCATCCAGCTGTGTAAGGTGTATTAAACAAATTAAATCAAGGTATATATTATGTTAGTCACAGACGCTCTCACAGTATGTATTGGACCGTAATCCAACAAGGAGATATACGGAACTGTATCAGAAGTGTACAGCTGTATACGATTTTTGTGAAACTAACAATCTCCGTATATGTATTTACGGAGTGTCAAATACACACGCCGACTAGGTATAAAAGTGACTGTAATGCGAATGGCAGATATACAATACAGTTGGAGAATCTGACAGCTCTATACGATGTATGCAAGGAAAATTGTCAAGCTCTGTGTATTTGTTTATGGACTGACACACGCTGTCTCTGTCGAGTTTTGACCGTTATCAAACAGCAGATATACAAAACTGTTTGAAAAACGGACACGACTCTAAGGTGTAGGTCTTTAAATACGGAAAAACTCCTCGTTTTTTTTCCAGAGTCACACACAGGTAGCTTCTATTTGTCCGTGCTAAAAGGCGGTACACGGTAGTGTGTGAGGAGTGTACACCGCTGTACGGTGTGTGTATGTAAAATTGTCAAGCTCCGTATATTTGTATACGGACTGACACACGCTGTCTCTGTCTAGTTTAGACCATAATCAAACAGCAGATATACGAAGCTGTTTGAAAAACGGACACGACTCTAAGGTGTAGGTCTTTAAAAACGGAAAAACTCCTCGTTTTTTTCCAGAGTCACACACAGGTAGCTTCTATTTGTCTGTGCTAGAAGGCGGTACATGGTAGTGTGTGAGGAGCGTACACCGCTGTGTGGTGTGTCTATGTAAAATTGTCAAGCTCCATGTATTTGTATACGGACTGACACACACTGTCTCTGTCTAGTTTTGACCGTTATCAAACAGCAGATATACGAAACTGTTTGAAAAATTGACACGACTCTAAGGTGTAGGTCTGGAAAAACGGACAAACTCCTCGGCTTTTTCTTCCAGTGTCACACCCAGATAGCTTCTATTTGTCCGTGATACCAGCCGATACACAGTAGTGTGTGAGGAGCGTACACCACTAGACGTGTGTGAAAAAATGAACGCTCAGTAACTCACCTGGACAAAATAATAAAATTTGGAGTGCTTTGAAAAAAGCAGTTTGAACAGCAGTGTGCACACAGCAATGCAGCTGGCAGGTAGCCTTAAAAGGCAGCCTAATCACCACCAGTGCTGCTGCACACAACAAAAATCCTCCCCTTTCACTGCACACTAACTGTACAGTGAAATGGGCTATCAGCAGAAGCAGTTTTTTTTCTTCTTCCCTGCCTAACGCTCTCCCTGTTCAGAATCAGCAGCAGCACCTCTCCCTATGGTAAGATCGGCAGAAGTAAGATGGCAGTCGGCGTTCACAGCCTTTTATACCCACTGTGACGCCACACAAAGCAAGCCAATCACTTCAATGCCATTCTCTTAGATGGTGCTGGCCGATGCGCATGTCATCGCGTTGCCCACAGTGTGCATCCTCCATCATTGGGTCAGAAAAGGCGCTGAAAGCATTATTTGAAACGCGACTTTAGCACGCTGATCGGCGACTTCATGGCCGACCTCACGCTAGGGTCGGGTTTCAATCGGTGAAACCCGACTTTGGTGAAAGTTGGCAATTTTTGAATCTGACCGACCTGTTTCGCTGAACTCTACACGCGTCCATTCAAGTTTATGGGTGCGTGTAAAACATCGGACTGCACTCAGATGTCATCCTAACACAGTCCAATATCTGCACACTCAAAGCAATTCAGTACTCCATCTTCTCCCCACCGGTGCTGCGATTATCTTATCCAACTGTATCGGATCACACTAGAATGACACTCAGCTCAAACTCAGAGCAGAGTGCAATCAGTGTGTCATTAGCATAATTAAGCTGATTCTCTCGCATGAGAGACTCAACGCTATTGTGACCCCAGCCTTAAAATGAATTGCATGGTTATTATTATGAGGTACTTAACCCCTTCGCCCCGAAGCCTGTTTTCATCTTCCTGACCAGGCAAATTTTTACAATTCCCTTGAGAAAGCGCTCGCAGTAGGCGCAAAACGTGCATCGGGGGTTGCCTGCCTGGTCCTGGGCTTCCAAGCTCTTTGGTAAGCAATTTGCCTTTACTCTATATCTGTATATTCCAACTTTGGGGTCATATTGGCCATGTTTACAGATTCTTTTTTGCTTATCTCTATTATTATGCAGCAGCTTATCTATGCAGAGTATCATGTCTCGTTTGATTAGTAAGAATTTTGTGTATGGTCATGATTAACCCTGCATGTATTATTTTTTGTGCTGAATGCTGATACTTTGTGAGCATGGTTGTCACGGCACAGTCCTTGTCCAGGTCTGCCCTGTTTGCGTCTGATATTATGTAATTTTGAGTAATTTTGAGTTTCACTTGTTAATCAACTGTGCATGTTTAAACTAATAAATTTTGTACTTTTCTAATTATTACTGAATCCATTACTCCTTTCTTTCTCCTTTTGCTCACATTATCTATGGAGTGGAAATTTATATGCAATGGTGGTTGATTTGTTATGGTTACCGCATATGCCTGTTAATAGAATATTGGTCACTTCTATATACATTACTGTTTGGGCACACAGCAGGGCTCGGAAGGGAAGGAGCGCTATTTCACTTTTTCACCATTTTGGAAATTAAACCCCTTAGGGAACTTATCTAGATATGAATTGAGCACCTTGAACCCATAGGTGCTTCACAAGGGTTTTTAACAGAGAGCCATGAAAATAAAAAGAATCACATTTTTCCCTGATAAATCTTTTTCAGCTCCCAATTTTGCATTCTCATAAGGGTAAAAGGAGAAATTGCTCCATATAATTTGTTGTGCAATTACTCCTGAGTACGCAGATACCCAATATGTGGAAGAAAACAACTGTTTGGATGCACGACAGGGCTTGGAATGTAAAGAGTGCCATTTGACATTCTCACACAGCCAAATCAGGTCTCACACTTTGCAATAATGAGGCTCAGTACCCCAAAACACAGTGTCTACAAAATAAGATTCTGGTTTGACAGGGGTCAACATTGACTTTTAGGATTGCTACTTCCAGTAGGTGGCACTAGAGTTCTAGACCTCTTCCTCTCTGAAGAGTCAATTTGCATATTTCAAAGACGAGCATTGCAGCTTTAAGTCTCCTCATTTCAGCATGCTTAGCATGTCAATCTCCGCAAGCAAGGAGAAATGATACTTCTTTACATAGGAGATGAGATTCTTTTTAGACCAGAGTGGGGGTGAGCTATCAGCTGAGCTACTCCTTCCTTCTGTCTCACGACCACATATAATCTCATTAGCAGCACGTGTCACCTCCTATTTCAGTAATGTACAAATCTGTTTAATCAAATATATGTTTTACCTGTGCATTCAGAATTTTGAGAATGAATGACCAATCCAGAAGTCGAAAGAAGCCATTTTCTCTGATAAGTTATAGTGCAAAGTTTGGTATCCTGTCTGCGCTTTCTTCCTCTGGGTCTTCCTGTGCTGTGATCCACGTTGGGCTTTGCATGTTGCACGGAGAGGATCAATTATGTAATTTCCCTAAACTTATTAAAGGCCTATTGAGACACACAGCTGCGTCTTGGGATTGAGACTCAAGTAAACTTTTAGCAGAACTATCCATCAACTATCCACCATTTAACCTTAAAAATTTTAAAGTGTAATCTTATAATTGTGGGAAAGCATGTCAACTTTCTTCTTACTCAATGTCTTTTCTGTGGTCTCCTAGTTAGGCAAATGTACATTGAGAACTGTAATAGATTTTATATTAGTTCTAGGGAATAATAGTAATATGGTAACAAACATATTACAAACACCTATTTCAGATAAAAAAATATTTATGCTGCTGTGTAGTTAGTTTGCATTACACATTATATCATCTGTAACTTCATGTATTAATTTGCATTTTTATATATTAGTATGGCATAAAAAACAAGCTAACAGATTAAAACATTACTAATGGTTTTAATAAGAAATTACCAGATTCTTGGCTGATGTCAAGAAATCAGCATGTGTTCCATTAAAACAAAGTACGTCTGAAGAGATCGAACAAACACATCCACATAAAAACATTCATCTATTTTGCATGCAATATTAGCTTTATATATTAACTAAAGTAATGAAAACACCATTATAACATTATACCCATTTAATGAAAGGAGCAGAGACACTACTATGGTAGGTCTTTTGATATATAACATAAATCAATAGAATATTATTGGAATTGAAGAGCATTTTCAATTATTCATTGGTGAAATTATTTTTTGCAAATGTTAGAAAAAAACACAATAAAGGACTATTTAATTACTGTCTATAGGATTATATAATAGGATTTTAGCCTTTTTGATGTTACTGGTGATTCAAAAATATTATTAATAGCTAAATAGAACGTCAATATAAAATGGTACATTTTATAAAGCATTTATTTTAATGTTTATCAATCTCGCATCCCTACCTGGACTTGCTCCAGCAATGTCTGCTTCTATCGTGAAACACCATCGCACTCACGCTGTAGACAGCTTTAGTAATGGAGTAGATGTTGTGGGCAATAACTCTCAGTGACACAAGCACTATCCAGCCAGAGATACTGTTGTGGCTGGCAACTGTGAGGTCGCCCAGTCAGGCAAAACGGATCTGTGTGCTGTCCAGCAACTCAGCAATATCAATGATTTCCTTGCTGTGTCGAATATCACAGCACCACACCTTACTTAAACTCCCATCATACATTGATAATTGTTTACTGACCCTGTGTTTCTCCTCAATGTAATCCAGGCTAAGCTAATTTGATATCTGCTACTGACATTATCCTCTCTTTTCCTGACAATATTGCTTCTGACTCAGTCCTCCTCGTTTTGATCTCAGCTATCCTCCTGAAAATCTCTGCTTCTTGATTTTGTCTTGTACGTGCCCTCTCTAGCTACTCAAGCTTCCTCTGCCTGCTTGCTCCACTGTCCAGCAGCTACTTCAAGGATACATCCCAGATGTCCCTCTTTTAAGTCCAGATCCCTGTGTAGGTGTCCAACAGAGTAGGCCAGGGTACATCTTGGATCTGCAAGCCAGGGGCGTAACTATCGCTGTCGCAGCGGTCGCAGGTGCGACGGGACCCAGAGAGTTTAGTTTGCACTTTGAAGGTGAGCTAAGTAGGGGGCGTGTCAGGGGAGTGGCAGCTTCTGGGAGCTGCAGCCGCTCATTGGCTGTGCAGCTCCATGCTTTGATTGGCTGCCAGGCTGCAATTGGCCTGACACAATGGCTGTTCTCTGCGCACAGGACCTGTGATGAGGTCACAGGAGGGGAGGTCAGGGGTAACATGATCAGGAGCCTCAGTGTAAGCAGGACTCTGCTGTGCTGGTTGTCATGGTGCTGCATGAGGGTAAGTTTATGTGTGGGGTGAGGAGGGGTTTACAGTGTGGATGTAGCAGAGCCGTGTGTATACAAGGTGTACGGAGTGGAGCCATGTGTGTACAAGGTGTATTGAGCGGAGACGTGTGTGTACAAGGTGTATGGAGTGGAGCCATGTGTGTACAAGGTGTGCAGAACAGAGCTGTGTGTGTACGAAGTGTATGGAGTGGTGTGTGTACGAAGTGTATGGAGCGCAGCCATGTGTGTACGAGGTGAGCGGAGCTGTATGTGTAAGAAGCGGAACCGCGTGTGTGCGAGGTGTACTGAGAGGAGCCGTTTGTGTACTAAGTATACAGAGAGGAGCCGTGTGTTAACAAAGTGTACGGAGCGGAGCCGTGCATGTACGGAGTGGAGACACCTGTGTACGAGGTGTACGGAGCCCAGCTGCGTGTGTACGAAGTGTGCGGAATGGAGATGTGCTTGTACGAGGTGTGCGGAGCAGAGCCACGCATGTACGAGGTTATGGAGTGGAAATGTGTGTATACGAGGTGTGCGGAGCGGAGCCACATGTGTACGAGGTGTATGGAGTGGAGATGTGCATGTACGAGGTGTGCAGAGCGGAGCCACGTGTGTGCGAGGTGTGCGGAGCGGAGCCACGCGTGTACAAGGTGTATGGAGCAGAGATGTGCGTGTATTTTCGCATGGGGGGCCCATTTGAAAGTTCGCACCGGGCCCATAACTTTGTAGTTACGCCACTGCTGCAAGCCATAGTAGCTTACGATAAATCAGTGCGTGGAAGACCTATTAAAAGCTTCCAGGTTTCCTTGAAAAGTTAACCCTTACAATCAAATAGAAAACCATTTTGTGTGGACATGGTTATCCCAGTGGCTTTGTTAAGAATATTTTACATAATAAGCAGCAATATTTCTATATGTCCTGTAAAGTTCTGAGGACTTCTAAAACATGACTGTCCATCTTTACACACTATTTTCTTTTGTTAATGTACAGTCATGGCCAAAAGTTTAGAGAATGACACAAATATATTTTCACATGATCTGCTGGCCTCTGGTTTTTATGTGTGTTTGTCAGATGTTTTTGTCACATACAGAAATATAATTGCAATCATATTATGAGTAACAAAAGGTTATATTGACAGTTAGAATGAGTTAATGCAGCAAGTCAATATTTGCAGTGTTGACCCTTCTTCTTCAGGACCTCAGCAATTCCCCCTGGCATGCTCTCAATCAACTTCTGGATCAAATCCTGACTGATAGCAGTCCATTCTTGCAAAATCAATGTTTTTATTTTGTCTGAATTTGAAGGTTTTTGTTTGTCCACCCGTCTCTTGATGATTAACCACAAGTTCTCAATGGGATTAAGATCTGGGGAGTTTCCAGGCCATGGTCCCAAAATCTCTATACTTTGTTCCCAGAGCCATTTAGTTATCACCTTTGCTTTATGGCAAGGTGCTCCATCATGTTGAAAAAGGCATTGTTGATCGCCAAACTGCTCTTGGACGGTTGGGAGAAGTTGCTCTTGGAGGACATTCTGGTACCATTCTTTATTCATGGCTGTGTTTTTAGGCAAGACTGAGAGAGAGAGCCCATTCCCTTGGCTGAGAAGCAACCCCACACATGAATGGTTTCAGGATGCTTGACAGTTGGCATGAGACAAGACTGGTGGTAGCGCTCACCTGGTCTTCTCCGAATAAGCCGTTTTCCAGATGTCCCAAACAATCGAAAAGGGGATTCATCAGAGAAAACGACTTTACCCCAGTCCTCAGCAGTCCACTCCCTGTACCTCTTGCAGAATATCAGTCTGTCCATGATGTTTTTTCTGGAGAGAAGTGGCTTCTTTGCTGCCCTCCTTGAGACCAGGCCTTGCTCCAAGAGTCTCCACCTCACAGTGCGTGCAGATGCACTCACACCTGCCTGATGCCATTCCTGAGCAAACTCTGCACTGCTTGTAGCCCGATCCCACAGCTGAAACACTTTTAAGAGACGGTCCTGGCACTTGCTGGTCTTTCTTGGGCGCCCTGGAGCCTTTTTGGCAACAAGGGAACCTCTCTCCTTGAAGTTCTTGATGATGCGATAGATTGTTGACTGAGGTGCAATCTTTCTAGCTGCTATACTCTTCCCTGTTAGGCCATTTTTGTGCAGTGCAATGATGACTGCATGTGTTTCTTTAGAGATAACCATGGTTAACAGAAGAGAAACAATGATGCCAAGCACCAGCCTCCTTTTAAAGTGTCCAGTGGTGTCATTCTTACTTAATCATGACAGATTGATCTCCAGCCCTGTCCTCATCAACACCCACACCTGTGTTAATGGAGCAATCACTGAAACGATGTTAGCTGGTCCTTTTAAGGCAGGGCTGCAATGATGTTGAAATGTGTTTTGGGGGATAAAGTTCATTTTCTAGGCAAATATTGACTTTGCAAGTAATTGCTGTTAAGTTGATCACTCTTTATAACATTCTGGACTATATGCAATTTGCCATTAGAAAAAATGAAGCAGTAGACTTTGTAAAAATTAATATTTGTGTCATTCTCTAAACTTTTGGCCATGACAGTACTTAAGTCCTAAGTCCTGTGATAAATCATGAATATGCATTTTTATAAGTCAAAGTTCTGTTTTTCATGATATATAGAAATAAATACATTTGTAAAGAGTAAAATTCTAACATTTTGGTTGCAGGCAAGCACCTATTGTGAGGGCTCAGGAGTTCATTGCAAGTGCAATGTGTGATTTTAAACATTAAGGCCCCAATTCATTAGGACTGGCTTGTTAACACCAGTATTAAAGGGAATCTATCAGTACAATCAACCCTCCTAAGCATCTATATGAGCGTGTAGGTGATAGGAGGCTAAATATAATGATACTTTGATATCTGTAATCCTATGATTTTTCCAGAGATGTCTGTGTTTTTCTTATGTGTAGCTGTTCCAGGTTTATATATAGTATTATAAAACATTTTGGTCTAGACACTAATCTTTATGAGAATCATCCCCCAAAGCTCATTTAAAATAGAAGGGGGCTTTACCTGTGTGAGACAAGTAACTAACGCAGAACAGTAGAACTGAACTTTGTCATTTTGCAAACACATTTTTTGCAACAATATTACAACTCTGCCTGTGAGATGGAAACTGAAGCACTGAAAGGAGCCTAAAGATTGTGAGATATAATCACATCTCTACAGTGAGATCAGGAGAGCTGAGAGAGGCCATTACACATCACACTGGTAACTCGCCCTTCTATTTAAAATTAACTGTGAGGGCAGATTCTCATGCAGATCAGTTCAGTGTCCTGCCCATAGCTCTGAACAGCTCATTTACATATAAGAAAAAGGAGAATTTTTCTGGAACAAGACATCAAATCGCAGATATCAAGGTGTCATTTTAGTCAGCTTTCTATGAACTACATGCCCATACAGACGGCATAGGAAGGTTAATCCTACTGACAGATTCCCTTTAATGAAGAGGCATGGCGGAGTCAGAGGTGACTGATTCATTTAAAGGCACATGAGACTTAATGAATCCATTGCATCTTACAAATGTTATGTACCTATATGCACCATGACAAAAATCTTACTCCGGTCTGAAATTGGAGTAAGATTTTTTTTACATAATGCACGCTATCACTGGTAATGAAATAGATGGGACCTTACCACACTACCTTTTAAGACCAAGTTCCATCCAGTTTTGTGGAACTGTCCAGGTACTGACCTCTTAAACTTTCTTTTACTCCCTCGTTTCTATATAATCTTTACTTTTTTTTAAAGTTACTTCATTTTCCTTTTATTCCTGCTATAACTTTTGGTATATCTGTCTGCAGCTATTGCCAAATGAAACCTCATAGCACAGAATCCATCCATTCTGAAGCCAATTTGTAGAACAGTAGATATAGTAGTTCAGTAGCTTAGTAGATTTTCATGTTCAGCGTTTGAAATAATTGAAGCTGGAATCATCACAGTCAATGGCTTCACCGCTTAGCTTTTTTTTTTAAATACTTATAGCATATAATGATATTTTTAGGTTGCATTCGCACAATGCACTTTTGATGCAATTGTATAGCACTTCTATTTGTATTCTTTTCTAATATTTTAAAAGGCAGCAGCATTTTTTTGCCAGAACCACAACTAATCATTATAAAAAAAACTGAACACAGATTTCTTCAATGATGGTAGTTTTGTGATGTATGTTTTCAAATACAAAATAAAAATTAAACATAAAATAAAATAAAAAATAAATAAAAAATAAATATATCCAAATGAAAAGGAAAATATAAGCAAGACTATGTTAATCCTGTTTGTGGGCATTATCTTCTTAAAACTGAGTATTATTTTTAATTAAAAAAGAAGCTTTTTTGTAAATTCTACCTTGCACCCATGATGAGAGTTCTGAGTTTTCTTGCCGCACCTGTTATCAAGATGAGACGAGGAATAAACCCCCAAAAGTTCTATAATAATAAAATAAATCTAAAGGATTCCTGCAAATGTTTATCTCAGAAACAGAAAGCCAGAAACTGGCTCCATGCCAGCAGTTCTAAACAATGAGGAAGAAAAGCATTTTCTTCTCTGATCTCTTATCTCTGGAATTGCAAATATGTATTAAATTGTTTAAATAGTCAAAGTGTTAAATGTTTCTCCCAGTTAGGATGATTCATTCATATTGTTATACTGCAAGATGTGATATTCAGATAGTGTTTTCATTAAAATACATTCATTTTATTAGGCTGTCATGTACAATAAATGGACTGATACCATATATTCTGCCTGAAATGTTTTGTGCCCAGTGAAGAAGGTGCTGAAACAGAACATTGTTTTTGTATTCATATTGGTATGAACAAAGTATTAAGCAATAAATATATAGATATTCTTATTGTCATTGCATCGCATGCTCAAAATAACATGCAAATAAGGAATGTTTTGGTTAGATTGACCAGTACTTTATCAGAAATTGTAGTTTGTAAGTTTATGAACACTTAATAGGTGTTTTATTATAATTTGATATAGTTTTTTTTAAGGTTTCCAAAATGAAATTTTGCTATGTTCTGAGACACAACTTTTTACTTTTCTTAATTTCCATCAATGAAGCTATGAATTCATTTTTAAACAATAAATTCAACATTTCTTTAGACCTTTCTAGGGAACTTGAATAGTAAAACCAAGATGGCAGACCTGGAAGAATTCATAAGGCTTTCAGGCTGCCATGACAAGCCATTGTATCCTGTAGTTTTGTCGCTGGCAGAAAAATGGTATAACAAAGGGAAGCGTCCATTGGGCTGACCATTTTGCTGCCATGGCCACTACTGAGTCAATCGCGTGAATCAAAGTACAAATCAAGTTTTGTCTTGACTACTTCTTGTTTGGTGTTTAAAGCTATACCCTTGTTGGTAATGCAGGGCTAGAGAACATTTGGACAACCTAAATATTCTAAAACAAAAAGAAAAAAAGAGTAGCAAGAAAACCACCAAATAATAAATAGATAACTTTTATTGAACAATCACATAAAATAAAACTTGACATAATGCAAATACATGTAAGGAGACTTGAAGGTAGGCAAGGGAGAGACTGTAGGTTAGAATAAGATTTGGACAAGCAGGGAAAGTAATAATCACAGTAAGTGTGCACAGAAATAACATAGACGGGCAGATGCTGTGGATGGTTATAAAGCATACCTACTGCATATTCCACCATAATGTAAAGTCATAGGAGAGAATGCCTACTAACCCATAGTAAGTCCGGACCAAAGACAGCCTTCCCCGCGTCCCCTGACGCGCGTTTTGTGTGCTTGCTTTATCAAAGGGGGAGTGTCCACTACAGTCTCTCCTTTGCCTACCTTCATGTCTCCTCTTTTTCCCTTATATGTATTTGTATTATGTCAAGTTTGATTTTATGTGATTATTCAATAATAATTATATATTTATTTATTATTTTGTGGTTTTCTTGTTACTCTTTTTTCTTTTGTTTTGGATATAATGTTTGGAGTACTCCACCTTAGTTATTGTATGATCATTACATGTTGGGAAAGCTTGATCTTAATATGCTTTTAGCCTCAATAAATAAACTCTCTAGCGCCACCTGTTGGTACTAGCGATCCTACAAGTCACAATCAACCCTTCAACGAGTCTTGTAATAATATGACTTAGGATAAAAGATTCTGATTTATCCTAAGTCATATTACAAGAATCGTTAAAGGGTTGATTGTGACTTGTAGGATCGCTACTACCCACAGGTGGCGCTATAGAGTTCAAGTCCTCTTTTTCTCTGAAGAGGCAATTTGCATATTATTTTCGGTATATTAATTTTTCTTAACAAAAATAGCATCCACAGAATTGCCCATTTACTGTGATGATCACTTCAAACTCAGCTAAATTATAATTCTCTGTCTGCCTTATTACTATAGAAGTAATGTTATAGGAAGCCAGCTGACATAGCTTTACTTGAAATAAACTTCATACAATCATTATTATTTTTTCACTTTTAGATTTTTTGGGGGCAGGTGTTGGTACTGTGGAGCCTACTGTTTAGTTTGCGGACTATGCATTCACTGGCATGTCTAGTAAGGTATCATGGGAAGCTTCATATAGATCAGTATTTGCACAGGGGGTTTCTTATGGGTACCACATGAATTGTAGATTACCTGCTTCCAAACCAGTTGTCATTTACAGTATTTTAGAGGAGACAGGTGATACACATACAGTAATGGTCAAAAGTTTGGACACACCTTGTTTCTGAAATGGTTTTCCTTGTTCTTATTGGGATGTGCACATTGTAGATTCAAGTTGAAATCTGCAAACCCACAAAGTAACCTCTGTGGAAACAAGGAGTAAAATAGCATGTGAAATACAAAGCAGAAACAATTGTGTGAAAAAGTGCTTGCCATCATCTTGATTTCCTATTCTCTTGTATATTTATCACACTTAAATGTTTCAGATCACCAAATATACAGTATTTAAATATTAGACAAAGATAACACAAGTAAACACAAAATGCAGTTTTTAAATTAAGGGCTTTATTATTAAAGGAAAAAGAAATTCAAACCTACAGGGCCCTGTGTGAAAAAGTGATTGGCCCCTAAACCTAATAACTGGTTGGGTCACCTGAATCAGCCACAACTGCATTCAAGGGTTTGCGATAATTGACAATGAGTCTTTTACAACGCTCTGGAGGAATTTGGGCCTACTCATTTTTGCAGAATTGTTGTAATTCAGCAACATTGGAGGGTTTACGAGCATAAACCAACTTTTTAAAGTCATGCCATAGCATCCTAGCATCTCAATCGGATTAGGGTCAGGACTTTGACTAGGATGCTCCAAAGTATTAATTTTGTTTTTCTTAACTCATTCAGAGGTGGACAAGCTGGTGCGGTTTGGATCTTTGTCCTGCTGAACAACCCGAGAGCGCTTCAGCTTGAGGTCACAAAGAAATGGCTGCAAATTCTCCTTCAGGATTTTTTTGTAGACAGCAGAATTCATGGTTCCATTTGCCACAGCATGTGTCACGGAGTTACCGCAACAGAGAGGAGCCAGATGACCACAGCATCTAATTGCTCCTACTCCTGTGTTGAAAAGAAGCACTTCTTTTTAAATGGTGTTTATTTCTTTTGGCAGAACAGGAGTTAATCGGTCATGTTGGAAACTCTGGGAGTATGAGCTCTCAGCTGAGCTCAGTTAGCCACTCCCATCCCTTTTATAATCTGGGTCCTGATTATAACCCTTATCAGAGCTAGCTTTTGTTGCATGGTTTGGAGGAGAGGTGTTTATATAAGTTTTGGAGGAGTTATCTGAGACTGTTGTGTGGTTTGTAAGTGTGGTAATTCCCTTCCCTCCTCTTACTTTGGTTTTTATCCTGTCCTCACTCCCCTGTGCATTCCTCTGTTATATCTGAGTGAATATTTGTATGATTGATATTTTCAGTTTACCCTTGTTTGTGTTGCCTTGTTCGTCAGGTTGGTGTACTGGGGTTCACAGTAGCTCCCCTCTTCCCTTGGAGGGGGAAGAGAATGGATTGAGGGGAAGAGAACAGATGGAGGGCTAACTCACCAGATAAGGCAAGGGTGGTGGCATCTTCATCTTCCTTGGGAATAGGGTGAGCTAGGGCACCCCCTGGAGGTAGGGACAGGGACGGAGCCCTGGTCCTGGGTCACCCAACAGCTGAATCATGACAGCATGTCTTCCAGGTCCTCATGCTGCAAAACCCCAGACTGTCAACTACCATCATCATTTATTAGTGTTGGTATGGTGTTCTGTTGTGAGTTCATTCTCTGGTTCACCAGTTGTGAGTTCTCCTTCCAGACTCCCTCTGGTGGTAACAGGAGGTAGAGAGGCTGATTTGATCGGTGGAGATCTGCCACCTGAGAATGAGGATGACGATTGGATCTCAGGAGTCTCAGATTGGATTTAAGACATCCGACGCCCTATTCAGTTGCTGGTGATTCCTTCTGGCTTGTCAGCTCTTGGTTTTCATGTTCCAGTCATCTAAAGCTAAGTTTTTCTGCTAATGTTCACACTTGATTTTGTTGGTCTATTCAGTTTTTTGGTGTGGTCAGCCTGACCCTGCTGGGGGCTGTGCTGAATTTCCACTCTTATTTATCAGTATTTTGCCAATTGTCTTTTTGTCCCTTACTAGTTAGGTCTCTTTTTGCTCTGTCTCAGAATATTTCAGAGTGCTGATATAGTGGGAGAAGTCTAGCGACTTCAGGGTTAATTTTGCTATCAGAAGTGTTGGACATGATTTTTGTAGGGTTTTTAGCAGGTTGCAGACAGTGTCTCTCCTTTCCTTTCCTGTCTAGTTAGCTTGGGCCCCATCATTTGCTCAGCCTATTTTCCTGCCTGTATTTGTGCCTTCATCTTGTTTCACCGTCAATACATGTGTGGGGGCTATCTATTCCTTTGGAGTCTGCTCTGGGGCAGTTAGCCTTCCCTTTTCTTGCTTTAGGCTTATTTAGCCCTCCGGCCGTGACGAGGCATCTAGGAACATCGTAGGCACGCTCCACGGCTACTGCTAGTTGTGTGGTAAGATCAGGGATCTGCAATCTGCATAGTTCCCAACATCTCTGGTTTTCTGTGACTTAGCTTTTTTTACCTTTTTCTCCTCGGTGACCCATTCATAACAGTGTTCCTTTTCTGAAATGTTAATGTTACTTCTATGCCAAATGTAATGGGACATACACCTTCCAAAAAGTTAAACTTTTGTCTAGTCATCTAGTCAGTCCACAAAGTATTCTCCCAAAATCTTGGGGATCATCAAGTTGTTTTCAGGCAAAAGTAAAACAAGCCTTTATGTTCTTATTGCTCAGCAATGGTTTTCAGCTTGGAACTCTTCCATGTAGGCCATTTTTGCCCAGTCTCTTTCTTATGGTGGAGTTATGAACTGACCTTAACTGATGCAAGTAAGGCCTGCAGTTCTTTTGATGTTGTTGTGGGGTCTTTTATAAGTCATTGCTGTGCTCTTGTGGCAATTTTGGTCGGCCAACCACTCCTGGGAAGGTTCACACTTGTTCCATGTTTTCACCATTTGTTGATAAGGGCTCTAACTTTTGCTATCTGGAGTCCCAAAGCTTGAGAAATGATTTTATTACTTTCAGACAAATAGATCTCAATTTCTTTCTCATTTGTTCTAGAATTTCTTTGGATTAGGCCATGATGTCTATCTTTTGATGACCTTTTGGTCTCCTTCACTTTGTCAGGCAGGTCCTATTTAAGCAATTTCTTGATTGAGAACAGATGGGGCCTTAATAATGGCCTGTGTATGGCTCAGGCACTTGAGCTCAGCTCCCCAAAGTTGTGATAAACCACAGTTAATTTATGTTTTAAGGAATGGGGGTAATCACTTTTTCATACAGGGCCCTGTAGGTTTGGATTTCTTTTTCCTTTAATGATAATGACCTTAATTTAAAAATTACATTTTGTGTTTAATTGTGTTATCTTTGTCCAACATTTAAATTCGTTTGGTGATCTGAAACATTTAACTGTGACAAACATGCAAAAGAATAGGAAATAAGGAAGGGAGCAAACACTTTTTTAAAAAAAATTACACAGGTTACTAGTACCAGATGAAGCAGTTTGAAAGAATGCCAAAGGTGTGTAAAGCTGCTATCAGAGAAAATGGGGGAGGGTAGTTTGAAGAATTTAAGTTTTAACACATACTCTTGTTTGTTTTACACGTTTCTTTACTCCTTGTTTTTTCATATGAGTACTAATTTGATTTTGCTGCCTTCTGCTTAAATTTGCAATGTGCACATTCTAATAAAAACAAGGAAAACCATTGCATGAACACTCGTGTCCAAACATTTGACATCAAGAAGCACTTAAAGGGATTTTTCAGAAATGCTTCAACCCTGGGTACAGTTTGTTATAAAATAGAAAACTATAAAATAACAAACTGCTCTTTTGTCACCATCTCTAGGTCCATCGCTGAGTCTCTAGCGCTACTTTTGGTGTCCAATGTTGACTGCAGCACATCCACAGTGCAGCAGTAAATCAATGAACTCAGCGGCTCTAGTGGGAATATTAAACAGGAAGAGCCGCTAAGCTTACTAATTGTCTTATGTTCTGTTGATTTGGCATTGGCACTGCAAATATGTGACACTGGTATCAGAGCTTTGCAACCGGGGATGGTGAGAAATGAGTGGTTTATCATTTTATAACATACTGCTGCAAGGGAAGGGAAGAATTTTTGAAAGGATTCAACGCCTTTAATTAAACACTGTGCTGTGGAAGTTCAGGGACTGATATACTAGTGGCTGTTACAAGAATTCTTTCTTTCATTATTATTCAATCTCTGGTTTCATGCATTGTTATCAGTTTGGTTGGTACTTGTATAAAACTTTAACCTCATAACAATGTAATACACAAATTGCTACAGCTGTATCTGCTCGGATTGGAGTTAAAGCCAATCCCAACACAGTGAAAGGGGTTTTGCAAGTTACAAAAACAGAGGTCCACAGTTAGCAATACTGCTAAAATACGTGCATAAGACATACTTAGCGTTTCACTCCTTTCTGTTTCAGCACTGCATCCCCAATTCTCTCCACAGGTATACTGTTTATATTGAATGCAGAAGTCCCAACCGGTATATCTGCAGCTAATAATTGACCTATTACAGTATATCACTGAGGAATGTAATTTGACTGTCACAATCATTATACAGGCTGGGATGCCAGCATCAAATGTAAACAGTTAGTTCTTGTAGGGAGAATTGGGTATGCAGTTCTAGAACAGAGAGCGCTGTACAGACTTATCATCTTTGTGCCCTGTAAAGCAGCAGCTTTCATGCCAGTTTGGTAGCCATGCAGTGACTCAGATAAGTTGAAAAATAACGTCTTTATTTTCCAAACTTTACAAATTAAAGTTCCCAACCTTCATCCATCACACGGATCGCAGCCGGGAATGTTCATATACAGTACGTTGCCATGGGCTCCTGCACCACCGTAAGAAACCTGG
This sequence comes from Dendrobates tinctorius, assembly GCF_039654945.1. Classification (NCBI taxonomy): domain Eukaryota; kingdom Metazoa; phylum Chordata; class Amphibia; order Anura; family Dendrobatidae; genus Dendrobates; species Dendrobates tinctorius. Next base: position 1,688,631 of record NW_027361936.1, read on the forward strand.
GTAAGGTAGCGGCTCTAACCAATTCTCTGGCTCTGGTTTGTATTCAATCTCACACAGGCAAGCATACACAGAACCTCCAGCTCCGCTGCAGATGAAATTACCAGTTTAGTCACCCAACCCTTAGCTACAGGATTAAATGTGAATCATGACCATGGGTCAATTGCAAGACCTGGAGGAAGAGATCCGTCCCACTACCTTCCTACAGATCTGTCTAAAAAATAAAATCTCATGTCTAGTGTTGAGCACTCCGATACTGCAATATCAGGTATCAGCCGATATTCGCGGTATCGGAATTCCGATACTGAGTTCCGATACTTTTAGTATATCGAATACCGGAATCGGAAGTTCCCATAATGCAATGAGCCAGTTTGATTTTATTCAGCCAATGAGGATCCTAAGAAGTGTAGGCACATCCAGTTAGAGCATGTTAGGCATGTAACTACTGGCATGGCTGTGATTGGCTGCTGAAATGATGTCATGATGCACTATAAAAGCCGCTGCCGCCATTTTGGGTTCACTCTGCTGTGAATTCAGTTAGGGATATGACGCTGCTGTTCTGAGGGACAGTGTGACCTAGCGATTTGCTATATTGTGCTTTACCCAGGCTACTTTATTAACCGCTGTAGCTTTCTTTTGCCTTGCAGCGCTGTTCACGGCTGTCTGCGAGGTCTCTGTGTGTAAGTGCAGCTCACGCTGTAGTGTGTTCTGCAGCCAGCCACCTCCGGTTGTAGTCCACTCAGCGTGCGTCAGTGCCTCATACATTGTCCTTTTTTGCGCTAGTGCTGCTCATTTTTCCAGATTTCTCCTATTAGTGTGGTTCCATCTGTATCCAGCTAGAATATTTGCAAACACTATATAGGAGTAGATAGAGGAGCCTTTCTGCTGGCTTGTGCCCTGCAGCCCCAGCCAGATTAGTATTAGCCTATTTTTTGGAGCCTCATCTATTGCATTGTAGGTTACCTTCCTGCATTGTAATAGCTACAAAAAGTTTGTGATACTATCGGTTTTACATCTTTGGGCACATCCAGTGTCTTTTTGTGAAAAAAAAAAAGTTAATAAAGTTCACCAAACACTCCACTTTACAGTTGTATAGGCCACATTAGCGCATATTAAAGTCTAGTCCACACTTTATAAAATTAGTGTTTCTTATACCTGTTAGCAGCTGTTCAGAAATAATCTCACTAAGCCCTTAGTACTTTTCTGCCTATCTTTATCAGTCTACCAAGATGAAGAAGGCAGGGAATAAGGCACGTGGTCGTGGAGTTTCTGCAGGGAGAGGACATGGGGATTCTGTGCCTGCTGCGGGCACCAGTGACTCAGCATCCCCCAGTTTTCCCAGGGAACAGTCCTTTATGTGCAGCTTTGTAGGAGCTCGCAGTACCCCACTGCTGCGGGACGAACAAATTGAAGCCGTTGTCGGATGGATGGCAGCTAACGCATTGACTTCAATTAGTTCCAGATCCTCTCAGGTCCAGAGCACTGAAGAGCACCCATCTGTCTCTTCACCATCTGCCAAATTGCCCAGGCAGTCAGAGAGCCCTGGACAGGAGCCATCTCCACTTCTGTTCTCTGAATCTGTTGGCTTGGAAAGAGGGGGCCAGCCAAGCAGCATTCAAGAATTTGAAGAAGATGTAGTATGCAGTGTTGCGCAACAGCTTTGTCTCTCTGAATCTGAAGAGGCGGGTGGGCCAGTGCCTATGGTCAGCACAACTCAGTATGCATCTGATGATGAGACTCAGGTGCCACTTTCTGGTGTGTACTGTGCTGTCGAGACTAGCCAGGAGAAGCAGTCGTTTGAAGAGGGTAGTGTAGATGATGAGGTCCTTGACCCATCATGGCATGAGGTACAGGAAGGTGGTGGGAGCAGCTCTGAGGAAGAGATTCCCCAAATGACCAAAACAGGAGGGAGAGGGAGGGGGCAGACTCGGTTGCCTGTAGCCTCCACTTCGGCACCCATTAGGACCATGCCTCTTCCAAAACGGGCGCTCCCAAGACTTGCAGTGCCTGGTCCTTTTTTGACACAGTTGCAGATGACATTTGCTTTGTCAAATGCAAGCTGTGTAATCAGAAAGGGAAAAGTGTTATGAATGGGAAACCGAGGAGGAAAAACAAGACAACAAGCTAAGTCTCAGAAAACCAGAGAAGTTGGTAACTATGCAGATTGCAGATCCCTGATCTTAACCGCACAACTAGCAGCAGTCGTGGAGCATTCCTACGTTGGTCCTAGACGCCTCGTCACAACCGGAGAACTACATAAGCCTAAAGCAGGAAAAGAGGAAAACTAACTGCCCCAGAGCAGACCCCGAAGGAAAGACAGCCTCCCACATGTATTGACGGTGAAACAAGATGAAAATACAAACAAAGGCAGGAAAATAGGCTGAGCAAATGATAGGGCCCGGCTAACTAAAAAGGACAGAAAAGGAAAGACACTGTCTGCAATCTGCCAAAAACAACCTACAAAAATACTGTCCAACACTTCTGATAGCTAAATTAACCCTGAAGTCACTAGACTTCTAATCCTATATCAGCACTCTGAAATATTCTGAGACAGAGCAAAAAAGAGGCCAATCTAATAAGGGACAAAAAGCAGATTGGCAAATACTGATTAATAGGAGTGGAATTTCAGCATAGCTCCAGCAGGGGCGGGCTGATTACACAGCAAACTGAATTGACCAACAAGCGCAAGTGTGAACATTAGCAAAAAACAATCTTAACTTGAGAAGACTGGAAGAGAGCTGAAGACGAGGACCTGAGAAGCAGACTGAATCACCAGCACCTGGATAGGGCATCGTCTGTCTTATATCCAGTCTGATACTTCAGAGATCCAATCGTTATCTTCCTCATCAGGTGGCAGATCACTACCACTTAAACCAACTGCACTACCTCCTGTCACCACCAGAGGGAGAACGGAAGGGGAACTCTCAACTGGTGAAGCAGAAAATGAGTTCATGACAGAAAAGTGTCAGCAACCTCAATACCACAAATATGTGGAAACATGTGCGGACTAAGCACGTGGTGGAGTTACAACGTCACACTGAAGACCTAGGCCAACCTACAGCGCCATCTACCACCTCTTCAGCTAGTATTGTAGCCTCTTCCTCCAGCTCACACACAGCTGGTTCGGCTTCCTAACAGGATTGCCGTGGAATAACCTATGGTACTCTTGTACAGAGACACAGTGTCATTCCACCCACTTCACCACGTTCCCTGTCATCCTCACACTCCCAGGCCAGGCTACAGCCGTCGGTAGCACAGGCATGGGAGAAAAGGCACACATACTCGGCAAACCACCCCCAAGCACAGGCTCTGAATGCTGGCATTGCTAAACTACTGTCCCTTGAAATGCTCTCATTCAGGCTGGTCGAGACTGACACCTTCCATAACTTCATGGCATTGGCAGTCCCACAATACAACGTGCCCAGCCGCTTTTATTTCAGCAGGCAAGCCGTCCCTGCCCTGCAAAAGCATGAGAAGGGAAAAATTAAACATGCGCTACTAAACGCCGTCAGTTATCAAGGTCCACCTGACCACCGATCCATAGACCAGTAACCATGGATAGGGACGATATCTTTCCCTCACTGCCCATTGGGTAAATGTTGTGGAGCCTGGTACAGATCTTGAGAGTGGCGCTGTTTGTTTTCTGCCAACTCCAAGGTTTGCAGGAATCCAGTCTGTACACATTGACTCCTCCTCATACTCCAGTTCCTCTGAATCAGCGCTGTAGGAGCCATCACAGTCTACTTCCACATGGACCCGTGAACGCTTACTTGTTACTATCGATATGAGCACAGCCGTGGCCGAACGTCAACAGGCCGTATTGAAATTAATTTCTTTGGGGAATCGAAGCCACACAGCGCAGGAGCTCTGGAATGCCATCAAGCAGGAGAGCGACGTGTGGTTTGTGCCAGCGAATCTCCAGCCAGGCATGGTAGTGTGTGACAATGGCCGAAATCTGGTGGCAGCTCTGGGCCTAGGCAACCTCACTCACATCCCATGTCTGGCACATGTGCTCAACTTGGTCGTGCAGAGTTTTTTGAGGGACTATCCGGATCTTGATGCACTGCTGCACAAGATCCGCATAGAGTGTGCTCACTTGTGGCGTTCCAGCATGGCAAGATCGCGCATTGCAGCTGTGCAGCGCCGATTCCGCCTTCCGGAACATCGCATCATATGTGACCTACCCACCAGGTGGAATTCAGCGTTACATATGTTGGAGAGGTTGTGTGAGCAGTAGGCAGCAGTAATGGAGTACCAGCTGCATCAGGCGCAAACAAGTCGCACTGCGCGCCGTTCACACTTCACCACCACTGAGTGGGCCTCTATGAAGGACATCTGCCATGTCTTGCATGCCTTCGATGATTCCACGTGGATGGCGAGTGCAGATGATGCAATAGTCAGCATGACTATCCCCCTTATCTGCCTGCTTGAAAAAACAATGCAAGCACTAAGGGAGGAGGTTGTGGAAGAGGTGGAGGATGAGGAGTCACAAATGCCATCTGCTTCTGGACAGTCTGCGCAACGTGGTTCCTCACAAAGGCCTAGGCAGGGGACATTTTGTGAGGAGGATGAGGAGGAGTCAATGGAGGAGGAAGACATCTGTCCAGAGGAGTGAGGTACACAATGCTCTAGTAGTCAGTATGTAGAGCGAGGGTGGGGTGATGCAGAGCAGGCAGAGATGACGGCTCAAGCAGGGGACAGCGTTTCTCGGCCAGTTGGCAGTCTGCAGCACATGGTTGATTTCATGCTGCAGTGCCTGAGAAACGACCGCCGCATTGCCCCCTTTCTTAACAAGGCTGATTATTGGGTGTACACCCTCCTAGATCCTCGCTACCGGGACAACTTACAAAGCCTCATAACACCGTTGAACCCGGAGCATAAAATGCAGGAGTACCAAGACACACTGGTGCATTCCATCATGCTCTGCATTCCACCCGAGAGCAGTGCTGCTAGTGCTTTACAAAGCAGCTCAGTGCGTCGAGGCAGTGGAGGAAGCTCTGCACGAAGAGGGAGCAAAAGCAGCACCTCAGCACAAGGCAAGACCAGTATGGCCCAAATGTGGCAAAGTTTTGTTTTCCCGCCACAAATGTCTACACCATTACAGATGGCTCCAGTCAGCAGGAGGCAACGTTTCTGTCAGATGGTGACAGACTACATGTCTTGCCCTCTCAGTGTTCTCCCATACGGCTCTTCCCCCCTTCAAGTTTTGGGTCTCTAAGTTGGATACATGGCCAGAGCTTAGCCAGTATTCATTGGAGGTGCTGGCCTGCCCTGCTGCTAGTGTATTATTGGAACGCATCTTTAGTGCCGCAGGTGGTGTACTTACAGACCATCGCATGCGACTATCCTCCGATAACGTTGACCGGCTTACTTTTCTGACAATGAACAAGGCCTGGATCTTGCAGGAATTTGCCAGTCCTCTTCCAGATTAAATAATTGGTTGGCAACAGTATACAGGTCTCCTGTTGTGTTCATGTTTCTACCACCTGAACTGTAATCCTTGGTCTCCAACGCCGCCAGTTGCTGCTCAGAAGTGCCGTCTGCACAGTCAACACTTGCTCCTGTGTTATTGGGGTTCAGTAACGTCAGCTGATCCCCTGCTGTGTGTCCGGCAATTTCTCCTGCTCCGACCACACTCACACTACTACAGATATTAAACTTGCTCCAATTATGCCTCTGGCTACACTCTGTTTCTACTGTAATCCCTGGGCTCTAACACCGCCAGTTGCTGCTCAGAAGTGTCTTTGGCATGGGTACTCCCTTCTGCCCAGCCTGGTTCCAGCACGCCAGCTGTTTCCGGGTAGTGTCAATGTCTCTTTGCCTCCAATACGTTGTCCTGTCGTGTTGCGGTCGGGTTAGCCGACTCTATGGTGCCTGCAGTTTAGGAGCTTCCTATGTGGGCTCCAGGATCTGGCAATGAAGGCTGGTTCTGTAGTGCCAATAGGACAAGCTCCCCCTGTAGGACTGTGGGTTTCGGTAACTCCGGCCGGCTCGCAGCCTTGCAACTTTTTTTTCATGTGTACCTTCTGCTGCCAATCTGAGCTCCAGTACCATTAGCTGGTTCCATGGAAGTCAATCTTGAATATGTCCCCCTGAGTTCCAGTAACATCAGCTGGTTCCAGGCAGAGCCTTTAGCTTAGGTGCCTCCTTCTCGGTATCCAAGTTCCACCAATGTCTGCTGGTCCTTGGTAGTGCTTTCTGGCACTGGTACCTCCTGCTTAGTAACCGGGTTCCAGTACCATCAGCTGGTCCTCGGTAGTTCCATTGGCTCTTGTACCTTCGGCTACCCATCCATGTTCCAGTACCGTCAGCTGGTTCTCAGCAGTTCCTCAGCCTTCTTGTACCTTCTGCTACATTTCCAAGTTCAAGCTTTTTGAAATGGCTTTTGGTAATCACTCTGGATCTCCCTGACGACCCTAAAGACGACGACCCTGAAGTCCACCCCGAAGAAGACGATGACCCGGAAAATGACGACCCAGGAGACGACGATCCTGAAGACCACCCCGAAGAAGACGACGACCCCGAAGACGACGACTCTGAAGGCCACCCCGAAGAAGACCAAGAAGATGACCCTGAAGAAGATCACCAAGAGGGCAAAGAACAAGAAGACAACCACCAAGATACAGAAGAACAAGAGACAGAAGACCAAGGAGCAGAAGAACAAGAAGCTGCAGAACAAAAAGCAGAAGAACATTAAGCATAAGACTAAAAATCAGAGCAAAAGATATCTAAATTATAAGCAGAAGAAGACTAAGCAGTGTATGGGGGTGAGTCCGTTCCTCCTCGTGGTGCCCCTGGAAAATACCTGCTGCTGCAGGCAAAACTGAACGTGGACAAATCCTGTTGTAAATCTTTTGTGACAGGCAGAACCGAAGGTGTAAACTTCAAACTTTTATAGCTAACAACTAAAGGAATGCCTGTCACAAATAAGAATATGATGAAGTAGAAGAATATGAAGAAGATGAAGAAGTAGAATATGAAGAAGAATAATAGTTGAATAAGAAGAATATGAAGAATGTAAAAAAAAAAAGAATAATAGGAAGAAGGTGAAGAAGAAGAAGATGAATAAGGTGAAGAAGAAGTTGATGAAGAAGATGCTGCTGCTGAGGATGATGGAGAAAGTGTGGGAGAAGTAAGAAAGAAGGTGAAGAGCATGTAAGTAGTGAAACATAAATATCTGACAAAATATAAAAAAGCTTAATGTAGTCAATATCTTTGTAACTCCAAACGTCTTAAAAAAATCAATTCCTGCTATTCCATTTGATTGGCTAAACCTCTATGCCTTTAATGTCTCCTCCACCTCCCCCAATACATTCTACATTATTCTTAGTTGTTTTCCTTCATGTAGAATTAACCTACAAGGAAAGTAAGGGTTTATTTTCATTCCGATATTTGTGTCCCATTGACTTGCATTGGTTTCCGGTATCGGAATCGGCGATATCCGATATTTTCGGGGTATCGGTCCGATCCAATCACATCCGATATTTCCCGATATCGGAAGGTATCACTCAAGTCAACACTACTCATGTCTGTTTTTCCTAAATCTGACTTAGTCAAATAACGACCCAGTGCACGCTTATATTTTGCATGGCAACCATAGCTATGGCTTGATTACAATGCTCTCCAGTGGGTTCAGTATGTTTCCATACACATCCTTGGGAAAAAGTAATGACCCTCAGATATGACTACCGTTTCTGCCTCACACACCATTGGGGCTCAAAATCTAAATTCCCAATCAATATGTTTTTGGAAGGTTGGAGGAAACTGAAGTACCTTGAGGAATTGTACACCCACAAAAGAGAACACACAAATTTCTTGCAAATGTTGTCCTTGGTGGGATCCGGCCCCAGTGCTGCAAGACTAGAGTGCTAATCAATATGTACAGTATATCCACACAAGCATGTATATTATAGATAGAAAACAAAAGATAAGAATAAAAGTCAGTTTTTTCAGAAACTGGCTAGGAAGCTAAGTAAACACTGCAACACTGCAATACATTTGTTTTAGAGTAACTAAAAAAACATTAAATAAGAAAAGACAAAAATTCTTGGTGAAATTGCTTTATTTTCTTGCATTTAGTCTGTGAAAAAAGTCATATAAATTAAATTTCTGCTTAAATGTATGGAAAAATGGTGCCTAAAAAACTATATCTTAGAAATAAAATCCTCATATTAGTATATTAGTATAAATATAAAAAGTCTCTGACTATTATAGTTATGAATGTACTATAGGAAGGCATAATCAAAAACATTCTTCTAACCATCTCATCCAGCACAAAACCAACATATTCAATACTAATTGGAATAAAATGCAACATAGAGCTTCCTCTCTCCTTTGATGTTTATATGTGAGTTTTTTTGTTAAACTTTGATAGAAATTCCAGAAAAAATATATGAACAACATAAACAAACACAAAAAAGCTACCGAAATATCAATGTTGTTAATATTAGTGTATGTTATGGATGATGGATCATAAAAGTTGAGACATCATTACTTTATTATCCAAGTGGTAGGGTTCTTTAATGGATCTGATTATGACCATAAAGTAAGAATAAAAATACAATTAGTATCAATTTATTTAGATTTTTTTCCCTGAAACTTTTCACATAGATATGCTCTTTATATGACGAATTAGTTACTAAATGGACATACTGTTAAAGTCCAGGAATAAATGAGAAGGATCGAACCCTTTGCCAAGTATCCTGTGGTCTGAGACTTTCTGTGGATAATGTTTGCAGATGGAAACCTTCAGAGTCCACGAAGGTAACATTATCACTAATTCCCTACTGGAATTCACAATATAATTAATTTCCTCAATAACTGACAGATGGTGGGCAGTATCAGTGATAACTAGCACCTGTTTATTGCTGCTATCTTCATGATTAACCTCTGAAGAGGTAGGGCTCAGAAATGCTGAGTGTGTAAGCTACGTATGATATTGTATATATCTGAACACTGAACTGAAATGAATTGCCACCGAAAAATCTCAAAAACAAAAAACGATAAAAATTCTGTTATAGTAATACATTTTAGAAAAATAATACTCTTCTAATTTAAATATAAATTTGTGGGACAAAAGTTGTCGTCAATAGGAACCAATCAGATGTCATAAATGAAAGGTAGATTTTTTTTTGCTGAATTCTAAAGGGTCAATCAAAAGGTTAAAAAATGAAAAAAATTTAGTTAGTTCGTTTTAGAGATGAAGCGATCAGGCGAAATTTGAATTTGCTTGTTTGCTCTGATTTTCCTGTGAAATTCAATTCACCGAGAAGTTATTCTCGGAAATTTGAAAGTCTTTTATTATGCTCTGGAATATCTTCAGATTTTAGAGCATAACTCCTTTGTACATCATATGTCGTGTCTCCCCCTTTCCCTTTTTGATGCAGGCTCCAGCACTGAGTCCGCATCTTTTCTGGCACATGACAGCTGATTTAATCAGCTGTCATGTGCTCCTAACAGCTGTGGGTCCAATCATGATCCACAATCTCCTAACATAATCACGCTGGAAGTGCGTCACTACTTCTGCTCATCGGCACCCCTGATGAACGCGGGGTGCCGATAAGTTGGCGTGACAACCCGAGGTCTGCAGGAGACCCCTGTGGTTGTCATTGCTGATTTGTTATGAGCACCAACTAGTGGCTGGAGTTCATGCCAAATGATCAATACTGCTACACACCACAGGGCTGAGGCCCTTCTATGTGTAGCACAAGCGATCAGAAGATCACAGCTTCAAGTCTATGAAGGAGACTAATGAAGAAAGTAAAAAGTGCAAAAAAGTTTTAAAAAATATATATATAAAAAAATATATATATATAAAGTTCAAGTAACCCCCAGTATTTCCCATTCAAAAGAAAAGAATGAAAATAATAAAAATATACATATTTCGTATCGCTTCATTCAGAGACGCTCAATCTATCAAAATATAGAATGAATTAATTTGATTGTTAAACGGCGTAATAAGAAAAAATTAAACATGCCAGAATTACGCTTTTTTGGGGTTGATGCAACATTGCAATAAAATGCAGTAACAGGAAATCTAAAGATTGCATCTACCCCAAAAGGTGTCCATAAAAATGTCAGCTTGGTACACAAGAAATAAGCCTTCAACCAGCCCCAGATCCTGAAACATGGAGACGTTGCAGGTCTTGGAAAACCGAGCCTTTTTAATTTCCTTTTTTAACAAACTTTTAATTTTTTTATCACTTAAATAAAAAATAACCTATACATGTTTGGTATCTGCAAACTCGTAATCAGCTGGCGAATCATAATAGTAGGTCAGTTTTAGCATTTAGTGAACATGGTAAAACAAAAAAAAAGGATTGCTCTGATGTTAGATATCATCATACATGCAGCCACCAATACATGATGTGCGACTGTACATGAGTAGGGATGAGCGGACCAGTGGATGTTCGGGTTCATCGGGTATGACAATACTTTAGTCCAAAGTTCGGTTCGGGTACTAGAACTTTACCCAAACTTGAACCCAAACCCCATAGAAGTCAATGGGACCCAATCTTTGGTTCCTCCCTCTCTATCTTACACTTTTACCATTCGGATTCATCTCTACATATGAGTCCTCATTAAGGAACAGCACAGACCCTATGCAATGCCAAACAAGCTACTAATATCGTATTATGTCCTTTTACTTTTTGGTGCACTCTAATGCCCAATTTCAAATGAATTTACTCTCAATGAGACACTTGGATTTGTTGTCCCTGAATTACGTGGTGTGTAATATAAATATTATTTCTAAGCAGTATTTTATCTTCAAAGTGGTTTTGTTTAACCCACAATTCAAGTTTGGCACAAAGTTAAATGTGGTACTTTTTAACATTCTGATAAGCATGTTGTCTTAATATACACAGCTTAACTACAAGCATCAGCGTTACAGCTGTAATTGTAACTATCAAGATGCTGTTCTTTGTAATTAGACAGTCAAGATGGTACTCAGCAGCATGGCAGCATAGACTCTCATTTGTTTAACTATTAGAAAAGAAAAAAGCTTAAAAAAAAATAATGTCATTGTTTAGTTCTCTTAATTGACCATCTGGTTTACACAAAAATGTCCAGGAAAAAAAAACCCCGAAATGTCACATTTGCGTTTCTTTCCTTTTTGCTGTTGTTAATTTTATTTTTAATACAGAGAAAGAGCATGGAATAAAACTTGTCAATTCAAAATAGCGATGTTACACTGAAATGTTTCCATAATCTATGAAAGTGCAATATTTTATATTTTGCATGAGTTCAAAATAGCCGTGCTAGAATTTATTCACATTTCTTTCTATCAAGACCACTTTATACTCTTTTTTTTTTTTTTTAGTGTATCACAATCCCCCAGGAATGCACTCTCCCTGGTGACATCTATCATAGTGCATTGCATGAGAAGGTTAAATGACCACAATGTATACTTTTACAGAAAAAAAGAAGAAATTCCCAAAAGGTGTACAAAAGCATGATTTCTTTTGTATATATATACACACACACACACACATATATATATATATATATATATATATTTTTTTTTTTTTTTTTTTCCCCTTTGGGTAAAAAAAAAGTCTTATGAGTATGAAAAAAAAAGAAAACTGTTTGCTAATGCTAATGACATTTGTAATGAAGTACATAAAATACAAAACTGTGCAGAGTATTTATATTTGTGGAGCGTTGTGTCGCTTTCATATTTTTCTACCTTTTTACAATTCTTTTTTTTTTCTGTTTATCCTCTCTACAGCTTGCAAGTGTTTCAGTACACTGCAAAATGTTCTGTCCTCTTTGTTGTTGTATCACCGGCTGGTGCTCACCCTTTGTATTGGCATTATTGCACAACTCTGATCCTGAGCCTGCACATGTAATAAATTTAAAGAACAGGTAGATACATACTGCATATCATATATTGTTTTTTAACCCATACATGGCTAACTGTTGCAATTTCAGTAAAATTATTTAATTTTAGGGTCCTCTCAAATATGTTTCCACAGATATTTTTAATGAATTTGATAATTTTACACATTAATATTCTATACGTAAAACAGTACATACCAAGAAGGATCATCAGTAAGGCACATCTAGAATTGTCAATCTCCACCTTCACTTCCTTGTAATAGAACTCAAAATCTTTTATATTGCAATGGAATCTGCTGTGAACAGCGCCCCCTTTAGGTCAACTCACAGATCTCCAAATTGATTCAAGTTTGGGCTCCAGCTGGACAATTCCAAAACTTTTGTCCTCTGGTGAAGCGGTTCTATTGTGGATCTAGAGTCATGCTTAGGGGCACTGTCATGCTGTAAGGTGAAATTCCTCTTCATCTTCAGCTTTTTAGAAAAGGGCTAAAAGTTTTGATGTAAAATTGACTGATATTTGAAACTGTTCATATTTCCTCCACTGTGACTAAAGCCCTAGTTCCAACTGCCCCAAAGGAAAATGTAGCCCCATGCTTCACTGTTAATGGTGTTCTTTTGTTAATACACATTGTTGGTTTTTTCCATTTTGAATTATAGCCAAAAATTTCATCTTTCGCTGCATAAGATCAGAACAGGTTTTCCCATATGCTTTTGGCAGATATGATGTAGTTTTTGGAAAGAACATGACTAGTCTTGAATGTTTTTCTCTGTAAGAAAAGCCTTTCATCTTGCCGCCCTACCAGCCATACAGACAGATAGGAGCGGGAGCACTGAATCAACCACCAGCAACATAGCACCACATGTGCCTTGTGCAATGTCCCATCATTGAGAAAGTTTCTCTTCTTTTGCTCCATCCACCCAAAACAACTTTCTGAAAAAGACCCTTATGGGGTTTAAATGTCTAAACTTTGTTGCTAAAATCTAGTGCTGTAATTTTGTCTCCACCCGCTCCCACAAATAAACTTTTTTGCACTTATGAAATAAAGAGTGTGTGATGAATTTCTCTTACCTCTTGCCACCCTGCCACACAGGCTAAAGAGTTCACCGCACACTCATAAGATAAATAATGCAAATAAAATTAATTTTTTACAATCCAATCAAGAAATTAATCATACAGATGTGCGAAAATGAGTAGTAGTCATGCAAATGGTAACAAAGGTTGCAAGGGCAACCCTCCCGGGTCTTACTCATTGAGTTGCTGTGTCTGGCATTAGACACCAATTCTAGCAAGATGCGGAAGCGCCGCTACCTCCGCCTAGACCACCAGGATACCAGCATACCTGGCTGACACCTTATCAAGGTATTTCATTTCTGAATCACAAAAAAACAGTCCTCATCTTGCCTTATACTGATTACTCTTCAGGCCCAGCGACTCAATGAGTAAGACCCGGGAGGGTCGAAACGTCTGATGTAACTGTTGTCGCCCTTACAACCTTTGTTACCATTTGCATGACTTCTACTCATTTTTACTCATCTGTAAGATTAATTTCTTGATTGAATTGTAATAAATTTAATTGCATCATGTATCTTATGAGTGTGCAGTGAACCATTGACTCTTTACCATTTGGGGCTGTTCAGTCCATTACACCAGCACCTCACCCTTCGGACAGAGTGCGCATCAAAAATATACCTCTACCACACAGGCTAGACAAATGAAGAATCCAGAAGATTATTGTCACATTCAGTACACAACCATTTCTTGCCAGAAATTTCTGAAGCTTCTTTAATGATTCTGTAGGCCTTTTGGTAGCCTCCAAACTTATTAACTTATTTTCTTTTTGTCTTTTCATCAATGTTTGTGTCAGGAACACCGCACTGTACTTGCTCACTGAGCCAGTGCGCATGTCCTGAGTGTCAGGATCCTGTCAGTACCGGCATGCAGCCTCCGCTGAGCAGGGACTCACCCGCACTGTAGGGGTACCGGGGTCAGGTACAGCCAGAAAATACTGATGCACAGGACCTGTGGATGCTGAAGTTTAGCAAGCAGACACGGGACCTACGGTCATGTGACTGCAAGGGGCGGGGCTTAGCATCCTGGTTAGTGAGATAGAAAGACACTATACAGAAATACTCAGAGTCAGGCAAAACGTGGTTCATACACAGAGATAGCTGTAACGTACCAAGGATGAAACAGAGCGGATAGTCAGGGCCAAGCAGCAGTCAAAACCAAACAGACATAGAAGGTACGAAGCAGAATCCAAGGCAATATCCAGAGTACAGACCGAGTCATACACAGATTATCAAGCAACCAGAACACAGCAAAAACACACTCAGGGATCACCACACTATGCCAAGGGCAAGAGTATAACTGACAGGGATGGGAGTGTCCTGAGGATATAAGAAGCCTCTCCCAGAACCAGGGAGAGGCCACAATCATAGCCCCAGGTGTGCAGGTAAGCCTGCACCGGGATCACAACCTTTAACCCCAGAAATGCCAGTCATCAGCACTGGTTCCAGACATTAATCCCACGTGTGCGAGTCAAACCCGCACTGAGATCATGACAGTTTGAAGGAGATTCAGTTCTAGATAATGTCATGGTTGTACTAAACTTAATGTTATTGGTGACCTTTATTATTTTTGTGTATGGAACTAATACCTAACAGGCACATAATAACTAGATACCTGCCTAGTCCGACACTGATGTCTGCTGACTCAGAGTGGCCATGGATTGCTCTTGCCAGCAATTCCGGTTTCTCATGATGTCACATCGACAGAGCAGCATCTTCTCTTCCTTTGTGTTCTGCTGACAGGGCTACTCTAGTGATGTCATGCTGATTGACAGCCGTCTCCTAGCCTAGCTGCTAAGAGCCAGCTGTCAATCAGAATGATGCACAGTCAGCAAATATCAGAGTGAAAGAGAAAGACATGCTCTGTTGACAAGAGGTGAAATGAAGCAGGTTAATTGGCAGCTGCGCTGACAGAGATCATCCCAGGGAAAAACAGGCAGATATATAGCAACTACCTGCCTGCTAGTTTTTAGGCCCATACACAAAACCTGAATAACCACTTTAGACTACTTCTTTATTACCGTCTTCATAGTATCCCACTGTAAATCTAATGTCTTTGAAAAATGTTGCACCTTCTCCTGGCTGACAACTTTCAACAATGAGATTCTTTTTCTGTGTTGTAATCTGTTTCTGAACCATGGCTTTTGCTGTAAAATGCAATTAAGAATTGTCAGGAAAATTCTACTACTACAGCTAAACTTTATATAAGTGTATAAGATTTACTTGTAAAAAAATGGAAGCTCTGAACTGGCTGCTATTTAACACGAGTGTAAATGTGATTGAGTAATCACATCCCAAATTATAAGCGGGTGTTCATGTGACACCCCAGAGTCCTGTTGTCACAGTGACATCGCCTCCCTCTATGAGGTGAAGTCATGCTTGGAGGCAGAAAGGGACCCCATGCCAGGTAATAGATTAAATCACAATTTCCTGCTGCAGGTCAGAAAAGGGAGATGCCTTATAACTTCTGGCCAGCAGAGGGGGTTGGTGAGTCAGCTAGAAGTCAGCTGAGGGGGCTGTCATGGAAACGAGATCAGTTGTGAGCTGTGAGGAGAAATGACAACAGTTAAACATGAGGTAAAAAGATCTTTCTGGAAGATCCAGTCAGTTGAAGGCAGGGAGCTGATCAGAGAGGAGTTCAAGACAGGCAGCTGATCTGTGACGAGGGAAAGGACATGAGTCGAGATGGAGATGCTCTGGGAAGCTAAACTGCAGATAGCAGACCCCAGAGCAAAGCGCTAATAGGGAGAAAAGGGACGTTAGAGTCTTTGGTGGTCAGGAGCTGTATGTTCTGATTGCCAAATCTGAAAGTACAGGGAATTGTAAATTCCTGTGCGACATTGAACACCTGAGGGCACGCAGCGGATAAGGAGCCCGGGGCCGACGGTGAAAAGGATGGTACCCATGGAATAGGCTCATGCTGACAGCCGTACAGGTTAGTGAAATCATCACGCAATTGAGGGTCATAGCATAGTTATAAACAGCAGAGACCCACACACAAAGCGCAGAAGGAAAGTCCTAAACCCCCATCTGGCAAGGTGGATCCCCTGAATGCCTCCAGGTGGGCCAGACTCATTCCGTCACCTGTATGTGGTACTCTGGATTGCAAGCAATTACCAGTAAAAGGTAAGGAAACTGTACCTCTCTGCGTCTTTCTCTCATTTCTCTGCACCCCAATGTTCACAGCCATTTTTACTATTAATTTTAACATCTTTGCCCTGGGACTATTGCTCTACCTGTGGAGAGCTGTTTTCACCTCAGTCTCAGGGGAACAAAACCGCAGCGCTGGTCACCTCTGATCAGAATACCACAGGTGGCGTCACATATTTAACCATCTATAAACTTCATCTTTATTTTTGCCACATAAATACCACACAACTTTCCCCTATTTTATTACTGGACGCCTCTGGGCCTTGGACCGGTTCGCCGCCGTTGTGACACCATCCCCCATTGAAGTCGACGGGCCCGGTACCGAGTACCCCCAGGCCCCGCGGGGCACTCCATTCACACTTAAGCAGCCATATTATTTTAGTTTTGCTATATTTGTTTCCCCTCAAAATGGTTTCAGTTTGTTTTTCAATGGATTTGGGTGATACTAAGGGTAGAAAAAGATCTGAAATAATTGGTTTGATTTTTTACATAATAAAAACTTGGCATTTTAACACAGAAATGTAAACTTCTTTATCCATTGTATATTCTGTACATATAAGTGCAATATTTACAGTATTTATAAAATTACCAGAAGTCTCATAGAGTTGAGTGGTCTCATAGAGTTGAGTGGATCAGGAAAAATTCAAATTCGCCTGTTCATGATTTTTTCCCCAGGAACCTCGATGAGTTAAGAAGTTATTCTCCACAAATTCATTGTTTCTTTTTATGCTCTGGGGTCGCTCCAGTCCCCAAACCACAATAAGCCAAATATGTAAAAAAAATTAAAAAAAACATTTTATTCACCTCACCACTGACCTCTCCAGCCCCTCCACTCACTGTAACCTGTCCGATCCTCGCAACATCTTCTGCTTCCTCTGCCGCTATCGTTGGAACCTTCCACCTTCCACACTTTGCTGGGACTTCTGGGTGTCATGATACTCGAGAGGGTTCTGCGCATTTGTGTGGGAGATCATGGTTTACACTTTTATTTTTTTTTAACTTTTGGATGGGATAATATGGTTCAGAAAAATGGTAATCAGTGGTCGTCATTTTTCTGAATTTCAAAATCCGTATTTTGGCAAATGCAGAAAAGGATTTCCAGTTTGTCAAGGAGCGCTTCCCGCTGATTTATTAATTACTCCCAATATTTCAAGGATTATCCAGTTTATTATTAGACATAAAAACGCACCTCGTTTCGGCTATACATAAAATTAGCCTTCATCAGGTAAAATACAGACGTTTACTCCAGTACCCAAATGCAGGATTATACGCTGAGCAACAAGACACCAAAAAGGTGAGAAGAATTTTTTATTTCTATCTGACATAATTAAAACTCTGCACTTAGATCTGTGCCCCACTTCTTTTTCCCTCTCACCCTTGTCTCGTAGACTTCATTGTCTTCAAAGACGGTATTGATTTATTTTGGCAAATGCGGATTTTTGTAAAATTTGAATACAATTCAATTCCACTCAAGTGTATTTTCTCATCTCCATTCATATGTCTCCATTCATATATAAGAAAAATAAGTCCAAAAATTGCACTTACTGAAAAAATGCCATTTACTCATTTTGTTTTAAGTGTATCTCTGCTACTTAGTGTAGACTGCATGCTTGTAAACAAAGAGCTTTTCTTGGAATATTTCTTTTCTGCATATGCTTACCTTTATATACATTAAATTTTTAATTAAGAAAAGGAACGGTAAGAAAAAATGAACATACATTTCTCTTTCTCACTTGTCATGTTTATGTTCATAAATGCACATCAAAAGATTCTTGTTTACATAAGCAACAAAAGTAAATTATATCTCTATTTGCCGAGAAGTTTCCATGAAGCCAATTTATTATTCCTTGAATAGTAATAAAAGTTCTCAGACTACAGATGCCTTTGTCTCAGGAGAAAACATTATAATCTTAGGTGCATTTATTCAAAATCTGCCTAAAGTATGAAAAAGATGATTCGTCAGCAGATTTCCTTTTCGAAACAAGGGTCATATTTTATAGGCACTTAAACCATGCAATCACAAACTGTCCATGTCTTGTCCAAAGACTACAGACATCAGCATCCTTATTTCCATACAAATCTAGGTCAAGGCAATAGCTGTATGTTAAAGAGCTGGAATATCATCGACAAAGCAAGAAACAGCCAGAAAAATATCATGGCACCTAAAATGCAAATCTTTTCAAATCATACATCATAAATCAAACTGACATTTAGGAACTAGCAATCACGTAGCAAATAAGATTATGATTGACCATAAACTATTCGGTAAATCCATTATTTAATGAATATTTTAATTATTATAGTCTTTACGCCTTATTCTAGGCGATTTGGAAAGGTATATTTTCAAAAATTATTACATTAATTAGAATTTAAAATACCTTTTATTAAATTTAATCTCGAAGCCCAATCTTAGTTAAAAAAGGAAAACAAAAGTTGAATTTCTATAGTCTTGAAGACAGCTTTTCTTCTCTGCTTTCTGCGGTTTATTTTTATTGAAAAAACCCAAAATAAGTTGATTACAAATTGTTTCATTGTTGTACTATGAATTATCAATCGTAATTTTTGGATGAACCATGCAACAGGTGATTATTTACTCAGCAGCGCTGTTCTGCCCTCTGAATATAGGGCAAATATGTTTATATTATGTGCTGGTTTAGGTATAGCACCATCTAGTGGTGGCTGAATTTATAGCTGTGTCTCTAATAGCATTTACCGCCTGTGTCTTTACAGAGTGTTGCATTGTGAGACTGAAGCAATGTATTCTGGGATGAGGAAGATGCCATTTTCTTCTGTGTATTTCATAGGACACACAATGTTTATTTGTTCTCCTGTAACTCCCCTACTTGAGTTCGCTATCCTGGTAAAGCATATCTGGTAACATTAATATCTTTTCTTCCAATGCAGTGTTGTACAGAGATGTTGTTAACCGCCAGTGCTCAGTAAATGTAATTATACACCTGTGTATTCCATGTAAAGTTTGCATCACACTGTATACTTTCCTGTAATTGTGTTAGCTGTGTGATCATCTGCCCAATACTTACCCATGTCGTTTGTATTCTTTATAGTTTTCCTGCATGTTCTATACTCTTCACCAATAAACAAGTTAGACTACACAGAACGGTCTGCTTATTTTGGAAGATAGAAGGTGGTTTATGCTGTATGCTAGATTGCACACCGTGTCAACGTGTATGAAAGCAGAACAAGCGCAAAAACTGGAAAAATAAAATAGCACATTCTTGTATAAAAAATATAAAAATCAATAGGTTGTCTATGTAATGGCAAATGGTAGACAATGCATATTGATGAGTGTGGATAATACTGAAATTGTAGAGAAGCAGATATAGTGTACTGCAAATAATATGATTTTGTTTAAGGGGTTGTCCTATAAAGAACATTTATGACTTTTCTACAGGACATATCATAAATGATGGTCTATCCAGAAAAGGGAGGAGCCCAATGTCCCCTGTCTGAATGGGAATGAAGTAATCATGTGAGACAGACCACCAATCCTATACATAGTTAATTGAGCCCTAGTCATACATGCTGCTCAATTAAAACAGTGGACTTTGGGGCTCCTGTTCTCATGAGCCATGAGGGTCCTAGAAATCTGGCACCCAAAAAACATATGCCTATCACCAATCCTGTGAAAAATTGATGCTTATTGTTTCTCAGAAAGCATCTTTAATGTCAGTAGTGCCCACACAGCTCAAGGCAGTTTAACCCATAAATGCTGTGAAAATAATTTTTCAAGCTGGTGTTAAAAAAGTATTCTAATTTACTGAGATAATGACTTTTGGTATTTCATTGGCTGTAAGCCATAATCATCGACATTAACAGAAATAAACACTTGAAATAGATCACTCTGTAATGACTCTATATAATATATGAGTTTCACTTTTTGCATTGAAGAACTTAAATAAATTAACTTTTTGATGATATTCTAGTTAACCCCTTCACTGAACACTGAAAAGAAAAGCAAAAAATGAGGCCAAAAGCTATGCTTTTTCTATGCTGAACAAAAAGTAGAGCAAAACGAGATAAAAAAGTTGAATGCAAACAAAAATGTTGCAGTTGAAAACATCATTTTGTCCTGCAAAAAACAAGTTGCAAAACAGCATAATCAGCGGAAAAAAAAAAAGTTATAGCTCTCATAATATAGCAATGCAAAAATAATTCATTTTTGTATAAAATATTTTCTATTGTGGAAAAGTGCCAAGACATAAAAAAGACTAAATAAACGTGGTATCACTGTAATGGAACTGACCCCAAGAATAAAGCTGTCTTAAAAACAAAATAATAAATGATTCCTGAATTCCTGCTTTTGTTCATTCTGCCTCCCAAAAATCAGAATGAAATGCGATCAAAAAGGTCATGTGACCGAAAATGTTACCAATAAAAGCGACAACTCACCCCACAAAAGCCATGCCCTCACATGACTCTGTCAGACGAAATATGGAAAAATTATAATTCTCAAAATATGGAGATGCCAAGTTTTTGCAAAAAAAAGCGTCTTTTAGAGTGTGACAGCAACCAAACATAAAAAATCTGGTATTGCTGTAATCGCACCGATCCAAAGAATAAAGTCGTCTAATCACTTATACTGCACGAGGAACAGTGTAAAAAAATAAATAAAACCAATTCTTGTCCTACAATTGATTTGTTCAATATAATGTGGTCCCTAAAAAATGGTTTTGTAAATTTTGTTGTAAAAATAAGAAATTGCTGATCAACTTTAACCCTTCTATCTTCCTAACAAAAAAATGTTTAAAAAAGATGCAAAGGCAGAGACATATGGTAAATGTTATTTATTATTTTGTGTGACATAATTCTCTGATTTAAGGGCATAACAATTAAAGTTTGCAAATTGCAAAATTTTGGCCAAATTTCTGATGTTTTCAGAAATATCTTGTGGAAGTCATATTGAACAAATTTTTCCGCTATCATGAAGTACAATATGTCTCGAGAAAAGTCTAAAAATTACTGTGATCCATTGAAGCATTCCAGAGATATTACCTCATAATGTGACACTGGTCAGAATTGTCAAATTTGGCCTGGTCATGACTGGGAAAACTGGCTTTAGGGGTGATAGGGTCAAAGGGAACCAGTCACGTGAAAAAATGGTAGTAACCAGAAGATATGGGGTTAATCTGCAGGTTAATAGCGTTCTGACCCTGCCCAATGCCAGCACTTAAAGCCCCAATGTCAGGAGGAAATTAAGTTTATACCTCCTGCTTGCATTTGGATGTCAGTCAGGGGTGTGTATAGACAGTGGCAGCTACTGTATTACTGCATCCCTGGAACTAATTGACAGCAGTTCATCATTAGGGTTGGTTGTAAGTCAGTGCACAGTGTCAGGACACTATTTAAGTCTCCCTGCAACCTTAAATACTATGCTAAGTCCATTTAGTTCAACCCATAGCCTAACATGTTGATCCAGAGAAAGGCAAAAAAAAAAACATGTGGCAAACACTAAACTCCACATTGGGGAAAGAAATTCCTTCCCAACTTCTCATATGGCAATTAGACTAGTTCCTTGGATCAATGAACTATCAAGAAATCTAGTATATATACCCTGTAACATTATACTTTTCAAGAAAGGCATCCAGGTTCTTCTTAAATTTTAGTAGGGAATCACTCATTACAACATCATATGGCAGAGAGTTCCATAGTCTCACTGCTCTTACAGTAAAGAATCTGCATCTGTGATTATGCTTAAACCTTCTTTCCTCCAGACGTAGAGGATGCCCCCTTGTCCCCATCACAGGTCTAAGCCTAAAAAGATCATTAGAAAGGTCTTTGTACTGTCCCCGCATATATTTATGCATTGTAATAAGATCACCCCTAAGCCTAAGTTTTTACAAACTAAATAACCCCAAGTGTAATAGCCTGTCTTGGTATTGCAGACCCCCAGTACTCTAATAACCTTGGTCGCTCTTCTCTGCACCCATTCCAGTTCAGCTATGTCTTTCTTATACACAGGAGACCAGAACTGTACACAGTATTCTAAGTGTGGTCGCACTAGTGACTTGTATAGAGGTAAAATTATGTTCTCCTCATGAGGATCTATGCCTCTTTTAATGCATCCCATTATTTTATTTGCCTTTGCAGCAGCTGCCTGACACTGGCCACTAAATGTGAGTTTGTCGTCCACCCATACACCCAGGTCTTTTTCAGTGAAAGTTTTGCCCAGTGTTTTACAATTAAGCACATAATTATACATCTTATTCATTCTACCCAAGTGCATGACCTTACATTTATCCCCATTAAAGCTCATTTGCCATTTTTCAGCCCAAGCTTCTAGCTTACATAAATCCTCCTGTAATATAAAATTGTCCTCCTCTGTATTGATTACCCTGCAGAGTTTAGTGTCATCTGCACATATTGAAATTCTACTCTGTATGCCCCCTACAAGGTCATTAATAAATATGTTAAAAAGAAGCGGGCCCAATATTGACCCCTGTGGTACTCCACTGCTAACCGTGACCCAGTCCGAGCGTCCTCCATTAATAACCACCCTTTGCTTCCTATCCGTGAGCCAGCTCTTAACCCACTTACACATATTTTCCCCTATCCCTATTGTTCTGATTTTATGTGTCAACCTTTTGTGTAGCACCGTATCAAAAGCTTTGGAAAAGTCCATATACACTATGTCCACTGCATTTCCTTGGTCCAGTCTGGAACTTACCTCTTCATAAAAGGTTATCAGATTAGTCTAACAGGAATGGTCCCTCATAAACCCATGTTGATACTGGGTCATGAGGTTATTCTCCTTCAGATACTGCAGTATAGCATCTCTTAGAAATCCCTCCACGATTTTACCCACAGTAGAGGTTAAGCTCACAGGCCTATAATTTCCAAGTTCAGTTTTTGTCCCCTTTTTGAATATTGGCACCACATTTGCTATACGCCTGTCCTGTGGTACAGACCCTGTTATTATGGAATCTTTAAAGAATAAAAATAATGGTCTATCTATGACTGTACTTAATTCCTGCAGTACTCGGGGGTGTATCCCATCCGGGCGCGGGGATTTGTCAACTTTAGTGATTTTTAGATGTTGCCATACTTCTTGCTGGGTTAAACATGTGATATTTAATGGAGAATTTTTTTCTCATTTATCGTGTTGTCTGTCATGGGATTTTCTTGTGTAAATACTGTTGAAAAAAGTCATTCAGCATATTGGCTTTTTCCTCATCCTCATCCACCATTTCACCCAGACTATTTTTAAGGGGGCCAACACTATCATATTTTATTTTTTTATTATTTATGTAGTTAAAGAATATTTTGGGATTATTTTTACTTTCTCTGACAATAAGTCTCTCTGTCTCAATCTTTGCTGTTTTGATTTGCTTTTTACAGAATTTATTTAATTTTCTGTATTTAGGTAATGCCTCATCACTACCTACTTGCTTTAACCCCTTAACGACCGCCGATACGCCTTTTAACGGCGGTAATTAAGGGTACTTAAACCACAGCGCCGTTAATTCACGGCGCTGTGATTTAAGTGAATAGCGCCCCCCAGTGTCAGATTTTCTCCGGGGTCTCGACTGCCAGGGGTAGCCGAGACCCCAGAGAACATGAATCGGTCGGTTTTTACCGACCCCCGCTTTTGCGATCGCCGTTATTAACCCTATAACGGCGACCGCAAAAAAAAAAAAGCCGCGATTTTACATTTAATTTCTCTTTCCTCTGATGTGATCGCACATCAGAGGATAGAGAAATAGGGTCCCCGATCCCCCCGGTCCCCTCCAGGTACCTCTCCCTTGTCCTCCGTCCCCTCCCAGTGGTCCCGCGCCCGCCGGCGTCATCCGATGGGCGCCGCCATCTTGAAAATGGCGGGCGCATGCGCAGTGCGCCCGCCGGGAATCTGCTGGCTCCGGCTGGCAGATTCCATTCATTATTTTGATCACTATGATAAACGATCATAGTGATCAAAATAATAAAAATAGTACATAACCCCCCCGTTTATCACCCCCTTATATAGGCACACATAATGAAATAAAAAAAATATTTTTTTTTTCAGTTTTCCATAAGGGTTAGGGTTAGGGTTAGGCTAGGGTTAGGGTTAGGGTTAGGCTAGGGTTAGGGTTAGGGTTAGGGTTAGGCTAGGGTTAGGGTTAGGCTAGGGTTAGGGTTAGGGTTAGGATAGGGTTAGGGTTAGGCTAGGGTTAGGCTAGGGTTAGGCTAGGGTTAGACTAGGGTTAGGGTTAGGCTAGGGTTAGGGTTAGGCTAGGGTTAGGGTTAGGCTAGGGTTAGGGTTAGGCTAGGGTTAGGCTAGGGTTAGGGCTAGGCTCGGGTTAGGGCTAGGGTTAGGGTTGGGCTAGGGTTAAGGGTTAGGGTTGGGCTAGGGTTAGGGTTGGGCTAGGGTTAAGGGTTAGGGTTGGGCTAGGGTTAAGGGTTAGGGTTGGGCTAGGGTTAGGGCTAGGGTTGGGCTAGGGTTGGGCTAGGGTTAGGGCGAACTAGGATTAGGGTTGGGATTAGGGTTAGGGGTGTGTTGGGGTTAGGATTGGAGCAAGAATTGAGGGGTTTCCACTATTTACCAACTTTGGGGGTCTAAAAATTGGGGTCTAAAAAATCACTTTTGTGGAAATAAAAAAGACTTTTTATTTTCACGGCTCTGCGTTTATAAACTTCTGTGACGCGCTTGGGGGTTCAAAGTGCTCACCACACATCTAGATAAGTTCCTTAGGGGGTCTAATTTCCAAAATGGGGTCACTTGTGGGGGGTTTCCACTGTTTAGGCCCATCAGGGGCTCTGCAAACGCAACATGATGCCCGCAGACCATTCCATCAAAGTCTGCATTCCAAAATGGCACTCCTTCCCTTCCGAGCTCTCCCATGCGCCCAAACAGTGGTTCCCCCCCACATATGGGGTATCAGTGTACTCAGGACAAATCGCATAATAACTGTGGGGGTATGATTTCTCCTGTTACCCTTGTAAAAATAAAAATTTGGGCGCGAAAAGATCATTTTTGTGGAAAAAAAATGGATTTCTTATTTTCACGGCTCTACGTTATAAACTTCTGTGAAGCACTTGAAGGTTCAAAGTGCTCACCACACATCTAGATAAGTTCCTTCATGGGTCTAGTTTCCAAAATGGAGTCACTTGTTGGGAGTTTCCACTGTTTAGGCCCATCAGGGGCTCTGCAAACGCAACATGATGCCCGCAGACCATTCCATCAAAGTCTGCATTCCAAAATGGCACTCCTTCCCTTCCGAGCTCTCCCATGCGCCCAAACAGTGGTTCCTCCCCACATATGGGGTATCAGCGTACTCAGGACAAATCGCATAATAACTGTGGGGGTATGATTTCTCCTGTTACCCTTGTAAAAATAAAAATTTGGGGGTGAAAAGATCATTTTTGTGGAAAAAAAAATGGATTTCTTATTTTCACGGCTCTACGTTATAAACTTCTGTGAAGCACTTGAAGGTTCAAAGTGCTCACCACACATCTAGATAAGCTCCTTCATGGGTCTAGTTTCCAAAATGGAGTCACTTGTTGGGAGTTTCCACTGTTTAGGCCCATCAGGGGCTCTGCAAACGCAACATGATGCCCGCAGACCATTCCATCAAAGTCTGCATTCCAAAATGGCACTCCTTCCCTTCCAAGCTCTCCCATGCACCCAAACAGTGGTTCCTCCCCACATATGGGGTATCAGCGTACTCAAGACAAATCGCATAATAACTGTGGGGGTATGATTTCTCCTGTTACCCTTGTAAAAATAAAAATTTGGGGGTGAAAAGATCATTTTTGTGGAAAAAAAAATGGATTTCTTATTTTCACGGCTCTACGTTATAAACTTCTGTGAAGCACTTGAAGGTTCAAAGTGCTCACCACACATCTAGATAAGCTCCTTCATGGGTCTAGTTTCCAAAATGGAGTCACTTGTTGGGGGTTTCCACTGTTTAGGCCCATCAGGGGCTCTGCAAATGCAACATGATGCCCGCAGACCATTCCATCAAAGTCTGCATTCCAAAATGGCACTCCTTCCCTTCCAAGCTCTCCCATGCACCCAAACAGTGGTTCCTCCCCACATATGGGGTATCAGCGTACTCAGGACAAATCGCATAATAACTGTGGGGGTATGATTTCTCCTGTTACCCTTGTAAAAATAAAAATTTGGGGGCGAAAAGATCATTTTTGTGGAAAAAAAATGGATTTCTTATTTTCACGGCTCTACGTTATAAACTTCTGTGAAGCACTTGAAGGTTCAAAGTGCTCACCACACATCTAGATAAGTTCCTTAATGGGTCTAGTTTCCAAAATGGGGTCACTTGTTGGAGTTTTCCACTGTTTAGGCACATTAAGGGCTCTCCGAACGCAACATGGCATCCGATCTTAATTCCAGCCAATTCTGCGTTGAAAAAGTCAAACGGTGCTCCATCCCTTGCGAGCTCTGCCGTGTGCTGAAAAAGGGGTTTACCCCCACATATGGGGTATCGGCGTATTCAGGAGAAATTGTACAACAAATTTTGTGGTTGATTTTCTCTTTTAACACTTGTGAAAATAAAAAAAATTGGTTCTAAAGTAATTTTTTTCCAAAAAAAAGTTAAATGTTAATTTTTTCCATCCACATTGCTTTCGTTCCTGTGAAGCACTTAAAGGGTTAATAAACTTCTTGAATGTGGTTTTGAGCACCTTGATGGGTCTAGTTTTTAGAATGGTGCCACTTTTGGGTATTTTCTGTCATGTACACCCCTCAAAATGACTTTAAATATGATGTGGTCCCTAAAAAAAATGGCTTTGTAAATTTTGTTGTAAAAATGAGAAATCGCTGGTCAACTTTTAACCCTTATAACTTCCTAACAAAAAAAAATTTTGCATCCAAAATTGTGCTGATGTAAAGTAGACATGTGGGAAATGTTATTTATTAAGAAATTTATGTGACACATCTCTCTGATTTAAGGGCATAAAAATTTAAAGTTTTAAAATTGCAAAATTTTAAAATTTTTTGCCATATTTCTGTTTTTTTCATAAATAAACACAAGACTTATCGAAGAAATTTTACCACTAACATGAAGTACAATATGTCACGAAAAAACAATCTCAGAATCAGCAGGATCCATTAAAGCGTTCCAGAGTTATAACCTCATAAAGGGACAGTGGTCAGAATTGTAAAAATTGGCCTGGTCATTAAGCTGCAAACTGGCTCTGTCGCTAAGGGGTTCTCTAAATGCTTTATTTTTATCTCTTATTGTACCCCTTACAGCTCTATTTAGCCATAGTGGTTTCCTCCTATTTCTCACATGTTTATTCCCATACAGTATATATTGTGCACAGGTCCTATTCAGGATGCTAATAAACGTCTCCCATTTTCTTTGTGTATTTTTATGTCTCAGGATATCGTCCCAGTTAATTGCACCAAGATCATCTCTCATCCGTTGGAAATTTGCCTTCCTGAAGTTTAGTGTCCTTGTAACCCCTCTACTACACATCTTATTAAAGGATCCATAAAAATTTATTATTTTGTGATCACTATTACCCAAGTGACCCTCAATCCTTATATTTGATATGTGGTCTGGCCTGTTGGTTAATATTAACTCACAGATGAACCCCATATCTGCAGGACAATAGCATTTTTTCACATAACAGGTTCCCTGTAACCATAATGCAATACTATGTCTTTTGCCAAATTTTATTAAAGTTTATTTATATTTTTGGACCCACAAAAGGACTTTTGCTTTTATACATTTGTGCTACATATGTAAAATACACTATCTGTTGTTGGAGCACACTTTGAGTGTCAGCTCTTGCAGTTGTTGGTGTAGAAATACACAGTGTATATGTTGAAGTCTCGCTCTCGTGGCCAAACCTGCGGGGCACTCTTTATTATAATAAGAGTAGGCAATAGAAAATAACCAATAAGATTTTAACAAGACAAAGTATACAAGCCAATCATAACACATATAAGATAAACTAATCATAATTTTTAGTGTTAGATCTAAATACATTAGTTATATCTTTTTTATATCAAAATACATGTTATTTATTGGTAATGTCAAGAAACTTCCCTGTAATGTATTTTTGGATATAGTCTATTGGTTTGTTTCCCCATTGGCATAATGCTTTGGTTGATTGTCTCAGAAAGCTAAATTAGCGGAAAGGCTATGTTGTTTAATAGCAGAAGTAAGAATAAAGACAAGTAAATCAGATTATCAGTAAAAGTTAAGATGTAAGAAGTCAAACAATATAACAAAATAGAGATTGTGGTGTGTGAAATACTGTGTTCACATAGAAAGAGATATTGGATTTCTCTCGCACTGTCAGCAAAGCTGGTGATCTACTTTAAAACGGACCGCCCTCCTTATTTATTCTAGATCACTTTTGTTTTTTATACTACTTAGGCTGGTTTCACACTTGTTTTTTTTTGCGCTGTATTTTAGCGCTAAAAAACGCATGCGTTTTTTCCTATATTTTGCATGGGATGCGCTTATGTGCGCATACACATGCATTTGTATGCGTTTTTACGTGCATGCGTTTTTTTGTGGTGTGCGCTCGGGCACACAAAATGCATCCTGTTGCATTTTTTGGGTGTCCGACTTGCCTCAAAAAACGCATGCGCGCGCAATGCGCTTTTTTACAGCAAGACACTCATTATATGTCTATGGGTGCGCATATGTGCGCATTGGCATGCTCATGTATGCGTTTTTTTGCGCATGCGTTTTTTTGTTGACCATTGGTTAGACAATGGAAATTAGGGGTTTGGGTTAGAGTTAGGGTTAGTTAAGGGGGTTTAGGGTTAGGCTTAAGGTTTGGGTTAGGGTTAGTATGGTTTGGTTAAGGGTTAGGGTTTAGAGTTAGTTAGGGGTTAGGGTTTGGGTTAGGGTTAGTAATGTTTGGTTAGGGTTAGGGTTAGTATGGTTTGGTTAAGGGTTAGGGTCAGGGTTAGGGTTAGGGTTAGTATGGTTTGGTTAAGGGTTAGGGATTAGGGTTAGTTAGGGTTTAGGGTTAGGGTTAGTAGGGTTTGGTTAAGGATTAGGGTTAGAGTTAGGGTTAGTATGGTTTGGTTAAGGGTTAGGGTTAGGGTATGGTTTGGTTAAGGGTTAGGGTTAGGGTTAGTATGGTTTGGTTAAGGGTTAGGGTTTAGGGTTAGTTAGGGTTTAGGGTTAGGGTTTGGGTTAGGGTTAGTAGGGTTTGGTTAAGGGTTAGGGTTAGTATGGTTTGGTTAAGGGTTAGGGTATGGTTTGGTTAAGGGTTAGGGTTAGTAAAGTCATGGTTTGGGTTAGTGTGAGGAGCCAACTAATGTTGGAAAAAAGCGCAAACGTGGTAAAAACGCACTAAAAATGCATACAAACGCATAGAAACGCTGCGTTTTTTTCATGCATGCGCATAAAAATGCTTGAAAAAAAACGCAGCATTTGTATGCATTTGTATGTGTTTTTCCCATGCGTTTTTTTGCGGGAAAAACGCGCTGCAAAAAAAAGCAAGTGTGAAAGTAGCCTTACGAGTATAGCTTGATGAGCTGGGATCAGACTTTTCTCGAATCCCAATGTCTTGCTACTCGATTATTTGAGTTATCTTTTGTAGGCACAATCTGTAAAAATGACATGTGGAGTATAGACACAATCATCTCAGACTTTGATATATGTTTTTTTTAAATAAAAGAAATTTATTATTGCGAATGTTTTACAAGAAACAACAAAATCCCAGATGTACACATCAAGAATTAAACAGTTTGTGCAAATCATGAAGAATAACCTGTACATATGCAAGTATGTTAATACAATAAAAGCATGCACAATTTGAAGCCATGTCTGTGTACATAGCTTACCATTTAAGTGGGATGATACATTGCACACACATTATGTGCCTAAAATAGTTTTATTAAACATGCCAAAAGGGGGCAGCTAATGGATTAAATAGAGTATAAAAGGATAGAAAAAAAAGTGGGGTATTACTCTTTGGGACAGGTTTACAGTTATAATTACATTCCCAGTTGTAGTAAACACATATCAACATATATATCCACACAGGGAATCTCAAGGTACGCATCTCATAGATACAAGAAAGATATTCATACAACCTAAATCGATCATCCAAAATGCTAAATATATTGGGTGTCTTCCTACTGTGCATAACAAGTACTGTATACCGTTCTCTTCTCATATCCACTCCTCTTTATGGGGTCTTTTTGGCTGTATCCTATTTAGTAGTACAATATGTTTGACATAATAAAACATTTTGTACATGGTGTGATCATACTTACAGGTAACTCAACTTCAAAGCCAAACGAGCCCATCTTGTAGGTATAATTCTTTGAGTCCTCAGGTAGGTCTCCATGAATTTATACAATTCTTAACAGGAATCTTGAGTACCGTGCACTCCAAAAAGATGTGCAACACTGTTCCAATGACTAGCCTGCCCTTTTTGTGGATTCAAGCTTATCCATTCTACCCATTGTATAATGAAATGAGGGAGTAAAACAAATCCTTTGAAGTAATTTATATAAGCACACCCTAAAGTGGCTTTTCCTGTGTAAGTGTGTGATGCATTAATGTCACGTAATTGCACTCTGGGTTTTCTTTAGTGTGGCTTTTGTGGCTGCGGTGGCTACTGCTGCTGATGTTAACACAAATTTTTTGGAAATGTGAACAGTTATGGTTGGTCTACATCTGCTGAGTTAGCTGTAGTGGAAGAAGCATTGGTCCCAATAATACTATTTCTATACTCGTGACAGTTATTTCACTTTGTTGGTGTCAGGCCCTCATCATTTAAAATGTGAACACTCCTGGTTGTGTGTCCTTCTGCTGGATTGGGTGTAGTGGAAGAACTGTCGGTCCCTATTTCTAATGTGGTGAAATTGATGCAAATTCTGTGGTGTAAGGCACTTACTTCTTTAAATGTGAACACTCCTTGTAGGGTGTCCATCTGCTGGACTGGGTGTAGGGGAAGACCTGTTGGTCCCAATTATACTATATCTTCTGTGGTGAAATTGATGCCTCTTCTGCGGTGTCTGCCAATAATTTTTGGAAATGTGAACACTCCTGGATTTGGTGTAGTGGAAGAACTGTCGGTCCCTATTACACTATTTCTACTGTGATGAAATTGATGCCACTTCTGTGGTGTAGAGCCCTCATTTCTTTAAATGTGAGCACTCCTTGTTGGGTGTCCATCTGCTGGATTGGGTTTAGTGGAAGAACTGTCAGTCCTCATTATACTATTTCTACTATGGTGAAATTGATGCCACTTCTGTGGTGTCTGCCAATAATTTTTGGAAATGTGAACACTCCGGGATTGGGTGTAGTGGAAGCACTGTCGGTCCCTATTATACTATTTCTACTGTGGTGAAATTGATGCCACTTCTGTGGTGCAAGGCCCTCATTTCTTTAAATATGAACACTCCTTGCAGGATGTCTATCTGCTGGATTGAATGTAGCGGAAAACCTTTTGGTCCCTATTATACTATTTCTATTGTGGTGCAATTGTTGCCACTTTGGTGGTGTCTGCTAATAATTTTTGGAAATGTGAACACTCTTGGTTGGGTGTTCATCTGCTGTATTGGGTGTAGTTAAAGGACTGCTTGTCCCTATTATACTATTTCTACTGTGGTGAAATTGATGCCACTTCTGTGGTGTAAGGCCCTTATTTCTTTAAATGTGAAAACTCCTTGCAGGATGTCCATCTGCTAGATTGGGTGTAGTGGAAGACATTTGGTCCCTATTATACTATTTCTACTGTGGTGAAATTGATGACACTTTGGTGGTGTCTGGCAATAATTTTTGGAAATCTGAACACTCCTGGTTGGGTGTTCATCTGCTGTATTGAGTGTGAGTCGAAGACCTGTCGGTCCCTATTATACTATTTTTAGTGTGGTGAAATTGATGCCACTTCAATGGTGTAAAGCCCTGATTTCTTTAAATGTGTACACTAGAGTTGAGCGAAACGGGTCGAAAAAATTCAAAAGTCGACGACTTTTGCCGAAGTCGGGTTTCATGAAACGAAACCCGACCTTAGCGTGAGGTCGGCCACGAGGTCGGCGACCATCGCGCCAAAGTCGCATTTCAAAAGATGCTTTTGCGCCCTTTTTCAGCCAGTCAGGAAGAACGGACACTGTGGACAACGTGATGACATAGGCAGCGGTTACCACCATGTTTGTGAAGGGCATGCATGTGATTGGCTTGCTTTGTGTGGCGTCACAGGGGGTATAAAAGGGCGTGCATGCCGACCGCCATGTTACTTATGCTGATCTCAGAATAGGGAGAGCTGCTGCTGCTGCTGATTCTGTAGGGAGAGCGTTAGGCAGGGAAGAAGATACCAAAAACTACTTCTGCTGCTAGCGATTTTGCCTGTACAACACACCAGTTACTGTGTACTGCAAGGGGAGGCTATATTTCGGTGCATCAGCTCTGTTGGTTATTAGGCTGCCTTTTAAGGCTCCTTGATAGCTGCATTGCTGTTTTCACACTGCTTAGCAAACTACTTTTTTCAAAGCAATCCAAATTTTATTGTTTTGTCCTGGTGAGTTACTGAGCGTTCATTTTTTCACACACCGTACAGTGGTGTACGCTCCTCACACAGTACTGTGTACCGGCTGTTATCACGGCCAAATTGATGCTATTTGTATGTGACTCTGTAAGAAAAAGCCGAGGAGTTTGTCTGTTCTTACAGACCTACACTCTAGGGAGATTCCAATTCTGCCCAATTCTATATACACCTTGTAGTTAGTCATACACTAGGCAATATCTGCCTGTCACATTGCGGTGTAAATATAAAAAGAGAGAAGCCAGCACTGCCGGTGGTCAGAACGCATAACATGAAGTGCACTGCACATATTAACATCTAACTGTAATCAAAATGAGACATTTGGCAAAATATTGATCAATACATTGAGCCACCCCGCCGTGCCAAGGCAATCTCATGTGGGGGGTCCTACTCTACATTTTTATTATTCACTGTGCCTTTACGGCCTCCTGAATATTTTAAAAGCAAGACCATATCTATTACAAATGTACCTGAAACATGTCTGAATCGCTCCCGTGCAGCCAGATGAAACAAATGCAGATAAGGGCCAACCAGGTCTGAACAGAGACATCTCAGGTTAAACCTCCACGCACTGCCCGACCAGCAAACACAGAAGAAGGGCAATGCAGGCTCAGTCACAGGTGCACAAATTAAATAATGCCTGGGGCAGGGCGGGGCTGCTGTGTGTGTGCACAGCAGCCTAGATCCATCACAATGAACACAGCAAAAATGGCGAACATAACCCAGCGCGCACGGCAACAGTGGTGGTCAGCCACGACGCAATATGCAAATATAAAAAGAGAGACGCCAGAGCTGCCGGTGGTCAGAACGCATAACATGAAGTGCAATGCACATATTAACATCTAACTGTATTCAATATGAGACATTTGGCAAAATATTGATCAATAAATTGAGCCACCCCGCCGCGCCAAGGCAATCTCATGTGGGGGGTCCTGCCCCATGCATTATTTAATTTGTGCACCTCTGTCTGAGCCTGCATCGCCCTTCATCTGTGTTTGCTGGTCTGGCAGTGTGTGGAGGTTTAACCTGAGATGTCTCTGTTCAGACCTGGTAGGCCCTTATCTGCACTTGTTTCTCATTTCAGTGTCCTCCAATCTACATTGAGATTCAAATTCTGACCAATACTCTATACAGCTTTTGCCTTCTCATACACCAGCCAATTTCTGCCTGTCACATTGCGGTATAATCTATACTGGGCCTTAGACAATAGTTCAGCGTCCTCCAATCTACATTGAGATTAAAATTCTCACCAATACTCTATACAGCCTTTGCCTTCTCATACACCAGCCAATTTCTGCCTGTCACATTGCCGTGTTATCTATACTGGGCCTGAGACAATAGTTCAGCGTCCACCAATCTACATTGAGATTCAAATTCTCACCAATACTCTATACAGCTCTTGCCTTCTCATACACCAGCCAATTTCTGCCTGTCACATTGCCGTGTAATCTACACTGGGCCTGAGACAATAGTTCAGCGTCCTTCAATCTAAAGTGAGATTCAAATTCTCACCAATACTCTATAGACCCTTTACCTTGTTTTACAGTACCATATAGCTGTTATTATTTTGGGTACCTTTTTAAAAAAAATGAAGAAGTATGGTGGAGGAGGCCGTGGAAGTGGGCGGGGGTTGCCAGCTGGTCCTGATTGTGGTGTTGGTGATGGTGCTTCTGCTGGTTGTGGCAAAAGCACAATAACACCTAAGGCAGGAGGTGGTGAGCCGGCGTCATTGTTTGGCTCTACAAGGCCTCGAAGGCTCCCTTTTCTGGTAGTAGGTAAACCGCTTTAAAAGCCGGAGCTTCAGGAACAAGTTTTGGCTTACATTGCTGACTCATCTCTATCACCTCCTTTTCTGAAGTTTCAAAAAATAAAAGCACTGCGTCGTCAGTGGAGACTCCTGGTCAGGAACAACACCTTTCCTTGTGTCCTTCACCCCTATCAAAAGTGATGGATGCGGCAGGCCACACTACAGATTTCTCTATGGAGCTCTTTTCTCATACCATGTCTAGGTTATCAAGTCAAATCATGAATTCCCCAGTCCAAGATGAATCTGACATGGAGTGCAGTGATGCACAGTTACTGCTAGATTTATCTGCTGGTACATTCACTCAGAGCACTACATTGTCCTCGCAGTGTACTGAGCCAGAATCTGACCCTGATGAAACTCAGGTGCCCCTTCCCACATACTATACCATCATACACGGTGACACAGAGCAAGGTGCACATGACATTGAAGAGGAGGTGATGGATGACCCAGTTGTTGACCCAGATTGGCATCCATTGGGGGAAGAGGGTGCCGCTGCCAATAGCTCAGCTCAGAAGAGGAGGAGGAGCATCCGCAGCAGGCATCGACATCGCAACAGCTATTATCTGGCAGGTCCGGAGCAGTCCTAAAATGGGTTACAAAAACCAAAAGAGTTGCAGGACAGCTTGGCCAGACGGTCAAAATAGCACAGCGTGCAAGTGTCACGGCACCGCCAGACTCAGGGCCTGCTGTTCCGGCCTCGGCCAGTAGGAGGCGCCGGACTATCACATCACCGCCAGACTCGGGGCCTGCTGTCCCGGCCTCGGCCAGTAGGAGGCGCCGGACTATCACATCACCATCAGACTCAGGGCCTGCTGTTCCGGCCTCGACCACTAGGAGGCGCCGGACTGTCCTATCACCGTCTGACCCGTGGCCTGCAGTCTCGGCCTTGGTCTCTGGGAGGCGTTGTGCTTCAACGTCGAGTGGTGGCGGCGATAGTCATGAGGCTCCTGCGCAGGCGTCCGCTGGACGCAGGCTTCGCTCCTCGGTCAGTCATGAAGGGGCTGGTGCATTACCATCCAGCCTGGTCCTGGGGGCGGTCCGGATGACATCATCAGGCCACGGGCCTGTAAGGGATGACCTGATCCCTTAAATACCTTGGGACTGCTCTTGCAGGCCGCCGGATATATTCTTGGTTCCCCTGCGTGTTACTGTGTGAATTGCTGTTTTACTGACTCTGACTTTTGCCTGGACTTCTGACTTTGCTTCTGCCTAACGATTCTGTACCTCTGCGACTCTCCTGGTTTATGACACTGACTTCGGCCTGGATTCTGACTCTGCTTCTGCCTAACGACTTTGTACCTCTGCTGCCCTCCTGGTTTATGACTCTTACTTTGGCCTGGATTCTGACTCTGCTTTTGCCTAACGATTCTGTACCTCTGCTGCCCTCCTGGTTTATGACTCTGGCTTCGACCTGGAATCTGACTCTGCTACTGTCTACTGTTTTTATACCATTTCTGCCTGACTGGTTTAGTCTCGGATATCATTGCCTCTGTGTCCTGTATTGGAACACCTTTCTGGCGACCGTCCTGCTCTGGTCATTGCTCCTATTCAGACAGCGCCTCCTGGGCTCTGCTATAAATCCAGATCCCTGTATAGGGGTAAAGGGTCTCAGTGTTTCTCGGGGTGCTGTCTGGCTGCAGTCCAGACCGCAGGCAGACGTCACAGCAAGGCCTCAAAATGTCTTCCATAGTAGGAAGAGT
Source organism: Dendrobates tinctorius (assembly GCF_039654945.1). NCBI lineage: Eukaryota > Metazoa > Chordata > Amphibia > Anura > Dendrobatidae > Dendrobates > Dendrobates tinctorius. The sequence continues at coordinate 1,724,670 of NW_027361936.1, forward strand.
GCAGTGTGGCACTTTTTTGAACAAAATCCTAATGATCAGGCAAAGGTTATTTGTAAGAAGTGCGAAAGACCTTTAGCCGAGGGAAAAATCTGAGAAATTTGAATACCAGTTGCATGCTTAGACATTTAACCACCATGCACTTGCAAGCGTGGACGGACTACCAAACCTCACGTACCACATATGCAACTGCTCCCAAAGAAGGTAGTCAGCAACGTTACATTATTTCCCCACTGTAAGCCCACCGGTTAGCACACCACCAGCAGCAAATGTTGAGGTGTCGTCGCAAGGCCAAAGCAGTCAGGGAATCACAATGTTATATCAACGAAAGACTGAATCTAGGCCATCAGAAAGAACACCAACTAAATCACCATCATCAACCCTCTCTCAGTCCGCCATGTCCACCGCTAGTTCCACCATATGCAGCTCTCAAGTCCAGCTCACCTTACCAGAGACTCTGAGTAGGACAAGAAAGTACTCATCCTCTCATCTGCGTACACTGGGTTTGAACGCCCACATTGCCAAACTAATCTCGTTAGAGATGATGCCCTACCGGTTGGTTGAAATCGCAGCTTTCCGCGAACTCATGGCCTACGCAGTACCACGCTATGACCTACCCAGTCGCCACTTCTTTTCTCGCAAAGCCATCCCAGCCCTCCACCTTCATGTGAAAGACAGCATTGTCCATGCACTCAAGCAATCAGTGAGTGGAAAGGTGCACCTCACAACTGATGCATGGTCCAGTAGGCATTGCCAGGGCCGTTACGTGTCCATCACTGCGCACTGGGTTAATGTGGTGGATGCAGGGTCCACAGGGGACAGATGTGGTGGGACAGTGCTGCCTAGCCCATGATATAGGAAACAGTTGGCTGTAGGCGTTCGACCCTCCTCCTCCAGAAGCGAAAGCTCATCCATAGAGCACAGTCGCACGAGCACTCCATCCACAGCTGCCAATGTTGCACACGAGGTGTCCCCCTATCAATCAGCTAGTGGAAAACGTCAGCAGGCTGTGTTGCAGATGATGTGTTTGGGAGACAACAGACACACCGCGGAGGTACTGGCCGACTATTTTCAGCGACAAACTGAGTCATGGCTGGGCAGACTACATCTTGAGGCAGGCAAGGTAGTTAGTGATAACGGCCGTAATTTTGTGGCAGCCATAGCCCTTTCAAAACTCAGACTCATACCTTGCTTGGCTCGCACCTTGAACCAGGTGGTGCAGTGCTTCCTCAATAATTATCCGGAGTTAACAGGCCTGCTCCATAAGGTTCGAAGACTGTGCTCACACATCCGCCGGTCACCGGTACACTCCAGTCGTATGCAGAAGCTGCAGCGGTTGCTCCACCTTCCCAAGCACCGCCTAATTATCGACGTTGCAACAAGGTGGAACTCCACCCTGCACATGGTTGAGTGACTGTGCGAACAGAGGCAGGCCATAATGCATTTGTGGGAGGATACACGGCCAGGCACTTTGAGGGCAGACATGGAGTTGACAGGTGTGCAGTGGTTGAAGCTGAAAGACCTCTGTAAAGTCCTTCAGTGTTTTGAGCAATGCACATGGCTGGTAAGCGCAGACGATGCCATCATAAGCATGAGCATCCCAGTTATGCGTCTGCTCATGCAGACTTTGACGCACATTAAGGAGCAGGTGTCTGCAGCCGAGGTACATGAGGAGGAGGGAAGCCTTGATGACAGTCAGCCATTGTCTGCTCCGGGACCTCTCCTGGACGAGGTGGAGGAAGAAGAGGAAGAGGAGGAGGTGGAGGATGATGATGATGGGGATGATTATTTAGGGGAGGACAATGCTTCTCATGGGGCAAGAGAAAATGTTGGCGTAGCAAGGTCTGGTACAGGGTTTGTGCATGACTGGAGGGATGTGGATTTGCCAGAAAGTGCTCCTCCACCCAGCACTCGCAGTGCAACATTGACACCGGGAACATTGGCCCACATGTCAGATTATGCCTTGAAGATCCTAAAAAGGGACCCCCGCATTGCCAAAATGATGAACGATGACGACTACTGGTTGGCCAGCATCCTGGATCCACGCTATAAAGGCAAATTCCAAAACATAATGCCACAGGAGAACCTTGACCTAATATTGGCTAACAAACAAGCAACTCTGGCAAACCGGTTGGTTGAGGCATTCCCAGCACACAGCAGCGGTGATGGTTCTCACACGAGCCGTAGGGGCAAGGGGCAGCTTGGAAGAGGTGTTTGTGGTGCACACATCAGAAGTGGCTTTGGAGCAGGGGTTTCATGACCATGTTGTGGACTGATTTTTGAAGACCCGCTCACATCACTGGTAATACTGCAACAATTGAAAGTGACTGGAGACAGCAGTTGTCAACAATGGTTACAAACTACTTCTCGTCCCATATTGATGTTCTCCCGCACAGGTCATTCCCATTTACTGTTGGGCCACTAAACTGGACACCTGGCCTGAATTGGCACAATATGCCTTACAGGAGTTCGTTTGCCCAGCTGCAAGTGTGCTATCAGAATGAGTCTTCAGTGCAGCTGGATCAATCCTGACAGAAAAAAGGACCCGTGTGTCAATCCAAAATGTGGATGATCTAACCTTCATTAAAATGAACCATGCATGGGTTTCCAAGGATTTTGTCCCACCTTCCCCTGATGACACCTAGGTTGCCAGAAAAATGACTTGCTTTGGTCCTCCTCTTCCTCGGACTTGCCCAATTTCGCCTTTTGCAACAGCTGAATGTCCAACACCAACATATGCCATTTTGTAAACCTCCCGAACTGGGCTGCCTCCCCCCCATGGCCAGGGTCACCACCTAGTGCACCCAACCGTGTGAGTGCCGTTGCCCTGGACAGGTAGGTGGGCCGACTCTTGGGCGCGGGCATTGGCACAGGGTCCCTCATAGTGCAATCAAGTGTCTCTGACGGTGGGGGTGCACACCTGCCGTCAGACACACCACCGTACTATGAGGGGCCCAGTGCCATTACCGACACCCACGAGTGTGCCCCCCTTTCTTGGGCAGGGCCACAGCATTTGCAATGTTTACCTCTCCCTGCTCCTCCGCTGTGTAGTCTGGGCTGTCAAATCCTTCACTGGGACTGCCACTACAAATTTGTTGAACTGATAGATGATGGTTAAGACGTAGCTATGCCCTGTCCCTCTGGCCGGGCTCTAGCTTCAGATGATCAATGGCTTCCATTTCTTATGGACCTTGACTCAGAATAACATGCAGTGGTGGTTTATCATCAGCTTTCACAGTTTTCCTACTCATTGATGCGTGACATTCCAGCGCACATTTTTAAATGTGACCTGTTGTGAGTTCATTTTCCCCTTCACCATTGAGGTCTGATAAACTCCCTCTTCTGGTGAAGGAAGGTAGTGAGGCTGATTACAAAGCACCTGAGCAGAATGATGATGACTGGGTGACTGGGATTGCTGACTGGATATAAGGCAGCCGACGCCCTTCTGCCATGCGGGTGATTACTCTGAGGGATTCTTGGAGACCAGTCTGATTCCTGCTCCTCAAAAGCTAAGTTTTCTGCTCTACTTTTTGCATTTGTGTTTTGGTTTTGTTTTGCCTTGTTTTTCTGGATTTCTGCCTTTCCCTGCTGGGTGAGCTGAATTCCTTTTTGCTCTGTCTTCAGATAATACCTGAGTACTGATATAGTCTTTTTGAAGCCTAGCGTCTTCAGGGCTTTTATCCCTATCAGTCTGTTGGCTCTTGTTTTTGAGAGGGTTTTGGCGGATTGCAGATAGCAGCTTTTCTATTATGTCCTACTTAGTTAGCTTGGGCCCCATCATTTGCTCAGCCTAACTTTCTATCTTTGTGAGTGTTTTTTCATCTTGCTTCACCGTCATTATATGTTGGGGGCTGCCTATTGCTTTGGGGTCTGCTCTGGGGCAGTTTAGATTTCCCTTTCTGTCTTTAGGCTATGTAGTTCTCCGGCTGTGATCGAGGGGTCTAGGGCACCGTAGGAACCCCCCACGGCTACTGCTAGTTGTTGTTTTTAGGTTCAGGGGTCTGCAATCCGATAGCTGCCAACTTCTATGGTTTTCTGGACTTAGCTAGTATTTCTGTTTTTGCCTCATACGGTGACTCATTCATAACAGTGCCCTCTCATGCCAATCCCATAGAATTGTCAACGGCCTGTGGCTTCTGTCTTTTGCACTCCAAAGTTACGTGACAGATCGTGATAGGCAGTGAGCAACATGTTTACATCTCTCCCTGTGATTAAAATTTGATGGAGATGAGTAACGCTGATGTTGCAAAGTTATGTTTTCGCTGTCTCCACACACAAATTAATTGAGGGTCAGCATCGCCTCTGAGAATTGTGACAGAAGTTTTTCCCGTGATTGTTAATTCGTAGATTTCTGCAATCACTAGACTTTATGTCAGTAATTGTATGCATCTCATTTCCTATGTCGGAGAGGCTGGACTGTCTTACTGAGACAGAAATATATATGAAGATTTAAAAATACCTCCAAAAGTGTATACTGGTGTACACTTCAAAAACATTTCCTTTTTTCTATTTTTTAGATTGTTGTCTAATCCATACTGAGAACACGGAGATTTTAAATGTTTAAACTATGCTATATATACCTGCTATATAGTGATAATATACCATTTCTCACCTTTGTCCAATCACGTCTAATCCATACTGGGCCTGAGACCGTCTGAGCCTGCCTCCTGATCTATAGACATAGGTTTTTAATGTGTAAACTATGCTATACATACCTGTAATCCGGTGATACGTTACCCTTTCTCACCTTTGTCCAATCATGTCTAATCCATACTGGGCCTGAGACCGTCTGAGCCTGCCTCCTGATCTATAGACATAGGTTTTTAATGTGTAAACTATGCTACATATATACATGTTATCCGGTGAAACTGTACCCTGTATCAACTTTCTACAATGTTGTCGAATCCATACTGGGCCTGAGAACGGCTGCCAAGCTATTAAGCAAGCTACAGCACCTGTGGTTTGGACACATAATTTTTTTATTTTGTCAGGAATGCCGGTTAGGCCTAATTCCGTAATTGCGGTTGACCTGCACTTACTGGGAAATCATCGTTTGCGGGGAATAATTGGAATCCCAGATCCCCATCACTAACGGTGTTCAGCGGGTTATCAGCACCTGTAAGCGACAAAATCTGGTCCTTTCAGTGTAGCGCGCAAGCAGCCCCGGACATGTAAGGGCATGATATATGTTATTGATCGATCCCGCGTGCCAGAGCCTCGTGTATCCCTCTAGTAAGCTTGATGCGTACCGCGGGGGCATGCTGGAGTCTCAGTCGTTAACGGAATAAAGCTGAGAAATCGCTAGCACAACTACAAACGGACATACCACACCACATACAGAAACGACAAAGCTTGCAATCTGTCCAGCTTTTCAGTAGCTTGTATGGTTGTGGTTTCCCGGGTGGAGTCCAATTAAGCCACAGGCTCCACTCCTGGTGGTGCCCTTTTGGACATTCCTTTAAGGTTCAGCTTTGCAATCATACAGCCCCCGGAAACCAAACACTTTGCCTTCATGGACGCAGTTTGGAGGTTCATGGGAATAACGCCGCCCCATTGGCAGTTGCCATAATTTATTGGTGGGCAGTCCGACGGTATATGATCGTGTTCGATTTCAGAATTTTTTTTTTTTTTGGTTTGTATTTTACATTTTTATTCCAGCCTTTCTTGACTTTATAAGGGCATGGCAAGCCTTTATCTGTGTCTCCTCCACCTCCTCCTTTTACTCCTCCACCTCTTTTCTAAATGTAGTTGCCCTTTTCCATATGTTATTTTTGTCTTCTGAGCATTTTGTCTGCTTTGGGACACCTTTAAAGGTGTTTTGTAATTGTTTTCTATATGTTTGTATGTGTTTGTGTTTGCCTGCCATTGTTTTGAATGGGGTTCGACGGTGTTCTTCGAACGTTCGACGAACATTCGACGAACTTGCCTCCTGTGCGATGAACCAAAACACTAGCGGGGTGGCTCAACACTACTCCTGATATATCGAAGTACATTGTTAATGTTTAAACTATGCTATATATACCTGGTATCTGGTGATACTGTACCCTTTCTGCCAGGAAGTCCTCCTCCAACCAACACTCTAAGTGTATCATCGATACCTGGAACATTGTCCCACATGTGTGATTATTTCTTGCGGATCTTCTTGTTATATTGTGGTGTGATCCATCCTGGGCGTGTGAGTGTCTATGGGTTACTCCTGCAATTTAGATGTACATTTAAAAATTACCCCAACACTGTATACAGCTCTACGCTTGGGATACATTACCCATTTACTGCTTGTTATATTCTGGTCTAATCCAAACTGACCAAGTGAGAGCTATTTTCTGACTGTGGAAATAAATACTGAAATTGACAACAATGACACCTACACTGTGTACAGCTGTACTCTTGAGATCCATTACCGTTTTACGGCTTTTTAGATTGTGTTTTAATCCAATACTGAGCCTGAGAGTGTCTGTGTGTGCCTCCTCAAATATCTACGGAGATTTAGAATGTTTAAACTATACTATATATACCTGCTATCTGATGATACTGTACACTTTGTCTAATTTTTATATTCTTGTCTAATCCATCCTGAGCCTGTGAGCGTCTCTCTGTGACTGATGGAATATATAGGGAGATTGACAATTATCCTTTGACTGAATAGAGCTGTACGCTTCTGATACAGTGCCATATATCTGATGTTATTTTGGATCTATTTTCTGCAAAAGTTTGAAGTTTAGTGGAAGAGGCCGCGGATGTGGGTGTGGGGGGGGGGAATCTGGTGCTGATGGTGGTGGTGCATCTGCTGGTAGTGGCAAAAGCACAATAGCAGCTAAGGCAGGAGGTGTTGAGCCTGCGTCATGATCTGGCTCCGGAACGCCTGGAAGACTACCTTTTCTGGGAGTAGCTTAACCGCTTTTAAAGGCGGAGCATGAGGAACTGATTTTGGCTTACATTGCCGAAACAGACTTCAGCAAATATGCCCTCCTCTTCTGAAGTTTCAAAAAATGCAAGCACTGAGTCATCAAGTGCTGGCTCCTGGTCAGGAAGAACCCCTTTCCTTGTGTCCTTCACCCCCACCAAAAGTGAATGATGCAGCAGGCCACACTTCACATAAGTCCATGTAGCTCTTTCTATCATACCATGCCTGGGTTATCAAGTCAAATCGTGAATTCCCAAGTCCAAGATGAATCAGACATGGAGTGTGGGTGGCCAGCCAGGGCAGTGGGGTTAATCGGTACCGGGCCGGTGTCTCACAAGGATGTGTCACGGTGGTGGTGACCCGTTCCGTGGCCCTGGGCGTCCATGCAAAGGGGTGAATTACGTTTATAGGTGAATGATACATGACGCCACCTGTGGTTTCTGATTAGATTGACCAGCGCTGCAGTGTCGCTTCTCTGGGACAGATGTTGTGGTGCAGCTAAGATGTAGAAGCCCTGCACAGGTAGGGCTGTAGTCGCAGGGCAGATGAAACAGTTGGTAGATGGTGTGCAGTGCAGGATGTAGCAGAGCCGTGCACCAGGCGCAGGAGAAAGATGACAGACACAGTCATGCAGTTCCTTTACCTGTACTTGGTAAGTGCCGTCCAGGACCCAGAGTACAGATGGAGAAGAAGTTGGTCAGCCTGGAAGCCAATTTGGAATTCTCTCTATGCAGATAGGTAGTGTGGCCTCTGTTCTAGTGCTTATCTGAGGTATTCGCAGTGCTGAGTTCAATGAGGTTCCCCCTGTTGACTCTCTTTTGGAACTTTCTCGTGTGGCAGGTAGCTGTAGCCTTTTCCTTCTGGCTCCCACACGACGATGCTGGGGCCTCCAAGCCTTAGTTGGGTACAGAGCATTTACAACTGCAGCTTCCTCTGGTTTCGGCTGCAGGAACGTCAGTGTCCCTACAAACTCGGAGTCCGGAATCCGGACCATGCGCTCCAGCTAGGAGTGAGCCTTAACTCTGCTCATCCTCCAGCTCCCCTTCTCACGTCCACACCCTTCCCCTTCCCTGCACAGAGTGCCCTAACATACCTCCTCCCGACCACATAGAGCAGCTCCTCAGCAGTCAGGTTCAGACATCTCCCTGCTGGCCTGGAGTGGGAAATGTGTTGTGTGTGGGTTGAACTGCTAGAGAGATCCTTCGTTGCTCCCAAGCATGACATCACACTCCCTAGGAGGAAGGTCATGCCACTGTGGCGACCATACTCCTGGGGACGCCACAAGTGCTCTGATGCCCAGCCACTGCTAGATGATTCTGCTGGTACATTGACCCAGACCACTACATTCCCCTCACACTCTACACAGCCAGAATGTGACCCTGAGGAAACTCAGGTTCCCCTTCCCGCATACTATACCACCTTACAAGGTGACAAAGAGGAAGGTGCAGATGAAAGTGCAGGTTCCTTGAGCAGGTGGGGGGCATACTCATGGACGATGGCACTGGCACAGGTCCCCTCATAGTACGCAAAAGTGTCTCTGCCGGTTCATGGGTGGGTGGGGTGGGCCAGCCCACCCGCCGTCAGACACACGGCCACACACCTCCGTACTATGAGGGGCCCTGTGCCAGTGCCGTCGCCAACGAGTGGGCCCCCCCTGCTTGCTCCGGATCACAGCACTTGCAAAGGTGAAATACTTACCTCTCCCTGCTCCACCGCCATGACGTCTTCCGCATGTCCTGACAGTGATATTCTGATCAGAGAGCGCCATGACATCACGTCTGTACGCCCTCTGCCTAAGCAGCCAAGTGCAGTGAGATGGAAGATTGGGACGACGAGGAGTCCAGACTAGTGCAGGGATTCCCTAGCGAGGAGACTTATTTAATTGTTTTCAATGTTGGGACAGCAATTTTTGGGGAGCACTATACTCTGGAGAATGATATATGGGGCCCACCATACACTGGAGCATTCCAAAGGTGGACATCAGACACTGGAGCAGCATTTACTCTGTATAGCGCACTATGCAGTGCCCATAATATTGTATGGAGTAATATACTGTCCGTTTTTGGAGCTATTGGAGAATTTAAAATGGATATCAGTCATGAGATGTAAAAAGTGAAGTATTTTTCATTGTACTATATCGCTATTTCTCTACTGTAGCGGAGCATCATGAGTTGTGGTGTGTGTTAAAGGGGCGCTCTTTGGCCCAGGGCACATGAAAACCTGGAGCCAGCCCTACCCCTCCACAACGTTAGCCAAATAACCCCCAGTTTTCAGTGCATAACTATTATTATGAAGTAAATTAAGGTTGACAAGCTTCAATAATAAAAATTGTTGTTTTTGCCATTCAAATGGGCACTGTAGGTGTGTTTAATGTCCTCCACTCCCTGCCGACTTTGCTTCAACATTGACTTGCATTGGGTTTCGTGTTTCAGTCGACCTTTCAATTTTTCACGATAATTGGTCGATTTCGTTCGACCCGACTTTTAAGAAAGTCGGGTTTCATGAAACCCGACTCGACCCGAAAAAAGGCAAAGTCGCTCATCTCTAGTGTACACTCCTTGTTGGGTGTCCATCTGCTGCATTGGGTGTAGTGGAAACCTTTCATTCTCTATTATACTATTTCTACTGTGGTGAAATTGATGACACTTTGATGATGTCTGCCAATAATTTTTGGAAATGTGAACACTCCTGGTTGGGTCTCCTTCATGCGTGTTGCCTGTAGCAGTAGGCCTCCGAGACAGTCAGTCCTCCACTTCTTTGGACTCAAATACCCGTGTTACTATCCTTAAATTTTTCTGACAATTGTAGTCTACAAAACTGATATTTGTGCCACCTGAATGTGGCTCAGCATGAATGCATGTAAAGGTGTTGCATATGGTATCAGGGCTCCTAGCAAAGGGGCCCTACACCGATCCTTCACGCACCTCATCTTACTTTGACATTCAATTGAAATCTGTGTGTCACGATCCATTTTTGGATCTGTGGCAGATCTGGTTCTCAGATTAAAACTTTTTTCCTGCCAGGCCATCGGGGTTAATGTCAGTGTTGACCTTCTGGTGTAATTGCATTGCGGCTGGTTCAGCTTATGTGGCTGGTGACCACTCCCATATCCTTTAAAAGGTCACCTGATGCATCAGCTGACTGTTGGTGATGCAGGTCACTTCTGGAGACCAGCCTAGCAGAAACAGCTCTCTGGTGCCTGCCACATTTGGTGTTAAAAGTCCTGTTGCTGTTGATATCTGTGGTGTGGAGCTTTACAGTGGTGCAGCAGAAAGCTAAGTGTTGTATTTTTGTTATATTGTCCCTTTGGTGTCTGTCACTTCCCGCTGTGTGCTTTTTTAGTGCACCGGTGGGACCATTGCTCCCATCTGCCAGTTCTCTGCTTAGGGATTAGAGCAGGGCAAATGAGGGATTAGGTATCCTGCTCGGTGACAGGGTGAAAGAACCCATATAGGGATGATAGTGAGGTCAGGGCACATCCTCAGGTGAGTGTGCAGGAGATGTCTATTCCCCCATTCCCTATTGACAGGGCCCACAGTTGTTATAGTTTCCCTGATGTTCCCTGATGTGTTGTGCCATTTGGTGACCTCCCAATCATTGAGTCGTGTCACACTGGTCAGCAGGCCCGGCTTGATAATGTGTCCAACTGGGCATTTTCCCGCTGGGCCGCTGTCATGTGGGCCGCGGGCTGGCAGCGCCCGCTCATCTGGCCTCTTGCCAGCTGATGCGGCCACTGGCCTGGCTGTTCTTCATGCCGCCGGCCCTCTGTGGGCACGGCGGTTATAGCTTGGAGATAAGCCACCACGCACCCCATCCTCACCCTCCAGAAACCCCCCCTCCGCAGCCACTCACAGCGTCACTTGGCTGCTCTCTTCTCTGCGAACAAGACCTGTCGTGCGGTCACAGGAGGGGAGGAGTCAGGGAGTCCCATGACCAGGTTCCTCTGTCCAGACCCCTCATCATGTGACCCCTGACTCCTCCCCTCCTGTGACCTTATCACAGGTCCTGTGTGCACATCCCTGCCTCTTGGTGTCTGCATGAATCTTCTGTGCTGGTTGTCATGGTACTGGATGAGGGAAGTTTGTGTGGGGTCAGAAGGGGTTTTCATGGTGGATGTAGCAGAGCTGGGTATGTGTATTAGGTGTATGTAGCGGAGCCGTGTGTGTACGAGGTGTACGGAGCAGAGCCAGGTGTGTACGAGATGTATGGAATGGAGCCATGCGTGTACGAGGTGTACGGAGTGGAGCCGTGTGTACCAGGTGTACGGAGCGGAGCCGTGTGTGTACTAGGTGTACGGAGTGGAGCCGTGTGTGTACTAGGTGTACGGAGTGGAGCCATGTGTGTACGAGGTTTACAGAGTGGAGCCACATGTGTATGAGGTGTACGGAGAGGAGCCATGTGTGTACGAGGTGTACGAAGCGGAGCCATGTGTGTACGAGATGTACATAGTAGAGCCATGTGTGTACGAGGTGTACGGTGTGGAGCCGCGTGTGTACGAGGTGTACGGAGCGGAAACGTGTGTGTATGAGGTGTATGGAGCGGAGCCGTGTGTGTACGAGGTGTACGGAGTGGAGCCGTGTGTGTATGAGGTGTACGGAGCGGAGCCGTGTGTACGAGTTGTACGGAGCGGAGCCATGTGAGTACGAGATGTACATAGTGAAGCCATGTGTGTACGAGGTGTACGGAGCGGAGTCGTTTGTGTACGAGGTGTACGGAGCGGAGCCGCATGTGTACGAGGTGTACAGAGCGGAGCCGTGTGTACGAGTTGTACGGAGCAAAGCCATGTGTACAGGATGTACATAGCGGAGCCATGTGTGTACGAGATGTACGGTTCAGAGCCGCATGTGTACGAGGTGTACGGAGCAGAGCGTGTATGAGGTGGACGGAGCGGAGCCGTGTGTGTACGAAGTGTACGGAGCCGAGCCGTGTGTGTACGAGGTGTAAGGAGCAAAGCCGGATGTGTATGAGGTGTACGGAATGGAGCCGTGTGTATACGAGGTGCACAGAGCAGAACTGTGTGTGTACGAGATGTGCGGAGTGGAGCAGAGCCGGGTGTGCACGGGGTGTATGGAGCGGAGCCAGATGTGTATGAAGTGTAGGGAGTGAAGCAGGCCGTGTGTGTACGGGGTGTACGGAGCGGAGCCGCGTGTGTATTAGGTGTACAGAGCGGAGCCGGAGGTGTACGAGGTGTACGGACCGGAGGTGTGTACAAGGTCTACAGAGCGGAGTCGTGTGTGTATGAGGTGCATGAGTGGAGCCGGAGGTGTTTGGATCGGAGGTATGTACAAGGTCTACGGAGCGGAGCCGTGTGTGTACGAGGTGTATGGAATGGAGCCCTGTGTGTACAAAGTGTACGGATCTGAGCCTTGTGTTAACGGAGCAGAGCAGATCCAGGTGTGTACGGAATTAAGCCGCGTGTGTGCGGGGTGTATGGAGCAGAGTGGAGCTGCGTGTGTATGGAGTGGAGCCGCATGTGTACGAGGTGTATGGAGCAAAGCTGCATGTGTACAAGGTTTACGGAGTGGAGCCATGTGTGTACAAGGTGTAAAGAGCGTGGCTGCGTGTGTACAAGGCGTACGGAGCAGAGTAGCATGTGTAGGAGTTTTACAGAGTGGAGCCATGTGTGTACTGAGTGGAGCTATGTGTCCGTGAGGTGTACGGAGCGAAGCCGTGTGTGTACAAGGCATACAAAGCTGAACCGTGTGTGTGTATGAGGCGTGCAGACCATGCGTGTAGGAGGTGTATGGTGGGGAGCATTCATACCTCCCAACTGTCCCGTATCCAATGGGACAGTCCCGATTTTGAGAGAGAGAAACTGCCCCAGCTGGGAGCTTACTTTTCCCGTGGACACAGGAGTACACAGCGAAGCCCCAAGGAGCACTTTAAAACTCGCACGTGATGTTCTACCGGAAGTGACGTGCTTGAAGCTGACCAGAAATTAGGTAATTTCGGGAGGAGATTGTGACGGAACCATGGAGGCACTTCAGGGAATGCTTCAGATCACTGTGTCCTCCTCCGACAGCGTGGACAGCGGGATTGCCTTGGAATCGGGGATGCCAGCCATGTGAGTGGATCATGATATGTCCTGCACCGGGAGGCTCAGGTGGGGACTACAATGGGAGCCGGGCTGCTATAGTATCTTTATAGAATATTTCTTTATCTCGCTGTTTCTTTCTCTCTCTGTTCTTTCCTTCTTTCTCTCTCTAATCTTTCTTTTTTTTCATTCTCTCTCTCTGTTCTTTCTTTCTTTTCCTCAGTACCAGCCACTGTGCCCCAAATGGCTGATGTATATACTCTGTACACTATATATAAATCAGCCTCGAGTCAGCACCTATCTATACATAAGCCTCAGCAACAGTATATACGTAAGCCTCAGCACCAGTATATACATCAGCACCTGTATAATACACAGGTGCTGGGGCTGATGTATATATACAGGTGCTGGCGGGGGTGATGTATATACAGGTGCTGACTTGAGGCTGATGAATATATGGGCTGTATGTATATACATCACTGATCAGCCTCTAGTCAGCACCGATATATACACCAGCCCCAGCACCTGTATATACATCAGCCCCAGCACTTGTATATACATCAGCCCCAGCACCCGTATATACATCAGCCCCAGCACCCATATATACACCAGCCCTTGCACCCGTATATACATCAGCCCCCCGCACCATATATACATCAGCCCCAGCACCTGTATATACATCAGCCCCAGCACCTGTATATACATCAGCCCTAGCACCCGTATATACATCAGCCCCAGCATCAGTATATACACCAGCCCCAGCACCTGTATATACATCAGCCCCAGCACCTGTATATACATCAGCCCCAGCACTTGTATATACATCAGCCCCAGCACCCGTATATACATCAGCCCCAGCACCCGTATATACATCATCCCCAGCACCTGTATATACATCTGCCTCAGCACCCGTATATACATCAGCCCCAGCACCCTTATGTACATCAGCCCCAGCACCCGTATACACATCTGCCCCCGTATATACATCTGCCCCAGCACCCATATATACATCAGCACCAGCACCCGTATATACATATGTATATACAGTAGTCTCAATGTGATATATATTCAGCAGTATGTAGCATAATATAGTATAAGGCTATGTGCACATGTAGTTGGAAGTGCTGTGGATTTTTCCATGCAGATTTTGAAAAATCCGCAGATAAAAATACCTGCGGTTTAGTCTTGCGGTTTCACACCTCACAATGGTGAAGGTGTGAAACCGCAGTGGAATCCGCACAAAGAATTGACATGCTACGGATTCTAACCCGCAGCAAATCAGAGCAGAAAAATCCGCAGCATGTGCACAGCGTTTTTGGTTTTACCATTGGAAAGAATGGTACTGTACAACGCAGCAGAAACTGCTGCGGACCCGCAGGGCCAGAAACGCTGCGGATCCGCAGCAGAATCCACAACGTTGTGTGTATATAGTGTAGAGCTGTTCATATAATATGTTGCTGTGTATATAGTATATAGTGTGGAATCCACACTATACATGTAGACACTGGCCCATCTCTACACTATATAGTATATACACAGCTCCACTCTATATTCCTTACCACAGTATATAATGTAGAGCTGTGTTTATTGTGCATACTCCTCCTGTCCTGTATACATGGTGTAAATATAAGTATCTGCTCTAAGTGTGTGTATCTATGAAAATAAAAAGCACTCCGATGAATTGTGCAAAGTGGCTGACTCTTTATTAGCCCATGTGAAAAAGTTTTGGATATATAACAGATCATTTCTCTGCTATGGAATTGAAATATTTCCACATGAGCTTATAAAGAGTCCTCCACTTTTCTCTTATTTAATCATTTAATCGGTGTGCTGATTATTTTCTTTTTCTAAATGCCTTTGATTTAAGGGTGTGTGTCCTAAAAGCATTTCACCCACTGCTTAATATTTGGTGGTGCTCAATTATGACACATATCAAGGCTGACATCACCACCCGACAAAAGCGGGCAAGTGCCGTCGGGGACTTGGCATGCTATGGGGCTCGTAAGTAGTGGGGTTCCGATGCCAGCGCCGACACAGTTGAAAACAATGATGAGTGAGGGAGCCATCTGCTCCCACTCTCATCATTCCCCCTCTGCGTCTGAGCTCTGTGACGTCTTAGTGTAGAGGGTGCAATGACATCACTACAGCGAATCATATGTTCCAAGCAGTGCAGAGGATCAGAATACAATGAGGAGACCAGAGCAGTGGGGACAAGGAGAAGTATTATATGGGGCCCATTATACTGTAGGAAGTAATATATGGGGCCCATTTTACTGTATAAAGTATTATATGGGGCCCATTACACTGTTTGAAGTAATATACAGTTTGAGGGCCCATTATACTGTATGGACCATTATATGGGGCCCTTAAAACTGTATGCAGTAATGTATGGGGCCAATAATAGTGTATAGAGCATTATATGGGCTCATTGTACCGTATGGAGGAATATGTGGGGTCCATTGTACTGTATGGAGCAATATATGGGGCCATTATACTGTATGGAGCATTATGTGTTGCCCATAATACTGTATGGAGGACTATGTGATGCCCATAATACTGTATGTAGGACTATGTTGTGCCCATAATACTATGAAGGACTATGTGGTGCCCATAATAATCTTTGGAGGACTATGTGGTGCCCATAATACTCTATGGAGGACTATATGGTGCCCATATTACTGTATGGAGGTCTATGAGGTGCCTATAATACTATATGGAGGACTATGTGAGGCCCATAATACTGTATGGAGGACTATATGGTGCCTATAATACTCTATAGAGGACTATATGGTGCCCATAATACTGTAAAGAGGACTATGTGGTACCAATAATACTATATGGAGGACTAAGTTGTGCACATAGTACTGTATGGAGGACTATGTGATGCCCATAATACTGTATGGAGGACTATGTAGTGCCCATAATACTGTATGGAAGGTTATCCAAATTCGGAAGTTCTCCCCTATCTTTTTGATAGGGGATGACTTTATGTTTGTTGTGGATCTGACCGCTGGGACCCCCATGATCCTAGGAAACGTAGCTTTGAAGAGCACCATGTAAATGGAGCTGTGGTCAATCATATGTACTGTGGTGCCATTCACATGGTGCTCTTTAAATAACTCCTTTAATAGAGTGATGAGGGGACGACAAAGTATAGCAAAAATTCACTGATCGGGGCTGATGAGTGTTATAGTTTGAGGGCTGGTGGGATTTGTGTGGCAGGGCTGTTTTTTTTGTCCCAGTCCGGCCCTGCTGGTCAGTCACTCTGTGACATTGTAAATGCTGTCCCAGACCCCGATACCTCATGCCTGGCTGATTGCTGCAGTGCCATGCTAAAATGCCATGCTAAAATCTGTACTGTGGGTGAATTGAGGCCACTTTCCTGGTGTCTGTCCTTCATTTGATGTGTTTTGGCAGCATTTGGGGCCATTATAAGGTGTTGTGCATGCGTTTGTTTATGAGGTGAATGGCATTCGGTAATGTTTGGCGAATATTCAACAAATTAATTGGCGAATATTGCATATTCGGCTAACGTAATCCGAACCGAACATTGAAATATTCACTCATCTCTAGAGGTAACAGCTGCATGTGATATTCAGTGAAGAACTGAGATGATCAAATACATTCAAATGGAATTGAATTCTACTTGAATATAAACATTTACATTATCCAAAATGCGGAATTTTTGTAATTTTCTGCCAAATGGATTCAGCATTGTAGTGGCTGCTGACCGCCATATTTCTTTAAAACAAAAGCCCATCAAAAAGTTAGGCAATTAAAAAATGTGCACATTCACCTTACCGCTAATCTATCCTACCTCTGCATCTTAATTGCATCTTTTGATTGCTTACGCAAGCATTGAAATCCCAGTGCCCAGGCTTTGACTGGCCCACGGAAGAACAGGAAAATTCTCCGATTGGCCCCTCTGCAAGAGTGGGCCACCACCTTCTTATATGAGCTGTACTTGGCACAATATACATGAATCACTATGTACAGACAAAGGCAGCATCTTATTCATTTGACAATCTACCCAGCCTATTGTTAAGTGGGGCACTGGTGTTGGTTACTGGTGGGCCTTTGGCACCAAAGTCCTTCACTGCTAGGGCCTCTCACAATAGGTTGGTGATGGTTTTGCACATGTAAATGCACACATTGTGAACTTTCACACACTCGCGCAGGACTCACTTTGTCCTCCTCAGAGTTGGAAGTCCAGGCCTAGTGTGAGAGCACTGTGAATTTTGACACTTGCAGGTGCGATAAAAAGATACCTTGAAAACAAACAGGGTGCTAAGGTTCTAGAGAGAGGTGACTGGTAAACTGAGTATATTTTTGAGTACCGTATATTTTCCACATCTTACGTTGTAAAAAAGTCTCACGCTCGTCTTTATATTTATTTATTTGTTCCTTGCCTTCACAAAATCAGCTCCTTCACTCTTCTTCTGCTAATATATTTTGAGTCTCATTTCTATCAGCGTGAAAATGGGTTAGAATATGAATATGTGGCATATGTCAAAGAACATTTACCTGTTCAGAAACTCCTGTAACCTGCAGGCAATTAAACCACTGTCACCAGAATTCAAATGACCAATTATAATGTTAACAAAATGCCCTCAAAATCACCTACAAGTTAGGATGACAAGACTGCACAGAATATTGAAACTGAACCTGTATAATTTTTGAAGGACTGATTTAGTTACTAAAAAAGGCAAAGCAAAGTACTGTAAAACTGAAGAGTCCGTTTTTATGAGATGCTTTCATTGTCATTAAAGAAAATCCCACCTTAGCCCTTCGTATAACAAGCCAATCTTGCAGCAGTCATTATGGGACGTGATCCCTGCTTGTCGTCAAGAGAAAAACAGCTTGCTAGGTCAATGAGGATTACACCAAGTTCATATGAAGGATGTAAGGCAGTCACTTTAGTAGCTATAAGCCACACACTAAAAAGAACAACTAACAAGTCTTTTCTAATGTTCAACTGATACAATAATGTCTTTAATGCAATATTCTAAATCCTTTTTTTAATATTTAACAGATTAACTACTTTCATATGTTTAATTGATATAAAAGAATGATACAAGCATATGCTTAAGAAATAGTGATGAGCGCAAATGTTCGTTACTCGAGTTTGCCTAGGGTGCTCGGGTATGCACCGAGAATCGTGGTTGGTCGAGTGTTCGAGGCCCCGTGGCAGCATGTTTCATGGCCGTTAGACAGCCACAAAGCATGCCCGTGTTTGTCAGACAATCCCGCAATCCTTTAGCACCCAAGGTAAACTCGAGTAACAAACACTTGTGCTCATCACTATTAGGGAGCTCAATACAGTAGATCAAAAAATATTAAAATTTGAGACTCCTCATAGGTGGATACCTTTTAATGGTTAACTGAAAAGATGGTAACAAATAGCAAGTTTTGGAGACTACTCAGGTCTCTTCATCAGGCATAGTATAACATAATATATGAAGAGTCACATATTTATACAGAGGGACACAGGAAGGTCCTGAAAAAACAGCAGAGGCAGTGAAACGCCCGTCGAGGTGCTCTCACAGACCATCCATCTTCTTTACATCATGGCTACAGGTAATTCACTGTTTACTTTACAGTGACTCTGACTCAAATGTGCCTGTTTAAATTATTAAGTTTATACCTGCACTACAAATAAATACTATGGACAACTATACAAGTATTATAACCATTGTAAGCTTGTGTATATCTGTGAATGTGCCTGACTGCAATTGACTGGTAACTATATTGGCTGTGCATTTTTATGCTGCCATACACATTCATAGTCCTCTTCTAGCATCCATTCTCATTTGATGCAGTGGTCTGATGTTTTATTGTTCTGTCACTGTTTGCATGTTCCATGAGTGACAGGTCATATAGTACCCCTGCCCTTACTTCTCTAATCTGTTTCGCACTTTAATAATTATATGTAATACATGTTTTAATTTGATATATCTAATAAAATTGCTATATTTTACTATTTCTGATCTTATTGCTCCTTCTATATCACTATTAGTTTACAGTATCTAGTGTTGAAGGGATCTCTATTTATCTGCATAAGAGGATTACAATTGTTTTTTTTTGTTTATATTTTCAATAATGGCCTTCTGACGTAGCACTATTTTAGAAGAACTCTCCACCTCAGGAACAAGAGATACAAAGTTCTTCTTGTATTGTGGGTCTAGCAGAGGGAACAATCAATACTCTTTTTTGGCCTAGATAAATGTAACGTGAGGGTCACGGGGAAGGTAGCGGTAGATAAAGTCGGCCAAATGTGCCAAGCTCCATACAGCCAACACTTCCCTGTTTCCACCATGATGATGACTCTCCATCTCCTGCTCCCTCTCTTCCTACTCATTCCGATCCTCAGCCCATACATGTAGGATAGAAGGGATGAAAGTTGTGTGGGTACAAGCATCTGTTACCCACCAGTTCCTGTTCCTCCTTTTCCTCCTCCTCCTCAGCGTCCACCTCCTAATTTTTACCCAGTCTGTGCTGAGCAGATGAGATGAGGCTGGTCTGGCCACAAACTCTCTGTGTTATGTCTTCCTCCATTCCCACCTGGTCCGCATGGAAAGTCTTCATGTTTAATTGTGAGCAGCGACTGTTTAAGTAGGCACAGAAGTGGGATAATTGTACTGACTATGGCATCATTGCCGCTGACCATCTTTGTAGAGTCCTCAAAGTGTTGTAAAACAAAAAAGTCACACATCCATGCCCACTCTTCAGTTATTATGTGTGGAGAATGATCAGAATACCAATGGGCGTATTTGAGCTGGTAGTCAACCATTGGCTTCTTCTGCTCACAAAACCTTGCCAGCATGTGCAGTAAGGAGTTCCAGTGTGTGGTGATGTCACACCAGTTAGTGAGCTGGTACTTGCATGTGCTGCTGCAGGAGTGCCAGAGCAGTGGCAGCTGTAGCCAACTTGTGGAAATGGGTGCTGACATGGCATACCTTGACCAGAAGCTCTAGCAAATCTGGGTATGTTTTCAGAAACCGCTGAAATATCGAGTTGAGCATATATGCCAAGCATGGTGCGTGTTTTAGCTTGCCAAGCTTCATAGCTGCCACCAGATTATGACCATTATGACACATAACCATGTCTGTTTGAAAGGTTCAGCGACAAGAACCACAGATCTGCCTTCGTCTGTCATTCCTTTAAGTAACTCTGCCACGGTGTGCGTTTTGTCTCCTAGACAAATTAGCTTCAGCAAAGCTTGTTGCCACTTCGCTGAGGAAGTGCTGCAGAGCTTCCAGCTTCTGGCTGATTTGGACGTCATGCTCTGAGATAGCACATTGGAGATGGAGGATGAGGAGGAGCAGGAGAGGTGCAGAAGCTGCTGTAGGAGGTGGAGGAAACCCTGATAGAAGTAGGGCCAGCAATCCTCATCATCGGAAGCACATGTACTCTGCCAGGGTGTGACTTAGTACCAGCCTCCACAATGTTCACCCAGTGTTCCATTAGGGAAATGTAGCATCCCTGGCCACAAGCACTTGTCTGTGTGTCGGTCGTCGAGTGAAAAATGCTAGTAAGTGCATTGGTAAGGGCACGGGTGATGTTCCTGGACATGGGCTAGTACAAGGTGAGAATGAGATGCCAGGAGAAAAAGAGCCTGCTGGGTACTGAGTACCAAGGGACGGCAGTCTCCATCAGTCAGCAGAAATTCTCCGTGTCTACCAGTGTAAAAGCCAACATTTTCATGGCAAGCAGCCTGGAAATGTGCCTGCTTAGCATATGGGCATGTGAGTGGGTGGTTGGGAGCTTTCTCTTTTGTTCCGAGGCCTGGTATACAGACAGCTGAACGCTGGGCTGGGACAAGGATTTTCAAGTACCTGATTATAGTAAGTCAGAATTTGCAAATATAGGTGAGGTGCAGGGCAGATAGCATCTGCACCAGTGTTTTGGACAGGGGATTGGGGCGCACATAGCAAAGGAGAAGAGGCAGTGGTGTCACCAAACGGCACCAATCGTGGACCCAGGCAATTGGCCCAACGAGTCTGGTGCTTAGATGACATGTGCCTGATTATGCTGGTGGTGGCTAGATTCTTAGTGGTCAGGCCCTTTGCATGGTACAGGTTGCAAATGGCCATTATGTTTGTCTCAGAACTGTCTTTAAAAAAGTCCCAGACTGGGGAACACCTGACTCTTTTACTAAGAAATTCAGGAGTATCGTTGCTCTGCGGAACAGTTACCTGCCTTCTCAATCTGGTTACCCCATTGCCTCTTCCTGTTTGTTTCGGTGCTGCCGATCTCTCCCCCTCAGCATTGCTGGCCTTGCTCAGCATGGTAGCTTCATCATCCACCACCGCATCCTGGTACTCCTGACTTTGTGACCAACAACAACACTTAAGGGTAACTGTGTCACAGCATTATCTTTCTCCTTATCCCAAACTTTCTGCTCCCCACTGTCATGTTCTTGTGGCCGTGTCTCCTCCCCAAATTTTGTGCATCACTAAACAGCATGTCCTCCTGTCTCTCTTGGAGCATGAAGGTTGGTAGTCCACAATCAAGAAATTATGTTGTAAAGATCTCTTCTGAGTGTCATAGTGTGGGGTCACTGGTCTCCTGGGACTCAACATGGTGAGAGGAATAAGGATCAAGGTGAGGATTAAGCAATTCTGACTTTAGGCTGGTGAAACTGGACCTTGTGGAAGATTGTGTGGTGCTGTGAAACCTGGTTGAAGTATTATCTGCTATCCAACTGACCACCTGTTTGCTGTGCTCTGGATGCAGAAGTGATGCATCATTCATCCCTGCAAAGTGGGACAGGTACCAACAGTATGTGTCGTGGCTGGACATGTTTCTTGTGCTACAACAGCAGGTGTAGTAACACCTGCCCCACGTCCTCAGCATCTGTGAGCATAATTATCAGCACTTCCATTTCTCCATCTCTTAACACATGCCTTACATGTTTTGTAATTGCTAGGTCTCTTGAAACCAAGTTTATTTTTAATAAAAGAAAAAAATTGGTCACTTGCACAAATCAAAGCGGTTTTTGGGAGTTTACTCCACCGTAAAGAAATGGAAAGAATGCAAAAGTGTATGGATGACAATTAACTTCAATCCAGAAAAATGCTTCAATGCTTTTTCTCAGTTTTAGCGATCACAAAATTGTTCACAGACCATGTAACACTGTATGACTGAGAAATGAAAGCCTATAAATTTTGTAAGAGCTTTTGTTCACTTTTAGAGATCACAGAAATTTTCACAGACCGCATAACACTGGATGGCTGTTAAATGAAAGCCTACAAAATTTTTAAAAGATTTTTCACAGTTTTAGAGATGACAGAAATTTACTGCACACTATGAAACATGTAAAAGTGTATGGCTGAGAAATGTAGCCCAGGAAAATGTTTGAATAAATTCTGAGTGTATTATATAACAAATAAAAGGACATCAAAGCATGTAATACTTGATGGATCAAAATCTATTCAATTTTCTCAGCTCCCACAAAAAATGCAGATATATATTTTCCACCGGACTGCACAGGCCAAATCCCTGTCTGGAGACTGGGTTCTATCACTCTCCCTGCTCCAGTGACTCCATTTCCCTCCCTAGGCTGAAAGCAGATTGTATGTGCTGCAAATGATTAGCCCTTAGGAGGGCTCAGCTTTGACACCAATACCAACACTACAGGCTTCTGATTCATTATACTCTGCACATAGGCCTTAACAAGCACTCTCTCCCCCCAATATGAAGAGTCACAGAGCTGTGCGATGGTGTCAGTGTGCCGAGCCGGGCAGCGCCTGTCCTTTTTTAATCCCTGATGATGTCAGACAACTAGCCAATCACATTAATTCCACCACTAAGATGGCTCTAGCATTATTGTGAGGCTGAGTTCGCACGTCATGGTTTTTACACGCCGGTTTTAAATGCGCGATTTTGCCGCAAAAATTTAGCATCCAATGCAATCCTATGGGATTCCACAATGCTGTGCTAATGCTGTGTTTTTTTCCGCGGTGGAATCGCTTTGCGGTAAAAAATGCAGCATGCTCATTAATTTAGCAGAATAGCAGCGATCCCGCACCCTTATGATTGCATTGTTCCGCTTACTTCCCGCATGTGGCTGTGCACACCATGCGAAAAGTAAGCAGAACATTTGCGGAGGAGAGGAGACTGTCCTCCAGGCTCTGGGTACCATATCCCTGTAAAAAATAGAATTAAAATAAAAAATATTGTTATTCTCACCTTCCGGCATCCCTCGCAGTCTTCCCGCCTCTTTCCACGCTCCCGATCCCAGTAATCTTTTGCGAGAATGTCCGCGATGACGTCGAGATCTTGCGGGAGCGCGACATCTCACCGTCATTCGCGATGACGGCGCCGGAGTGCGACGTCTCGCGGTCATTCACGCAAAGGATTACTGGGACGGAAGGTGAGAATAACAATATTTTTTATTTTTTTTATTATTTTTTACATTTTATCTTTTACTACTGACGCTGCATAGGCAGCCTCAGTAGTAAAAAGTTGGGCACACTAGTCAAACATTATGTTTGATGAGTGTGACAAACCTGTCATTCAGTTCTCCAAGCGATGCTACAGATTGCTTGGAAAATGCTAGCATTCTGCAAGATAATTACACTTGCAAATCACTAGTTTTTCCACGGGAAAATCGCGGGAATTTAAAATGCGATTTTCCCGCGGAATGGAATTTCGGAATTCTCGCAGTAACTTCCGCGAGAGTTCCGCTACGTGTGCACATAGCCTTACTCATAGTCAATCTCTGCATGCTTATTGGCAGTGTAATGGGGTGCCAAAAATGCAGAGAGGGGATTCGAGTTTTACATAGAGCACCACACATTGCTCACTAAGTACCAAGCACATCCGAGTACAGAGATACTCTTAAATGAATTCATGGAGAGGTTTTTATTTGTAAAATGGGGTCACTTATGGGGGGTTGCTGTTTTATCACCACAGGGGCCCGTCCAATTGGTCGTGGCTAGAGATGGGCGGACACCTGGATGCTCGGGTCCGGCGGATTTGGCTGAACAGTTACAAAAAGTTCAGGTTTGGGTAACAGAATAGTACACAGTCCTGAACTCGGACCCCATTCACTTGAATGGAGGCCCAAACATCCAGTGTTTGCCACACTGTCATGTGCAAACACTGCTTCTGTTCGGCGGTAAAATCAAAAGACAACATGACACAGCAGCTATGATCGGAGGTATTAAGTTTACCTCCAGTCACTGGTGTCAGCTGATGGCACTGCTGCTCCCATCAACCGACTACTACTGCCGCTAATAACAGTGATAGCAGGAGGCGCTGGTGGGAATATTCATCAGCCGGTGCATGCACTGTAAATAAACAATTAAAAAAAAACTGGAGTAAGTTTCCCTGTATTTTTGGTAACCAGCCAGACAAAACCCACATCTGGGGGCTCCAACCTTCAGCAAGGCTGGTTAACAAGAATAGAGGGGTCCGCACACCGCATTTTTTAAATTATTTAAATAAATAATTAAAAAAGGTATCTGGTATCCCACATTTTTGACAACCAGCCAAGTTAAAGCAGACAGCTTTGGGATAGTTTTCTCAGGCTGGCAAGGGGCCATGAATAATGGCCCCCTCAGCCTAAAAGTAGCAACCCGCAGACTCCCAGAAACGGAGCATCTATTGGATGTGCCAATTTTGGCGCTTTGCCTGAATCTTCCCAGTTGTCCTGTAGTAGTCAGGGCCGCCATTAGGGCATGACAGGCATTATAGTTGTATGGGGCCCTGTCATTAGGGGGGCCCGCCCAGGCCCGGCGGCGCCTGAGCACGCTGGGCGCGACGCTGGCAGCCCGGTCTGCGCTCGCCGCTCGGGTCCCAGCCGGCCGGGCCCCCCTACAATTTGTTAAGCGTCCCAGGAACGCCCACACCCCCCTCAGCCTGCCCTGGCTTCTTCTTCACTGTCAGGGAAGGACATCGGCATAGCACCTGGCTCCTCCTCCTCTCTCCCTCCCCCCCAGTGCACCATGGTCCAGCACGGCCCCCGGGCTCACGTGACATCACACGCTGCTCTTCACTTCCTCATTCCTGAGCAAGAAGGAGAGCGGTGTGCACGTGGAGTCGGTCTGACGGTGCGGTGGACGGCGAGGCTGCGCTCGGTGAGCGAGCAGGTAAGGTGAGTATTCTTTTTATGTCTCTGTCTGTCGGGGGGCCTGGCGGCTGATCATGGGGAATCTGGGGGCCCGGGGCCCGGTTGTCGTCTGGTCTGATCATGGGGGTCAGGGAGCCAGGGGCCTGGCTGTGGGGATGGGGGGTCCTGTGGGGAGCCAGGGGCCCAGCTGGCATGATCATGGGGGTCCTGTGGAGGACCCAGGGCCTGGCTGTTCATGGGGTTCCTGTGAGGACACAGGGGCCAAGCTGTTGGTGGGGGACCCAGGGACCCGGCTGTTGGTGTGGGACCGAGGGGCCTGGCTGTTGGTGGGGGACCCAGGGGCCCGGCTGTTCATGGGGGACCCAGAGGCCCGGCTGTTTGTGGGGGTCCTGTGGGGAGCCAGGGGCCTGGCTGTTTGTGGGGGACCCAGGGGCAAGGCTGTTCGTGGGGGTCCTGTGGGGACCCAGGGGCCCGACTGTTCATGGGGGTCCTGTGGGGACCCAGGGGCCCGGCTGTTGGTGGGGGACCCAGGGGCCCAGCTGTTGGTGGGGAATCCAGGGGTCCAGCTGTTGGTGGGGGACCCAGGGGCCTGGCTGTTGGTGTGGGTCCTGTGGGGAGCCAGGGGCCCAGCTGTTCGTTGGAGACCCAGGGGCCCAGCTGTTCATGGGGGACCCAGGGGCCTGGCTGTTCGTGGGGGACCCAGGGGCCCGGCTGTTCGTGGAGGACCCAGGGGCCCGGCTATTCATGGAGGTTCTGTGGGGACCCAGGGGCCCGGCTGTTCATGGGGGACCAAGGGGCCCAGCTGTTCGTGGGGGTCTTGTGGGGGAGCCAGGGGCCCGGCTGTTCGTGGGGGACATAAGGGTCCGGTTGATGATGGGGGGAGATAGGAGGCCCAGCTGATAATGGAGTGAGCCAGGGGGCTGATGGGGTGAGCCAGCATGTTGACTGTCTCCACCTGTAGCTCAGCCTGTAGTCCTATCCTTTTAGTCAGCATAGACTGTGCTGACCAGTATCAGCATGTTGACTGTCTCCACCTGCAGCTCAGCCAGTAGTCCTATCCTTTTAGTCAGCATAGACTGTGCTGACCAGTACCAGCATGTTGACTGTCTTCACCTGCAGCTCAGCCCGTAGTCCTATCCTTTTAGTCAGCATAGACTGTGCTGACCAGAACCAGCATGTTGACTGTCTCCACCTGCAGTCCAGCCGTAGTCCTCTCCTTTTAGGCAGCACAGATTATGCTGAACGCAGCATGTTGACTGTCTCCACCTGCAGCTTAGCTGTTTTCCTATCCTTTTTGTCAGATACAATGGAGACAGATGAGGCAGGATGGGGAGATCATATGGGGAAGAATGGATACTCATGAGGGTGGGATGGGAGAATATATGGCTGAAGCCAGGAATGAGACGCATGGGGCTGGGATGGGGGATATTACCATAGGGGCTAATTAAGGGATATTTTTACTGCAGTGATGTATTTATTTTATTTTTTGCGTATACTGTTTTAAATGGGGAGGCGTCCCTCTGCACAGTAACAGGACCACTATGTCACCTTTTTTTCTTCATGTGGTGTAATGTAGAAGTTGGGAAAAAATAAGTAATTTGTTCTGCAAGCGGTGCTCTAGATAACTGTGTTATTTCCTGCAGAGATGAGCCCTGGCTGGAAGACGTGATGGCGGTCTGTTCTGGATGAAAGATGAAAAGCAAAGATGAAGGACTTCACCTAGAGACGTCACTGGTGAGTAAGTGTGTTACCTATACACTGTATACTATATACAAAGGTCCTGTGCATAATGTCACCAGTGATCACTGTATTACCTGTACACTGGCACTATATACAGAGCTCCTGTGTATAATGAAACCAGTGATCACTGTATTACCTGTACATTATATACAGAGCTCCTGTGTATAATGTCATTGATCACTGTATTACCTGTGCGCACACACTGCATACTGAGTAGAGATATCCTGCCTGTGTATAATGGCACTTATGGTGATAGTATTGTGTTTTTTTTATTACTGATCAGTATTGTAGTATTCATTCATTATGTGGTGGTAATATGTGGTTTGGACATGGTGTTGCTGTATTTGTCCCTTGTATGCGCTATTATTTGGTCACTTTGTGGTGGTAATATGTGGTCTGGACATGGTGTAGCGGTATTTGTTCCTTGCATGTGGTATTATTCCATCACTGTGGTGGTAATATGTGGTCTGGACATGGTGTTGCGGTATTTGTCCCTTGTATGTGCTATTTGGTCAATTTGTGGTGGTAATATGTGGTCTGGTCATGGTGCGGTGGTATTTGTTCCTTGTATGTGATATTATTCGATCACCGTGGTGGTAATATGTGGTCTGGTCATGGTGCGGTGGTATTTGTGCCTTGTATGTGATATTATTGGTCATTTTAAAAATGTAAAAATAAATAAAAATATACCTAAATTGTATTGCATGTTTTAAAAAATATTTAATAGGTTACAGTAGAGTAGAGCTCGTCCAAAAGTGTCTACCGTGTTATGGTGGCGGCTTAAAAAATCTTTTGGCCAAAACAAAAGCTGCTGGCTATATGTGTGATCTGGTGATTGGAACTGTTAATGTGTGATTGGTGAGAAGAAGAGTTTTTCCAAGAGAGGGCAGTGGGACTGTGGAGAGTTCGAGGGGTGGAGGCGGGGCTGGGGTGGAGCCTGGGTGGAGTCTCAAGGGGGCCCCGAAAAATTGCCAGTATGGGGCCCCGAAATTCCTAGTGGCAGCCCTGGTAGTAGTGTAAGTGGGGTTCATATTTGTGGGGTTGATGTCACCTTTGTATTGTCAGGTGACATCAAGGCCATGGATTACTAATGGAGAGGCGTCTATTAGACAACTATCCATGGCTAATCCCATGGTTGTATGGTAAATAAAAAGAAAGCCAGAATAAAATCTTTTATTTGAAATAAAATAAAACACTTTTACTTTTTTATTTCAAAAATAACAAACAAATTTATACTCACCTAATGTCTAATTACACGGTAACTCTTGTTTCCTGTAATAAAACGAAAATAAACAGCATCCACATAAGGGGTATTGACCTACTCAGGAGAAATTGTGTATCAAATTGTATGGTTGATTTTCTCATATTATCCCTTTTGAAAATTAAAACCTTAGGGCTAAAGCTACATTTTAATGGAAAAAAATGTTAATTTTCTATTGACTCAGCCCAATATTATACAATTCTGCAAATAACCTGAGAGATAAATGCTCACTACATCTCTCGATGAACTCATGGCACAATCTATTCCAGCCAAAATTGTGCTCCAGAATTCAATTGGCTCTCTTTCCCTTCTGAGCCTTGCTGTGTGCCCAAATGGTAATTTTCTACCACATGTAGGGCATCGGCATACTCAGGAGAAATCGTATAACATATATTTGGGTCCAATTTCTCCCGTTACCCTTATGAAAAGGAAAATTTTGGGGCTATAGCAATATTTTTGAGGGTAAAATGTATTTTTTTTATTAACACAGCTCAACATTATAAAGTTTTGTTAAGCAACTGTGGGTTCAAGATGCCCACCAGACCTCTAGAAAAGTTCCTTGCGGAATGTAGTTTCTAAAATGAGCTCGTTTATGGAGGGGTTACACTTTTTAGGCATATCCGGGGGGTTTTCACTGTTTAAGCAGTAGCTGATGCACTGTCATGTTTAGCACAAGCAATTAGACAACCGCAGCTTCAAGTTCCCTAAGGTCACTATTAAATTCTGTAAAAGTAAAAAAATGTTTTAGAAAATATGCTATCAAGGTCTGTTCCATGATTCTGCCTGACCCACTAGACTTGATTCTGGTTTACCCCTGACAAATTTCCTTCAATTTCTTGATTGTCAAAGATTATCTAGATCTGACTTGGTTTGCTGATATCTCTAACCCTCAACATCAGCCAACAGCTACTTTGTGGAAGCAATCAGTGGTTTTCTGCAGCAATGACAAGGTACCAGTAAAGAGGTGAAAAAGTGAATACCACACTGCCCATTAAAAGGAGTGGCTTTCATGAATCTGCCCATGGAAAGGTGAAAGATACGATACAGGTATTTAGAATTGGCTGCAAGATCATGGACATTGATGAGATAACTGGGTACAATAATAAAGGCTTCACTTGGATTGTTACCCAAAATCTACTTATGTAATTTTTAATTAAGAAAATAGTAATCTGATTATATTACTTGTGTGATCTGAAGCTCTGAGCTACTTGCACAACTTTCATCTTTTGAAAAAAATCATCATATTCTACAAAAAAGCCCAATACAGAGAGCTTCACGCAAAAATAGCTACATGTCTGTATCAGTTAACTTTTCTTGCCATTATTCAAAATAAAAACTAATCATTTTGGATAGCTTTATCTTGTACTGCCCAATAACATTAGGATTGCGCTCTTACACCTGTCATAACGTTTATTTCTGTACTTGTAAGGCAGGTGCTCTGTTGGAGAAATCAAGTAAAATGTAAACCTCATATGGCTTAGAATGCAGAAGCGCAGCGCTATCCAAAGGAAGCTGAACGTAAGAAAAAAATCATAAATGATTCCTTAGTATTGACCCTTATCAATTTGGTCACTGTTTCTAAAGACACGAAAAAAATCTTGCTCTTCTTTTTCCTTGTGCCTGTCATTAATCCTACTGAAATGACAGCAGACAGATGTTAGCCTTTACAAAGATCACATAGAATTCATGGCTCTAGGGCTGTTCACAAAGGAACATAGTAGTCTGTACTAGACATGGGTACCTGCAGCAACCCAGTCTTCATCAACAATGCACAAATCAGTTTGGCAGCTATCACAGTAATATCTGTCCAGGGGAAGAGAGTTCTAAAATGCATTTTGACAAAGTGTAATTTTTCAGTTCCAGAATATTTTTTTACTGAAATTATCCTTCAAATTGGTTATGTGTATAAATAAATGCCTTAGCCTTTTGGGCAAAATTGTCTCAAATAGTTTGTTTTTTCTATATCTGGTAATTAGCCCAAGCATTATTTGGTACTTCATCATTAAAATATCTCTCAGGAGGTAAATGATGAGCAATATTCTATAAAATCTAATACCTGTATGTCTAATACCTGCACTGTCAATGTTAGGTCTTCCTGGTAATAAAAGGTTTAAAAAGTTATATGAAACTAGTTGGTGGCCCGATTCTATCGCATCGGGTATTCTAGAGTCTCTGTTAAAATAAAAAATAGTGATATACTCACCTTCCGACGGCCCCCCGGACCCTGTCCCTCCCCTTATCAGTATAAAAGAAACCTGTCCACAACCTCAAACAGTCACACTCCAAACTCCACTATGGTGAAGACCAAAGAGCTGTCAAAGGACACCAGAAACAAAATTGTTGCCCTTCACCAAGCTGAGAAGATTGAATTTGCAATAGGCAAGCAGCTTGGTGTTAGGGTTTGCGGATCGCTCTAAATGTAAATTATGAGAAGATGCGATCGCAACCTGGGGTCCACCGTGTGGTGATGGAAAAACCACAGCTAGATGACAAAGGCGGAGCGTAGCTGTGAGCAAGCACCGGAAACACACCAAGTTAAACGTCACTCGGTGTGAACAGAGTGAAACATGCCTGACTCTGTTACTCCACAGAGCAGTACAAAAACTGAGAGCACTCTAAGCTATGCCCTGTTAGACGTCACAGGAGCATAGCGGAATTGATGCTAGTTGGGGTCCCTATAACTCTCCCCCCCACTTTGCTAGTGATTGAACCTGCGCTGACACACGGTGACTTTTGAGCACTGCACCTGAGGATGCCTGGTGCAGACGCTAAGTTCAAGCGGGAGTTTGCACCCTACAATGCCTGTCTAGGAACGCACTCGTGGTGCTATTAGCGGCACATGTGCATACAGGATGGTAACTGTCCCACCTACACACACACACAGCTCTGAGGGGTGAGCCAAAGTTCCTTTTATAGACTGTGCCAATCAGACAGGACCTTGCACACGAGCTGGCCAATCCGGAGCTGGCACAGGATCTGAGCAGCCTACAACCAACCACCAATGAGAGGTCGCCATCTCACGAGCATGCTCAGTAGAGCGAATCCTGGACTTAGTCTCATGAATGACTGCTCGCTGCTGTCTATTGTTAGTTACCATTGCTGAACCTGGAGAGGCAGCGGTAACAATCCGAACAGCCCGAGTCTGAGCACGATGCTGAGACAGACATCTTTGCTGAGCAGCATCTACTGCGGTCGAGACTGAATGGAAGAACACAGGAGAAGATAAGGCTTGGGATCCATCCTGTACAGTGGAAGAATCCCGGCACCTAACATTTGGTGGGATGAAATCAACTCTGGGAGCAATAATAAGAAAATGGAAGACATACAAGACAATAATAATAATCTTTATAATAATAATCTTTATTTTTATATAGCGCTAACATATTCCGCAGCGCTTTACAGTTTTGCACACATTATCACCGCTGTCCCCGATGGGTCTCACAATCTAAATTCCCTATCAGTATGTCTTTGGAGTGTGGGAGAAAACCAGAGTGCCAGGAGGAAACCCACGTAAACACGGGGAGAACATACAAACTCCTTGCACTGATAATCTCCCTCGATCTGGGGCTCCATGCAAGATCTCACACTGTGGGGTCAAAATGATCACAAGAACGGTGAGCAAAAATTCCAGAACCTCACGGGGGGACCTATTGAATGACCTGCGACCATAGTAACAAAGACTACCATCAGTAACACAGTACGCCACCATGAACTCAGATCCTCCAGTGCCAGACGTGTCCCCCTGCTTAAGCCAGTACATGCTAGAGAGTATTTGGATTATCCAGAAGATTATTGGGAGATTGTCATATGGTCTGATGCAGCCAAAGTAGAACTGTTTGGTAGAAACAAAACGTGTCATGTTTGGAGGAGACAGAATACTGAGTTGCATCCAAAGAACATCATACCTACTGTGAAGCATGGGGGTGGCAACATTATGATTTGGGGCTGTTTCTCTGCAAGAGGACCAGGACGACTGATCCATGTACATGAAAGAATGAATAGGGCAATGTATCATGAGATTGAGTGCAAACCTCCTTCCATCAGAAAGGGCATTGAAGATGAAACGTGGATGGGTCTTTCAGCATGATAATGATCCCAAGCACACCACCAGGGCAATGAAGGAGTGGCTTCACAAGAAGCATATGAAGGTCCTCGAGTGGCCTAGCCAGTTTACAGATCTCAAGCCCATAGAAAACCTTTGGAGGGATTTGAATGTCTGTTTTGCCCAGCGACAGGCCCAAAACATCACTGCTTTAGAGGAGATATGCATGGAGGAATGGGTGAACAATCAACATACCACCAGCAGTGTGTGCCAACCTTGTGAAGACTTACAGAAAACGTTTGACCTTTGTCATTGCCAACAAAGGATATATAGCAAAATATTGAGATGATCTTTTGTTAATGACCAAATACGTATTTTCCACCCTAATTTGCAAAATAAATGTTGCCAAATCAGACAATGTGATTTTCTGGATTTGTTTTCTAATTTTGACTCTCATAGTTGTGATCTACCTATAATGTCAATTATAGGCCTCTCTCCTCTTTTTAAGTGGGAGAACTTGGACAATTGGTGGCTGACTAAATCCTTTTTTCCCCACTGTACAATAAAAATTGAAACTGACCCTGCTGGCTCCTGTACAGACTAGATATCTTGAGCCCACAGTCCCAACTGGAGCCTGCGGGTGCAGAGATAAGCCTAACCACAGACTAGGAGGTGGTAACTCTAGCCCAAACTGCCTAAAAGGCCCACAAGTTGCTTCCCGTTACTCCTAAAGAACCAGAGGACAGAGCAGAGTGTGACTTATCTACAAGGAGAGAAAAGTGCTGAACAAAGGAAAGATCCCAGAATGAGTAAAGAAAATAATGAAATACCAAACAAAGCAATAAAGCAAATACTTTTAACAAAAATACTGCCTACTTTCTAATGATAAACAGAAGATAGGTGCAAATATAGTAAAGAAAAAGCAAAGTAAAAATCCTTAGCAGGAATCTCACAGACCGGCTCCAAACATAAACAGAATGTCAGAACTTCACAATGAAACTTTCAGCTGCAGGAAACGCCAGCAGGAGGACATAATATAAAGCTGCACCTAACAGGTGAAAAGCAGAGAAATGTAAACACCTGTGTTAAACTAGACAGACTGCAGCCAGAATAGCAGAACCCAAAAACAGCAAGAGAAAAGAAGTGTGTCTCCTGTGGCCATGAAAGCCACAGAACACAAACTCAAGGGATCAAATCAATGAGCATGACAAAACCTTTAACTGATTTACAGAGTGTAAAGCATAAAAAGATTAAATGTATGCAAAGACAGGTCCGAGCAGCTCATGCGCTAGAACGTGGACCACATGCAATAAACATGCAATAACAATTCGCATGCACAAATCCGCAAAAATGTGACAACCGTACGCATGTGCAAATCAGTATAAATGGTCATTAGTGCGCCTGCATCAGCAAGTAGATGTGTCGCATGTGCATAAAAAATAAAAACATGAAATAACACGCCCAAACATGCAAATGGGGGAGACATCAAGGCATATGCACTAGAACATGAGGGCCAGTATACATTTCAAGAGGGAAACTGATTGCGCAGGTTTTAAATTAAATAGGCGAGATTGTACAGTATATAATAATGCCCTTGCGCACATGAATTTGATGAAAGTTGATGAAGTCCATCAATACATCTATCTTTATTGTAATATTTATTGGTTATTGTTGCAGTATATATTTCATGCTCTGCATTTGCTGCACATTAA
The DNA here is from genome assembly GCF_039654945.1 of Dendrobates tinctorius. Classification (NCBI taxonomy): domain Eukaryota; kingdom Metazoa; phylum Chordata; class Amphibia; order Anura; family Dendrobatidae; genus Dendrobates; species Dendrobates tinctorius. Next base: position 1,758,436 of record NW_027361936.1, read on the forward strand.
CAGCACTTTATGCACTTTTGCTATCATCTAGGTTTGGCTTTTCCTCGCGCCGATTTGGTTTACAGAAAATTTCACCTTTTACTAAGCTTTTCTATTGGCAGTATACGTAAGTGCTTTGTATAATTTTAATATATATACAGTATATATATATATATATATTTTTTTTTTTATTTCTGGATGTATTCATACCTTCTTTATAGGTACTTTTTTATTTTATGATTAGGTAAGGTGGAATTCAGCTCAATTGAGGCCTGATTGGACTTATACATTGTGCCATTTGGCCTTTTAAAAAAACAAACAATCGTAATAAACCACAACGATAACACTACAAGGCTGCGTATTTGCGAACCAAAAGGGATTAATTGTTTTTGTTCGTATTGTTTGACTTGTATCAATAACACTAAATAATATAATTAATTTTAGTTGATCCTTTTTGTGTGGCATGCTTTTTTTATTTGTGTTCCCAGGTCATGGCTTCTAGTCACAATAAGGCCTCAGAATGTGTATCATGATATCACAGACTGAAAAAAGAGTTAGCTCTGAGAATCGAAAAGTGGGGGCGAGCAGCGGAAGGGCCGGACTGGTGAAAGATGAGGTAAGTGAGTGTTTCATTTTTTCTTTTTACATGTTTTATATTGAATTGGGTTCAATTTATCTGAAGAAAAAGTTAATAGGAAAAAAGTTTGAAAATTATATCATTAGCTACTGTGCCATCCTTCATCAGGTGTGCTTGCAAGTGGATATACAGTAGAGCTTGTACGATTTATTATACAATTCCCTAACAAGTCCCCTCTTTTCCCATTTATTAAAGAAAATCAACATCAGTTCACCGTAATTCAAAAAATGGAGGTCCCATGATGATTCCCATCTCCTTTGTTCAATGTATGGATCCCCATTCAAAGAATGAAGCTCCGTAGATAGGAGCAGCAGCCAATGCTGGTTCTCAGGCTGCGCTCCTCGAGAACATGGCTGTTGTGAAGAGCGTTGAATCAGTAAGGTTACTGCAGTTCACAGATGCCGGAATGATGAGCGACAACATTACTGACATCAAATTAGCTGTCATGTTCAGGTGCCAGCTAGACATGGGTGGCCTTGCTCAATGCAAGAGTACTGAGCAAGTCCAGACAAGAGTAGTTGGAATGTGGCTGAAAGCATGCAAATTGCATGAGAAGGACCTTGAGGACTGGGCTCCAGCACCAATAAAAATGTTAAAACATAACATATTTGTTTAATTTATTTAATAAATAATGAACATCTTAGAGGGAATGTGTCACCAGGTGTTTACTATGTAGTCTGAGAGCACCATGATGTAAAGGTCGAAAGCCAAGTTCCATTGATGTGTCATTTACGATGATGTGTTTTGCTGCTTCACCACAGTGTTTTATCAGAAGGAGATTATCACTACAGGATAAGCTGCTCATTTGTCTCATAGTCGAACCACATCTCCACATCTGATTAGAAGATTGTGAGGATTGCCTGTTTGTTCGTAAATCCTCACATGTATTCAGGTTGTCTAGAAGCCGCAAATCATGCAGCTACGGCGACAGAAACTAAATCTTCGAGCACATCCAAATACTCGGAGCTCATCCGAGCATGCTCAGGAAATCTCAATTAACGAGTATACTCGCTCATCATTACTGTCCACCTCAAAGAAAAGGGAGATCACACTTTTATTTACTCAAAATGCAAAAAAATTGAAACAAGACCTAAAAAGATGATGTCACGATCCATTTTTGGATTTGTGGCAGCTCTGGTTCCACTCAGTTTAAAACTTATTTCCTTCTGGACCATTGGGGGTTAATGTCAATTTTTCCCTGCTGGCAGTCTGGTGTTACTTCAGTGATGCTGGGTCAGCAGATACAAGTGGTGACCACTCCCACCATCCTTTAAAAGGTCACCTGATGCATCAGTTGACTGTAGGTGATACAATTCCTTTCTGGAGACCAGCCTAGCAGGAGCAGCTCTCTGGTGTCAGCCACATCTGGTTTTGGGAATTCAGTTGCTGTTGTTTTCGGCAGTGTGGAGCTTAGCAGCGGTGTTAATAAGCTAAGTAGTTTTCTCCCCGTCCCTTACTTGTTTGTCACTATCCCCTGTGTGTTATTATCTGTAGTGGCTAGGCTAGCATCCTATGCTGGCCACTGCACTAGCCAGGGCAGTTTAGGTGGCAGTGATGGATGAGGTATCCTGACAGCAGGGTGAATGTCCCGCATAGGGCGTTAGGTGAGTGCAGGGACAGGCTCAGGTTGGAGCTCAGGTGGTGACCATCCTTCATTCCCTATTGACAGGGCCTTCCTCTCCCCTATTCCATCCCCATTGTGTGTTGTGCCATTAGCTGACTGACTGTTATGAATGGGACACCAAGGAGGAGAGCAAACCCAAGCTAAGCCACAGAAAACCAGAGAGGTTGGTAACTAAGCGGATTGCAGACCCCTGATCCATCCACACAACTAGCAGTAGCCGTGGAGCATGCCTACAATGATCCTAGACGTCTCAGCACAGCCGGAGAGCTAATTAAGCCTAAGGCAAGAAAGGGGAAATCTAAACTGCCCCAGAGCAGATCCCAAAGGAATAGATAGCCCCCAAACATATATTGTCGGTGAGACAAGATGAAAACACAAACGCAGGTAGGAAAATAGACTGAGCAAACGATGGGGCCCACACTGACTAGACGGGACAGGAAAGGAAAGACACTGTCTGCAATCACGCAAAAAAACCCTGCAAAAAGGTCCAACACGTCTGATGCAAAAAATACTGAAGTCGCACGACTTCACTCAATATATCAGCACTCTGGTGTATTCTGAAAGCAGAGCAAAAAGAGGCCAATTTAATAAGGGACAAAAACAAATTGGGACAAACAGTAACATATGGATGGTGATTCAGCACAGCCCCAGCCGGAGCTGGCTGACCCACGCAAAACTGAAATAGACAAAACCAGATCAAATGTAAACAGAATAGCAAATGAACAGTTAGCTGAACATGAAGGGACTGAGCTGGAAACTAAGACCTCAGGAAGCAGGAAGAAAATCACCAGCAGGGATAGAGGGAGTCGGCTGTCTTAAATCCCAGTCTAAAACCCCAGATCTCCAATCGTCATCCTCATTATCAGGTGGCAAGCCTCTGTTAATCAGATCAGCTCCATTACCTTCAGTAACCACCAGAGGGAGCTCAGAAAGAGAACTCGCAACCCCTCTGTCAATTTGACCAGCTCCACTACCTTCAGTAGTAACCAGAGATAGGTCAGAAAGCGAATTCACAACAACTGACCATCCGTTGGGTCGAGTTACTCCGTGACAGATGAACTGTAATAAAAGTTGGTGTGCACTCAGCGTGAATGCGCATGTTCACACTGGCCACCAAACAGACAAAACCGGAGATAAAAACATAATATAGTCTGTGGAGCTGTCCATGTCTTTTTGCAGCCAAAGTGGTCCACATAAAATCATGAAAATATGTCCGATTTCAATTTGAGTCTTGGATCAAACTTATCAATGCAAGTCGATGCATTTGTGCCAAAATTAAACAGCACTCAGACGCCATCCATGTGATGTTCATTTTTCACAGACTGTTTGATATTAGAATTTTGTGAAATGTTTTTTCATCTCAGAAAAACTGATGGTAAAAAACTAATTTTGATGGTAAAAACTGACACTGATGAAACTGTGATGACCCTGATTCAAAACACTGACCAAACTTGTACCAATTTGGTACTGATGTCTACATGAGCCCGATACATCGCCTATTCTGATTGCTTGACTATGTGTTATCTACTGTATATGGAAGTGTTATCTTTTATTGTAAGACTGCCTGCGATGATAATGAAAATGCTGAAAAGTCTCCTGTAAAAATAAAAACACAGGTCGTATGAGTCTACTCTAAGGGCTAGCGGTTAGTGTGAAAATTGCAACCTTTTTTTAATATTTTTAATGATATCTAAAATTGAAATAAAATGATCAAAAATGTAAATCTAAACACATTCACTTTAAGGCCTGTTTCACACTTCAGTTTTTTGTGTCAGTCAAAATCCGCCAATATGGCGGAAAGCGAATACGTTGCTAAACTGATGTGAATGGATGCCACCGGACCGTTTTTTTGACGGATCCGACGAATGAAGAATTTTAAAGGAACCGTGGCCCGGGGAGGGGGGAGGAGAGAGAGAGAATTTTTTCCGTCTGCCAGAAATTATTTCCGGGTCAAATTTCTGGCTGACTTCCTGCCTCCAGGCATGCGCACTCTAAAATGCGGATCCTGCAGGAAAAAAAAACGTTCCATGGTCCGTCTGGGCATGTCGGCGGACGCAAAAAATTTGACAGATCCGCAAAAAAATGGATCCAACGGATGGCCATCCGTCAAGATCCACCGGTAATGCATCTCAATGGGGAAAAAAACCCGGATCCGCCAAAAAGAATTTTTTTGAAAAACGGCGGATTTTGACTGATGGTCAAAAACGGAAGTGTGAAACAGGCCTAAGGCATCTTGCTTGCAGCCATAATATGGCTCAGTTGAGAGTTGTATGAAACTACAATACATATCCCTTGGAATTGTGATTTGGGGTCCATTCTGAATTTCTGCATGAGTGTATAACAGTGACACAATCTAGAATCAAACAGAAAAAAAATCCTCATGAATCAAAATAATGCGGCCTGCTGTAATACACAATATTTATAAGAGAGGACATGTCTGATATACAGTATAGCAGCTATATAACATGGCACACAGAATTCATTTTTCTCCATATTACACCTTACTGAGTGCATTAGATCTAACGTCACCATGATTAAATACAAGAGAAATGTCTCAACCCTAATGAACTTCAATCAAAATTGAAAATATGGAATCACAAACTCAGCTGAAACGCAATGTAGGAAAGAAAAAAATTCTACGATTTCACTGTAAAATATCGGTCTTCTGACCATTTAATACCCATCTAAAACAGTGGTACCGTTTACATAAATATTAGTGGTATAATGCAAATTTTGAAGCTACCAGTTTACAGATTAATGCATTGTATTAAATATTGTGTATTCACATTTTTTCCAGCATGGTAGTATACCTCTATGCCTGATATCTGCATAAGTCTTTTGTGTATTGCTAATGGAGTGCTGAAATTGTGGCAGCTCAGGAAAGGCAATACACGTGAGCAACAATATGCTGACAGACCCCTCAGTGGAATCTAATCTGTTCCAGCTCATGCACTCCTCGGAATCTATTTAACTTTCATTAAACTGTGTTTGATATCAGCTAAATGGAATGCATACGGCTCCAATATAGCTCATATGGTCTCATTCATTCGATCACAGCAGCGTCTTTTCATATATTTTCATCTTACATGTGTTAGTATGCTGTATAGTCAAGTAAATAGAAGACCTTTGAAGACGTAGTTACCACTGAGATTTCCTTTTCCATTGTACCAGCCTTTCTCTGCTAAAATGATGATTCATGCATGTCTTTTGCATCACCCATTAATTTCACGTAATGTAGTTTTTATCTAGAGACGGTGACATCTACTGTACTATATGAACATAGTAATATTTCTCTGTAGGTCTTTTTTCAAAGAGGAAGCATTGTGAGTGTATATATATGTATATATATATACATATATATAGGTGTGTGTGTATATATATATTAGCTGAAGAGCCCGGCGCTGCCAGGGCATAGTAACTAACTACGGTTAGTTATAACAAATTATAATGACTATATCTATATATATAAAGCTGAGTGTAGAGCCCCGCCCATTCCACATAGCCACATTCACTATAATATCCCACATCATCCCATCAGCCAGAGCTACCGGACTACTACCCCTAATATCCCACATCATCCCATCAGCCAGAGCCACTGGACAACTACCAATAATATCCCACATTGTCCCGTCAGCCAGAGCCACTGGACTACTACCACTAATATCCCACATCATCCCATCAGCCAGCGCTACCGGACTACTACCCATAGTATCCCACATCATCCCATCAGCCAGAGCCACGGGACAACTACCACTAATATCCCACATCATCCCGTCAGCCAGAGCTATGGACTACTACCCATAATATCCCACATTGTCCCGTCAGCCAGAGCCACTGGACTACTACCACTAATATCCCACATCATCCCATCAGCCAGAGCTACTGGACTACTACCCATAGTATCCCACATCATCCCGTCAGCCAGAGCCACTGGACTACTACTCCCAATATCCCACATCATCCCATCAGCCTGGAGTCAGAACCAGAGCGCTGAGTGGAACGGTCTTAACTTCCATACTGGGGATCCCTTTAAGAGAGGCCTGGTGTCAGAACCAGAGCGCTGAGTGGATTTGCCTTGACTTCCATACCAATGATCCCTTTAATAGAAGCCTGGGGTGAGAATCAAAGCACTGAGGGATATACCCTAAATTCCATACCGGAAATCCCTTTAAGAGAGGCCTGGGGTCAGTACCAAAGCGCAGAGTGGATTTTCCCTCACTTCCGTACCAAGGATCCCTTTAAGAGAGCCTGGGATCAGAACCAGAGCACTGCGTGGATTTGCCCTGACTTGCATACCAATGATCCCTTTAATAGAACTCTGGGGTCAGAATCAGAGCACTGAGGGATTTGCCCTGACTTCCAAACAGGAGATCCATTTAAGAGAGCCTGGGGTCAGTACCAGAGCATTTGAAGGCAATTGCCCTGACTTCCATTCCGAAGATCCCTTTAAGAAGGGCCTGGGGTCAGTACCACAGAGCTGAGTGGATTTGCCCTAAATTCCATACCAATGATCCCTTTAAGAGACCCTGGGGTCAGAACCACAGAGCTGAGTGGAACTGTGCTAACTTCCATACTGGGGATCCCTTTAAGAGAGGCTTGGGGTCAAAATCAAAGCGCCGGATGGATTTGTTCTGACTTCCGTACCAATGATCCCTTTAAGAGGGAAGATGTGCCTACAGGATGGAGGATGTGTGATGGGGATATAGGCACAGGAGGGGGGATTCATTTCTGTCATGTGCTCTCTGTTCCTTTCAGGGGGGCAGACAATGGCTTGGAGCTTATGTTCCCGGGAATGCTAGATTTCTCCCACCATGTCAGTGTCTGCTGTGGTGTTATCAAGTTGGAAAACTGTCGGTCATAGCAACCAATCATAGCTCAGCTTCTTTTAACCAGCTCTTGTGAAATGAATGATGCTTCGTGATTGGTTGGTGATACACACATACATACATTCATTTATATATATATATATGTGTATATATATATGCATGCATATATGCATATGCATATTGTAGGGATTCGCTCTGGTAGGTAATGGCAGGGATGCAGTAACAAGGCAACACTCAGGCTCAAAGTCTAATTTCAGTGGTTTAATGTCACTTTGCAAACAGCAGGTTAACAGAAAATAAGGAAAAACCATAAATGTACTCCAGCTTGGAGAACCACTGGTCCCAGACTCACCCCTTGCATGGGATGGGCTTAACTGAGCGGCTGCCCAGTCCTGTGGCATCCGCCAGGTGCCCTTCCCAGGGTTGTTGAGAGTCTTGCTGCTATAGTCCTGCAGTACGGGGATTGTGTGTACAAGTTCAGGCTAAGTCCAGCCAAGTTCCTGTAACATCCACACACACTCTCCATTTGCTAAATACCAACCTCCATTACATAGCCCATAACCCCTCCCACCGGTGAGGTGACATCACATGGGCTGATCACATGACCATGACATCATCGCAGGTCCTGTCTTTAGGGAAAAACCCGGCCAAACATTAATCTGCTGGAAGAAATGTATCTCCCATCCAGCAAAACACCTTTTGCTGGACCACATACCTCCCTTCTATGTTCAACCCTAGAGGGGTGGACACATGACATACAGTGAACCCTGGACAGGGCATCTGCATTCCCCTGTAGTCTGCCTGCCCGACGTTCTACTGAAAATTTGAAATTTTGCAGTGACAGGAACCACCTGGTGACTCAGGCATTCCTCTCCTTAGCTTGACTCATCCACGTAAGAGGGGAATGATCTGTCACCAACTGAAATGTTCTCCCCAGCAAAAAGTAGCGCAATGACTCCATTGCCCACTTGATGGCCAGGCACTCTCTCTCCACAATACTGTACCTGGTTTCAGCTGGGGTAAGCTTCCGGCTAAGGAAACTAATGGGATACTCTTCCCCGTTAATCTCCTGAGACAGCACAGCACCGAGCCCTATCTCAGAGGCATCAGTCGGCACAACGAACTCTGTTTTGAAATTTGGAGTGATCAGGACTGGTGTACCACACAGTACCTCTTTTAACTTTGTAAAGGCCCCTCTATCTGATCATTCCAGTGGACCATCACAGATTTCCTTCCTTTTAAGCAGTCTGTTAAAGGCGCGGACAGGGTTGCAAAGTTGTGAATGAACCGCCTGTAATATCCCACCAAACCTAAAAAGGCTTTTACCTGTTTTGTTGTGAGGGGACGGGGCCAGTTCTGAATTGCCTCCACTTTGTTTACTTGAGGCTTGAGAACTCCTTTTCCCAATGACGTAACCCAAGTACCGAGCTTCTTCCAAACCTATGGAACACTTCTTTGGGTTGGCAGTTAGCCCTGCTTGTCGCAGAGAGTCTATCACTGCCTGTACTTTTGCTATGTGACTTTCCCAGTCGGTGCTGTACACAAAAATATCGTCTAGATAGGCTGAGGCATAGCGGCGATGGGGACAGAGAGCAATATCCATTAATCGATGGAACGTTGCTGGTGTGCCATGTAACCCAAAGGGTAACACCTTGTACTGGAACAGCCCCTCAGGTGTTACAAAAGCCGTTTTTTCCTTCGCCGCTTCTGTTAAGAGTACCTGCCAATAATCTTTTGTGATCTTTTGTGAAGACCAGAGTTGTAAAATAATGTGCCTGCCCAAATCGCTCTATCAACTCATCAACCTGGGGCATGGGGTAACTTTGAAATGTCTTTAAGCTTTCTAAAATCGTTACAGAATCTTAGAGAGAAAAAACATCTGTATTTCAGCTAATGAACTCCCGGACCTCCTGAACCTGTCTAGGAGACAAAATATCTGCAATTTTGACTGTGGGTTGGGCTTCTCCTGCCTCGCCCTGAGGTAATGGAGCCTTCTCCATCTGAAACGCAGGCAGCGGACTATCCCCATCAAGGTTTTCTCTATCTTTCCATGGTTTAAGCAAATTAACATGGTAAACCTGTTCTGGCTTTCTCTGTCCTGGCTGGTGTACCTTGCAGTCTACTGGCCCCACCTTTTCCATAATCTCGTAGGGTCCCTGCCACCTTGCAAGGAATTTGCTATCTACAGTAGGCACAAGTACCAACACCCGATCCCCAGGGCTAAAGGTTCTTACCTGAGCCTCCCGGTTATAGACCCGACACTGTGACTGTTGTGCTGCCTCCATATGTTCCCGGACTAAGGGTAGGACTGTCTCCATTCTTTCTTGCATTTTTGCAACATGTTCTATCACACTTTTGTGGGGGGTAGGTTGGTTCTCCCAGGCCTCTTTGGCTATATCGAGTAAGCCTTGTGTATGTCTGCCATACAATAGATCAAAGGGCAAGAACCCCGTAGATGCCTGAGGCACCTCCCACACTGCAAACAATAAATATGGCAATAAGAGATCCCAGTCCTTCCCATCTTTGGAAACTGCCTTTTTTAACATGCTTTTCAGCGCTGTATTGAACCTTTCTACCAGACCGTCTGTTTGGGGATGATAGACCGTTGTGCGCAACTGCTTAACATTTAGCAAACGGTAGAGTTGCTTCATAATTTTTGACATAAAGGGGATTCCCTGGTCTGTTAAAATCTCTTGAGGAATTCCCACCCGTGAAAACATACCCATGAGTTCCTTTGCTATAAGCTTAGCTGATGTGTGCCACAGAGGAATGGCCTCAGGATATCGGGTAGCATAATCTAGAACTACCAGGATGTGTTGGTGTCCCCTTGCTGACTTATTGAGAGACCCCCCCAGATCCATTGCCACTCTCTAGTAGGGTACCTCTATAATTGGCAAAGGCACCAAAGGACTCCGAAAGTGAGCCTGGGGACTGGTTACTTGACACACTGCACAGGAATTACAGTACTGTTTAACTTCTTCATGGACTCCTAGCCAGTAGAACCGCTGCAGAATCCGGTCTAGGGTTTTCTTTTGGCCCAAATGCCCACCAAGAATATGCGCATGCGTGAAGTCCATTACCAGCCTACGATATGTCTGAGATATGAGTAACTGTTCTACCAGTTCCCCATGTATTTTCTCCACTCGGTACAACAAATCTTGGTGTAGCTGAAAGCGTGGCAGTACTGTAGCTGCCCCAGGTTGTTGGGGTTCCCCATTGACAAACAAAACATTTTCTCTTGCCCGGGTCAAAGTAGGGTCTCGAAGTTGCGCTGTACAAAAATTGTCAACTGACACATTCAAGTCTGACAACTCGGGTCCCGGCGGCAAGTCTTCCACCTCTCCAGCCAATACTTCTATGAGAGAATTCATCCCCTCGTCCACCGAAGGGAAGGTTACCCCAACCGCCAGCACATCTTCATCCAGGCCACCAGGTTCATGCCCTACTTCTGGAGAATGTAACCTGGTTGCCTCTGGTGCTGGCAGTTGCTCCGTGGGTGAGACAACAGATGGCCACAGCATAGAAAATAAAGGAAAGTCTCTTCCAATTATCACCTCATAATGCAAATTAGTCACAACCCCCACCTCGTGGCACCGCCTCCCCGCTGGTGTGCTGATCACCCCAAGTGCGGTGGGATAGTCTTTTGAGTCCCCATGTATACACAACACCCCAATTTTCCGACCCGTAAACTCACTGGTTTGTATCCAGTTGGCTCGTACCAGGGTTACAAGACTCTCTGAGTCCAATAGGGCCACAGCCGGGGTGCCCTCCACTTCAACCTGGCACAAATGTTCCATATTGGGACCTTTCGGGGTGCACATTGCACACATTGGTTTGGCATAGTGAGACTGGTGGTACCCAAAGTTGGTGTCCATGGGCTCAGCTAGGTGGGGGCAATCAGCTCTCATATGCCCTGGTTCCTGGCACCGCCAGCAGATTATGGGGCTCCTTACTTCCCCAGATAAGTCCTGAGCGGCCTTCTTGGGCTCCGCTCACCAAACCAGGGGTGGAGACTTAGGGAACCTTCCTGTTACCTTCCAGGGAGTCCCTCCTTGTAGCTCTTTGCCCATTCCTCTCTATGAGGCCTATCATCTGCATGGTATTAGTAGGGGATGACTGTCCGACCCATGTCTGAAGGGAGTGGGGCAAAGACCTCCAAAACTTATCAGTCACTATGTGGTCCAGCATGGCCATGGGGGACAACACCTCAGGCTGCAACCATTTTCGTAACAGGTGCAACAGGTTCTAAAACTGGGACCGAGCCGGCTTGGAGGGGGTAAACTCCCACTGGTGTACCCGCTGGGCCCGAATTAACACATTTACCCCAAGACATGCCAGTATCTCACCCTTGACGACAGTGTAGTCAGCCCTTTGCTCCATGGGTAGGTCCTGACATGCTTTCAAAGGTACTGGGGCTAGAAACGGAGCGATGATTTCTGCCCACTGGTCCCGGGGTAGCTTCTCTCTCTCAGCGACTCCTTCGAACATCTCCAGGTACGCCTCCACATCGTCCGACTTCACCATTTTGGGAACCGCTGTACGAACCGTTTTCCGGACATCATGGATTCCCCGGCTAGTTCCTATTGTCTGTGCTGTCGTGATATGCTGTATGAACAGCTGATTGGTTTCCTGCTGCTGCTGCATAGCCTGCTGCTGCATAGCCTGCTGTCACATGGCCTCCTGCTGCTGCTGCTGCATGGCCTCCTGCTGCTGCTGCATAGCCTGCTGCTGCTGTGTAGCCTGCTGCTGCTGTCGCATGGCTTCTATGAGTGTTTTGACCATGGCCAGCCTGCTGCTGCTGTGTAGCCTCCTGCTGCTGTCGCATGGCCTCTATGAGCGTTTTGACCGTGGCCTCCATTTTTGGAAAGTTCCCCGCCTGGGTCTGTGCCACTTGTTTCACCCAGGACATAGGCTGGGGTACAGATCAAAAATAAGCAAAAACAGCCTGGCCTCACTGTGCTTGCCCGCATTCAGTCCACCAATTGTAGGGATTCGCTCTGGTAGGTAATGGCAGGACTGCAGTAACGAGGCAACACACAGGCTCAAAGTCTAATTTCAGTGGTTTAATGTCACTTTATAAACAGCAGGTTAACAGAAAATAAGGGAAAAACATAAATGTACTCCAGCTTGGAGAAGCAATGGTCCCAGACTCACCCCTTGCACGGGACATTCTTAACTTAGTGGCTGCCTGGTCCTGCGGCATCCGCCAGGTGCCATTCCCAGGGTTGTTGAGAGTCTTGCTGCTATAGTCCTGCAACACGGGAATCCCGTGTACAAGTTCAGGCAAAGTCCAGCCAAGCTCCTGTAACATGCACATACACTCTCCATGTGCCAAATACCAACCTCCATTACATAGCCCATAACCCATCTGCTGGGAGAAATGTATCCCCCATCCAGTAAAACACCTTTTACTGTACCACAATGTGTATACATAAGCCTGTGTGTATATATGTATATGTATGTATGTATGTATATGTGGCACCCCTGAGGCTCGGTCACCACAGAGGTACTGCACCTCCTCCTGAGGTGTGGTGCCTCACCATCCAGGTAAGTTGGCTCCTGACCACGCTCCAACATCTGCATCCCACACAGCACAGTAGTTCAGCAAAGCCACATTGCAGCTCCCTGCTTGGAGTGTAGCAGAGCACCTTTGGTGGCTCCCTGCTTGGAACACGAAATGTGCTGGGAGGCGGGTGGAGTTAGAATACATAAAAGAGCGGGAAGGTTTAGACAGTCAGTTAGTCAGTGAGGAGAGGGAGTCAGAGAGTCACTCAGAGAGGAGTGAGGAAAGAAGATCCCTGGGAGAGGGATGGAGGAAGGGGTGCTGCAGCAGACCTCAGTGACCTGGGTCTGCTGGCACGGGAAAGGAAAGAAGGAGAAAGACAATGAACTGAAACCTGATCTTCCATGAGAAGGAGAGATTATTACGGAATGAAGGAGTAAAAGGGAACAGAGGACATGGGTTAGAGGAGAACCCTGCCTAGAAGTTCTAAGTGCAAGGCCAGGGCCCGGTGCCCGAGGTTGTATGGATGCTAATGGTCTTGCAGCAGACACCGATGGAGTAGTGGGCTGTAAATGCACTACTCCCATCTAAGACTTGGGGGCACAACAGCAACTTGGATAGTGAGCCAGGACTCAGGAGTAAGGAGTCCCCGAAGCAGGCTACAGCTGTCTTCCATACAAGTAGAGTTCTTGGGAACATCTGTCAGGAGGTACTCCAGTGTAACTCAGTACTGGGAGTACTTCACACTTAAAGGCGCTATAAGAGGAGATGTTCAGAAAGGTACATGTTGGCGGAGCGTTGTAAGGGAGCATTCCATCTGACCTGGAGGTTGATTGAGCCTCTGAACCGGAGGACACAGTATGAAGGCAGGCACCTGTGTGTACTACAGACTGTGAGTAAAGCTTTGGAACTACAAGCCATGGTGTCCTCCATTGATTCTTGCACCAACACAACCAGCACTGCTACATCTGGGTACCCGCTACTACACCGCTTGTGCCTCCCCTTTAACCCTACATCTACACTGCCCTGGGGCTACAGCTTCACCTGTGGGGAGCTTCACCATCTTGGCTGCAACACACCACCAGCCCCAGAGCATCCCGATGCAGCGTCGGCTTAACATCTCACTTGCCGAACACCACAGGTGGCATCACGAACTATTCAATTAACTACAGTCCACCATTCAATCTTCCCGTTAATTGGGCGCCCAGGGCCATGGACCGGGTCACCGCTGCTGTAATACATCTCGCCGACACCGAGTACCCCACGGCCCTGGGAGGGCGACCCATATAGACTTGTATGTATTGTTCTTAGGAATGCCTTAAAGTGTAAGCAAATGAATTTGATGGAAAAGCAAAAAGAAAAAAAGGTTTGGTTTGATGTTCCATAGCACGCCCATGGTTATATATTTGGGCTTAAATGCAGTGAATATTTAAGTCTTTCACTCATTTATTGCCATAATTAGATTTCAACCCTAAAATAATATGAAGTAGGTTTTAAATTCAGATAAATGTGCAAGATTCACAGTTTATTGATGTCATACAGTGGGGAAAAAAAGTATTTAGTCAGTCAGCAATAGTGCAAGTTCCACCACTTAAAAAGATGAGAGGAGTCTGTAATTTACATCATAGGTAGACCTCAACTATGGGAGACAAACTGAGAAAAAAAAATCCAGAAAATCACATTGTGTGTTTTTTTTTTCATTTTATTTGCATATTATGGTGGAAAATAAGTATTTGGTCAGAAACAAGCAATCAAGATTTCTGGCTCTCACAGACCTGTAACTTCTTCTTTAAGAGTCTCCTCTTTCCTTCACTCATTACCTGTAGTAATGGCACCTGTTTAAACTTGTTATCAGTATAAAAAGACACCTGTACACACCCTCAAACAGTCTGACTCCAAACTCCACTATGGTGAAGACGAAAGAGCTGTCAAAGGACACCAGAAACAAAATTGTAGCCCTGCACCAGGCTGGGAAGACTGAATCTGCAATAGCCAACCAGCTTGGAGTGAAGAAATCAACTGTGGGATCAATAATTAGAAAATGGAAGACATACAAGACCACTGATAATCTCCCTCGATCTGGTGCTCCACGCAAAATCCCACCCCGTGGGGTCAGAATGATCACAAGAACGGTGAGCAAAAATCCCAGAACCACGCGGGGGGACCTAGTGAATGAACTGCAGAGAGCTGGGACCAATGTAACAAGGCCTACCATAAGTAACACACTACGCCACCATGGACTCAGATCCTGCAGTGCCAGACGTGTCCCACTGCTTAAGCCTGTACATGTCCGGGCCCGTCTGAAGTTTGCTAGAGAGCATTTGGATGATCCAGAGGAGTTTTGGGAGAATGTCCTATGGTCTGATGAAACCAAACTGGAACTGTTTGGTAGAAACACAACTTGTCGTGTTTGGAGGAAAAAGAATACTGAGTTGCATCCATCAAACACCATACCTACTGTAAAGCATGGTGGTGGAAACATCATGCTTTGGGGCTGTTTCTCTGCAAAGGGGCCAGGATGACTGATCCGGGTACATGAAAGAATGAATGGGGCCATGTATCGTGAGATTTTGAGTGCAAACCTCCTTCCATCAGCAAGGGCATTGAAGATGAAACGTGGCTGGGTCTTTCAACATGACAATGATCCAAAGCACACCGCCAGGGCAACGAAGGAGTGGCTTCATAAGAAGCATTTCAAGGTCCTGGAGTGGCCTAGCCAGTCTCCAGATCTCAACCCTATAGAAAACCTTTGGAGGGAGTTGAAAGTCCGTGTTGCCAAGCGAAAAGCCAAAAACATCACTGCTCTAGAGGAGATCTGCATGGAGGAATGGGCCAACATACCAACAACAGTGTGTGGCAACCTTGTGAAGACTTACAGAAAACGTTTGACCTCTGTCATTGCCAACAAAGGATATATCACAAAGTATTGAGATGAAATTTTGTTTCTGACTAAATACTTATTTTCCACCATAATATGCAAATAAAATGAAAAAAAAAACAGACAATGTGATTTTCTGGATTTTTTTTTCTCAGTTTGTCTCCCATAGTTGAGGTCTACCTATGATGTAAATTACAGACGCCTCTCATCTTTTTAAGTGGTGGAACGTGCACTATTGCTGACTGACTAAATACTTTTTTTCCCCACTGTATGTATAATATTCAAAATATATCCGGGACAAATGTGTTTGATCAACACTATGCAAAAATATACTTATCAGGTCGTCTGCAGTTTTTGCATAAGGTTACATTATCTAAATCAAATATATTGTTGTATTAAAATGCATGCTTTTTGTTATCAAATAATGATCTGTCTCTGCAATAAAGGGATTTGCTGTTCACAGACAACTCTCATATAAGAGCTGCCACCGCAATAAGCTGATCGCCTCCAGCCTGGCTTTCCAGGAAAACTGCCGGGACTACCTGCCAGATATAAATTTCCATTGCAGAAGCCACATCAGGGGAAATGTAGAATTACTTGGTTGCTATTCATACTATACATACATGTGTAACTTTATGTTTACTGTGCAGATTATTTACATTGGATAATCATATAATAATATTTAATATTTTATTTCTGTGTTACTAAACAGTCAAAGCTGTCAAAGACTGTCCTGTCAGCTTCTGAGCACAAACCAAGGCTTTAAGATTTATGGAGTAGAACCAACAAAGTGGTGACTCCAGCCCCTACCACATCTGCCCAGTGGGAGAAGTATGGTCAGAATAGGGCATAACAATGGGTGCCCATCAAATTCATCAAAAATTCGGTGCTGTAACGCCTACAAGAAATGTTACTCTGGTCCCTGACTGGAATAGCATTCCTGATGCGGCTTATACAAGCGCACACCATTAAGAAAGTCCGCAAAGTACGTTAAAGGGAACCTGTCACCCTTGTGCAGCACTAATGCTGCATTCTGTCAAGGTGACTCTTTTAGTTGGGGTCCCTTCCACCGCTAAAAAGAACCATTTTTATAATTTGTCATTCATAACTCTAGTTTGTCCGGGGGGCAGGTCTTTCCCCCCCCCCCGGACACAGACGCCTCTCAGCCATCAGTCATTTCCTTTAATCTTTTGGGTGCTGCCTCCTCACCGTTCAGTTATTTACCCGGCGCCTGCGCTGTAATCTTGTTTCTTGGTCATGCGTAGTTAGCGCTGCCCATCCACTGATATCACATAATAAACTAGATGTCCAGCAAAAAATAAGCCCTCACATGGCCATATTGATGGAAAAATAAAAAAGTTATGGCTCTGAAGGGGAGCAAAATACGAAAATGCAAAACCGAAAATACCTCCGGTCATGCTGTTAAGATTGTCAAGTACAACACTAATCTTAAAGAACTGGCCCATAATTAGTGACTTTCCTGGTTAAGATATCATGCATGTCTATACACTAGATGTAAACTTATTTTTTACTAATATATGCATTTTTGAGCAGAATTCTCCTTGTAAGTGGCAGCATTTGTGTCTGACTCCTACCTCCTAAACACCTCAGCTTTCCATGGATTTATAGAGGCAGCAACTGTAATCTGCTTCCTCAGTGAACTGAAAACCCGACTTCAGAATAACAGACTTGAGCAATAAATTCAGAAAAGAGCAGTCTGATAAATAAGGAAAGAGGCATTTTTCTTTAATAAATAATATTACAAATGGAGATTCAGTGGCGCTTGTGTATGAGTGTAATTCCAGCAGCAAATACTAAGACACCTGTCACAAGGGTGTCAAAGAAATAAGGTAAAATAACTCATAATATTAGTGTGCGCTTGGAACACTCATAAAGAAGAGGGAAATCTAAATTAGGTGGTTATAGGAAAAAAAACCCTCTTATAAGGCTAGTTTCACATTAGCACTTACAGCCGCAGCGTCGGGCTGCGCACGGCCACTGCTAAGCCCCACCCCCTGCCGCGCCTCCGCCGGTAGCTCTGCCTACGGGCGCATGACGCTGCATGCGTCCTGCGTCCCCTATCTTTAGCACTGGGGACGCAGGCTGAGCGCAGGTATGTGTTTGGCGGCGCATGCGTCCTTTTGACGGTGCACCAACCAGCACCAAACGCAACCTGTAGCAATTTGGTGCGGTCGGCGCAGTGTCAAAAGGACGCATGCGCCGCCAAACGCATACCTGCGCTCGGCCTGCATCCCCAGTGCTAAAGATAGGGGACGCATGCAGCATCATGCGCCCGTAGGCGGAGCTACCGGCGGAGGTGCGGCAGGGGGCGGGGTTTAGCGGCGGCCGTGCGCAGCCCGACGCTGCAGCTGTAAACGCGAATGTGAAACTACCCTAAGTGCTCTTTATGTAGCTGGATAATAGCGAGAAAATAGCAATTAGAAATAGACAATTGTAAGACCACAAAGAAGTGCTTAAGGGAAAAAAAAAAAAATATATATATATATATAGATGCTGGTGGCTATCTTAGTTCCAACCTGAACAATCATTAAAAACTAAAAAGGCATGAGTGAGGGTAAAAACCTGAAATCACTGAACAGGTTATATACTGCAGGATACTGTAGGGAAGGTGACCGGACGGACGTGTCAGAATAGAGAAAGATAGGTTTGCACAGTTTAGACAGGTGTCAGTTATTACAGTGGGGAAACAGCTAGGAAAGTGTAGTGGACGTGCAGTACCTTGGGTTGACCATTAGATGGCAGGGTGGAGTGTGAGCAAAGGACTTGACATCACCTTAGGGCTTTAGAAACCGTTGGACATGGGGGGCGGAGTTACAGTGACAGGGGACTGGGAGAGATATAAATACTGAGGGAGGGTTCCAGAAAGTTCCAGTCCCCAGGGGGAGCCCAAGTGACAGGAGGACTACGACAGTCTGTGCACTCTGAGGAAAACTAAACCAGGGGGACTGAGGAGAGAGAACGTCAGGGGGGTGGTCCTGACAGGAAAGTACCGCAGAATAGACGAGGTGACGAGGCAAAGCATACCGTACTGAAAGAGACTACTGTTCAGTAAGAGTACTGTTGGTTACAGGCCTAGGGCGGCCACAGTGACGGACCTGACAGGAGTGTCAACGAGTGAAGAGGGGACGGTGTATACATACACGTCCCCAGTGTGAAGTACGGTGTGCGGGAAGCGGCTCTGGAAACGGAGGGCCGACAAGTAAAGCGAAGTAAAGTGTATTGCATTGAAGTGCGGTGTACTGCGGAGGCCATCAAGTGGGCGGCCAGAGAATAAAGCTTGGACCTGTTGTACACGAGATTTGCCTCCATCGTGTCTCTGTTACATCTCTGCGCGGTATAAAGAGGGACCACCCCCCCAGCTCGGCCCGCACCTCTACAATAGTTCTCCCTGATAGCAGCTTAAAAAAAAATTGCAGCCTGTGAATGGCTGTGCAGAGTAGCCGCAATAGTAAATGCACAAGTCAGAGAGCGGTACCTGTAAAGATAATGCGATGCGAAGTCCTCACTCCAGTAAGCGGTGCAGGTTAAAACAACGCTTTTTGCTCCAGCGCTTGGAAAAAAAGGGGGGGGGGTTTGTACACAGGGGTATAGGCGAGTTACAGGGGCTGCTCCGGCCGGTGGCAGTCTCCTGTCAGTGTACCTTCAGCTGTGGAGTAGACGTGAGCAGCCTCTCGTGCTCCTGGCATCTGTGAGCTGCTCCAGGTATATAGGACCTTCGTGATGTGAATCAGCACATGACCACGTCGGTTTCACTTGCTGGTGGTTGCGGCGGGGACCAATTTGACTTTGACCTTGTTTTTTTTTTTTTTTAAGCTGCTATCAGGGAGAAGTATCCTGCAGTATATAACCTGTTCAGTGATTTCAGGTTTTTACCCTCACTCCTGCCTTTTTAGTTTTTAATGATTGTTCAGGTTGGAACTAAGATCGCCACCAGCATCTATATATATATATATATATATATATATATATATATATATATTTTTTTTTCCCTTAAGCATTTCTTCTGAGGTCTTACAATTGTCTATTTCGAATTGCTATTTTCTTGCTATTATCCAGCTACATAAAGAGCACTTATAAGAGGTTTTTTTTTTTCCTATAA
The DNA here is from genome assembly GCF_039654945.1 of Dendrobates tinctorius. NCBI lineage: Eukaryota > Metazoa > Chordata > Amphibia > Anura > Dendrobatidae > Dendrobates > Dendrobates tinctorius. The sequence continues at coordinate 1,778,003 of NW_027361936.1, forward strand.
CCACCTAATTTAGATTTCCCTCTTCTTTATGAATGTTCCAAGCGCAGACTAATATTATGAGTTAAATAATATTACAAAGTTTCCTAACTTCACTTGCACTCTTGATTTGTATTAGAAAATGCAATAATGGCTACCATTTAAATAAAAAAAAAATTACAAGTAATGCAGAATCTTATGTATGTTAATATTCACAGTTCCTAATGCACAACTGTTCTAACATATTCTGACAAATACAAAGATGTGTGTTCAACATTTCACATATACACACTAGCAAAATACTAGCTAAGGTCTCGCTCACCTCGGTGTATACGTTAGACAAGTGCTATCTCATTTTTTATCGTATAGCACTCGGACCAATGTTATTCAGTGGGGCAGCGCTGACATGATTTTCTCTACTGACAGAGTCTGTCAATGAAAAAATAACAGCATGCTGCGATTTCACTTTAGATTTGGATGCTACTCCCCCATTCAAGTCTGAGTGCAGTGAAATTTCTGATGACTCACAAAATAGAGAGGATGGAGATTTTTTTTTCATCTTCTCCTTACAGTGTGCTCTGATCCTTGCAGCCGAGAGAATTGGATCACATTATGTTGACATAATGAGATCGCTGTGTGTGATCGGGGCTTTAGGGTTCACCCACATGTGCCTATAAAAAATCACTCAAATTCTCAGCCAGAAAAGCTTTTCGAGTGTCAGGCTTATGTCATACCACATGTCATACGAGTGCTATGCGAGTGTGTGATTTTTTTCTTACCTAGCATCCGTATGACATCCATAGGACAAGCTTATGCAATCCATATGCAATGCCTTTTTTACATGACCTTTTACATAATTTAATATTCTATGTAACTTAAATAAAGTTTACAAACCTAACAAGCAATCTTATTCAATAGATAAATAATAGCTAGCTAGCTAGCTAGCTAGATAGATAGATAGATAGATAGATGTCCTACAGATATATAACTTCACAAGTCCCATATATATAATAAACTTGCACCCTTTACTGCCATTCAATACAGGGTGTTTAGGCTTGTTTAACTTAATAAATAAATAAATAAATAAGTCATTTAAAAAATGGTGTGTTTGGTCTTCCCTATGTTTGTTAACCAGCAAAGGTAAAGCAGACAGTTGTGGGTTGATATTATGAAGCTGGGAAGATCCATGGTTTTGGGTCCCTTCCCAGCCTGAAAATACCAGCCTGCAGCCTCCCTGAAAGTGGCAGGCCACATGAGATGTGCTAATTCTGGAGCTTTTCCCTGCTATTCCTGATTGCCTTGGTGGGGTGGCAATTGGGGTAATAATAGTTGGGGTTGATGATAGCTGTGATTTGTAAAAAAAAAAATCACAGCTGGCATTAGGCCCTGGGGTTAGTGGATAGGTGTCTATCAGAAACCCCCATTACTAACCCAGTAATCAAAAATAAAAACACTCACACGGAATAAATAGTTTATTTGAAAAAACACTCCCCCACACTTTCCCTGCTTCACCAATTTATTTAAAAAAAACCTATGCAGGTCCGTGGTAGTCCTGGGAATTTGCCGTATTCCACCGAATCTGCTGTAGTTCATAAATGGATACCTAAAAACATAAAATTTATTAGAAAGCAAAAAGTTTCCAAACAGGTCTGACGTAGTCCATGGCGTTCCCACGATGATCCCCGAATTCAAAGTCCAAATGCTCTGGAGCCTCATTCAGAGAACAAAGCTCCATAGGCAATTGTAGCAGCCACTCTTGGTCCTGCTGCACTCCACGAGACCCTGCATCAGTGATGAGTGGTGACATCAGTAACTATACCACTCATCATAGTCTCAGAGTCCCGCTCCCCTCTACGTGACTCGGCAGGTTCTGGCTGTGAATTTACTATACTTGGCTCATGACATTTCTTGGTTCCTTTGAAATGTATGCAAGAGAAAAAAATCGGACAGCATATGCATGGTCCATGTACCGTCCATTTTTTATCTTGCACCCATTGAGTTGCATTTCTCTGATTTCTTCGTCAGCCAGATTTCAGCTGAGAAGAAACTCAAATACTCAGATGACACTGCCTCATTGATTAGCATTGGTGCAAGTTCAATATGATTTTTTATCACATTGCACTCTACGTTTTTCTATGCAGATGTGAGCGAACTCTAATTATGATTATTTTGTATTTAGAATGTGAGAGATCATTAAGAATGTAGCTGTGTATGACACTGATACTATTATTTTATAAATTGTATATGGTGCTATTTTGTGGACTAGATCTTGCACTATTTTTTGGTAAATGTATGGCAGTAATATTTGACAGTTTAATTGATGGAGCAAGTATTAACTTGACAATTAATGTGGTACATACCATTATATAGTAAACCTTACCTTGACTATTAACACATCACAAATAATTAAAAATATCACAGTACTAAGTCACTGCACTGCACCAATATTTTGCTCCATCTTATTTCATTTAAGCTCTCATGTATTATGCTTGTTTATTGAATATATTTATTGACTAAAACCAGAATAAAGGCTGGAATCCAAAAGCAAAAAGCAAGCAGACTTCATTGGTTAGTATTGCGCTCGCCATGGACACCGGAGAGCAGCATGGACACCGTACAGCAGCGTGGACACATTCCTGCCACCGGCATCCTGAGGAAGGGACCGTGCTCCAGTGCTCTGCTTCACCGCCTAAACTAGACCAGCAGCATCGCACCCCAGGACTGCAGCATTGCTCCACTTCTGCCGCTGCTGGTTTCCTGAGGAAGGGACCATGCCTCCTGTGACCCTGATGTACCACCACCGGCCCTCAGGTAAGATACTATAAATTCGGACCCCCATCTCATTAAAATCTTTTTTCTGCTGTTTTACACCCCAAAATTTGGGGTGCATCTTATGGTCCAAAAAATACGGTAAATACAAGTATACTTTTATGCCCCAAAAGACAAAAGTAAGTCTTAGAATAAAAGGTATCACTCAAAGGCTATGTGTACACATGCAGAGTTGCCGTGGATTTTATGCATTTTTGCCGTGTTTATTCGCCGCGAAAACACTGCGGAAAGCCCATTGAATTCAATGGCATTCCGCACATGCTGTGCTAATGCTGCGCATTTTTTCGCTGTGGAATCACATCGCGGAAAAATACGCAGCAAGCTCATTCTTTTTGCGGAATGTCGGGGATTCCGCACACATAGGAATGCATTGTTCGGCTTACTTTCCACATGTGGCTATTCCCAACATGCGCAAAGTAAAAATGTGTGGATGGTACCCATGGTCTGGAGGAGAGGAGACTCTTCTCCAGGCCCTGGGTACCATATCCCTGTTAAAAAGAGAGTTAAAGTGAAAAATCATGATATTCTCACCTTCAGGCGTTTTTAAAAATTATTTTTAACATTATATCTTTTTACTACTGATGCTGCATAGGCAGCCTCAATAGTAAAAAGTTGGTCACACTTGTCAAACACTATGTTTGATGAGTGTGACCAACCTGTCAATCAGTCTTCCAAGCGATGCTACAGATCGCTTGGAAAATACTAGCAATCTGCAAGCTAATTACGCTTGCAAAACGCTAGTTTTTGCTGGAATTCCACATGCGGATTTCCTGCGAATTTCCCGAGGCAGGGAGTTGCGGAATTGCTGCGGAAATTTCCGTGGCAATTCCTCAAGTGTGCACATAGCCTAAGAATACTTTTGGTTTTGTGGGCATAAATGTATTTACATCATATACTTTTTTTGAAAATTAATTAATTGTTTTTAGAGAAAACTTAAATTTACTAAGAAATGTAATTGTTCTTCAAACTTTTATGTTTTCTATGCCATTGTAAGGCATGTATATTTTTTCATGATTTAATTGTATTAAAAGGTGTAATTCACAACTCTTTTAGTAAGAAAAGGTATGCCGTTGTCAACCTATGCCAAAATGTTATGTTTTTCCATTTACCGAGTCAATTATTATATAGATTAGTGATGCATTTGATATATATAGAGTTGAGCGAAACGGGTCGAAAAAATTCAAAAGTCGCCGACTTTTGGCAAAGTCGGGTTTCATGAAACGAAACCCGACCCTAGGATGAGGTCGGCCACGAGGTCGGCGACTTACGCGCCAAAGTCGCGTTTCAAAAGTTTGTTTTGCGCTCTTTTTCAGCCAATCAGGATCCACGGACACTGTGGGCAACGTGATGACATAGGCAGGGGTCACCACCATCTTTCAGAAGGGCATGCAAGTGATTGGCTTGCTTTGGTGGGCGTCACAGGGGGTATAAAAGGGCGTGCACGCCGACCGCCATCTTACTTCTGCCGATCTCAGTATAGGGAGAGGTTGCTGATTCTGTAGGGAGAGCGTTAGGCAGGGAAGAAGACAAAAAAACTGCTTCTGCTGCTATCGATTTGGCCTGCACAACACACCAGTCACTGTGTGTGCAGTGCAAGGGGAGGCTATATAGTGGTGTATCAGTGGTGTTGGCTGTTGGGCTGCCTTCTAAGGCTTCCTGACATTCCTGCATTGCTGTTTACCCACTGCTCCGCAAACTGCTTTTTTTAAAAGCAATCCAATCTCCCTTATCCTCTAGTCACTTTTGTCACAGCTGTGCCATCGAGCCTGTGACATAGCGCTCAGATATCAGTGGGCCTCACACAATCCAAAAGTGTCCAGTGTCCAAAAGTGTGTGCAGAGATTCAAAATCTCCCTTATCCTCTAGTCACTTTGGTCACAGCTGTGCCATCGAGCCTGTCACATAGCGCTCAGATATTCATTGGGCCTCACACAATCCAAAAGTGTCCAGTGTCCAAAAGTGTGTGCAGAGATTCAAAATCTCCCTTATCCTCTAGTCACTTTGGTCACAGCTGTGCCATCGAGCCTGTCACATAGCGCTCAGATATTCATTGGGCCTCACACAATCCAAAATTGTCCAGTGTCCAAAAGTGTGTGCAGAGATTCAAAATCTCCCTTATCCTGTAGTCACTTTGGTCACAGCTGTGCCATCGAGCCTGTCACATAGCGCTCAGATATTCATTGGGCCTCACACAATCCAAAAGTGTCCAGTGTCCAAAAGTGTGTGCAGAGATTCAAAATCTCCCTTATCCTCTAGTCACTTTGGTCACAGCTGTGCCATCGAGCCTGTCACATAGCGCTCAGATATCAGTGGGCCTCACACAATCCAAAAGTGTCCAGTGTCCACAAGTGTCTGCAGAAATTCAAAATCTCCCCTGTCCTATAGACACCTTGTACCTTGTTTTACATTACTATATAGTTTGTTGGATTTTGTCTACATTTCTACCAAAAATGAGGAAGGCTGGTGGAAGAGGCCGTGGAATTGGGCGGGGGTTGGCAGCTGGTAATGATGGTGTTGGTGGTGGATCTGATGGTAGTGGCAAGAGCAAAATAGGACCGAATGCAGGAGGTGTTGAGCCTGCGTCATCGTCTGGCTACATAAGGCCTTGAACGCTTAGTTTTCTAGGAGTTGGCAAACCGCTTTTAAAGCCAGAGCATCAGGAAAAAGTTTTGTCTTACATTGCTGACTCAGCCTCCAGCTCTATCGCCTCCTCTTCTTCAGTTGTAAAAAGTAAAAGCACTGAGTCGTCATTGGAGGCTCATGTTCATGAACCACACCTTTCCTTGTGTCCTTCACCCCAACCAAGATTGAAGGATGACGCAGGCCATACTACTGATTACTCCATGGAGCTGTTTTCACATACCATGCCTGGATTATCAAGTGAAATGGTGAATTACCCAGGCCAAGATGAATCTGACATGGAGTGCACTGATGCACAGCCGCTGATGGATGATTCTGCTGGTACATTCACTCAGAGCACTACATTGTCCTCGCAGTGTACAGAGCCAGATTCTGACCCTGATGAGACTCAGGTGCCCCTTCCCGCACACTATACCACCATACATGGTGACACAGAGGAAGGTGCACATGACATAGAAGAGGAGGTGATGGATGACCCGCTTCGGCTTGCACAGGCCGCCTGTGCAAGCCGAAGATATAGATGAACTCTTTATGCATCAGATGGCCAAGTTCTCCAAAAAATATGACATAGTTGTCATGGGAGATTATAACTATCCAGACATTTGTTGGGAATCTCTCTCAGGCAAAACTAACAGGTCAAGGAAATTCTTATCCTCTCTTGCTGACAACTTTATCTTCCAAAAGGTAAGGGAGAAAACAAGGGGAACTGCTACCTTGGATCTAATCCTTATAAACAGGGAGGAAATGGTTGAGGAGGTAAAAGTGGCTGGGACCCTAGGAGGTAGCGACCATGCTATTTTAGAATTTTGGATTACTAGAGGTGGAAGACCTGTGAAGACTCAGACGTCAAGGTTAGATTTCAGAAAGGCAGATTTTAAGGGATTCAGAAAGAGAATTGGAGGGATCCAATGGCTGGATATCCTTAAAGACAAAAATGTCCAGGAAGGATGGGAAATCTTGAAAAATGAAATTCTCAAAGCACAGTTGTTAACAATTCCGAAAAGAGGGAAGAATATGAAGCATTTAAGGAAACCAGGATGGATGAACACAGAACTTAAGCACATGCTAAAAAGGAAGAAAAAAATGTTTATAAAATGGAAAGAGGGAGGCATATCTAAAGAAGAATATAATGCTGTCTGCAGAACCTGCAGTGCACAAATCAGATTACCTAAAGCTGAAAATGAACTGAGGCTTGCAAGAGATGTCAAAAGCAATAATAAAGGATTTTGGGGATATGTCAAAAGTAAAAGAAAAGTCAAAGATGCTATAGGATTTTTACAGGATGAAAATGATGAAATGGTAAGACAGGATGTTGAGAAGGCTGAACTTTTAAATTCCTATTTTGCATCTGTTTTCTCTCAGAAAGGAAATGCAACATCAACTGTTATTCACTGTCCTATTAAGGGAATAGAAGAATCCAGGATATCTATAAACAGAAAGATAGTGAGGAAACACTTAGCTAACCTAAATGAATTCAAGTCTCCAGGTCCAGATGAATTACACCCCAGAGTACTGAAGGAGATAGCAGAAGAAATTTTTGAACCCCTCTCCATAATCTTTGAAAATTCTTGGAGAACAGGAGAAGTGCCAGAAGACTGGAGAAGAGCAAATGTTGTTCCTATCTTCAAAAAGGGGAAGAAGGTGGACCCAGGCAACTATAGGCCGGTGAGTCTGACTTCTATACCAGGAAAGATCTTTGAACAAATTATTAAACAACATGTATGTCAATACCTGGATAAGAATGAAGTGATTAAACAGAGTCAGCATGGGTTTCTAACTAATAAGTCATGTCAGACTAACTTAATTTCCTTCTATGACGGTATCACTGATTGGGTGGATCAAGGAAATGCTGTAGATATAGTATATCTTGACTTCAGCAAAGCATTTGACAAAGTCTCTCATACAATCCTTATTGAAAAAATGACTAAGTATGGAATGGACAAGGCAACTGTTAGGTGGATTCATAGCTGGCTTAGTGATCGGACCCAAAGAGTGGTCGTAAATGGCTGCACATCCAGTTGGAAGAATGTCTCAAGTGGGGTACCACAGGGCTCTGTCCTGGGCCCTGTATTGTTCAACATCTTTATCAACGATTTAGATGAAGGAATTGAGGGTAAACTGATTAAATTTGCTGATGACACAAAGCTAGGAGGGATAGCTAATACTAGAGAAGAGAGAGAGAGGATTCAAAAAGATTTAAATAAACTGGAGAAGTGGGCAGCAACTAACAGAATGGTTTTTAACAGGGAGAAATGCAAAGTACTACATCTGGGCAATAAAAATGAAAAAAGCATATATAGAATGGGAGGAATAGGGCTAAGTGACAGCACATGTGAAAAAGACTTGGGTATACTAATAGATCACAGACTGAATATGAGTCAACAGTGTGATGCAGCAGCAAAAAAGGCAAATGCAATTCTAGGATGTATTAACAGAAGCATACAGTCTAGATCACGTGAAGTCATTATTTCCCTCTACTCCTCTTTGGTCAGACCTCATCTGGAATATTGTGTCCAGTTTTGGGCACCACATTTTAAAAAAGACATCAACAAACTGGAGCAAGTTCAGAAAAGAGCGACCAGAATGGTGACCGGTCTGCAAACCCTGTCTTATGAGGAAAGGTTGCAGGATTTGGGAATGTTTAGTTTGCAAAAGAGAAGACTGAGAGGAGACTTAATAGCTGTCTACAAATATCTAAAGGGCTGTCACATTGTAGAAGGATCAACTTTATTCTCATTTGCACAAGGAAAGACTAGAAGCAATGGGATGAAACTGAATGGGAAGAGACACAGATTAGATATTAGAAAAAACTTTTTGACAGTTAGAGTGATCAATGAGTGGAACAGGCTGCCACGAGAAGTGGTGAGTTCTCCTTCAATGGAAGTCTTCAAACAGAGGCTGGACAGACATCTGACTGGGATGATTTAGCGAATCCTGCTTTGAGCAGGGGGTTGGACCAGATGGCCCAGGAGGTCCCTTCCAACTCTACGATTCTATGATTCTATGATTCTATGACCCAGTTGTTGACCCAGATTGGCATCCATTGGGGGAAGAGGGTGCTGCTTCCAATAGCTCAGATGAGGAGCATCCACAGCAGACAACGACATCGCAACAGCTGTTATCTGGCAGGCCCGGAGCACTCCAAAGACAGGTTCCAAACATCAAAATAGTTGCTGGACAGCTTGTCCAGAGGGTCAAAACATCACAGCGTGCTAGGCCGCAAAATGTCTGCCAAAGTAGGAAGAGTGCAGTGTGGCACTTTTTTGAACAAAATCCTCATGATCAGGCCAAGGTTATCTGTAAGAAGTGCGCAAAGACCTTTAGCCGAGGGAAAAATCTGAAAAATTTGAATACCAGTTGCATGCTTAGACATTTAACCAGCATGCACTTGCAAGCGTGGACACAACACCAAACCTCAAGTGCCACATGTGCAACTGATCACAACGAAGGTAGTCAGCAACGCTACATTGTTTCCCCCACTGTAAGCCCACCGGTTAGCACAGCAGCAAATGTTGAGGTGTCGTTGCAAGGCCACAGCAGTCAGGGAATCCCACTGTTATATCAACGAAAGACTGATTCTAGGCCATCAGAAAGAACACCAACTCCTTCACCATCATCAACCCTCTCTCAGTCCGCCCTGTCCACCGCTACTTCCACCATATGCAGCTCTCAAGTCCAGCTCACCCTCCCAGACACTATGAGTAGGTCAAGAAAGTACTCAGTCTCTCATCCGCGCACACTGGGTTTGAACGCACACATTGCCAAACTAATCTCGTTTGAGATGATGCCCTTTCGGTTGGTGGAAAGCACAGCTTTCCGTGAACTCATGGCCTATGCAGTACCACGCTATGACCTACCCAGTCGCCACTTCTTCTCTCGCAAAGCCATCCCAGCCCTCCACCATCATGTGAAAGACCGCATTGTCCATGCACTCAAGCAGTCAGTGAGCGGAAAGGTGCACCTCACAACTGATGCATGGTCCAGTCGGCATGGCCAGGGCCGTTACGTGTCCATCACTGCGCACTGGGTTAATGTGGTGGATGCAGGGTCCACAGGGGACAGTGGAGGTGGGACAGTGCTGCCTAGCCCACGGTATAGGAAACAGTTGGCTGTAGGCGTTCGACCCTCCTCCTCCTCCAGAAGCGAAAGCTCGTCCACAGAGCGCAGTCGTACGAGCACTCCATCTGCAGCTGCCACTGTTGCACACGATGTGTCCCCCTATCGAGCAGCTAGTGGAAAGCGTCAGCAGGCTGTGTTGCAGATGATGTGTTTGGGCGACAGACACACCGCCGAGGTGCTGGCAGAGTACTTGAAGCGACAAACTGAGTCATGGCTGGGCAGTGTACATCTTGAGGCAGGCAAGGTAGTTAGTGATAATGGCCGTAATTTTGTGGCAGCCATAGCCCTTTCAAAACTCAGCCACATACCTTGCTTGGCTCACACCTTGAACCTGGTGGTGCAGTGCTTCCTCAAAAATTATCCGGAGTTAACAGCCCTGCTCCAGAAGGTGCGAAGACTGTGCGCGCACATCCGCCGGTCGCCTGTACACTCCGTTCGTATGCAGAAGCTGCAGCGATTGCTCCACCTTCCCAACCACCGCCTCATTATCGACATTGCAACAAGGTGGAACTCCACCCTGCCCATGGTGGAGCGGCTGAGCGAGAAGAGGCAGGCCATAATGCATTTGTGGGAGGATACACGGCCAGGCACTTTGAGAGCAGACATGGAGTTGACAGGTGTGCAATGGTTGAAGCTGAAAGACCTCTGTAAAGTCCTTCAGTGTTTTGAGGAATGCACACGGCTGGTAAGCGCAGACGACGCCATCCTAAGCATGAGCATCCCACTTATGCATCTGCTCATGCAAACTTTGACGCACCTTAAGGAGCAGGCGTCTGCAGCCAATGTTGATGAGGAGGTAGAGGAGGAGGGAATCCTTGATGACATTCAGCAATTGTCTGCTCAGGGACCTCTCCTGGACGAGGTGGAGGAAGAAGAGGAGGAGGAGGATGGGGATGATTACTTAGGGGAGGAGGATGCATCTCGTGGCAAGTGAAAATGTTGGCGTGGCAAGGTCTGGTACAGGGTTTGTGCATGACTGGAGGGATGTGGATTTGCCAGAAAGTGCTCCTCCACCCAGCACTCGCAGTGCATCATTGACACCGGGAACATTGGCCCACATGTCAGATTATGCCTTGCAGATCCTAAAAAGGGACCCCCGCATTGCCAAAATGATGAACGATGACGACTACTGGTTGGCCAGCATCCTGGATCCACGCTATAAAGGCAAATTACAAAACATCATGCCACAGGAGAACCTTGACCTAATATTGGCTAATAAACAAGCAACTCTGGTAAATCGGTTGCTTGAGGCATTCCCAGCACACAGCAGTGGTGATGGTTCTCACACGAGCCGTACGGGCCGGGGGCAGCTTGGCAGAGGTGTTCGTGGTGCACACAGCAGAAGTGGCGTTGGAGACAGGGGTTTCATGACAATGTTGTGGACTGATTTTTCAAATACCGCTCACACAACTGGTAATACTGCATCGATGGAAAGTGACAGGAGACAGCAGTTGTCAACTATGGTTACAAACTACTTTTCCTCCCATATCGATGTTCTCCCACACAGGTCATTCCCCTTTGACTATTGGGCCGCTAAACTGGACACCTGGCCTGAATTGGCCCAATATGCCTTACAGGAGCTCACTTGCCCAGCTGCAAGTGTGCTATCGGAAAGAGTCTTCAGTGCAGCTGGATCAATCCTGACAGAAAAAAGGACCCGTCTGTCAACCCAAAATGTGGATGATCTAACCTTCATTAAAATGAACCATGCATGGGTTTCCAAGAATTTTGTCCCACCTTCCCCTGATGACACATAGGGTGACAGAAAAATGGCTTGCTTTGGTCCACCTCTTCCTGGGACTTCACCTATTTCGCCTTTTGCATCAGCTGAATGTCCAACATCAACATATGCCACTTTCTAAAACTCCCTAACTGTGCTGCCTCCCCCCCCATGGCCTGGGACACCACCTAGCGCACGACACCGTGCGAGTGCCGTTGCCCTGGACAGGTGGGTAGGCCGACTCTTGGGCGCGGGCACTGGCACAGGGTCCCTCATAGTGCAATCAAGTGTCTCTGACGGTGGTGGTGCACACCTGCTGTCAGACACACCGCTGTACTATGGGGGGCCCAGTGCCAGTACCGACGCCCACGAGTGGGCCCCCCTTGCTTGGGCAGGGCCCCAGCATTTGCAATCTTTACCTCTCCCTGCTCCTCCGCTGTGTAATCTGGGCCGTCAAATCCATACTGTGCCTGACACCGTCTGAGCCTGCCTCCTGATGTATAGACATATATTTTGAATGTGTACGCTATCCATACATGTTATCCGGGGAAACGGTACCCTTTCTAACCTTTGTGCAATCACGTGCAATCCATACTGGGCCTGACACCATCTGAGCTTGCCTCCTGAGACATATATTTTGAATGTGTACGCTATCCATACATGTTATCCAGGGATACGGTACCCTTTCTAACCTTTGTGCAATCACGTGCAATCCATACTGGGCCTAACACCGTCTGAGCCTGCCTCCTGATGTATAGACATATATTTTGAATGTGTACGCTATCCATACATGTTATCCGGGGATACGGTACCCTTTCTAACCTTTGTGCAATCACGTGCAATCCATACTGGGCCTGACACCGTCTGAGCCTGCCTCCTGATACATATATTTTGAATGTGTACGCTATCCATACATGTTATCCAGGGATACGGTACCCTTTCTAACCTTTGTGCAATCACGTGCAATCCATACTGGGCCTAACACCGTCTGAGCCTGCCTCCTGAGACATATATTTTGAATGTGTACGCTATCCATACATGTTATCCAGGGATACGGTACCCTTTCTAACCTTTGTGCAATCACGTGCACTCCATACTGTGCCTGACACCATCTGAGCCTGCCTCCTGAGACATATATTTTGAATGTGTACGCTATCCATACATGTTATCCAGGGATACGGTACCCTTTCTAACCTTTGTGCAATCACGTGCAATCCATACTGGGCCTAACACCGTCTGAGCCTACCTCCTGAGACATATATTTTGAATGTGTACGCTATCCATACATGTTATCCAGGGATACGGTACCCTTTCTAACCTTTGTGCAATCATGTGCAATCCATACTGTGCCTGACACCGTCTGAGCCTGCCTCCTGATGTATAGACATATAATTTGAATGTGTACGCTATCCATACATGTTATCTGGGGATACGGTACCCTTTCTAACCTTTGTGCAATCACGTGCAATCCATACTGGGCCTGACACCGTCTGAGCCTGCCTCCTGATGTATACACATATATTTTGAATGTGTACGCTATCCATACATGTTATCCGGGGATACGGTACCCTTTCTAACCTTTGTGCAATCACGTGCAATCCATACTGGGCCTGACACCGTCTGAGCCTGCCTCCTGAGACATATATTTTGAATGTGTACGCTATCCATACATGTTATCCAGGGATACGGTACCCTTTCTAACCTTTGTGCAATCACGTGCAATCCATACTGTGCCTGACACCGTCTGAGCCTGCCTCCTGAGACATATATTTTGAATGTGTACGCTATCCATACATGTTATCCAGGGATACGGTACCCTTTCTAACCTTTGTGCAATCACGTGCAATCCATACTGGGCCTAACACCGTCTGAGCCTACCTCCTGAGACATATATTTTGAATGTGTACGCTATCCATACATGTTATCCAGGGATACGGTACCCTTTCTAACCTTTGTGCAATCATGTGCAATCCATACTGTGCCTGACACCGTCTGAGCCTGCCTCCTGATGTATAGACATATAATTTGAATGTGTACGCTATCCATACATGTTATCTGGGGATACGGTACCCTTTCTAACCTTTGTGCAATCACGTGCAATCCATACTGGGCCTGACACCGTCTGAGCCTGCCTCCTGAAACATATATTTTGAATGTGTACGCTATCCATACATGTTATCCAGGGATACGGTACCCTTTCTAACCTTTGTGCAATCACGTGCAATCCATACTGGGCCTGACACCGTCTGAGCCTGCCTCCTGATGTATAGACATATATTTTGAATGTGTACGCTATCCATACATGTTATCCGGGGATACGGTACCCTTTCTAACCTTTGTGCAATCACGTGCAATCCATACTGGGCCTGACACCGTCTGAGCCTGCCTCCTGAGACATATATTTTGAATGTGTACGCTATCCATACATGTTATCCAGGGACACGGTACCCTTTCTAACCTTTGTGCAATCACGTGCAATCCATACTGGGCCTAACACCGTCTGAGCCTGCCTCCTGAGACATATATTTTGAATGTGTACGCTATCCATACATGTTATCCAGGGATATGGTACCCTTTCTAACCTTTGTGCAATCACGTGCAATCCATACTGGGCCTAACACCGTCTGAGCCTGCCTCCTGAGACATATATTTTGAATGTGTACGCTCTCCATACATGTTATCCAGGGATACGGTACCCTTTCTAACCTTTGTGCAATCACGTGCAATCCATACTGTGCCTGACACGGTCTGAGCCTGCCTCCTGAGACATATATTTTGAATGTGTACGCTATCCATACATGTTATCCAGGGATACGGTACCCTTTCTAACCTTTGTGCAATCATGTGCAATCCATACTGTGCCTGACACCATCTGAGCCTGCCTCCTGATGTATAGACATATATTTTGAATGTGTACGCTATCAATACATGTTATCTGGGGATACGGTACCCTTTCTAACCTTTGTGCAATCACGTGCAATCCATACTGGGCTTGACACCGTCTGAGCCTGCCTCCTGATGTATAGACATATATTTTGAATGTGTACGCTATCCATACATGTTATCCGGGGATACGGTACCCTTTCTAACCTTTGTGCAATCACGTGCAATCCATACTGGACCTGACACCGTCTGAGCCTGCCTCCTGAGACATATATTTTGAATGTGTACGCTATCCATACATGTTATCCAGGGATACGGTACCCTTTCTAACCTTTGTGCAATCACGTGCAATCCATACTGGGCCTAACACCGTCTGAGCCTGTCTCCTGATGTATAGACATATATTTTGAATGTGTACGCTATCCATACATGTTATCTGGGAATACGGTACCCTTTCTAACCTTTGTGCAATCACGTGCAATCCATACTGGGCCTAACACCATCTGAGCTTGCCTCCTGAGACATATATTTTGAATGTGTACGCTATCCATACATGTTATCCAGGGATACGGTACCCTTTCTAACCTTTGTGCAATCACGTGCAATCCATACTGGGCCTGACACCGTCTGAGCCTGCCTCCTGATGTATAGACATATATTTTGAATGTGTACGCTATCCATACATGTTATCCGGGGATACGGTACCCTTTCTAACCTTTGTGCAATCACGTGCAATCCATACTGGGCCTGACACCGTCTGAGCCTGCCTCCTGATGTATAGACATATATTTTGAATGTGTACGCTATCCATACATGTTATCTGGGGATACGGTACCCTTTCTCACCTTTGTGCAATCACGTGTAATCCATACTGGGCGTGAGAACGGCTGGCGAGCTGTTAAGCAAGCTACAGCACCTGTGGTTTGCACACGTAAGTTTTTCATTTTTTCAGGAATGACGGTTAGGCCTAATTCCAGAACTGCAGTTGACCTGCACTTACTGGGAAATCATTGTTCGCGGGTAATAATTGTAATCAGTGATCCCCATCACTAACGTTGTTCAGCGGGTTATCTGCACCTGTAAGCGACAAACGCTGGCCTTTTCAGTGTAGCGCACATGCAGCCACGGACATGTAAGGGCATGACACACCAGTTATTGGCCAATCTCATGTGCCAGAGCCTCACGTGTCCCTCTAGTAAGCCGGACTCGGACTGCGGGGCATGACGGAGTCTCGTTCGTTAACGGAATTAAGCTTGCAATGTGTGCATCTGTTCTGTAGCTGGCATGGTTGAGGTTGCCAAGGTGGAGTCGAATTTAACCGTAGGCTCCACTCCTGGTGGTGCCCTTCTGGACATTCCTTTAAGGTTCAGCTTTGCAACCATACTGCCCACGTAAAACAAACACTTTGCCTTCATGAACGCTGTTTGGAGGGTCATGACTCGTGGGAATAACGCCGCCCAATCAGCTAACCTGCTAGAGAGATCCTTCTTTGCTCCCAAGCATGACATCACACTCCCTAGGAAGTAGGTAATGCCACTGTGGCGACCGTACTCCTGGGGGCGACACAAGTGCACTGATGCCCAGCCACTGCTCGATGAATCTGCTGGTACATTGACCCAGACCACTACATTCCCCTCGCACGCTACCCGGCCTGAATCTGACCCTGATGAAACTCAGGTTACCCTTCCCATATACAGTTCCATCTTACACGGTCACAAAGAGGAAGCTGCAGATGAAAGTGCAGGTTCGGCCCACCCGCCATCAGACACACCACCGTACTATCAGGGGCCCTGTGCCAGTGCCGTCGCCAACGAGTGGGCCCCCCCTGCTTGCCCAGGATCACAGCACTTGCAAAGTTGAAACACTGTGCAGTGAGATGGAAGATGGGGACGACGAGGAGTCTAGACTAGTACAGGGATTCCCTAGCGAGGAGACTTATTTGATTGTTTTCAATGTTGGGACAGCAATTTTTGGGGAGCACTATACTCTGGAGAATGATAGATGGGGCCCACCATACACTGGAACATTCCAAAGATGGACATCAGACACTGGAGCAGCATTTACTGGGCCCATTATACACTAGAGCATTAGAAATGGGGCCCATTATGTTTGGAGCATTATTTGGGCCCATAAGACAGTAGAGCTTCATCCATGGGGACCAACATATACTGTAGCATTATGTGGAGCTCATCATATACTGTTTCAAACATTATATGGGACCAATGATTCTGTATAGAGAAATAGATGGGCCTCGTCATGAGATGTAAAAAGTGAGGTATTTTTCATTGTACTATACCGCTATTTGTCTGCTGTATCGGATCATGATGAGTTGTGGTATGTGTTAAAGGGGCGCTCTTTCGCTCAGGGCACATGAAAACCTGGAGCCAGCCCTCCCCCCCACAACTTTAGCCAAATAACCCCCATTTTTCAGTGCGTAACTTGTATTATGAAGTTAATTAAGGTTGACAAGCTTAAGTAAGAAGAATTGATGCTTTTGGCATTCAAATGGGCACTGTAGGTGTGTTTCCTGTCCTCCTCTAACTGCCGACTTTTATTCCCCATTGACTTACATTGGGTTTCGTGTTTCGGGACGACCCCGACTTTTCCCTATAATCGGACGATCTTGCTCGACCCGACTTTTGGAAAAGTCGGGTTTCACGAAACGAAACTCGACCCTAAAAAAACAAAAGTCGCTCAACTCTAGATATATAGGATGGGATAGGTAAATTGCTTAAGTTTTTCATTTTGATACTGCTTAAAATAGTCTCATTTTATATGTTTTCTATTATTAAAAAACACCAATTCTATGCATGAAATTATGTGTAGGAAATATAAAGTTACAGAGTAAACGAAAGAGTGAAATTAAGGTAGAAATTCATATCACACAAAGTTACGAACAGCAGTTCTCAATTTACATTTATGGTAGATTTAATTAAATAACTCCACCAAACAGAGTTGTTTTATTGCTATGCACTTTATTGATAGTTTTGTCAAGTCTTTTTTTTTTCCAAGTTCCTTTAGTTTGATGCCACACAGTACATGGGAATTAAATCACTGAGCTAGTAAAGTTGTTAAGCCTCTCCTGCGACGATAATAAGAAAGCATATGAAATATTTCACAATGGGATGAAGCATGTTTGCACATGAAATTTGGTTGGAGAGGAGAGCTTGTTCATTTTCAATAATGAGAGTAGTTTGGATGCGAAAAAAATGAGTCTTCTTTAAACAGGCATGTATAAACATCTGCTAGTATACCTTATCAAAACAAATGAAACTCTTATTTCTACTTGTAAACATGAATCTAAAATGTATTAACAAGAGCTTTAATTATAGTTTTTTATCATGAAGTGTCTTGTTTTCCTTTTTATTGTAGGGTTTAAGATGATGGAACAGAGGAACAGCAGCCGCGCTAAAACATGACAAGTGCCTTGGATTTATAAACAATTCTCTTTACTGCAAGAAAAATGATAGCATATGGGTCCCGTTAGCTGCCAAGTGGAATGGCCATGCCCTCTCCACAGTATCCAAATACCTACAGGCTTCATGGAAACAGAAGGGTAAGGGTGGTTGTTATTTTTATAGAGGAAGCATATGTAGAAGACACCTGAGTGCTGATCCTTTGTCAGAGCTTGTGGTCCTCGCGCATTTGTGCAATTGCTCTTTTCGTTCATAGGGTTAATTTTCTAATGTGTTTTGTGATGCTGACACTAGCCAAGGATTTCATTGCCAGCAGTTCTCTGCATGCTGTGATCTGAAATCAAGAAACACCATTAATTTTCCAAATAGGAAAAGCTACATATGGAAATTGTCTGGATCAACTGCTTTGCCAAGTTCTTGAACAGACACAGAGGTACTCTGGTGAATTTTTATTCTTGTGCCTGTGCAAACGACATTACATTTTAATAAATATGACAAAATTAGGAACTTAGAGACATACGCTGGACATTTTCTATGTTGATTTTATTCTCTATATCAGGAGTCCCCAACCGGTAGCTCGGGAGTCACATGTGGCTCGCAGTCCCATGAATTGTGGCTCGCGACTGTCTGCCAGCTTGGTACATTAGCTCCAGGTCTAGCAAACAGGTATTAAGAGCACATCTCAAAATAGTGAATTTTGTGAACTGCCCTGCACAGAATTGCAGATGTGGTTGCACATTTACTGGTCTTAGAAGTTTAGAGATGCTTTAGGTATAGTATGCTGGAGGATGGTTCTCCCTGTTAGAGGAGGTGCTCAAATCTGGATGTTACAGTGTGTTGGGAGTCCTTGATGGGAGAATACTGAATGGGGATTTGTGGGAACCCCTGGATCTCAGTGTACTGCTTTGGAGTGATTTCTGTGGAAAAGCTTTGGTTATCATTATACCTGTAATGGGGGCTTTGGTTGACACTACTTTGAAGGAGTGGGAGCTGAATGTGGCTCGTGACCCTCTCTGAGTGCTGAATGTGGCTCATGATCCTCTCTCTAAGCTGAATATGGCTCTCAAGGTCAGAAAGGTTGGGGACCACTGCTCTATAAGATTGTATGCAATACGAAAAATATATGTAGTATGTGTTGTTTTAAGAAACTCACAATTTTGTCAGCACTATCCCATTCATGCGCATGGAGGCCTCCAGATTCTCCCTCATGGATGATGTTAGAGAATTAGCTTGAATTTAGATGCCTGATCTTTCATTCTCGTGGCACATCATTTGCTGTTGGAGGTATCTGGCAGGAGGTTTCTCCACTTTGCCATTTGAAAACAAATAAAAACTCAGCTAAACGGTCATGTTTATCATGTAGTCTGAAGAAATATCTTGTAAAGCCAACAGCAATTGCGTGTGTATGGGTGCATATGGACAAGACAGTTAAAGTAAAAATACACTGAATTTATCATGCTGATTGATAAGCTTGGTCCATCTTTAAACTTTCTAAAGACTAAAGGCTTTCATACATATTCGACTAATGTCAACCAAGCCATCAATATAGACAGGTTCAGCCAATGGTCTAATGTGAATGAAGGCACCAGCTCACTAATGGGAGATGTCAATTGAGCATGTCCGAGTTAGACTGCCAATCGCATTGTTCTCCCTGAGATAAGACATCGGCTGACACATAAATTGATGGCTTTCTCATAGAGAACACAGGAATGGCTCGGCCAAATGAACACTCCTGTGTATGGTAGTTTAGTGATGAGCAAGTATACTTGTTGCTCAGGTTTCCCCGAGCATGCTCGGGTGTCCTCCGAGTATTTTGGTGTGCTTGGAGATTTAGTTTCTGTCACCTCAACTGCATGATTTATGGCTGCTGGCCAGCCTGAATACATGTGGGAATTCCATAACAAACAGGCAATCCTCACATGTATTCAGGCTGGCTAGCAGCTGTAAATCATGCAGCTGAGGTGACAGAAACTAAATCTCCAAGCACGCTAAAATACTCGGAGGCCAGTGAAGCATGCTCAGGGAAGCCCGAGCAATGAGTATACTCGCTCATCACTAGTAGAGTTGGCTTAAATGGCTGTCAGCAGGCTGATCAACTTGATTTTTTTTCTAACCATGATAAAGCACTATGATTATAAGGGAAACAGGTCCATTGCCACTAACATTTGTTTAATTCACTGGAAACTGTAAAATGCTGATAATTACAATCAAAATAATCCCTGTAAGTTTTTTCAGATTCAAAAAATCAGGACGCCTTACATTTTATTTACAGAAATGGAAAAAAGTGTCCTATTTTTATGGACTGTACATGAATTTCTGGATGGTTGGCAACAATGGCTGCTAGTCAAGCAATCAGCAGAATCAACATTCAGAAGACAGCCATCTAATGTGTATGGCTAGCTTTAGGCACAGATTAATCAAGACTGGCACATTGCATACCTGTCTTAATGAAAGATGCTCTGAATAAGATGTGCCCCAATTCATAGCTTTGCCCACTTTTCAAATGTTGGAAGAGCAGGCAGGAGGTAGTGTAAAAATCCCTAAAGTCACTAGACCTCTGAGCAATTATAAGATGCTCAAAATTTTCTGCAATTGTAAGGCTACTTTCACACTTGCGTTAGGAGGCGCAGCACACGGCCACCGTGCAGCTCCGCCCCCTGCCACGCCCCCTCCGTTCGGATCCTCCTATGGGCGCATGATACTGCATGCGACCTGTGTACCCTATCGTTAGCACTGGGTACGCAGGCTGTGCGCTGGTATGCTTTTGCCTGCGCATGCGCCCTTTTGACGGTGCATCGACATGAGCCAAACGCACCGTGTTGCATTTTGGTGCGCTCAGTGCACAGTCAAAAGGGCGCATGCACCGACGAAAGCATACCAGCGCATGGTCTGCGTACCCAATGCTAATGATAGGGTACGCAGGTCACATGCAGCGTCATGCGCCCATAGGAGGAGCTGACCAGAGGGGGCATGGCAGAGGGCAGAGCTGCACGGCGGTCGTGTGCTGCGCCTCCTAATACAAGTGTGAAAGTAGCCTAAGATCTACTTTTTGACAATCGTTAGTAAAAAAAAAAATTGGTGAAATTTTGGTGTATTGTTTTGCAAAACAAACCAAACTTCTTAATTTTTCCTTCACACCAGTTACTTTAGTGAGCTAAGCAAAAGTGTTTAAATCAGTAAACATGGGGCAAATCATGCATTCTAGAATTTTTTATGCAAATTGAATCTTAATTTTGGTTCATTTACCTGTAATTTTCACTCATTCGGTATAACTTTATTAAAAAGGAGGATTCTGGTAATAAGAAATTATCAGCCATCTGCTGGATAGATGATAACCGATAGTTTGGGACAGATCTGACCACTGAGTCCCAAACCAATTACCAAATCATGTGTCCTGTCTATCAGTTTACATAGAGTGGAAGTTGCACATGCACAATGGTGCCATATTTAGTTTCTATTAGATGGCAGATGGCAAAGCACTGCAATGAGTGGACCCAAAAAGCTCATGTTTTGATAACTCTCCATTTAAGTTGGGGGGGGGACAAAACCATAGTTCTGGCGATCGGTGGATTTTTCATTGATTAGACGGACCCTTCCCAATCCAATCTTTAACAGAAAAGTTACTTACTAATGATTGGCAGCTCTATAACTTAGCAACACTATAGCATTGTTATATCTTTCTAAACAGACTATAGAATTACAGTATGGACCATTTTTCCCCATTCCACTGAAGGCTTTTCATTTCTTCCCTTGATAAATCTAGGCCAAATACCAATTCTAAAATAGCTTATTTAGATAGAATCAATTGTTAGATAAGCTTCTCTTTCCCTATTTGAAAATAACTCTTTTTATATTCTATTCAGCCTTCTTAATTTTACAGAGCATAAAAGAGCTCACCACGATAAGCAATTTATTTCATTCCAAAAGAATAGGACAAGGGGTTAGTAGATTCATCTCACTGTGAACAACGTGTGCCTTGCTGAAGAACTGTACATAGTGCGCATATTGTTTTATAAAATGTAAAAGTTTGCATTATGTATGCTTTCTATACTGTGTACTTTTATGCTTCTTTTTATTAATTTCACTAATCAGAAAACCAGATTCAGGGTTTTTTTTCACTTCTCACAGCAAGACATATTGACTTCTGTGTTCCGTTTTTTTTTCCTTTTTTCTTTTTTCTTGCAAATGTACTGTATTATTTTGCCTAGCCATCTACAATATGCCCATTTTTATAGATTTCTGTATAGCTTAAATTGTTCTAGCCAAGCGATTCCCGTTACCGTGTAATCATGCACATGATTTATTTTTTTTTGGGGGGACAATGTAGGATTTCTTTTATTCTATATTTTAACAATACTTATGTGATTTGGAAATCACATAGAAAAAGGAAAAAAATGCTATGTGGACTAGATAACTTCATATAGCACTGCGCAACAAATTTCAGGGAAGTTCTTGTCTCCTGAGAAAATGTTATTGTATCTTCTAGATTTTGATATGCTGAACATGAACATGTGCTCCAAATGTCTATCACGTAAGGTTTTTAACCCCTTTATGACCGGAGCTTTTTTTTTCCAGTTTTCGTTTTCCGCACCCCTTCTTTACAGAGCCATAACTTTTTTATTTTTCCGTCAATACGACGGCCGTGTGAGGGCTTATTTTTTATGGGACGAGTTGTACGTTTGAACAACACTATTGGTTTTACCATGTCATGTACTTGCAAACGGGAAAAAAATTCCAAGTGCGGTGAAATTGCAAAAAAAGTGCAATCCCACACTTGTCTTTTGTTTGGCATCTTTTGCTAGGTTCACTAAATATTAAAACTGACCTCTCATTATGATTCTCCAGGCTATTAAGAGTTCATAGATACCAAACATTTCTAGGTTCTCTTTTATCTAAGTGGTGAAAAAAAAAGTTTGTTAGAAAAAAATTGCGCAATTTTCCGAGACTCACAGCGTTTCCATTTTTCGTGATCTCGAGTTGGGTGCGGGCTTATTATTTGTGTGCCGAGCTGACATTTTTAATGATACCACTTTTGTGCAAATATATTCTTTTGATTGCCCATTATTGCATATTAATGCATTGTCGCGGCGACAAAAAAACGTAATTCTAGTGTTTTGATTTTTTTATCGCTACCCCATTTAGCAATCAGGTTAATTCTTTTTTTATTGAGAGATCGGGCAATTCTGAATGAGGAAATACCAAATATGTGTAGGTTTGATTTTTTTATTGTTTTATTTTGATTGGGGTGAATGAACTTTTATGTTTTTTAAATTTTTTTATATTTTTAAACACTTTTTTTTACTTTTGCCATGCTTCAATAGCCTCCATAGGCGGCTAGAAGCTGCCATAGTGCGATCGCCTCTGCTACATAGAGATGATGCTCAGATCACCTCTATGCAGCAGAATTACAGGCTTGCTATGAGCGCCGACCACAGTGTTTTGCAGATGACTTTCATTTATAATCTGTGTCTGATGCTTCTTGAATAAGATTCCAGCAATAATCAGCCAGCATTGACGTACTCTGCTTTCCCTGGTACCTTTTCTACATCAGCACAGTGTCTTGGTGAAATCTTTCACCATGTTCGTTGCTAACGGCACCAAGATTGGCTGGAAAAAAGTCCAAGTGAGAATGTAGAAAATGCATTTTTAGTGACATATTTCATTTCGTCAAATGTTATGCTGTGAGCATGTTGTCCACAAGTTGTTCAAAGTTCAGTGCCCTGCTGTTGTCAAGAAAATTGAAGGTCACACTGTCACTCCGCGCTCATCTGAAGGCGGGACTTTGGTCCCGACATCATCTATTCCGGAGCCGCGGTCACTCCAGGGGTCCCGTCGGGTGCGCACGTGCACTTCTCGTACCCAGGCTCCCACCTCCTCCATGTTGGGTATGCGCTTGCACGCTCTTGTCAGTTCAGTCTCCAGGTCCATTCTCTCTATGGTAATGGAGGACATGACCCAGAAGCTTTAGTGGTCATGTGCTATATCAGGCTACCTCCCCTATGGGAGGTGCCTGATTACTGTTGTGCTTCCTGGCATGGTCTGGTGTGTCCCTGCCTGGCTGTGCACTGTATTCAGGCCCTGTCCTATACTCAGCCGTGCCTCTCTGTACTCGCTCTGAACCTGCACTCTGTCTTGGACTTTATTGTGCCTCTTGGCACACGCTCTGAATCCACTCTCTGCTTTGTACTCAGTTGTGCCTCCTGGCACACACTGTCCCTGTACTCTGTTACACCTCCTGGCACACCTGCTGCCCCACTTAGTACTCTGACGTGCTCCTTGCACGCGTCCTGTTTTGCTCACCCCCGGACATACTAGTCGCTGCACACCATACGTGCTCTCGTGTACCCGTCTTGCACTATCCTGTATCCAGCGCACTCCCGTGTACACACCCTTTGTTCCTGAGTGCACCCTGCACCTACCTGCAGACTCACTCACATGTGTCTCCTGTGAGCCAGCCGCCTGGTGCCAGCAGTCGTGGTACCTTATCCCCTGGGGCTTGCTCCTGACATTCCCTGTATAGTGGGTGGTCCTCACTAGGCCAGCTCGTCCTTGGAGGGTTGGTGCCACGACCAAGAGGGTCCACTCCAGGAGTCGTCACACACATCTTTAAAGGCTCTCCATGCCACTTGTTCAGCACCTTGAAAAAGAACATCAAAACTACCGTCATTCATTATATCTCTTATCTGTGGACCAATAAAAATACCTTATTTAATATTTGCACCACCTATTCTTGGAAATTTCTGTCGCAAGTAAGAAAAGGCTTCCGATTCTTTGTTCATTGCTTTGACAAAATTATTCATAAGCCCAAGTTTAATATGCAAAGGAGGGAGAAATATCTTTGTTGGATCAACGAAAGGATTATGTTTAACATTCTTCTGTCCAGGTTTTCACAGAGTGGCCAGTCCTTTCTGAAATAGTGCATTTCTTGTGCATGACTGTCCCACTCACAAATGAAACATCACTTGGTATATCCAAGCTGCAGTCCAAGAAGAAGTGCAACAACTTTTAGATCACCACATATGTTCCAGTTATAATTTCTATAATTAATGTGGGTCAACACTAACTCCATATTCTCATATGTTTCTTTCACATGTATGGCATCTCCAATAGGTATAGAAGGATAGATATTTCCGTTGTGTAGTAAAACAGCCTTCAGACTTAAAACTGACGAATCAATGAACAGCCACCATTCCTTCAAGTCATGTTCGCATCCAAGAGCACCAAACAACCCCAAGATGTCATTGCAAAAGGTTAAACTGTCGACATGGTTGAAAAATTGATTAAGATCTTCTAGATGACTGTGAAAAACAGAATCTCTTGTTCCTGGTAATAAGAGATTTCGTTCTTGTAGCCTTGATCCCAATAATTCTGCTGCCTCTTTGACAATTTCAAATCTCTTACCAAGTTACTCAGATCAGCTTGACTAAACTGATGTGGATTAGATGTAGAAGGCTCAAAGTCTGGGTCTGCAGCAGTTTCCTTCTCCACTGACATTGTTAGTTCATCTTCGTCATCCTCCATTGTCCATACTTTGGACGGCTTTGGAACATGAAGACTTTCATTGTGTGGCACTGGACTTATCGCTGAAGGAAGATTGGAATATTCTATTGATTTCTTGTTCTTTGCTGAATATCCTGTTACATATCTAAGGCAGAAGTAACAATCTGTTACATGATCTCTACACTCTCTGCATATTATTGGGACAGCGAATGGCATTGAAGGTCATGATCCATTCAGCCATGCTCTAAGTATGTCAGTATTGTCTTTTGATTCCTCCCCTGCCCATGAGATGTGGTATGCTCCATACACAGTCAGCCGAATGATTCACTGCGCCTGTGCGGAATTCGCATAATAAGTGCTTGCATATGTGTAGGTCAGCAATTTATATTATTTCAGTGGAAAATTCAGAATATACTGTTTCAGAAAAAGTTCATATATGAGTTTTTAGAATTATAACAGAATATTATAAAGTTTCGTATCATTTCTCAAAAACCTTACATGATAGGAAAAATCTGAAGTCATTTCTGAAATCTGCATGAAAAAATCTATCAGGACCACTCAAAATTGTCTGAGGGACAAAACCTTGGTAACATAGTATAATTAATAATATAGTGATGACTGCTTATAAAATAATGCATTCTCAACTGTACATAAAAAATATTTAAAGGGTTAGTCCCGTGAATAAACGTTATGACTAGAGATGAGCAGATCATTTGAAATTTATATTCCCTGATTTCACCAAATTTTGTCCAAAAATTAGATTTGTGGCGAATATATTTGCCCAAAATTTCAATACTGGAATTGGTCAAAAACTACAAGTAGGGGAGAGAAGAGAGGGATCCCTATTGACCATAAAAACATACACTCTACAGGAAAGAGAGAGCGAGAATGCCACTAACCATAACATCTTACGCTCTACAGAAGAAAGAGAACTCTGTTGACCAGGCATTATTACACTCTACTCTGCAGATGAGAAAATGAGTGGACCTAGCTGATCATAAGAGCTGACACTGTATAGCAGAAAGAGAGGTTGAGAGTAACTTGCTGACTGCAAAGGTTTACAATTTGCTGGCAAGAGAGGAGAGAGAGGACCCTGTGGACCACAAAAGTTTACACTCTACTGAGATTTACCCAGTGACTGTCACAAGTGGGTTATGTCCTTCTGAGACATCTGGGGTTAGTAAATCACTGTGCATTGTGATTTGCAGATCTTCCATTTAGCCTGTATGTTTGTGTTTCATATTAAATGGATTTTGGTTCCTTTGGTGCTGAAGAGGTTAAAAATCCTTTATATGCAGGTTAGAAACCTTCAGCTTCATTTTACAGCTGTTCCTGACCTGGTCTTTTCCTCTCCCTATAAAACTTCTTCTTCCTCACCAGTGAAAGTTTTACTTCTTATTTCCTTGGAGTTGCAGTGCTGAGTTGGAAATCATTGTTACTGCTGGAGATTTTTAAATGCTGCTTTTGGGTATATGCTTTCCTCATTGTCCTATTCCCATTTAGTTTGTACTTTCCTGCTATTTCTTATATACCTCTTTACTTTTGGTGAGATTTTGTATGTTGGTTGCTTTTTGTTATCCCTGTTTGTTTAGCGTGTTTATACACTAGCATTTCTGTCCCAGGTAGGGGAAGGGGACAGTTTAGGGTATAACAGGAGAACAATAAGTCTGGTGGTCCAAACCTCCTCTCCTTTAGAGGTACCTTTGGGAGCAGTGATAGCTAGGGTCCCTGCTCTAGGGACAGGGCAGGGCCCCTTTCACTATCTACACACTGGGAACTGATGACTAGAGATGAGCGAATTTGTTCAGTTTATGTGCCCAAATCTGATATTGACATATTTGAGCTATATTCGAACACTCTTCATGCTGAAAGTATGTCTTAGGATCAGTTCCAAACATATTCGGAAATTTCTACTCCCATTGACTCTAATGAGGTTTGTTTTGTACAGGTTCTACAGGACTTAAGTAATCAAACAACAGCACAGGCGCTTATACCTCCGATGCAGCCATTGCCAATTAGCACACTCAAGTTACCGCCATTTAGATTTAATGGAGACTGCTACAAAATTCATGGGTTTATTAATCATTGTATTTTGTATTTTGATGTGCATGCTGCCCACTTTCGTACAGATCGGTCCAAAGTCCTATGTATAATCATGCTACTTACCTCACGAGCTCTCGCCTGGGCAAATCCACTTATCGAGACTCGTGACCCCATTTGAATAATTTAGACGATTTTCTAGCTGCAATGTCTATGATCTTTGATGATCCTAATCATCGCACTATTGCTGAAACTGCATTCTTATTGTTACGCAGGGTAAGCGCACTGTTATTGAATATGCTACTGAATTTAGACAACTAGCGGTGGATACGGTTTGGGACTGTTATGTTCAAATACCCATTTTTAGGAGGGGACTTCCTAGTATGGTTGAAGATGAGTTAGCCCATGCAAATGCTCCTCAAGAGTTAGAGGCGTTCATACAACATTGCAAGCATATTGACATATGTATTACTGAACGTAGACAGGAGAAATTTGTAACTTCTAATCGTATCAGTAACTCTCCCCTTTCTCCTAAAGAACCTGCAAGCAAATCCTCATGGGAAATGGAACCAGTTCCCATGCAAGTGGATGCTTTACAGCAGTGTAAGAGTAATCACCACAGGAAGCACCATTGTCATGAGAGTTTGGGCTTCTACTGTGGTCAATTAGACCATTTTCTTAACTGTCCCAAACAACCTCGCAAGGTACTATCCACCGTAGGGGAGTATGAGGATCAGGATGCTGAATCTGTTGTTTTCGGGTCCAGTTCTTTTTTGAATGTTGTCTTTCAATCTCTGTCAGTGACTGTCTCTCCTAAAATGCGGAAAGATAAAGATGCATATTGCTCCCTTCCCATTAAGATCTTGTTGTCAGGACAATGGATTTCCTGTGCAGCCATGGTAGATTCTGGGGTGGGAGGTAACTTTATGGATCTAACCTTTGCCAAAGAACATGGCATACAGTTTTAACAGAGAGCCACCCCAGTAACCATGGAAACAGTGGATGGTTCCCCTCTAGATTCAGGACTGGTGGATCAGGAGACAGTACCTCTGGACATTTTCATAGAACCCAATCATCAGGAAGTGAGGTCCTTTATGTTAATTTCTTCACCTCATTTCCCTTTAATTCTAGGAATTCCCTGGCTGCAGTTGCAGAATTCAGTCATCAACTGGAGACCACTTTTCCATCAAGGGACACACCAGTAACAAGTAAGGCAAGTTCTCAGGATACGGAATGTACCACTAAGGTATCTATGTTGCCATCCATTTATAATGAATTTTCTGATATTTGTAATAAGATAATGGCAGATCAGCTTCCTCCTCTCAGACATTATGATTGTCCTATTGAACTACTTCTATTCAAGAATGTCTACCCACTAGCAACTCCGGAGCTGCAGGCTTTAAAGGAATACATTAATGAGAATCTGGCTAAGAGTTTAATTTGCCCTTCCTCATCACCGGCAGGAGCACCCATCTTTTTAAAAAAAAAGAAGGCTGGAACTCTTAGACCCTGTATTGATTATTGGGAGCTCAACAAGGTAACTATTCGGAACCATTATACTTTGCCATTAATTCCTGAACTGCTGGAAAGAGTACGACACACAAAAATCTTCTCTAAGTTGGGTCTTCAAGGAGCTTATAACCTAATTTGGAACCGCTCTGACGATGAATGGAAGACGGCATTTAGATGTTGTTGTTGGCACTTCAAGTACCTTGTGATGCCTTTTGTTCTCTGCAACGCTCCGGAAACCTTGCAACACTTGGCTACTGACATTTTTAGAAATCTGTTAGATCATTTTGTCGTAATCTATCTGGAAGATATTTTGATTTTTTCTGATTCATTGCAGGAACATCAGAGCATGTTATGACTGTTTTAAGATGCCTGAAAGATAATCATCTCTACATTAAGCCTGAGAGATGTGAGTTCCATCGCACAGGGATATAATGTCTGGCCTATATCATCTTGCCACAGGGGCTTAACATGGAGGCAAGTAAGATCCAGGCTATTATTGTTTGGCACTCACCTAAGAATGTCAAGGAGGTACAATGTTTTTTCAGGCTTGCTAAGTTTTATAGATGATTTATTCGTAATTTCTCTGAGATTGTTCATTCTATTATGCAACTAACCAAGAAGGAAAATACTTTCTTGTGGTCTACACAGGCTCAATAAGCTTTTGATTGTCTTAAGTCCCATTTCACTTCTGCACCTGTGTTGATTCATCCTAATCCAGCACATCTTTTCATCGTGGAAGTTGACGCTTCGGATTGTGTTCTGGGGCCATCCCCTCGCAAAGAACAGGAGAGAAAGGTCTGTTACATCTGTGAGCTTTTTTCTCTCATAAGGCCCCGTCACACTAAGCGACGCACCAGCGATCACGACAATGACACGACCTGGCAAAGATCGTTTGTGCGTCGCTACATGGTTGCTAGTTAGCTGCCAAACAGGCAGATCTCCTAAATGACGCATCAGCGATCAGCGATCTGTATAACGACCTCGGCGGTCGTTGGGACCTTGTCACACAGCATGTAGTGTTAACGATTCAGACCTCGATAGGTGTGATTGAGCGTTACCTTTTCCACACCCCTCTGCACAGTTTGATGGTCACTGGTAAGCTCTCGCTTTGTGATTGGGCGACCGCGTCATAAAAGACGACGTATTAGCGCTCCCATCCATTGTTCTCGAGCGCTGTGGTTATATCATACGACATTCCTGCAGTGTTCCAGTACAAGTCCATATTGCGTCCTACGAGCCTTCTGCTTTCCTGCCCCTGCGATCCAGTCGGAGCCACTATTGCGTTTTTCTTGGATTTATTCCTTCAGGATTTTTATACTCTGTCTTGCAAGGTAGGCATTGTTTGTGTTGTTTAATGATCTTTGTGGCATTTCACTTTTCATAACTTTATTCAACATTTAGATATGCTTTTACATACAGCAGCCATTGTACTTTTCCAGAAGCGCCCGCCGCCATCACACGCTCTGTATTTCATTTCCATTCATCAGACAGCTATCATTTCTATGTAATTTTAACTATGTTGTACAATTATTTTATGCTTTCGCATAGGCATTTTATGCTTTTACAAGGGCATGTTTAGCCATTTAATTTTTACTGTTGCGCCCACCCCCGCCATTACTGTATTGTCCATTTAGGTTATGCTACCACAAGCTAATGGAGGGCCGCTTTGGCATGGGTAGCTGTTTTTGTTTTCCTACCGCGCCCACCACCGCCATTTTAGGATCTTAGCTGCGTTAACATTTGTAGGTCATCTATGTATTGTATTTAATGGTAATTCGATTATACTTTTTTGTAATGCTGTTAAATAGCCATGTTTGGCCATTTCAAATTTCCTGCCGTGCCCACCCCGGCGATAACTGTATTGTCCATTTATGTTATGCCACCACAAGCTAAGGGTCGCTTTGGCATGGGTAGCCATTTTAGTTTTGCTACCGCAGCCAACACCACCATTTTGGGATCCTAGCTGCGTTAACATTTGTAGGTCATCTATGTATTGTATTTAATCATAATTCGATTAGACTTTTTTGTAATGCTGTTAGATAGCCATGTTTAGCCATTTCAAATTTCCTGCCGCGCCCACCCCAGCCATAACTGTATTGTCCATTTATGTTATGCCACCAAAAGCTAAGGGCCGCTTTGGCATGAGTAGCCATTTTAGTTTTCCTACCGCACCCACCACAGCTACTTTGGGATCCTAGCTGTGTTAACATTTGTAGGTCATCTATGTATTGTATTTAATCGTAATTCGATTATACTTTTTTGTACTGCTGTTAAATAGCCATGTTTGGCCATTTCAATTTTCCTGATGCGCCCACCCCCACCATAACTGTTCTCCATTGAGGTTATGCTAAAACAACAAGCTATTGTAGGGCCGCTTTGGGATGGGCAGCCATTTTTTTTTCCTGCCGCACCCACCACCACCATTTTAGGATCCTAGCTGTGTTAACATTTGTAGGCCATCTATGTATTATATTTAATCGTAGCTTTAAATAAAACAAATGTTACATGTATAAGGCCGTTCTCACTGATTCCTTTTTTTTTTCAGATGGCCGATAAGCAAGAATTTTTGTGTGACTTCATTGAATTGTACCGCTCCCTGCCTTGCTTGTGGAAAATCAAGTCGACAGATTACAGCAACAAAATGAAAAAGAAGGCGTATCAAAAACTGGTTGAGCTTTCCAAAAAGCACTATCCCAATGAGGCGGTGGATGAGGCAGTGGTCAAAAAAAGGATTCAGGGCCTCCGCACTATATATAAGAAAGAACTCAACAAGGTGGAGAAATCGGGCAAGTCTGGTGCCGGAACGGAAGACGTGTATGTCCCCAAATTGTGGTACTTCTATGCTCTGGTGTTCACAAGGGGCCAAGAAGTACCCAGAAAAATGACTTCTATGTTGGCACCAGACCCTGTGATCCAGCTGGACTCCCCTGTCAGAGATGTAAGTAACTTGTTTTCTTGTAATTAACATTGTAATGTACATGCCCTAGTTGACTAGAAAATTTCAATTTGAAATGATAAATCTAGCACATTGCAAAACTTATCCCCAACTTTACCTGTTTATGCCTAACCATTTTTCATACCATGAAAGGACAGTTAATAACCACTAATACTAGTCCCGTCCTCACATTATTTTCCAATTAACATGAACGCTTGTGACTAGAGTTGAGCGACTTTTGGCATTTTAGGGTCGCGTTTCGTTTTGTGAAACCCGACTTTTCCAAAAGTCGGGTCGAGCAAGATCGTCCGATTATAGGGAAAAGTCGGGGTCGTCATGAAACACGAAACCCAATGTAAGTCAATGGGGAATAAAAGTCGGCAGTGAGAGGAGGACAGGAAACACACCTACAGTGCCCATTTGAATGCCAAAAGCATCAATTCTTCTTTCTTAAGCTTGTCAACCTTAATTAACTTCATAATACAAGTTACGCACTGAAAAATGGGGGTTATTTGGCTACAAACTGTGGGGGGGGAGGGCTGGCTCCAGGTTTTCATGTGCCCTGGGCGAAAGAGCGCCCCTTTAACACATACCACAACTCATCATGCTCCGATACGGCAGAGAAATAGCGGTATAGTCCAATGAAAAATACCTCACTTTTTACATCTCATGACGAGGCCCATCTATTTCTCCATACAGAATCATTGGTCCCATATAATGTTTGAAACAGTATATGATGAGCTCCACATAATGCTACAGTATATGTTGGTCCCCATGGATGAAGCTCCACTGTCTTATGGGCCCAAATAATGCTCCAAACATAATGGGCCCCATTTCTAATGCTCTAGTGTATAATGGGCCCTGTAAATGCTGCTCCAGTGTCTGATGTCCACCTTTGGAATGTTCCAGTGTATGGTGGGCCCCATCTATCATTCTCCAGAGTATAGTGCTCCCCAAAAATTGCTGTCCCAACATTGAAAACAATCAAATAAGTCTCCTCGCTAGGGAATCCCTGTACTTGTCTGGACAGGTGCTGTAGCTTGCTTAACAGCTCGCCAGCCGTTCTCACGCCCAGTATGGATTACACGTGATTGCACAAAGGTGAGAAAGGGTACCGTATCCCCAGATAACATGTATGGATAGCGTACACATTCAAAATATATGTCTCAGGAGGCAGGCTCAGACGGTGTTAGGCCCAGTATGGATTGCACGTGATTGCACAAAGGTTAGAAAGGGTACCGTATCCCCGGATAACATGTATGGATAGCGTACACATTCAAAATATATGTCTATACAACATGAGGCAGGCTCAGACGGTGTTAGGCCCAGTATGGATTGCACGTGATTGCACAAAGGTTAGAAAGGGTACCGTATCCCCGGATAACATGTATGGATAGCGTACACATTCAAAATATGTCTATACATCAGGAGGCAGGCTCAGACGGTGTCAGGCACAGTATGGATTTGACGGCCCAGATTACACAGCGGAGGAGCAGGGAGAGGTAAAGATTGCAAATGCTGGGACCCTGCCCAAGCAAGGGGGGCACACTCGTGGGCGTCGGTACTGGCACTGGGCCCCTCATAGTACAGCGGTGTGTCTGACGGCGGGTGTGCACCACCACCGTCAGAGACACTTGATTGCACTATGAGGGACCCTGTGCCAGTGCCCACGCCCAAGAGTCGGCCTACCCACATGTCCAGGGCAACGGCACTCGCAAGGTGTCGTGCGCTAGGTGGTGACCCCGGCCATGGGGGGGGAGGCAGCACAATTAGGGAGTTTTAGAAAGTGGCATATGTTGATGTTGGACATTCAGCTGATGCAAAAGGCGAAATAGGTGAAGTACCAGGAAGAGGTGGACCAAAGCAAGCCATTTTTCTGTCACCCTATGTGTCATCAGGGGAAGGTGGGACAAAATCCTTGGAAACCCATGCGTGGTTCATTTTAATGAAGGTTAGATCATCCATATTTTGGGTTGACAGACGGGTCCTTTTTTCTGTCAGGATTGATCCAGCTGCACTGAAGACTCTTTCCGATAGCACACTTGCAGCTGGGCAAGCGAGCTCCTGTAAGGCATATTGGGCCAATTCAGGCCAGGTGTCCAGTTTAGCGGCCCAATAGTCAAAGGGGAATGACCTGTGTGGGAGAACATCGATATGGGAGGAAAAGTAGTTTGTAACCATAGTTGACAACTGCTGTCTCCTGTCACTTTCCATCGATGCAGTATTACCAGTTGTGTGAGCGGTATTTGAAAAATCAGTCCACAACATTGTCATGAAACCCCTGTCTCCAACGCCACTTCTGCTGTGTGCACCACGAACACCTCTGCCAAGCTGCCCCCGGCCCGTACGGCTCGTGTGAGAACCATCACCGCTGCTGTGTGCTGGGAATGCCTCAAGCAACCGATTTACCAGAGTTGCTTGTTTATTAGCCAATATTAGGTCAAGGTTCTCCTGTGGCATGATGTTTTGTAATTTGCCTTTATAGCGTGGATCCAGGATGCTGGCCAACCAGTAGTCGTCATCGTTCATCATTTTGGCAATGCGGGGGTCCCTTTTTAGGATCCGCAAGGCATAATCTGACATGTGGGCCAATGTTCCCGGTGTCAATGATGCACTGCGAGTGCTGGGTGGAGGAGCACTTTCTGGCAAATCCACATCCCTCCAGTCACGCACAAACCCTGTACCAGACCTTGCCACGCCAACATTTTCACTTGCCCCACGAGATGCATCCTCCTCCCCTAAGTAATCATCCCCATCATCATCCTCCTCCTCCTCTTCTTCCTCCACCTCGTCCAGGAGAGGTCCCTGAGCAGACAATGGCTGAATGTCATCAAGGATTCCCTCCTCCTCTTCCTCCTCATCAACATTGGCTGCAGACGCCTGCTCCTTAAGGTGCGTCAAAGTTTGCATGAGCAGACGCATAAGTGGGATGCTCATGCTTAGGATGGCGTCGTCTGCGCTTACCAGCCGTGTGCATTCCTCAAAAGACTGAAGGACTTTACAAAGGTCTTTCAGCTTCGACCACTGCACACCTGTCAACTCCATGTCTGCTCTCAAAGTGCCTGGCCGTGTATCCTCCCACAAATGCATTATGGCCTGCCTCTGCTCGCACAGCCGCTCCACCATGTGCAGGGTGGAGTTGCACCTTGTTGCAATGTCGATAATGAGGCGGTGGTTGGGAAGGTGGAGCAATCGCTGCAGCTTCTGCATACGAACGGAGTGTACAGGCGACCGGCGGATGTGCGCGCACAGTCTTCGCACCTTATGGAGCAGGGCTGTTAACTCCGGATAATTTTTGAGTAAGCACTGCACCAACAGGTTCAAGGTGTGAGCCAAGCAAGGTATGTGGCTGAGTTTTGAAAGGGCTATGGCTGCCACAAAATTACCGCCGTTATCACTAACTACCTTGCCTGCCTCAAGATGTACACTGCCCAGCCATGACTCAGTTTGTCGCTTCAAGTACTCGGCCAGCACCTCGGCGGTGTGTCTGTCGCCCAAACACATCATCTGCAACACAGCCTGCTGACGCTTTCCACTAGCTGCTCGATAGGGGGACACATCATGTGCAACAGTGGCAGCTGCAGATGGAGTGCTTGTACGACTGCGCTCTGTAAACGAGCTTTCGCTTCTGGAGGAGGAGGAGGAGGAGGGTCGAACGCCTACAGCCAACTGTTTCCTATACCGTGGGCTAGGCAGCACTGTCCCACCACCGCTGTCCCCTGTGGACCCTGCATCCACCACATTAACCCAGTGCGCAGTGATGGACACGTAACGGCCCTGGCCATGCCGACTGGACCATGCATCAGTTGTGAGGTGCACCTTTCCGCTCACTGACTGCTTGAGTGCATGGACAATGCGGTCTTTCACATGATGGTGGAGGGCTGGGATGGCTTTGCGAGAGAAGAAGTGGCGACTGGGTAGGTCATAGCGTGGTACTGCATAGGCCATGAGTTCGCGGAAAGCTGTGCTTTCCACCAACCGAAAGGGCATCATCTCAAACGAGATTAGTTTGGCAATGTGGGCGTTCAAACCCAGTGTACGCGGATGAGAGACTGAGTACTTTCTTGACCTACTCATAGTGTCTGGGAGGGTGAGCTGGACTTGAGAGCTGCATATGGTGGAAGTAGCGGTGGACAGGGCGGACTGAGAGAGGGTTGATGATGGTGATGGAGTTGGTGTTCTTTCTGATGGCCTAGAATCAGTCTTTCGTTGATATAACAGTGGGATTCCCTGACTGCTGTGGTCTTGCAACGACACCTCAACATTTGCTGCTATGCTAACCGGTGGGCTTACAGTGGGGGAAACAATGTAGCGTTGCTGACTACCTTCGTTGTGATCAGTTGCACATGTGGCACTTGAGGTTTGGTGCTGTGTCCACGCTTGCAAGTGCATGCTGGTTAAATGTCTAAGCATGCAACTGGTATTCAAATTTTTCAGATTTTTCCCTCGGCTAAAGGTCTTTGCGCACTTCTTACAGATAACCTTGGCCTGATCATGAGGATTTTGTTCAAAAAAGAGCCACACTGCACTCTTCCTACTTGGGCAGACATTTTGCGGTCTAGCACGCTGTGATCTTTTGACCCTCTGGACAAGCTGTCCAGCTACTCTTTTGATGTTTGGAACCTGTCTTTGGAGTGCTCCGGGCCTGCCAGATAACAGCTGTTGCGATGTCGATGTCTGCTGTGGATGCTCCTCATCTGAGCTATTGGAAGCAGCACCCTCTTCCCCCAATGGATGCCAATCTGGGTCAACAACTGGGTCATCCATCACCTCCTCTTCTATGTCATGTGCACCTTCCTCTGTGTCACCGTGTATGGTGGTATAGTGTGCGGGAAGGGGCACCTGAGTCTCATCAGGGTCAGAATCTGGCTCTGTACACTGCGAGGACAATGTAGTGCTCTGAGTGAATGTACCAGCAGAATCATCCATCAGCGGCTGTGCATCAGTGCACTCCATGTCAGATTCATCTTGGCCTGGGTAATTCACCATTTCACTTGATAATCCAGGCATGGTATGTGAAAACAGCTCCATGGAGTAATCAGTAGTATGGCGTCATCCTTCAATCTTGGTTGGGGTGAAGGACACAAGGAAAGGTGTGGTTCATGAACATGAGCCTCCAATGACGACTCAGTGCTTTTACTTTTTACAACTGAAGAAGAGGAGGCGATAGAGCTGGAGGCTGAGACAGCAATGTAAGACAAAACTTTTTCCTGATGCTCTGGCTTTAAAAGCGGTTTGCCAACTCCTAGAAAACTAAGCGTTCGAGGCCTTATGTAGCCAGACGATGACGCAGGGTCAGCACCTCCTGCATTCGGTCCTATTTTGCTCTTGCCACTACCATCAGATCCACCACCAACACCATCATTACCAGCTGCCAACCCCCGCCCAATTCCACGGCCTCTTCCACCAGCCTTCCTCATTTTTGGTAGAAATGTAGACAAAATCCAACAAACTATATAGTAATGTAAAACAAGGTACAAGGTGTCTATAGGACAGGGGAGATTTTGAATATCTGCACACACTTTTGGACACTGGACACTTTTGGATTGTGTGAGGCCCACTGATATCTGAGCGCTATGTGACAGGCTCGATGGCACTGCTGTGACAAAAGTGACTAGAGGATAAGGGAGATTTTGAATATCTGCACACACTTTTGGACACTGGACACTTTTGGATTGTGTGAGGCCCACTGATATCTCAGCGCTATGTGACAGGCTCGATGGCACTGCTGTGACAAAAGTGACTAGAGGATAAGGGAGATTTTGAATATCTGCACACACTTTTGGACAGTGGACACTTTTGGATTGTGTGAGGCCCACTGTTATCTCAGCGCTATGTGACAGGCTCGATGGCACTGCTGTGACCTAAGTGACTAGAGGATAAGGGAGATTTTGAATATCTGCACACACTTTTGGACACTGGACACTTTTGGATTGTGTGAGGCCCACTGATATCTCAGCGCTATGTGACAGGCTCGATGGCACTGCTGTGACAAAAGTGACTAGAGGATAAGGGAGATTTTGAATATCTGCACACACTTTTGGACACTGGACACTTTTGGATTGTGTGAGGCCCACTGATATCTCAGCGCTATGTGACAGGCTCGATGGCACTGCTGTGACAAAAGTGACTAGAGGATAAGGGAGATTTTGAATATCTGCACACACTTTTGGACACTGGACACTTTTGGATTGTGTGAGGCCCACTGATATCTCAGCGCTATGTGACAGGCTCGATGGCACTGCTGTGACAAAAGTGACTAGAGGATAAGGGAGATTTTGAATATCTGCACACACTTTTGGACAGTGGACACTTTTGGATTGTGTGAGGCCCACTGATATCTGAGTGCTATGTGACAGGCTCGATGGCACTGCTGTGACAAAAGTGACTAGAGGATAAGGGAGATTTTGAATATCTGCACACACTTTTGGACACTGGACACTTTTGGATTGTGTGAGGCCCACTGATATCTGAGCGCTATGTGACAGGCTCGATGGCACTGCTGTGACAAAAGTGACTAGAGGATAAGGGAGATTTTGAATATCTGCACACACTTTTGGACACTGGACACTTTTGGATTGTGTGAGGCCCACTGATATCTGAGCGCTATGTGACAGGCTCGATGGCACTGCTGTGACAAAAGTGACTAGAGGATAAGGGAGATTTTGAATATCTGCACACACTTTTGGACACTGGACACTTTTGGATTGTGTGAGGCCCACTGATATCTCAGCGCTATGTGACAGGATCGATGGCACTGCTGTGACAAAAGTGACTAGAGGATAAGGGAGATTTTGAATATCTGCACACACTTTTGGACACTGGACACTTTTGGATTGTGTGAGGCCCACTGATATCTCAGCGCTATGTGACAGGCTCGATGGCACTGCTGTGACAAAAGTGACTAGAGGATAAGGGAGATTTTGAATATCTGCACACACTTTTGGACAGTGGACACTTTTGGATTGTGTGAGGCCCACTGTTATCTCAGCACTATGTGACAGGCTCGATGGCACTGCTGTGACCTAAGTGACTAGAGGATAAGGGAGATTTTGAATATCTGCACACACTTTTGGACACTGGACACTTTTGGATTGTGTGAGGCCCACTGATATCTCAGTGCTATGTGACAGGCTCGATGGCACTGCTGTGACACAAGTGACTAGAGGATAAGGGAGATTTTGAATATCTGCACACACTTTTGGACACTGGACACTTTTGGATTGTGTGAGGCCCAATGAATATCTGAGCGCTATGTGACAGGCTCGATGGCACAGCTGTGACCAAAGTGACTAGAGGATAAGGGAGATTGGATTGCTTTTAAAAAAGCATTTTGCGGAGCAGTGGGTAAACAGCAATGCCAGCCTGTCAGGAAGCCTTAGAAGGCAGCCCAACAACCAACACCACTGATACACCACTATATAGCCTCCCCTTGCACTGCACACACAGTGATTGGTGTGTTGTGCAGGCCAAATCGCTAGCAGCAGAAGCAGTTTTTTTGTCTTCTTCCCTGCCTAACGCTCTCCCTACAGAATCAGCAGCAACCTCTCCCTATGCTAAGATCGGCAGAAGTAAGATGGCGGTCGGCGTGCACGCCCTTTTATACCCCCTGTGACACCCACCAAAGCAAGCCAATCACTTGCATGCCCTTCTGAAAGATGGTGGTGACCCGTGCCTATGTCATCACGTTGCCCACAGTGTCCGTGGATCCTGATTGGCTGAAAAAGAGCGCAAAACAAACTTTTGAAACGCGACTTTGGCGCGTAAGTCGCCGACCTCGTGGCCGACCTCATCCTAGGGTCGGGTTTCGTTTCATGAAACCCGACTTTGCCAAAAGTCGGCGACTTTTGAATTTTTTCGACCCGTTTCGCTCAACTCTACTTGTGACTGATGATCGTGATATCCTATGCAAATGCTTTGCTGTATTTGGGTGTTGTAGTGAGTTGATAAATTAGTTTTGATTTGTGATTTAACATGCGTTTTCTGTTCACGCAGGACACAGAAGAGGCTGTCTCAACACCTCCGTCACTCACACATGAAGAAGACAGCATGGCAACGTTACAAGAGGAGGAAACTGTAGAGCCACCATCCACATCTGTGCCGAGGTGACTTACACATTTTGGTAGAAAAAGGAAGGCCCCCACCTCGGCTACACCTGAAATTTTAGAATTTGCAAAAAAAGTCCTAACTACACTGCGGAACCAACCACAGATTAGTGGCTGTGCTCACTATGCAGATGAAAAGCTACGGACATTAGAGCCAACGCAGCATGTTCATGCTGAAAAGGTAATGTTTAGAGGCATTGAGTCAAGCTGCAACAGGAAAACTTACTGACACGTCTGGTGTCGTGGACAGACATCACTACCTGCTGTACTCTTGGCCACACAATCAAGAGCCTCTTGAAACAACTATGAGGAGGGGGATAGACCCTCAGCAGAACACAAACCTTGTTCCACCACCCTTTTTTTATACCCCACCAAGGCAACGTGGTAATGACAATGAAACATATTACCAACAGTTGTAGTAGGGGAAATATTTTTTAAAGTTTTCTGTTGTGTATAATTTTTTAAATTGTTTTTGTATTTTAATAAAAATGTTATTTTTCGACTGAATTGTGGTCTGCTTCGTCAATAATGTTAACACTTATATGCTGGCCAAGTAAGCCATTATTATTAAATAACACGACACTGATGCCTTTTTAAACTTTAAATATATATATATTTTTTATTAAATCTAATATATAAAGCTCAAGAGTGTGTATGTATGTATGTATGTACAGTTGTGGCCAAAAGTATTGACACCCCTGCAATTCTGTCAGATAATACTCAGTTTCTTCCTGAAAATTATTGCAATCACAAATTCTTTGGTATTATTATCTTCATTTTATTTGCCTTAAATGAAAAAACACAAAAAGAATTGTCCTAAAGCCAAATTGGATATAATTCCACACCAAACATAAAAAAGATGGTGGACAAAAGTATTGGCACTGTTCGAAAAATCATGTGATGCTTCTCTAATTTGTGTAATTAACAGCACCTGTAACTTACCTGTGGCACCTAACAGGTGTTGGCAATAACTAAATCACACTTGCAGCCAGTTGACATGGATTAAAGTTGACTCAACTTCTGTCCTGTGTCCTTGTGTGTACCACATTGAGCATGGAGAAAAGAAAGAAGACCAAAGAACTGTCTGAGGACTTGAGAAACCAAATTGTGAGGAAGCATGAGCACTCTCAAGGCTACAAGTCCATTTCCAAAGACCTGAATGTTCCTGTGTCTACCGTGCGCAGTGTCATCAAGAAGTTTAAAGCCCATGGCACTGTGGCTAACCTCCCTAGATGTGGACGGAAAAGAAAAATTGACAAGAGATTTCAACGCAAGATTGTGCGGATGTTGGATAAAGAACCTCGACTAACATCCAAACAAGTTCAAGCTGCCCTGCAGTCCGAGGGTACAACAGTGTCAACCCATACTATCCGTCGGTGTCTGAATGAAAAGGGACTGTGTGGTAGGAGACCCAGGAAGACCCCACTTCTTACCCCGAGACATAACAAAGCCAGGCTGGAGTTTGCCAAAACTTACCTGAAAAAGACTAAAACGTTTTGGAAGAATGTTCTCTGGTCAGATGAGACAAAAGTAGAGCTTATTGGGCAAAGGCATCAACATAGAGTTTACAGGAGAAAAAAAGAGGCATTCAAAGAAAAGAACACGGCCCCTACAGTCAAACATGGCGGAGGTTCCCTGATGTTTTGGGGTTGCTTTGCTGCCTCTGGCACTGGACTGCTTGACCGTGTGCATGGCATTATGAAGTATGAAGACTACCAACAAATTTTGCAGCATAATGTAGGGCCCAGTGTGAGAAAGTTGGGTCTCCCTCAGGGGTCATGGGTCTTCCAGCAGGACAATGACCCAAAACACACTTCACACTTCAAAAAGCACTAGAAAATGGTTTGAGAGAAAGCACTGGAGACTTCTAAGGTGGCCAGCAATAAGTCCAGACCTGAATCCCATAGAACACCTGTGGAGAGATCTAAAAATGGCAGTTTGGAGAAGGCACCCTTCAAATATCAGGGACCTGGAGCAGTTTGCCAAAGAAGAATGGTCTAAAATTTCAGCAGAGCATTGTAAGAAACTCATTGATGGTTACAGGAAGCAGTTGGTCGCAGTTATTTTGGCTAAAGGTTGTGCAACCAAGTATTAGGCTGAGAGTGCCAATACTTTTGTCTGGCCCATTTTTGGAGTTTTGTGTGAAATGATCAATGTTTTGCTTTTTGCTTCATTCTCTTTTGTGTTTTTTCATTTAAGACAAATTAAATGAAGATAATAATACCAAAGAATTTGTGTTTGCAATCATTTTCAGGAAGAAACTGAGTATTATCTGACAGAATTGCAGGGGTGTCAATACTTTTGGCCACAACTGTATGTCCGGGATTGGCATCCGCACCGTCGCAGCTACAGCCACAAAATTTGGCACAGTCACACGTCTGGACCCCGAGAGTGTCCTAAGCTATGTTGTGACATGAAATTTTAACCCCGCGCGTTCCAATTCACCAAACAGTTTTTCCCCTATCTACATAATGGAGAAAAAGTGTGTGTGTATCAAGCCCCGCCCCTCATTATGATGTAATAATGGTTGCCATGGCGATTCTGATGTCATCATAGGTTGCAAGCCCCACCGCTCATTATGATGTCATAATGGTTGACTATGGGATGGAGGATGTGTGATGGGTATATGGGCACTGGACTATGGGATGGAGGATATGTATGACGAGTATATGGGCTCGTGACTATGGGATGGAGGATGTGTGATGGGTATATGGGCACTGGACTATGGAATGGAGGATATGTATGACGGGTATATGGGCACGGGACTATGGGATGGCGGATATGTATGATGGGTATATGGGCATGGTACTATGAGATGAAGGATGTGTGATGGGTATATGGGCACTCGACTATGGGATGGCGAATATGTATGATGAGTATATGGGCATGTGACTATGGGATGGAGAATATGTATGATTGGTATATGGGCATGGGACTATGGGATGGAGGATGTGTGATGGGTATATGGGCACTCGACTATGGGATGGAGGATAGGTATGTTGGGTATATGGGCACGGGACTATAGGATGGAGGATAATTATAATTTGTTATAACTATCTACAGTTAGTTACTATGCCCGGGCAGCGCCGGGCTCTTCAGCTAGTATGTAATATTTTTTTCTTAACTTTTTTTAACTTTTTTTTTGTGTAAACAAAAGAATCAAAACGTAACTAGTTTGGCCTGCCACCCTGTTGTAGGGCCGACATGAATCTCTCCAGCATCACTCCGTGTTGGTCCATAGCTGTGAGAGTCGCAGCCGCCGCTGCCCTCATCCGCCGGTGAGATGCCAGCAGGTCCTGTGTGGTGGGGATTTCTGTAGGTGACATGTTAAAAGTAAATCTGTAAATTCTGAAGAAACATCAAAATAAGGTACATGGTAGTTGTTTTAATATTTACGGTTTAGTGGCGGCTCTCTTCCCTGCGATGAAGAGCTCAAAACTCACCTAGATCCCATGGCACCACCGGCTAGGGGAAACAAGCAAACATAAATATTACACGACAGGCCTACATTCTTTCAAAACACAAGGATCCAGTACTACTTGTTTACAGCTTATAATATGTGCTTTAATTACTGGAAGGAGAGCCTGCCCCAATATCACGGAGTGATGCTGTAGAGAAACCCGCATGTGGCGGCGGGCTGGCAGCTGGAGATGGTGTTGCTGCAGGGGAAGTAGGAGCTGCGGGAACACCAGGAGATGGTGGTCCTGATGGTGGTGCAGCTGGAGATGGTGGAGCAGATGGTGATGGTGGTCCTAGGGAAAAAGAAAACATTATATTCATATCATTAGGTTACATGTTTTTGAATAAGCTTTTTTTGCGTAATCTGAGATTTTTTACAATTTCATTTTTTAGTCTCTTGCACCTATCTCAGAGATATGGCACACAAAAAAACTGAATAATTTCCCACAACTTTACTTTCCATCTGCACAATTGAGAGGTGTTATTTTAACGGACGCAGACTTTACTAGTTTTATTTTTTTTTTACATTTTTTTCTAAGATTTTAAAGGGGAATTTTTATGGGATTTTTTTGCATCATTTATGACATTTTTATTTGTTTTTTATTACATGTTTATAATAAATAAAACATTTTATACTTGTCCTGTTTATTTTACTTTCACTTTTGTAGAACACATTACAATGCACCCGCATTGATATGCATTCTAACAATGTTGAAGGCTGTTGTCACCATGCTGCTTGTTTTCACGCTGTGACAGTTGAAAGGCAGAATGTGCACAGTCTGTTATGGTGCGGTAAGTAACCTCCTGCCCAGACAGACTGTGCACGTCCATTGACATTATACACAGACAACATGATAAACAAAAAAAAAATTCAAATTTGGTGAGTAAAAATATTTATGTCAAGCCCCCCCCCCCAAAAAAAAAAAATGAACATACAAATTCACAGGTCTTGGGTTGCAAAACAAACACAATAGAACCTCGTCATATCCAGTCAACAATACTCACCCTGTTTGCTTTCATTTTCAGCGATGATGGTGGCGAGGCACTCGCTGGAACGAAAACGGAGGTTTGCTAATTTTTTTCTTATCTGCGTGGGTGACCGCCAATGGCGGATCTTAATAGGGGCGGATGGGGCGGTCGCCCCGGGCCCAAGGTTTTTTGGGGGCCCAGGGGCAGGGGCAGGGGCGGGCTGGGCCGGGTGGCAGAGAGGCAAATGCCCCCCGGACCGCTCCCCCAGCACCTGTACAGGGCCGGCCGTGCCCTGTGCTGTGACGCCACCAGCAGCAGACAGCCGCCCGCGTCACATTCTATGAGGGGCCGGGAGC
Organism: Dendrobates tinctorius; assembly: GCF_039654945.1. Taxonomy (NCBI): domain Eukaryota; kingdom Metazoa; phylum Chordata; class Amphibia; order Anura; family Dendrobatidae; genus Dendrobates; species Dendrobates tinctorius. The sequence goes on from NW_027361936.1 coordinate 1,822,462, forward strand.
TGTGCACGGCCGTCATCTTGACGGCTGCTCAGCTCCGGCTGTACTTCCGGGTCAGATGTCGGGCGTGCGCGATGACGTCATCGTGCACGTGCCGACATGTCCCGGAGGATGCTGAAAGCAGAGGCGCTGCTGGGGAGCGAGACGGCTGTGAGGTAAGTATGGGGAACTTTTTTTATTTTTTCTATTTATAAAATGAATTAAATGGGGGAGGGGGTGAGTGGGGGCTGTACACAATGAAGGGGGGGTGACTGGGGCCTGTATATGATGAAGGGGGGGTGACTGGGGCCTGTATATGATGAAGGGGGGTGACTGGGGCCTGTATATGATGAAGGGGGGGTGACTGGGGGCTGTATATGATGAAGGGGGGTGACTGGGGGCTGTATATGATGAAGGGGGGTGACTGGGGCCTGTATATGATGAAGGGGGGTGACTGGGGGCTGTATATGATGAAGGGGGGTGACTGGGGCCTGTATATGATGAAGGGGGTGACTGGGGGCTGTATATGATGAAGGGGGGGTGACTGGGGCCTGTATATGATGAAGGGGGGGTGACTGGGGGCTGTATATGATGAAGGGGGGTGACTGGGGGCTGTATATGATGAAGGGGGGTGACTGGGGCCTGTATATGATGAAGGGGGGGTGACTGGGGCCTGTATATGATGAAGGGGGGGTGACTGGGGCCTGTATATGATGAAGGGGGGTGACTGGGGCCTGTATATGATGAAGGGCGGTGACTGGGGCCTGTATATGATGAAGGGGGGGTGACTGGGGCCTGTATATGATGAAGGGGGGTGACTGGGGGCTGTATATGATGAAGGGGGGTGACTGGGGCCTGTATATGATGAAGGGGGGTGACTGGGGCCTGTATATGATGAAGGGGGGTGACTGGGGCCTGTATATGATGAAGGGGGGGTGACTGGGGCCTGTATATGATGAAGGGGGGGTGACTGGGGCCTGTTATGATGAAGGGGGGTGACTGGGGCCTGTATATGATGAAGGGGGGGTGACTGGGGCCTGTATATGATGAAGGGGGGGTGACTGGGGGCTGTATATGATGAAGGGGGGTGACTGGCGCCTGTATATGATGAAGGGGGGTGACTGGGGCCTGTTATGATGAAGGGGGGTGACTGGGGCCTGTATATGATGAAGGGGGGGTGACTGGGGCCTGTATATGATGAAGGGGGGGTGACTGGGGGCTGTATATGATGAAGGGGGGTGACTGGGGCCTGTATATGATGAAGGGGGGGTGACTGGGGCCTGTATATGATGAAGGGGGGGTGACTGGGGGCTGTATATGATGAAGGGGGGTGACTGGGGGCTGTATATGATGAAGGGGGGTGACTGGGGTTGTACAGGATGAAGGGTGTGAGTGGGGGCTTCACAGGATGAAGGGTGGATGAGTGGGGGCTTCACATGATGAAGGGGGTGAGTGGGGCTGCACATGATGAAGGGGGGGTGAGTGGGTCTGCATATGATGAAGGGGGGGTGAGTGGGCCTGCACATGATGAAGTGGGGGATAAGGGGGACTGCACATGATGAATTAAGAGGTAAGTGGGACTGCACATGATGAATTAAGGGGTAAGTGGGACTGCACATGATGAATTGGGGGTAAGGGGAACTGCACATGATGAATTAAGGGGTAAGTGGGACTGAACATGATGAATTGGGGGTAAGAGGGACTGCACATGATGAATTGGGGGTAAGGGGGACTGCACATGATGAATTGGGGGTAAGGGGGACTGCACATGATGAATTGGGGGTAAGGGGGACTGCACATGATGAATTGGGGGTAAGGGGGACTGCACATGATGTGGGGGTAAAATTAACTGCACATGATGATGGGGGAGTGGGGCTGCACATGAAGTTGGGGGGAAGGGGACTGCACATGATAAAATGGAAGGGGGGATAAGGGGCTGCAAATGATGAAGCGGCACTGCAGATGAAGTGAGTGGGTGATAGGGGACTGCAATGGATGAAGTAAAGGGACTTCAAATTAAAGTGGGGACATTAAAGTGGATCCCCTATGGCCAGGATCACGTTGGGCGATTTTGTGCGTATTGGCCGTAGGCCTACAGCTTATGTGCAACGTCTTTTTAGGCCATGTCCACACGTGGTGGAATGGTGGCGGGTTTTCCGTATGGACCCGCAGCAAACCAAGTGCTGCGGTCCGTACGGCTGTCAATTCCCGCACGGGGACCGCAGCGCTCAGGTGGGAAGGGGGGTACAGGGGCCCATGTTTTATGAACAGCCCCGGGCCCATAGTCCACTTAATCCGCCACTGTTGACCGCTGTATCCCAAACCTGCGTTGAAGGCCTCTCCGTATTTTCCGGAGTACCTTTTTTTATGCAGCATGGGACGGTCATGCCTGACACAATCATAATCCCGTGCATCTATTTTGCTCACAAGAAAGCGCAACTCAGCCTCCTCCCATGGACCTGAACGCCTGGACGCCATTTTACAGCTTCTATGTCCACTAGGCTGCATTAACGCCGCCCACAAAAGCGTCATGACATCACGACGCACGCACAACGTTGTTGGGATGCAGATGCGTCCTGTAATTCAAATCAACGCTCAACGGAGACGCAAATGCGTTCGCAAGCATGTCTCGCCATTCTAACAGCTAGATATGGCAAATGATTCTCTTTATATATAATTATATATATAAATTATATATATATATAATTATGGACCTCTCCCCATCACACCCATCATTAGCCTTCTCCCCATTACTGCTCTCTCCCCATCACACCCATCATTAGCCATCTCCCCATTACTCCTCTCTCCCCATCACATCCATCATTAGCCTTCTCCCCATTACTGCTCTCTCCCCATCACACCCATCATTAGCCTTCTCCCCATTACTGCTCTCTCCCCATCACACCCATCATTAGCCTTCTCCCCATTACTTCTCTCTCCCCATCACACCCATAATTATCCTCCTCCCCATTACTCCTCTCTCTCCATCACACCCATCATTAGCCTTCTCCCCATTACTCCTCTCTCCCCATCACACCCATCATTAGCCTTCTCCCCATTACTTCTCTTTCCCTATCACATCCAACATTAGCCTTCTCCCCATTACTCCTCTTTCCCCCATCACTCCCTTATTGCCCTTATTAGTGAAATAACAAGAAAGCATTTGTAAACTAAAAATTAATTTCTATTAACAGAAATTATAACAATTGATCAAAAACCAATGTACAACTGCCCACTATAGTCACAGCACCAGGCCCGTTAAAGTATTGGCAGTACATGTCTCGGCAGGCCTTCGCATCGTCCTTGCTTCTGTCTTGATTGACTGGTTGAAGTCCTGCAATTGCGGGATCATTTTCACACCAATCTCCAAGCACCACGTCACCATTGCTGTCTGAGTCCATGAAGCCAGGCAGACTGTAAGCTACAGCATTGCGTTGCCGAAGAAAATTGTGCAGCACGCAACAGGCCAACACAACAGAGTCCATAGATTCCAGCTTAAGGTTTATTGGTGTGTGGAAAACTCTGAAGCGGTTAGCCATGATGCCAAAGGCATTTTCAAGAACCCGTCTTGCCCTTGACAGCCTGTTATTAAAAATATGCCTTTCCTCCGTCAGAATTTTTTGGGGGTACGGTTTCAAAAGATTTGCATGAAGGGGGAAGGCTTCATCGACCATAAAAAACAAAATTAAGGTTGGCCGTTGTGTCCATGTTGGTTGGCAAGTGCAGTTCACAGTTAATCAATCGTTCCCCAAAAATAGTGTTCTCCAAAACGCCTTCATCCGAAACCCTGCCGTTCATGCCAACATCAACGTTAATAAATTCATAATTGGCGTTAACAAAGGCCATGAGGATGACGCTGAAATAGCCCTTGTAGTTGTAGTAATACGATCCACTGTTAGGTGGTTGCGTGATCCGCACATGTTTGACATCCAAAGCCCCACTACAGTTAGGTAACTGCCAAATATGTTCAAAATCAAATGCCATTCCGCCTCCGATTTGGGAAAAGGCATGTACCTCCGTAGATTGCGGACAATGGCTTTGCATGTCTCTGGAATTAAAGCACTGAGCAGTGATCTAGAAACAGCTGCAGAAAATTGCATGTCTTGCAGCAAGCGTCCGGTGGCCAGGAATCGCAGCGTGACTGCCAATCTTTCGTCTGCCAAAACAGCTGCACGCATCTTTGTATCCTTCCGTTCAATTAGTGGCCTCACACATTCCAGTAAGAGCTTGAATGATTCCTCCGACATCCGCAGATAATTCCAGAAATCATGAGGATTCTTCTCCTGCAACTCTCTCATTAGTTGCATGTGGGAGAATTTGGACGTCTGTTCCAGCCATTCTCTGGTCCACATGCGACGCTTTCATTTGGAACGCCTCTCTTCCATCCGTGCCTCATCTTGTCGATCTCCCTCCATCAGTAATGCAGCTACCACAACCACACGCTCCGCGGTGTTCATGTTCATCATGTGCAAACTGCAAAATAAACGGTAAAGATGAGATAAGTTTATAGAAAAAAATTATGCAATTGTTATAACTGGACATGTTTTATGTTAAGATTGTATACAATTGATAGCTGATGTAATTAGTACAGGAAACACTAGAAACAGTGTAAAATGGCGGAGGCAGGCGTGGCAGAAAAATTAAAATGGCTGCCCAAGATAAACCGTATGCACACACATAGAAGCCAAGCAGCCCTCCATTAGCTTTCAAAGGTAATAGCATAAAAAAATGTAGAATAGAGTTATGATTTCAAATAACAGCTGGCTTACAAAAGGTAACGCAGCAAAGAGCCTAAAATGGCGGGGGGCAGGCACAGCAGGCAAAATAAGATTGCTGGCTAATCCTATGTTACATGCCTCAAAAATGACTAAAGGATTTGTCGAATAAATGGAGGATCAAATATCACAAATAGATTAGCTATAAACGTTAACACAGCACAGATCGAAAAATTGCGGGGTTGGGAGCTGCCAAAAAAAAATGGCTGTTCATGGCAGAACGCAAGTATATATATTGAAGTCAAGCAGCCTTAAAACCATAACAAAAAAAAACAAAAAACAAAAAAAAAGGAGTTAAGAAGCACAGAAAAAATCATAATGAAACATCACAAACAATGCCTACCTTGCAAGGGAAATCAAAAATCCAGAAGGTATAAAATCCAAGAAGAAGTGCAGTAGCGACTCAGATAGGATTGCAGAAACAATAAAGTATCCTCGTAAAACGCACTAAGGACTAGCACCGGAACGCTGGAGGAATAATGTATCCACAGAGCGCTCAGGAACAATGGATGGGAGTGCAGTTATGTTTTCTTTTATGCCAAGGTGTAGTAGTGGCCATCAATCGGAGCTGAGGGGCATTGCAAAAGAAAACCTAGTCCTGCCTGTGCCGCAGAGATATGAGTCGCCAACGAGGTAGCTCGTCGTTTATAAAGGGTGTCAAACTCAGCGATTCAGGCGCACCAGCGGGACGCCAACGATCAAAAAATGGCCCAGGACGTTTGCGCACGATCAGCGACATCGCAATGGGGGCCACATCGCCGCTGCATGTCACACATAGCGACATCGCTGACTATGTCGCTGTTGCGTCATCAAATCGGTGATGCTTAAGCGATCTCGCTAGCGATCTCACTTAGTGTGATGGGCCTATAGTCTTTCTGAATTATGATGTGGGAGATAAAGAATTTCTAGCCATTATCACTGCATTTAAGGAATGGAGGCACCATTTGAAGGGGGCAGCACACCAAGTTATTGTGCTCACGGATCATCACAATCTGGAATTTCTTAGATCTGCTAGATTTCTTTCTCCACATCAGGCTCATTGGAGTTTATATTTGAATCAATTTAATTTTCTGATTTCATACCTCCCAGGTTCACGTAATGGGAAAGCAAATGTTTTGTCCTGAATCCATGCCACTGATTCCGTACCTGGGACACTGTCCAAGACAATTTTATCGGATGCCAACTTTGTCAGAGTCATCCAGAATAAGGACTTATGGAAGACTATTAAGGAGGTCTATGATGCAGACCTATTGCTTGCTAACCTGACTGATGATGTGAACTTGGTTCTCAAGAATGGTATGTGGATCTGGGATCGACGTTTATATGTTTCGGAGGTTGTAAGGCTGCAGGTCCTCAAGTTTGTCCATGACTCCAAGTTGGCTGGTCATCGGGGGCTACAGAAGACACAGGAATTCCTGAACTGTTTCTTTTGTTGGCCTACCTGTCTGATGGACGTGAAGAACTACATTCTCTCTTGTGAGGCATGTGCACATTTTTAAACTCCTTGTGTATCACCTACTGGATTACTGCAAACATTATCCGTTGCTGCTCACCTTTGGGTGTCTATTTCTATGGACTTTATAGTGGAATTGCCCACCTCTAGGGGAAAGAACTCTATTCTAGTTGTAGTAGATCACCTTACTAAATCTGCCCACTTAATTCCTTGTACTAGTCTTCCCTCAGCTAAGGAGACAGTAGATATGATCATACAGAATGTGTTCCGGCTGCATGGAGTTCCAGATGAGATCATCTCTGATAAGAGAGTGCAGTTTACCTCCAGATTCTGGAAGGGATTTTGTTCTGCACATAGTATAAATGGCTGTCTGTCTGCAGCGTATCATCCTCAGACTAATGGACATACGCAGCAGACTAATCAGACTCTGGAGCAGTATCTTCAGTGCTATATCAGCCACTCGCAGGATGACTGGTTGGAGTTGCTTCCTCTAGCAGAGTTCTCTTACTATAACTCGCAGAGGGCATCTTCTAAGATAGCATCCTTCTTTGCCAACCTGGGTTATCATCCTAGTATTTTTCCTAGATCTCTGATCGATGCTCCAGTGCCTGCAGTAGATGAGAGGTTGGTGATGATGAAACAAAATCTGGAAACTCTGAAGGAATCGCTATCTACTGCACAGGCGAGACACAAAAAAATCAGCCAATAGTTTCCAGAGACCTGCAACCATGTTTAAGGTAGGAGACTCTGTGGCTATCCACTAAGAACTTTAAATTGAATGTTCCATCACATAAGCTGGGACAAAAATTCAGCTGTCCATTCAAGATCTCTGGGATTGTGAGCTCCGTTGCCTGCTGTCTAAAGTTATCAAGGACCATGAAGGTAAATCCTGTGTTCCATGTCTCCTTATTTAAACCTGTGTCTCTGAAAACTTTTCAGGGCCATTTTGTGCCTCCTTCTCAGCCTGTGTTGGTGGAAGGTCAAGAACAATTTGTTGTGGAGAAGATTCTGGGCTCCAGGATCAGCAGGAATCAGCTGCAGTACCTCAGTAAGTGGCAGGGATATTCATCTGAGGAGAACTCTTGGGAGCCGGTGAGTAATTCTGTGTTCCTCAAAAGATTGCTCTGTTTCATCAGAAATATCCTGGAAGACCTGGTTCTGGATCATCCTGAGGTTGCTTCTAAGGTGGGAGTAATGTAAGGATTCCGGATGTTCCATGGAGCCTGTTTTGCCCTTGTCCAAGATGGAGTCTGGTACTTCTGTAGTACATGTGCTGACTGGGGGGTGGTCCCTTTCAGCCACGAGACAGACTGATGACAGACGCAGAAACTTGTTCAATCAGGTCCAACTTTATTGGGTGTCCTCTTGACATCCACAGCAATCACGACAGCTTCTGCTCTTAGGCCAGGTACCTGTCACCTCCCTCCTGCTCCTGTTTGGCGAAGACCCCTGGGTTCTTTCACCATGGCTGCCGTTAGGCCCACAGCCACAGTGCTTTCCCCTGCTTAGTCTGCCCGCTGTGACACTAACTGCTCCTTCAGTGTCCAGCCATCCGGTACCCCAGACCTCCTTTATCCTGCGCCCTTCGGTCTGCAACTGTGCTGTCAGGGCCATCCCCCGACTATCCGTCTCTCTCTTCTGTCTGTTCCTGAGCTCTGCTTTCTTCTTTCTTCTCCTGAGCTCTTCTCTGTCTCTGTCATCCTCCTGAGAGAGATCTCGTCAACCCTGGGACTCTCTTTCCTTTTATCTCCTTATCCTGGAAATCCCCTTCTCTGTCCCGTAACTCCGCCCACCATGACTCTGCATGCATTTCCCTAGCCTAAAGCTGCTGTTAAGTCCTTTTGTCACTACCCTATGTCTCCATCTTGTGGCCAAAACCCGGTACTACACTGTCTTTCCCCAATTCTAGCTGTTACCCCACATACATGCATTCAAGTCAGAATAAAGCATTGTACACATCACAGGTTACATATCCTTCTTCACCAGACAGGTCCATAGGTCAGTCCAAATCCTAAACTTCATCCTGCCCTTGAACTTCCTATCTGTCCCATTATTTAAGTATGAGTTGGGAAACACTCCTTGCCTGAGTATTTTGTGAGCTGCTGGCTCCTAAGCTTCCTACTGGCTTGCTTCTGTAGTTCCTGGTGCTGCTCGTTACTCGGTGCTTTGCCTCATCACTTCCAGCTGCCTTCAGTTATCTGTGCTCCTTCCTGATCCCGGTTGTGTTTACCTTTGTTTGGATGTCTAATTGAGGAGTTTTATTTTTCTGGAACTGCTGTGTCCGTAAGAACCTTTAACATTATTATCAGTGTACTAATTCTTGATCTGTTTCTGTTCGGGCTACGATGCTGGACTTTGTGGAACTTTTGCAGCACTAAAGTAGTGCACTGGAAATCCTCCTCTTTGCTGAACATCACCTGCATATTTCTGGACTGTCATGAAAATTGCTGGACATTTTCATTACGTATAAGTGCCGGTCGCACTTTGCTTCATTTAACATAGTTGCTGGACATGTTTATTACATATAAGTGCCTGTTGCACTCTGCTTCATATAACATAGTTGCTGGACATTTTCATTTTGTGTTGTTTGCGCTTCTCTGTAAATTCAGGATTATCTCTGTTAGTTTATGTTGTACACCTTGCTTGTTAATACAGTTTATTTTGTCACAACTTTGGTTTCAGATTTGTTCTTATCTATATTATGCAATCAGATTCTATAGTATCTCCATAATTGTTACAATTTTTATCTCAAACACTTTAGCTGTTGCAGAACCTCTTTTATTTTGGGGGAGCTTTTAGTCAACCTGTTTTAATAGAATGTGTGTACTAGTTATTTACTTACTGCAGTGTTTCTATTCATTGTTTTTCTTCTAGGTTATATTTGTCTGTAAATGGCCACAGAACTTATTTTACACTTCTACTTACAGATATAATTGCCCTTGTTTTTGCTTCAGGATTTTGTACTTGGTACATTTGGGGGTCTGGCCTTCTACTTGTGCTATGTACCTTTATCTAATCAGCTTTTCCAGGGGCAGATGTTAAACACAGTCAGGTCTAGGTTCTGCTCTGCCCCTGTCTATTTTGATGTTTGCTGGCACATAGCAAAGTGAGCTACTGGAGATGGGGAGAATTCTGATTTGGTAAAACTTGCAAAATGGGATGGCTATCATGCTTGTTTTTTTTTCAAGTGTTACTATTTATTTACTTTCTGCAGTGTTTTTACACTTTGTTTTTATTCTAGGTTACATTTATTAAGAAAAATGAACAGTTCACCAGCTCACCGGTATAGAAGACATATTGAAGGAGGAACCATAAAATATATTTGGCCTTCTCACAAAATTAGAAAACCAAAAGTTAATTAATTTCAGTTCTTCAATACAAAAAGTGAAATATATGTTATATAGTCATTACAAACAGATTGATCTATTTCAAGTGTTTATTTCTGTTATTGTTGAATGAAAACCCAAAAGTCATTATCTCAGTAAATTCTAATACCCCATAGACTTATGGTGTTAAGGTCAGGTGAGTTTGCTGGCCAATCAAGCACAGTGATACTGTTGTTTATAAACCAGGTATTGGTGCTTTTGGCAGTGTGGTCAGGTAGCAAGTCCTGCTGGAAAATGAAATTTCCATCTCCAGAAAGCTTGTCGGCAGAGAGAAGCATGAAGTGCTCTAAAATTTCCAGGCAGATGGCTGCGCTGACTTTGGTCTTGGTAAAACACAGTGGACCTATACCAGCAGATGACATGGCTTCCCATACCATAACTGATTGTGGAAACTTCGCACTAGACCTCAAGCAGCTTGGATTGTTTTCTCTCCACTCTTCCTCCAGATTCTAGGCCCTTAATTTCCAAATGAAATGCAAAATTTATTTTCATCTGAAAAAAACACCTTGGACCACTGAGCAATAGTTATGGGTGAGTAGCATTGTTGCTCGGGTCTCACCGAGCATGCTCAAGTGATCTCCGAGTATTTTGGCGTGCTCGGAGATTTATTTTTCGTCGTCTCAGCTGCATGATTTGCGACTTGTAGACAGCCTGAATACATGTGGGAATTCCCTAACAAACAGGTATTCCACACAAATATTCCAGCTGTCTAGCAGTCGCAAATCATGCAGCTGAGGTGACGAAAGCTAAATCTCCGAGCACGCCAAAATATTCGGAAACCACCCGAGCATGCTCGGGGAGACCTGAGCAAAGAGTATACTTGGTCATCACTACTGAGAAGCAGTCCAGTTCTTTTTCTCCTTTGCCCAGGTAAGATGCTTCAGGCATTTTTTATTGGTCACGAGTGGTTTGACACAAGGAATGGGTCACTTGCAGCCCATGTCCTTTAAAAGTCTGTGTGTGATGGCTCTTGAAGTATTGACTCCAGCAGCACTCCACCCCTTGAGAATTTCCACCAAACTTTTGAAGGGCCTTTTCTCAACAATCCTTTCAAGGCTGCAGTTATCTCGGTTACTTGTGCAACTTTTTCTACCACACTTTTTCCATCCACTCAAATTTCCATAAATATGCTTGGATACAGCACTCTGTGAACAGCCAGCTTCTTTAGCAATGACCTTTTGTGGCCTATCCTCCTTGTGGAGTGGGTCAATGACTGCCTTCTGGACATCTGCAAAGTCAGCAGTCTTCCCCATGATTGTGGAGCCTACTGAAACAAACTAAGGGACCTTTTTAAATGCTTAGGAAGCCTTTGAAGGAGTCTTTTGTCAATTATTCTAATTTACTGAGATGTCATAAGTTGAGGATCCAAGAAAAGCACTTCTGAGCATCCGCGCTGCTTTAGTGATAAGAATTCTTCAGAAATCCATATAAATCATTCAAGTTCTTTATTATATGTACTACAGAAACTACGCGTTTCGAGGTGACAAACCGCACCTCTTCTTCAAATTACAGTACAGAGTCTCGCAGTCATTCTCGCAAAGGATTACTGGGACCGGGAGCGTGGAGAGAGGCGGGAAGGCTGCGCGGGACGCCGGAAGGTGAGAATAACAATATTTTTTATTTTTTTATTATTTTTTTACATTTTATCTTTTACTACTGATGCTGCATAGACAGCATCAGTAGTAAAAAGTTGGTCACACTAGTCAAACACTATGTTTGATGAGTGTGACCAACCTGTCAATCAGTTCTCCAAGTGATAATCCAGATCGCTTGGAAAATGCTAGCATTCTGCAAGCTAATTACGCTTGTAAATCGCTAGTTTTTCCGTGTGAAAATCGCGGGAATTTAAAATGCGATAACTTCCGCGAGAGTTCCGCTACGTGTGAACGTAGCCTTAGGCACATCACTAATTTTATAACAGCAGGATGATGTTACCTCTGACTGTGACACCTTCAATTTGAGTCTGTGTTCTGCCTATTCTTCCTCTTATACCACAATAACAGTAAATAAGTTTGATTGCAGAGTTTCAGTTCTGACAAAGACATGTTTTCCCTGTTTGGAACAGTGGTAATAACTGGTCCAATTTGCCATGGGCATATTCTCTTGTCCAGCCTCCAGAGTACTATCAAAGAGTGCATTCAGTGCAGCAGGTGGACAGAGGACAAGATTATCCTCCACAAGGAAAAATTTACACTTGTTAAAATGAATAAGGCATGGGTCTTGGAGGATTTTATAAGTCATAACATCTACCTGCCTTTCCATAATGTTCTAGACTGTTCTGTTGCAGATGTTTCTGATGTTCTATTTATACTATGCTCTTGCTGCTGGGACTAGTCTCATATATACTGTTCTCATATATACTGTATCTTTCAGATTATAAGATGCACTTTACGGTCCCCAAAATTAGGGGGAAAATGAGGGTGCATCTTATAAACCGAACACTGTTCTTACCGAGGGGTCAATGCTGCTGGCCAGGAGCTGGGGGTGCGGTGGTCCTGCGGCATGCGGTGGTGGTATGCTGGTGAGCGGTGATCCTGAGGTGGTGGTATGATGGCAAGTGGTGGTAGAACGGCCACTAGTGGTAGCCCTGTGGCGGCGGCATATGGCGGCCACCATTCTTCTTCCAGAGTACAGCTTCCAGGTTCTCACTCAGCACAGGTGCAGATGGAGAACAGCTGAGATCTCCATCTGCACCTGCATCTACGCGGTGCCTCCAGGGTAATGGCCATGGATGCGGCACAGGCGCAGATGGAGATCTCAGAACTAAGATCACTAGATATCAGTGCCAAGATCTCCATCTGCACATGCACTGCCCTGGCAGCCATTTTCCCGGAGTCCACCACATAGTAAACAGTATGGGAGCTCTGGGCTTTCACAAAATGTCGGCAGAGTTCCCACACCACTGAACACCCGCAGTGCCACTTTTGCCTCATCCAGCTGCAATCCTGGGACCCTGCTCCACTGCAGCCTGCACAAACAAACTCCCCTTTCTCCTAGTATAGTATGGCCTCCGCCAGCAGTGACCCTGGGACTCCACTTCACTGCAGCCACCATCCCCGGTAAGCAATAAGTTGCTAGGATTGTAAGAAGCACCACCATTTTTTTTAAAAGAAAAGGTTTTTTTTCCTATTTTTCTCCTCAAAATTTGGGGTGCATCTTATAATCTGGTGCATCTTATAAACAGCAAAATAAGGTACATATCTTTGCCTGTCAGTTATGTTTTACCATGTGAAGTTGATAATGCTGCCACTGCAGAATATACAGTAGATGCCTGTATAATTTATCCCCATTTAAATGTGCGCTCCATGGGCAACGCTACAAAGTTAGTATCTTGTGAATTGTAAGCATGCCTTTAACAGCCATCTGAGGGTAAGAATATCTGCATGAGATGTCATTGTATTGTACAGTATATTTGGAAGCCCAAGGCATGGATCTAAACATAAAGCTTGTATCACTAAGGAACATTGCAAACCTGGAGAGCGCTTACTGGGTAGGCTTTGGCTGGGGCCAGTGAAATGGAGGTGGGTAAGGGCAAAATCAACACACTGAGGGATGTAGTCAGGTAACAGAAGAAAGGGAAGACTAAATAGTACTACAGAGCATAGTCCTGAGCTTTGCACCCTTGTAAATATGCCTGTTTGGCTGATATTTTGGATGTAAATTCTAGTAACCAGGAAAATGACTGCAGTAGGAAGGAGAAAATAGCAGCAGAACAAAGGTCAGACAGGTTTTGGTGGGGAACTCTTTAATTAGGCAGACAGGATCATCTGCCTCCAAGACTGTGAATGCCTAACAGTGTTTTGTCTACTGGGTGGTATATAGAGAGACAGGGAGAGCAAGAGGGTGAGCGAGAGCGCGAGAAAGAGAGAGAAAAAGAGAGAATGACAGCGAAAGAGTGCAATTGACACAGCATATATTTTTACCATTCTCACAAGTGATAAAAAGGGGAAAAGGGAATGTATCATTAGATTAAATATTTTTCATATTTTTTTACATCGGTAATTAGCATGAGAGTTTATTTTATATATTACGAATATAAATTACATTTTACTGTCAATAGTATCACTCTTTTCTGCCTTCTAATTTCTTACCATTAACATCACTTATATTCTTTTTATGTTGTCAGCAATTAAATATTACATTTGTCACGTAGTGAACAAGAGAAAATATGTATTAGGGATTCAGCTTAGGGATTGGTGAGTGACCCTGTTAGCACTTGTGATACATTGTACATTGTCCATTCACCAACACCACTTATAGCATAGAAAAAAAAACTATTTAGCCAATGCCTGTAACCCTTCAGCCAGCGATGCCTTGACAGCAGAGGTTACTGAAATAAAAAAGAAAGAAAGAACAATGTGAAATCGGCACTACATTAGAGATGGAAAAAGTACTTAAAGCCTGCAACATTCATCAAGGCTGAATACATAAATGCCACACTTTGAATAAGCTCAGGCAAAAGACAATGACAAAGGAAAGGCGCATTGCTTCAGGAATCTCTATCATTTTCATTTGCTGCTGTCAGGAACCTGTTTTTTACCTCTCACTCTATCAGCCATTATAGCATTAATGAAGTAACCTCACATAGTTATTGACTGGCTTGTCACAGTTCCTGCCTGATCCCTTAATAGAAACCATTGGTCTTCAGTTAAAAATGGGGTATGCGGGGAGGTGTGGGCATGTGCTGAATTTCAAGTGCACTCCTGAGGTTATCAAATCCATGAAATGCAAATTATCATATTTTTTAAACACACAGATTTCATGCAACAAAGCATATAAAATTGACTAATACTATGCTTTATTCATGCCTGATAATGTTATCAAATGTGATATGCATATGTTTCTTTTTTTTCTTCCAAAAATGTGCGCAAGATTTGAATATTGAATGCCAGGCTCAGATTTTATTTTGCAAATATAGTCATTTCCTGGATGGTTGATGCATTATTAGAGAAAAGATTATGCTATGGATTTTTTTTTTTATGTAACAGGCATCGCTTTTTTCTTAAAGGAATGCAAAATCCAACATAAAAGATATAAGCAAGCAAGAATTCAGCCTGCCCACCTTCTCTGGATTTTATGCAGGACCCTAAAGCAGTCTTGAAGAAAACGTGCAGGGATAATAGGGGTTAATTAATCCATTGTTGACTGGCAAATTCATAAAGTTTGGAGTATGAAAAAGAGCAAAATGTATATTCCTTGTATCCTCTCATAAACAGAGCAGCTAGTAGTCTTTAGGCTTCCTTGAACGTTTGGTTACGATCCGTCAAACCATTTCTAGAGAAATGAAGAGATCTCTTTCACTTTACATTGAGTATAATGTTGTCATTGGTTATGACAAAAGATAAGTTACAGGAGATAAGCCACAGTTAGCGTCAGAAATCTCTGGCAGCAGCTTATACACCTTCCATTTTTGAGAACACTTGTTTTATCAGCCAAGCCAAGTGCGCCTTTGTTTGCCAGATGAATGAGCGTTCAGATGACAGCTGCTCTATTCAAGGTGCATGGCCAACTTTGCTCTATCTTTGTCCAACACTTTGCTCCATAATTCCTGGTGTTTTCAACAAACTTCATCCTTGTTCTGTAATTTTCTCATGGTTTAATTCCCATAAAAATCTAATTTGTATAGCCATTTCTAATCATAAGCGGTAGGCACCTTGATTTCAATAATAGTAAGGGAAATCAGTAGGACTGATCATTTCTAAATTTCCTGGAATGCCAAATAATAGTCTAGTTGGCAGTTGGTTAAAATCTTCACTAGATGATCTCCCAGACAGCACAATGACTGATTTCTATTTGTTTGTTGACCATTCAACTGCTTTGTTCACTCATACACGTATAACACCTTCTTTCCGATGCCCTCAGAAAGTCCTTTTGATCTGGGAATGAGGATAATACACATTTCCGAAAAAATTAGTATACCAAATGTAATATAACTTGAAAAAAATAATAATGAAACACTGCAGTAAGTAAATAGATAAATAGGAACATATGAAAAACTTAGGGTACTTAGTTGACTTTTTTTATCAGAGAAGTTTAAAAGCCATTCCCACCATGACAAAATGTGTACCCAATCAATTTGGTCCATATCTATATCTCATCTTGCTATGGTCCAACAGGCCTCAAAATAGATGGGGATATAGCAGAACCTCACACTGACTGTGTTTAACACCTACCTTGCGGTAAGATCAATATATAAAATGCAGAAACCAAGGTGGCTGCTACACCCCAATATATACTGAGAACAACTGTACTTGTATGTATTATGCATACCCCACCTCACATGTAAAGCGCCATGGAGTAAATGGCGCGATAATAATAAATAATAATAATAATAACAAGAAACTGAAGAAAACAAACAGAAAAAAACAAGGGCCAACACACCATTTAGTATAAATATGAGATGTAGGTTTACACTGCAGCCATAAACCAACAACTATAGGCTAGAATTAAAGTAATGCATAGAAACAGTGTAGTAAATAATTAAATAGTACACAAGTAAAAAAGGATACATATTTTCATTAAAAAAAGCATAAAAGTCCTACTGTAATGAGATTTTATGTCTGAAGTTTAGGTTGTCTACATATGTTGTAGTCCAATTATAATTTGTGCTGTATTTTTAACAAAATAGGGTCTTAGAGGTGTGGTGTCAAGTAGCTACCACTGTGTAGTAGTGCGCCATATCGACACAAACTCAGCCTTAAAGATTTGGAAAAAGTAGGATTATACTTATTCAGTATAGCAGAAGGAATTTTCTGTATATTCTGTAACTGTAAAATTTTGATTATTAAATTATCTATAGAATATATATATAGAATATATATAATAATCTTCAAGATCAACATTTCTATTCTATAATTACATCCAAATGTTATTTTTCATTCAGTTTTGCTACATTTTTTTAAATTAATTAGAGACTTCGCAAAGTAAGAATTAAGCCTAAAAGTTACAGGCTAATATTCTAGTTCCAGTTATCTATAAACCACTGTGATATATCTAACATATTGTGCTAACGATGCTTCTGTTGGAAATAAAGGAGATTTATTATTTTATATATTTACTTACTTTGTCTTCTGTTCAAGCTCCATGTTTCTACTTTTACATGACACTTATTCTTGCGGCTATTCACTTTACAAGAACAAGGGACCTTGTAGAATATGGAGAGGTTGCATGCTACAATTGTTCATGTGTTCTTACACTGAAGAAAACGAAACAATTGGACAAACACTTTGCAATGCTTAAAAGGCCAGGAGAGAACGAGTCTCCGCTCAATGATTTCTAAAGCGGAGGTCATTGGTGTTTCATTAGATGTACTATGACAAACTACGAACAGTGTATTCTCTATATTTCTATTAGATTCTTCAAATTCGTAACAGATACACATTATGAATTCTTTCAATTTCCAACAGAATGAGCCCTTTATTACAAAGTTCTATAACAATGTTAATGATTATTAACTTACAATTAAATATAGTAATTAATATTAACATAAATTGTCTCTAGATTTTAACTTCATGTCATGCAATCCACTTACATAACATTTCCATCCGATTCATGGACCTTTATCACACTCTGATTGCTATGAAGAAGAATGTGAAGAAGGTCATACCGGTAGCTAACACAAGTAAGAATATGACCTCGGTTGCCCATGGAATAGTGCCATTCCATTTAGGACTAATGTGGCTTTGCTAGTGATATTTACCACTGTGACCTTCTCCACTTTCATATACAAGGTAATCCATGTTCAATAAAGGTGGATAAAAAGGGCAGAGCTACCACATAAGTGGATTGCCCATTACAAAAAACATCTTTAACATGCAATTTGAGTTCAGTTTTTAGCGTTAAGCATGGGGACCCTCTTCTGACATATTAAGAATGTCCCAATTCTACTCTTTGGCTAATAATTATCAATTATATAAAGGAAACAATATTTATACATTTAATATTTTACTACGTCCGAGTGTGATTCGACAAAAACTTGTGAGAATTGGTTGATCACTGGGACTGTTTGTAAGAGGTGAACTGTGAGTCTTCAATTAAATTGAAGCCCATGATATTCCCATATATCCTATATTCTTACCTGTTTCTTGTGGATCCTTCGGTTTACTAAAAAGAAAATATTTCAGCTATTATTAATTATTCAATGTACATACATTACCGGTGAAAAGTTTGGAAACACCTGTTTATTGAATGGGTTTCTTGTTCTTATTGGAACGTGCACATTGTAGACTCAGAATGAAGGCTGCAAAACCAGCTTGTCCCCAGACTACAGAAAGTGAAGTGAAGAAGGATGGAAAAGAGAGAGGCCCCAGAGGTGGAAAGGAAGAAGAGGTCTTAGGGGCACGGATAGTGAGAGATCCATCCGTGGGGCCCGCACCCACCGGCCTGGTCGGTGGAGGGAGGGACCAGGTCACAGTTAGGGGATTGGCCCCAAAACTAGTGGAGAAACTACTCACCTAGGAATCCGGAGGCTGCAGTATTTCAAGTGCTACAGCCACATCCATACATATTGGCCAAAAAGGCAGACAAGATCCAAGTCTGTTGGCTTGGGACACTGTGTGTGAAGACGCAGGGCAGGAGAGGTGATGGTCAGCGTAGTGAGGTAGCCAGGAAAGGAAAATATAAAGAGGGTTCTGATACTGTGTACCCCAATTTACCTGAGAGCTGTCTGTACCACGGACCCTAAGGACACAGCACCCCGATTGGGATTGTAACATCTGAACTGTAAGTAAAACCTATAAAGACCGCTCACTGCTGTGTCCTCCAATTTATTACTGCGTCACTTGCCCTGCACTACAACCACCATCATTACCATCTATTACACCATAACTGCCCTGGGGGAATAGCTCTGCCTCTGGAGAGCTATACCAACTCTACTGCATCAACAACTACCCCAGTGGACTGAAACTGCAGCGTCGGCTAATACCCTACTTGCGGAGTACCACAGGTGGCGTCAGGAATTCTATCATATAAACTCTATTCCCCTTTTATCATCATTTTCATTGGACGCCCAGGGCCACGGACCTGGTCACTGCTGCCGTGACATATCCCCTTAAGAACCAGCCAGGTACCGAGTATCCCCACGGCCCTGGCAGTCGCTCCAACTGTTGCATCAAAAATTATGGCTTGTAATTGATGATTACAAACCAGATTGGATGTCATGTCATTGTAGAATGTTGTTGTAGCCATGCTTGGAAAGTAAGCCTTGAATTTGGAATAAATCACCAAGAATATCATCAGCAAAACACCCACACATCATCACACCTTGCTCTCCATTCTTCACGGTGGACACCACATATTTAGAAACCATCCACTCACCTTTTACAGGGTCCCACAACGTCATGGCAGTTGTTATAAAAATATTATACTTTGACTCATCAGATCAAAGCAAATATTTCCACTGGTCACATCACCAGTCCTTGTGTTGCCTGGCCAAGCATTTCTCTTCTTGTCTGCAATTGGACCATAAATGCTTGCTTCTTGTAGCCTCCTCTATAGAGTTGGCATTAAGATGTGTCCGTTACTTCATATCTGTGAATCCTGTATGAGGATTTTTATCTGAAGTACTATCAATTTGCAGTTTCTGAGGCTAGTAAATCTGATGAAGTTATCATCTGCAGCGGTGAAAATTCTTGGTCTTCCAAATCCTTGGGCCGCCCTCATGAAAGCCAGGTTCATCATAACAGTCAATAGTTTTATGACTGCATCACCTCCAAGGTTATGACATTTTTTTCTAGAATAACTGACCTTCATTTTTCAAAGTAATTATGGATTAACAAGTCTCTTTACTTGCTTAGTGATCTTTCCAATACTCTGGCTTGGAACAGCTGTGGAATAGGGGCCGCCATGGAACAGCGCATACTGTAGCGCTTCTTTCCCGGCGGCTGTCCGTGTGGTACTGATACAGCACATGAGTGGCACACGATTGCCACATGTGTGCCACACGCAGTACACTCACGGACATATCGACACATGGACACGGATATCTCCTGTACTGTTTTGTGTAGTATCGGAAATATACGGAAGTGTGAAAGGGGCCTAACTGTGGAACCGAGAGCTTACTCCAAACGCTGCAGTTTAACAATATAAATGCTAATGTTAATAATGGACAGTGACATTTATATGACATCACTTCCAATGTAAGCATACTGGCTTCCATTAGCTGCCTGACCTAAGGGCCTGCTGAAGGCCCAGATAGTTGCCATCCTTGTCCACTATTGAAGCTCAGCCACATGCTGGTCTTCATAGGAGAGCATTAATTTCCTGATATTCTGCAATATAATAGTATTGCTACATATATTGATTGTGATCAAAAAATCTCAGGCTCAATTCCCCAAGGGCAGCAAAAAAAATAAAGTAAAACTAAAAAATAAAATAATTTTTTTAAAAACAGTAATAAAATATAATATGTTAGAGTTTAAAGTATTACCCTTCCTCCTCCTTCAAAAATAAGGAGATTATAAATTAATGCTCCGTATATTAAATGACAAAGAAAAACACCTGAATATCCATTATTCTGTCATCACTCTTTACCTGAAAACTGTATCAACAGAAATTTTTGCTCAGCACACAAAAAATATGTCCTACCCAGCTTAATGGATACAAAGATAAAAAAAAAAAGGTCTCAGAAAATGGCAAAACAAACATGGTGAAGCTATAAGAACTTATTTACCAAATTAGTTTTAGGGTGAAATCACATGGTGCAACTGGCCACATGGCCAAAATGACACCCACATGCAGGGACAAAGGCACTCAAACTCATACTCATATAGGCTTTATTGGAAGGACCAAAATACATTTAGTGTTGCAAAAGCAATGAAAATAGATGTGACAGGGGAGGGGATCGGGGATTATGGGAATGGGGTGTAGGGGGCACAATTTGGGAAATAATAGCCCATTTGGGGGTTTTAAGTTTCTCTCAGCTTATGACATAGTGGCGTATTGAGCGGCGATCTCCACTGTTGATTCTTCTTCCCCCAGTAGGATGCAGAGTGTCCTCTCCTCGTCTATGGATGGGAAGTCTGGGTTGTGAAAGGAAAGTCTCTGAAAGTGGGAGGTCCTCACTGCTGGGTATTTGTTGCAGTGAAGCAGGAAGTGTGCTTCGTCTTCCAGTGCCCCCTGCTGGCAGTGCTGGCACAGTCTGTTTTCCCGTGGATGGTATGTCTGTCTGTGCCTCCCTGTTTCCACCTCTAGACTGTGGGCACTCAGTCTGTATAGACTCTGTCTCATATTCATGTTTTTAAGGGACGGCGGAATGCACTAATAAATAAATAATAATAAGTGTGTTCGCCGCCCGGGGTCCACCGTGGAGTAGGTGTTACACCGCTGCTAGATAATGGCAAACGCACAATATGGCGGTATATCGCACACGGGTTGAACGTCACCCAGTGTGCATTGAGCGTACTCTGCTATCACCACAGAGACGCTTAGAACTTAAATGTAAATGCTGAGCCTGTTGACCTCACAGGACTCAGCGGTCTGCACACACGGTATACGGTCACAGGACTAGGCCCAAGACTCAGGGTCAATGTCCGTCTAGACCTACCGTGCATGTGGCGTCGCTACCGCAGACGCCAACAAGTGCTGCTGACTGCAGCGCGGCGACCGAGCCAGCCACCACATGACAATGCCCAAGAGGAGGCGCACTGTCGGACGCTAGTGCTGTAAGATGTGAACTGTGGCCTGTAGCGCACCACTGACTGGCGCTGACTCTATGACTAAGTCCCTATCCACACACATAATATCAGAGGGAGAGGATCTTAATGAGTCATTCGCAGGTACATGCTTTCATCATCATTCACACAGATAGCAATAAGAGTCTATACTAGTGCATGGACGAGCTGCCATGCTTGCCTTTTATAGCCGTGCGCTTCCGGGACCTTCCAGATCTCTGAGATGGACCAATCAGATCAGGAGAAGGACCTGAGCATGTGACTCCCGATCTCCACTGGGAGATCATCTCGTGAGCATGCCCAGTAGCGTGGCGAGAGGACTTAGCCCCTGGAGTGGCTTGCTGCAGAGCAGGCTGTGCTACTATTGCTGGTCCAGAGGTGGCAGCAACAACCAGACCCAGAGAACTGGTTTGAGCAGGGCATCTGGATTGCTAAGATTGCTGTGCAGGTCCCTGAGAGGTCGGAGGGGAATGGGAGACCGCTGGCTGCATGGCTCTGGATTCCTGCTGTGCAGCTAATGCCTAACATGGGCCCCCCTCTGAGCCTCGCTATGCTCAAAGGCCGCGATCAAGAGCGGAGTGTAGCTGTTCTCCACTGGCTCCCAGGTCTGGGCCTCTGGACCATGACCCTTACAGTCCACCAAATAAAATTTTTTGCCATGCACAATCCTGTGTCCCACAATGGCGTTAACCTCAAACTCATCCGAAGACAAGTCTGATGAGCCGGCAGATGACTCGGAGAATCGGGCCATGTGAACAGGTTTGAGAAGGGACACGTGGAAGACATCAGAGATGGCCAAATGTGGTGGAAGAGCCAGGCGGTAGACCACCGAGCTGATTCACTCGAGAACCTTAAAAGGTCCAATGTATCGCTGCGCGAACTTGGTAGACTTGGCCCGCAGCTTGATAATTTGAGCAAAGAGCCACACCAAGTCGCCGGGGGAAAAGGTTGGAGCGGGATGCCGATGTGTGTCGGCGGACACCCTCATTCTCTCTTTAGAGGCTCGAATAGCATCCTGGGTGCGATCCCAAATGTCACGAGCCTCCACTGCCCAATCTACCACCCTGGAATCAGTGGAGGACACTGGCATCGGGACAGGGATGCGTGGACACTGGCCGTAATAAAGAAGGAACGGCATCTGACCAGTGGAATCAGCCACTGCATTATTCAGGGCAAATTCAGCCCATGGTAGCAAGGATGCCCAGTCATCCTGCCTAGCAGAGACAAAATGCCGCAGGTATGTGACCAAGGATTGGTTGGCTCTCTCAACCAAACCGTTCGTCTCGGGGTGAAAAACGGAGGATAGGTTTAGCTCAATGCTGAGTAGGCTGCAGAGCTCCCTCCAAAACCAGGACGCGAATTGGGAACCTCGGTCACTGACAATTTTGTCTGGCATGCCATGCAAACAGAATACATGTTTTATGAACAGTGTGGCAAGACCACGAGCAGAAGGCAACCGCGCAAGTGGCACCAGATACACCATTTTAGAAAAATGGTTGGTGACTACCCAGATGACCGTACTGCCACCAGACTTGGGCAAGCCAACCACAAAATCCATGCCAACCATCTCCCAAGGTCTGTCTGCCACCGGCAGAGGATACAATAACCCAGCCGGCTTCTGTCTAGAGGACCTGTTCCGCGCACAAGAGACGCATGCCTGCATGTATTCCTTCGAGTCTCGAGTCATGTGTGGCCACCAATAAGACCTTGCCAGGAGTTCTGTGGTCTGCTTATTGCTGAAGTGACCACCCACCCAGGACGCGTGTGCCCATGCGAGAACCTCCGGCCGTAGCTGAGGAGGGACAAAGGTCTTGCCCGGCGGCACTGACTCGAGAGCAACTGGAGCCACGGTCCTAAAACTCTCAGTAGGGAGAATTAACCGAGGCTCAGCCTCCTCTTCCTCCGCTGAAACCACCGAGCGTGAGAGAGCATCCGCACGGACGTTCTTCTCTCCAGAGAGATAGTGCAAGGTGAAGCGGAAGCAGGAGAAGAAGAGCGACCAACTAGCTTGATGAGAGTTCAAGCGCTGGGCCGTTTGTAAATGACCAGATTTTTATGGTCCGTATACACCTGGAAGGGAAACCGGGCTCCATCCAGGAGATGTTTCCATTCGGAAAAGGACAACTTCATTTCCAGCAGCTCCCTGTCCCCAATGGAGTAGTTCTTCTCCGCCGGTGAGAAGGTCTTAGAGAAGAAGAAGCAGGGATGCTTCCGACCTTGAGCATCCTTCTGGAAAAGGACTGCTCCTGCACCAACGGAAGAAGCATCTACCTCTAGGATAAAAGGTTTATCCACATCGGGATGGTGTAAGATGGGAGCGCCAGCAAAATGGGATTTTAGAGATGAGAAGGCCTTGGAGACTTGTTCAGACCAAGCCTTAGGATTAGCTCCTTTCTTTGTGAGAGCAACCAGAGGAGCTACCAGTGTGCAGAAGTGGGGGATGAACTGACGATAATAGCTGACGAACCCCAAAAAGCGCTGCACCGCTTTGAGTGAATGTGGTTCCTGCCAGTCCATTACCGCTTGCAGTTTGGCCGGATCCATAGCCAACCCCTGGGCCGAGATGATGTAGCCCAGGAACAGCAAGGACTCCTGTTCAAACTGGCACTTCTCCAGCTTGGCGAAAAGAGAGTTCGCCTGCAGACGGTCGAAGACCCTGCAGATGTCTCTCCGGTGGGAGGTCAAATCTGGCGAAAAGATGAGGATGTCATCCAGATAGACCACCACCGAGGTAGAGAGCATATCGCGGAAGACATCATTAACAAAACCCTGGAAGACAGCAGGCGCATTACAGAGGCCGAAGGGCATGAATAGATATTCATAATGGCCGTCCCTGGTGTTAAATGCTGTCTTCCACTCGTCTCCTTTACGAATGCGGATCAGGTTGTACTCCCCCGTAGATCTAATTTTGTAAAGATCCCGGCCCCTTGCAACCTGTAAAATAACTTAGATATCAACAGAAGGGGGTACTTATTCTTAACCGTTATGGCGTTGAGACCTCTGTAATCAATGCAGGGATGTAACTCTCCGCTCTTCTTCTGCACGAAGAAGAACCCCGCACCAGCCGGCGAAACACCGACTTTCTGATAAAACCTCTTGCCAGGTTCTCCCGGATATATTGAGACATAGCCTCCATCTCAGTGAGTGATAGCGGGTACATGCAGCCACTAGGAGGTTCTGTGCCTGGCAATAGATCTATTGGACAATCGTAAGGACGGTGCGGTGGAAGCATCTCCGCAGATTTTTTAGAGAAGACGTCCGCGTACTGATGGTACGGTTTGGGAAGCGCGGAGAGATTTATGGGTACTTCAGTGAAAGCTACCTGAACACTGCCCCTCAGGCACCTTCCCTCACAGTCTTTGCTCCAACCCAGTATATTCCCCGAGGCCCAATCAATATGAGGGGAATGGCAATGGAGCCAGGGAACTCCGAGAAGCACCTGGTCGATGCCATCAGGCAAAATGAACAAGGACAAAATCTCACGGTGTGACGGTGAGATTGTGGGACTGAGTGGTGCTGTCTGGTGGGTCACCTGAGATGATAAAGGTGCACCATTAACCACCCTGATGGTCAGGGGTTGGGGCAGTAACACCAGAGGAATAGCATGCTTTAGGGCGAAGGTCGAGGACATAAAGTTCCCTTCTGTCCCAGAATCCACCGTGACCTCTACCTCCCGGGTGGAAGCCTCGCTATCTAAGGTCCCTCGGAATACTGGTTTGGGAGTAAAGGGTTTCATATTAGTTAGACCACCACCTACGACCACTGGACGTGATCGTTCTTTCAACCGCAGAGAACACTGGCTAGCCGAGTGACCAAACTGCAGACACTGGTAACAACGCGCGGAGCTTCACACCGGACATGGCTTGGGGCCGGTGCGAGACACCTCCATAGGTTCAGAGGGTGTATGCTCCTGAGCAGGAAATCTTAGCGGCTCGGAGAAGGTAGGAGCCAAGTTAACCCTTCGTCTGTATTGCGCACGTTCCAGCCCGCGCTTCGTAAACCGGAGATCAATGCGGGTGGAGATGGCAATCAATTCCTCCAGACTTGTGGGGACCTCTCTGGTTGCTAGAGCATCTTTGACATGCTCCGCTAACCCTCTCCAAAACATAGGCCACTCCAGTTCTGAAGCCAATGTCCGGAATTGGACGGCATAATGGATGACTGAGAGAGACCCCTGTGTTAGGGCCAATAATTGGAGAGAGGTGTCGTGCGTGATCCGTGGTCCCAAAAATGACCTGTTTTAAGGTCCGTGAGGAACTGAGCAGTGCCCTGAACCACGGGATTATCATGCTCCCACTATGGCGTAGCCCACTCTAACGCCCTGCCTGATAGTAGAGAAATAATAAACCCCACCTTAGCCCGCTCTGTAGGAAATCGCATGGCCAGTAACTCGAGCTGGATAGAGCACTGACTCACGAAACCCCTGCAGGCGGTGCTGTCACCGGAAAACTTATCGGGCAACGGGAGGCGGGTTATTGTCGGCATAGGCGTGGGTGTGGACACACGTGAGACAGCCTCTGTAACTGCCTGAGCAGCGGCCACTGTAGCATTCACGGCTGAGGTGGAGCTCTCAATAGCCGCCAACCTGCTCTCCAGCTGCCGAATGTACCGCTGTAGCTGCTGCAGGTCCGCCATTACTAGCCAGACCCTGGCGCTAGTATAATGTTAGGGACGGCAGAACGCACTAATAAATAAATAATAAAAAGTGCGTTCGCTGCCCGGGGTCCACTGTGCAGTAGGTGTTACACCGCTGCTAGATAATGCCAGACCCAGATTATGGCAGCATATCGCACACGGGTTGAACATCACCCGGTGTGCATTGAGCACACTCTGTTATCACCACAGAGACGCTTAGAACTTAAATATAAATGCTGAGCCTGTTGACCTCACAGGTCTCAGCGGTGTGCACACATGGTATACGGTCGCAGGACTAGGCCCAAGACTCAGGGTCAATGTCCGTCTAGACCTACCGTGCATGCGGCATCGCTACCGCGGACGCCAACAAGTGCTGCTGACTGCAGCATGGCGACCGAGCCAGCCATCACACGACAATGCCCAAGAGGAGGCGCACTGTCGGATGCCAGTGTTGTAAGATGTGAACTGTGGCATGTAGCGCGCCACTGACTGGCACTGACTCTATGACTAAGTCCCTATTCACACACGTAATATCAGAGGGAGGGGATCTTAATGAGTCATTCGCAGGCACATGCATTCATCATCATTCACGCAGATAGCAATAAGAGTCTATACTAGCGCATGGACGAGCTGCCATGTGGGCCTTTTATAGCCATGCGCTTCCGGGACCTTCCAGATCTCTGAGATGGACCAATCAGATCAGGAGAAGGACCTGAGCACGTGACTTCTGATCTCCACTGGGAGATTGTCTCGTGAGCATGCCCAGTAGCGCGGTGAGAGGACTTAGCCTCTGGAATGGCTTGTTGCAGAGCAGGCTGCGCTACTATTGCTAGTCCAGAGGTGGCAGCAACAACCAGACCCAGAGAACTGGTCTGAGCAGGGCGTCTGGATTGCCGAGATTGCTGTGCAGGTCCCTGAGAGGTCAGAGGGGAATGGGAGACCGCTGGCTGCATGGCTCTGGATTCCTGCTGTACAGATGCAGGAACCCGACACCTAACACATGTGACAATTAGCCATCACTGATAGGTATATGTGGGCTACGTCTTATATTAAAAAATATATGGTACATATATTCATTACCATTGAGGTTCCAAGAAGTAAGTTTCCCACAGGTCATAATGTGGCAATATGTCCATCTAGAACAGGGGTCCCCACCATGTAGCTCGGGAGCCAAATATGGCTCGTGTTCCCAAGGATTGTGGCTTGTGTCTGTCTTCCAGCTTGGTGCATTAGCTCCAGGTCTAGCAAACAGGTATGAGGAGCATGTCTCAAAATGGTGAATTTTTGAGTAGCCCTGCACAGAAGAGCAGATCTGGATGCACATATACTTGTCTTAGGGGTTTAGACATGTTTTAGGTATGGTACGCTGAAGAATGATAATACCTGTAAGAGGACTTTCTTGAAGCTGGATATGACAGTGTGTTGGGAGTCCTGGATGGGAGAATACTGAATTGGGGCATTGTGGGGACCCCTGGATCTCAGTGTACTGCTTTGGAGTGATTTCTGTAGAAAAGCTTCGGTTATCATTATATCCATAATGGGGGCTTTGGTTGACACTACTTTGAGGGGGACACGAGCAGGATGTTGCTCATGACCCCCTCTCAGAGCTGAATGTGGCTTGCGACCCTCTCTCTTAGCTGAATGTGGCTCTCAAGGTCAAAAAGGTTTGGGACTGCTGATCTAGATGATAATACCCCTTAAAAACTATAGATGCAATCAGTTTACTCAGAAAGTAACCAAGGAAGCCAGTTTGACAAAATATTGCTCCTCACAGGTGGATCAGAGTAAAAAGCATGTAAAGAAATATTGCAGCAAGTGTCAAACTAAACAACTATAGATGATACTTTTTATTTACATTGCAAGTAATGTTACCTAAAGGAAAAAAAACTTGCTTTATTATAAAGCTACTTATTTTCTGATATTTTATTTACAACATAATGTCAATGGAGATGCAAAAAAAATGGCTTCGGCCAAAAGTTCACTGAACTGTATGTAAGCCTGAATCTCAATTTTCAGGCCATAGCTATCTCCAGTCTCTTGACACTGTATCTAATTTCTAAAATGAATACACTTTAATTTTCCTTCTTCATGCATTGTGCCTTTTCTCCATTTAAAACAGCAACAGCCCCTGGCAGTAAAGGACATCACATTTCTATGTGAGATCATTTTCTTTACCCTATATGCAGTCGAATATCATGGGTCAAGAGAGAAATATGTATGCAAGAAAACATCGCACCTGAATGAGCTCAGTTTTTTTCACATTACAATTTTGTCGGTTCATTTTCCACTGGACCATATTAACCATGCTTCAGGTTTTCCAGTGGTGGGGGATAAAACAACAATGGCCGTATTGTTGATATTTTTTCTGCACTATATGAATTCTCTTCATTAGTGTGTACTGAAGCTTGAAGTTTCTATGCAATATGCAGATGTATGCAGACTTTCTATTTATTGAATGGTGGCAGATCAAAAAGGATTTGGACCAGAAACTATGGATAGATACCTTCTGATTTCCATTTTTTTGTTATAATTTAAATCAACAATTTGCTTTTATTATAAATCTATAAATTATGTGCAAGTAATATATATTCAAAACATTGACATACATTATGAACTACTATATACTAGTTGCATTTTTGTAACTGCACAGCATTCGTATAGGTTATAGCTGTAGTAGTGTCAGCATGGAAAACCTGTTTGCAATTTGACACAGTTTATACTATGTGTTATTTATGCTTACAGTTAAAGGGATTTTTTAACATTCATTTTTTGGAAGTGTACCTGTACCCTGCCTTCTAGCTTCATACGATCCCATCAGTTTAAGAGCAGCGTTAACGTTTGCAAAAACAGCTCTACTTGCCTAGGAGACCAGACACTACTGCTAGACTGCTGAGGCGACTGAAAACCTAGAAAACAAGCAGTAAACTGTAAAATTAAAAATGCCTCTGTTCTTAAGAATAGAAAGGACCTTTAATAAGAAGCAAATTGCGCTTTGCAATTTTAACAAGTAAAGAAATTGAGAATAACCTTTCAACTTAAAGTGCCCCTCCAGCTCCCCTTTCACTAAGCAGCATTTGTCCTTGTAAGTAGTGATGGGCAAACCCCCCGATGATTGGGATCGGCGAGTTTGCTCAAGTTTTTTTTGCAAAGTTCGAGCTCGGGGGCCGGAGATGACGCGAACTTGCATCCGAATCCCGAACTTGGACTTTACAGATATGGGATGGGGCGGGGAGGGTTGTAAAACAAAGCATAAAATTAATAGTAAACCCAGTTCACCCCATTTCATGGGCTGAGCCTGACATCACCGCACGAACACTGCAGGAAAAAGCTGAAGACTGCTGAGTGCAATGAATACTGCCAGAAGTTAATGAGCAGCCCTGGAAGCAGATGCGGCCGGCAGACAGCGAGACAGGAGGACGCGTTGCTGGACAGGTAAGTATAATTATAATGTTTATTATTAATTTTATGCTTTGTTTTACAGGCCCTGGACCCGAACTGGACCCGAAGTATAACACGGGTTTCCCATGGAAACCCGTGTTCAGGACCTTGTGACCGAACACTATGTGTTCGGTATGGGTCCAGAACTTTACAGTTCGGGTTCGTCCATCCCTATTTGTAAGTCTAAGCCAATAACCGGATAGGCAACTCTTATTCAGTTATGAACCCAAAAATGAGTACCTAAGCTTATCGATCCTTATTTTTTAATCTTTTTGTTCTTTTCGCCATGTTTTTAATTTTTTTAAGATTTTTTTATTGGTGCTGGAGCCCATTCCTCATGGACCTCCTCTCCCATTTCTGACCTGGATTTCAGCCTGGTGTGTTCCTACAATCCTTTCACCACTCCATGAAGAAACAAGGTCTACCAGATTTTCTTATGTTAATTCAAGTGCTTTTTAAACTGAATTGTCCTCAGTAGAGGGTGAGCCAATTACCATATTTTCTCATTCCCATCTATTTTTTTGCTAAGATAGTTTAGTAATCTGTACCTACCTGGGATATTTTGAGCATATATATATATACATAATAATAATAATTTTTATTTCTATACTGTCAAAATATTCCACATCACTTTACATTTCAGAGGGAAAAGTTTTGGAAGATGCTGAAGGAGTGACTTGCTGAACGTACCATCATCCTCCATGATTCCTCTGTGCCTTACAACTATTGGGTATCCAGGCAAGACACATGACATGAGCTGTCTCTCTATGTCTTGGAGGTCCTGACCTGCCCTGTTGCTAGCATTTTGTCAGAGTGGATTTGTAGTGGCGCCAAGGATATTATTACCAATAGGCACATCTGCCTGTCAACTGAAAATGCTGACAGGCTGACTCTTATTAAAATGAACAAGGGCTGGTTTGGGTCAGACTTGTGTACACCACCGAATGACAGCAGTGGATCATAAACTTAAATTCAGTAGGGTTTTTTTGGTCTGTTTGTATGCACTTTTTCCCACCCAAACAGGCGTATATGCTTCAAGATTTTGTCTTTTTTGTGTTGTCCTTGAGTCTAGGATACCCATTCCTTAATAATGGGAAAAAAATGTTTTCTGAGGCCTTCTACTACATTCCTGTATTGGAGTGCCTTCTAATTGTTGGCATCCCTTGCACTTAGTATATACGCTTTTCCAGTGTAGGAGACCCCCTTCTTAGTATTGGGAAAAAAAGCATTTCTGTGGATCCACCTACTAGTTGAGGAAAACCTTTTTGAAAGCAAAAAAGCCAGTGGGTTCTATTAGTATATAATCGAGTGTCTTGTTGTGGCCTGTCAGGTGGTCATCACATAGGAATTTCTCACACTGCATACAGGATTTCACAGCTGGTACAGGAGAGTTTGTACACTAAATACATAATATCCTCATATCCACCATATAAGGCTTAGGAGATGTGAAACACGCCACAATTTTCTCATGCAGGGCTCATGAAATAACAGTCCTTGATGCTGCTGCATTAAAAAATTACTTTTTTCAAGTCTAATTCAAATAGATTCTATTCTGTTATAATAATATTAATTTTATTTGCAATTCATGTAGGGTGTGGTATGGCAGTAGGTATAGCATATGACAGGCATCTAGTCAGGGATTATTGCCTTATAAATTCCAAGCCTTCCTGATGTTGCTTATTTTCATGGACTCATTGACCGATTTATGTTTTTTACTGTAATCTATACTCTGAAATTCATTCAAGCTGCCAGTGTTACTTGCATTCCTCAAGGATTTGTTGCTGCCAAGTACAATAAAAAATCTTATGAACTCTTCAGTGCTTTGTTTACATCTATTTCTTGGTGGTTATTGAAGTATATTTGGGGTCATTGTCCTGCTGGAAGACCCGTGACCTACTACTATGCAAACCCAGGTTTTTGACCCAATGCACTGCACTGCAAACCCAAATCCTTTGGAATCTTCACATTTCAAGGCACCAAGAGCAAGGAGCAGCAAAACAGCCAAAAATCATCTTTGAACCTCCACCATATTTGACTGTAACTACTGTATTCTTTTATGTCTCCATTTTTCACCAACTCTTGGTTTTGGCTTACAAATACAAATGTAAAATACTGATCAAATATTGAATTTTTGCACATGGCCTAAGAACTGTAATAGTTAATATTAAAAGTGATTTTATTTTTAGGCACATTTTGGCTTTTTACTACATATAATCAAACTTTGCATTTTACAAATTATTAGTTCCAGATACTATGGAAGTGCACTTGTGCTTTATCCTCAGACCACAAAAAGAACATACTGTATTTATAAAAAAGTGAAAAATACTGTTTGTATAGTTTGTTATTGCCTAATCCCAGCTTCTTCTTTTTCTACTGACAGTTTTAAATTGTGAGCATTTCTTTAATATGGTCCATTATCATCCTAATGATACCTCTAGATATTCAGAAATGGCTGGCAAGACTTTTAGCTATTTTGTATGAAGAAGATATAGCTAACTAAATTGAGGAGATTATCACATCACCACATAAATCAGTGACAGTAGTGTGCTATTACGGTTGATTTTTGTTGACAGTTGGCTGTAGGCAGTTGTATGCCAAATGCCTTCTTTCAACTGGAAATTAAAAAAAATACTCCATGTGAAATGCAGTCCTCCAGTTCAGAGACTGTGAATCCCAAATTAGCATTTTTATACTTAAAAGGTAGAAAACCTCAATTTCCTATTCAAAGGTCTATGCAGTTGTCACAAATGGGTGCTTCACACATGACACTAATGCCTTTTAAGAAAGCCTCCTATTCCTTGTATTATTTCTTTCAATAATAAGCTGTATTCAGCATTTCCAATGGCAATAAAGGAGGAAAAAGGTACATTTCCAGACATCTACTCTGTGATTTAGATGCAGAAAGGTTCTAAATTTCAGTCCTGCTGCTTATGCCGTACAGACATAACTCTTACATTAATAGTCTAACCTTAAGCCCTGCAATATTTACAGTGTTGTTCTGGTATCAATAAAAGGTTACAATTATGGATATGGCTGGCATTACTGCGGAAGGAAGCACGTTTCGCTGAAAAATAGGCGATGCATCAAGAGAGTAGGATTCTATAAATTATGTGTAAGATGTCTCTCACTTAAATGTCACCAATCTACCTGAAGCCACAACAGTCAGGTAAATCTGCTGTCTCCACCTGAATGAACATTCTGTATTAGAAGCACTGTGTATAAATAAAGGGGCTGGGCTATAAAGAAGACATTTAATTAAGCAGAAAACGTGGTTTTGTAATTTACAGTTATTAAAAATTATGCTCCGTTCTTAAAAATAACAAGCTTTCATCTTCTGAAGTATGCTGCCTGGCGCTATTCCATTCCATCCAGTCAGTGGTCGATCAGCTGGCTTACAGTGGGTACAGAAACTATTCAGACCCCTTTAAATTTTTCACACTTTGTTTCATTGCAGCCATTTGGTAAATTCAAATTCAAAGTTTATTTTTTTTCTCATTAATGTATACTCTGCACCCCATCTTGACTGAAAAAAAACAAAAATGTAGACATTTTTGCAAATTTATTAAAAAAGAAAAACTGAAATATCACATGGTCATAAGTATTCAGGCGCCTTGCTCAGACACTCATATTTAAGTCGCATGCTGTCCATTTCCTTGTGATCCTCCTTGAGATGGTTCTACTCCTTCATTGGAGTCAAGCTGTGTTTAATTATACTGATAGGACTTGATTTGTGAAGACACACACCTGTCTATAGAAGACCTCAAGACCTCACAGCTCTCAGTGCATGTCAGACCAAATGAGAATCATGAGGTCTAAGGAACTGGCCAAGGAGCTCAGAGACAGAATTGTGGCAGGGCACACAACTGGACAAGGTTATAAAAGAATTTCTGAAGTACTCAAAGTTCGTAAGAGCACAGTGGCCTCCATAATCCTTAAATGGAAGAAGTTTGGGACCACCAGATGTCTTCCTAGACCTTGTCATCCAGCCAAACCGAGCAATCGTGGGAGAAGAGCCTTGGTAAGAGAGGCAAAGAAGAACCCCAAGATCACTGTGGCTGAGCTCCACAGATGCAGTAGAGAGATGGGAGAACATTCCACAAAGTCAACTATCACTGCCGCCCTCCACCAGTCAGGCATTTGTGGCAGAGTGGCCCAACGGAAGCCTCTTCTCAGTGCCAGACATATGAAAGCCCGCATAGAATTTGCTAAAAAACACATGAAGGACTCCCAGACTATGAGAAATAAGATTCTCTGGTCTGATGAGATGATGATAGAACTTTTCGTTGATAATTCTAAGTGGTATGTATGGAGAACACCAGGCACTTCTCATCACCTGCCCAATACAATCCCAACAATGAAACATGGAGGTGGCCGCATTATGCTATGGGGGTGTTTTTCAGCTGCAGGGACAGGATGACTATTTGCATTTGAAGGAAACATGAATGAAAGCAGCCAAGTACAGAGATATCCTGGATGAAAACCTCTTCCAGAGTGCTCTGGACCTCAGACTTGGCTGAAGGTTCACCTTCCATCAAGATAATGACCCTAAGCACACAGCTAAAATAACAAAGGAGTGGCTTCAGAACAACTCTGTGACCATTCTTGACTGGGCCAGCCAGAGCCCTGAAATAAACCCAATTGAGCATCTCTGGAGAGACCTGAAAATGGCTGTCCACCAGCGCTCACCATCCAACCTGACTGAACTGGAGAGGATATGCTGGAAAGAATGGCATAGGATCCCCAAATCCAGGTATGAAAAACTTGTTGCATCCTTCCCAAGAAGACTCATGGCTGTACTAGCTCAAAATGATGCTTCTACTCAATACTGAGCAAAAGGTCTGAATACTAAAGTTGAGCGAAACGGGTCGGTCATGTTCAAAAGTCGGCAACTTTCGCTGAAGTCGGGTTTCATGAAATGAAAACCGACCATAGTGTGAGGTCGGCCACGAGGTCGGCGACCAGAGCGCCAAAGTCGCGTTTCAAAAGATGCTTCCAGAGCCCTTTTTCAGCCAATGATGGAAGACGCACACTGTGGGCAACGCGATGACATAGGCATCGGTCACCACCATCTTTGAGAAGGGCATGCAAGTGATTGGCTGGCTTTGTGTGGCATCACAGGGGCTATAAAAGGGCATGAACGCTGACCGTCATCTTACTTCTGCCGATATTAGCATTAGGGAGAGGTTGCTGCTGCTGATTCAGAATATAGGAGAGCATTAGGCAGGGAAGAAGAACCAAAAAACTGCTTCTGCTGTTAGCGATTTCCACTTACAACACAACACTTTTTGTGCAGTGACAGGGGAGGCTCTATTTTTGTACATCAGCTCTGTTGGTTATTAGGCTGCCTTATAAGGCTCCCTGATAGCTGCATTGTTGCTTGCACACTGCTGTGCAAACTGCTTTTTAAAAGCAAAAATACTTTTCTTCCTGTTTTCTGCACAGTTACCAAGCATTCATTTTTCCACCCTTTTGTGTGTGCAGCAGTCCTGCTTATTAGGCTGCCTGCGTCCATACTTGGACTAATAGCATCATTATCAGTGTCCTCAAATCTCTAGTGAGATCCAATTTCTCACCAATCCTATAGACACCCTCCACCTTGTCATACACCATCAATTTTCAGCCTGTTACATTGAGGTGTAATCTCTCCTGGGCCTGAGACAATAGTTCAGCGTCCTCAAATCTATAGTGAGATTCAAATTCTCACCAATCCTATAGACACCCTCCACCTTGTCATACACCATCCAATTTCAGCCTGTTACATTGAGGTGTAATCTCTACTGGGCCTGAGACAATAGTTCAGTGTCCTCAAATCTATAGTGAGATTCAAATTCTCACCAATCCTATATACACCCTCCACCTTGTCATACACCAACCAATTTCAGCCTGTTACATTGAGGTGTAATCTTTCCTGGGCCTGAGACAATAGTTCTGCGTCCTCAAATCTATAGTGAGATTCAAATTCTCTCCAATCCTATAGACACCCTCCACCTTGTCATACACCATCCAATTTCAGCCTGTTACATTGAGGTGTAATCTCTCCTGGGCCTGAGACAATAGTTCTGCGTCCTCAAATCTATAGTGAGATTCAAAATCTCACCAATCCTATAGACACCCTCCACCTTGTCATACACCATCCAATTTCAGCCTGTTACATTGAGGTGTAATCTCTACTGGGCCTGAGACAATAGTTCTGCATCCTCAAATCTATAGTGAGATATAAATTCTCTCCAATCCTATAGACACACTCCACCTTGTCATACACCAACCAATTTCAGCCTGTTACATTGAAGTGTAATCTTTCCTGGGCCTGAGACAATAGTTCTGCGTCCTCAAATCTATAGTGAGATTCAAATTCTCACCAATCCTATAGACACCCTCCACCTTGTCATACACCATCCAATTTCAGCCTGTTATATTGAGGTGTAATCTCTCCTGGGCCTGAGACAATAGTTCTGCGTCATCAAATCTATAGTGAGTTTCAAATTCTCAACAATCCTATAGACACCCTCCACCTTGTCATACACCATCCAATTTCAGCCTGTTACATTGAGGTGTAGTCTCTCCTGGGCCTGAGACAATAGTTCTGCATCCTCAAATCTATAGTGAGATTTAAATTCTCACCAATCCTATAGACACCCTCCACCTTGTCATGCACCATCCAATTTCAGCCTGTTACATTGAGGTGTAATCTCTCCTGGGCCTGAGACAATAGTTCTGCATCCTCAAATCTATAGTGAGATTTAAATTCTCACCAATCCTATAGACACCCTCCACCTTGTCATGCACCATCCAATTTCAGCCTGTTACATTGAGGTGTAATCTCTCCTGGGCCTGAGACAATAGTTTTGCGTCCTCAAATCTACAGTGAGATTCAAAATCTCACTAATCCTATAGACACCCTCCACCTTGTCATACACCATCCAATTTCAGCCTGTTACATTGAGTTGTAACTCTACTGGGCCTGAGACAATAGGTCTGCATCCTCAAATCTATAGTGAGATTCAAATTCTCACCAATTTAGATACACCTTCTACTTTGTTTTACAGTACCATATAGCTGGTGGTGGTTTGGGTACATTTTCACAAAAATGAGGAAGTATGGTGGAAGACATCATGGAAGTGGGCGGCGGTTGCCAGCTGGTCCCGATGGTGGTGGTGGTGGTGTTGCATCTGTTGGTAGTGGCAGAAGCCCAATAGCACCTAAGGCAGGAGGTGTTGAGCCTGCGTCATTGTCTGGCTCCACAAGGCCTCGAAGGCTCTCTTTTCTGGGAGTAGGTAAACCACTTTTAAAGCCGGAGCTCCAGGAACAAGTTTTGGCTAACATTGCTGACACAGCCTCCAGCTCTCTCGCCTCCTCTTCTGAAGTTTCAAAAAATAAAAGCACTGAGTCGTCAGTGGAGGCTCCTGGTCAGGAACAACAGCTTTCCTTGTGTCCGTCACCCCTACCAAAAGTACTCCATGGAGCTCTTTTCACATACCATGCCTGGGTTAGCAAGTCAAATCGTGAATTCCCCAGTCCAAGATGAATCTGACATGGAGTGCACTGCTGCACAGCCACTGCTAGATTTTTCTGCTGGTACATTTACTCAGAGCACTACATTGTCCTCGCAGTGTACTAAGGCGGAATCAGACCCTGATGAAACTCAGGTGCCCCTTCCCGCATACTATACCACCTTACACGATGACAAAGAGGAAGGTGCAGATGAAAGTGCAGGTTCCTTGAGCAGGTGGGGAGGGCCCACTCGTTGGCGACGGCACTGGCACAGGGCCCCTCATAGAGCTGGATATTGACTTAAAGGGCCACTTAATATGGTGGTTTCCGAAAGGAGCCACACCTTGGCTGGGTCCTTCCCTGGAGGAAGATCTGGCTGGTCCCGTGTTTGAGACTCTTAAATGAGGCTCCACGGACTTTATTTGCATATTTGTATTTCCCAGGGAGCAATGCACCTAGGATTTCACTGATTGAGCGCCTTTGCCGGCTGCTGCACTGTTTTCTTTGACTGGTCTCCCTGAGGTCAGTGATTCTTTTGTGATGTTGGTCTACTAGGTATTGCTCCCACCTAGCCAGAATCCTACTCCACAATGATGAGGGGCAACACCCCGAAACAGCTGTCTGTGGATGGATACCTGGCCTTGGTATTTCCCTTGTCATAGCTGTAAACTCGTAAAGAGCTGGATATTGACTTAAAGGGCCACTTAATATGGTGGTAATGGTGGTTTCCGAAAGGAGCCACACCTTGGCTGGGTCCTTCCCTGGAGGAAGAGCTGGCTGGTCCCGTGTTTGAGACTCTTAAATGAGGCTCCACGGACTTTATTTGCATATTTGTATTTCCCAGGGAGCAATGCACCTAGGATTTCACTGATTGAGCGCCTTTGCTGGCTGCTGCAGTGTTTTCTTTGACTGGTCTCCCTGAGGTCAGTGATTCTTTTGTGATGTTGGTCTACTAGGCATTGCTCCCACCTAGCCAGAATCCTACTCCACACTGATGAGGGGCAACACCCCGAAACTGCTGTCTGTGGATGGATACCTGGCCTTGGTATTTCCCTTGTCATAGCTGTAAACTCGTAAAGAGCTGGATATTGACTTAAAGGGCCACTTAATATGGTGGTAATGGTGGTTTCCGAAAGGAGCCACACCTTGGCTGGGTCCTTCCCTGGAGGAAGATCTGGCTGGTCCCATGTTTGAGACTCTTAAATGAGGCTCCATGGACTTTTTTTGCATTTCTTTGACACTCTTTGGCCCAGGGCCCACAAAAATCTGTAGCTAGCCCTACCCCCCCACAACTTTAGCCAAATAACCCCCAGTTTTCAATGCCTAACTATTATTATAAAGTAAATTAAGGTTCACAAGCTTAAGTAATAAGAATTGATGTTTTTGGCATTAAAATGGGCACTGTAGGTGTGTTTCCTGTCCTCCACTCCCTGCCGACCTTGCTTCCCCATTGACTTGCATTGGGTTTCGTGTTTCAGTCAGCCTTCGACTTTTCACGATAATCGGCCGATTTCGTTCAACCCGACTTTTGAGAAAGTCGGGTTTCATGAAACCCGACTCGACCAGAAAAAAGGCAAGGTCGCTCATCTCTACTGAATACTTATGACCATGTGATATTTCATTTTTTCTTTTTTATTTTTCAGTCAATATGAGGTGCAAAATGTACATTAATGAGAAAAAAAAATGAACTTTTTTGAATTTACCAAATGGCTGCAATGAAACAAAGAATGAAAAATTTAAAGGGGTCTGAATGCTTTCCGTTCCCACTGTATACTGTGCTCTACACTGAGCAGTTATATAGGGGTTTCCATCTATATCTCTGAATGACGTGATTCACATGAAATCCCCGAGTGATCCATTCACTATAATGAGGAATCAAAGTTACTCTGGACTCCGTCTGGCCTCTGTTCAGTAGTGTCCTTTTCAAAAGTGTATAAAAGCACACCTAAAAAAATTGACACCACCAGATCACAGGCTCGACGATGTCGACAGTGCTTCCATGTGCCTCATTATAGGGAATCTTCTGTTGGGAGTCACGTCTGAATCACGTAGTTCAGCGATTTACACAGAAACCCTACTGTAAGCGCTCAACGTAGAGCACAGGATAGATGTGCGCCAAGTAATACAATGATCTTTTGGAGGCAGAATCAATTAGTCAACAGCAGGTCAAGAAATGGTTTTAATAAATTTTTACATCGTTCCTCATGCGCTATAAGTGATTAGACGACTTTATTATTCAGGTCGGTACAAACACAGAAATACCAGATTTATATTTTTTTAATGTTTGGCTGCTGTCACACACTAAAAACATGCTTTTTTTTGCAAAAACAAGTTTTAGCTTTTTCACAATTTGACAGCTATAATTTTTACATATTTCTGCTGACAAAGTGATATGATGACTTGTTTTTTGTGAGACGAGTTGTCGTTTTTGTTGGTACTATTTTCGGGCACATGACTTTTTTTTATCTCTTTCTATTCCAATATTTTTGGAGGCAAAATGAACAAAAAACAGCAATTCATAAATTGTTTTTTTTAATGCCATTCTGCTTGTGGTAAAATTGCTAAGGCAGCTTTATGGCTTTCACTGAAGGGTTAATTGGTGTGAGAGTTTTATAAATTGGGTCATTTCTGATGTGGCTGTACCAAATATGTGTACTTTTTTTGTTTACATTTTTTATGTAAAAATGTGTATTTATTGGTATTTTTTTATTAATATTATGTGACATTTTTATATTGTTACAATTTTTTTCACTTTCTTTTAACTTTTTTACTTAGTCCCTTGGTGGGACTTTCAGTTTTTCACTTTCTTTCACAAGTATAATTCATTGCATTGCATTTCTCTAGCATTAGGCAAAAAAAGAGGAAAAAGAAGCGTGCAAAGGCATACGGTATGACAAATAATTTTTAATTATTATTGAGACAATTAAAGTTAGACAAGCAACAGATAAATTTAAAAACAGTTAAAAAAAAGAAAAAAAGGTTATCAAATGTACAACAGCATGAACACGCAGAAAGAACCCCTCCTCCACTATGTGCACTGGGAGTGTGTTATAACACACACATAGAGCCACTGACAATGACAAAAATAAATCAATACACACCAGAAAAACCTGGAAATTTGTCAAAAGATACAATACTAATATTAGTGGCAAACAATAATTATCCAGGTAAGACAAACAGAGTCACAATGAAATATAATACAATACAATAATCAATAGTTGCTGCCTAAAGACCCCTAAAACACATAAATGGAGTACTGAAAAGGGATAGATGAAAACAAAAACCTTCTGAGAAATAAACAGAGGGTGGGGGAGAGAAGGTAATTAAGGCTGAATAAGACCTGTTGGATCCTGGAGAAGAAGAGTGACTGGTCACAAGGGGGAGAGGGGGAAAGACCCCACGCATATCAGGAGGAAGCTAAGTGATGTGGCGATACGCGTGGTGAGGTAGCGCAAAACCTCGGCATGTCGGAAGAGCTAATACCACCAAAGGCTGTTCAATTAATGGTGAAACATGGAGACCCCTGGACAGTGGCTGTAAACGTGTCCTCCGAACCAAAACCCGAACATCTGCAGTAGGGGCGCCGAATATTAGAACAGATGCGGTCTGAGCTGATAGAACTCACACGACAGCAGGTACAAAAGGTGGGGGTTCTGCTACGACAGTATCAAGATGTATTTGCCAGACATGATGACAATTTCAGGTGCACTACGGCCATCACCCATGAGATTCCAACTGGGATGGGAGCAATATCGACAGATTCCGCCGCAAATGTACCTGGAGTTGAAGGGGATGCTGTCACATATGCTACAGAATGGTGTTATTCGGGAGAACCAAAGCACATGGGCTGCCCTTATTGTACTTGTGCATAAAAAGGACTGTTCTCTGCATTTTTGTATGGACTATCGGAAGCTGAATGTCTGCATTGCACTGGACTCGTATCCATTACCACGTATTGAGGAGTCATTGCCTGATCTGAGAAACGTGAAGTACTTCTCTTCATTGGTTCTGGCCTGTGGATATTGGCAGGTACCCATGTCTGAGCACGGCCGAGCGAAGACCGCTTTCATTCTACCTATTTGGTTGTTCGAATTTAATCGGATGCTGTTTGGTCTTGCTAATGCCCCCGGGACATTTCAGCAGATAATGGAGAGGTACCTAGGTGACTTAAACGTCTAGGCTACTCTCATCTACCTAGACAATATCATTGTTTATGCAGCCACCTTTGAGGAACATCTGCAGAGGCTGGAACAGGTGCTGAGTAGGGATGAGCGAGCACTAAAATGCTTGGGTGCTCGTTGCTCGGGTTGAATAAATTGGAATACTCGATTACTCGACCCAAGCAACAAGCCCAATCTTAGTCTATGGGACACCCAAGCTTTTTTGCTGCGACCCCCCAACCGAAGTCTTTCTAGGGTATCAAAACGTCGGAAATCTATGGGAACCATGCACAAACGACATGGGAACATCATGGGGAAGGCCCCTGGAAGCATTTCTGACTCCTAGGTCACTGCTGTGACCAATGTTGTCAGAGTGTGATGCCACTTTTACAGGCGCACAGTAAAACATGCAAAAACAAAACCAAAATGGATTTTACAGGGAAATATGTTAAGGGACATCCTTTGCAGGGAAATAATTTGTATGTATGGCAAAAGAAATAACCCCCCAAAAAATGTTCCTCCACCACTTTAATTATACATAGTGTTTTTGATGCGTCTTTCAACTTTATCATTGCTTTCAACCAATATAAATGCATTTACTGGGAAATGTCATTGTTGCATTTAACCACCTTAGCTGGCCATGTGGTGTGTTACACATCATCAGACACATCTTGCTTTATTTATGAAGGAGTGACTCAAAGTTACAAAGCCTATTTTTATAGGGGCATCTGTCGGCATTAATATTTTTAAACGGCCATTATTAAACAGTGGGTCTCTTATACTATAATTGCCTATGCATTGAGTGGCTGGGCTGCCAAAAATTAGGAAGCACCCCAATACCCCTTTCACGAGAAGTACAGGAGGGCCTCCTGAAATAATTTTCCCATTATAAGAAAGTAGTTCTCCCATAGTGTTTGCCTATGCATTGAAAACAAGGGCTGCCTTGCCCCAAAGTTACACGCACCCCAATAAACCTTGGAACAAACGTCCTGGATGGCCACATGAAACAAAAGTTCCCATTATCTTTCATTTGGTACTAACATAATGTTAGCCTATGCATTGAATTAAAGGCCTGCCCTGCCACAACGTCATATGCACCCCACTAACCCTTAGAACACACTTACTGGATGGCCACAGGAAAACCAAGTTCACATTATTCATTTGGCACTGCCATACTGTTAGCCTATACATTGAATGCAAGGCCTGCCCTGCACCAAAGTTACATGCACCCCAA
This sequence comes from Dendrobates tinctorius, assembly GCF_039654945.1. Taxonomy (NCBI): domain Eukaryota; kingdom Metazoa; phylum Chordata; class Amphibia; order Anura; family Dendrobatidae; genus Dendrobates; species Dendrobates tinctorius. The sequence continues at coordinate 1,864,679 of NW_027361936.1, forward strand.
TGAGCCTTTGAACCCACGTACTGGAAGGCCACAGGAAAACCAAGTTCACATTATTCTTTTAGTACTGCCATACTGTTAGCCTATGCATTGAATGCAAGGCTGCCCTGCACCAAATTCACACGCACCAAAATAAACCCTTTAACCCACGTACTGGATGGCCACATGAAATAAAAGTTCCCATCATTTTTCATTTGGTACTGCCATACTGTTAGCCTATGCATTGAATGCAAGTCCTGCCCTGCCACAAAGTCACATGCACCCCAATAAGCTTTTGAACCCAAGTACTGGATGGCCACATGCAACCATATTTCCATTATTCACTTGGTACTCCAATACTGTTTACTTATGCATTGAATGCAAGGCCTGCCCTGCACCAAAGTTACATGCACCACAACAACCCTTGGAACAGACGTAGAGGTGGGCCTCCTGAAAACAATGTTTCCATTATTAGGAAGAGGTTCTCCCATAGTGTTTGCCTATGCATTGAATGCAAGGCTTGACAAAAATTAGGAGGCACTCCATTGCCCCTTGAAAAAGAAGTGGAGGAAGGCCTCAAAAAAAAATGTTCCCGTTATAAAGGAGCAGGTCTCCTTTACTTGGAATGCCCATACACTAAGTGTATGGGCTGACCAACATTTCCCCCCTTTGGGGTGCATATTTTTTTAAAATTGTTTGACAGGCATAATAAACATCCTTTAAAAAAACTAGCGTGGCTTAGCAGCATAGAACACGTTCACCTTCGTGTTCTAGTGGTGTTGGTCTGGTGGATGAGGAGAAGGATGAGGATGACACCAAATAGCAAAAAACAGGAAGCGTATACCCATGTGTGGGTGTGAAGAGATGCATGGGAATACACCTCCAATAAAAAAGACACTGTATTGGAGGTTATGTTTCGATGTTATCAGTCAGTGGTGTAGAGAAGTCTGGTCCATTCCAGCCTCTGTTTATTTTTATAAGAGTCAGCCTGTCTACATTTTCACTTGACAGGCTAATGCGCCAGGACCTCCAAGGCATAGAGAGGCAGTTCATGCCATGTGTCCAGCTTGGATGCCCAATAATTACTCCTTCAGTAATCCCAAGATGCTCCTTCAGTATCTTCCAAAACATTCCATTTCTTGTGACATTACCCCATGCCTCTGGGCCAGGGCGATGGGATGGTCTGAGAAAACTCTCCGAGAACTTTTCCAGCGTTCCCCTGCCTCTGCTGGATTGGAGTTGTGTCTTGCTCGCCTGCACTCCTTGGTTATCCAATGAACTGTGACATCTGCTACCAGCGTTTTCAGATGGGAAACGTTTTAATAATTCAGCAACAAGGGTTCTCTGGTACCACACCATTTTAATAGACCTGTCTGCCTCTGGAAGAAGAGATTGAAAGTTCTCCTTGTAGAAGTGTCACCAACCAGTAAGGAGTGTCACCATAAATTTTCATAATGCGAGGGTCACTGGAAAGCAAGCGCAACATAAAGTCAGCCATGCGTGCCAGACTGGTAACAGGAAGCCTTCTATGTCCTCATCAACAGGATGATTGACCATGGTGACTTCTCCTCCTCCTTGTCACGGTCACGCGTGGCTGGACACAGCACCTCCAGTAGGGCGGATTTAGATGACACGCGTGACCCTGGATACACCGCCTCCAGTTGGGTGAATTTAAATAATAAAACATGCAGCTGGATACGCCATCTCCAACAGGCGAATTTCGGAAATACACGTATGTCTGGAAACCCTGCCTCCAGTAAGGCGAATTTAAACAATATTAGGGAAAACCTGGGTAACAATAACAATGGTGGCCCTGCAATAGGGAACGGGGAAGTGGAGACCTTCTGCACTCCCCTGAGTCAGCGTCTCTACACTCCTAACGACCCCTAGGCCGGTTCTGCAGCGGGTGTCGATCAGTATACCTAATAACCCTGACTCGCCATGCACCTAAACCCTCACTAGTGAAGTGGACGGTGCGGAAACTCATCCCACCACTGCACTAAAACACACCTAAGAAAAAGAGACAAAACAGGGAAACACCACTTAGCTTTGCTCTGTTGCTTACGCTCCCAGCAACAGAGCCCACCACCTGCGTGCAACTTTTCCTCCGACCGGATCCAACACCATAGTGCAGCCTTTGAGCAAACAGAGTCCACCACCTGCGTGCAGCTGTCCAGGTACGGAGTCCAGCATATGAGTCCAGCTTTCCAGCAAAAGAGTCCAGCATCTTGAGTCCAGCTTTCCAGCAACCGAGTCCAGCATCATGAGTGCAGCTCTACACCATAGCTGCCACTCCACCAAGCCATGCAAGAACTCCTTGCTGACACCATAGCTGCAACTCCACCAAGCCAAGCCAGCGCTCCTCGCAGACACCATAGCTGCCACTCCAGGACTCTCACTGAGCTGCCCGGGACTCTCCTTCAGCTCCATCCTTCACCCAGGCTAGCTTGTAACTGAGGACTATCACCACCAGTGATTATCACACCTGACACTCTTTTATAGAACAATCACACCTGTTTTATAATTACGGGAAGAGTCTTGAGGTTTGCATATTCCCAGTGCCTTCTGGGATAAGTGAAGAGTCTCCGCGAACTCAACGATCACTGGGTTTTGGCCATTGCAGCTGAAAAAAGGAAATCGGAAAACCAGGGGAAGAGTCTTGAGGAGATCATTTGCATATTCCCAGTGCCTTCTGGGACAAGTGAAGAGTCTCCGCGAGCTCAACGATCACTGGGTTTTGGCCGCTGCAACTGAAAAGAGGAAATCGGAAAACCAGGGGAAGGTTCTTGAGGAGATCATTTGCATATTCCCAGTGCCTTCTCGGATAAGTGAAGAGTCTCCGCGAACTCAACGATCACTGGGTTTTGGCCATTGCAGCTGAAAAAAGGAAATCGGAAAACTAGGGGAAGAGTCTTGAGGAGATCATTTGCATATTCCCAGTGCCTTTTGGGACAAGTGAAGAGTCTCCGCGAGCTCAACGATCACTGGGTTTTGGCCATTGCAGCTGAAAAGAGGAAATCGGAAAACCAGGCTCATCTTTCATCGTTTTTAAGAAATCTCAATATGGAAGAGGCAAGGAGCCATTTGGTGAGCTGCATTTCTTGCTACATGTTCACAGACTTACCAGTGGAAAAGCCAAACTTCACATGCCACAAATGCAAGCTTGTGTCCCTGTTGGAGGAAAAGTTGCAAAATCTCGAAGAGAGGTTAGCTACGTTGAAGATCATTAAGGAAGGTGAAGAGTTCTTAGACAGAGCAGAATTATCTCTTCATGTTACAGAAAGAGAAGAAATTCGAAGTGCACCTGAAGAAACAGAGGAATGGAGACATGTGACCCAGAGAAGCAGGAGGATCAGGAGGCAGTCAGCACCCATACTTCTCAGGAACCAGTACCAGGCTCTCACGCAGGAAAACGATGAAGAAATACATCAGGATAAGACTTTGCCCACAAACAGTAACCTTGTACGCCTTCAGAGTCCTCCTGGATGGAGAAAGAAAAATGTTATGAAGAAGAAACGGAGAGTGGTGGTCATGGGGGATTCCCTGTTGAGAGGAACAGAGGCCGCTATCTGCAGACCGGATATAACTTCAAGAGAAATGTGCTGTCTTCCAGGTGCAAAAATTAAAGATGTGTCTGACAGGATATCAGGACTCTTCAAACCTACAGATGACTACCAATTCCTGCTACTACATGTGGGGAAAAATGACACCGCAAGAAATGACCAGGAAACCATCTGCAGAGACTTTGAAGACTTAGGCAAGAAAGTGAAAGAACTGGGAGCGCAGGTGGTCTTCTCTTCCATCCTCCCAGTGGATGGCCATGGAACAAGGAGGTGGAATAAGATTCTGCAGGTGAACAACTGGCTACGTCGATGGTGCCGTCAGCAACGATTTGGATTTATGGATCACGGAGTGAATTACCTTTACGATGGACTACTTGCTACAGATGGGGTGCACCTTACGAAGACTGGAAAACAGGTATTTGGAAGTTGCCTTGCTACACTTGTAAGGAGAGCTTTAAACTAGAACAACATGGGAAGGGAAGCAAAAGACCAGAAAAAGCCATATACCTGGCAAATGCTATTGAGAACTCTGCTATTAGAAGTGGAAAGGAAGAACAAAGACCAAAGAACCTAATTAATAAAAATATTGGAGAAAGAGAAACCTATCACAAACTAAAATGTTTCTATACTAATGAACAAAGCATGGGCAACAAACAAGGAGAATTGGAACTAATAACACAGGAAAAGAAATATGATGTCATTGGAATCACTGAAACTTGGTGGGACAATACACATGATTGGAATACAAGACTAGAAGGATGCAACTTATTTGCAAGAAACAGACTTGATAAACGAGGAGGAGGTGTCGCATTGTATGTTAGAAATGCGTATATCTGCACAGAGATTGAAGCTTCAGAGGCTGGGAGTTCTGTGGAAATTGTTCGGGTAAGAATACAAGGACAGAACAAAGGAAAGGACACCATTGTAGGCATTTACTACAGGCCGCCTGTGCAAGCTGAAGATATGGATGAACTCTTTATGCATCAAATGGCCAAGTTCTCCCAAAAATATGACATAGTTGTCATGGGAGATTTCAACTATCCAGACATTTGTTGGGAATCTCTCTCAGGCAAAACTAACAGGTCAAGGAAATTCTTATCCTCTCTTGCTGACAACTTTATGTTCCAAAAGGTAGGGGAGAAAACAAGGGGAACTGCTACCTTGGATCTAATCCTTATAAACAGGGAGGAAATGGTTGAGGAGGTAAAAGTGGCTGGGACCCTAGGAGGTAGCGACCATGCTATTTTAGAATTTTGGATAACTAGAGGAGGAAGACCTGTGAAGACTCAGACGTCAAGGTTAGATTTCAGAAAGGCAGATTTTAAGGGATTCAGAAAGTGAATTGGAGGGATCCAATGGCTGGATATCCTTAAAGAAAAAATGTCCAGGAAGGATGGGAAATCTTGAAAAATGAAATTCTCAAAGCACAATTGTTAACAATTCTGAAAAGAGGGAAGAATGGGAAGCATTTAAGGAAACCAGGATGGATGAACAAAGAACTTAAGCACATGCTAAAAAGGAAGAAAAAAATGTTTATAAAATGGAAAGAGGGAGGCATATCTAAAGAAGAATATAATGCTGTCTGCAGAACCTGCAGGGCACAAAACAGATTATCTAAAGCTGACAATGAATTGAGGCTTGCAAGAGATGTCAAAATCAATAATAAAGGATTTTGGGGATATGTCAAAAGTAAAAGAAAAGTCAAAGATGCTATACGATTTTTACAGGATGAAAATTATGAAATGGTAAGACAGGATGTTGAGAAGGCCGAACTTTTAAATTCCTATTTTGCATCTGTTTTCTCTCAGAAAGGAAATGTAACATCAACTGTTCTTCACTGTCCTATTAAGGGAATAGAAGAATCCAGGATATCTATAAACAGAAAGATAGTGAGGAAACACTTAGCTAACCTAAATGAATTCAAGTCTCCAGGTCCAGATGAATTACACCCCAGAGTACTGAAGGAGAAAGCAGAAGAAATTTTTGAACCCCTCTCCATAATCTTTGAAAATTCTTGGAGAGCAGGAGAAGTCCCAGAAGACTGGAGAAGAGCAAATGTTGTTACAGTCTTCAAAAAGGGGAAGAAGGTGGACCCAGGCAACTATAAGCCGGTGAGTCTGACTTCTATACCAGGAAAGATCTTTGAACAAATTATTAAACAACATGTATGTCAGTACCTGGATAAGAATGAAGTGATTAAACAGAGTCAGCATGGGTTTGTAACTAGTAAGTCATGTCAGACTAACTTAATTTCCTTCTATGACGGAATCACTGATTAGGTGGATGAAGGAAATGCTGTAGATATAGAATATCTTGACTTCAGCAAAGCATTTGACAAAGTATCTCATACAATCCTTATTGAAAAAATGACTAAGTATGGAATGGACAAGGCAACTGTTAGGTGGATTCATAACTGGCTTAGTGATCGGACCCAAAGAGTGGTTGTAAATGGCTGCACATCCAGTTGGAAGAATGTCTCAAGTGGGGTACCACAGGGCTCTGTCCTGGGCCCTGTATTGTTCAACATGTTTATCAACGATTTAGATGATGGAATTGAGGGTAAACTGATTAAATTTGCTGATGACACAAAGCTAGGAGGGATAGCTAATACTAGAGAAGAGAGAGAGGATTCAAAAAGATATAAATAAACTGGAGAAGTGGGCAGCAACTAACAGAATGGTTTTTAACAGGGAAAAATGCAAAGTACTACATCTGGGCAATAAAAATGAAAAAAACATATACAGAATGGGAGGAATAGGGCTAAGCAACAGCACATGTGAAAAAGACTTGGGTATACTAATAGATCACAGACTGAATATGAGTCAACAGTGTGATGCTGCAGCAAAAATGGCAAATGCAATTCTAGGATGTATTAACAGAAGCATACAGTCTAGATCACGTGAAGTCATTATTTCCCTCTACTCCTCTTTGGTCAGACCTCATCTGGAATATTGTGTCCAGTCTTGGGCACCACATTTTAAAAAAGACATCAACAAACTGGAGCAAGTTCAGAAAAGAGCGACCAGAATGGTGACCGGTCTGCAAACCCTGTCTTATGAGGAAAGGTTGCAGGATTTGGGAATGTTTAGTTTGCAAAAGAGAAGACTGAGAGGAGACTTAATAGCTGTCTACAAATATCTCAAGGGCTGTCACATTGTAGAAGGATCAACTTTATTCTCATTTGCACAAGGAAAGACTAGAAGCAATGGGATGAAACTGAATGGGACGAGACAGATTAGATATTAGAAAAAACTTTTTGACAGTTAGAGTGATCAATGAGTGGAACAGGCTGCCACGAGAAGTGGTGAGTTCTCCTTCAATGGAAGTCTTTAAACAAAGGCTGGACAGACATCTGACTGGGATGATTTAGCGAATCCTGCTTTGAGCAGGGGGTTGGACCAGATGGCCCAGGAGGTCCCTTCCAACTCTACGATTCTATGATTCTATGTGCCAGGCATGGTACATGTGTGAGTTCACCTCAGAGCCGCCACCAGGTTCCGTCCATTGTCATATGTGACCAGGCCTGGCTGTAGTTTCAGCAGTGTCAGCCATACATCTGCCTGCTCTTTCAGAGCTGTCCACAACTCTTCAGGATTGTGTGGTTTGTCACCTAAGCATATTAGCTTCAGTATAGCCTGTTGACGCTTGGCTAAGACAGTGCTGTAGTGCTTCCAGTTTGTGACTGATGTGGCCATTTCAGAGATGGAGGCTGAAGAGGAGGAGGAGGAGGAGATACAGGAGCTGTAGACTGTGGGCGCAACCCTGATTGATGTAGGCCTCTCAATCCTCATCGTCAGGAGGACGTGTTCTATTCCAAAGTCTGTCTGGGTCCCGGCTTCCACTATGTTAACCCAGTATGTCATCAACGAGATGTAGTGTCCCTGCCCAAAAGCACTTGTCCATGTGTCCGTGGTTGTGAAAAAAGAAGGTATCCAGCTCCGGAGATAAAATCCAAAATCTTTATTGAAACAAATTAAAAGGTAATAAGCTGCTTGATAACCAGTGTTATCAGTGTTAACAGGAGGAAGGAATGTCCTAGATAACTGGACGCATTTCGAACACATGTAGTGCTCTTAGTCCTCAGTCCGTGGTTACAGTGCTGTGCAAATTAATTGGGACAAAGCATTTTTGTTAAGTAAACTCGTAAGTTGGTTACCAGTCAGTGATTCAAACCAGTTTTAACTGCTTTGAACAGGTGTGAGTGCCTGTTCAAAGCAGTTAAAACTGGTTTTAATCACTGACTCGTAACCAACTTATGATTATACTTAAAAAATGCTTTGTCCCAATTAATTTGCACAGTGCTGTAGGTGGACTTTCCTACTAACAACATTGCTCAGGGCACGGGTAATATTGAGGTACAAGTGCTTGTGTAATGCCAGGACGGCACATCGGAAGAAATAGTGGCAGCTGGGGATCGAATATCTAGGGACAGCCACTGCCATCAGGTTGCGGAAAGCTTCCATCTCCACAAACCTAAAAGGCAACATTTTGACCGCAAGCAGACGAGATATGTGTGAATTTAGTACTGTGGCCTGTGGGGCGTTGGCTGCGTATTTACGCTTGCGTTCCAATGACTGGGGTATGGACAACTGAAGGCTGCGCTGAGACAAGGATGTGGACGTGCTTGATGATGGTGGTAGTTCAGTGTGGGCAACGACAGGTGCAGGGCAAGAGGCATCTTCGCATGCAATGTGGACAGGGAATTGGCTTGCATGCACAACAGTGGAAGAAGCAGTGTTTTCACTCACAGACACTGTTCTTCCTGGAGCCTAGTGTTCGGCCCACAAAGTAGGGTGCTTTGCTGCCATGTGCCTGATCATGATGGTGGTGGTCAGGCTGTTAGTTTTGCTACCCCTGCTGATACGGGCATGGCAGGTGGTGCAAATGGCATGTTTGGGGTTATCGGCAGAGTCTTTAAAAAAGACACCAGACTCGGGAAGACCTAACGGTTGTACTGCCAACTTCTGTTGTGCTGGTGTTATGAGGAATGGTTGCCTGCCTTCTGTCTGCGGCCACCACACTGCTTCTTCCTACCTGTTGGAGTGCTACTCCTCCCTCCCCCTGTGTGCTGCTGTCCTTGCTCTGCATGTCCTCCTGCCAGGTTGGGTCAGTTACTATATCATCCACTATCCTCGGCATCCACTTCTGCACCTTGGTCCTCCTCCTTACTTGCTTGCAATTGTGTCTCATCATCGTCCACCTCTTGTGACACGTTCCCACTGTTGCCTTTGTGTGACCATAGCTGCTCAAATATTTGGGCATCACTACATGCGATCGCCTCTTGCCACGCTTCAAGTGGACTGGACAAGAGGCCCGCATATATAAATGGAAAACTGAACAGCTCCTCAGAGAGTCCAAGTGTGGGATCAGTTGTTTTCGGGCACTTGGCATGGTGGGAGGAAGGAGGATCAGGATGAGGAATATGCGATCCAGACTCACAGCTACTCAGACTTGACCGTGTGGAAGACAGTGTGGTAGTGGCGGTGGTGGCAAACTGATCGGAAGCATTATCCGCTAACCAACCAACAACCGTTTCACACTCCTATGGTTTCAATAGTGATGTCGTGCTTCTGGCCCCTAGTAATTGGGTCATGAAGGTCAGGCGAGAAGATGTGGATGTTTGTTGTGGCACAATTTCAGCTTGCCCACATCTGCATGCACCATCACCATCACGTCCACTTCCCTGTCCCTTGCCACATGCCTTGCCCATTTTAAATGGACTACAATATTTTCCACATTCACTACAAATGGCTGAATTGGTAGTGAACTTGTATGTTATCAGTGTGAGAGAAAACCACACTTTAAAATATCTGAACTATAGGTAAAAATTTATTTTTGGTTATCAAACTGGTGTCAAGAACTAGGGTAAGACACAGCAAAAACAGGAGAATGTAAGCCTGAAATGCCACAATTTGTAGCCCACAGATGCATCAGGTGTCTGATGGAGACACCACACTGCTCAATATGTGGCCTGGATTTATTTTTTTTAACCCCTAAATAGTGTATAAACCTAGGGTAACAGACAGCAAATACAGTAGAATGTAGGTCTAAAATGCCAGAATTTGTAGCCCACAGATAGATCAAGCGTCTAACGGAGATACCACACTGTTCAATATGTGGCCTGTTCTTTCCTGCTATTGAGTACCCTAGGGTCTGCGGTATGACTGGTGATTCTGTTATGAATGAGTCACCGAAGGAGGAAAAAACAAAAATACAAGCTAAGCCCAGAAAACCGGAGAGGTTGGTAGCTATTGGATTGCAGACCCCTGATCCTATCCACAACAACTAACAGTAGCCGTGGGGGGTTCCTACGATGCCCTAGACCCCTCGAACACAGCTGGAGAACTAAATAGGCCTAAAGAAAGAAAGGGGAAATCTAAACTGCCCCAGAGCAGACCCCAAAGCAATAGGTAGCCCCCAACATATAATGACAGTGAAGCAAGATGAAAACACTAACACAGATAGAAAGATAGGTTGAGCAAACGATGGGGCCCAAGCTAACTAAAAAGGACAGGATAGAAAAGCTGCTGTCTGCAATCCGTAAAAAACCCTACCAAAAAATGTCCCAACCGTCTGATAGGAAAAACAGGCCCTGAAGTCGCTAGGACTTCAAAAAGACTATATCAGCACTCAGGTAAATTCTGAAGACAGAGCAAAGAGACAAACTGATCAGAGACAAAAATGGAACTCAGCATACCCCCGACCGGGGATGGCTGAACTCCAAAAAACAAGGTAAACAAAACAAAACTAATAGGTTCAATAGCAAAGCAAAAACTTATCTTTGGGAAGCAGGAATCAGACTGGTCTCCAAGAATTCAGCAGAGAAATCACCAGCGACTCAGAAGGGCATCGGCTGCCTTATATCCAGTCAGAATTTCCTGTTACCCAGTCATCATCTACCAGATCAGGTGTTTGGTAATCAGCCTCACTACCTTCCTTCACGAGAAGAGGGAGTTCATCAGACATCGACGGTGAAGGGGAAAATGAACTCACAACAGTACCTCCCCCTTGAGGAGGGGTCCCCGAACCCTCATCCACGCCACCAGGGCGATCAGGATGGGCCCGATGAAAGGCACGAACCAATCTTTCAGCATGAATATCGGATGCAGGGACCCAAGAATTATCCTCCTGGCCATAACCCTTCCATTTAACCAAATACTGGAGTCTCCGTCTAGCCAGTCGAGAATCCAGTATCTTCTCAACCTCATATTCCACATTACCTTCAACCAATACCGGGTCAGGAGGTGCCACCACAGGAACTAATGGCTCAACAAACCTCTTTAACAGAGACTTATGAAACACGTTATGGATCTTAAATGTAACAGGAAGAGCCAATCGAAAAGAGACTGGATTAAGAATCTCCAAAATCTTGTAAGGTCCAATAAATCTAGGTTTAAACTTTGGAGAAGCCACCTTCATAGCGATATTCTTTGATGACAACCAAACCATATCACCCACCTTGAACTGGGGACCAATGGTCCTATGCCGGTTGTAAAACCGCTGTGCCTTTTCCTGGGAGAGAGACAACTTATCCACCACTTGGTCCCAGATCTGGTGCATTCTCTCCACCACAGTGTCAACACCTGGGCAGGCAGAAGGCTCCACCTGCCCTGAAGAGAATCGAGGATGAAACCCAAAGTTACAAAAAAAAGGTGACATCAAAGTGGCAGAACTAGCTCTATTATTTAAAGCAAATTCGGCCAAGGGCAAAAATGAAATCCAATCATCCTGATCAGCAGAAATAAAACATCTCAAATACGACTCCAAAGTCTGGTTTGTTCTCTCCGTCTGCCCATTGGTCGGAGGGTGAAACGCAGAGGAGAAGGACAACTGAATTCCCAGCTTGGAACAGAAAGTCCTCCAAAATCTAGACGCAAACTGAACACCTCTGTCAGATACAATGTTCTCAGGAATAACGTGCAAGCGAACCACCTGTTGCAAAAACAAGGGCACCAACTCTGAGGAAGATGGCAACTTAGGGAGTGGTACAAGAAGGACCATCGTAGAGAATCTATCACAAATCACCCAAATAACAGTCATTCTCTGAGAGACAGGCATATCAGAGATAAAATCCATTGAAATATGGGTCCATGGCCTCCTGGGCACCGGCAAAGGCATCAACAACCCACTAGAGCGAGAACAAGGTTTAGACCGGGAGCAAGTCCCACAGGACTGCACAAAATTCCTGACATAACGAGACAAGGCGGGCCACCAAAAAGACCGACTCACCAAATCTCTAGTACCAAAAATACCTGGATGACCAGCCAATGCAGAGCAATGAACTTCAGACATCACTCTCTTCCTCCACTGGTCAGGAACATACAATTTTCCAATGGGACAACGCTCAGGTTTGTCCTCCTGAAACTCTTCCAGAGCATGTCTCAAATCGGGCGAGATGGCAGAAAGAACTACCCCCTCACCTAAGATGGTAGCAGGCTTGGTCACAACAGGAGAATGAGCAAAGAAACTCCTAGAGAAGGCGTCTGCCTTGACATTCTTAGTGCCCGGAAGAAAAGAGACCACAAAATCGAAACGTGTGAAAAACAAGACCCACCTAGCCTGTCTAGGATTCAAGCGTTTGGCCGACTCCAGGTAAATCAAATTCTTGTGGTCAGTAAGGACCACAACTTGATGTTTAGCTCCCTCCAAACAATGTCTCCACTCCTCAAATGCCCATTTCATGGCTAACAGTTCCCGATTCCCCACATCATAGTTACGTTCGGATGGGGAGAACTTTCGGGAAAAGAAAGCACAGGGATTCATTTTAGATGTTACAGGATCTTTTTGGGACAAAACAGCTCCTGCACCAATCTCAGAAGTGTCCACCTCTACCTGAAACGGGAGTGAGACATCAGGTTGCCGCAAAACCGGAGCAGAAGTGAACCTTCGCTTCAGCTCCTGAAAGGAAGAAACAGTCTCCGGAGACCAATTCAGCACATCAGCACCCTTCTTAGTCAAATCAGTCAATGGTTTGGCAATACCAGAAAAATTAGCTATAAATTTACGATAAAAATTAGCAAAACCCAAAAACTTCTGGAGGGCCTTCAAAGAAGTGGGCTGAACCCAATCATAAATGGCCTGTACCTTGGCCGGGTCCATTTCAATAGTTGACGGAGACAAAATAAATCCCAAAAATGAAATCCTCTGTACACCAAAAAGGCATTTCGATCCCTTGACATACAGGGAATTCTCCCTCAAAATCCAGAACACAATCCGAACATGTTCAAGATGAGAGTCCCAATCCTTGGAAAAGATCAAAATATCATCTAGATAGATGATCAAAAATTTATCCACCAAGTCTCGGAAAATATCATTCATGAAGCACTGGAAGACAGAAGGGGCATTAGTGAGCCCAAAAGGCATCACCAGGTACTCAAAATGTCCCTCCGGAGTATTAAACGCCGTCTTCCATTCATCCCCATGCTTATTGCGAATAAGATTATACGCCCCCCTGAGGTCAAGCTTTGTAAACCAGCAAGCACCTTTAACTCTGGAGAATAGATCAGAAATCAGGGGTAACGGATACTGATATTTAACAGTAATTTTGTTGAGGGAACGATAGTCAATACAAGGCCTTAATGACCCATCTTTCTTAGCCACGAAAAAAAAAAACAGCACCTAAGGGTGAAGAGGATGGTCTAATATGACCCTTCTCCAACGACTCCTTAATATAGGATTGCATAGCCTCGTGCTCGGGTACAGATAAATTGAAAAGTCGACCCTTGGGAAATTTACACCCAGGGCTCAACTCAATTGCACAGTCATAACTCCTATGAGGAGGCAAAGACGCAGACTCATTCTCACTAAATACCTCATAATAATCAGCCAAATAGTCAGGAACATCATGCGACTGGGGAGAGGTGGAGAAAACAGGAGCATCACTAAGGGCACACCGACAACCCCAACTAACCACAGACACAGATTTCCAATCCAAAACTGGATTATGGATTTGCAACCAGGGAAACCCCAGAAAAATGGTTTCATTCAAATTATGCAACACCAAAAAGCTGCAATTCTCTTGATGGTCTGGGGCGACCCGCATTACCTCCTGGGTCCAAAACTGAGGTTTATTCTTCGCCAAAGGAGTAGAATCAATACCCCTCAAAAAGGGATAGACATCCACAGAGGTGTCATAGGAAATCCACAACGTTTAGCAAAATCCATGTCCATCAGGTTCAGAGCTGCTCCCAAATCCACAAAAGCCTTAGCGGAAAATGTGGACAGGGAGCAGATCAGAGTAATTGCCAGAAGAAACTTAGGTTGAACACCACCCACAGAAAATGTGTGTGCAAAACGTTTCTCTCGTTTAGGGCAGACAGAAATAATATGCGAGGCATCACCACAGAAGAAACACAGCTTATTACGCCTTCTGAACTCCTGACGTTGCGCCCTAGACAAAACTCTATCACATTGCATAGGTTCAGACATTTGTTCAACAGGTGGCAACACCTCTCATGCGGTTTTGCGTTCACGCAAACGCCGATCAACCTGAATGGCTAACGACATAGAATCGTCAAGACCAGAGGGAACAGGAAATCCCACCATAGTATCTTTTACGGTTTCTGACAAACCCTTCCGAAAGAGAGCTGCCAAGGCACCATCATTCCAGGTAGTAAGGACCGCCCACTTTCGGAATTTTTGACAGTACAACTCTTCAGAATCCCGACCCTGGCTCAATGCCAACAGGGCCCTTTCAGCCTGATCAATAGCATTAGGTTCATCATACAACAACCCCAAGGCTTGAAAAAATGCGTTCACATTAGTAAGAATAGGATCATCAGGTTTCAAAGAAAACTCCCAATCCTGGGGATCGCCGTGCAGCAAAGAGATGACAATTTTAACCTGCTGCGCAGAGCTCCCCGGTGAGTTAGGCTTCAAGGCAAAAAATAATTTACAATTATTCTTAAACTTCAAAAATTTAGACCGATCCCCAAAAAACACATCAGGAGTAGGGATCTTTGGTTCAGCAGCATGTGAATGAGCAAGATAGGCGGAAATTCCCCGCACCTCAGCAGTGAGCTGCTCCACACAATCAGACAATTGCTTCATCTCCATTGAGAAAGAAAAAAAAAATTCCCCCTACGGCCTCAGAGACATAGAGGAAAAAATATACACAAAAAAAAAAAAAATTCTGACAAACTCTTTTTTTTTTTTTTACAATTCTTTCCTGCTGTTGAGTACCCTAGGGTCTGCGGTATGACTGGTGATTCTGTTATGAATGAGTCACCGAAGGAGGAAAAAACAAAAATACAAGCTAAGCCCAGAAAACCGGAGAGGTTGGTAGCTATCGGATTGCAGACCCCTGATCCTATCCACAACAACTAACAGTAGCCGTAGGGGGTTTCTACGATGCCCTAGACCCCTCAAACACAGCCGAAGAACTAAATAGACCTAAAGAAAGGGGAAATCTAAACTGCCTCAGAGCAGACCCCAAAGCAATAGGCAGCCCCCAACATATAATGACGGTGAAGCAAGATGAAAACACTAACACAGATAGAAAGATAGGTTGAGCAAACGATGGGGCCCAAGCTAACTAAAAAGGACAGGATAGAAAAGCTGCTGTCTGCAATCCATAAAAAACCCTACCAAAAAATGTCCCAACCGTCTGATAGGAAAAACAGGCCCTGAAGTCGCTAGGACTTCAAAAAGACTATATCAGCACTCAGGTAAATTCTGAAGACAGAGCAAAGAGACAAACTGATCAGAGACAAAAATGGAACTCAGCACACCCCCGACCGGGGATGGCTGAACTCCAAAAAAACAAGGTAAACAAAACTAATAGGTTCAATAGCAGAGAAAAAACTTTTCTTTGGGAAGCAGGAATCAGACTGGTCTCCAAGAATCCAGCAGAGAAATCACCAGCGACTCAGAAGGGCGTCGGCTGCCTTATATCCAGTCAGAATTTCCTGTTACCCAGTCATCATCTACCAGATCAGGTGTTTGGTAATCAGCCTCACTACCTTCCTTCACCAGAAGAGGGAGTTCACCAGACATCGACGGTGAAGGGGAAAATGAACTCACAACAGTGGCCTGTATATTTGTTTTATTACAGAAAAATGCTATACAGAATTACATTAAGACATAGCCAAAAAAAGGAGAATGTCGGCATGAAATGCCACAATGTGCAGCCCACAGATACATCAGGGGTCTGATGGAGATACAACACTGTTCAATATGTGGCCTGGATTTTTTTTTTTACCCCAAAGTAATGTATAAATCTAGGGCAACAGATTGCAAATACAGTAGAATGTAGGTCTAAAATGCAACAATTTGTAGCCCACAGATAGATCAGGCATCTGACGGAGACACCACACTGTTCAATATGTGGCCTGGATTTATTTATTTTTTACCTCAAAATAGTAATGTCGGCATGAAATGCCACAATTTGTAGCCCACAGATACATCAGGGGTCTAATGGAGATACAACACTGTTCAATATGTGGCCTGGATTTTTTTTTTTTTACCCCAAAGTAATTTATAAACCTAGGGTAACAGACAGAAAATACAGTAGAATGGAGGCCTGAAATGCCACAATTTGTAGCCCACAGTTAGATCAGGTGTCTGACGGAGATACCACACTGTTCAATAAGTGGCCTGTATGTTTGATTTTTTGCAGAAAAATACTGTTTAGAATTACGGTAAGACACAGCCAAAAAAGAAGATTGTAGGCTTGAAATGCCACAATTTGTAGCCAACAGATAGAACAGGCATCTGACGGAGACATCACACAGTTCAATATGTGGCCTGGATTTATTTTTTTTTACTTGTTGGCAGGGGGCGTGGCTATGTTGAATAGGGGAGAGCATGCGTGGAAGCGTTCAGACTTGGCAGGAAGAGACAGCGCGCGACACAGAAGGAAGTGCTCTGTCCCCTGAACACCGGAGCAGTGCAGGCCTGCACCGCAGCATTCACGCTAGCATTGCTAGAAACTATGATCGAGAATGTGCTGAGTGTCCGCTGCTGCCCAAATGGCAAAGTGACAGAGACTCTCGGCCTGTAAGTGCCGCGTGCTTGCTGCCTAGAAAAGACCGGGCCCGCTATCGGGAACTGTACTCTGAAACCGCGGTCCATACCAGTCAGGCCACGTCAAGTTCCGGCCAAACGCTGAACTTTATTCCTCTGTCGGCCTTGCTTTCCCCGAACCTGGAACCCGCAACAGATGTCTGGAGGACCATGCCGGACTCACCGCACAATGATTGTTGTTGGCGCCATCTTACCGCTCATGGACATTCCACTCTGGGAGTCTCCTGGACCGGATAAGTTATACGTTTAAGAACTATTTGTTGCTCTCCTTTCTACCTGCATCATACCCTCCTATTGCAAACCTATACTCTGCCTTACCCCTTTTTACCATACTTGTCCCTGCATGGATTTCAAATCTGTTCCTAGTAAAAACTGTTATCTGGTAACTTTTAACCCTTGCTCTGCCTCCTGTCCATTACTGCATCCTGCAACCTGCTCACACATGCACACTGCAGTACTTTACTTTTCTCTTGTAAGAGCAGAGAAGTACACCTGCACAGAAGATGCTGGGGAGACAGTGTCGATGATGTAGAGATGCATCATCCATGTGAATCATGAAAGAGGGCGGCGATCGTAAGAAGAAGGGAGGCGCCAGATCAAAAACATCAACAACCCTCGGACCGGACCGCCCCACAGGTAAGAATCTCTTTTTCTTCTCTTTTAGGCTGGGTGGGGGGCATTTATACAACATTTTAGAATGCTGTATATCAGGACTGAGAGGTGGTGGCCGTATCTGATATTGGTCAAACCTGGTGACAGGTTTTATTGAAGAATCAATATGCAATTCACAAAAAAAAATCTCTTGCTTGGCATTATTTACTATGCTGCTGAGGCATCAGAGAGCAGGTTAATTTTATGCTGTGCAGGGCTCCTTATAATGCTCAGCTGTTATGACATCTTATGGATTATCATACCTTGTACAGTGGTGGTCAGTACATGGGCTATCTGAGAACACCGATTCGCAGTGAAACACAGTTTGTACGGCAGAGCCATTTTCCACCTCCAGAGTCACTGGGAATGTCTGTTTCTCCTTTAAAATATAAGCTCATGATAATTGACATCCTATGTTTCTTTCTCTTGTGGTTAACCAGGTCCTCTCTCTCCTGTGGAGTGTTAGACCTTTTGGTCAGCAAGATCCTTTCTCTAGCCTGTAGAGTTTAACATTTTATTGTCAGCGTGGTCCTCTCGGTCTTGTAGATTGCAAACTTTTATGGTTAGCAGGGTCCTCTCTCGCTCTTCTGCATATCTGTTTTCCAAGCAGTTACAAGCTTTCCAATATGAGATTAGCTCAAATTTATTCACAGCTTATCAAATTTTTGAAGAAAATTGAGCCTTTAGTAGTGTTGAGCGATACCACCCGATACTGAAAAATATCGTATCGGAATGGATCGGCCGATCTAAAAAAAAGTATCGGGTATCGCCGATTCCGATCCCGGAAGTCCCATTCAAGTCAATGGAAAAGAAATATCGGAATTAAAAAAAAACCTTTCTTTCCCTGTTGGTTAATTCTACATGGAGAAAAACAACTAATAATAATGTAGAATGTATTGTGGGAGGTGTAGGAGACATTAAAGCCATAGAGGTTTAGCCCAATGAAATGGAATAGCAAGAATTTTTTTTTTTTTAAAGACGTTCGTAGTTACAAAGATATTGACTATGTTAAAGTCTTTCATTTTTTGTCAGATATGTATGTTTCACTACTTCCATGCTGTTCACCTTCTTTTTTACTTCTCCCACACTTTCTCCTTCATCATCTTCAGCAGCAGCAGTATCTTCTTCTTCTTCTTCTTCTTCTTTTTCTTCCTATTCTTCTTCTTCTTCTTCTTCCCATTCTTCTTCTTCCTATTCTTCTTCTTCCTATTCTTCTACTTCTTCCTATTCTTCTTCTTCCTATTCTTCTTCTTCCTATTCTTCTTCTTCCTCCTATTCTTCTTCTTCTTCCTATTCTTCATCATATTCTTATTTGTGTCAGGCATTCCTGTAGTTGTTATCTCTAAAAGTTTGAAGATTACACCTTCCGTTCAGCCTGTCACAAAAGATTTACAACAGGATTTTTCCATGTTCAATTTGGCCTGCAGGAGCAGGCCTTTTCCAGAGGCACCATGAGGAGGAACGGACTCACCCCCATACACTGCTTAGTCTTCTTCTGCTTATAGATTAGATAATATCATTTGCTCTGATTTTTAGTCTTATGCTTCATGTTCTTCTGCTTTTGGTTTTTATGCTTCTTGGTCTTCTGTCTCTTGTTGATCTGCATCTTGGTGGTTGTCTTCCTGTTCTTTGTCCTCTTGGTCATCTTCTTCAGGGTCATCTTTTAGGTATTCTTCTGTGTCGTCTTCAGGGTCGTCGTCTTCAGGGTCATTTTCAGGGAGATCCAGAGTGAGAATCAAAAACCATTTCCACAAGCTTGAACTTTGAAAAGTAGCAGAAGTTACAAGAAGGCTGAGGAACTGGCGAGAACCAGCTGATGGTACTGGAACCCGGAATGGCAGCAGAATGAACAAGAGCCAATGGCACAACCGTGGATCAGCTGACGGTGCTGGAACACGGTTACTAAGCAGGAGGTATCTGTGCTCCAAAGCACTACCAAGGACCAGCAGATGCTGGTGGAACTCGGATACAGACAATGAGGCACCTAGGCCAAAGGCACTACTGAGAGCCAGCTGACGGTGCAGGAACCCGGATGGGCAGCAGAAGCTGCAAGAGCAAATTAAACTAGCGAAGACCAGCTGACGGTGCTGGAACCCAGAGGGGCAGCAGAAGGAACAAGAGCCAATGGGACAACCGTGGAACAGCTGACGGTGCTGGAACACGGTTACTAAGCAGGAGGTACCTGTGCTCCAAAGCACTACCAAGGACCAGCAGACGTTGCTGGAACTCGGATACCGACAAGGAGGCACCTAGGCCAAAGGCTCTGCCGGGAACCAGCTGACGTTGCTGGAACCAGGATGGGTAGCAGAAGGTACCCATGATTAACAAAGTGTCGCATCCGCGAGCAGGCCGCAGTTAACGAAGCCCACAGTCCTACAGGGGGTACTTTTCCTATTGGCACTATGGAACCAGCCTTTGTTACCAGAACCCGCAGTCCACATAGGAAGCACTGAAACTGCAGGCACCATAGACTCGGCTAACCCGACCACAACACGACAGGACAACGTATCAGTGGCAAAGTGACGCCCATAAACAGCAGGCGTTCTGTAACCAGGCTGGGCAGGAGGGAGTGCCCGTGCCAAAGACACTTCCGAGAACCAGCTGACGGTGCTGGAACCCGGAGGGGTAGCATTAGCTACAAGAGTCAATGGAACTACCGAGAACCAGCTGACGGTGCTGGAACCCAGAGTGGCAGCAGAAGGAACAACAGCCAATGGCACAACCGTGGACCAGCTGACGGTGCTGGAACACGGTTACTAAGCAGGAGGTACCTGTGCTAAAAAGCACTACCAAGGACCAGAAGACGTTGCTGGAACTCGGATACAGAGAAGGAGGCACCTAGGCCAAAGGCACTGCCAGGAACCAGCTGATGTTGCTGGAACCCGGATGGGTAGCAGAAGGTACCCATGATTAACAAAGTGTCGCATCCGTGAGCAGGCCGCAGTTACCGAAACCCACAGTCCTACAGGGGGTGCTTTTCCTATTGGCACTATGGAACCAGCCTTTGTTACCAGAACCCGCAGTCCACATAGGAAGCACTGAAACTGCAGGCACCATAGACTCGGCTAACCCGACCACAACACGACAGGACAACGTATCAGTGGCAAAGTGACGTTGACACTACCCGGAAACAGCAGGCGTGTTGTAACCAGGCTGGGCAGGAGGGAGTGCCCGTGCCAAAGACACTTCCGAGAACCAGCTGACGGTGCTGGAACCCGGAGGGGTAGCATTAGCTACAAGAGTCAATGGAACTGCTGAGAACCAGCTGACGGTGCTGGAACCCAGAGTGGCAGCAGAAGGAACAACAGCCAATGGCACAACCGTGGACCAGCTGACAGTGCTGGAGCACGGTTACTAAGCAGGAGGTACCTGTGCTAAAAAGCACTACCAAGGACCAGCAGACGTTGCTGGAACTCGGATACCGAGAAGGAGGCACCTAGGCCAAAGGCTCTGCTGAGAGCCAGCTGACGGTGCTGGAACGCGGATGGGTAGCAGAAGCTGCAAGAGCAAATGACACTAGCGAGGACCAGCTGACGGTGCTGGAACCAGGAGGGGCAGCAGAAGGAACAAGAGCCAATGGGACAACCGTGGACCAGCTGACGGTGCTAGAACACGGTTTCTAAGCAGGAGGTACCTGTGCTAAAAAGCACTACCAAGGACCAGCAGACGTTGCTGGAACTCAGATACCATGAAGGAGGCACCTAGGCCAAAGGCTCTGCCGAGAATCAGCTGACGGTGCTGGAACCCGGATGGGTAGCAGAAGGTACCCAGGAAAAACAAAGCTGCAAGGCCGCGAGCCGGCCGCAGTTACCGAAACCCACAGTCCTACAGGGAGTGCTTGTCCTATTGGCACTATGGAACCAGCCTTTGTTACCAGAACCCACAGCCCACATAGGAAGCACTGAAACTGCAGGCACCATAGACTCGGCTAACCCAACCGCAACGCGACAGGACAGCGTATCGGTGACAAAGTGACAATGACACTACCCAGAAACAGCAGGCGTGCTGGAACCAGGCTGGGCAGGAGGGAGTGCCCGTGCAAAAGACACTTCCGAGAACCAGCTGACGGTGCTGGAACCCGGATGGGTAGCATTAGCTACAAGAGTCAATGGAACTACCGAGAACCAGCTGACGGTGCTGGAACCCGGAGGGGCAGCAGAAGGAACAACAGCCAATGGCACAACCGTGGACCAGCTGACGGTGCTGGAACACGGTTACTAAGCAGGAGGTACCTGTGCTAAAAAGCACTACCAAGGACCAGCAGACGTTGCTGGAACTCAGATACCGAGATGGAGGCCCCTAGGCCAAAGGCTCTGCTGAGAGCCAGCTGACGGTGCTGGAACCCGGATGGGTAGCAGAAGTTGCAAGAGCAAATGACACTAGCGAGGACCAGCTGACGGTGCTGGAACCAGGAGGGGCAGCAGAAGGAACAAGAGCCAATGGGACAACCGTGGACCAGCTGACGGTGCTAGAACACGGTTTCTAAGCAGGAGGTACCTGTGCTAAAAAGCACTACCAAGGACCAGCAGACTTTGCTGGAACTCGGATACCATGAAGGAGGCACCTAGGCCAAAGGCTCTGCCGAGAATCAGCTGACGGTGCTGGAACCCGGATGGGTAGCAGAAGGTACCCAGGAAAAAACAAAGCTGCAAGGCCGCGAGCCGGCCGCAGTTACCGAAACCCACAGTCCTACAGGGAGTGCTTGTCCTATTGGCACTATGGAACCAGCCTTTGTTACCAGAACCCACAGCCCACATAGGAAGCACTGAAACTGCAGGCACCATAGACTCGGCTAACCCAACCGCAACACGACAGGACAACGTATCGGTGGCAAAGTGACGTTGACACTACCCGGAAACAGCAGGCGTGCTGGAACCAGGCTGGGCAGGAGGGAGTGCCCATGCCAAAGACACTTCCGAGAACCAGCTGACGGTGCTGGAACCCGGATGGGTAGCATTAGCTACAAGAGTCAATGGAACTACCGAGAACCAGCTGACGGTGCTGGAACCCGGAGGGGCAGCAGAAGGAACAACAGCCAATGGCACAACCGTGGACCAGCTGACGGTGCTGGAACACGGTTACTAAGCAGGAGGTACCTGTGCTAAAAAGCACTACCAAGGACCAGCAGACGTTGCTGGAACTCAGATACCAAGAAGGAGGCACCTAGGCCAAAGGCACTGCCGAGAACCAGCTGACGGTGCTGGAACCCGGATGGGTAGCAGAAGGTACCCATGAAAAACAAAGTTGCAAGGCCGCGAGCCGGCCGCAGTTACCGAAACCCACAGTCCTACAGGGAGTGCTTGTCCTATTGGCACTATGGAACCAGCCTTTGTTACCAGAACCCGCAGCCCACATAGGAAGCACTGAAACTGCAGGCACCATAAACTCGGCTAACCCGACCGCAACACGACAGGACAATGTATCAGTGGCAAAGTGACGTCGACACTACCCGGAAACAGCAGGCGTGCTGTAACCAGGCTGGGCAGGAGGGAGTACCCATGCCAAAGACACTGCCGAGAACCAGCTGACGGTGCTGGAACCCGGATGGGCAGCAAAAGGAACAAGAGCCAATGGCACAACCATGGAACAGCTGACGTTGCTGGAACATGGTTACTAAGCAGGAGGTACCTGTGCTAAAAAGCACTACCAAGGACCAGCAGACGTTGCTGGAACTCGGACACCATGAAGGAGGCACCTAGGCCAAAGGCTCTGCCGAGAAACAGCTGACGTTGCTGGAACCCGGCTGGGCAGGACGGAGTACCCGTGGCAAACACACTTCTGAGCAGCAACATGCGATGTTGAAGCCCAGGGGTCAATCAGGCAGCAGGCTGAGGCCAACTTGGAGCGAGTTTTATATTGGTTGTACACAACTACTGATTGTAACCGTGATCCACTTTGGCCTCTGGCTCTACTGTCTCTAGTATTTCCCCTGGCCTCCAACCACGGCAGTTGCTGCTCTGCAGAGTTGTCTGCAAAATCCACACTTGTTCCTGAGTTACTGGGGCTCAGTCACGTCAGTTGATCCCCTGATGTGTGTCCGTAAAGGTGTCCTGCTCTGTCCACATTCCCACAACTATTAATGGGAATGGGGACAGAGCAGGAGACATTGCCGGACACACCACAGGGGATCAACTGACGTGACTGAGCCCCAGTAACATAGGAACAAGTGTGGATTTTGCAGACGGCACATCAGAGCAGCGACTGGCGGGGTTGGAGGCCAGGGGAAATACTAGAGACAGTACAGCCAGAGGCCTAAGTGGACCACGGTTAAAAGTCAGTAGTAGTGTGATGTTGGAGGCAGCAGGAGACTTTGCCATCCACACAGCAGGGGAACAGCTGGCATTACTGAACCCCACAGACACAGGAGCGAGTGTTTCTATCTGTGCGGATGGCACCTCCAAGCTACAACTGGCTGTGTTGAAGCCCAGGATCAATACTCAGAGCAGGCTGAGGCCTACTTGGAGCAAGTGGAAAATAACATGTAGTGTGATGTTGGAGGCAGCAGGAGACTTTGCCATCCGCACAGCAGGGGAACAGCTGGCGTTACTGAACCCCACTAACACAGGAGCTAGTGTGTGTTTCTCTGTTAAGACGGCACTTCTGAACACCAACTGGCATTGTTGGAGCCCAGGATGAGGCATGGAGTTGGCTGAGGCCAACTTCCAGCACATTTTATACAGGTTGTAGACTACTACTGATTGTAACCATGCTCCACTTAGGCCTCTGGCTCCACTGTCTCTAGTATTTCCCCTGGCCTCCAACCCCGCGAGTGACAGCTCTGAAGTGGCGTCAGCACAATCCACACTTGTTCCTGTGTTACTTGGCCTCAGTCCCGTCAGTTGATCCCCCGATGTGTGTCCGGCAAGGTCTTCTGCTCTGTCCTCATTCACGCTACTAGTAATGGGAATGTGGACAGAGCAGGAGACCTTTACGGACACACATCAGGGGATCAACTGACGGGACTGAGGCCAAGTAACAAAGGAACAAGTGTGGATTGTTCTGACGCCACTTCACAGCTGTCACTCGTGGGGTTGGAGGCAAGGGGAAATACTAGAGACAGCGGAGCCAGAGGCCTAAGTGGAGCATGGTTAAAAATCAGTTGTAGTTTGAATGTGGATGGAGCAGGAGACTATGCCGTCCACACAGCAGGGGAGCAGCTGGCATTACTGAACCCCACTAACACAGGAGCGAGTGTTTCTATCTGTGCGGACGGCACTTCCAGGCTGCAACTTGCTGTGTAGTAGCCCAGGATCAATGCTCCGAGCAGGCTGAGGCCTATTTGGAGCGAGGAGAAAAAGCATTGTAGTGTGAGTTTGGAGGCAGCTGGAGACTTTGCTGTCCACACAGCAGGGGAACAGCTGGCATTACTGAACCCCACAGACACAGGAGCGAGTGTTTATATCTGTGCGGACAGCACTTCCAGGCTACAACTGGCTGTGTTGAAGCCCAGGATCAATGCTCCGAGCAGGCTGAGGCCTACTTGGAGCAAGTGGAAAATAACATGTAGTGTGACGTTGGAGGCAGCAGGAGACTTTGCCATCCGCACAGCAGGGGAACAGCTGGCGTTACTGAACCCCACAGACACAGGAGCGAGTGTTTCTATCTGTGCGGATGGCACTTCCAGCAAACAAATGGCTGTGTTGTAGCCCAGGATGAATCATGCAGCAGGCGGAGGACAACTTGCAGCTGGTTTTATAGAGGTTATAGACTACTACTCATTGTCGCCGTGCTCCACTATGGCCTCCGGCTCCACTGTCTCTAGTATTTCCCCAGGCCAACAACCCCGCCAGTTACAGCTGTGAAGTGGCGTCTGCACAATCCACACTTGTTCCTGTGTAACTGTGGCTCAGTCCCGTCGGTTGATCCAGTGATGTGCATCTGGCAAGCTCTCCTGCTCAGTCCTCATTCACACTACTAGTAATGTGAATGTGGACAGAGCTGGAGACCTTGCCGATCACACTTCAGGGGATCAACTGATGGGACTGAGCCACAGTAACTCAGGAACAAGTGTGGATTGTGCAGACGCCACTTCACAGCTGTAACTGACGTGGTTGTTGACCAGGGGAAATACTAGAGACAGTGGAGCCAGAGGCCTAAGTTGACCAAAGTTACAAATCTGTAGTAGTTTGCATGTGGAGGCAGCAGGAGACTTTGCCGTCCACACAGCAGGGGAACAGCTGACGTTACTGAACCCCACTAACACAGGAGCTAGTGTGTTTTTCTCTGCGGAGACGGCACTTCTGAACACCAACTGGCGTTGTTGGAGCCCAGGATGAGGCATGGAGCAGGCTGAGGCCTGATGGTGTTGGCATGTGTATGGAG
Organism: Dendrobates tinctorius; assembly: GCF_039654945.1. Lineage (NCBI taxonomy): Eukaryota > Metazoa > Chordata > Amphibia > Anura > Dendrobatidae > Dendrobates > Dendrobates tinctorius. The sequence goes on from NW_027361936.1 coordinate 1,890,214, forward strand.
CAGGAGACATTGCCGGCCACACAGCAGGGGAACAGCAGGCATTACTGAACCCCTCTGACACAGGAGCTAGAGTGTTTTTCTCTGTGGACACGGCACTTCTGAACACCAACTGGCGTTGTTGGAGCCCAGGATGAGGTATGGAGCAGGCTGAGGCCTGATGGTGTTGTCATGTGTATGGAGCAGGAGACATTGCCATCTACACAGCAGGGGAACAGCAGGCATCCCTGAGTGTTTTTCTCTGCGGAGACGGCACTTCTGAACACCAACTGGCGTTGTTGGAGCCCAGGATGAGGCATGGAGCAGGCTGAGGCCTGATGGTGTTGGCATGTGTATGGAGCAGGAGACATTGCTGTCTACACAGCAGGGGAACAGCAGGCATTACTGAACCCACTGACACTGGAGCTAGAGTGTTTTTCTCTGCGGAGACGGCACTTCTGAACACCAACTGGTGTTGTTGGAGCCCAGGATGAGGCATGGAGCAGGCTGAGGCCTGATGGTGTTGGCATTTGGAGGCAGCAGGAGACATTGCCATCCACATAGCAGGGGAACAGCTGACGTTACTGAACCCCACTAACACAGGAGCTAGTGTGTCTTCCTCTGTGAAGACGGCACTTCTGAACACCAACTGGCGTTGTTGGAGCCCAGGATGAGGCATGGAGCAGGCTGAGGCCTGCTGTTTTTTGGCATGTGGAGGCAGCAGGGACTTTGCCGTCTACACAGCAGGGGAACAGCTGGCATTACTGAACCCCACTAACACAGGAGCTAGAGTGTTTTTCTCTGCGGAGACGGCACTTCTGAACACCAACTGGCTCCGTCCCATCAGTTGATCCCCCGATGTGTGTCCGGCAAGGTCTCCTGCTCTGTCCTCATTCACGCTACTAGTAATGGGAATGTGGACAGAGCAGGAGACCTTTACGGACACACATCAGGGGATCAACTGACGGGACTGAGGCCAAGTAACACAGGAACAAGTGTGGATTGTGCTGACGCCACTTCAGAGCTGTCACTTGCGGGGTTGGAGGCCAGGGGAAATACTAGAGACAGCGGAGCCAGAGGCCTAAGTGGAGCATGGTTAAAAATCAGTTGTAGTTTGAATGTGGATGGAGCAGGAGACTTTGCCGTCCACACAGCAGGGGAGCAGCTGGCATTACTGAACCCCACTAACACAGGAGCGAGTGTTTCTATCTGTGCGGACGGCACTTCCAGGCTACAACTGGCTGTGTTGTAGCCCAGGATGAAGCATGCAGCAGGCGGAGGACAACTGGCAGCTGGTTTTATAGAGGTTGTAGACTACTACTGATTGTCGCCGTGCTCCACTATGGCCTCCGGCTCCACTGTCTCTAGTATTTCCCCAGGCCAACAACCCCGCCAGTTACAGCTGTGAAGTGGCGTCTGCACAATCCACACTTGTTCCTGTGTAACTGTGGCTCAGTCCCGTCTGTTGATCCCCTGATGTGTGTCTGGCAAGCTCTCCTGCTCAGTCCTCATTCACCCTACTAGTAATGTGAATGTGGACAGAGCAAGAGACCTTGCCGGACACACATCAGGGGATCAACTGATGAGACTGAGCCACAGTAACTCAGGAACAAGTGTGGATTGTGCAGACGCCACTTCACAGCTGTAACTGGCGTGGTTGTTGGCCAGGGGAAATACTAGAGACATTGGAGCCAGAGGCCTAAGTTGACCAAAGTTACAAATCTGTAGTAGTTTGCATGTGGAGGCAGCAGGAGACTTTGCCGTCTACACAGCAGGGGAACAGTTGGCATTACTGAACCCCACTAACACAGGAGCTAGTGTGTTTTTCTCTGTGAAGACGGCACTTCTGAACACCAACTGACGTTGTTGGAGCCCAGGATGAGGCATGGAGCAGGCTGAGGCCTGATGGTGTTGGCATGTGGAGGCAGCAGGAGACTTTGCCGTCTACACAGTAGGGGAACAGCTGGCATTACTGGACCCCACTAACACAGGAGCTAGTGTGTTTTTCTCTGTGAAGATGGCACTTCTGAACACCAACTGGCGTTGTTGGAGCCCAGGATGAGGCATGGAGCAGGCTGAGGCCTGATGGTGTTGGCATGTGGAGGCAGCAGGAGACTTTGCCGTCTACACAGTAGGGGAACAGCTGGCATTACTGGACCCCACTAACACAGGAGCTAGTGTGTTTTTCTCTGTGAAGATGGCACTTCTGAACACCAACTGGCGTTGTTGGAGCCCAGGATGAGGCATGGAGCAGGCTGAGGCCTGCTGCTTTTTGAATGTGGAGGCAGCAGGAGACATTGCCATCCACACAGCAGGGGAACAGCTGACGTTACTGAACCCCACTAACACAGGAGCTAGTGTGTTTTCCTCTGTGAAGACGGCACTTCTGAACACCAACTGGCGTTGTTGGAGCCCAGGATGAGGCATGAAGCAGGCTGAGGCCTGCTGTTTTTTGGCATGTGGAGGCAGCAGGGACTTTGCCGTCCACACAGCAGGGGAACAGCTGACGTTACTGAACCCCACTAACACAGGAGTTAGTGTGCTTTTCTCTGTGAAGACGGCACTTCTGAACACCAACTGGCGTTGTTGGAGCCCAGGATGAGGCATGGAGCTGGCTGAGGCCTGATGGTGTTGGCATGTGGAGGCAGCAGGAGACTTTGCCATCTACACAGCAGGGAAACAGCTGGCATTACTGAACCCCACTAACACAGGAGTTAGTGTGCTTTTCTCTGTGAAGACGGCACTTCTGAACACCAACTGGCGTTGTTGGAGCCCAGGATGAGGCATGGAGCTGGCTGAGGCCTGATGGTGTTGGCATGTGGAGGCAGCAGGAGACTTTGCCATCTACACAGCAGGGAAACAGCTGGCATTACTGAAGCCCACTAACACAGGAGCTAGTGTGTTTTTTTCTGTGAAGACGGCACTTCTGAACACCAACTGACGTTGTTGGAGCCCAGGATGAGGCATGGAGCAGGCTGAGGCCTGATGGTGTTGGCATGTGGAGGCAGCAGGAGACTTTGCCGTCTACTCAGCAGGGGAACAGCTGGCATTACTGAAGCCCACTAACACAGGAGCTAGTGTGTTTTTTTCTGTGAAGACGGCACTTCTGAACACCAACTGACGTTGTTGGAGCCCAGGATGAGGCATGGAGCTGGCTGAGGCCTGATGGTGTTGGCATGTGGAGGCAGCAGGAGACTTTGCCATCTACACAGCAGGGAAACAGCTGGCATTACTGAAGCCCACTAACACAGGAGCTAGTGTGTTTTTTTCTGTGAAGACGGCACTTCTGAACACCAACTGACGTTGTTGGAGCCCAGGATGAGGCATGGAGCAGGCTGAGGCCTGATGGTGTTGGCATGTGGAGGCAGCAGGAGACTTTGCCGTCTACTCAGCAGGGGAACAGCTGGCATTACTGAACCCCACTAACACAGGAGCTAGTGTGTTTTTCTCTGTGAAGACGGCACTTCTGAACACCAACTGGCGTTGTTGGAGCCCAGGATGAGGCATGGAGCAGGCTGAGGCCTGCTGTTTTTTAAATGTGGAGGCAGCAGGAGACATTGCCGTCCACACAGCAGGGGAACAGCTGACGTTACTGAACCCCACTAACAAAGGAGCTAGTGTGCTTTTCTCTGTGAAGACGGCACTTCTGAACACCAACTGGCGTTGTTGGAGCCCAGGATGAGGCATGGAGCTGGTTGAGTCCTGATGGTGTTGGCATGTGGAGGCAGCAGGAGACTTTGCCGTCTACACAGCAGGGGAACAGCTGACGTTACTGAACCCCACTAACACAGGAGCTAGTGTGCTTTTCTCTGTGAAGATGGCACTTCTGAACACCAACTGGCGTTGTTGGAGCCCAGGATGAGGCATGGAGCTGGCTGAGGCCTGATGGTGTTGGCATGTGGAGGCAGCAGGAGACTTTGCCGTCTACACAGCAGGGAAACAGCTGGCATTACTGAAGCCCACTAACACAGGAGCTAGTGTGTTTTTTTCTGTGAAGACGGCACTTCTGAACACCAACTGACGTTGTTGGAGCCCAGGATGAGGCATGGAGCCGGCTGAGGCCTGATGGTGTTGGCATGTGGAGGCAGCAGGAGTCTTTGCCGTCTACACAGTAGGGGAACAGCTGGCATTACTGAACCCCACTAACACAGGAGCTAGTGTGTTTTTCTCTGTGAAGACGGCACTTCTGAACACCAACTGGCGTTGTTGGAGCCCAGGATGAGGCATGGAGCAGGCTGAGGCCTGCTGTTTTTTGAATGTGGAGGCAGCAGGAGACATTGCCGTCCACACAGCAGGGGAACAGCTGACGTTACTGAACCCCACTAACACAGGAGCTAGTGTGCTTTTCTCTGTGAAGACGGCACTTCTGAACACCAACTGACGTTGTTGGAGCCCAGGATGAGGCATGGAGCAGGCTGAGGCCTGATGGTGTTGGCATGTGGAGGCAGCAGGAGACTTTGCCGTCTACTCAGCAGGGGAACAGCTGGCATTACTGAACCCCACTAACACAGGAGCTAGTGTGTTTTTCTCTGTGAAGACAGCACTTCTGAACACCAACTGGCATTGTTGGAGCCCAGGATGAGGCATGGAGCAGGCTGAGGCCTGCTGTTTTTTAAATGTGGAGGCAGCAGGAGACATTGCCGTCCACACAGCAGGGGAACAGCTGACGTTACTGAACCCCACTAACACAGGAGCTAGTGTGCTTTTCTCTGTGAAGACGGCACTTCTGAACACCAACTGGCGTTGTTGGAGCCCAGGATGAGGCATGGAGCTGGCTGAGGCCTGATGGTGTTGGCATGTGGAGGCAGCAGGAGACTTTGACTACACAGCAGGGGAACAGCTGACGTTACTGAACCCCACTAACACAGGAGCTAGTGTGCTTTTCTCTGTGAAGACGGCACTTCTGAACACCAACTGGCGTTGTTGGAGCCCAGGATGAGGCATGGAGCTGGCTGAGGCCTGATGGTGTTGGCATGTGGAGGCAGCAGGAGACTTTGCCGTCTACACAGCAGGGAAACAGCTGGCATTACTGAAGCCCACTAACACAGGAGCTAGTGTGTTTTTTTCTGTGAAGACGGCACTTCTGAACACCAACTGACGTTGTTGGAGCCCAGGATGAGGCATGGAGCCGGCTGAGGCCTGATGGTGTTGGCATGTGGAGGCAGCAGGAGACTTTGCCGTCTACTCAGCAGGGGAACAGCTGGCATTACTGAACCCCACTAACACAGGAGCTAGTGTGTTTTTCTCTGTGAAGACGGCACTTCTGAACACCAACTGGCGTTATCATAGAATCATAGAATCGTAGAGTTGGAAGGGACCTCCTGGGCCATCTGGTCCAACCCCCTGCTCAAAGCAGGATTCGCTAAATCATCCCAGTTAGATGTCTGTCCAGCCTCTGTTTGAAGACTTCCATTGAAGGAGAACTCACCACTTCTCGTGGCAGCCTGTTCCACTCATTGATCACTCTAACTGTCAAAAAGTTTTTTCTAATATCTAATCTGTGTCTCCTCCCATTCAGCTTCATCCCATTGCTTCTAGTCTTTCCTTGTGCAAATGAGAATAAAGTTGATCCTTCTACAATGTGACAGCCCTTTAGATATTTGTAGACAGCTATTAAGTCTCCTCTCAGTCTTCTCTTTTGCAAACTAAACATTCCCAAATCCTGCAACCTTTCCTCATAAGACAGGGTTTGCAGACCGGTCACCATTCTGGTCGCTCTTTTCTGAACTTGCTCCAGTTTGTTGATGTCTTTTTTGGAGCCCAGGATGAGGCATGGAGCAGGCTGAGGCCTGCTGTTTTTTGAATGTGGAGGCAGCAGGAGACATTGCCGTCCACACAGCAGGGGAACAGCTGACGTTACTGAACCCCACTAACACAGGAGCTAGTGTGCTTTTCTCTGTGAAGACGGCACTTCTGAACACCAACTGGCGTTGTTGGAGCCCAGGATGAGGCATGGAGCTGGCAGAGGCCAGCTTGCAGCACGTTTTATAGAAGTAGTAGACTACAACTGATTGTAACCGTGCTCCACTATGGCCTCCGGCTCCACTGTCTCTAGTATTTCCCCTGGCCTCCAACCCCGCCAGTGTCAGCTCTGAAGTGGTGTCAGCACAATCCACACTTGTTTCTGTGTTACTTGGGCTCAGTCCCGTCAGTTGATCTCCTGATGTGTATCCGGTAAGGTCTCCTGCTCTGTCCTCATTCACACTACTAGTAATGGGAATGTGGACAGAGCAGGAGACCTTGCCGGACACACATCAGGGGATCAACTGACGTGACTGAGGCCAAGTAACACTGGAACAAGTGTGGATTATGCAGACGCCACTTAAGAGCTGTCACTGGCGGGGTTGGAGGCCAGGGGAAATACTAGAGGCGGTGGAGCCAGAGGCCTAAGTGGAGCAGGGTTAAAAATCAGTAGTAGTTTGAATGTGGATGGAGCAGGAGACTTTGCCGTCCACACAGCAGGGGAGCAGCTGGCGTTACTGAACCCCACTAACACAGGAGCTAGCGTTTTTCTCTGTGCAGACGACACATCTGAGCAACAACTTGCTGTGTTGAAGCCCAGGGATTATAGTTCAGGTGGTCGAAACATTAACACAATAGGAGACCCGGATACAGTTGCCAAGCAATTATTTATTCTGGAAGAGGACTGGCAAATTCTGGGGAGATCCAGGCCTTGTTCATTTTCAGAAAAGTAAGCCGGTCGACGTTATCGGAAGAAAGTCGCGTACGACGGTCTGTTAGTACACCACCTGCGGCACTAAAGACGCGTTCCGATAATACGCTGGCAGCAGGACAAACCAGCACCTCCAATGCATACTGGTTAAGCTCTGGCGATGTATCCAGCTTAGAGACCCAAAACTTGAAAGGGGAAGAGCCATCTGGGAGTACACTCACAGGGCAAGACATGTAGTCTGTCACCATCTGACGGAAACGTTGCCTCCTGCTGACTGGAGCCTTCAGTGATGGTGTAAACAATTGTGGCGGACACACAAAACTTTGCCACATTTGGGCCATAGTGGTCTTGCCTTGTGCTGAGGCGCTGCCTCTGCTCCCTCTTTGTGCCGAGTTTCCTCCACTGGGTCGACGCACAGAGGTGCTTTGTAAAGCCATAGGACCACTGCTGTCGGGTGGAATGGAAAACATGATGGACTGCACCAGTGTGTCTTGGTACTCCCGCAGTTTACGCTCCCGGTTCAACATTGGTATGAGGGTTTGCAAGTTGTCCCGGTAGCGAGGATCTAGGAGGGTGTACACCCAATAATCAGCCGTGTAGAGAATGTGGGCTATGCGGCGGTCGTTTCTCAGGCACTGCAGCATGAAGTCAACCATGTGCTGCAGACTCCCAACTGTCAAAGAACCGCTGTCCCCTGCGTGATCTCTGCCTGCTCTGCATCACCCCACCCTCGCTGTACATACTGACTAGAGCTTTGTGTACCTCCCTCCTGTGGAGAGATGTCTTCCTCCTTCATCGACTCCTCCTCATCCTCCTCACAAAGTGTCCCCTGCCTAGGCCTTTGTGAGGAAGCACGTAGCGAAGACTGTCCTGAAGCAGATGGCATTTGGGAATCCTCATCCTCCACCTCTTCCAAAACCTCATCCCTTAGTGCTTGCAGTGTTTTTTGAAGCATGCAGATAAGGGGGACAGTCATGCTGACTAGTGCATCATCTGCACTCGCCATCCACGTGGAATCATCGAAGGCACGCAAAACGAGGCAGATATCCTTCATAGAGGCCCACTCAGTGGTGCTGAAGTGTGACCGGCGCACATTGCGACTTGTTTGCGCCTGATGCAGCTGGTACTCCATGACTGCTGCCTGCTGCTCACACAACCGCTCCAATATATGTAACATTGAATTCCACCTGGTGGGTAGGTCACATATGATGCGATGTTCCGGAAGGCGTAATCGGCGCTGCAGAGCAGCAAGCCACGATCTTGCCGTGCTGGAACGCCGCAAGTGAGCGCACTCTATGCGGACCTTGTGCAGCAGTGCATCAAGATCCGGATAGTCCCTCAGACAGCTCTGCATGACCAAGTTGAGCACATGTGCCAGACATGGGATGTGAGTGAGGTTGCCAAGGCCAAGAGCTGCCACCAGATTTTGGCCATTGTCACACACTACCAAGCCCGGCTGGAGATTCGCTGGCAGAAACCACACGTCGCTCTCCTGCTTGATGGCATTCCAGAGCTCCTGAGCTGTGTGGCTTCGATTCCCCAATGAAATTAATTTCAGTATGTCCTGTTGACGTTTGGCCACGGCTGTGCTCATATCGGTCGTAACAGGCTCCTGCTGCGCTGTTTCAGAGGAACTGGAGTAGGAGGAGGAGTCAATGTGTACAGACTGGATTCCTGCAATCCGTGGATTTGGCAGAACACGTAGAGCGCCACTCTCCAGATCTGTACCTGGCTCCACAACATTGACCCAATGGGCAGTGAGGGAAAGGTATCGTCCCTGCCCATGGTTACTGGTCCACGCATCGGTGGTCAGGTGGACCTTGCTACTGAAGGCGTTTAGTAGCGCATGTTTTATATTTGCTTCCACATGTTTCTGCAGGGCAGGGACAGCTCGCCTGCTGAAATAAAAGCGGCTGGGCACAGTGTATTGTGGGACTGAAAATGCCATGAAGTCCCAGAAGGTGTCAGTCTCCACCAGCCTGAATGACAGCATTTCAAGGGCCAGTAGTTTGGCAATGCCAGCATTCAGAGCCTGTGTTCAGGGATGGTTTGCCGAGTATGGCCACCTTTTCTCCCATGCCTGTGCTACCGATGGCTGCCGAGAGGCCTGGGAGTGTGAGGATGACTGGGAACGTGGTGCTGTGGGTGGAATGTCACAGGGTCTCCGGACAACTGTGCCAGAGGTTCTACCTTGGCGATCCTGTGAGGAAGCCGAACCAGCTGTGTGTGAGCTGGAGGAAGAGGCCCCCAACACGAGCTGAAGAGGTGGTAGGTGGTGCTGTACATTGGCCTACGTCTTCAGTGTGTCTGTGTAACTCCAGCTCGTGCTTGGTCCGCACATGCTTCCACATATTAGTGGTATTGAGGTTGCTGACATTTTTCCCTCTTTTGACTATCTGATGACACAGCTTGCATTTGACAAAGCAAATGTCATCTGCAACTGTGTCAAAAAACGACCACGCACTGCAAGTCTTGGGAGCGCCCTTTTTACCTTTTGAAAGTGGAATGCTCCTAACGGGTGCTGAAGTGGAGGCTACAGGCAACCAATTCTGCCCCCTCCCTCTCCCTCCGATTTTGGCCGTTCGGGGAATCTCTTCCTCAGAGCTGCTCCCACCACCTTCCTGTTCCTCACGCCATGATGGGTCAAGGACCTCATCATCTACACTCCCCTCTTCAAACACCTGCTTCTCCTGGGTTGTCTCGCCAGCACCGTACGCACCAGAAAGTGGTAACTGAGTCTCATCATCATCTGATGCGTACTGAGGTGTGCTAACCATAGGCACTGGCCCACCCGCTCTTCAGATTCAGAGGGACAAAGAAGTTACGCATCACTGCATACTCCCTCTTCTTCACATTCTGGAATGCTGCTTGGCTGGCCCCCTCTTTCCAAACCAACAGATTCCGAGAACAGAAGTAGAGACTGTGATGGCTCCTGTCAATGGGTCTCTGACTGCCTGGGCACTTTGGCAGGTGGTGAAGAGACAGATGGTTGCTCTTTGGTGCTCTGGCCCTGAGAGGATGTGGAAGTAATTGAAGTCGATGCGTTAGCTGCCATCCATCCAACAACGGCTTCAATTTGTTCCTCCCGCAGCAGTGGGGTACGGTGAGGTCCTACAAAGCTGCGCATAAAGGACTGTTGCCTGCTAAAACTGGGGGATGCTGACTCACTGGTGCCAACAGCAGGCACAGAATCCCCACGTCCTCTCCCTGCAGAATCCCCACGTCCTCTCCCTGCTGAAACTCCACGCCCACGGCCACGTGCCTTACTCCCTGCCTTCTTCATCTTGCTAGACTGAGAAAGATAGGCAGAAAAGTACAAAGGGGGGCCTTAGTGTGCCTGTTCCTGAACAGCTGGTTACAGGTATAAGAAACACTAATTTTATGAAGTGTGTGTGTCGACTACACTTTAACGGGAGCTAATGTGGCCTACACAACTTTCAAATGTAGTGTTTGGTGAACTTTGTTGCTTTTTGGGGGGGTGGGAAGCTAAAAGGATGTGACTAAAGATTTGAAAGTCAGAGTATCACCAACTTTCTGGAGCTATTACAATGCAGGCAGGTAACCTACAATGCAAAAGATGAGGCTCCAAAAAAATTGGGTAATACTAATCTGGCTGCAGCTGAAGGGCACAAGCCAGAAAAAAGGCTCCTCTATCTACTCCTATATAGTGTTTGCAACCAACCAATGTAGATGGATATGGATGGATGCACACTAATAGGAGAAGAAAAAATGAGCTGCAATTAAAGAAATATATGTGTGAGGCAATGACGCACGCTGAGCAGCCTACAACCAGACATAGCTGCAGGACACACTACTCAGTGTGAGCTGCACTCACACACAGTCAGAGACCTCTCAGACAGTCGTGAACAGTGCAGCTAAGTGGGCACTAGCACTGACAGGCTGCAGAAAGGCTCCGCTGTGTACTCCTAGAGTGTTTGCAACCACCGTATATGGATACGGATGGATGCACACTAATAGGAGAAAAAATGAGCTGCAATAAAAGAAAAATGTGTGAGGCAGTGACACGCTGAGCGGCCTACAACCAGACGTAGCTGCAGGACACACTACTCAGCATGAGCTGCACTCACACACAGTCAGAGACCTCTCAGACAGCCGTGAACAGTGCAGCTAAGTGGACACTAGCACTGACAGGCTGCAGAAAGGCTCCGCTGTCTACTACTAGTGTTTGCAACCAACGTATATGGATACGGATGGAAGCACACTAGATAGAATTTTTTTAAAATAAGCAGCTCAAAAAGAAAATATGTATGAGGCAGCAGTGAGGCACGCTGGGCGGCCTACAACCAGACGTGGCAGCAGGACCCACTCCACAGCGTGAGCTGCACTCACACAGCCCTTGCAGACAGCTGTGAACACTGCTGCTAGGGAAAAGCAAGCTACAGTGGTGGTTTATGTAGCCTGGGTAAAGCACAATATTGTTTTGAAAATTGCTATTTCTAACTGTCCCTCACAGTCTTCAACAGCAGCCTGTCCCTAACTGAATTCACAGCAGAGTGACCAGAAATGGCGGCGGCAGTGGCTTTTATAGTGCATCATGACATCATTTCAGCAGCCAATCACAGCCATGCCAATAGTTAACATGCCTACATGCCTAACAGGATGTGCCCACACTTCTGAGGAATCCCATTGGCTGAATCAAAGCGAGCGGGCTGATAGCATTATGGGAACTTTCGATTCCTGTATCCTATATGAAAAAAGTATCGGAAGTCAGTATCGGAATTCCGATACAGCAAATATCGGCCGATACCCGATACTTGCGGCATCGGAAAGCTCAACACTAGCCTTTAGAGAATTTAAATTTCAAAATGTTCACTCATCTCCTCTCACTGCTTATGTGTCTTACTATTCTTCTATTGTTTTCTTTCCCACTAAAAACAAAGCAAAGTATGGCAAAAAAGTGACTTTCAAATGTTCTGTACATATACATAGACGTAAATATATTTACCTCTCTATGAGTTGATAGAGGTATTGAAACATGTAAAAGTATAAATCTATAAATCTACTGTATTACTATTTTATATAAATAAAGTAGAAATCATTCTTGGTAAAAACATTTTTGATAGGTTTGGATAAATCAGCTGACTTAGCATTTAATGGTTTCAGTACAAGACACTATTCATTAGAGTTCACTTCCCAGTAAAATCCATGAATAATTACTAGAGTTCTAACTAATCCAAGCATTCATATTTGAAATGTGTTTAATGCATGTGAGAAAATTTCCACAACTTCAAAATTAGCCATGCTCTATTTTGTAGCCTTTTAATGACCTCCAGCAAACTTGTGACCCAGATATGAGAACCTCCTGTACATGAGTATATTCATGGCTCAAGGGAGCACACAATATGACTACAAAATGTCAATATAAAGTGTATAACCATAAAAATATTTGAGTTCAGGTATTACTTTTAACCCTACATATTTGGATGCATTTGTAAAGGAGCACATCTTGCAATCTATTATTATTTTTTTTTTCTTTTTTAGTCCTATTTAATTTAGAAAAAAAATGCTATTTTATAGATAGCTATTAACGCTTTAATTTAAAGTTCTTAATTTAATTTTAATTTTTACTTCCCTAAAAGCTGCTATTTTATAGATATATACATCCTTCTTGCATTGCTTGTATAGACAGACGGGAAGGGTGCATTATCATAGATGCAATGAATTGTAAATAATAATCAGAAAAATGTCAATACACTATTATAGTATTCATGAAGAAATTGCAAACAAGTCCATCCCCAGAGACAAAGAAATGACAGACTTTAATCCAGCATCTACAGTACTGCTTTCCTATTTTGTATAGGATGTAGACCTGGTGTCTCTACCCTCTGCCCCTCACCTCCAGCAGAGATGGCAGCATACTCACCGCCACGGCCCCCATCCAGTTTTGACTCCTCTTTCCATGTCTGCAGCTGCCCGGGGTGCATGCACCGCATGTGTACTGACCCAGTCCAGAGCGTGTCCATCCCTTTAAGTAATTCTGGATTGTGAGCAGCTTCTGTACACTACAGCTCACTCTCTAACTGCCCCTCTACATTCTCCAATCTCCATTTCTAGTCACCTCCATTTTAGATGCAAAGCATTTCTCATTTGCTGTGTTCTGGCGCCATCTAATAGTGAAAGTGTACACAGTCCCTCGAAAGTGTCAGGAATTGGCCATTGTGTGTGTCCATATCACGGATAGGTGACGTCACTGCTTAGTCATGCCCCTTGCTCGCTACACTCCTGTATGGCGGCGCCATCGGCCAAAGCTCACCACCATCAGGTGCAGTCACTAGCATGTGGATGAAACAACAACGGGAGGACGCCCCCTATCTCAAACATACCACATCAAGTGCTGCCTCTCCAAGGAACCAATTGACCACCAGCATCTTCAGGCACATGCTAGTAAGTGCTGCATGATCATTTCAGTATTCACTCAGTTCTAGGGTCTGTAGTAGCGGGGCTTGTCACACAAGCCCGAGACATCCGTACATTGATAGCACGGCAGCCACATTGTGATCCAGTTTCTCAGCTAACCATTCAGGCAGGGTTGCATACAGTACCTGCCACAACACCAGCAACTTTTAGCATCCAACATAACGTCAGTGTGTATATTTATCAGGACTCATAAGGATCTGAGATGGGAATTTGGTGTCCTATTGGCAAGCTCCATGGTCAATAGGAGGAGCTGTCTTCCTGGCAAGTCTAAAATGTTCTTTAGTTTGAGGGATGTCTTCAGGGAGAGCAGAACACACGTGGAGGCTGTTTTCACTACAAGATCTCCTGCAGGCCTAAGAGCCTGAGTTCCCTCCCTAACCTGGACAGATATCATTCTAAAGTCCTTCTGACTGGATTCACCACAGTTTTTACATTCACCTATAAGTAATTGTGCAGGTTTCATGACACACTATGGAGTTAACTCTGAGTAGAGGTCTGTAACCTCTAATTGCTACATCTACCTCCTTCTGTAAACTACCAAAAGACACTGTCCAGTGCTCTTAAAGCTCCAGACCCCAATCACATCTCAGTCTCTGAGTGTGAACTGTAATTGCCATGGACTACCCATGAGAGACTGTTCCTTATTTGTTTCAAGTTATAATTCTCATTCCTGCTGAAGTAAAAGCAACTGTTATCCCCAAGACCGGTGTGTGTCATAATTCCTTCGGCTGTGGACAACGTGTGGGGGTGAATAGCAGGGAACATTCGGCCTGGTCATTACACATGCAGGTCCCCGGGCACTGTACTTTTGGTGCACGCCCACTCTTCTCCTCTTTTAAAGTAGTCACATGTTTAATCCTAAAGTGTCCCCAGCCGATTGCTGAAAGACACTTACTATTTAATGCACCTCCTCCAGCATGGAGATGCCTGTGCAATGCTGTAAGTTTTTTCCTAAACACTCTTGATAGTTCTCAGGTCCCAATGCTCATATCCTTGTATACTTGACTGTCTGTCATCCGTGTCCACCTGCCTGTCTATCAGCCTTGCCAGCTTGTTTATTAGCTGGTCTAGCCTGTACCTGCCAGTGCTTTTTTGTTCATCTACCAGCCCAGTTCACACCTGCACCCCTGTCAGTGCTCTTCTGTTCATTGGCTGGTCCAGTGCGCACCTGCCAGTGCTCTTCTGCTCTTCAGCCAATCCAATCTGCACCTGCCAGTTCTTATCTCTACGTCAGTCTTTCCAGTCAGTATCCATAGTTTCTGTGTTTCTGAAATGCCTGCCTACATCTAACTTACCTTCCTTCGGGCTGACCATCTACCCATCTTTAGAGGGTCAGCTGCCATCTTCCCAAGGTCAGTCCTGGAGTCACGCCAGGTCCACCTCCTTAGTCCCACCTTGGATCACTGTACTGTAAGCTGTCATGTGTCCAAGTTCAGATTTCGTGAGGCACCTTGTCACGCCCCTCCAGGCTTTCCTTGGCCCTCTGCACAGTGGTTCAACCACCCAGCCCATTACAGTTTACACAGACCATGAAATTCACTGACTCCTAGACCTCCCCTATCTCTGACCTTTCCCTGGACGTCTCCAGGCAGAAGGAGCAGCAGGATAAAATGTTCTCTTACCTATGGACTGTAACCACCCATCTGGTTGCATTGACAACTCTGGCAGCACCCGCAACTACTCAAACAGTGATCACCTCGGCTGTCACCCAACAGCCTGCCAGCTTTGTGCCCGGTTCTGAACCCTGTCTGTCTGTGCCCCCATACTATGGGGGAGACCCTGTCCTATGTTTGGGGTTAATTAATTACTGCACACTAAACTTTGAACTACTGGCTCATCAGTTTGTCTCTGACCAGGCAAAGTGGCTTTCATCATGCCCCATCTCTCTGATGAGGCTTTGGCTTGGCTCAGTCCCCTATGGAAAAGATGGGATCCCCTTTAATCAAATCACCAGTACTTCCTAGAGGCATTCAGAAAGGTTTTAGATGAGCCAAGACGTGCATCATTAGCCACCTCCTTCTCCTCCATCTGAGTCAGGGAGACCTCACAGTGGGCCATTAGCTGTATGTTTCCACACATTCTCATCTGAACTTGCCTGTAATAATGAAGCTCTGGTGGTCACCGTCAGAGAGGGCCTTTCTGAGCGAATCAAAGATGGATTGCAAATTGTGAAATACCCTCCTCTCTAGATGACCTGTGGTCTCTGGCTATTCAGATTGGCATCAAGTTCCAGAAGCATTCCAGGAAGGTGACCTGTGAGAGAGGACCCTTACGCCTGTTACCAACCCTCAAAAGGCCAGTCTTACAGCAAATCTCAGCCTTGGCATCTTCCCCTGAACCTATGTTAGTGCACCAGGTGATGATGGCCAAGCATTGGCTGGAGTTCTGTCGTACTGAGTACCAATTCCAAGCATGTCATCTGCTCCTTTCCTGAGAGACTAGAAAACTCCAGAGCTTAGGGTCTGTTGGAGAGACTACTCTGGGCAAGAATTACCCCTCTCAATCTCTGTCTCTGTCAGTAGCCATTTCCTGTGGCGACATTGGTTTTGTTGAATCAGCCTAAATGGACTCTGGTTCTGCAGGTAATTTAATCCAACAGGCTCTCATGGAGCGATATAATATCCCATCCAACGTCCACAACATCCATTGATGGTTTCATCGGCAGATGGAAGATCCCTCTTGGTGGCCATCCTTTTCATTGCTGAACCAATGAAACCTCAAGTAGGAACGCTGTACACTGAGATGATTACTTTCTATGTGCTGTCCGATCTGTCTCACCCTCCACTTCGAGGTCTGCCATGACTGCAAAAACATGAGCCAGTCTTGGACGGACAGTTAGGAGAAGTACTCCACTGAGATTAAGTCTGTCACAAGAGTTGCCTTGCTCTCTTTCATCCTTCCCAACCTCCAACGTTTCCTAGTAATTTGCCTGGTTTGCCTGCAGCATATTAGACCTACATGGACATCTTTGATAAGAATAAGGCTGAGACTTTCCTAATTTATAGGCAGCATGTGTGACTGATTGACCTGCTGTCTTGTGCACCCCCTCGATGAGGCAGAATATATCCCCTGTCACAGTCTGAGACTCGTACCATGTCCCATTATATAGAAGAGAAGCTTGCCAGGGGATTTATCTGAAAATCTTTCTCCCGCGGCTAGAGTAGGGTTCTTCTTTGTGAAGAAGAATGATGGTTGGTTCTCTCGAACCCTGCATCAACTAAAAGGGTCTCAACCAAATCACGGTTAAGAATAAAAATCCTGTCATCTCCGAACTTCTTGATAGCCTTAAAGGGTACAACCTGATTGAAATTCACCAAGGATATGAATGGAAAATGACCTTTAACACCCATGACAGCCATTATGAGTATCACATTATGCCATTTGGACTCTATAATGCCCCAGCCATCTTCCAAGAATTGGTTACCGACATCTTCCGGAACCTCCTATACATGTGTGTGGTAGTGTACCTAGATGACATTTTGGTATTCTCTCCCGATCTGGCAACACACAGAAGGGACATTCGCCAAGTACTGCATGTTACCTTAGATTTCATTTCTCAGTGTCCTACCAACCTCAGTCCAATGACCAGGTGGAACAGGTCAATCAAATCAAAACTAATTTCCTCCGGCACTTTGACAATGCTCACGATAGTGATTGGACCGAACTCCTGCCTTGTGCCAAATCCTCATACAATAACTGATATAGAAGGTTTGCCTTCATATCCCTTTAATTGCCTTTAATACTTCAATTGCCTTTTGCCTATTATTGCTAGAATTATTCTTATGACACTGCAGACTATTAGTCTCTGTTTCAAGGAGACTACACTTGTTATCATATATGTTCTCAATAGTCAGCCACAACGTGTTCGGGTACATTGTAAACAAGGTATTGACCCTGAGGTGATGGTGGGGGCCACATGAGCTCAATAGAATTACATATTGTTGTAAATGGTATAAAAGATCGCCTTGTATTTCATTACGTCAGATAAAGTGATTTGCCCACGGCCCGTGTGAGCAGTCTCTTTTGTCTCCAAGCGCTTGTAAACTAGGGGTGTAAAATTCCTAATTCAGACTCACTGGTGATCTGGCATATCTGATTCTGGGTCAGAACAAAAACAGCTACGACATAACCTTGTAAGTGAATCTTCTGCCAAATCTGTTTTTGTGTTCTACGGTCAACAACCAAATCTCTTTTCCTTTGTCTACCACCTATATTTCCTTTCCTGCTGAGATATGACCACGTCATCCTTATTAATATCCTCTGACCAGATGAAAAGACAGGAGGATAAGAAACATCTAGATTCGCCTCTGCTGATGAGGTCTGGCTGTCAGCTAAATTTATCCGTCTCAAAATACTCTCCTATAAATTGGGTCCTCGTTACATTGATCCCTTTGAGGTGTTGAAACAAATTAAACCGATATATGAAAAACTCAAACTCCCAGCCTCCTTACGATTTCCCCAATTCATTCCATGTGTCTCTTCTCAAACCTGTCATCCACAGTCCTTTCTTCAAAGATCCTGGTACCACTTTTGATTCAGTCAGCACTGATGACATTTTAAAGGTAGAGATAATTCTGGACACGAAGAGGGCAAGAGAAAAGACCTTTTTTTCTTGTGGATCAGAAGGGGTTTGGTCCTGAGAAGAAGTCCTTGGAGCCCAGGGAGAACATTCATGCCCCTCTTCTCTTGCAGAGATTTCTTGTGGGCTTGAAAAAGAGGGGGCGTAAAGGGGGGTACTGTAGTGTTGGCATCTCTGCACTCTGCCCCCTTCCTCTGCCAGAGATGCCTGCATATTCACTGCCAAGGCCCTCGTCCTGCTCTGTCTCTTCCTTCTGGGTCTGCAGCTGCCTGGGGTGCGCACACCACATGCAGGTTCCCAGGTACTGGACTAAGGGTGCATGTGCACACTTCTCTATTAAAGAGGCCTTGCACATCCTCCTAAAGCGTACCCTGCCAATTGCTGAAGGACATTTACTATTTAAGGCACCTCGTACAAGTGCCTGTGCAACATTGAAAGTTTGTTCCTAACCACTCTTGTTAGTTCTCAGGTCCCAGTGCTCGTATCCTCGTATAGTTGCCTGTCTATGATCTGTGCCCTCATTCTTGTCTATCAGCCATGCCAGCTCATCTGTTCATCAGTTGGTCCAGCCCACACCTGCCAGCTCTTCTGTTCATCAGCTGATCCAGTCTGCATATGTCAGTGCTTCTCTGTTCATCAGCCTTTCAAGACCACCCCTGCTAGTTCTCTTCTGCTATTCAGCTGGTCCAGTCTTTACCTGCCAGCGCTCATCTCTACGTCAGCCGGTCCAATTAGTATCTGTGGTTCCCAAATTCCTGCAGTGCCTGCCTGTTTCTACTATACCTTCCTTCATGCTATCCCAGCTACCCATCTCTAGGGGGTAAGCTGCCATCTTCCCAAGGTTAGTCCTGGAGTAGCAGCTGGTTCCACCTCCTTAGTCACTGTTCGGATCACGGTATCATCATTTGATGTGTGCTCAAGGCCGGATTTGATGAGACACCTTGTCACGGCCCTCCAGGCTTTCCTTGGCCCATGGCACAGTGGTTCCTCCACCTAGCCTATTACATAGGCCTGCAGCACTTCAATAGAGTTTTCATTAAATTACTTAGCAACCAAAACTAGTGATATGACTTTGCTTTTACTGCCACAGATCACACTGCAAAATTGGAAATTGAGAAGCAGAAAAGAGTAGATATCAGAATTTTTAAAGCTCCATTGGTTTTTTGTGTCAACTGAAATAATTCATTATATATTTTTTTGTCACAAAATATATATACACACGTGGTAAAAATTGTTAAATTGTTGGTACCCCTCGTTTAATGACAGAATTACCCGCAATGGTGACAAAAATAACTTGAATCTGACAAAGTAATAATAAATAAAAAATCTTTGAAAATGAACAAATGAAAGTCAGACATTGCTTTTCAACCAAGCGTCCACAGAATTTAAAAAAAAATAAAACTCATGAAATAGGCCTGGCAGAAATGATGGTACCCCTGAAAATAATGTGACAAAAGGGACATGTTAAATCAAGGTGTGTCCACTAATTAGCATCACAGGTGTCTACAATCTTGGAAGCAGTGAGTGGGCCTGTATAGAGGGCTACAGATACTCACTGTGCTGTTTGGTGACATGGTGTGTATCAAACTCAACATGGACCAGAGGAAGCGAGGGAAAGAGTTGTCTCAGGAGATTAGAAAGAAAATTATAGACAAACACGTTAAAGGTAAAAGTTATAAGACCATCTCCAAGCAGCTTGATGTTCCTGTGACTATAGTTGCGCATATTATTCAGAAATGTAAGCGCCATGGGACTGTAGCCAATCTCCCTGGACGTGGCCGCAGGAGTAAAATTGATGACAAATCAAAGAGACGGATAATACTAATGGCAACAAAAGAGCCCAGAAAAACTTCTAAACAGATTAAAGGTGAACTTCAAGCTCAAGGAACATATCAGTGTCAGATCGCAGTTATTGCATGAGCCAAAATGGAGTTCATGGGAGACGACCAAGGAGGACACCATTGTTGAAAAAAAATAATAAAAAAGCCAGACTGGAATTTGCAAACTACATTGTGACAAGCCGCAAAGATTCTGGGAGACAAAAATGGAGCTTTTTGGCAAGGCACATCAGCTCTTTGTTCACAGATGGAAAAATGAAGCATATCAAGGAAAGAACACTGTCTCTACTGTGAAACATGGAGGAGGCTCTAATATGTTCTGGGGCTGCTTTGTGCATCTGTCACAGGATGTCTAGAATCTGTGCAGGATACAATGAAATCTCAAGACTTTCAAGGGATTCTAGAGAGAAATGTGCTGCCCAGTGCCAGCGAGCTTAGTCTCAGTCGCAGGTCATGGGTCTTGTAACAGGATAATGACCCACAACACACAACTAAAAACAGCCAAGAATGGCTAAGAGGAAAAAATTGGACTATTTTGAAGTGGCCATTTACGAGCCCTGACCAAAATCCTATTGAGCATCTTTGGAAAGAGCTGAAACATGCCATCTGGAAAAGGCAACCTTCAAACACCAGACAACTGGAGCAGTTTGCTCTTGAGGAGTGGGCCAAAATACCTGTTAAGAGGTGCAAATTTATTAAAAAAGAAAAACTGGATTACCACATGGTCATAAGTATCCAATCTCTTTTTTGAAAGCAGCTGTAAAACCTTATGTTTTAACAGCCTAACAAAAATACAAACAGATTCCAGCTAATAAAATCATATCTTTATTAACCCCTTTCTGACATCAGACGTACTATCCCGTCCATGGGACCCGGGCCCCTATGCTCATGGACGGGATAGTACGTCTACCGCGATCAGCGGCGCCCACGTGGTGAGCGCCGCTGATCGCGTCCGGGTATCAGCTGATTATCACAGCTGACACCCGGCACAATGTGTCAGGGGCGGTCACAGACCGCCCCCGACACGTTAACCCCTTGCACACCACGATCAAACATGATCGCGGTGTACCGGGGGTTAAAGGGAAGCATCGGCAGGGAGGGGGCTCCCTCCGTGCTTCCCTGAGCCCCCCACAGCAGCGCAATGTGCAGCGCTGCTGCGGGGGGCTCCTTTCCTGCAGGCCCCCGAATCCAAGATGGCGACGGGGGCCTTCGGGGGCCTGCAGGAAGCTGGCTTCCTCAGTGCCTGCAAAGCGCAGGCATGAGGAAGCCTTCGGCACTGCCTGTGACAGATCGCTGATCTGTCACAGTGATCTGTGATGTGACAGATCAGCGATCTGTCACAGGACAGTGATGTCCCACCTGGGACTATGTAATAAAGTAAAAAAAAAATTAAAAAAAAGTGTAAAAATAATTTTAAAAAATCGCTAAATAAATTAGTAAAAAAAAAAAAATATTCCCCAATAAATTCATTTTTTGAAAAAAAAAAACAAAAAAAACAATAAAAGTACACATATTAGGCATCGCCGCGTCCGCAATGACCCGCCCTATAAAACTGTCCCATTAGATAATCCCTTTAGCAAACCCCTTAAAAAATAAAAATAAAAAACGAAGCAAAAAATAATGATTTATTATACCGCCAAACAAAAAGTGTAATAACGCGCGATCAAAAAGACGCATATAAATATCCATGATACCGCTGAAAACGTCATCTTGTCCCGCAAAAAACAAGCCACCACACAGCATCATCAGCGAAAAATAAAAAAGTTATAGCTCGCAGAATAAAGCGATGCAAAAATAATTATTTTTTATATAAAATAGTTTTCACTGCATAAAACCGACAAAACATAAAAAGACGACCTAAATGAGGTATCGCTGTAACCGTACTGACCCGAAGAATAAAACCGCTTTATCAATTTTACCACACGCGGAATGGTGTAAACGCACTGCCCCAAAAGAAAT
The DNA here is from genome assembly GCF_039654945.1 of Dendrobates tinctorius. Lineage (NCBI taxonomy): Eukaryota > Metazoa > Chordata > Amphibia > Anura > Dendrobatidae > Dendrobates > Dendrobates tinctorius. Next base: position 1,911,677 of record NW_027361936.1, read on the forward strand.
TCATGAAACGCTGGTTTTTGTTCATTCTGCGTCCCAAAAATCGGAATAAAAAGCGATCAAAAAATGTCACATGCCCGAGAATGGTACCGATAAAAACGTCAACTCGTCCCGCAAAAAATAAGACCTCACATAACTCGGTGTGTCAAAATAAGGAAAAATTATAGCTCTCAATATGTGGTGATGCAAAAACTATTTTTACAATAAAAAGCGTCTTTTAGCGTGTGACAGCTGCCAAACATAAAAACCGCCATAAATAGTAAATCAAACCCCCCGTTATCACCCCCTTAGTTAGGGAAAAATAATAAAATAAAAAAAATGTATTTATTTCCATTTTTCCATTAGGGTTAGGGTTAGGGCTAGGGTTAGGGCTAGGGTTAGGGTTAGGATTAGGGCTAGGGTTAGGGTTAGGGTTAGGGCTGAGATTAGGGTTAGGGGTGTGTTGGGGTTCGGGTTGGAGTTAGAATTGGGGGTTTCCACTGTTTGGGCACATCAGGGGCTCTCCAAATGCAACATTGCGTCTGATCTCAATTCCAGCCAATTCTGAGTTGAAAAAGTCATATGGTGCTCTTTCCCTTCCAAGCTCTGCCATGCGCCCAAACAGTGTTTTACCCCTACATGTAGGGTATCAGCCTACTCAGGACAAATTGCAAAACAATTTTTGGGGTCCAATTTCTCCTGTTACCCTTAGGAAAATAAAAAATTGGGGGCAAAAATATTATTTTTGTGGAAAAAAATGATTTTTTTATTTTCACGTCCGAGCGTTATAAACTTCTGTGAAGCCCTTGGGGGTTCAAAGTTCTCACCACACATCTAGATAAGTTCCGTGGGAGGGTCTAGTGTCCAAAATGGGGTCACTTGTGGGGAGTTTCAATAGTTTAGGTACATCAGGGGTTTTCCAATCGCGACATGATGTCCGATCTCAATTCCAGCCAAAAACGTCAAATGGCGCTGCTTCCCTTCCGAGCTCTGCCATGCGCCCAAATAGTGGTTTACCCCCACAAGTGGGGTATCAGCATACTCAGGACAAATTGCACAATAACTTTTAGGGTCCTGTTACCCTTGAGAAAATAAAAATTGGGGTGAAAAGATCATTTTTGTGGAAAAAATATGATTTTTTAATTGTACCGCTGTACGCTATAAACTTCTGTAAAGCCCTTGTGGGTTCAAAGTTCTCACCACATATCTAGATAAGTTCCTTGGGGGTCTAGTTTCCAAAATGGGGTCACTTGTGGGGGGTTTCCACTGTTTAGGTACATCAGGGACTCTCCAAACGTGACATGGCGTCCGATCTGAATTCCAGCCAATTTTGCATTGAAAAAGTCAAACGGCGCTCCTTCCATTCTGAGCTCTGCCATGCGCCGAAACAGTCCTTTCCCCCCACAAATCAGGTATCAGCGTACTCAGGACAAATTGCACAATAACTTTTGCAGTCCAATTTCTCCTGTTACCCTTGGTAAAATAAAAAAAATTGAACCTGAAGTATTTTTTTTGTGAAAAAAAGTTAAACATTCATTTTTTTTAAAATATTCAAAAAAATTCCTGTGATGCACCTAAAGGGTTAATAGACTTATTGAATGTGGTTTTGAGCACCTTATGGGGTGCAGTTTTTAGAATGTTATCACTTTGGGTATTTTCTATCATATAGACCCCTCAAAGTGGCTTCAAATGTGATGTGGTTCTAAAAATAAAATGGTGTTGTAAAAATGAGAAATCGCTGGTCAACTTTTAACCCTTATAACTTCCTAACAAAAAAAAATTTTGGTTCCAAAATTGTGCTGATGTAAAGTAAACATGAGGGAAATGTTAGTTATCAAGTTTTTTGTGTGCCGTATCTCTGTGATTTAAGGGCATAAAAATTCAAAGTTGGAAAATTGCAAAATTTTCAAAATTTTTGCCAAATTTCCGTTTTTTTCACAAATAAACGCAAGTTATTTGAATGAAATTTTACCACTAACATGAAGTACAATATGTCACGAGAAAACAATGTCAGAATCACCGGGATCCATGGAAGCGTTCCAGAGTTATGACCTCATAAAGGTACAGTGGTCAGAATTGTAAAAATTGGCCCGGTCATGAACGTGCAAACCACCCTTGGGGGTGAAGGGGTTAATGTTTTAAAATCAAAAAGACAAAAGAATAAGAAAGCAAGATGACAAAATGAAGGGAGGAACTTTCTGAGGGGGGCAATACACATCAATAGGCTGTCTACTACAGGGAAAATGAATCTTAATCCTATATATTGCTCATAGTGGTTGTTCAAATAGATATACAAAGTGCCAAGTGCTGTCTAAACATAGAGCACAGAAAAATTTAGATGGAACCTACACTTTTGATATACAAAAACAATTAAATTGCAGTTCAAATAGCATTATATATCATGCGGAATGTCATTGCCATAAGATTTATGTTGGATTAACGAGCCGAGAACTACAGATAAGGGTAAGAGAACATGTGTGGGACATAGAGAAGGCGCAAACTATTGATGACCTTTCTCTTTTAAAAACTATTCCCCGCCATTTCAAACAGTTTCATAATAGCAATCCAAAAAATGTAGTGATTAAAAGGATTGACCAGATTGAGATGGGGCCTAGGAGAGGGGATTTGGGTAAAATGTTGGCCCAGTTGTAGAGCAAATGGATCTTTAGACTGGGCTCCTTAGTACCTCAAGGTTTAAATGAAACTGCTGGCTTTGGGTCTTTTTTCTTTAATAGGGTTTGTTATTTGGTTTTGTGTCTATACAGGGGTTGTATTTTAATTCATATTAGGGGTGGGAGCCACACGGCTTGAGATTTCTCTGCTAACAGGATCTTGTTCCACTTTACACAGGTGATGTAATGACACTTGCTTTTACCTGTTATGGTTGTTCTACATTCCTATTTGCTACCGCAATGAATAGGACTGATAAAAATGGAGTGATGTTGTAAGTGTTTTATAGGAGGATTTTATTCCCCTTAAACTACAGTGTCTCTGTTTACATTGCACTTGTCAAACCACACATTCTCTGTGCTCTAGGTTTGATATCCAACTCATATTTATATATTTTATAGTGTTTGCTTATTTTGTCATTCCATTTGGTTTATACAGGGCATATTGATGTTTTTTCATGGATATATATATAGGAGGATTTAATTCCCTTTAATATTATGGTATCTATGTTTACACTGCACTTGGCACTTTATATATCTATTTGAACAACCACTATGAGCAATGTATAGGATTAAGATTCATTTTCCCAGTAGAAGACAGCCTATTGTTGTGTATTGCCCCCCTTAGAAAGCTCCTCCCTTCATTTTGTCATATTGCTTTCTTATTCTTTTATCTTTTTTTTATTTTAAAACATATTTATAAAGAAAATAATTTTATTGGCTGGAATCTGTTTGTATTTTTGTTAGGCAGTTAAAACAAAGGGTTTCACAGCTCCTTAAAAAAAGAGATTGAATTTTGCTGAATTGTCTAGCACCTTATATTGTTAAAATTGGGACATGTGATAAATGGCCTTAAGTATTTAGACCCTTCGCTCAGACACTCATAATTAAGTGAATTACCTTTACGATGGACTACTTGCTAGAGATGGGGTGCACCTTACGAAGACTGGAAAACATGTATTTGGAAGTCGCCTTGCTACACTTGTAAGGAGAGCTTTAAACTAGAACAACATGGGAAGGGAAGCAAAACACCAGAAAAAGCCATACACCTGACAAATGCTATTGAGAACTCTGCTATTAGAAGTGGAAAGGAAGAACAAAGACCAAAGAACCTAATTAATAAAAATATTGGAGAAAGAGAAACCTATCACAAACAAAAATGTTTCTATACTAATGCACAAAGCATGGGCAACAAACAAGGAGAATTGGAACTAATAACACAGGAAAAGAAATATGATGTCATTGGAATCACTGAAACTTGGTGGGACAATACACATGATTGGAATACAAGACTAGAAGGATGCAACTTATTTGCAAGAAATAGACTTGATAAACGAGGAGGAGGTGTCGCATTGTATGTTAGAAATGCGTATATCTGCACACAGATTGAAGCTTCAGAGACTGGGAGTTCTGTGGAAACTGTTTGGGTAAGAATACAAGGACAGAACAATGGAAAGGACACCATTGTAGGCATTTACTACAGGCCACCTGTGCAAGCTGAAGACATGGATGAACTCTTTATGCATCAAATGGCCAAGTTCTCCCAAAAATATGACATAGTTGTCATGGGAGATTTCAACTATCCAGACATTTGTTGGGAATCTCTCTCAGGCAAAACTAACAGGTAAAGGAAATTCTTATCCTCTCTTGCTGACAACTTTATGTTCCAAAAGGTAGGGGAGAAAACAAGGGGAACTGCTAACTTGGATCTAATCCTTATAAACAGGGAGGAAATGGTTGAGGAGGTAAAAGTGGCTGGGACCCTAGGAGGTAGCGACCATGCTATTTTAGAATTTTGGATAACTAGAGGCGGAAGACCTGTGAAGACTCAGACGTCAAGGTTAGATTTCAGAAAGGCAGATTTTAAGGGATTCAGAAAGAGAATTGGAGGGATCCAATGGCTGGATATCCTTAAAGACAAAAATGTCCAGGAAGGATGGGAAATCTTGAAAAATGAAATTCTCAAAGCACAGTTGTTAACAATTCCGAAAAGAGGGAAGAATAGGAAGCATATAAGGAAACCAGGATGGATGAACACAGAACTTAAGCACATGCTAAAAAGGAAGAAAAAAATGTTTATAAAATGGAAAGAGGGAGGCATATCTAAAGAAGAATATAATGCTGTCTGCAGAACCTGCAGGGCACAAATCAGATTAACTAAAGCTGAAAATGAATTGAGGCTTGCAAGAGATGTCAAAAGCAATAATAAAGGATTTTGGGGATATGTCAAAAGTAAAAGAAAAGTCAAAGATGCTATAGGATTTTTACAGGATGAAAATGATGAAATGGTAAGACAGGATGTTGAAAAGGCTGAACTTTTAAATTCCTATTTTGCATCTGTTTTCTCTCAGAAAGGAAATGTAACATCAACTGTTCTTCACTGTCCAATTAAGGGAATAGAAGAATCCAGGATATCTATAAACAGAAAGATACTGAGGAAACACTTAGCTAACCTAAATAAATCCAAGTCTCCAGGTCCAGATGAATTACACGCCAGAGTACTGAAGGAGATAGCAGAAGAAATTTTTGAACCCCTCTCCATAATCTTTGAAAATTCTTGGAGAACAGGAGAAGTGCCAGGAGACTGGAGAAGAGCAAATGTTGTTCCTATCTTCAAAAAGGGGAAGAAGGTGGACCCAGGCAACTATAGGCTGGTGAGTCTGACTTCTATACCAGGAAAGATCTTTGAACAAATTATTAAACAACATGTATGTCAGTACCTGGATAAAAGTGAAGTGATTAAACAGAGTCAGCATGGGTTTGTAACTAATAAGTCATGTCAGACTAACTTAATTTCCTTCTATGACGGAAACACTGATTGGGTGGATCAAGGAAATGCTGTAGATATAGTATATCTTGACTTCAGCAAAGCTTTTGACAAAGTCTCTCATACAATCCTTATTGAAAAAATGACTAAGTATGGAATGGACAAGGCAACTGTTAGGTGGATTCATAACTGGCTTAGTGATCGGACCCAAAGAGTGATCGTAAATGGCTGCACATCCAGTTGGAAGAATGTCTCAAGTGGGGTACCACAGGGCTCTGTCCTGGGCCCTGTATTGTTCAACATCTTTATCAACGATTTAGATGAAGGAATTGAGGGTAAACTGATTAAATTTGCTGATGACACAAAGCTAGGAGGGATAGCTAATACTAGAGAAGAGAGAGAGAGGATTCAAAAAGATATAAATAAACTGGAGAAGTGGGCAGCAACTAACAGAATGGTTTTTAGCAGGGAGAAATGCAAAGTACTACATCTGGGCAATAAAAATGAAAAAAGCATATACAGAATGGGAGGAATAGGGCTAAGCGACAGCACATGTGAAAAAGACTTGGGTATACTAATAGATCACAGACTGAATATGAGTCAACAGTGTGATGCAGCAGCAAAAAAGGCAAATGCAATTCTAGGATGCATTAACAGAAGCATACAGTCTAGATCACGTGAAGTCATTATTTCCCTCTACTCCTCTTTGGTCAGACCTCATCTGGAATATTGTGTCCAGTTTTGGGCACCACATTTTAAAAAAGACATCAACAAACAGGAGCAAGTTCAGAAAAGAGCAACCAGAATGGTGACCGGTCTGCAAACCCTGTCTTATGAGGAAAGGTTGCAGGATTTGGGAATGTTTAGTTTGCAAAAGAGAAGACTGAGAGGAGACTTAATAGCTGTCTACAAATATCTAAAGGGCTGTCACATTGTAGAAGGATCAACTTTATTCTCATTTGGACAAGGAAAGACTAAAAGCAATGGGATGAAACTGAATGGGAGGAGACACAGATTATATAAAAAAAAATTTTTTTGACAGTTAGAGTGATCAATGAGTGGAACAGGCTGCCACGAGAAGTGGTGAGTTCTCCTTCAATGGAAGTCTTCAAACAGAGGCTGGACAGACATCTGACTGGGATGATTTAGCGAATCCTGCTTTGAGCAGGGGGTTGGACCAGATGGCCCAGGAGGTCCCTTCCAACTCTACGATTCTATGATTCTACAGTGAAGAGGTGACTCCGGGATGCTGGCCTCCAGGACAGAGTGGCAAAGAAAAAGCCATATCTGAAACTGGCTAATAAAAGGAAAAGATTAATATGGGCAAAATAATACACACATTGGACAGAGGAAAATTAGAAAAAAGTGTTATGGACAGATGTATCCAAGTTTGAGGTGTTTGGATCACACAGAAGAACATTTGTGAGACGCAGAACAACTGAAAAGATGCTGGAAGAGTGCCTGACGCCATCTGTCAAGCTTGGTGAAGGTAATGTGATGGTCTGGGGTTGCTTTGGTGCTGGTAAAGTGGAAGATTTGTACAAGGTAAAAGGGATTTTGAATAAGGAAGGCTATCACTCCATTTGGCAACACCATGCCATACCCTGTGGACAGCGCTTGATTGGAGCCAATTTCATCCTACAACAGGACAATGACCCAAAGCACACCTCCAAATTATGCAAGAACTATTTAAGGGAAGAAGCAGGCAGCTGGTATTCTATCTGTAATGGAGTGGCCAGCGTAGTCACCAGATCTCAACCCCATTGAGCTGTTGTGGGAGCAGCTTGACCGTATGGTATGCGAAAAGTGCCCATCAAGCCAAACCAACTTGTGGGAGGGGATTCTGGAAGCATGGGGTGAAATGTCTCCAGATTACTAACTGCTAGAATGCCAAAGGTCTGCAATGCTGTAATTGCTGCAATGGTAGCATTCTTTGACGATAGCAAAGTTTGAAGGAGAAAATTATTATTTCAAATAAAAATCTTTTTTTCGAACCTTGTCATTCTCTGGACTAGATTTTAAATTCATTTGGCAACTCATTAGATTAATAAAAGTATGAGTTTTCATGGAAAACACAAAATTGTCTAGGTGACCCCAAACTTTTGAACGGTAGTGTATTTAAGTCACATGCTCTCCATTTCCTTGTGATCCTCCTTGAGATGGATCTACTTCTTGATTGGAGTCTAGCTGTGTTTAATTAAGCTGATAGGACTTGATTTGCAAAAGCACACACCTGTCTATATAAGACCTCATAGCTCACAGTGCATGTCAGGCCAAATAAGAATCATGAGGTCAAAGGAACTGACCAAGGAGCTCAGAGACAGAATTGTGGCAAGGTACAGATCTGGCAAGGTTACAAAATAATTTCTGCTGTACTCAAGGTTCCTAAGAGCACAGTGGCCTCCATAATCCTTAAATGGAAGAAGTTTGGGACCACCAGAAGTCTTCCTAGACCTGGCCGTCCAGCCAAACTGAGCAATTGTGGGAGAAGAGCCTTGGTGAGAGAAGTAAAGAAGAACCCCAATATCTCTGTGGTTGAGCTCCACAGATGCAGTAGAGAGATGGGAGAAGTTCCACAAAGACTTATGAAAGCCCACATAGAGTTTGCTAAAATGAAGGACTCCCAGACTATGAGAAATAAGATTATCTGGTCTGATGAGATGAATATAGAAATGCTCATCACCTGCCTAATACAATCCCAACAGTGAAACATGTTGGTGGCTGCGTCATACTATGAGGGTGTTTTTCAGCTGCAGGGACAGGATGACTGGTTGCAATTGAAGGAAACATGAATGTGGCCAAGTGCAGAGATATCCTGGATGAAAACTCTTCCAGAGTGCTCTGGACCTCAGACTTGTCTGAAGGTTCACCTTCCAACAAGACAATGACACTAAACACACAGCTAAAATAACAAAGGAGTGGCCTCAGAACAACTCTGACCATTCTTGACCCAACTGTGCATCTCTGGAGAGACCTGAAAATGGCTGTCCACCAACTTTGACCATCTAACCTGATGGAACTGGAGAGGATCTTCAAGGAAGAATGGCAGAGGAACTCAAATTCCAGGTGTGAAAAACTTGTATCATTCCCAAGAAGACTCATGGCTGTACTAGCTCAAAAGGGTGATTCTACTTAATACTAAGCAAAGGGTCTGAATACTTATGACCATGTGATATTTCAGTTTTTCTTTTTTAATAAATTTGCAAAATTTCTACATTTCTGTTTTTTCAGTCAAGATGGGGTGCAGAAAAACATGATTTTTTTTTTAATTTACTATATGGCTGCAATGAAACAAAGAGTGAAAAATTTAAAGGGGTTTGGATACTTTCCATATCCACTGTATATCATAAAGGAAGGGGGGCCCAAACACATTTCATCACATTGACACCAAGCTTTCAATGTCGGCCCGTTATATGGTATATGCTCAATTCGTTTTTTCTAGGGTTCTGACTGGAGGGGATTCTGTGAAAGAAGTCCGGACTGGGTCTTGAGAGTATCAAGACCATATTAAGACATGTTTGATTTACATCAATTAAATATGACGTCAATACACACAATTGCCCACAAGTAAGTCAAACTGTTTGGACAGAGAACTCAACTTATAATCAGAACTTAAACCAGAAAAGAACTAAGATCTCATAGAGTATAATCCAAAATATCATTTTTTTAAACATATTCATATAAACAAAACATATATGTATGAACATATATATAAACTATTATTTTGCACAACAAATTGTTTATATTGTTTTGCACTTTGCACTTTAGTCAATCAGTTTGTTTCCCCTAGTGAAGCTTGGCAGCATCTGTATTTTATTAAATTAAAGTATTTTATACATACAGTATGTTTAATAAAATTTGATATTTTGGATTATACTCTATGAGCATTTTAAAATTAATTTTCTGTCTAAATTTGATTGAACTCAGGCTTTAAATTGCGACAGATTTGCTCATTACTATTTACTATTTAATAAGTTTAAAATTGTTTGCACAAACTCTACTGAAATGAATACTAATATTGGTGCTTTAATAGGCTGTGATGAGCGGCATAGGTACAACTCCTTACACTGATATTTTTAGCATTCCATTTTTATTAACTTCTCTTCATATAATAAATATATTCTGCCGTATTACTATTATTAGCATTGTTATTATTTAAAATAACATTTTACAGCCATCGGGCAGAGATATTGTCTGTGCTGTATGAAATGGTGTAGAATCGTTCAGATGACTGTGCAATGTCAGTACAAGTGTTAATGCAGCAAATAGAAGAAAGAATAATAGAGACTATTTATCAAAATGTCTACTTTACTTAACTGGGCCAAATTTATAAATAAATAAAACAATTCACAATTGTTTTTCTTTGCTTCCTGATAAATCTTCACCTGAATAGTTACCCTATTTTTACAATAAATCAAATCAGCAACTTATTTTAAGGTTATGAAAAAGTTTATTGTGTCCTCATTTCTTTTCTTGAAATTCTTTAACACACTGATAAAAAAAATACATTTGTTTTAACCTGTTAATTAATTATAATAAATCATCAAGTCATGTTTATGACTTAAGGTTCACACATGCTCTTGTATTATAGCTGACTACAAGTAAAGAGTTGTACAGATCCCTAATAAAGCACCCATAGAAATCTATGGCACCCACATTACCTCCATGCATCCCTGTTTTCATATTTTGCTATGTGGAGGATTTTGTTCTGTTGGATGCCATGTGATAAGAAAAGGGTATAAAGAATGTGCAAAAAATGTTTTGAGCATATTAGATAATCACATTAAAATGTCTTAAAACAGATAAAGAAAACAAGTGTGGCCCCCCCAAAAAAAAATCTTAAAATATCAACCACGCATAATATTTTTGGCATTCAACTGGCATGACGAAGAGAAAAATGTATGTAACCTGTTCAGTGGTTTACTCCAAATGTGGCATTTTTGCTAAGTTTGTGATCTTTCTTTTGATTCATAAATCTCCAATAATCATACTAAATAGAGTTCTGTAATTAAAGGGAATAAGTCATGCCCTCAAATGCTATTAATTTGCAGATATGGAGTTAATCTGCAGGTTAATGGCGTTCTGAAGCCGTGCAGCCACTGTACTGAAAGAGCCTGGCTACTGGGAAGAAATGAACATCACTCCTCACGGCAGCCTCCCACTTTCAGTTGTAAAGGAACAGCTGGCGTGGCTTCCGTCAACGGTCAGTACATAGTGAGCGGCGGCTGTTAGCATGCCATGGCTCTGACTGTGTCCACAGCACTTTACATTTCAAAGGGGACTTGTACAGACAATAGACATTACAGCATAGCAATAATCACATAGATCATAGCAGATACCAAGAGGAATGAGAGCCCTGCTCACAAGCTTACAATCTATGAGGAAAAAAGGGAGACACGAAAGGTGGGTGGTAACAGTTGCTCTGATTGTATGAACCAGCCATAATGTTAAGTGTGTAACAGTACAGACACAGAGGGCTAATGGATGTATAAAGTATGTGGGAACATGATGTGGGGAACCTGGTTATGGTAAAAACTTTTGGCTGTGCTACACAGGGATAGATTAGGTTAATGTGTGGAGGCAGTAGGCCAGTCTGAATAAATGAGTTTTCAGGGCACGCTTAAAATTGTGGGGATTGGGGACTAATCGTATTGACCTGGGAAGTGCATTCCAAAGCATTGGCACAGCCCGTGTATAGTCTTGGAGATGGGAGTGGGAGGTTCTGATTATTGTGGATGCTAACCTCAGGTCATCAGCAGAACGGAGGGCACGGGTAGGGTGGTATACTGAAACAAGGGAGGAGATGTAGGGTGGTGTTGAGCCATGAAGAGCTTTGTGGGTGAGGGTAATAAGTTTGTACTTGATTCTGGAGTGGATGGGTAGCCAGTGTAATGACTGGCACTAGGTAGAGGCATCGGTGTAACGATTGGCAAGGAATATGATCCTGGCAGCAGCATTCAAGACAGATTGGAGGGGGGAGAGTTTGGTAAGAGGGAGACCGATTAGAAGAGAGTTACAATAGTCGAGGCGAGAATGAATAAGAGAAACAGTAAGAGTTTTTGCGGAGTCAAAAGTAAGGAAAGGTCGAATTCTAGAAATGTTTTGGAGGTGCAGATAACAAGAGTGAGCCAGTGATCGTATGTGGGGGACAAAGGAAAGCTCGGAGTCAAGTATGACCCCAAGACAATGGGCATGTTGCTGGGGAGTAATAGTGGATCCACACACGGAAATGGCAATGTTGGGTAGAGGTACATTTGTAGCGGGAGGAAACACAAGGAGTTCAGTCTTTGACAGGTTCAGTTTCAGATATAATGAGGACATGATGTTAGAAAAAGCACTTAGACAATCCCTGGTGTTTTCTAGAAAGGCAGGCGTGATGTCAGGAGAAGAAGCGTATAATTGGGTGTCATCAGCATAGAGATGGTACTGGAAACCAAATCTACTGATTGTTTGACCAATAGGGGCAGTGTACAAAGAGAAGAGGAGGGGGCCTAGGACTGATGCTTGAGGAACCCCAACGGTAAGGGGAAGGTGAGAGGAGGCGGAGCCGGCAAAAGATACAGTAAAGGAGCGGTCAGAGAGATAGGAGGAGAACCAGGAGAGAATGGTGACCTTGAGGCAAATGGAATGCAGCATAGTGAGGAGGAGCTGATGATCCACAGTGTCGAATGCTGTAGAGAGATCCAAGAGAATTATCATGGAGTAATGACCATTTGATTTAGATGTTAGTAGATCATTAGAGACTTAAGTGAGGGCAGTTTCAGTAGAGTGTAAAGAGCGGAAACCGGATTGGAGCGGGTCGAGAAGAGAGTTATCAATGAATTAGCGGATAAGATGGGAGTGCACCAGGCATTTCAGGAGTTTACAGATGAAGGGAAGATTAGAGACAGGTCTATAGTTAGCGGCACAGTTTTGGTCGAGGGATAGTTTTTTAAGTAGTGGATGTATGATGGCATGCTTAAATGAGGAGGGAAAGATACCAAAAGAGAGAGAGAGGTTAAATATTTTAGTTAGGTGAGGGGTGACAGCAGGGAAAAGGGACTGGAGTAGATGTGATGGAAATGGGTCACTGGTGCAAGTGGTTGGGCGAGAAGATGCAAGGAGCCTGCTTACTTCTTCTTCTGTGACTGGTTCAAAATCAGAGAGTGAGCTAGATGCAGTGGGGGAGGGAGGACAGTGCATGGTATGAGGTGATTGGGAGATAATTTCCTGTCTGATCTGGTCAATTTTTTCTTTGAAGTAATTGGCCAGATCGTCAGCTCGAAGCTCCGTGGTTGGGGCCTGTACTCTTGGGTTGAGTAGAGAATGAAAAGTGTCAAAGAGAAGTTTAGGGTTATTGGACAGTGAGGTGATGAGGGTGTTGAAATAGGTTTGCTTTGAGAGGTGAAGGGCAGTGTTATATGTTCGAAGCATAAAATTATAATGGATGAAATCTTTGGGTAGGTTGGATTTTCTCCACAGACGTTCGGCGCACCTGGAGCACCGCTGCAGGAAACGTGTTTGCAGGGTGTGCCAGGGTTGTCGCCGTCTGTGTTGTGGTGTTCTATGTATAGGAGGTGCAAATTCACCCAGGGCACTTTGAAGTGTTTCATTGTAATGCTTCAATGCAGAATCAGGACATGAGAGGGAGGAGATAGGGGCCGATCAAGACTGCAAGTTCTTCATAAGTTTTTGGGTGTTAATGGCCTGTATGTTTCTATAAGCATGGACAGCGGGGGTGACCTGAGCAGCCTGGCAGTTCTTGATAGAGAATGAAAGAAGGTTGTGGTCAGAGAGCGGAAGAGGGGAGTTTGCAAAATCATCCACTGCACAAAGCCGAGAGAAGACCAAGTCGAGGGAGTTTCTGTCTTCATGCGTTGGAGAATTAGTAAGCGCAAAAGGCCAAACGAGGAGGTTAGAGATAAAAGGTGAGTAGCAGATGGGGAGAGGGGAAGAGCAATGGGGATGTTGAAATTGCCCATGATGAGGGTAGGGATGTCACAGGAGAGAAAATGTGGAAGACTAGGGATGGGCGAATCCTGAAATACTCAGGATCGCTAGACTCTAACGAGTCCGACTCGGAAACTCTCTACTTGTTGCAAGTCTAGCGAGTCCAAGGTTAATGAATGGGGATGCGAGTATTGCAGCGATTCCTGTGCTGCCATTTTTTTTGTTCCGCTTACTTCCCGCATGTGGCTGTGCACACCATGCGGAAAGTAAGCAGAACATTTGCGGATGGTACCCATGGTCCAGAGGAGAGGAGACTGTCCTCCGGGCTTTCGGTACCATATCCCTGTAAAAAATAGAATTTAAAAATAAAAAATATTGTTATTCTCACCCTCCGATGTCCCGCGCAGTCTTCCCGCCTCTCCACGCATCCGTTCCCAGTAGTCCTTTTCGAAAATGCCCGTGATTGCGTCCGTTCTCGCGGGATCGCGAAGTCTCGCGGTCATTCGCGCGACGTCATTGCGAATTACCGCAAGACATCGCGATCCCGCGAGAACGGACGTCCTCGCGGGTATTTTCGCAAAGGATTACTGGGAACGGATGCGTGGAGAGGCGGGAAGGCTGCGCGGGACGTCAGAGGGTAAGAATAACACCATTTTTTATTTTTTTTTACATTCTATCTTTTACTACTGATGCCGCATAGGCGGCCTCAGTAGTAAAAAGTTGGTCACACTCGTCAAACACTGTTTGACGAGTGTGACCAACCTGTCAATCAGTTCTCCAAGCGATGCTACAGATCGCTTGGAAAACGCTAGTTTTTCCGCGGGAAAATCGTGGGAATTTAAAATGCGATTTTCCCGCGGAATGGAATTCCGGAATTCTCGCGGTAATTTCCGCGAGAGTTCCGGTACGTGTGCACTTAGCCTTAGTTGCATTGGACTCGTTACTGTGCGAGTAATCGCTTGGAAACTCGCAGAGTACCGACTCCTGCGAGTCCCCTACTACTCGCAGAGTAACGAGTCCTTACGAGTAGATTCGCCCATCCCTATGGAAAACAAGTAGCGAAATGATCCAGGAACTAATGGGAGGGGCCGGGAGGACAATATACAACTGCCACTCGCATAGAGAAGGGGGTGTAGAGTCTGATGGCTTGGACCTCAAAAGAAGGGAAGACAAGTGAGGGTACTTGAGGGATAACCCGAAAGGTACATTTTGGTGATAGGAGCAGACCAACGCCTCCACCTGCTCTATTGTCTAATCTTGGGGTATGAGAGAAGTGTAGTCCACCATATGAAAGAGCAGCAGCAGCGGTAGTGTCTGACTGCTGGATCCAGGTTTCAGTAAGAGCCAGAAGGTTTAGAGAATTAGGAAGGAAAAAGTCATGAATGAAGGCGAGTTTGTTACACACTGAGCGAGAATTTCAAAGGGCACAATTAAGTTAAGAGAGAAAGATGACATGCAGGGAATATTAATAAGATTAGAGGGATTTCTGAGTGTAGCAGTTGGGGGTTTGACTTTCTATAATATGGGGGACCAGGGTTGGGAGCAATGTCTCCTGCGACTAGGAGATGGAGGATAGAAAGAGTGAGCAGATGGTTAAGTGATTTGTGAGAGCATCTCTGATGTTGAATGGTGGGACTGAATGGATCTGTGCTGTGTAGCAATGTGAAAAGAGCATGAGTGCTATACATAGGAGAGGAAAGGAGTGAGCGGCCAATATGGATGGAGTGTAGAGAGTTAATGCCAGGGCAGTGGATGTGTGTGAATGCAGCGTCCAGGATATAAATTATACAAATGCATATGGCATATATTTGTGGTAGTCCAAATGTACAGAGAGTAGATTTATTTATTTGTCTTACCTGTCTCCTGCTCTGTCTAACTGCCATGTTATAACTGCCAGTGTACTTTGATACATGTACTTCGATTACATGTACATAAATGCCCCCCTGTATAAATGCCTTCCCCAGGCTAGCTCTGAAGTTATAGAAGGCCAGTTCTAAGATCTTCCTTTTTTCTCTCCTTACTCGTTAGCAATCAATCAAACTAAGTTAGGACAACAGGACACAATAAATGTATTTAGCAGATAAACAAGTGTCCAGGCCTACATGGATCATAAACCACTTTGAAAAGTTACTTGACCTCAATAGCATAAGGGGACAAGCAGGGTGAGTTGAAATAGCTGTATACCATTATATATGCTGCAAAGATGAATGGTATAGGTTGGACACATGCAGGAATCAGTGATGTTGCTGGAAATAGTTAAATATTCACTAGAGCCTCTGAGGGTGAGGTTAGACTTGGCTTCCAATGAATGCCAGGTGCCACTCCAGGGCAGACCAACGGTTACACAGCAGCTGGACTCAAAGGACAGACTGGATGGAGCAACAGGTAGAGCTTTTATCAGTGTGCAGCTGACCAAGTTTGTATCAGAGTGCAGCAGACAGAGTTTGTGTCAGAGTGCAGCAAGCAAGGTTTGCTTCAGAGTGCAGCAAGCAGGATTTGCTTTGGAGTGCATCAAGCAGGATTTGCTTCTGAGTGCAGCAAGTGGGATTTGCTTCAGATTGCAGCAGGCAGTATTTGCTTCAGACTACAACAGACAGGATTTGTACTTAGTGTACTATAGGCAGGATTTGCACTGATTTGCGACCTTACACAATATAGACTGAAACAGGAAGTTTGCTCAGGTACCTTCACAGTGGAGAGGAAGCAATATATACATAATGCCTCAAAACTATTGGCTGGTGAGGAAATAGCAAGTGCACAAGCTGGCCCTTTATGAGGGCGGGAGCGCACACGCATGTGCCCTTAGAATATGCCAGAGGCCCAGCTGGAAGTACTGCTGGGAGCATGCAGAGCATGAGGAAGAGAGGAAGCAACTGCAGCACAGGTGAGTGAACTGACATGCCGGAAAACCGGCGTGGTGCTAACTGACTGACAGTCGGCTTAGCACTGATGCACTATAGAGCTGACTTTCAGTCAGTGCCGGGGATTTGATTAGAACAACAGATTACTACAAACTGAGCAGTGACTAAATCTGCACGACTGGGCCTCTAAGACTGGAAGTATGAGGAATACAGTTAAGTCTCTCCAGGCAGTCGTGATTTCGGTGTGGACGCCGGTCAGCTTCAGAATGCTATTATCCTTCAAATTAATCCTATATCTTCAGGTAAAGAGCATTTGAGGACAAGATAGGTTCACTTTAAGATCTGAAATAAAATGTATATATATGTACATACACTTTATGCACAGTTTTAAGGCAAGTGACTATTTTGACATATCATTTTTGTGCAGACTTGCCAACAATATGCTGTATAAACTTGAATGCTTATTAGATGAAGCAGATCAGGTGATATGTTTTTTTGTAATGAGGAGGGTGTGTCCTAAAGATTAATGATAAGCAAGCACTAAAATGCTCAAGTGCTCGTTGCTCAGGTCGAGCAAATTGGAATACTCGGGTACTCAGACAGAACAGCGAGCCCAATGTAAGTCTATATGAGACTCTAACATTTTTACCACGGAGATTCCCATACCAGGGGTCATTTTAAGGTCTAAAAACATCTGAAAATGATGAAAACACTGCTCAAATGACACACGGACATCATGGGGATCGCTCCTGGAAGCATTCCTGACTCCTAGTTCACAGCTTTAAACAATTTTGTCAGAGTTTCATGCCATTTTTACCAGTGCACCAAAAAACATACCAAAACGAAACCAAAGCGGATTTTTACTGGGAAATATGCTAAGGTACATCCTTTCCAGGTTAATAACTTGTATATAAGGCAAAATAATTAACCCCAGACCAAAGCGTTCCTCCACCACTTGGGCTATGTTCAGATGCAGCATTTTTGATGCGTTTTTCAACTTTAACATTGCTTTCAACCAAAACAAATGCATTCACTGGGAAATGTCATTGTAACATTTAAAAAACCTAGCTGGCCATGTGGTGTGTGACACATAAGCAGACATATCTTATTTCATTTATGAAGGAGGGACTCTTAAAGTCACAGAGCTTATTTTTACCAGGGCATCAGGTGGCATTAATCTTCTTAAAAGGCCATTATTAAACAGTGGGTCTCCTAAACTGTTATTGATTATGCAGTGAGTGGATGGGCTGCCAAAAATTACGATGCACCACAATACCCCTTTCATCAGAGGTCCAGAGGGCTTCAAGAAAAATTTTCCATTGAATGCAAGGCCTGGCTTGCCCCAAAGTTACATGCATCCCAATAAGCTTTACAAGCCACGTACTGGATCACCACCGGAAAATCCACTTCAAATTATTCATTTCATAATCCAAAACTCTTTTCTTTTGCATTGACTGCAAGGCCTGCCCTGCTACCAAGTCATATGCACCCCAATAACCCCAATTCACCCTGGGAAGAAACATGGAGGAGGGCCTCTTAACAAAAAATTTCCTATTAGAAAGGAGCTTTACTCCTAGACTTGGAATGCCCATACACTTAGTGTATGGGCTGGCAAACATTTCCCCTGTGGTGTACTCCTCAACCTTTTTCAGAACAAGTATTTTACGCCCAGCATAAACACCCACCCTTGTTCGGAATTCGACACTGGCTGTAGCAGCATGGTACACGTTAACGCTGCTGATCTATTGGGGGTGGATGATGGGGGGTGGAGGAAGGCCTGATTAAAAAATAGGCCTAATTTATAGGACTGGGTCTCATAGACTTGGAATGCCTATACACTTATTGTATAGGCTGGCAAACATTTCCCTTGTGGGGTACACCTCAACCTTTCAATAACAAATATTTTATGCCCAGCAAAACCACCCACCCTTGTTAGGAATTCGGCCCTGGCTGTAGTAGCACGGAACACGTTGATCCAGTGGGGGTGGATGATGAGGCATGGAGGAAGGCCTGATTAAAAAATAGATCTAATTTATAGGAGCGGGTCTCATTGACTTGGAATGCCCATACACTTAGTGTATGGGCTGGAAAACATTTCCCCTTGGGGGTGTACATATTTTTTTATACTTTGGTGACGGGCATCATAACCACCTCGTCAAAAAATAGAGTGGGTGGAGCATGAAGGAAAATGTTCACCCTGGCGTTCAAGTGGTGGTGGACGGTGAGGATGAGGAGAAGGAGAAGGAGGACACCAAATAGCCAAAATCAGGAAGCGTATACCCATGTTTGGTTGTGAAGAGGTGCATGGGAATACACCTCCCAAAAAAAAACTACATTGGAGTTTATGCTTCGCTGTCATCATATGGTGGTGTCAATTAGTCAGGCCCAATCAATCCCTTGCTCATTTTTATGAGTCAGCCTGTCTGCATTTTCCGTTGAAAGGCGAATGCGCTTATCTGTGATAATGCCACCAGCAGCACTAAAAACCCGCTCTCACAAAACGCTAGTGGCAGAGCAGGCCGGGACCTCCAAGGCATAGAAAGCAAGCTCATGCCACGTGTCCAGTTTGGATAACCAATAATTAAAAGCCACTGAGGAATCACGAAGGACGTTGGTATGTTCAACAAGGTACTCCTTCAGCATCTTAGAAAACATTGCATTCCTTGTGACATTACTCCATTCCTCAGTGCCAGGGTGATGGGAGGGTCTTAGAAAACTGTCCCAGAACTTTGCCAGTGTTCCCCTGCCTCTGCTGGAGTGGACTTGTGTCTTTCTCACCTGTCCTCCTTGGTTGGCCAATGAACTTTTATCTCTGCCGAAAGCGTTTTGAAAAGGGAATTTTTTTTAATAATTCTGCAACAATGGCCCTATGTTACTGCACCATTTTAGTACACCTCTCTGCCTCTGGAACAAGAGATTGGAAGTTATCCTTGTAGCATGGGTCCAAAAATGTCACTAGTCAGTAATGACTGGTACCCAATATTTTGACAATATGAGGGTCACTGGAAATGCAGCGCAACTTAAAGTCAGCCATGTGTGCCAGACTTGTAACAGGCAAGCCTTCCGTTGCCTCACCAAGAGGATGACTGACCAAGGTGACCTCCTCCTCTTCCTCTTCCTCCCTGTCCTTAGGCCATCCACGCTGAACAGATGGTATAACAGTTGTGGTTGTAGTCCCATGTATAGTGCATGAAAGTAGCTCCTTTTCTTCCTCCTCCTCTTCCTCATTGTCAACCAATCCACGTTGGGTTGACATGAGACTGGGCTGTGTGTAATAACCCTGTATGGTTCCTTGATCCATGTCCTTGTGCTCTGCCTGCAATGCATCCTCTTTCATTGTGAGCAAAAAGCTTTTCAGAATGCAGGTGAGCGGGATGGTGAAGCTAATTATGGCATCATCGCTGCCAACCATCTTTGTGGACTCCTCAAAGTTTTGGAGGATGTAACTGCTGTTTAGATGCCTAATGCCCACTCCTGAGGTCTTATGTGTAGAGTCAAACCTGAAAAATGATGACCTTGTTGATGCTGGTATTCAACAATTGCCCGCTTCTGCTCACAAATCCTTTCTAACATATGCAGTTTAGAGTTCTAACACGTGGGGACATCACACACCAGTCGGTGAGCCGGAATCTGCAATCACTGCTGAAGCACGACAAGGGCGGCAGAAGCTGTATCTGAGTTTCTAAAATGGGCACACAGGTGGCATACTTTCAACAGCAGATCCGGCAGCTCCGGATAGCTTTTTAGAAAATGTTGAACAACAAGGTTCAGCACGTGGGCTAGGCATGGTACATGTGTCAGTTCTCCTTGCCTCAGAGCCGCCACCAGGATCCTGCCATTGTCACACACAACCATGCCTGGCTGGAGATTCAGCGGTGTCAGCCACACATCTGCCTGCTCTTTCAGAACTGTCAACAACTCTTCAGCATTGTGCGGTTTGTCACCTAAGCAGACTAGCTTTAGCACAGCCTGTTGCCGCTTGGCTTTGGCCGTGCAGCAGTGCTTCCAGCTTGTGACTGATGCACTCATTTTGGAGATGGAGGCTGAAGAGGAGGAGGAGGAGGTGCAGGAGCTGTACACAGTGGGGGCAACCCTGATTGATGTAGGGCCCGCAATCCTTGGCGTCGGGAGGACGTTTTCCATCCCAAGGTCTGACTGGGTTCCAGCTTCCACTATATTAACCCAGTGTGCCATAAGAGAGATGTACCATCCCTGGCCACAAGTACTTGTCCACGTGTCCGTGGTTAGGTGTATTTTCCCAGTAACTGCATTGTTGAGGGCATGGGTAATGTTGTGGGACACGTGCTTGTGTAATGCTGGGACGGCACAGCGGGAGAAATAGTGGCGGCTGGGGACCGAGTTCCTTGGGATGGCTGCCGCTATCAGTTTGTGGAAAGCTTCCATCTCCACAAGCCTAATATTGAACATTTCGAGTGCAAGCAGACGAGAAATATGAGAATTGAGTATTGTGGCCTGTGGGGCGTTGACTGTGTATTTACATTTACGTTTCAATGACTGGGGTATGGAAAACTGAAGGTTGCGCATTGGACAAGGACATGGACGTGCTAGATGATAGTGCTATTTGACTGTGGGCAATAGCAGGTCCTGGGCAGGAGGCATCTTCACTTGCACCGTGGAGAAGGGATTGGCTTGCACACACAACACTGGAAGATGCTGTGGGGTCACCCGCAGACACTGTTCCTGCAGCATAGGGTTGGGCCCACAAAGTTGGGTGCTTTGATTCCATGTGCCTGATCATGCTGGTGGTGGTAAGGCAAATAGTTTTGCTACCCCTGCTGATGCTGGCATGACAGGTGTTTCAAATGGCCTGTTTGGGGTTATCGGCAGAGTCTTTAAAAAATAACCAGACTCGGGAAGACCTAACAGTTGGACTGACAACTTCCGTCGGTGGCAAACTTAGAACAAACGACACCACAGTGCAATAATCCAAATGGCCACCGGGGGCAAAAACATCTCTAAGCACATCTTGTGAAAAAAAAAGGTTACCTGTGCTTTTATCTGTCCTGATCCCGCATGGATCATGACACATACCTTGCCTCAAGAAGCAATTTTAAACATGATATTTTAGAATTGTAAAACAGTCTATTTTATCACAAGCCTTCCAAATTTTTGGGATTGGCATGACGTGGCAAAGATTTTAGGCATTCAGTTAACAAACTCATAAATAATTTCTATCAGAACAGTAACTGCTGTTGCTTTCCATGATGAAGGGTAGATGATAACTGCTGTTTAGATGCCTACTGCCTCATAAAGCATTGCCATTACAAGACTGAGCAAAATGCACTCCTGGGAACACGAAGAGCTAGAGTTCAAATGCTAGACTATTAGTTCTTTTTGATGAGACCATCTCAAAACATCACATTATTCTTTTGAATAACTCCATCTAATTCATAAATAGCCATATTAGAATATTTGCTGTACAATGCAATAAGAGTTTGCCTTTACAACTCATCTTCCACTTCCATGCAATTTATTTTTTTATTGAAGAATTCCAATTAATGGCTTCCTGGAGATTTTAAAGCCTCAAATTATCAGACTATGAAAACAAGGCAGAGAACATAATTAGCATAAAACTAAGAATTTTTCATTTTGAAGCTTATCTGTTTGTGCTAAGTATCTTGTCTGTAAGTAATTAGTGCCTTTATTTCTTCGGTAAAAATAATGACTATTCTGCACATCCAAATTTAGCTAACTGCTCAACAAATGACACTGTATGTATCTGAATGCAGTCCACCTTCTAGTGAATTTATGAAATGCTAATAACGGCAAGTACATCTGTTTGTCAAAGTACATTAAATCATTCATTTAAAGTCAGTGGGAAAAGGCTTTCAATGTTCCAAAAAAAGAAGCGTAACATGTATTAAGGGACAGCTTACTTGATATAGAGAAGATAGGATAATGTGGTGTAAATTTAAGCATAGGAATCAAGTAAGTAACTTCCCCGTCTGTTTTTTCATCCAATGACCATAGTAAGATAGATAAAAACTTGCACTCTGGCAAAACAAAACCTTCAGTCTTGTAGAAATATTTGTATATGTAAATGAAACATTTATAAAAATTGCTCGAAATGAAACTGGTAGTAAAAATTCTACAATTTTTAACTTCATGAAGTAAACAACATTTTTCAGTGACAGGTCCATTAACCCGTTTACCCCCGAGGGTGGTTTGCACGTTAATGATCGGGCCAATTTTTACAATTCTGACCACTTTCCCCTTATGAAGTAATAACTTTGGAATGCATCAATGGATCCAGATTGCCTCTTCAGAAAGAATGAGGACTTTTACTCTACAGCGCCACCTATTGGTAGTAGCGATCCTACAAGTCACAATCAACCCTTTAACGAGTCTTGTAATATGACTTAGGATAAAAGCCAAATCAGAATCTCAATTTGCAGACACGGTGTTTCGAGCTATTGGCTCTCGTCAGTGCAAAGTATGAGATCTGATTTGGCTAGGTGAGAGGCTCTGGACTGAGGTCTAAGAGGTAAGGTTTCTCCTTGCGGAGAGTGACATGCCAGCTCTGGCTTGTCAAGGTAAGGAGGCTTATTCGCCATGCAATGCTCCTCTGGGAAAATAATATGCAAATTACCTCTTCAGAAAGAAAGATGACTTTTACTCTACAGCGCCACCTATTGGTAGTAGCGATCCTACAAGTCACAATCAACCCTTTAATGAGTCTTGTAATATGACTTAGGATAAAAGCCAAATCAGAATCTCAATTTGCAGACACGGTGTTTCGAGCTATTAGCTCTCGTCAGTGCAAAGTATGAGATCTGATTTGGCTAGGTGAGAGGCTCTGGACTGAGGTCTAAGAGGTAAGGTTTCTCCTTGCGGAGAGTGACATGCCAGCTCTGGCTTGTCAAGGTAAGGAGGCTTATTCGCCGTGCAATGCTCCTCTGGGAAAATAATATGCAAATTGCCTCTTCAATAGGTGGCGCTGTAGAGTAAAAGTCCTCTTTCTTTCTGAAGAGGCAATTTGCATATTATTTTCCCAGAGGAGCATTGCACGGCGAATAAGCCTCCTTACCTTGACAAGCCAGAGCTGGCATGTCACTCTCCGCAAGGAGAAACCTTACCTCTTAGACCTCGGTCCAGAGCCTCTCACCTAGCCAAATCAGATCTCATACTTTGCACTGACGAGAGCCAATAGCTCGCAACACCGTGTCTGCAAATTGAGATTTGATTTGGCTTTTATCCTAAGTCATATTACAAGACTCGTTAAAGGGTTGATTGTGACTTGTAGGATCGCTACTACCAATAGGTGGCGCTGTAGAGTAAAAGTCTTCTTTCTTTCTGAAGAGGCAATTTGCATATTATTTTCCCAGAGGAGCATTGCACGGCGAATAAGCCTCCTTACCTTGACAAGCCAGAGCTGGCATGTCACTCTCCGCAAGGAGAAACCTTACCTCTTAGACCTCAGTCCAGAGCCTCTCACCTAGCCAAATCAGATCTCATACTTTGCACTGACGAGAGCCAATAACTCAAAACACCGTGTCTGCAAATTGAGATTCTGATTTGGCTTTTATCCTAAGTCATATTACAAGACTCGTTAAAGGGTTGATTGTGACTTGTAGGATCGCTACTACCAATAGGTGGCGCTGTAGAGTAAAAGTCCTCTTTCTTTCTGAAGAGGCAATTTGCATATTATTTTCCCAGAGGAGCATTGCACAATGAATAAGCCTCCTTACCTTGACAAGCCAGAGCTGGCATGTCACTCTCCGCAAGGAGAAACCTTACCTCTTAGACCTCAATGGATCCAGGTGATTCTGAGACGGTTTTCACATGACATATTCTACTTCAATATAGTGGTAAAATTTCTTTGATATAACTTGCGTTTATTTGTGAAAAAATGGAAATTTGGTGAAAATTTTGAAAATCTTGCAATTTTCCAACTTTGAATTTTCATGCCCTTACATCACAGAGATACAGTGGGGAAAAAAAGTATTTAGTCAGTCAGCAATAGTGCAAGTTCCACCACTTAAAAAGATGAGAGGCGTCTGTAATTTACATCATAGGTAGACCTCAACTATGGGAGACAAACTGAGAAAAAAAAATCCAGAAAATCACATTGTCTGTTTTTTTTTCATTTTATTTGCATATTATGGTGGAAAATAAGTATTTGGTCAGAAACAAAATTTCATCTCAATACTTTGTGATATATCCTTTGTTGGCAATGACAGAGGTCAAACGTTTTCTGTAAGTCTTCACAAGGTTGCCACACACTGTTGTTGGTATGTTGGCCCATTCCTCCATTCAGATCTCCTCTAGAGCAGTGATGTTTTTGGCTTTTCGCTTGGCAACACGGACTTTCAACTCCCTCCTAAGGTTTTCTATAGGGTTGAGATCTGGAGACTGGCTAGGCCACTCCAGGACCTTGAAATGCTTCTTACGAAGCCACTCCTTCGTTGCCCTGGCGGTGTGCTTTGGATCATTGTCATGTTGAAAGACCCAGCCACGTTTCATCTTCAATGCCCTTGCTGATGGAAGGAGGTTTGCACTCAAAATCTCACGATACATGGCCCCATTCATTCTTTCATGTACCCGGATCAGTCGTCCTGGCCCCTTTGCAGAGAAACAGCCCCAAAGCATGATGTTTCCACCACCATGCTTTACAGTAGGTATGGTGTTTGATGGATGCAACTCAGTATTCTTTTTCCTCCAAACACGACAAGTTGTGTTTCTACCAAACAGTTCCAGTTTGGTTTCATCAGACCATAGGACATTCTCCCAAAACTCCTCTGGATCATCCAAATGCTCTCTAGCAAACTTCAGACGGGCCCGGACATGTACAGGCTTAAGCAGTGGGACACGTCTGGCACTGCAGGATCTGAGTCCATGGTGGCGTAGTGTGTTACTTATGGTAGGCCTTGTTACATTGGTCCCAGCTCTCTGCAGTTCATTCACTAGGTCCCCCCGCGTGGTTCTGGGATTTTTGCTCACCGTTCTTGTGATCATTCTGACCCCACGGGGTGGGATTTTGCATGGAGCACCAGATCGAGGGAGATTATCAGTGGTCTTGTATGTCTTCCATTTTCTAATTATTGCTCCCACAGTTGATTTCTTCACTCCAAGCTGGTTGGCTATTGCAGATTCAGTCTTCCCAGCCTGGTGCAGGGCTACAATTTTGTTTCTGGTGTCCTTTGACAGCTCTTTGGTCTTCACCATAGTGGAGTTTGGAGTCAGACTGTTTGAGGGTGTGCACAGGTGTCTTTTTATACTGATAACAAGTTTAAACAGGTGCCATTACTACAGGTAATGAGTGGAGGAAAGAGGAGACTCTTAAAGAAGAAGTTACAGGTCTGTGAGAGCCAGAAATCTTGATTGCTTGTTTCTGACCAAATACTTATTTTCCACCATAATATGCAAATAAAATGAAAAAAAAACAGACAATGTGATTTTCTGGATTTTTTTTTCTCAGTTTGTCTCCCATAGTTGAGGTCTACCTATGATGTAAATTACAGATGCCTCTCATCTTTTTAAGTGGTGGAACTTGCACTATTGCTGACTGACTAAATACTTTTTTCCCCACTGTATGTCACACAAAACACTTATTAAGTAACATTTTCCACATGTCTACGTCAGCACAATTTTGGAACCAAATTTTTTATGGTAAGAAGTTATAAGGGTTAAAATTTGACCAGCGATTTCTCATTTTTACATCACTTTTTTTAGGGACTACATTACATTTGAAGTCACTATATGAGAGAAGATGCTCAAAAGTGACACCATTCTAAAAACTGCACCCCTTAAGGTGCTTAGAACTACATTCAAGAAGTTTGTTAACCCTTCGAATGCTTCACAGGTATTTTTGGAATGTTTAAAAAAATGAGCATTTAACTTTTCACAAAAATGTTTCTTCAGATCCACATTTTTTAAATTTCGCAAGGGTAACAGGAGAAATTGTACCTCAAAAGTTGTAAGGCAATTTGTCCTGAGTATGCTGATATCCCATATCTGATGGCAAACCACTGTTCTGGCGCATGTCAAAGCTCAGAAGGGAAGGAGCGCCATTTGACTTTTCAACGCAGAATTGGCTGGAATTGAGATCGGACACTATGTCGCGTTTGGAGAGACCCTGATGTGCCTAAACAGTCGAAACCCCCCACAAGTGATCCCATTTTGGAAACAAGACCCACCAAGGAACTTATCTAGATGTGTGGTGAGCACTTTAAGCCCCCAAGTGCTTCACAGAAGTTTATAACGTAGAGCCGTGAAAATAAAAAATCATATTTTTCCACAAAAATGGTCTTTTCACCCAAATTTTTTATTTTCCTAAAGGTAACAGGATAAATTTGACCCCAAACTTTGTTGTGCAATTTGTCCTTAGTACACTGATATCCCATATGTGAGGGTAAACTGCTGTTTGGGCACATGGCAGAGCTTGGAAGGGAAGGAGCGGCGTTTGACTTTTTCAATGCATAATTGGCTTGAATTGAGATCAGATGCCATGTCGCATTTGGAGAGGCTCTGATGTGCCTAAACAGTGGAAACCCCTCATAAGTTACCCAATTTTGGAAACTAGACCCCTTTGGGACCTTATCTAGATGTGTATTGAGCACCTTGAAGGAAGTTATCTAGATGTTTGGGCAAGCACTTTGAACCCCCAGATGCTTCACAGAAGTTGAGCCGGGACAATAACAAAATTACATTTTCCTCACAAAAATGTTATTTTAGCCCCAATTTATGCATTTTACTAAGAGTAACAGGAGAAATTGCACCATACAATTTGTTGTGCAATTTCTCTTGAGTAAGCCAAAACTCCATATAAAGGAGAATACTACTTTTGAGGCACAGTGCAAAGCTCAGAAGGAAAAAGGCACCATATTGGAGTTCAGATTTTGCTGGAATGGTTTGAGGGTTCCATGTCACATTAGCAGTACCCCTGAGGTGCCAGAACAACAGAAATTCTCTATAAGTGAACTGAACAAACTACACTCCCCAATGAATTCATCTATGAGTGCAGTGATCATATTAACACCACATGTGCCTCACAGAATTTTATACCACTGAGCGGTGAAGAAAGAATATATTACACTTTTACCACTAAAATGTTGTTTTACCTCCAAGTTTTTCATTTTTCTAAGGGCTAATAGGATTTTTTTTACAGCAAACTGAGGTCCATTTTTTCCCGAGTGTGCCACTACCCTACATGTTATCGGGGAATAATTTTTAGGTACAGTGCAAAGCTCAAAAGGTAAGGAGAGTCAGATTTTACTGCTATGGTTTGCAGGTGCAATGATGACCCACTGGGAAAGACCATGAAGGGCCAAAACAGCATAACCTCCCATAAGTGACCCTATTTTATGAACTAAACCTCTCATTGAATTCATATAGGGGTGCAGTAATCATATTGACACCATGGGTGAGTCACAGAATTTTATACCATTGGGCAGTGAGGACAAAATAACTACATTTTTACAAACAAAATTTTGTTTTAGTCAAACATTTTAAATTTTCACACATGAAGTTTGTAAAAATGACACCAAAATTTGTCCCATAACTTCTACAAAATGTGGCAATACCCCTTAAGTGGCTGTACAGTATCACTTAGCCATACAGAGAGACTCGGGAGAAATGGAGCGCTGTTATGATGAGTCACCGAAGGAGGAAAAAACAAAATACCAGCTAAGTCCAGAAAAACCAGAGAGGTTGGCAGCTATCGGATTGCAGACCCCTTAACCTATCCACAACAACTAGCAGTAGCCGTGGGGGGTTCCTACGGTGCCCTAGACCCCTCGATCACAGCCGGAGAACTATATAGCCTAAAGACAGAAAGGGGAAAAACTAAACTGCCCCAGAGCAGACCCAAAGCAATAGGCAGCCCCCAACATATAATGACGGTGAAGCAAGATGAAAACACTAACACAGATAGAAAGATAGGTTGAGCAAATGATGAGGCCCAAGCTAACTACATAGGACAGGATAGGAAAGCTGCTGTCTGCCATCCGCAAAAACCCTATCAAAATGAGCCAACCGACTGATAGGAAAAACAGGCCCTGAAGTCGCTAGGCTTCAAAAGACTATATCAGCACTCAGGTATATTCTGAAGACAGAGCAAAATATCAACAGATCAGAGACAAAAATGGAATTCAGCTCACCCCCGGCCGGGGATGGCAGAACTCCCAAAAAATAAGGAAAAACAAAAAACAAACTGAGGAGTATAAAGCAGAGCAGAAAAACTTAGCTTTGAGATGAAGGAATCAGACTGGTCTCCAAGAATCCAACAGGAAAATCACCAGCCAGGAAGAAGGGCGTCGGCAGCCTTATATCCAGTCCTCAATTCCAGCCACCCAGTCATCATCTAGCTGCCCAGGTGTTTGGTAATTAGTCTCACTACCTTCCTTCACTAGAGGAGGGAGTTCATCAGACCTCAATGTTGAAGGGAAAAATGAACTCACAACAGTACCTCCCCCTTGAGGAGGGGTCACCGAACCCTCATCCATGCCACCAGGGCGATCTGGGTGAGCCCGATGAAAGGCACGCACCAATCTTTCGGCATGAATATCAGAGGCAGAGACCCAGGAATTATCCTTCTGACCATAACCCTTCCACTTAACCAAATACTGGAGTCTCCGTCTAGCCAGACGGGAATCCAGTATCTTCTCTACCTCATATTCCATGTTACCTTCAACCAATATAGGGTCAGGAGGTGCCACCACAGGAACTACTGGTTCAACAAACCTCTTCAACAAGGACTTATGAAACACATTATGAATTTTAAATGTGACAGGAAGAGCCAACCGAAAAGAGACCGGATTAATAATCTCCAAAATCTTGTAAGGTCCAATAAATCTAGGCTTAAACTTAGGAGAAGCCACCTTCATAGCGATATTTTTTTATGACAACCAAACCATATCACCCACCTTAAACTGGGGACCAACGGTCCTACGCCGGTTGGAAAACCGCTGGGCCTTTTCCTGGGAGAGAGACAACTTATCCACTACTTGGTCCCAGATCTGGTGCATTCTCTCCACCACAGTGTCAACACCTAGGCAGGCAGAAGGCTCCACCTGCCCTGAAGAAAATCGAGGGCGAAAACCAAAGTTACAAAAAAAAAGGTGACATCAAAGTGGCAGAACTAGCTCTTTTATTTAAAGCAAATTCGGCCAAGGGCAAAAATGAAACCCAATCATCCTGATCGGCAGAAATAAAACATCTCAAATACGACTCCAAAGTCTGGTTTGTTCTTTCCATCTGCCCATTGGTCTGAGGGTGAAACGCAGAGGAGAAGGACAACTGAATTCCCAGCTTGGAACAGAAAGTCCTCCAAAATCTAGACACAAACTGAACTCCTCTCTCAGATACAATGTTCTCAGGAATCCCGTGCAAGCGAACCACCTGTTGAAAAAACAAGGGCACCAATTCAGAGGAAGACGGCAACTTAGGGAGTGGTACAAGATGAACCATCTTAGAGAACCTATCACAAATCACCCAAATAACAGTCATCCTTTGAGAGACAGGCATATCCGAGATGAAATCCATTGAAATATGGGTCCATGGCCTCTTGGGGACAGGCAAAGGCATCAACAACCCACTAGAGCGAGAACACGATTTAGCCCGGGAGCACGTCCCACAGGACTGCACAAAATTCCTGACATCACGAGACAAGGCGGGCCACCAAAAAGATCGACTCACCAGATCTCTAGTACCAAAAATACCTGGATGACCAGCCAATGCAGAGCAATGAACTTCAGACATCACTCTCTTCCTCCACTGGTCAGGAACATACAACTTTCCACTGGGACAACGCTCAGGTTTGTCCTCCTGAAACTCTTCCAGAGCACGTCTCAAATCGGGCGAGATGGCAGAAAGAACTACCCCCTCGCCTAACATGGTAGCAGGCTTAGTCACAACAGGAGAATCAGCAAGGAAACTCCTAGAGAGGGCGTCTGCCTTGACATTCTTAGTGACCGGAAGAAAAGAGACCACAAAATCAAAACGTGTGAAAAACAAGGCCCACCTAGCCTGTCTAGGATTCAAGCGCTTGGCCGACTCCAGGTAAATCAAATTCTTGTGGTCAGTAAGGACCACGACTTGGTGTTTGGCTCCCTCCAACCAATGTCTCCACTCCTCAAATGCCCATTTCATGGCCAACAGTTCCCGATTCCCCACATCATAGTTACGTTCGGATGGGGAGAACTTTCGGGAAAAGAAAGCACAAGGATTCATTTTAGATGTCACAGGATCTTTTTGGGACAACACCACTCCTGCACCAATCTCAGTAGTGTCCACCTCCACCAGAAATGGGAGTGAGACATCAGGTTGCCGCAAAACCGGAGCAGAAGTGAATCTTCGCTTCAGCTCCTGAAAGGAAGAAACAGCCTCCGGAGACCAATTCAGCACATCAGCACCCTTCTTAGTCAAATCCGTCAATGGGTGGCAATACCAGAAAAATTAGCTATAAATTTCTGATAAAAATTAGCAAAACCCAAAAACTTCTGGAGGGCCTTCAAAGAAGTGGGCTGAACCCAATCATAAATGGCCTGTACCTTGGCCGGGTCCATTTCAATAGTTGACGGAGACAAAATAAATCCCAAAAATGAAATCCTCTGTACCCCAAAAAGGCATTTCGATCCCTTGACATACAGGGAATTCTCCCTCAAAATCCGGAACACAGTCCGAACATGTTCCACATGAGAGTCCCAATCCTTGGAGAAGATCAAAATATCATCCAGATAGATAATCAAAAATTTATCCACAAAGTCTCGGAATATATCGTTCATGAAGCACTGGAAGATGGAAGGGGCATTAGTGAACCCAAAAGGCATCACTAGGTACTCAAAATGTCCCTCCGGAGTATTAAACGCCATCTTCCATTCATCCCCATGCTTAATGCGAATAAGATTATACGCCCCCCTGAGCACCTTTAACTCTGGAGAATAGATCAGAAATCAGGGGTAACGGATACTGATATTTAACAGTAATTTTGTTGAGGGCACGATAGTCAATGCAAGGCCTTAATGAACCATCCTTTTTAGCCACGAAAAAAAACCCAGCACCTAAGGGTGAAGAGGATGGTCTAATATGACCCTTCTCCAATGCCTCCTTAATATACGATCGCATAGCCTCGTGCTCGGGTACAGATAAATTGAAAAGCCGACTCTTAGGGAATTTACACTCCGGGTTCAGCTCAATAGCACAGTCATAACTCCTATGAGGAGGCAAAGACGCAGACTCATTCTCACTAAATACATCATAGAAGTCAGCCAAATAGTCAGGAACATCATGTGACTGGGGAGAGGTGGAGAAAACAGGAGCATCACTAAGGGCACACCGACAACCCCAACTCACTACAGACAAAGATTTCCAATCCAGAACTGGATTATGGATTTGCAACCAGGGAAACCCCAGAACAATGGTATCATGCAAATTATGCAACACCAAAAATCTGCAATTTTCTTGATGGTCTGGGGTGACCCGCATTACCACCTGGGTCCAAAACTGAGGTTTATTCTTCGCCAAAGGAGTAGCATCAATACCCCTCAAAGGGATAGGCGTCCGCAGAGGTGTCATAGGAAATCCACAACGTTTAGCAAAATCCAAGTCCATCAGGTTCAGAGCTGCTCCTGAATCCACAAAAGCCTTAGCGGAAAATGTGGACAGGGAGCAGATCAGAGTAATTGCCAGAAGAAACTTAGGTTGAACACCACCCACAGAAAACGTGTGTGCACAACGTTTCTCTCGTTTAGGGCAGATAGAAATAATATGCGAGGCATCTCAACAAAAAAAAACAGCTTATTACGCCTTCTGAACTCCTGACGTTGCGCCCTAGACAAAACTCTATCACATTGCATAGGTTCAGACATTTGTTCAACAGGTGGTAACATCTCTCGTGTAGTTTTGCCTTCACGTAAACGCCGATCCACCTGAATGGCTAATGGCATAGAATCGTCAAGACCAGAGGGAACAGGAAATCCCACCATAGTATCTTTTACAGTTTCTGACAAACCCTTCCGAAAGAGGGCTGCCAAGGCACCATCATTCCAGGTAGTAAGGACCGCCCACTTTCGGAATTTTTGACAGTACAACTCTGCCGAATCCCGACCCTAGCTTAATGCCAACAGGGTCTTTTCAGCCTGATCAATAGCATTAGGTTCATCATACAACAACCCCAAGGCTTGAAAAAATGCGTTCACATTATTCAGAATAGGATCATCAGGTTTCAAAGAAAACGCCCAATCCTGGGGATCGCCGCGCAGCAAAGAGATGACAATTTTAACCTGCTGCGCGGAGTTCCCCGACGAGTTAGGCTTCAAGGCAAAAAATAATTTACAATTATTCTTGAAATTCAAGAATTTAGACCGATCCCCCAAAAATACATCAGGAGAAGGAATCTTTGGTTCAGCAGCATGTGAATGAGCAAGATAGGCGGAAATTCCCCGCACTTCAGCAGCGAGCTGCTCCACACGATCAGACAATTGCTTCATCTCCATTGAGAGAAAAATTCCCCCTACGGCCTCAGAGATATAGAGGAAACAAGCTGCACACACAAAAAAAAAAAAATTCTGACACTTTTTTTTTTTTTTACAATTCTCTCCTGCTATTAAGTACCCTAGGATCTGTGTTATGGCTGGTGATTCTGTTATGATGAGTCACTGAAGGAGGAAAAAACAAAATACTAGCTAAGTCCAGAAAAACCAGAGAGGTTGGCAGCTATCAGATTGCAGACCCCTGAACCTATCCACAACAACTAGCAGTAGCCGTGGGGGGTTCCTACGGTGTCCTAGACCCCTCGATCACAGCCGGAGAACTATATAGCCTAAAGACAGAAAGGGGAAAAACTAAACTGCCCCAGAGCAGACCCCAAAGCAATAGGCAGCCCCCAACATATAATGACGTGAAGCAAGATGAAAACTCTAACACAGATAGAAAGATAGGTTGAGCAAATGATGGGGCCCAAGCTAACTACATAGGACAGGATAGGAAAGCTGCTGTCTGCCATCCGCAAAAACCCTATCAAAATGAGCCAACCGACTGATAGGAAAAACAGGCCCTGAAGTCGCTAGGCTTCAAAAGACTATATCAGCACTCAGGTATATTCTGAAGACAGAGCAAAATATCAACAGATCAGAGACAAAAATGGAATTCAGCTCACCCCCGGCCGGGGATGGCAGAACTCCCAAAAAATAAGGAAAAACAAAAACAAAACTGAGGAGTACAAAGCAGAGCAGAAAAACTTAGCTTTGAGATGAAGGAATCAGACTGGTCTCCAAGAATCCAGCAGGAAAATCACCAGCCAGGAAGAAGGGCGTCGGCAGCCTTATATCCAGTCCTCAATTCCAGCCACCCAGTCATCATCTAGCTGCCCAGGTGTTTGGTAATCAGTCTCACTACCTTCCTTCACTAGAGGAGGGAGTTCATCAGACCTCAATGGTGAAGGGAAAAATGAACTCACAACAGAGCGCTATTTGCTACCTGGAGGGCAGATTTTCCTAGAACAGTTTGCAGATTCCATATACAGAGCCCCTAGTTGATAGAAAAGCAGAATTCCCCCTCAAGTGACCCCATTTGGGATACTATACCCCTTGGGGAATTTACCTACAGTCACCAGTACGTTATGCCCAACCCCTGCTTCTGGAGGCATGCGTCCGTACGTTAGGCAGGCTCTCATTGCTTCAGAAATGCGAGACGTGGATGCAAAATTTGGTTTAGATATACTGTTGGGCTCAGAAGGGATTGGATTTGGTTTGCTGAATTTCTTTTGGCGGGTGAGAAGCCATTTCGCTTTTCCAGAGTCTTTGTGCTACCGGTAGCGTGGAAGCCACCTATATTTCCGTTAACAGATGGCGGACCTGAGTGAGGGTTTGCTTTTTTTGTGGATTGAGTTGAAGCTTTTATTGGGAACATTTTAAATAATGTTTGGGATCACATTTATCCAGCGCTTTACGCTGAGCACTTACTTTGGGGTTTCCATCTAAATCTCCAAGTGATGTAATTCAGATGAAACCCCTGAGGGATGTAGTCACTATAGTGAGGCAGCAGATTTACTCTTGACTTCGTCTGGCCTCTGTTCAAATGTGTCCTTTTCAGAAGTGCATAAAATTGTGGCCAACAGCACTTTTATGCAACCCTAAAAACACGGACTCCACCAGATCACATGTCAGTTGCCATCCACAATGTCTTCATCTGCCTCACTGTAGGGAATCTTCTGCCGGGGGTTCCTTCTGAATCACGCAGTTCAGAGATTTACACAGAAACCCCAGTGCAAGTGCTCAGCGCAGGATAAATGTGCGCCGACCCTTACTGCGATCTTTGGGAGGCAGAATGAAAAAATAAACAGCAGGTGAAGAATTGGTTTTATTTATTTTTTACACCATTCCTCGTGCGGTATAAATGATTAGGCGACTTTACTCTTCAGGTCGGTGCGATTACAGCCATACCAGATTTAGACCTCTTTCACAAGTCCGTGTCTCTGGTACGTGTGGCGAGAGTTTTCACATGTACCAGAGACACGTACACATGTAGACCCATTCAAGGGAATGGGTCTGTGCACATGTCAGTGCAAAATGTCCCACACACGTGCACACAGATAACACACATGGATTTCATCCGTGTGACATGCATTGGCGCCGGGGAAGAACCTTTACAGTAAGTGCTGTTCCCCGACGCTGGGTACTAAACATGGCTCTCATCATTGCCCCTGCTGTGCTGGAGATCAGCGTGACCAGGGGAGAATGATGAGAGTTATATTTAAGTGATAAAAGAGACAGCAGGCGGTGGCTAATGGGACAATTTCTCCCATCAGCCTACCCCTGCTTCCACTAATAACAGTGGCAGAAGTAGCGGCTGATGGGGGTATTCATCAGCCACCGCGTGCATTATAAATGAATAAATAAATGAAAAAACTGGCGTGGTTCCCCTGTATTTTCTATAACCAGCCAGGCAAAACTCACAGCTGTGGACTGCAACCCTCAGCTGTCAAAATTCTGCAAGGTTGCTTATCAAGAATAAAGGGGACCTCATGCTGTTTTTTTTTTTAATTATTTAAATAAATAATTTAAAAAACGGCATGGAGTTCCCCCTATTTTTGACAAACAGCCTTGCTAAAGTTTATAGCTGGGAAATGATATTCTCAGGCTGGTAAGGGGCCATAGATATTGACCCCCCCAGCCTAAAACTCTCAGCCTGCATCCTCCCAGAAAAGGCACATCTATTAGATGCACCAATTCTGGCGCATTGTCCGTCCCTTCCCATTTGCCCTGTAGCAGTGGCAAATGGGGTTCATATTTGTGGAGTTGATGTCACCTTTGTATTGTCAAGTGACATCAAGCCCATGGATTAGTAATGGAGAGGTGTCTATACAACACCCATCCATTACTAATCCTATAGTGGTATGTAGGGATGAGCTTTCCGATATTGAAATATCGGAAATCGGCCCAATATTTGCGATATCGGAATTCCGATTTCCGATTCCGATATTTTTTTCACATCAGAAATCGGAAATCCCATAATCCTTCAGCCTCTGAGTGCTCCGTGGAGCCAATCAGGAGCTGAAGAATTGCTGACAACATTGTGTAACTCCCCTAAGCTTGGTAGGAGGCATACAAACTTGCTAGCTAGGGGCTGCGCTGCGATTGGCTGGCTGGATGTTGTGATCAGGCAGTATAAAAGGCTGCACCAGCCATTTTAGCCTCACTCTACTGTGAAAGCAGATAGGGATAGGATGCTGTTGGAGATAGGGAGAGATCTCGGATCTAATAGTGATACAAATTGTTTTTCAGCGACTGTAGCAGCCCCTGTGTGTTACAGAAGCAGTCTTTTTCCTCACAGACCCCGCTCAGTTTCATTTTTTGTGCTGTGCCAGCTCTCAGTGAGGTGTTTAGTGAGACAGTGCAAAGCACATTCACTGCAGCCGCTGCCGCTCCTCTTGCTGCAGCACTGTGTGGTGTGTGTCTCACTGCCTTTTCTTTTCATCCTTTAACCCCTTCCTGACATCCGACGTACTATCCCGTCCACGGTACCTGGGCCCGTATGACCGTGGATGGGATAGTACGTCTCAGCGATCAGCGGCGCCCACGTGGTGAGCGCTGCTGATCGCGGCCGGGTGTCAGCTGATTATCACAGCTGACACCCGGCACAATGTGTCAGGGGTGTTCACGGACCGCCCCCGACACGTTAACCCCTTGCACACAGCGATCAAACATGATCGCGGTGTACCGGGAGTTAAAGGGAAGCATCGGCAGGGAGGGGGCTCCCTCCGTGCTTCCCTGAGCCCCCCACGGCAGCGCAATGTGCAGCGCTGCTGCAGGGGGCTCTTTCCCTACAGGCCCCCGGATCCAAGATGGCAACGGGGGCCTTTGGGGGCCTGCAGGAAGCTGGCTTCCTCAGTGCCTGCAAAGCGCAGGCATGAGGAAGCCTTCGGCACTGCCTGTGACAGATCGCTGATCTGTCACAGTGATTTGTGATATGACAGATCAGCTATCTGTCACAGGACAGTGATGTCCCACCTGGGACTATGTAATAAAGTAAAAAAAAATAAAAAAAAAGTGTAAAAATAATTTAAAAAAAAATCGCCAAATAAATTAGTTAAAAAAAAAAAAAATATTCCCCAATAAATTCATTTTTTGAAAATAAAAAAAAACAATAAAAGTACACATATTAGGTATCGCCGCGTCCGTAACGACCCGCCCTATAAAACTGTCCCATTAGCTAACCCCTTTAGTGAACCCCTTAAAAAATAAAAATAAAAAACGAAGCGTGCGACAGCTGCCAAACATAAAAACCGCCATAAATAGTAAATCAAACCCCCGTTATCACCCCCTTAGTTAGGGAAAAATAATAAAATAAAAAAAATGTATTTATTTCCATTTTTCCATTAGGGTTAGGGTTAGGGCTAGGGTTAGGGTTAGGGCTAGGGTTATGGCTAGGTTTAGGGTTAGGGCTAGGGTTAGGGCTTGGGTTAGGGCTAGGGTTAGGGTTAGGGCTGAGATTAGGGTTAGGGGTGTGTTGGGGTTCGGGTTGGAGTTAGAATTGGGGGTTTCCACTGTTTGCGCACATCAGGGACTCTCCAAATGCAACATTGCGTCTGATCTCAATTCCAGCCAATTTTGAGTTGAAAAAGTCATATGGTGCTCCTTCCCTTCCAAGCTCTGCCATGCGCCCAAACAGTGTTTTACCCCCACATGTAGGGTATCAGCCTACTCAGGACAAATTGCAAAACAATTTTTGGGGTCCAATTTCTCCTGTTACCCTTAGGAAAATAAAAAATTGGGGCAAAAATATCATTTTTGTGGAAAAAAATGATTTTTTTATTTTCACGTCCGAGCGTTATAAACTTCTGTGAAGCACTTGGGGGTCCAAAGTGCTCACCACACATCTAGATAAGTTCCGTGGGGGGTCTAGTGTCCAAAATGGGGTCACTTGTGGGGAGTTTCAATAGTTTAGGTACATCAGGGGCTCTCCAAACGCACATGACACCCGCAGACCATTCCATCAAAGTCTGCATTCCAAAACGTCATTGCTTCCCTTCCGAGCCCCGACGTGTGTCCATACAGTAGTTTTCTCCCACATATGGGGTGTCAGCGTACTCATGACAAATTGGACAACAACTTTTGGGGTCCAATTTCTCCTGTTACCCTTGGGAAAATGAAAAAATTGGGGACTAATTGATCATGTTTGTGGAAAAAATACGATTTTTTTATTTTCATGCCCTGGCATTATAAACTTCTGTGAAGCCCTTGGGGGTTCAAAGTGCTCACCTCACATCTAGATAAGTTCCTTAGGGGGTCTAGTTTTCAAAATGGGGTCATTTGTGGGGG
Source organism: Dendrobates tinctorius (assembly GCF_039654945.1). NCBI lineage: Eukaryota > Metazoa > Chordata > Amphibia > Anura > Dendrobatidae > Dendrobates > Dendrobates tinctorius. The sequence goes on from NW_027361936.1 coordinate 1,949,658, forward strand.
GTTTCCACTGTTTAGGTACATTAGGGGCTCTCCAAAGGCAACATGACACCCGCAGACCATTCCATCAATGTCTGCATTCCAAAACGTCACTACTTCCCTTCCGAGCCCTGACGTGTGTCCATACAGTAGTTTTCTCCCACATATGGGGTGTCAGCGTACTCAGGACAAATTGGACAACAACTTTTGGGGTTCAATTTTTCCTGTTACCCTTGGGAAAATGAAAAAATTGGGGACTAATTGATCATGTTTGTGAAAAAAATACGATTTTTTTATTTTCATGCCCTGCCATTATAAACTTCTGTGAAGCCCTTGGGGGTTCAAAGTGCTCACCTCACATCTAGATAAGTTCCTTAGGGGGTCTAGTTTTCAAAATGGGGTCATTTGTGGGGAGTTTCCACTGTTTAGGTACATTAGGGGCTCTCCAAAGGCAACATGACACCCGCAGACCATTCCATCAATGTCTGCATTCCAAAACGTCACTACTTCCCTTCCGAGCCCCGACGTGTGCCCATACAGTAGTTTTCTCCCACATATGGGGTATCAGCATACTCAGGACAAATTGGACAACAACTTTTGGGGTCCAATTTCTCCTGTTACCCTTGGGAAAATAAAAAAAATGGTGACTAAAAGATCATGTTTGTGGAAAAAATACAAATTTTTTATTTTCACGCCCGGGCGTTATAAACTTCTGTGAAGCACTGGGAGGTTCAAAGTGCTCACCACACATCTAGATAAGGCCTCTTTCACACATCAGGTTTTCGCCGTCAGGCGCGATCCGGCGCTTTTGACAAAAACCGGATCCGGCGAAATGCAATGCCGGATCCGGTTTCCCCCCCATTGACTTGCATTAGAGCCGGATCGAGCCGGATGGCCATGCGTTTCATCCGATTTTCGCCGGATCCGGCAATGTGACGCGATCCGGCGTCTGGAAAAAACGGCTACTGTAACGTTTTTTGTCTCCGGCGAAAAAGCCGGACACGCCGGATCCGGCGTGTCCGGCTTTTTCATACAATGAAAGCCTATGAGCGCCGCAATGCGCCTGATCCGGCGACAGCCGGATCCGGTGGCCGGATCCGTTTTTTTTGGTCTGAGCATGCTCAGTAGCTCTGCCCACAAGACATATATAAAAGCAAGACAGTGGGACCCTCAGCCACACCCAACATGCCACCCAAGCCAAGAACCAGGAGCAGGAGAAGGCAGCAGACATCTGCAGCAGCACCAGCACTACCCCAAATGGAGCAGCATGCTGAACAACGGGAGGGGAGTCCAGCAGCAGATGAGAGACGGCAATTATCAAATCCCCCATTCCTCCAAACTAGGGCTATGGAATATCAAGATATTCATTGGCCCTTTGTTTCTCTTTATTCAACAGCCGCCCAATAGATGCAGCAGCAGCAGCAGCAGCAATGGCAGCAGCAGGAACACCACCCACAGCCATGGAGTCTGGCCAGCAGGAAGACAGCACATCTTCTTCTGGGAGCCCTCCCTCGCATCGTCAGCGTTTGACGGTAAGTTTTTATTTCCAAAATCCATCATCTCTGTAATATACAGTGGGGCAAAAAAGTATTTAGTCAGTCAGCAATAGTGCAAGTTCCACCACTTAAAAAGATGAGAGGCGTCTGTAATTTACATCATAGGTAGACCTCAACTATGGGAGACAAACTGAGAAAAAAAAATCCAGAAAATCACATTGTCTGTTTTTTTTTTCATTTTATTTGCATATTATGGTGGAAAATAAGTATTTGGTCAGAAACAAGCAATCAAGATTTCTGGCTCTCACAGACCTGTAACTTCTTCTTTAAGAGTCTCCTCTTTCCTCCACTCATTACCTGTAGTAATGGCACCTGTTTAAACTTGTTATCAGTATAAAAAGACACCTGTGCACACCCTCAAACAGTCTGACTCCAAACTCCACTATGGTGAAGACCAAAGAGCTGTCAAAGGACACCAGAAACAAAATTGTAGCCCTGCACCAGGCTGGGAAGACTGAATCTGCAATAGCCAACCAGCTTGGAGTGAAGAAATCAACTGTGGGAGCAATAATTAGAAAATGGAAGACATACAAGACCACTGATAATCTCCCTCGATCTGGTGCTCCACGCAAAATCCCACCCCGTGGGGTCAGAATGATCACAAGAACGGTGAGCAAAAATCCCAGAACCACGCGGGGGGACCTAGTGAATGAACTGCAGAGAGCTGGGACCAATGTAACAAGGCCTACCATAAGTAACACACTACGCCACCATGGACTCAGATCCTGCAGTGCCAGACGTGTCCCACTGCTTAAGCCTGTACATGTCCGGGCCCGTCTGAAGTTTGCTAGAGAGCATTTGGATGATCCAGAGGAGTTTTGGGAGAATGTCCTATGGTCTGATGAAACCAAACTGGAACTGTTTGGTAGAAACACAACTTGTCGTGTTTGGAGGAAAAAGAATACTGAGTTGCATCCATCAAACACCATACCTACTGTAAAGCATGGTGGTGGAAACATCATGCTTTGGGGCTGTTTCTCTGCAAAGGGGCCAGGACGACTGATCCGGGTACATGAAAGAATGAATGGGGCCATGTATCGTGAGATTTTGAGTGCAAACCTCCTTCCATCAGCAAGGGCATTGATGATGAAACGTGGCTGGGTCTTTCAACATGACAATGATCCAAAGCACACCGCCAGGGCAACGAAGGAGTGGCTTCGTAAGAAGCATTTCAAGGTCCTGGAGTGGCCTAGCCAGTCTCCAGATCTCAACCCTATAGAAAACCTTTGGAGGGAGTTGAAAGTCCGTGTTGCCAAGCGAAAAGCCAAAAACATCACTGCTCTAGAGGAGATCTGCATGGAGGAATGGGCCAACATACCAACAACAGTGTGTGGCAACCTTGTGAAGACTTACAGAAAACGTTTGACCTCTGTCATTGACAACAAAGGATATATCACAAAGTTTTGAGATGAAATTTTGTTTCTGACCAAATACTTATTTTCCACCATAATATGCAAATAAAATGAAAAAAAAACAGACAATGTGATTTTCTGGATTTTTTTTTCTCAGTTTGTCTCCCATACTTGAGGTCTACCTATGATGTAAATTACAGACGCCTCTCATCTTTTTAAGTGGTGGAACTTGCACTATTGCTGACTGACTAAATACTTTTTTGCCCCACTGTATGTCTATTCATTGCCTTTTATTTCAAAACAGGAATCACAAGATGAAGAGGAGCTCCCAGAAGAAGAAGGAAGGGGTGGACAGACACTTGGAGTGGGCTCACAATTGGTAAGTTTTTTGCATCAAACGCAGAAACACAACATCACACTACACACAACACATAGAAAACAATGTTCTGCAGACCACACACAGCAAACAAATGCCTACATCCAAAGACATAACATTTTTTGTTTTCTTCTCTAGTCTTCCCAATCTGGTGCTCGGCCAAGAGGTCCTCGCAGTTCCTCCCAGGGTCGTCGGCGACAGCAACGCGGCGGTCACCAGCGTGTAAGTATAAATATTTTTGCTTTGTTTTTTTGCACTTTTTATTTCATTTCTTTTGTGGAGGCTAATTATGTTATTTTTGTCTTTTTCTTTAACAGCCTTCACAGCGTGCTCCCCACTCTGACGGTGAGGATGGAGGAATCGATGTGGACCACCTCATCGATCTCGTCAGAGAAAGGGAGCCGCTCTGGAATATGGCTGACCGCCGCCACGCTGACCTTATCGTTACCTGACGACTCTGGGAGTAAATCTGTTCGCTCCTTGTGGACCGCTGGGAGGACCTCGAAGCTCGGGCCCAGATTAAAGAGCGTAAGTATATACAGTACCGGTTGCTTGATTTAAACCAGTGTTTCCCGAACTCCAGTCCTCGTGGTCCCCACGGATCATGTGTTCAGGATTTCTATTTACTTTGGAAATCCTGAAAACATGACCCCTGGGGACCATGAGGACTGGAGTTTGGGAAACACTGATGTTGTATACTAACCACTTTGTCCTTTCTCGTTTCAGGGGAGAGAATTGTGAAGCGGTGGCGGTCTGTGAGGGATCGTTTCAAGAAGGAGTTCAATAAAGAGATGCGGGCCCCGAGTGGATCTGGAGGACGCAGGAGCAAGTACAAGTACGCACGAGCCCTGTCGTTCCTCTGGGATACAATGCTCACCAGAAGGTAAATATTACACACCACATGTGACAAAAAAATGTTTAGATGTAACTTTTTTTTTTCAGCCAGGGCCATACCATGTCACTATTTTAATTGTTTTTTTTTCTCTTTATTCCACAGCACAGCGAGCAGCACTCGGGAGCCTGCACGATTGGACCCTTCTGAGGCGATTCCTGAGGAGACCGGCACCGAGGGACACTTCGACCGCTCCGGTACATCTGCACCTTCCCAGCCTTCCCACACATTCGACCCATCTGTCCCATCCACCAGCACAGGAGCATCGTGGCCGCCTACATTACATGAAGCTGCTGGTGAGGAGATCGCTTTCCCTTTACCCCACCCTTCTGCCCCTGCCACCTCTAGTACACCTGCGGGTACTGGGCGGCAGCGGCAGAGGGGTCAGGAAAAGAGTTATGCGCCAGAGTTCTTGCATCTGAATGCATCTTTCCAGAACTGTCTAAAAGTCTTGTCAGAGCAAATCTCCGCAGGCTTTCAGCAGATCAACTCCAGCATTCTGGAGGTGAAGACACTTCTGCAAACCATGCATTCAGAAGCAAGATCTTCGCCAAACCACACCTTTTTCAGGTCTGTTGTGGAGCGCATGGCAACACTATCTCCTACCCAGCAGATGCATGTAATGCATTCGTGCCACGGTGCTCTACAGCAGGTTACCTCCCAACCTCCACCTCCCACCACTGTTGGTCCTCCACCTGCACCCCCTCCAGCCACTTTCCATCCTCCCCCTCCTATTACATCTGCACCCCCTCCAGCCACTTTCCATCCTCCCCCTCCTATTACATACCAGCAACCTCCCCAGTACCAGCAACCTCCCCAGTACCAGACATCTCCCCACTTCCAGCAACCTGCCCCGTACCAAACTCCTTCCCCGTACCAAACTCCTTCCCCATACAACTTTCCATCAACATCATCTGCTCCTACAGTCCGTGCCCAACCCTCCACTCCACCATCCACCACCTCTTCTGCCTCCCACATGTCCACCCATTCTGTAGCTTTTTCCACACCATCACCTCTAACTGTTCCTTCCCCACCACGATCCCAGTCCTCTCTCCACACTCCCATTGTCGAAGTGTCCCGCAGCCCCTCCAGCAGTATTTCCACCCCACACTACACAGATTTATGATGTGTTTTGTAATAAAAATGCCCAGTTGGTTTCAAACCTTTATTAAAAAAGTTTTTTTAACTTTAAAAACAGTTTACAAAAAAAAAATATTTTAAATAAAAGTTAAATTATTGTTTACACTGGTTGTCTGTCATTTCTTTCTGCAGCGAAATATGTTTAAAAAAAAGGTTAAATACAGGGTATTTAAAAGGTAAAAAGGTATTCAAAACCAGGTATATAACTGTGGGTAAATTTTAGCTTTTTGCCACAGTTGTGTTCCTGGTTGTGTTTGAAGCAAAGTATTTCACCTAAAAAGTTGTGTTTATTGTTGGTGATTTCCTAACAATGTACACAACTTTTGTTAAAAGGTGAAATACTTTGCATAAAACACAACCAGGTACACACCTGTGGCCTAAAGCTAAAAATAGTAAGACCATGACAAGATAGCCAACTTTGGTTGGCAAAGGTATATACTGTTGGTACATAAGGTACACAAGTTTGGTTAGGGCACAAATCTTTCACACTCTGTCATCCTGCCAGTGTACTCTGCCTTGAGGTGACATAAAGTATAGTGCAAAATTGTCACTCATTACTGAAACCGTCACAGAACTTCTAGTGGTAATGTCATGGTAATCTTGCAAGGTGGTTTCTTCAGAGGTGTCCTCAATGGAAATGGGTTCCTTGCAGATAACAAAATTGTGGAGTACCACGCAAGCTTTGATCACCTCGTCAACAGTTTCTGTCTTGAGGTTGATCGCAGTCAATAGGACCCGCCATTTCGCTGTCAGAATACCAAAGGTACATTCAACCATTCTTCTTGCTCTTGTGAGGCGGTAATTAAAAATGCTTTTTGGTCTTGTCAATCCTCTGCTAGAGTACAGTTTCAAAAGGTGTTCTGACAACTGGAAGGCTTCATCCCCTACACAGACAAATGGCATAGGTGGACCAGATGTTTGCGGCAGCGGTCTAGGTGGTGGGAACTGGAAGGTGTTTCCATACAGTTTACGCCCCATGGCAGACAGTTTGAAAACTTGAGAGTCATTGGAGCGGCCATAGGCCCCAATATCAACAGCAATAAATTTGTATTCCGCGTCAGCGAAATATTTCTTGTAATTGAAATATTCCGATCCCGATCCGGCTGGCTTTACAATGCGGATATGTTTCCCGTCCACAGCGCCCAAGCAGTTGGGAAACTGACATATCTGTTGAAACTTGTCAGCAATTTCAATCCACCTCTCTGTTGTGGGCTCTGGTAAAAACTCTTCAGCTAAGGAGTCCCACAGTGCACGGCATGTGTACTTCACTATTCCAGATATGGTGGAAATCCCGAGTCTGTACTGGAAATGCAGTGACGAAAGGGATTCTCCAGTTGCAAGAAATCTGTGGGGAATTAAAAAACAATAAATTAGTTTTAAATCACAGCATTACATACCAAAACTCAGCTATAACACTTGGAGATACAAACTACCACCAACAAGATTGCAGTGAAAGTGTGCTCTGATGCGATCACATCCAATAAATGTGGCTTACCTTAAAGTCACCATCAGACGCTCTGCGGGTGAAACAGAGAAGCGGCAATAGGTGTCCGCTTTTCTTATGAGGTGTGCAATGCGCTCCACCAAGTAATCAAAATTCTCCATTTTCATCCGAACATATCCAAAAAATTTATCCGGGTTTCGTCGAAGGTCCATGCAGAGTGTAGAATAGACCCCACGCGTCATTCTCTTGGCTGTGATGGGGTGGATCCACAAACGTCGTCTACGATGCCTGATGCGCTGCTGTCTCGCTCTCTCCTTCTCCAGAACAATCACCCTCAAACGATTCGCCTCCGCTATAAAATCCACCAAATTCTTCAAAATATTTCCAATCACAACATCCATCTTCACCAGTAACTTGCTCTTCTCTCCAACCTGCACTTTCTCCTCTACAACCTGTCAAAGAAGGGCTGTAGGAACACGCTATATATAGTTTTCCAGTAGCCAATCCCGTTCGGAAGGCCACAAGGGTCAATTTTAAAAACCGGATCCGGCGTAATCCGTCGAAAAACGGATAGAAAAACGGATGAACCGGATGAGACGGATCCGGTTTTGTCTGTCAAGAACAAGACGGATCCGGCAGAAAACCGGATCCGTCACATCAGGTTTTACAAAACATTTGCCGGATCCGGCGTTCCGGCACGACGCCGGATCGCGCCTGACGCCGAAAACCTGATGTGTGAAAGTAGCCTAAGTTCCTTGGGGGGTCTAGTTTACAAAATGGTATCATTTGTGGGGGGTTTCCACTGTTTAGGTACATCAGGGGTTTTCCAATCGCGACATGGTGGCCGATCTCAATTCCAGCCAAAAACGTCAAATGGCGCTGCTTCCCTTCCGAGCTCTGCCATGCGCCCAAATAGTGGTTTACCCCCACATGTGGGGTATCAGCGTACTCAGGACAAATTGCAAAATAACTTTTAGGGTGCTGTTACCCTTGGAAAAATAAGAATTGAGGGTGAAAAGATCATTTTTGTGGAAAAAATATGATTTTTTTAATTGTATGGCTTTATGTTATAAACTTCTGTGAAGCCGTTGGGGGTTCAAAGTTCTCACCACACATCTAGATAAGTTCCTTAGGGGGTCTAGTTTCCAAAATGGTGTCATTTGTGGGGATTTCCACTGTTTAGGTACATCAGGGGTTTTCCAATCGCGACATGGTGTCCGATCTCAATTCCAGCCAAAAACGTCAAATGGCGCTGCTTCCCTTCCGAGCTCTGCCATGCACCCAAATAGTGGTTTACCCCCACATTTGGGGTATCAGCGTACTAAGGACAAATTGCACAATAACTTTTAGGGTGCTGTTACCCTTGGAAAAATAAGAATTGAGGGTGAAAAGATCATTTTTGTGTAAAAAATATGATTTTTTAATTGTATGGCTTTATGTTATAAACTTCTGTGAAGCCCTTGGGGGTTCAAAGTTCTCACCACACATCTAGGTAAGTTCCTTAGGGGGTCTAGTTTCCAAAATGGTGTCATTTGTGGGGGGTTTCCACTGTTTTGGTACATCAGGGGTTTTCCAATCGCGACATGATGTCCGATCTCAATTCCAGCCAAAAACATCAAATGGCGCTGCTTCCCTTCCGAGCTCTGCCATGCGCCCAAATAGTGGTTTACCCCCACATGTGGGGTATCAGCATACTCAGGACAAATTGCACAATAACTTTTAGGGTCCTGTTACCCTTGGGAAAATAAAAATTGGGGTGAAAAGATCATTTTTGTGGAAAAAATATGATTTTTTAATTGTACCGCTGTATGTTATAAACTTCTGTAAAGCCCTTGTGGGTTCAAAGTTCTCACCACATATCTAGATAAGTTCCTTGGGGGGTCTAGTTTCCAAAATGGGGTCACTTGTAGGGGGTTTCCACTGTTTAGGTACATCAGGGACTCTCCAAACGTGACATGGCATCCGATCTGAATTCCAGCCAATTTTGCATTGAAAAAGTCAAACGGCGCTCCTTCCATTCTGAGCTCTGCCATGCGCCGAAACAGTCGTTCCCCCCCACAAATCAGGTATCAGCGTACTCAGGACAAATTGCACAATAACTTTTGCAGTCCAATTTCTCCTGTTACCCTTGGTAAAATAAAAAAAATTGAACCCGAAGTATTTTTTTTGTGAAAAAAAGTTAGATGTTCATTTCTTTTTAAATATTCAAAAAAATTCCTGTGACGCACCTAATGGGTTAATAAGCTTCTTGAATGTGGTTTTGAGCACCTTAAGGGGTGCAGTTTTTAGAATGGTGTCACTTTTGGGTATTTTCTATCATATAGACCCCTCAAAGTGGCTTCAAATGTGATGTGGTCCTAAAAATAAAATGGTGTTGCAAAAATGAGAAATCGCTGGTCAACTTTTAACCCTTATAACTTCCTAACAAAAAAAAATTTTGGTTCCAAAATTGTGCTGATGTAAAGTAAACATGTGGGAAATGTTAGTTATCAAGTTTTTTGTGTGCCGTATCTCTGTGATTTAAGGGCATAAAAATTCAAAGTTGGAAAATTGCGAAATTTTCAAAATTTTTGCCAAATTTCAGTTTTTTTCACAAATAAACGCAAGTTATTTGAATGAAATTTTACCACTAACATGATGTACAATATGTCACGAGAAAACAGTGCCAGAATCACCGGGATCCATGGAAGCGTTCCAGAGTTATGACCTCATAAAGGTACAGTGGTCAGAATTGTAAAAATTGGCCCGTCATGAACGTGCAAACCACCCTTGGCGGTGAAGGGGTTAAATCCCCTTCCCCTATTTTTTCCTAAAAGTTAAACACTATATAAGGATTGTGCTGTGAGAGACCCAAACAACCTCTGTGGCTAGTGCCACACAGCACCTGGCTCAGTCCCGGAGAATCCTTTTTTTTTGTATCACAGCAGTGTCATTTACTGCGCTGTGACATCCGACCGTAACGTGTACACCAATACCACAAACACACGTTACTCTTTGTGTAGGCCACACTAGATTCAAATAAAGTGTAGCAGACACACCATCATCATACAGTGCCATTAGTGTTTCTTATACCAGTTTGTAGTCCTACAGGAATAAGCACACTAATTCCTAATAATTACTTTCTTGCCGTTATGAATCCATCGATAGAGATGAAGAAGGCAGGGAGTAAGGGACGTCCCCGCGGCGGCCGTGGAAGAGGTGCATCAGCAGCTAGACATGGTGCACATCCAGAGCAAGCAGCAGGCCAAAGTCACTCAGCATCTACTTTCACCCGGCAGCAGTCATTTATTCGCAGCTTTTTAGGAGTGCAGGGCCATAGGCTGATAAAAGAGGATCAAGTAGAAACCGTTGTTGGTTGGATGGCAGCTGAGGAATCCACCTCAATGAGCACAGAATCCTCCCAGGAACTCTGCACCACGTCGGGTCAGGCCACTGAAGAGCAGCACCCATCTGCTTCTTCACCACCCACTAAATTGCCCAGACATTCAGAGGGCCAGGAGCCAACCTTAATCCTCTTCTCAGAATCTGTTGGCTTGGAATCTGTGTGCCATCCAGACAGCACTCCTGCAGCTGAAGAAGAGGTAGTGTGCACAGATGCGCAACCACTGTGTCCCTCTGAGGAAGAAGTGGAGGGTGGGCCAGTGCCCACAGTGACCAGACCCCAGTCAGCAGATGATGATGAAACTCAGCTGCCAGTTTCTGCTGATGAAAGTGTATTGGATGATGACGTCCTTGACCCATCATGGCATGCTGAGGGGCAGCAAGCAAGTGGGGATAGCTCAGAGGAAGAGCTTGCAGGTGTGGCGCAGCGTGGCCGTCCACGTGGGAGAGGAAGAGGTAAAAATTGGTTGTCGGCTCCCTCAACTTCAGCACCCATTAGGAGCAGGGTTCTTTTAAAGAACACAAGGGGTGCGCCCAAGAGTTGTGGTGCATGGGCCTTTTCGACCAAGTTGCAGATGACGTTACAGTAGTCAGATGCAAGCTTTGTCAACAAACTGTGCAGAGAGGGAAGAACGTCAGCAGCCTTAAAACTGGAGTCACACATAGCAATCTCGCTAGCGAGATCGTTGCTGAGTCACAACTTTTGTGACGTAACAGCGATCTCATCAGTGAGATCGCTGTGTGTGACAGCGATCAGCGAGTGGCCCCCCTGCCGGTATCGCTGATCGCTGTAAGAAACCTCTGGACATTTTTTTGGTCGCTGGGCTCCCGCTGGCCAGCACGCATCGCTGCGTGTGACAGGCGGGAGACCAGCGATCAGCTGTAAAAAAAAAAATTAAAATTAAAAATATTGTTATTCTCACCTTCCGACGTCCCGCGCAGCCTTCCTCTCTCCACGCTAGGGTCCCAGTTATCCTTTGCACGAATGACCGCGAGACTTCGCGCTCCCGTGAGACCGTGACTCTCGCGGTCATTCTCGCAAAGGATTACTGGGACCGGAGCGTGGAGAGAGGAAGGCTGCGTGGGACGTTGGAAGGTGAGAATAACAATATTTTTTATTTTAATTCTATTTTTTACAGGGATGGCAAGCGATGCCGGGCGCTCAGCATCGCTTTGCTGATCGCTAGTGAAGCTGTCTGTGTGACAGCTCACCAGCGATCACATAGTGACTTACCAGCGATCCTGACACCTTGATATTGGTGTCGGTATCGCTGGTAAGTCGCTATGTGTGACTCCAGCTTAATACAACCAATATGTTGATGCATGTCAGGAAGAGGCACCCTGTGGAGTGGCAGCACCACACCCAAGATGATTCACCACCTGCAGCTGGTTCCCCACCTTCCACCTCTTCAGCCACAGCGGCCACCTCTTACTCCAGCTCGCAAACAGCTGCTCCCGCTTCCTCACCAGAATGCCAGGGTGCATCTACAGGCAGTGTTGTGCGGCGGCACACTGTCTGTACTTCATCAGCATCAGCATCCCAATCGCTGGCATCCTCACACTCCCAATCCAGTGTGCAGCCATCTGTCACACAGGTGTGGGAGAAATGGTGCCCGTACTCGAGCAAAGGGCATGAATTCTCGCATTGCCAAACTGCTTGCAGTGGAAATGCTACCATTCTGGCTGGTGAGCAAGCCAGCCTTTTTCGATATGTTGGGGTTTGCAATCCCACAATACAGCGATCCCAGCCGCTTCTACTTCAGCAGGCAAGCCGTCCCTGCTCTGCAACAGCATGTGGAGCGTAAAATTAAGCATGCGCTACAAAATGCAGTTAGTATCAAGGTCCACCTGACCACCGACGCGTGGACTAGTCAGCATGGCCAGGGACGCTACATTTCCATCACCGCCCAATGGGTAAATGTAGTTGAGCCTGGAACTGAAGTAGAGAGTGCAAGTGCGTGAGTCCTGCCAACTCCACGGATTGCAGGCCTCTTCTCCGTACAAATTGACTCCACCTCATACGACTCGCCTGCACCCAGACGTACCACAACAACCGATTTCAGCACTGCATCGGCCAAACATCAACAGGCCGTGTTGAAATTGGTTTATCTGGGTGATGCTAGCCACACCCCAACTGAGCTGTGGAACAAACTCAAGGAGCAGAGCGACATGTGGCTTGCGCTGCTCAACCTCCAGCCAGGTATGGTGGTGTGTAATAACGGCCGAAACCTGGTCGGGCTCTGGGCCTAGGTGGTCTGACTCACATTCCATGCCTTGCCCATGTCCTAAACTTGGTGGTGCAGAGTTTCATTAGGAACTATCCTGACCTTGAGGAGTTGCTGCACAAAGTCAGATACGAGTGCTCTCATTTGCGGCGTTCAAGCATGGCTGCATCACGCCTTTCAGCCATGCAGCGCAGATTGGGCCTGCCCGAGCACCGCATCATTGTTGACCTCCCCACCAGGTGGAATTCGACTTTGCATATGCTGTGGAGGTTGTGTGAGCAGCAACCTGCAATTATGGAGTTGCAGCTGCAGCAGGCGCAAAGTAGGCGACACACATCTCAGCCCTCCCACTTTACAACCACAGAGTGGGCATCCATGAAGGACATATGCACCATTTTGAAGTGCTTTGAGGACTCCACTCTGATAGTGAGCGCGGATGCTGCCCTACTCAGCCTGACTATTCCCCTTATATGCCTTATAGAATCATCACTTAAAGGACTAAGGGATGAGATTTCTCTGGAGGAGTATGATGAGACACTTGGACCAACCAGGCAATCTTCATCGGCCCAGTTGGTACAAAGCTCTGTGGGTGCCTCACAAAGGTCCAGGCAGGACACAGCAAGCGAGGAGAATGAGGAGGACTATGAGGATCAGCCAGAGGAGGAAAGTACACAGCACTCTACTAGTAGTCACCAGACAGAGCGTGGATGGGGTGATGCAGAGCAGCCAGAGCACATTCCTCCAGCTGGTGACAGCGATGCATGGCCAGTTGGCAGCCTTCAGCACATGAGTGACTTCATGCTGCAGTGTCTCAGAAATGACCCACGCGTGGCTCGTATTCTCCACACAAATGACTACTGGGTGGCCACCCTCTTAGATCCACATTACCGGGACAGCCTTCAAAGCCTAATTACACAGTTGAACCGGGCACGTAAAATGCAGGAGTACCAAGGTGCACTGGTTAATTCACTCATGTACTCTTCTCCACCGCATAGCAGTGATGCGCGTGCACTAACAGGCACCTCAGTGCATCCTGGGCCCAGCGGAATCCATTCAGAAGCCAGTAGCAGAAGCAGTACATCTGCTACTGACAGGATCAGTATACCCAACCTGCTCCAACGGTTTCTGAACCCGCAAACAGTTAGGGCACCATGAGCACAGACTGTTATGAATGAGTCACCGAAGGAGGAAAAAACAAAAAAAAAAGCTAAGTCCAGAAAACCGGAGAGGTTGGTAGCTATCGGATTGCAGACCCCTGATGCTATCCACAACAACTAACAGTAGCCGTGGGGGGTTCCTACGATGCCCTAGACCCCTCGATCACAGAACTAAATAGGCCTAAAGAAAGAAAGGGGAAATCTAAACTGCCCCAGAGCAGACCCCAAAGCAAAAGGCAGCCCCCAACATATAATGACGGTGAAGCAAGATGAAAACACTAACACAGATAGAAAGATAGGTTGATCAAACGATGGGGCCCAAGCTAACTAAAAAGGACAGGATAGAAAAGCTGCTGTCTGCAATCCGTAAAAAACCCTACCAAAAAATGTCCCAACCGTCTGATAGGAAAAACAGGCCCTGAAGTCGCTAGGACTTCAAAAAGACTATATCAGCACTCAGGTAAATTCTGAAGACAGAGCAAAGAGATAAACTGATCAGAGACAAAAATGGAACTCAGCACACCCCCGACGGGGATGGCTGAACTCCAAAAAGCAAGGTAAACAAAACTAATAAGTTCAATAGCAGAGCAAAAACTTATCTTTGGGAAGCAGGAATCAGACTGGTCTCCAAGAATCCAGCAGAGAAATCACCAGCGACTCAGAAGGACGTCGGCTGCCTTACATCCAGTCAGAATTTCCTGTTACCCAGTCATCATCTACCAGATCAGGTGTTTGGTAATCAGCCTCACTACCTTCCTTCACCAGAAGAGGGAGTTCATCAGACATCGACAGTGAAGGGGAAAATGAACTCACAGCAGTACCTCCCCCTTGAGGAGGGGTCCCCGAACCCTCATCCACGCCACCAGGGCGATCAGGATGGGCCCGATGAAAGGCACGAACCAATCTTTCGGCATGAATATCGGATGCAGGGACCCAAGAATTATCCTCCTGGCCATAACCCTTCCATTTAACCAAATACTGGAGTCTCCGTCTAGCCAGGCGAGAATCCAGTATCTTCTCAACCTCATATTCCACATTACCTTCAACCAATACCGGGTCAGGAGGTGCCACCACAGGAACTACTGGCTCAACAAACCTCTTTAACAGAGACTTATGAAACTCGTTATGGATCTTAAATGTGACAGGAAGAGCCAATCGAAAAGAGACTGGATTAAGAATCTCCAAAATCTTGTAAGGTCCATTTCAATAGTTATTAATTATATATAAACTTGGCACACACCAAAGGTTTCTGATGCAGAAAGGTGATTTTTAATTATACAACAGTACATACATACACAGACGTTTCAGTCTAGGACCTTCATCAATGTACTGTGAAATATAAATAAAGATGAAAGTAATACAATTAAAAAAGAAAGTATATACAACAATATATGGGTTTTCTAGGTAAATACTTTTGAAAAAATGCTGAGACATCGGTCACATTATCGCACATAATATATATTGGCAGAGAGTAATAAATAATCATGAAGAACAAGATCAACGTAGAAAAGAACACACATACCGATATATTGTACTGTGAGATTCTTAGTGACTGGGCTTTGTGAGATAGACCTGGGAGAGGATAAAGGTGCTATAATAGCCAATATAACTTAGTAAGTGATGAGATGGTTTGTGTTACCTAAGTTACATACCAATCCTGTGAGGAGGCACATGAAGCCGTCCCACTGCTGAAGGTTAAGAATAGCACTATAGTAATACTGCAGTGACGTGACATGAAGTCACAAAATCTGTCTATAAGAGGCATAGAACTCTTACCGTGGTGATTTGTGGAGTGTGGACGCAGTATCCACCGCGAATCCCAAGTGCTGCAAAGTGTGAGAGTGGCAGGGTTATATAACCCTGTGAATTATGAGCCCTGGTTGGGGGCGCGCCACCGGAAGTCAGTGGGCGTGTATTAGACACGTCACCATAAGCTCCGGACACCGAGAGAGACATAGAGGGGGCGTGTCAGCAGGGAGCACTGGGAGTGTACTACTGCCTGTCAGGCTGGCTTGCAGGGCAGAGCGGTGGACATTAGTGAACTATCCTGAGTTAACTACTGCAGCGCCGACATCATAGGTGCCAGTGGTGAAGATAGTGGCTATTCAGTGCTTTGAGGGTGACGATTCAAACAATCACAGTTGTTGGTTCTGTAAATGAGACACAATTAGATTAGTATCCATGACATTCAATGTACAGTGGCATTCAAGAGTACATTATTTATAGCATTAACCCAGTAGTGACATTGTAGAGGAAAAAGAGGGGGGAGGGGGTAAACGTATCAGATGGTGTCAGACATTATACTTGTAAGAAGGCCTGTGAATCATAGTCTTTATTTAACCCCTTGGGTGTCAGGGTATTGAGTTCGTGAATCCAAAAAGCCTCTCTCCTTTTTAATATGTTAATGCGGTTGCCTCCTCTGCGTGAGGTGTGAACCTGCTCAATGACTTGAAATTTTAATTGAGCAATGGTGTGGCCCGCAGTGATGAAATGATATGGGATGGGGAGAAGCATATTCTTGCACCTAATTGTAGACTTATGCTTGGATATGCGGTCTCTGATGTGTTGTGTGGGTTCCCCTACATAGAGTAAACCACACGGACATTTGATAATGTATACTACAAACGAGCTGTCGCAGGTGTAATATTCACGGATATTAAATTTTTTACCGGTATGGGGATGGTAGAAAAAATTACCTTTCTGTACGTTATTACATTGTGTGCATTGCAGGCAGGGGAAAGTGCCGAATTTAGGATTTGATAGAAAACGTTGTTGCTTTTTTAGAGGGCCAGGGGAGCCAATATCTGCTTTAATCAGAGTGTCACGGACATTCCGTGGTCTCCTAAAACACGGTAAAAAGGGTACTCTAAATGCCTCTACGTTCGGGTGAGCCGTAGATAGGAGATAAATGTCTCTAGGGCATGTGAGCCTGTGGGAGGTCTGAAGTTGCTTTTATTCCTCAGTCCTAGGCTATCTGAGGATAGCAAGAGAGGGTGTGGTGGTATGGTACTATTGTTGGTGCCAATAGCATTGGAGAAGTGTACACCGCCAATTGAGTGACACCTCGGTTTATCTACCACTTGAGAGGGATCCCACCAACGAAATAAAACACATTATTCAAACTACCTTATCTAAATATAATTTGAGCGGAGTCCTAGATAACAAAACTTGTGATTTTCTAACCAAAAAATTCCCCATTACACCGGTTTTTTATATACTGCCTAAAGTACATAAAAACTTAGATAACCCACCAGGAAGACCTATCGTGGCCTCTACGGAGTCAATTTTCTCTCCCATCTCCAAATATCTAGAGAAAATTCTTACACCTCTCATCAAACAGACACCCTCCTTTCTACTTGATACAGGGGCCTTTTTCGATGTTATCCGTACTCTGGACCATGTCCCTAAAGATGCCATTCTTGTCACTTTTGATGTAAAAGATCTATATACATCCATTCCCCACATACAGGGTATTCAGTCAGTGCGGAGACTTCTGGAACTATCCAAATTCCATCCTGAACAAACCAATCTATGCTGTGAATTATTGTCCATCATTTTAACCAGGAATTTTTTTCTTTTTGAAGACAAATATTATTTGCAGACGAGGGGGACTGCGATGGGCTCGAACACCGCACCTCCGTATGCAAATTGCTATGTGGCCCATTTGGAGGATCACATCATATATCGTGACTGTCTCTTCCGCACTCATGCGTTAGTGTGGAAGATATATCGACGATATCTTCTGTATCTGGGGGGGATCACTAGATACACTACAATCCTTCTTCTCCATGTTACAAACAGCCTGGCTTGGACTGAGCTTCACCATGTCCTATCACCTTGAACAAATCAATTTCCTTGATACGGTAGTCATGAAGGATGATTCGGGACACCTATCCACTGACCTCTATAGGAAACCCACTGATCGCAATAGTTTGCTTCATTACGAAAGCTTCCATCCCACTAAAATGAAAAACGCGATCCCCAAGTCACAATTCAAAAGGGTTCAGAGGATTGTGTCTAACACAGGGGTTCAAAAAATACGCATGGATGAAATGCGCACAAAATTCCTTGAGAGGGGATATCCAACGAGTGTGTTAAATGATGTGGACTTTTCCCCCCCAAGGGAATCTAAGACCGCCAATCGCATTTCTTTTGTTCATGACTACCATCCCTTTGCTTATCGTATTCATTCCAGCATTAGACGTCATTGGCATCTCCTATCTACGGCTCACCCGAACGTAGAGTCATTTAGAGTACCCTTTTTACCGTGTTTTAGGAGACCACGGAATGTCCGTGACACTCTGATTAAAGCAGATATTGGCTCCCCTGGCCCTCTAAAAAAGCAACAACGTTTTCTATCAAATCCTAAATTCGGCACTTTCCCCTGCCTGCAATGCACACAATGTAATAACGTACAGAAAGGTAATTTTTTCTACCATCCCCATACCGGTAAAAAATTTAATATCCGTGAATATTACACCTGCGACAGCTCGTTTGTAGTATACATTATCAAATGTCCGTGTGGTTTACTCTATGTAGGGGAACCCACACAACACATCAGAGACCGCATATCCAAGCATAAGTCTACAATTAGGTGCAAGAATATGCTTCTCCCCATCCCATATCATTTCATCACTGCGGGCCACACCATTGCTCAATTAAAATTTCAAGTCATTGAGCAGGTTCACACCTCACGCAGAGGAGGCAACCGCATTAACATATTAAAAAGGAGAGAGGCTTTTTGGATTCACGAACTCAATACCCTGACACCCAAGGGGTTAAATAAAGACTATGATTCACAGGCCTTCTTACAAGTATAATGTCTGACACCATCTGATACGTTTACCCCCTCCCCCCCTCTTTTTCCTCTACAATGTCACTACTGGGTTAATGCTATAAATAATGTACTCTTGAATGCCACTGTACATTGAATGTCATGGATACTAATCTAATTGTGTCTCATTTACAGAACCAACAACTGTGATTGTTTGAATCGTCACCCTCAAAGCACTGAATAGCCACTATCTTCACCACTGGCACCTATGATGTCGGCGCTGCAGTAGTTAACTCAGGATAGTTCACTAATGTCCACCGCTCTGCCCTGCAAGCCAGCCTGACAGGCAGTAGTACACTCCCAGTGCTCCCTGCTGACACGCCCCCTCTATGTCTCTCTCGGTGTCCGGAGCTTATGGTGACGTGTCTAATACACGCCCACTGACTTCCGGTGGCGCGCCCCCAACCAGGGCTCATAATTCACAGGGTTATATAACCCTGCCACTCTCACACTTTGCAGCACTTGGGATTCGCGGTGGATACTGCATCCACACTCCACAAATCACCATGGTAAGAGTTCTATGCCTCTTATAGACAGATTTTGTGACTTCATGTCACGTCACTGCAGTATTACTATAGTGCTATTCTTTACCTTCAGCAGTGGGACGGCTTCATGTGCCTCCTCACAGGATTGGTATGTAACTTAGGTAACACAAACCATCTCATCACTTACTAAGTTATATTGGCTATTATAGCACCTTTATCCTCTCCCAGGTCTATCTCACAAAGCCCAGTCACTAAGAATCTCACAGTACAATATATCGGTATGTGTGTTCTTTTCTACGTTGATCTTGTTCTTCATGATTATTTATTACTCTCTGCCAATATATATTATGTGCGATAATGTGACCGATGTCTCAGCATTTTTTCAAAAGTATTTACCTAGAAAACCCATATATTGTTGTATATACTTTCTTTTTTAATTGTATTATTTTCATCTTTATTTATATTTCACAGTACATTGATGAAGGTCCTAGACCGAAACGTCTGTGTATGTATGTACTGTTGTATAATTAAAAATCACCTTTCTGCATCAGAAACCTTTGGTGTGTGCCAAGTTTATATATATTTAGTTCACGGATTGGGATCCTACTTGGGCACCACCTACAATTCTCAGGGTTGTGCCAACGGTTTTGTTCTTACATTTCAATAGTTGACGGAGACAAAATAAATCCCAAAAATGAAATCCTCTGTACACCAAAAAGGCATTTCGATCCCTTGACATACAGGGAATTCTCCCTCAAAATCCAGAACACAGTCTGAACATGTTCCACATGAGAGTCCCAATCCTTGGAAAAGATCAAAATATCATCCAGATAGATGATCAAAAATTTTTATACACCAAGTCTCGGAAAATATCATTCATGAAGCACTGGAAGACAGAAGGGGCATTAGTGAGCCCAAAAGTCATCACCAGGTACTCAAAATGTTCCTCCGGAGAATTAAACGCCGTCTTCCATTCATCCCCATGCTTAATGCGAATAAGATTATACGCCCACCTGAGGTCAAGCTTTGTAAACCAGCAAGCACCTTTAACTCTGGAGAATAGATCAGAAATCAGGGGTAACGGATACTGATATTTAACAGTAATTTTGTTGAGGGAACGATAGTCAATACAAGGCCTTAATGACCCATCTTTCTTAGCCACGAAAAAAAAAACAGCACCTAAGGGTGAAGAGGATGGTCTAATATGACCCTTCTCCAACGACTCCTTAATATAGGATCGCATAGCCTCATGTTCGGGTACAGATAAATTGAAAAGTCGACCCTTGGGAAATTTACACCTAGGGCTCAGCTCAATTGCACAGTCATAACTCCTATGAGGAGGCAAAGACGCAGACTCATTCTCACTAAATACATCATAATAATCAGCCAAATAGTCAGGAACATCATGCGACTGTGGAGAGGTGGAGAAAACAGGAGCATCACTAAGGGCACACCAACAACCCCAACTCACCACAGACACAGATTTCCAATCCAAAACTGGATTATGGATTTGAAACCAGGGAAACCCCAGAACGATGGTATCATGCAAATTATGCAACACCAAAAATCTGCATTTTTCTTGTTGGTCTGGGGCGACCCGCATTACCACCTGGGTCCAAAACTGAGGTTTATTCTTCGCCAAAGGTGTAGCATCAATACCCCTCAAAGGGATAGGCGTACGAAGAGGTGTCTTAGGAAACCAACAATGTTTAGCAAAATCCAAGTCCATCAGGTTCAGAGCTGCTCCCGAATCCACAAAAGCCTTAGCGGAAAATGTGGACAGGGAGCAGATCAGAGTAATTGCCAGAAGAAACTTAGGTTGAACACCACCCACAGCAAATGTGTGTGCAAAACGTTTCTCTCGTTTAGGGCAGACAGAAATAATATGCGAGGCATCACCACAGAAGAAACACAGCTTATTACGCCTTCTGAACTCCTGACGTTGCGCCCTAGACAAAACTCTATCACATTGCATAGGTTCAGACATTTGTTCAACAGGTGGCAACAACTCTTGTGCGGTTTTGCGTTCACGCAAACGCCGATCAACCTGAATGGCTAATGACATAGAATCGTCAAGACCAGAGGGAACAGGAAATCCCACCATAGTATCTTTTACGGTTTCTGACAAACCCTTCCGAAAGAGAGCTGCCGAGGCACCATCATTCCAGGTAGTAAGGACCGCCCACTTTCAGAATTTTTGACAGTACAACTCTGCAGAATCCCGACCCTGGCTCAATGCCAACAGGGCCTTTTCAGCCTGATCAATAGCATTAGGTTCATCATACAACAACCCCAAGGCCTGAAAAAATGCATTCACATCAGTCAGAATAGGATCATCAGGTTTCAAAGAAAACGCCCAATCCTGGGGATCGCCGCGCAGCAAAGAGATAACAATTTTAACCTGCTGCGCGGAGCTCCCCGATGAGATAGGCTTCAAGGCAAAAAATAATTTACAATTATTCTTAAAATTCAAAAATTTTGACCGATCCCCAAAAAACACATCAGGAGTAGGGATCTTTGGTTCAGCAGCATGTGAATGAGCAAGATAGGTGGAAATTCCCCGCACTTCAGCAGTGAGCTGCTCCACATGATCAGACAATTGCTTAATCTCCATTGAGAAAAAACTCCTCCTATGGCCTCAGAGAAATAGAGGAAAAAATAAACACAAAAAAAAAATTCTGACAGTTTTTTTCCTTTCTTTTTTTTTTTTTTACAATTCTTTCCTGCTATTGAGTACCCTAGAATCTGCGGTATGGCTGGTGATTCTGTTATGAATGAGTCACCGAAGGAGGAAAAAACAAAAATACAAACTAAGTCCAGAAAAGAGAGGAGAGGTTGGTAGCTATCGGATTGCAGACCCCTGATCCTATCCACAACAACTAACAGTAGCCGTGGGGGGTTCCTACGATGCCCTAGACCCCTCGATCACAGCCGGAGAACAAAATAGGCCTAAAGAAAGAAAGGGGAAATCTAAACT
This sequence comes from Dendrobates tinctorius, assembly GCF_039654945.1. Taxonomy (NCBI): domain Eukaryota; kingdom Metazoa; phylum Chordata; class Amphibia; order Anura; family Dendrobatidae; genus Dendrobates; species Dendrobates tinctorius. The sequence goes on from NW_027361936.1 coordinate 1,971,453, forward strand.
GCCCCAGAGCAGACCCCAAAGCAAAAGGCAGCCCCCAACATATAATGACGGTGAAGCAAGATTAAATCACTAACAGTTAGAAAGATAGGTTGAGCAAATGATGGGGCCCAAGCTAACTAAAAAGGACAGGATAGAAAAGCTGCTGTCTGCAATCCGTAAAAAACCCTACCAAAAAATGTCCCAACCGTCTGATAGGAAAAACAGGCCCTGAAGTCGCTAGGACTTCAAAAAGACTATATCAGCACTCAGGTAAATTCTGAAGATAGAGCAAAGAGACAAACTGATCAGAGACAAAAATGGAACTCAGCACACACCCGACGGGGGATGGCTGAACTCCAAAAAACAAGGTAAACAAAACAAAACTAATAAGTTCAGTAGCAGAGCAAAAACTTATCTTTGGGAAGCAGTAATCAGACTGGTCTCCAAGAATCCAGCCGAGAAATCACCAGCGACTCAGAAGGGCGTCGGCTGCCTTATATCCAGTCAGAATTTCCTGTTACCCAGTCATCATCTACCAGATCAGGTGTTTGGTAATCAGCCTCACTATCTTCCTTCACCAGAAGAGGGAGTTCATCAGACATCGACGGTGAAGGATAAAATGAACTCACAACAACAGACAGTGCAACGCACTAGAAGGCAATGTTACCGTGACATGGTGGCACAATACCTCTCCACCCCTGTCAGTGTGCTTCAGGATGGATCTGCCCCCTTCAAGTTTTATGTCTCCAAGTTGGATACATGGCCCGAGATTAGCCAGTATGCCTTGGAGGTCCTGGCTTGTCTTGGTGCCAGTGTGATTTCTGAACATGTCTTTAGTGCAGCTGGCAATGTACTAACAGAACAACGTACTAGACTATCCGCTGCAAATGTGGACCGGCTTACATTCCTAAAAATGAACCAGGCCTGGATTTCTGGTGACTTTTGCTGCCCTTGGCAAGAGTAGACAGGTTACATGCATGGTTGGTAGCAGTATGCATGCTCTGTCATGTGCCTATGTTGCACACAGCGCTATCTGTTATGCCAGTGCTCTGGCCTCTACTACCAACATCTAGCACCTAGTTCTGTGACTGACTCTTTCACCTCATACTGTTTTCCATGGGCTCTAGTACCGCCAGCTAGTGCCCATTTCCGTGACTGCTGATTTCACAGCATGCTGTGTTTCTGGGCTCTAGTACCGCCAGCAAGTGCCCATTTCCATGACTGCTGATTTCACAGCATGCCGTGTTTCTGGGCTCTAGTACCGCCAGCTAGTGCCCATTTCCGTGACTGCCACTTTCACAGCATGTTGTGTTTCTGGGCAACAGTAACGCCAGCTGTACCTCGTTAGACCAAAGTGGAAAAAAAGGACGACAGATGCCAAACACCTATTGGCAGAAGCACAAGAGGTGGGATCCAGCCACGCTGGCTGTTTCCTAGCAGTGAAGTGCGGACACAGGTGCCTCCCCCAAGGGGTAAACCGAGTTCCAGCATTGCCAGCTAGTTCTCGGGTGTGTCCAAGGGCACGGGTACCTCCTGCTCCAAACCGTGTTTCGACAATGCTCGCCATTACATGGTTGTGTCCGCCGTACTGTTCCATGCCCCCACCGTACATCATTCTGGCTCAGTTTGCTGTTATCCGTGGTGTCGGCATTGTAGGAGCCCCCTACGTGGACTCCGGGACCTGGCGCTCAAGGCTGGTCTCGACAGTGCCAGTAGGCCCTCCTCCTCCCCTGTTGTGACTGCAGAGTAAAGAAGACTGTGTCCTTGTTGCGGGGGCAAATGTGGCTCTTGCACCTTCTGCCAAGAAGACATTACTCTGGTAGAAGACCCAAGACAGGAAGACAAATGCAGAAGACCCAGACAGGAAGACAGATGCAGAAGACCCAAGACAAGAAGACAGATGGAGATGTCCCCGGACTCCTGTCTTTTTGCTCTTGAACTTGCATCTTTGTGGGGGGTTTTTGGGGCTTCTCGGCAGTGCTTTTGGCTTATGTCACTACTACATTGTGGTATCCGGGCTACAGTAATGTCAGCTGTTGCCCAGTACAGCCACTGGCACTTTTACCTTCTGCTGCTTATCTGGGTTCCAGTAGCGTCAGCTGGTTCTCAGTAGAGTTAATGGCTTAGGTCCCTCCTTTGTGGTATCCGAGGTCCAGTAATGTCTGCTGGTCCTTGGTAGTGCATTCTGGCACAGGGTACCTCCTGCTTAGTTATCGGCCTCCGGTAACGTCAGCTGGTGCCCGTTAGTTCCATTGGCTCTTATGCTGATTTCTGCTGCCTACACGGGTTCCAGACTCACCAGCTGGTTCTCTCAAGTTCTTGTGCCTACTGTTACTTCTGCGTATTTCCTCTGGGTTTGGGACATTCTGCGACCAGCCAATAGCAGGCTAACCATAGACAGAGGTTTAGGAAGCAGTAGGAGCAGATGTACATGAACCAAAAGCAGAATATCAATATGCAGAATTACTGAATAACAGTAATATAATCAGCAGAAGAAGACTAAGCATGGTTTAAAGGGAGTGTGTCCGCTCCTCCACGTGGTGCTCCTGGAAACTCCCTGCAAAGCAAGGTGAGCTGAACGCGGACACATGTCAGTCAAAGGGCATATTGACACCATCACCGGCAGTTTTAATTTAATAATGTAAAATCACTAACCCTAATCCTAACTATCCTTAACCCCTAACCCTTACCCTACTAACCATAAACCCTAACCCTACCCCAACTAATCCTAACCCAAAGAAAAAACACCGCTGTTAAGAAGATGTTTTCCTGCTATAGCTTTCGCTCTGTGCATTTTTCTAGCGATTTTTTTGCTCCTCTGCCTCTGCAAACTTCTTCCCCATTATCCTGATGTGTTTCCCCTCCATTTTATCCATTATATAGCACTGTAGGGGTCATTTTGTAATTCTGATTTTTTTCTCCCATTGACTTGCATTGATAACGGAAATCGGAAATTCCGGTATCCGATATTTTTTCAATATCGGAAATCGGAATTCCGATACGATACCGGGCAATATCGCTCATCCCTAGTGGTATGGTAAATAAAGACACAGCAAGAAAAAAGTCTTTTATTAGAAATAAAACAAAACACAGTTTTACAGTTTTCTTTAAAAATAACAAATGCAGCTATACTCACCTAATGCCTAGTTCCAATGAAGCCCTCGTTCTCTTGCAACAAAGCAAAAATTAAAAAACAACAATATCTCTCACCTATCCATCATTCTGTCCCATGCCGTAATCCATGTCGGGGGATAAATAGTTTTTAACCTGGATGGTGACCTCTGCCGGCTTCCAGAATAGTGCAATCATGTTCGATAGCAGTATTTCGGAGGTTAAAGTGTCATTCTGTGACCACTCCTGGCACCTAGTGTTGGGTGTCAGCATCAGCTGACACAAGGCAGCAATCGTCCCCCCCCGTGTGCGCGCGATCGCAATGACGTAATGATCTGTTACTGGTCAAATAAGCACAGGGCACATGGATGGATCTTTATGTCTGATGTCAGAAAAGGGTTACATCTTTCTTGGTCACAGTCAAATCTCATAAACTTCTATGATATAGTTTGTGGTTTAAAAATGCTGACCACACTCCTAGATCAATCCCTTATGGGGTTTAATTTGGGTCAGTTCTTGTGCTTCTGTTTTTTCTATCACTTCAGGGGCCTTGGAAATTATATACAGTGAACATAGTGGCCAATTTGTGTTCCAAAAATTAAATAGCCCTCTATGCATTCCAAGTTTTGCCATGTGCCTAAACAGCAGTTTTAGATCAAATGTGGAGTATCACTGTATTTGGAAAGAATTGCTTAAAATATTATGTGGTCCATTTACTAATGTTAACCCACATGTAAATTATAAATTTAAGTGAAAAAAAAGTATTTTTTTTTACATCTAAATGTTATAAAGTTGTATGAATCACCTGATTTGATTTTTTTTTAAATGATAAGGACATCCTCAGATAAATTCCTTGAGGGGTCTAGTTTCCAAAATAGGGTCAATTGTTGGGGGGGTCTCTGCCATTTTCTTATGTTATAGGATCTGCAAATGGGACATGACATTCATAATCTTTTCCAGACTAATTTGCACTCCAAACACAAGTAGCACGCTTTCATTTCTGAGCCCTACCATGTGACCTAACAGCAGTTTTTGAGCACATGGGGTGTGATCACATTCCGGAGAAATTATAAATTGCGTATTTAATTATGTGGTCTGTTTTCTTCCATTATCCATTGTCCACATTTCAAATTTGGGGCTAAAACAACATTTTAGCAGAAATAATGTAAATTTTGTTTTCACGTACACAGTTTGAATTTGTGTGATACTGCTGAAATCTATCCTCTTTGGATCGATCCACTCATCTCTGCTCATCATTACCCCCTTGTTTTAATAACCTAAACATTTTCTTTTTGTAATTTATTCCTCCCCTTACAGCAGTGGTTTTCGCCTATTTTTAGCTTGATTATTCTCATAGGGTATATATTTTGTGCAGGATATCGTCAGGATGTTTATAGAAATGTCCAACTTGCTTTGTTTACATTGCCCAAGTTGATGGCACCAAGATCATCTGTTAGCGGATGGAAATTAGTCATCTTTAATTTTAGTGACCTTGTTGCTCCTCTGCTGAACATCTTATTAAAAGATAGAATCATAGAATCATAGCATCGTAGAGTTGGAAGGGACCTCCTGGGCCATCTGGTCCAACCCCCTGCTCAAAGCAGGATTCGCTAAATCATCCCAGACAGATGTCTGTCCAGCCTCTGTTTGAAGACTTCTATTGAAGAAGAACTCACCACCTCTCGTGGGGGCCTGTTCCACTCATTGATCACTCTAACTGTCAAAAAGTTTTTTCTAATTTCTAATCTGTGTCTCCTCCCATTCAGTTTCATCCCATTGCTTCTAGTCTTTCCTTGTGCAAATGAGAATAAAGTTGATCCTTCTACAATGTGACAGCCCTTTAGATATTTGTAGACAGCTATTAAGTCTCCTCTCAGTCTTCTCTTTTGCAAACTAAACATTCCCAAATCCTGCAACCTTTCCTCATAAGACAGGGTTTGCAGACTGGTCACCATTCTGGTCGCTCTTTTCTGATCTTGCTCTAGTTTGTTGATGTCTTTTTTTAAAATGTGGTGCCCAAAACTGGACACAATATTCCAGATGAGGTCTGACCAAAGAGGAGTAGGGGGAAATAATGACTTCACGTGATCTAGACTGTATGCTTCTGTTAATACATCCTAGAATTGCATTGCCTTTTTTGCTGCTGCATCACACTGTTGACTCTTATTCAGTCTGTGATCTATTAGTATACCCAAGTCTTTTTCACATGTGCTGTTGTTTAGCCCTATTCCTCCCATTCTGTATATCTGTATATGCTTTTTTCATTTTTATTGCCCAGATGTAGTACTTTGCATTTTTTCCTGTTAAAAACCATTCTGTTAGTTGCTGCCCACTTCTCCAGTTTATTTATATCTTTCTGAATCCTCTCTCTCTCTTCTCTAGTATTAGTTATCCCTCCTAAAAATTATTTTGTGATCACTTGTCACACATAGCTAAGCAGCTACCTGGTTTTTGCTAGAGCTCCTGATGGTGAAGTTAGGCTTGAGCTGCAGGTAGCCCTGAAGTATCACTCTGAGTCAGTCCCCGGTATTGAACTCTGTTTCTAGCAGGATAGAATTCAAACTCTGTTCACAAGAAATTGGTTCTGGGTAATCAGGCAGAACTGACACTGACTCGGCTACACAGACAAGACAGGATTCGGAGATTAGCACAAGCTCCATCAGTAATACCCAGGATAAACACTGGTGCTGGTTCAAAAACCGTCAGAATGGCTTCAGGTTTTGGTATAGCCAGTGCGTCTCCTGGTTCAGGTACTGCCATTGTGCTTTAGGGTTCAGATAATGTCAGTGTGACTTCAGTGTTCAGACATTGCTAGTGTGGCTTCTGGGTACAGGTACCACCGTTGTGGCTTAAGGCTCAGGTGCAGGTGTTGTGGATTTATTTTTGATTTGGGTAGATTTACCCCTGTGCATACTGTGACCTGTCCTAATTAGACAGAGTCTTATTGAGCGCTCAAAGAAGGAAAGACGCCAGACTTGGTTGGCAGCAATACCTCCCAGCAAAACTCTGGAAGTTTATTGAATATACTTGGTTTTATCAATTGTACAGAAAAGGAGTGGCTACTCATTAACATAGAGGCTTTACTTCTTAGCTAATTGGTCAGTTTTAATGCATAAACATATATGGGCGTCGACCTAAGGTGACTTAAGCGTCAGATGATATACTGCTCTTTGTCTTACAATGTCAGCAATGTTCTGATATCGGCTGGCACATCTGGCCTAAACTTCCTCTTTCTATGTATGGGACAAATATCACAAGACAATGCTATCACAAAATACCATCTGCTCCCCAGACTCTCATGGGGGGCAGTAGGTCATTTCCACCAACTAGTTACAAGGTTCAAACTGTGAAAATGTATCTGTGTGCATATAAGAATATATAAGAGTACATGAGTATATAGCAGTATATGGAGTATATAGCCTATAGCAGGCAAGTGAGATCTATATGAAATACATATACATATATATTTCCATAACAATCCCCCCTTAGATATCACTTGCCCTAAAACTCTGCTCCTGGCCCAAAGCGCTGCAACTCTTTTATGCTGCCAATGGACTGACATATGCCTAGTGCATACATCCTCCTCTGTACAGACTTTTCGCAAATGGGCAGTCAGGAGATCTGTCCCTAAAGGGGGTGTGGTGCAATTTAATCAAAGTCTCTTAGTTAGCAGTCTATGCAGTCAGTGCATGTGTATTCTCCATCAGGTAGGTTATTTATTCAGTCAGGGAGGTCATCCACAGCATCATTCCAGCTCAGGTGTATCTTCTGGTATGAAGGCCTTTTCCTGCAATGCGATGCGTGGATCCAGGCGGGGTTTTCTCTCCAGGTCAGCAGCGTCAGCACTTGGTGAAGGGCCATCGGATCTGGGATCGAGTGCTTCTCTTTACAGACTTTCTCCACCCACACTCAGTCTCCTGACTTCAGGACGTGTATACCAGGCACCGAATCTGGACCTGGCAATGAAGGAGAGAAACTCGAGAATGGACATTAGCAAAATTCTTGATAAATTAAATTACACATGCAGACAGAGTATCATATTGCATAGTCAACTGCTAAGTAAAGAATACCCCTAAACTGGGTCTTTTTACCCAAATAAATAAAGCCTCATATTGGTGACAGCTTTCTCTGAGCCTACGGGAGTGTCTACTGCCAGGGTTTGTCTGTCTCTTGGGCAAAAATTTATTTTTTTTTTGCATGCTGCTCTTAAGTGTCCCACCTAGTCTATGGTGTGGGACGGTGAGTAGTGTGTAGGCCTAAGTCTGACCCTACTGCTGATCAGGTCTCTTGTGTTAGGTTTGCTGTGTATGCGGGTCCCTGATCACTTGCTATTGCTTCTGGAAACCCCATATCTGCACACTATTTTTGAGAGTAGCTTCTTTGCAGTAGTCTTCGCCAACTGGTTCCTTACTGGGAAGTCTTCAGGCCAGACGATGTGGGGGAACTTTTCCCGCTTGTCCGATGTTAAATTTGTCGGTGGCCGAACAGCTGCTGGGAATCTTCGCTGTTTAGGTGTGAGTTGAGTCCAATCAGGTCATTCATCTGTGTCTTCAATTCTGTGTGGGGGCCATGTGACCATTGAACCACCGTAGGGTACACACTTTGAGATAGACTGGGTCTGTCTGGAGGTAGACGGTTTGAGGTAGACGGTTTGAGGTAGACTAGGCTGTCTTGAGGTAGACGTTTTGATGTAGACGGTTTCTTGGAGCCCAGTGCTTTTGGCCTTCAGCATCCAGCTCTCCTTCTCCTCCTTCCGAGTCTGACCTGTTACTTCTTGTACAGGTTTCAGGAAGTCATCTTGTCAGGTTTAGTGACTGGGTTGTGGTAATTGACATTCTCTGAGCTGATGGTGGGATTTTAGCTGAGGTTCCGTCTATGTCCGCGCCTCCCTCTATATGAAGACTCGGGTTAGACTGTGTCAGAGGAGGACTTGGGACTCTTTGCATTGGTACAGGTCCAGCTGGTATTCTCTGGGGATGAGGGGGAAGGTCAAACTGTTGTAGCCTTGGGATGCCTTCGGACTCATGCAGCTCGTCTCGGGGAGTGTTGCCGTGGACTGCCAATCGTAGGACTGTGCTGGAGGAGAAGCTTCCCCACGAGAGGATGGTGGAGGAGGAGGCAGCACTTCTGTCCAATTCAGAGATGGCATCTTCAATGGTTTTCCCATTGACTTCTGTTTGCCAGGTTTTCTCGTCTTCAGTCGTCATGTAGTAGCCGTCCGGCTCTACGACCTCTCCCATTTTCCATATTGTCTTCCTCTGGCTGCTTCTTTGGCTGCCACGTCTGCTGTTGATGCCCCGTGTCTCTACTGTGTTCAGTTTTCCGTGTGCCTTTGCCTTCAGCACTGCCACCACTTTTAGTAGTTGAAGAGCGTCCAGCAGGTCTCTGATGGCTCCATGGTGCTTCACGGTCGATCCGCTTGCTGTGATGAAGTTTCTTGCAGCCCAGATGGGTCCGAAGTCAGGTGCCATGTCATGCGAGTACCTGGAAGTTTTTGTTCTTCGCAATCTGGCAGGTCTTTCGTCAGCTCTATCAGCTCCGTTTCTTGGGCTCTTGGGCTGACAACCTTCTGGACCATAGAATGTCTTGATTGCTGGTCGCTGCACAACCCGTGTGGAACTTTCCTTCATCATTTGCAAGGCTGGAGCCATGTACGGTATCTTGCAGATTTTTCATCTGAGGGTCCGTATCCGCATCCCCCCTTGGGAGTGGGAGTAGAGACAGGTAACGGCTGAGAGCACTGAAGAGTGGTGGAGAGCAGCCTTGTCAGGAGGGCGTGTGCTGCGGGTATTGCTTTTTTGCAGGAGGGCCCCCCCCTTGCAACTGGATCCAGGCCAGCTGAGAGGTAGTCTAGAGGCCTCTGGTTTTCCTCCGTGGGTCTGTTTTAAGCCTGGCCAGTAGCATGACCTTCTCCATCTTGGTCCTTCTTTCCACTTTGGTCAGGACGGGATGGCTTCTTGTAGTCAGGGAGGCCTAGAGTTGGCGCAGAGACTATGAAGTCTTTCAGTTTCCTGTACGAGATGAAGGTTGCAATGCGTTGATGCAATTGTACAGAGGCTGCATTAAGCCTGGAGCACCAGGGATCCAAGTTCTGCAGTACGAGACTAGACTAAGGAAGGACTGCATCTTCGGAGTTGTTGAGGGAGCCACCTTCTCCTCCGCGGCCCTCCGGTCATCTGTCAAGTGTTTCGTCTAGTGGGCGATACGGTGTCTTCAGGAACTTGCTTTTGACACCACTGGACTCTGTTTTTGCAGAACTTACGTTGCTGCTCTGTCAGGCAGTGTAGAGGAGGCATGGAAGACGCTGTGCGGGTAGCGGTGTCGACTTCTGCATGCTCCGCAATCCAGTTGGTGGGGACGGAGGGCAATGCTCTGGCGAGCTGTGAAAGGCTGTTCCGGGCCCTCTTGAGCCTCACTGTCCATTTGTTCCGCACCCCCCTTGTGCATTTTCAGGAACTGGTCGTCCAGGTGAGGGGGAACATTGAGGGAAGCTTCGGGTAGATCCATTGCCGTGAGCACCGTTGCTGTGGCTGGCACGTTTGTCAGCAGAGTGTGCAGATCTGGCACAACTGGGGTTTCAAACATGGTTGCTTCGCTCACAGTCCTCAGGTTATGCACCATTCAATCTGATCTGGTTCTCCTTTCACAGTCTTCCTCTTGATCGAGAGAAGCTGGGACCGCATGATGATTCCCGTGGGTGAGGCGGCTCAATCTGGCCTTGCTCTTCACAGTGCCGTGAGTGACTCCCATCTCCTGGCACAGGGCTGGCAGGAAACCAGCCGTTTGCTGGCATCCTCTTCGTCAGAGATGATGTCCAGCTGAGCTTTCTTGCTCTCACAGGGGGTCTTCTTGCTGGGGTATCTTCTTTACCAGCCAGCAGCAGTTCCTTTCACCCAGCTTGATACCAGGTCAGCGCCTTGTTAACCAATTTGAGGAGCTGAGTGGCTGTCTTCTGGTCCAGGGCCTGGATTAACTTCAGGGAGCACCTTCAGAATCTTGTCCAAGATGATCCTCTGGCGCTGGAGCCGGAAGCAGTGCAGCCATTTCACGAAGCGGGTGTGGTCCCTCTGGGTTGAGAGTTTTCCTGGCCCATGCCAAAGTTCTTATGCCGTTTCTTGAACAGCAGTTCCACTTAGACCTCCAGGGCAGTCAGAGGCAGTTTAGCTCTGGGTGATGAGCTGCGGATGCTGGGCCTTCGGAGCGTCCGGGGTTGTAGACTTGATTGACACCCGCACTGGTGCAACTTGAAGTCTCCCTTGGGCCATAGGCTTCTGGGTGCTATGTCCAGCACCTCCTTGGGTAGGCTTGCACCGGTTGTTCGAGCGAGGCTCTTGTAGGGCCACCAGCATGATTGATTCTTCTTGGGTCTGAGGTGGGGAAGAGGTCAAGGTCACATCTTCATGGGACACTTTGGTCACCTTCAGTTCCTGCAGTAGGTCTGCGCTCATCAGGTGGGGTGGGCAGGTCTCCACCGTAAACTGGAACAGGATGGAGTGTCCTGGCAGTGTCCTCATGCTTAGGGGCTTGCAAGCTGGGGAACGTCTGTCTTGACCTTTAATCCCCATACAAGACATGGAGTGTTCTGATAGACTGGTGGGGTAAGGGATTTTCACTTCTGACTGCACCAGTGTCCACAAGGAAAGATATGACAGACCCCAGTGATTTGAGGTATTGGGTTCGCTGATGGGGTTTCACATGTCAGGGGCGTGACATCTGGCGGACCTGGTTTGCCTCTGTCCTATGGACAGGGTTCTTCATTGTCTTCTGTTTCTTTCTTGGCCTACTCCTCTGCGTGATGACCTGGGTTGCCGGGGTGCTGTGCACTGGTTCCGGAAATGGCCAAAGTTGCCACAGTTGAAACACCTGACAGGTCTTCTGTCTCTGCAGGGTGGTTGCTCCTCCACGTTAGTGGCCATCACGGGAGGGCCTGTCCGAACTCCTGGGAGGGACTCAATTCTTCTGGCTACTGTAAGCAGGACACCTACTGCTATTGTCCTGTATTCAGGCCTGGCCACTATCAGTAGTTTCTTGATTGGTTCTCTTAGTCCATGCACAAAGGCCTGTACCAACATCTGTCCGTGTATCTGATCATGAATAGTGAAGCCTAAAATTTGGAATACTTGCCCCACTCTGCCATGAATCTCGTCTACAGACTCTGTCTCGGCTTGGCTCATGTTATGCTGGCTGAGTGCTTGTCTGGCGTTGGCCCACTCTCTAAGCCAGTGGTCCCCAACCTTTTTTGCACCAGGGACCGGTTTCAAGCAAGAACATTCTTCCATGGCCCGGCAGGGCGGGGATGGAGGTGTGGCAGGGGCGGGGCTTTGGTCATAAGGGGGCGGGGCTATTGACACGGTTGTAGTGTAGCAGTGCATACTTATAATTAAATAACATTTATAATGTGACTCAACTCACCATAGGTTTTGAATGAGTGCTCCATCACTCCCTTCTCCCCATCATTGCCTTCACCCCATCACTGCCATCTCTCCATCATTGCCTTCACCCCATCACTCCCCTCTCCCCATCATTGCCTTCACCCCATCACTGCCATCTCTCCATCATTGCCTTCACCCCATCACTCCCCTCTCCCCATCTTTGCCTTCACCCCCTTCTCCCCATCATTGCCTTCACCCCATCACTCCCTTCTCCCCATCATTGCCTTCACCCCATCACTGCCATCTCTCCATCATTGCCTTCACCCCATCACTCCCCTCTCCCCATCATTGCCTTCACCCCATCACTCCCTTCTCCCCATCATTGCCTTCACCCCATCACTGCCATCTCTCCATCATTGCCTTCACCCCATCACTCCCCTCTCCCCATCATTGCCTTCACCCCATCACTCCCCTCTCCCCATCATTGCCTTCACCCCATCACTGCCGTCTCTCCATCATTGCCTTCACCCCATCACTCCCCTCTCCCCATCATTGCCTTCACCCCATCACTCCCCTCTCCCCATCATTGCCTTCACCCCATCACTCCCTTCTCCCCATCATTGCCTTCACCCCATCACTCACCTCTCCCCATCATTGCCTGCACCCCATCACTGCCATCTCTCCATCACTCCCCTCATGGTCTTCTCCTCATGTCCCCATCTCCTCCAGGGCCAGGCTACACAAACACAGACCAACACACATACACACACACACACAGACATACATGTACACACACAGACAGACATACACACACACAGACACCACCTCTCTCCTCCTACCTGCCCGCCGCCCGCGCTTCCTCGCTCTGACACAGCAGCGGCCACGCTCTCCTCTCTGTGTCAGTCAGAGACAGGAAGCGCGGGCGGCGGGCAGGAAGCTGGATGCAGTGGACGGGTCCTTGCAGCTCCGCTCCTGCTATTCCCTCTTGCAGGCAGCGGAGCTGCTTGGATCGCTCCCTGGCCGCCGCTAAGAACTGCTGCGCGCCGCCCCAGCCCCCGCTACGCCACTGACCGCCCCTGCCTCCCCTTGTGTCCGCGGACCGGCAAGGGCACTGCAGCGGCCCGGTGCTGGGCCGCGGACCGGCGGTTGGGGACCCCTGCTCTAAGCTGTTCAATTAGCTTTGATCCTGGTTTCCAGGAATGCACATCTAATTCTGATGGAAGCTTGAGGTGTTCCTTCATGATTTTAGAATACTGAACACCTGACTAGGGGTGAAGGGCACATAGTGTAAGAGTTCTGGCTCTATCTGCCCCTGCCTACTATGCAGCATAGTCTCCTCTTCATGTTCATCAGAGGAGGAACTGTGCCACTGTATGATTGTCTTTCTGTGTGTGTGTGTACTCCCCCCCCCCTTGAGACTGGAGCTCCGTGTGGCACATAGGATCTTCAGTCTCAGAGTTAGCAGGTGCAGTGTCTGATGGCCCACACCTCCCTTCTGCTATCTGTTGTATCGGGAGGGCACCTGTGTTGTCATGTGTGTGGAGTGATTCACTTTCTTCTCCCGGTGACATAACTGTCTCTTTAGAGAGAGTCCCCTGTGGAACTAGGGACACTCCATTGTCTGGATCTGGCACTGGGCCAGCGGGTGACGATGAACTGAGGGGTGGGTGAGAAAGAAGAAGAAAAACGAAGAAAAAAGAAAGGGTGGGGGAAATGGTGAAGACAAGGAGGAGGGAAAAAAAAAGAGACGGGTGCAGTGGATGAGAGGGATGAGAGGTGGGCGTTGGTGATGAAGATGGAAAGGGAGGAGAGATAGGCGGAGGTGAAGAAGATAGAGGAGGGAGAGATGGTGAGGGAGGACAAGGTATGGGAGGAGAAATAGATGAGAGAGGGGAGGAGGTTGTGAAAATAGCGGAGATAGAGGGAGGAGGGAGATGGGAGGAGGGAAGAGTGAGGAGAGAGAAGATGGGGGGTGGACTGCTCCCCCCCCGCCATCACAGAAGGCATTCTTCGACCTGCGGTCCTCCTCAGATGGCACAGATTACTATGAAAACACTTTTTCCTACTCGTAAAACAAAAAAAAACAATCCTGTCTTGTTCACACTATCTGCTAGCACCTACTGCGCTGTTAAATGCTCTGTCACTTTAAGAAATGCAGACTGCAATTGAGCTCAACTAGCTACTTCCCTTTTTTCCTTTCAATACATTATGCCATGCTACACCATACGGAGCTGCCCGTAGAAACCGACATGCTTAACTTTCTGAATAACACCTACTGTGTCTGTTCCAAAAACTATCGAAGCAGTGTCAGGCTCAGGTGCTGACGGTGTGCCTTCAGGGTTCAGCTACTGCTGGTGCGGTTTCAGATTCAAGTACTGACTGAGTGGTGCCAGGAGCAGCTACCATCAGTGCATCTTCAGGGTTCAGGTTCCGCCAGTGCTGCTTCAGGGTTCAGGTATTGCTAGTGCCAGGCTTCAAGTTCAAGTATCGTTGAAGTGGTGTCATTCTCAGGTAACACCGATGTGGCTTCAGGGTTCAGGTTCCGCCAGTTGTGGCTTCAGAGTTAAAGTACTGCTGGTGCTGCTTCAGGTTCAAGTAGCCTTAAACTAGAGCAATATGGGATGTAATATATATACGACAGGCAGCTTGGTGGCTCAGTGGATAGCACTACAGCCTTGCAGCACTGGAGTCCTGAGGTTGAATCCCACCATGGACAACATCTGCAAGGAGTTTGTATGTTCTCCCCGTGTTTGCGTGGGTTTCCTCCAGGTGCTCCAGTTTCCTCCCACACGCCAAAGACATACTGATAGGGAACTCTTTTTGCATCAGATGTCTCTGTTCTCAAAAAAGTATGATACAGTGATCATGGAAGATTTTAACTATCCAGATATTTGTTGGGAATCTCTCTTAGGCAAAAGTAAGGAGTCCAAAAAATTGTTATCTTCTCTTGCTGACAACTTTATCTTTCAAAAGGTGGAAGAGAGAATAAGAGGATCTGCAATCTTGAGTCTAATTCATACAAACAGGGAGGAATGGTTGAGGAAGTAAAGGTGGCTGGGAATTTAAGAGGCAGCGATCATGTTATCCTCAAATTTTGGATTACAAGAGGAGGAAGACCAGTGATGACTCAGTCTTTAAGGTTGAACTTGAGAAAGGCAGATTTTAATGGACTCACAAAGAGGATAGGAAAGACCCAATGGCTTGATGCTCTAAAGGACAGAAATATCCAAGAAGGATTGGAGATTTTGCTAACTGAAATTCTCACTGCAGAATCAACAACAATCATTAAAAGAAGAAAGAATTGAAGCATTTAAAAAGACCAGGATGGATGAACAAAGATCAGTTACTAACAGAATAGGTTGAGGAATCGGTTCAGGGATGTTACAATTAATTTAGCAAGGACAACCTAACACAAAGGAGGGTGTTACACAGGCACCTCCCTACAGGGGTGCATGCCTTAAATACAAGATGCCTCCAATTTCCAAAGTGTGCGCATTGCCTCTTTAAAAATCGTGGAGTGTGTGCACACGAGGCATGCTGCAAGGAGACCTGCATGATGTGTGCAGGCCCAGTGGACCTGGAAGCTGTGTAGGGTACACAGACATCACTGAGCAGCCAGAACAGTGAGTATATTGGCTTTTCTGCTGTGAGGAGGGACAGGGATCTTGTAGGGATGCTGGCATTAGCATTACATCACTATTACCCAAATATGGTGGCGGCTGGTGATGAGCGAGTATACTTGTTGCTCAGGTCTTCCTGAGTTGTGCTCGGAGGTTCAGTTTTCGTCACCTCAGCTGCATGATTTGCGACTGCTAGACAGCTTGAATACATGTGTGGAATGCCTGTTTGTTAGGGAATTCCCACATGTATTCAGCCTGTCTACAAGTTGCAAATCATGCAGCTGAGCTGCCGAAAAGTAAATCTCTAAGCTCACCAAAATACTCGGAGATCATCTGAGCATGCTCGGGGAGACCCGAGCAATGATGCAACTCGCCCATCACTAGTGGCAGCATAATGCTGTGGGAATGCATTTCTTCAGCCGAAACAGATGATAGGCTGATAGGTGTAGCTAAATACAAAGCACTCCTAGAGGAAAACCTGTTAGAGGCTGCAAAACACTTGAGAATGGAGTGTAGGTTCACGTTCCAGCAGGGCAACGACCTTAAACATACTGCCAGAGCTACAATTGATGATTTCGATCAAAGCATATTCATGTGTGTAAATGGTCCAGTCATATTGCAAACCTAAGAAAATCTGTGGCAAGACTTGAAATTTGCAGTTCACGCATGCCTCCATTGAATCTCACTAAGCTAGAGCTAGTTTTCAAAGAAGAATGGCCAAAAATGTCTGCCTTTAGATGTACAAAGCTGGTAGAGACAGACTTCCAGCGGTAATTGCAGTGAAAGGTGGTCCTACAAAGTATTGACTCAGGGGAGCTGAATAGAAATGTACATCATAATTTAAAGTTTTATATTTTTTAAATATTTAGAAAACAATGTATAATTTCTTTTACACTTCACAAATACTTGCTACTTTGTGTTAGTATAGCACGTAAAATCCCAATTAAATAATTTAAGTTTATGTGTGTAGCATTAAAAAATGTAGAGCACTTCATGGGGTACGAATGCTTTTCAAAATCACTGTACTATTTTTTCTAATACTTTTCATACTCATTGATAAACAATAGATTGTTAAACACCATTCATATCGATATTCTGTTTTTTTTATTGATTACTATTTGGACTGTATCTGATGCTCCCTCAAGATTGTCTTAAACAGCATGCAGTTAAAGAAGTCTATTATTTGGACAACTTCTTCTCATACCCCTCTCTTGGCCCAATAAATAATAAAGCTTATGCTCAACTCCAATAGCGGCGCCATTGCCAAGGTGTTGGCACTCTGTCTACCAGGGCTTCTGTGCTGTTGTTTTGACATGTGACACCGGTGCCCAATCAACGCTGGTGTCACTGCCAACGCCTCATATCGAATTGAGCAGAAAGAGGAAGTCCGAGATCAGCTACAGCCTGGACTTCCTCTTCATGTACAATTTGCCAAAGTCATGGACAGAGACGCCAGCAGTTATTGGGTTCCGGCGCCAGTGTCACAACAACCACAAGCGAGCCCTGGGAACGTGAGTGCCGACACCACGGGAACAGCTCCAGCACGGGAGGTGAATGTAGGCTTCATTGTTTTATGAAGGCCAAACATTTTGATCAAGAAGGGGATGTCCTAGTAGTGGACAACCCTATTAAGGCTTTTAGCATATATTGTGTACATTTTTTTAGTATCACCATTTTATTTTTAAATGTTTTCTTGTCAAGTCTACTGGAAAGTGTCCCAGTTTTTGGGATACTTGGGGTTAATGAAGCACACCCATATAACACATGTAATAATATCACAATCTTTCTCCTTCAATGACTAGTAATAATTAAGAACCAGGAAATTCAAAGGGTCAAAAAGCTTAATCTTTTTTGGAATACACACTGATGATGATTTTCTTAAGTACCTTGGAATAAACATTGTAAACATTGGTTTTATCTATTTCCCTATGTCTATTTTCTATGATAGATGATTTACTCTTCTGAAGATTTACGCTTTCTACCTTTTCTTTTCTGGTGTTTATTGTTTCAGTGTTTTACTGATGCTGTAGAATAAATTTATCAAGAGAAACAGCTTACTGCTTAACTAAGAAAGAGCCAGAAAGCCCAAGTTACAGAGTCCAATAGGCTATTACTAATGTTTTATTAAAATCCCTGTGGCATGCACACTGCCCAAAAGCACTTTTAATAAAAGACACATTGCAGCACATTTTTCTTGCATGCGATGTAATCAAATCTAAAGCTGTGTTGGTTGTGTTTGTTTTACCTAGAGGATTGACTACCAATTTAGATGTGACCTGCCTTAGACTGATTTTCATTGTAATTAATGCCTACTTTTACTTCACCCTTCTGCACTTGATACCGCTTTCCAATAGATAGCTGCAGCCCTCCTTGAGGTCTTGTTCCAAGACACACTAGAATACTAGTAATTGAGTTATTTAGCAAAACCTTTGGTTTATTATAGTAAACTATTCCTAATAGTAAACTAACATGCTAGGTTCCTATTTGTAGCTCTATGCAACTAAAAAAATAAAGTTTTTCAAGACTAGAGAAGCATTACATAAGTTTAAAAAGCTTCTTCGTCAGCTGTTATTGCGACTCAGAACAGGTATTTTGCAATCTGTTTTCTATGAAATTTGCTAAGTTTGAGTGTTTAAGGTATAGGTTGTAAAGCTTATAATTTTATCAGTTATTTTGGAGGGTAGGTCAAGATTTTGAATTATTTTCATTGGCACAATTAAAGGGTATTCCGGGTATATTCAGTATTTTAACTGGTGCAATACAATGAAAGGATATTCTAGGGAGCTTAGAATTTGTTTCAACCTACATTCTGTCAAAAAGTATCAACATTTTTAGACCTCTAATTTTTCTGATTTGCAACGTCATGTGATTTTACAACAACTCACTATGATCTAATTTCACGGGACATTTGCTGCTTCTGAATGCTCCGCCTCCCTTCTAGGATGCTATGCCACAGACCGGGGATGTGGCTAGCTTCTTGCATCTCATGCATGCCAGCACCCTGATCATGCCTTATCATTGGCTAAGTGCCTGTTTGATGTTCTCCTCCTCCTCACTCTCCCCGCTGTTTTTGTACTCTTATACTTTTATGTCACATAATCGAAGGAGTACAGTAGGATTATGTTTGCGTGGTCTCCGTTTATCTCAAAAATCCTCTTTCCCCCAGGATCTGATTTTTTCAAAAGAGTGGAATAAATTCATTTTAGATTGCTCAGTGGGGATGATAATTTTATTGATTAAAAAGAGGGAGTCCCTGGCCAAAAAGGCTCTGGCGGATCTTATTGGAGTTAAAAACAATCTTGAGGGGTTTTCCTTCTTAACTGAATTTAAGGTTTTTAATAATATTCTGAAATTAAGGCTTGTAAAATTTGAGGAGGACCTCATAAAGAAAAAAGCCTCTAAAATCATCAGGGACCGTCAAGACTTTGTTGGTTTGGATGAAGCAATGGAGGTCGAGGCGAGTAATAAACCCCTAAAGCACCCCGTGCAACCAGGTCAATTGAAACATCAGAGTAGCAACTTAGAAACTGAATCTATGCCGGTTGGCACTTTAGCCAAAGGTGCGGTTAAAAACAGAAATATTTCTTCTAAGGAGAGTCTGTCCTTGACATTTCTAAAGGATAAGAACCTGGTGGCCAGATATGAGCAACATAAGAAAAGGCTAAAATTGGGGTGCAGTAGTCTTTCAAAAAAGCCAGTACCCTCGGGATCCCACTTGAATATGAGTGGAGGTGGCATTAATGACACAAGGAGTGATAAAAATAAAAATAGATATTACCAAAAAGCCCTAGTCAAAAAGACCCTGCAATATTATTAGATAAATGAAGAGAAAATCCAGCTCAATCATGAAGTGAAAAAATTCAGCATAGTACGGACAAAAAAATTGCATTATCAGACTTTGGAATCCTATTTGAGATGTTTCATATTTGCTGATCAGGATGACTGGGTCTCATTTTTGCCCTTGGCCGAATTTGCGCTAAACAATAGGGCTAGTTCTGCCACTTTGATGTCGCCCTTTTTCTGCAACTTTGGGTTTCATCCTCGATTTTCTTCAGGGCATGTGGAATCTTTGGCCTGCCCAAGTGTAGATTCTGTGGTAGAGAGAATGCGCAGATTTGGGACCAAGTGGTGGATAAGTTGTCTCACTCTCAGGAAAAAGCTCAACGGTTTTCCAACCGGCATAAGACCATTGGTCCCCGATTTAAAGTAGGAGATATGGTTTGGTTGTCTTCAAAGAATATTCCTATGATGGTTGAGTCTCCAAAATTCAAGCCAAGATTCATTGGACCTTATAAGATTTTGGAAATCCTTAATCCCGTTTCTTTCTGTTTGGCTTTTCCAGTTACGTTTAAGATTCATAACGTGTTCCATAAATCCTTGTTGAAGAGGTTTGTAGAGCCAGTAGTTCCCATGGCGGCACCTCCTGACGCTGTATTGGTTAAAGGTAATTTGGAGTATGAGGTAGAGAAAATATTGGATTCTCTTTTGGCTAGACGGAGACTCCAGTACTTGGCCAAATGGAAGGGTTATGGCCAGGAGGACAATTCTTGGGTCTCTGCTTCTGACATTCATGCCGAAAGATTGGTTCGTGCTTTTCACCGGGCCCATCCTGACTGGCCTGGTGGCGTTAATGAAGGTTCGGTGACCCTTCCTCAAGGGGGGTACTGTTGTGGATTCTCTCTCTGGCTTCCCTCTGGTGATTACTGAAGGTAGTGGAGCTGGTCAGATTGAAAGAGGGGTTGCGAGTTCTCTTTCTAGGCTCCCTCTGGTGGTTACTGGAGGTAGTGGAGCTGATCTGATTGACAGAGGCTTGCCACCTGATAATGAGGAAGATGATTGGCGATCTGGGGTTTCTGATTGGGATTAAAGACAGCTGACTCCTTCTATCCCTGCTGGTGATTTTCTTCCTGTGCCTTCTGAGGTCTGATGTCTCCTGCTCTTTCCCTGCATAGTTCAGCTAAGTGGTTCATTTGCTATCCTGTTTGCATTTGATCTGGTTTTGTCTATCTCTGCCTTGTGCCGGTCAGCAAGCTCCGGCTGGGGCTGTGCTGAATCACCGCCCATATGTTACTGCTTGTGCCAGTTTGTTTTGTTCCTTGTTATATTGGTCTCTTTTTGCTTTGCTTTCAGAATATACCAGAGTGCAGATATAGTGGGGGTGAAGTCGTGCGACTTCAGTGTTTTTTGTGCATCAGACGTGTTGGACTTTTTGCAGAGTTTTTGCATGATTGCAGACAGTGTCTTTCCTTTCCTGTCCTGTCTAGTCAGTGTGGGCCGCATTGTTTGCTCAGTCTATTTTTCTGCCTGCGTTTGTGTTTTCATCTTGTCTCACTGACAATATATGTTTGGGGGCTATCTATTCCTTTGGGGTCTGCTCCGGGGCAGTTTAGATTTCCCCTTTCTTGCTTTAGGCTTAGTTAGCTCTCTGGCTGTGCCGAGGCGTCTAGGATCATTGTAGGTACGCTCCACGGCTACTGCTAGTTGTGTGGACAGGATCAGAGGTCTGCAATCCGCTTAGTTACCAAACATCTCTGGTTTTCTGTGGCTTAGCCTGGGCCTGCTATCCTCCTCGGTGCCCATTCATAACATAGGGGTGAACTTTCACACCCTGTTTAAAAAGCCTCCAGCACAATGGATGTGGTTTCATTGGTTAATCTTGATGTTGATTTTGGTGTTGATGACATCAGAGTCCATTTGGAATCAACCCATGATGTCAACAACTTTTTGGAAAATTCTCTTATTACCATTTACCCTGACTCTCAACCTTTAGAGCTCTTTGTTAATATCTTGGAATCCCCTCCTGTAATAACTTGTTTGGTTCCTGCCTCAGAGGGGTCCGATGCTGAGGTACACCTGTCCTCTTTTGAAAATCCTATCCCTATTGGCCTGGGACCAGAGAATAGTACAATTGTTTCCCCCTCCCCTCCTCCAGTGGTGAATACTGAAATAAATTCCCTCCCAATTGAGAGCATTGAAAGAATCCCTCCACCTCCTTTTTCCCCAAGTCCTATTAAAAACACAGAAATAGTTACCTCAGAGATTGATAGGACAAAGAGCACACTTTTTTCAGGTGGTACCAGGACGGCACGAAAAAAGAAAAAGACATCTCGTGGGTGCCAAGGAGGGAGTGGATGTAACAAGAGAGCTACCCGACCAGGTAGATCAAATTGTGAAAAAACGAAAAAATAATATCGGTTTAACGAAGCCTGAGCAGACTGCACATCCTGATATTCTTGGAAGTGGTACTTTTAATTTGCTAGACCATGACCTTACTCTCCGTGAAATCTCTCTCCTTAGTCATGGTTTCTCCTTTTATCTGAACAAACTGCTGATTACTTTTTCCCTTTATCTTGATATAAACAATTTTTTTTTGAAAAATGATTGTTCATCGACATTTTTTGTTGGAGGAAAAGAAACATTTAAAACCTGCCCCTGGTGTCCCTTCGAATACTAGAATACTAGTAGGGCACCAGATTTGATGGGGGATCCATTGGATAATTTCGTGCATGTACCAATCCGTGGAAAGTCCAATTTTAACTCCCTGCATCATAAGGGTAATTTTTTAGAAACTTTTCGACAGTTAATCCTAAAGAAGGGACAATTTGAATCACAATGAAATACAAGCTATTGTTTCACTTAGAGAGGATAAAAAAATTGTCATCGAGGGAGCAGATAAAGGGGGGGCATTGTCATCATGAATAAGGATTGGTATATTCAGGAAGGGAGGAGAATACTCAATGACCATGAGTATTATGGGAATTTAAAACGGGACCCTACAGTGTCCATCTTTCCAAAATACAAAGATCTTATTAAGGAAGCCAACCAGGGCGTATTCTAGAGAAAAAGGAGAAAACATTTCTGAATGTTCAAACTTTCCAGACTCCTTATTTCTATTTTTACTAAAGATTCACAAGGAACAATCCTGGTCATCCAATTATCTCCGGTGTTAGGTCCATTACAGTGAACTTATCATATTATATTGAATTGTTCTTACAGAAATATGCTTTGAATCTGGAAACCTACTTGAGGGAGTCTGCACATTTGATCAGTCTGCTCCAAACTCTTCCACCATTGACTGATTGTCCCCTTATTACACTTGATATAAAATCCCTTTACTCTAATATCAGCCATGAGTTAGGTTTAAGTGCCATTAATCACTATCTAATAAAGCATGATTTGATGCCGGATAGCCAGAAAAAAATTATTCTGGATGGCATTTCATTCATCCTTCAAAACAATGTTTTCTCTTTTGAGGGTACCTACTACTGCCAGTTGAAGGGCTGTGCAATGGGGAAGAGGTATGCCCCGAGTTATGCAAATGTCTTTATTGGGCTTTTTGAATACACCCACATTGCGCGGTCTGACCTGGCCTTAACCCGCATTGTTTTATATCGCCGCTTGATTGATGATTTGTTTTTTATATGGAGGAGTACCAAGGAGGAGGCTATTGGGTTTGTGGCCCACTTGAATTCAAACTCTTGGGGGCTGTCCTTTACATCTAATATTGCCAGCAGGGCCATTCAGTTCCTGGATTTGTCTTTCTGGCTGGATGCCTTTGGGAAGGTGTCCACAGCAATGCATTTCAAACAGGTTGATGTGAACAGCTACCTTGAGTTTGATAGTGGACACCTTCCCAGCTGGATTAAAAATATTCCATACAGGCAGTATTGGAGAATACGTAAGAATTGTAGTAGTGACCATGATTTCATCCTTGAGTCAAAAATTCTGAGGAAAAAAGATTTGTGGCTAAGGGATATCCAAAAAGGCTGCTGAATTATGCTTTTAATAAAACTAAGACCTTGACCCAAGTAGATTGTATCGAAAAGATCCATTCGACATCCAACCCTAAAAAACGGGATTATGGTTTTACAAATTTGAGTCTTGTAACAACCTTCACCCAATCTCGGCAGACGCTTCAAAGATTGATGAACAAATATTGGTTTATTCTGATGAATGATCCAGTCCTGTCAAAAAGCTTACCCACCAAACCAAGGATTATTTATAGGCACAGCTGAAATCTTAGAAACCTAGTAGCTCCTAGTAGCACATCTCTAGCCTTAGAGTAAAAAGGGGGTAAACTAGATTGTAAGCTGGGTTGGTTCCGGTGTAACACTCCAAAATGCCTATGCTGCCCTATTATTGTCAATGGGGATAAATCTTTTTCATCTCGTACCACGGGAGAAACTTTTCACATCAAATGTAATGTTTCCTGCCATTCGTTCTATGTTGTATACCTGATGGAATGTAAGTGCAGCCTGCAATATGTCGGCTGCATGATACAGACCATGCACATAATAAACATTAGGACAGGTTACCTCCTGTACAGTGTTTCTAAACATTTTCTACTAGAACATTTAAAATACCCAAGTGAAATGAGGCTGACCATCATTGACCATATATCCGAGTCCTGTCCAAATAGACATAGGAAACTCGCAACAAGGAAAATTACTGCATCTTTAAACTTGGTACATTATCTACAGAGGGGCTTAAATTATCATTGAAGAAAGTGATATAATAAATACTCATTCTGACTATTTTTATTTAGTTTCTTTTTATATATGTTTTTATTTCACTTTTAACTATGTTTCTTACTGCTTGGTAAAGTAGGGGTTAATGGGTTGTAGATCACTTCCTATTCATTTGCTATATATAAGCCATTTGCTTGTAATGTTCCCCCATCACCTGATGAAGGCAGTATTCAGCCGGCGAAATGCGTTGTGTAAATAAAGGTCTGTATATTTACATTAACCTTTTGCCCTCTTCTGTATGCCCAGCACTCCTCCTGACTGTACTTTTCTTTTCATTTAACAATACCCCTCCTTGAGGGCTGCGGATGCAGCAGCATAGGCATCATTACTAGGAGACCTGCAGGACCTTTGGTGATGTGTCCAGTCACATGACAGCTTGGACTCCACACTCAACAGTCTGACAGCCAGCTCCTTACTAACTACTACAAGCTTCTCCCGAGGTTGTGCAAGGGTGCACAACCTGGATAGGTGAGTGGATCCTCGCTCAAAAAGAAATCTCACTTGACCACCAAGTATAATCCTATGAGCACCCCCCAGCTCTGTTGTTTCTCTGTTATGTTTGCTGTCATGGCTGGTTCTGTGTTTCCTGCTGTTACGTTGCATATTGCCTTTAATTAAAATTATCCTGCCTTTTTGTATTTACAGTTCTTACATAATTATATTTGTCTCCATAGAAACAGACTACAAATAAACACTGTGTAGTCTGACTGCCATTGTACTCTCATTCACCTGTACAAAATGTCTTGCTAAAATACATCCAATAAGCCAAAAATAGGTAACATAGAAAAACAAATATCCTGCAGGATAGGTCACAGATTTTGTATCCTGCAGGTCAACATCTAAATAAGAGCTGTGAACTTAAAATAGTTGTATATTTTTAATCACGACTTGAGATGAACATATCAATCTCATACAAATTAAATTTGAATAAAATGTTATGAAATTTGATGTACCCTCGACTTTGAAGAATTTGCATTTTGATTTGTACAAATTGTCAAAAAATGCACACCATTAAACACAGTGCCAAAAATTGCATTAGCCACTATGGTTAAAATGACCTCAGGTATAAACGTGCGGGCTTAGCCATGATAGCATGTAGCTCGCAATCACATAGTATAGCACAGCCAATCAGGGTGGACTATCATAGACTGTGTAAAAGCCAAAGCAGGGAACGCAGTAGTCATTTTAGATTATTTTAGAATAGTCAGAGAACATTATAGCTCACAGCTAAACAACAAAATAGGAATAGAATGCCCTAAAACATTCTAGTAATGCTCCAAACGGAAATATTTTATACATCTGCAGCATGAAAGAAGATAATGTAGTAGTCTGCAAATAATACAGAGATTCAAATGAGGAGAAAAGAATGCCATATTCAATGCATCTCTGGTGTTTAGTGACCCAATCTGCAAAATCCCGGTCAACTGAATGTGTACTGCTATATGAAGATTTACTAGTGAACAGACAGGCTCTCCCAATTGTGCAGCGATCTGTCACAGGCAGTGCTGGAGGCTTCCCCATGCCGACGCTTTGCAGGCATGAGGAAGCCGGCTCCCTGCAGGCCCCCAAAAGACCCCAATGCCATTTTGGATCCAGGGACCAGCAGCGAAGGAGACTCCCGCAGCAGCGCTGCACATCGCGCTGCTGCGGGGGTCTCAGGGAAGCACGGAAGGAGCCCCCTCCCTGCCGATGCTTCCCTAAACCCCGGTACACTGCGATCGTGTTTGATCGCAGTGTTCCAGGGGTTAACGTGTCGGGGGCGGTCCGTGACCACCCCTGACACATAGTGCCGGGTGTCAGCTGTGATAATCAGCTGACACCCGGCCGCGATCAGCGGCGCTCACTTCGTGAGTGCCGCTGATCGCTATGACGTACTATCCCATCCATGGGCATAGGGGCCCGGGTCCCATGGACGGGATAGTACATCAGATGTCAGAAAGGGGTTCAAAAAATAAAAACTTATCAGTGAGCTAAGCTATTCAATAGGTTGTTGGTCATTACTGGGTTACCATCTGTTTCTAGGTTGAGGTCACTTTGACTTTACAAAGGCTGGGTTTGTATAGTGCTAGGGGAGCTTGCATGGTTGCAAATCTTTTCAGGTCAATTTCAAGCTTTGAAGTATTGATGGCAAATCAATTTTCCAGACATTGCATTTTTAGAAAAATTTCAGCAAGCCTGGCAAACTTGAATCAAAATATTCAATAATTTCTACTCAAGGATATTTGCTTTAGCTTTTATCTTCTTAGATGCATTGGACAAAGAAGAAAAGCTCCATCTCAACATGAAAAATTTGGTAAAAGGTCCTCTTTGAAAAAAAAAAAACAGAAGTATGCTGGATACTTTTTAAGTAGGGCAATGGTACTGAATATTGGCTTCTAGAGATGAGTGGATCAATTCACAGAGGATTGAGTTTGAGCTGAATGTCCTGAAATTTGCTGATTCAGGCAAATTAGAACATTTTGAGATTTGATTCACGGTTCAAAAATAAAACCCTTGCCTAGAACCATTTGACACACTGCTGAAGCATCAGTGAGCATGCAAACATAATTTTGCATTGATGCGCAGGTTTCTTCCAAATGCTCTTCAGCTTTGAAATCTTAAGGATTGTAAAACCTCGTACAGTGGTGGACATTACCAGGGCCATCACTTGTCAACATATGGAGAACAGTTTGTACAGCAGAGTAATTTCCCATCTTCAGAGTCACTGGGGAGGAAACATGTAAGCTCTTAG
Source organism: Dendrobates tinctorius (assembly GCF_039654945.1). Lineage (NCBI taxonomy): Eukaryota > Metazoa > Chordata > Amphibia > Anura > Dendrobatidae > Dendrobates > Dendrobates tinctorius. The sequence continues at coordinate 1,997,794 of NW_027361936.1, forward strand.
GGTCAGCAGGGTCTGCTTTTTCTTGTAGATTGTAAGCACTTATTATGATCAGATGAGTTCTCTCTCTATTTCTTAACTTAGTACAGTGTAAACTCTTATAGGCTGTGGGGTCCTTGCTCACACTCTCCTGATTAAGTGTAAGCTCTTTTAGGCAGCAGAGTTATCATTGTCCTGTAGAGAGTAATCTCTTATTGTCAGCAGGGTACTCTCTCTTGCTCTCTCTCCTCTAAAATGTAAGCCCTTATGGTTAATGAGGTCACAGTCCTGCTGATTGTTATTGGCACCCATGAAATTTATGAACATAAAAAAATCTCCTGAAAAAAATAATCAAGTGAAACAGTTTTTTGCATAGAGCAAAAAAAAACAATAATTTATAACAAAAAAACAATGGGAGGGAAAAATATAATAAAACTAAAGCTTGCTGTGACACTGGTATTTGCTCCCTTTAAATTAAATTCATATGGAAACAAATTTTGACTTGTCTGTGGTAAATCACAAATGTGAATCACCTGTGATTAATTATCAGTGCCCATGTTTCATGAATTAGCCAATGAATTATGACTAGAGTTGAGCGATACCGTCCGATACTTCAAAGTATCGTATCGGATGGTATCGGCCGATCTTTAAAAAAAGTATCGGTATCGCCGATTCCGATACCGGAAGTCCCATTCAAGTCTATGGGACTTCCGGTATCGGAATAAGAAAAACCCTTTCCTGCCCTTGTACAGCCTCTCTGGGGTCTGTACGGGCCTTTCGGGGGGCTGTGCCGGCCTGCCAGGGGGTCTGTGCAGGCTCCGGTGGTCTGTGCCGGCCTGCCGGTGGTCTGTGCCGGCTCCGGGGGGCTGTGCCGGCCTGCCGGGGGGCTGTGCCGGCCTGCCGGGGGGCTGTGCAGGCTCCGGGGGGGTGAGCCGGCCTGCCGGGGGGCTGTGCCGGCCTGCCGGGGGGCTGTGCCGGCCTGCCGGTGGTCTGTGCAGGCTCCGGGGGTCTGTGCAGGCATCGTCCGATGGGACTACAAGTCCCATCGGGCGATGCCTGCTACCATGACAGTGATTGACACATTAGCCAATGATGGGACAGTAGTAGTCCCATCATCCGGCTAATGTGTTAAATGTAAAAAAAAAAAAAAAAAAATTACATGCTACATACATACAACATGCATACTACATACATGCTACATTCATACTACATACTACATACATGCTACATTCATACTACATAAATACTACATGCAACATACATACTACATATATACTACATGCATGCTACATACATACTGCATGCTACATACATACCACATATATACTACATACATACTACATGCATGCTACATGCATGCTACATGCTACATACATAACACATATATACTACATGCATGCTACATACATACTACATGCTACATACTACATATATACTACATGCATGCTACATACTACATGCTACATACATACTACATATATACTACATGCATGCTACATACATACTGCATGCTACATGCATGCTACATACATACTACATGCTACATACATACTACATATATACTACATGCATGCTACATACTACATACCACATACATACTACATATATACTACATGCATGCTACATACATACTGCATGCTACATACATACTACATACATACTACATACATACTACATACATACTACATGCTACATACATACTACATATATACTACATGCATGCTACATACATACTACATGCTACATACATACCACATACATACTACATACATACTACATACATACTACATGCTACATACATACTACATATATACTACATGCATGCTACATACATACTACATGCTACATACATACCACATACATACTACATACATGCTACATATATACTACATGCATGCTACATACATACTACATATATACTACATGCATGCTACATACATACTACATGCTACATGCATGCTACATACATACTACATACATACTACATGCTACATACATACCACATACAGTGGGGCAAAAAAGTATTTAGTCAGTCAGCAATAGTGCAAGTTCCACCACTTAAAAAGATGAGAGGCGTCTGTAATTTACATCATAGGTAGACCTCAACTATGGGAGACAAACTGAGAAAAAAAAATCCAGAAAATCACATTGTCTGTTTTTTTTTCATTTTATTTGCATATTATAGTGGAAAATAAGTATTTGGTCAGAAACAAAATTTAATCTCAATACTTTGTGATATATCCTTTGTTGGCAATGACAGAGGTCAAACGTTTTCTGTAAGTCTTCACAAGGTTGCCACACACTGTTGTTGGTATGTTGGCCCATTCCTCCATGCAGATCTCCTCTAGAGCAGTGATGTTTTTGGCTTTTCGCTTGGCAACACGGACTTTCAACTCCCTCCAAAGGTTTTCTATAGGGTTGAAATCTGGAGACTGGCTAGGCCACTCCAGGACCTTGAAATGCTTCTTACGAAGCCACTCCTTCGTTGCCCTGGCGGTGTGCTTTGGATCATTGTCATGTTGAAAGACCCAGCCACGTTTCATCATCAATGCCCTTGCTGATGGAAGGAGGTTTGCACTCAAAATCTCACGATACATGGCCCCATTCATTCTTTCATGTACCCGGATCAGTCGTCCTGGCCCCTTTGCAGAGAAACAGCCCCAAAGCATGATGTTTCCACCACCATGCTTTACAGTAGGTATGGTGTTTGATGGATGCAACTCAGTATTCTTTTTCCTCCAAACACGACAAGTTGTGTTTCTACCAAACAGTTCCAGTTTGGTTTCATCAGACCATAGGACATTCTCCCAAAACTCCTCTGGATCATCCAAATGCTCTCTAGCAAACTTCAGACGGGCCCGGACATGTACAGGCTTAAGCAGTGGGACACGTCTGGCACTGCAGGATCTGAGTCCATGGTGGCGTAGTGTGTTACTTATGGTAGGCCTTGTTACATTGGTCCCAGCTCTCTGCAGTTCATTCACTAGGTCCCCCCGCGTGGTTCTGGGATTTTTGCTCACCGTTCTTGTGATCATTCTGACCCCACGGGGTGGGATTTTGCGTGGAGCACCAGATCGAGGGAGATTATCAGTGGTCTTGTATGTCTTCCATTTTCTAATTATTGCTCCCACAGTTGATTTCTTCACTCCAAGCTGGTTGGCTATTGCAGATTCAGTCTTCCCAGCCTGGTGCAGGGCTACAATTTTGTTTCTGGTGTCCTTTGACAGCTCTTTGGTCTTCACCATAGTGGAGTTTGGAGTCAGACTGTTTGAGGGTGTGCACAGGTGTCTTTTTATACTGATAACAAGTTTAAACAGGTGCCATTACTACAGGTAATGAGTGGAGGAAAGAGGAGACTCTTAAAGAAGAAGTTACAGGTCTGTGAGAGCCAGAAATCTTGATTGCTTGTTTCTGACCAAATACTTATTTTCCACCATAATATGCAAATAAAATGAAAAAAAACAGACAATGTGATTTTCTGGATTTTTTTTCTCAGTTTGTCTCCCATAGTTGAGGTCTACCTATGATGTAAATTACAGACGCCTCTCATCTTTTTAAGTGGTGGAACTTGCACTATTGCTGACTGACTAAATACTTTTTTGCCCCACTGTATATACTACATACATACAATACATTCATACAATACATACATAGACATACAGTACATATAACATAGAGTAACATACTTACCAATACTTGTCACATTGTTCCCCGAAGCCATTGTCTTTTCCGGAATAAATATTAACATAACAAACCACAAAAATACTCACCCACGATCTGAAGCAGTCCACGAGTGTGTCCCACGACGATCTTGGGTAGATCGTCCCACACAGCAATGGCATAAAGTGAGACTAGGGACTTTTTTTTTTTTTAAGTGGCGGAGGAATACAGTGCGGAAGGATACCTACCTTCCGTCATTGGATTCCTGCAGCCCGTAGAGGACGGCAGCATCATCTGATGCTGCAGTTCTCTACCCAAGATCGTCGTGGGACACACTCGTGGACTGCTTCGGATCGTGGGTGAGTATTTTTGTGGTTTGTTATGTTAATATTTATTCCGGAAAAGACAATGGCTTCGGGGAACAATGTGACAAGTATTGGTAAGTATGTTACTCTATGTTATATGTACTGTATGTCTATGTATGTATTGTATGAATGTATTGTATGTATGTAGTATATATGTGGTATGTATGTAGCATGTAGTATGTATGTAGTATGTATGTAGCATGCATGTAGCATGTAGTATGTATGTAGCATGCATGTAGTATATATGTAATATGTATGTAGCATGCATGTAGTATATATGTAGCATGTATGTAGTATGTATGTGGTATGTATGTAGCATGTAGTATGTATGTAGCATGCATGTAGTATATATGTAGTATGTATGTAGCATGTAGTATGTATGTAGTATGTATGTAGTATGTATGTGGTATGTATGTAGCATGTAGTATGTATGTAGCATGCATGTAGTATATATGTAGTATGTATGTAGCATGTAGTATGTATGTAGTATGTATGTAGTATGTATGTAGTATGTATGTAGCATGCAGTATGTATGTAGCATGTATGTAGTATGTATGTAGTATATATGTAGTATGTATGTAGCATGTAGTATGTATGTAGCATGCATGTAGTATATATGTAGTATGTATGTAGCATGCATGTAGTATGTATGTAGTATGTATGTAGTATGTATGCAGCATGCAGTATGTATGTAGCATGTATGTAGTATGTATGTAGTATATATGTAGTATGTATGTAGCATGCATGTAGTATGTATGTAGCATGTAGTATGTATGTAGCATGCATGTAGTATGTATGTAGCATGTATGTAGTATGTATGTAGCATGTATGTAGTATGTATGTAGCATGTAGTATGTATGTAGCATGCATGTAGTATGTATGTAGTATGTATGTAGCATGCATGTAGTATGTATGTAGTATGTATGTAGTATGTATGTAGCATGCAGTATGTATGTAGCATGTACGTAGTATGTATGTAGTATATATGTAGTATGTATGTAGCATGCATGTAGTATGTATGTAGCATGTAGTATGTATGTAGCATGCATGTAGTATGTATGTAGCATGTATGTAGTATGTATGTAGCATGCAGTATGTATGTAGCATGTATGTAGTATGTATGTAGTATATATGTAGTATGTATGTAGCATGTAGTATGTATGTAGCATGCATGTAGTATATATGTAGTATGTATGTAGCATGCATGTAGTATGTATGTAGTATGTATGTAGCATGCAGTATGTATGTAGCATGTATGTAGTATGTATGTAGTATATATGTAGTATGTATGTAGCATGCATGTAGTATGTATGTAGCATGTAGTATGTATGTAGCATGCATGTAGTATGTATGTAGCATGTATGTAGTATGTATGTAGCATGTATGTAGTATGTATGTAGCATGTAGTATGTATGTAGCATGCATGTAGTATGTATGTAGTATGTATGTAGCATGCATGTAGTATGTATGTAGTATGTATGTAGTATGTATGTAGCATGCAGTATGTATGTAGCATGTACGTAGTATGTATGTAGTATATATGTAGTATGTATGTAGCATGCATGTAGTATGTATGTAGCATGTAGTATGTATGTAGTATGCATGTAGTATGTATGTAGCATGTATGTAGTATGTATGTAGCATGTAGTATGTATGTAGTATTTTTTTTTTTTTTTTTTTTTTTAACATTTAACACATTAGCCGGATGATGGGACTACTACTGTCCCATCATTGGCTAATGTGTCAATCACTGTCATGGTAGCAGGCATCGCCAGATGGGACTTGTAGTCCCATCGGACGATGCTTGCACAGACCCCCGGACATCAGCACAGCCCCCCGGCAGGCCGGCACAGCCCCCCGGCAGGCCGGTACAGACCCCCACAGGGTGCACAGACCACCGGCAGGCCGGCACAGCCCCCCGGCAGGCCGGTACAGACCCCGGGCAGTCCAGAAGCCCCCCGGCAGGCCGGCACAGCCCCCCGGCAGGCCGGCAGAGACCCCCGGAAGGCCCGAAATGACGGCGCATCATGATGCGCACACACCGCGCATCATGATGACGTCAGGCCGTCAATCAACTGAACTTCCGATTCCGATGCCGAATTCCGATATTGAAAAAATATCGGAAGTCGGTATCGGAATTCCGATACAGCAAGTATCGGCCGATACCCGATACTTGCGGTATCGGAATGCTCAACACTAATTATGACTACAGTGTTTTAAGAAGCCAAATGGTAGACCCTATTCCTTTGACACAATGGTGAACATAAAGGAGCTGTCTGAGAACATCAGAACTGCTATTATTAGCAAACACAAGATTAACAACGGGTATAAGGCCATCTCCAAAGATCTTGGTATCACAGTTTCAGAAGTGCGCATTTTTATTAATAAGTTTGCCAAGCATGAAATCATCAAGAACCTCCCTGGATGTGTGGGAAAGAGATAAATTGACAAGAGATGTCTTCGAAGGTGGGCACAAATAGTGGAAAAAAGCACCATGTCAAATATCCAAAGACGTGAAGTCTAACCAGGATCAGTCTGGTTTCATGGTTTCAAAATTACGATATGCAGCACACTAAACCAATCAGAGCTTTATGGGCGAAGGTCAAGGAAGAAACCATTGCTGAAGAAAAGACGTAAAACAGAATGACTGATCTTTGCCAAAGAGTACCTTGAAAAATCACAATCCTTCTGGGAAAATGTTTTGTGCACAGATGAAGCAGAAATAGAGCTTTTGGGCAATGCAAACAGTTTGTTTACAGATTGCACAATGAAGGTTTTAAGAAAAAGAATACCCTACCAATAGTTAAGCATGGTGGAGGATCCATCATTCTGTGGGGTTGCTTTGCTGCATCTGATACTAGAGGCAAAATATCCTACACAGTGTAAGAAAACTTGGTTTGTGTCAAAGATCATGGGTACTCCAGCAAGACAATGACCCAAAATACATATCAAAAAGTACACTGGAATGATTGGAAAACAAAACTGGACTGTTTAAAAATGTCCAGCAATGAGTCCTGACCCTAATCCCATTGAAAATCTTTGGTGTGAGCAGAAATCTACCATTGGTAAAAAGAACCCTGCAAACATTCAAGAGCTTCAACAAACTGCAAAAGAAGAGTGGGAGAAAATATCAGCTGACAAGTGGAAGAAGATTGCACATGGCTGCAAGAAACATTTAAAGGCTGTCATCGCTGCCAAAGGGTGTGCAACAAGTATTAATTAGGGGTGCCTTTATTGTTGCATATGCTCTTTATTATGTTTTTTCTTTGAAATTGCAACATGTAAGGTGAAAAACAATGGTTTATTGTTAGAAAAATATTCAGGATTGAGAGTCCTCAGTAGTTGATACCTTTTAATGGCTAACTGAAAAGATGGTAACACATTGCAAGCTTTTGAGACTACTCAGGTCTCTTCATCAGGCTAGACTAATACAAAATCTGAAGTCACATATTTATGCACAATACAGCCTAGAAAAAATGCAATAGATAAGACAAGTGACGTGAAGCAGAACTATCAATATGGGAGAGGGAGAAACATAAATATAAACATTGGACCAGTTCATAGATAAGGAGTCCGGATGTTGTATGGTCCTCTGATTGGGGTCTAGTTCTGTGTTGTGATGCCCCCACAAGGTTTTAAAAGGAAATTCCTTAATTGATGTAAAAAGACATAAATCCATGCGACACATTCATTCCAGCACTGAGAGTGTCAAAGTTCATCATAAATTTGTACTCCCAAACTCGTCTCTCTCTCTGAGAATTGAAGTTACCTTTCAATACCAGTAATTTCATATCCACGTTGCTGTGATCAGGGATACAGAAATGTTTTGCCACAGGTAGATCCATTCTTTTTTCTCTTATTGTGTGACGATGAGCATTCATCCTTGTTCTAAGCTTTTGCCCTGTCTCCCCCACATACATACCCCCAGTTTATGGTTTATTGTTGTAATATTTTGGACCACTAATTATAAAATCCTGAGGATATAACTTTGGTACATTTTCGCTTATTTTTGAAGATATTGTACAGCTTATATAAAAAATGAAGGGGTGCCAATAAGGGTAAGCAGCACTGTATCTCTCTCTCATCTCCCCATGTGTTTTTTATGAGTAATTACAAACTTTCTGTTATGCCTGGATGTGGCGGACATGGTTCGTGGACCCACTGAGCCACAGACTGGACCTACCCTGGAGGGGCATAACTAAGCAGCTACCTTGATGTCCACTGGAGCCTTTAATGGTGAGGTCAGGCTTGTGTTGCAGGTAGCTATCAGGTGCCACTCTAGGGCAGCATCCAGCAATAGCATCTCACCCCAATGGTCTAAACCATTATTCCACATTCCTAGATAAGGCAGGATGTCTACTGGGAAGTTCAGACTGTGCAGGCAGAATAGCCATTAGGGATAGGTAATGATACACAGATCTCAGTAAATAGTTCTGGTTCCACCTATGCTGTCACAGGGTACAGATAAAATGGACACGCTTTCAAGATACGGACACCAGTGAAACAGTCACAGGTATCAAGGACAACTTACACTGGATTAACGGGACTCAGGAAATGGCAATATTTATAACAGACTAGGGACGGGATGGACCTGGCAACATAGAGTTGCACATACCAAACCACCTAACCGTAGCTATAGGAGTTGCTCAGCTACCTCCCTATTGGAAAGGGTGCCTCTTATACAAGATGCCTCCCAGCTATTGGCTGGAAGACACCTTGCAGGTCAACACATTACTAAATGCCTCCCAGTTGTTAGCAGAGGACATTTACCATGTGCGCATACTGGTAAGAGCAGAACGCACTGCTGAAACAGTGTGGTGTGCACAGGAGCAGACAGGAAGTACGCTGGGACCATGCTGAGAGGGCCAGGATGGTGACTAAGCCTGTGTCCCTGCATAGAGGGAGAAGGGGACACCATGCAAGGATGCCGGCAGCAGCGCTACACTTTCCAGTATTGAAATCAGTGCATATCAAATTTTTGGTCAAATTGAATTTCAAGAGATCCACTCATCTCTATTGACTTCCTTTCAAAAGGAAAGATAATTTAAAATAATATATTCCATTTAAAGCAATTGTGCATACTTAATATGGTAATTTAGCATCTACATTACACAACTTGAACATTTTTCATGAAAAGTAATAGCAAGAAGTGGCAGATAACATAATTTTAGTGCCAAAGTATGCTTCATGTCACTATGGTGCTGCACAAGAATTTAGCTTCAGAGCTTGTTTTTTTTTAAAGCAAGATCCAATTGTAAAGGGTTGGCTTTTGTGCCACAATCTGAATGTTCTTTGATGGCAAATAATTACTCCGATCCTTTTGACATGAAGATCCACAGGCTGCCCTAGTTAAGCCAGTAATTAGCCTGTCCTCGTTTTATTATTATTTAGAAAGTACAAATTATCCTCATATGTTTACTGGCCATTAATTCCCACTTTTGTTTGTGCCTTGCTCTCTTGTATCTTTCTGCACTTGTGATAGGCTGAATGCAGCTGTACTAGAGCAAGATAAAACTCCGCTATCAAGATGATGAACAATTTGGATGAAGAGGCTTCGAGAAGAACACAAAAGCTGAAGGAGTGCGACTGATGCTGCTCTGGACAGCTGAAGAATGCCGTATTCGGCAGATGAATAGCCCTCATTTGTGAATATACAGATTTTCCATCATGAATTTATATACTGAATTCTGGTCACAATAAATAATATTTTTTTCATATATAATATTTCAGGATCTCCACACCAAACAGCTGTAAATTGAAGGTTGTATTCAGTTTTCTCTATTCTCAAAGGGCATAATTAAGTTAAGTTTATATTGCTTGATATATTAATGTAATGAGAAGCTTTGTTGTGGGTTTTTTTTTGGCTTTTTTGCCTTGCCTATAGTATAGGATATTTGAGCTCCAACTAAGTCCATTGATCGTCAACTAAAAGCCTTATTACATTGTGAATAATTACTTTTATTTTTATTCTTTTTCTGAATAAAAACATAGCAAGCACTGTCAAAATAAGGCCTCTTTCACACTTCAGTTTTTTACAATCAGTCACAATCTGCCAGGTTTTGAAAAAAACGGATCCGCAATTTTCTTTTGAGGATCCGTTTTTTTCCCCACTGACTTCCATTATTGGCGGATTGTGACGGATTGCTGTCCGTTGCATCCGTTTTTTTTGCGGATCCGCCAAAAGTTGCTGTCCGTCACCATCCTCAAAGATTTCAAAACGGAGCTTGCAATGTTTTTTTCTCTGGCGGATCCTCCAGACACTCATTTAACCCGAAATTCTCTCTCTCTCTCTCTCCTTTTCCAGGCTGCGATTCCTTTAAAATTCTTCATTTGTCGGATCCGTCAAAAAAACGGACGGGTGGCATCCTTTGTCATCAGTACTAAAATGGATCCGCCATCCGTCCTTTTGGCGGATTTTGACTGATGCAAAAAACTGAAGTGTGAAAGAGGCCTTAATCATTAGCTTTAAAATGGTTATTCTCCTCTTAGGAAATTCGAAACTATCCAGATATCAGGTAATAACTTACTGATTGCTGATGTCACTTTTACTGATCCTGATGATTGACTGTGAAGTGCCCCATTTAAATGGATGCCCATGATCGCCACCATTATGTTCAAGATCTTTGGAACTGGTAAAGATAACTGAGCACTTTACAGTACTCTGATATTTATAGAAATCCTATAGACAATGAATAAAACAAAAGGCTTGAATACTTTGGATTTTAATATGTCCAGTCATTTTCCCTAACATCTGATTTTGGCCCATGTGAGAAGTTTTAATACACATTGAAGTATGGAATATATTGTTGGCGGCTAAAGAGAGTCAACTTTGGGCATTCAGAACTAAAACTTTGAATGCTTTGTAGCTGTTACATTAGGAGACCTTATAGTAAGGGTGACATGGGGCAACCTATGATTTCTGTTTTTTAAAGTAGTTTTTTATGAAAAAATATTAACCCCTTTCTGACATGAGACATACTATCGTCACAGACCACTCCTGGCACTTTAACCACCGGAATATTGTGATCGAACACGTGATGTGGGATCCTGATCACTGCTATGTCATGATGACATCCGGGTTACCAGAGCTGATAAACTTCCTGTAGCATGCTGCTTTATCTGCATGATATAGAAGTGATCAGCCTGCAAAAAATGAGTGCTCCATAGTGGGAATAAGTGTAAAAATTAGAATTAAGTAAAAAAAAAATTTAAATAATTGTAAAAATATTTTAAAAAAATAATAATAAAAAATCAATATTTATTCGTTCACTAAATAAATACTTGAATGGAAAAAATCTAAACAATAAAAGTACACATATTTGGTATCGCTGCATCCATAACAACCCAACCTATAAAACTGTTCCACTAGTTAACCCTTTAGTGAATGCCAAAAAAAACCAGTGCTTTATCATCATACCAAAAAGTGGAATAACACGTGATCAAAAAGACGAATATAAATAAACATTGTACCACTAAAAACACCATCTTGTCCCGCCAAAAATGAGCTACTATACAGAGTCATCAGCGAAAAAATAAAAAAGTTATAACTGTCAGAAAAAAGTGATGCAAAAACAACTATTTTTTCTATAAAATAATTTTCATTATATAAAAACATAAAAAAATGATATAAATGAGGTATCACTGTAATCGTACTGACCCAAAGAATAAAACTGCCTTACCAATTTTACCACACGAGGAACGTTGTAAAGAAATTCATGAATTGGTGGTTTTTGCTCATTTAGTCTCCCAAAAATCAGAATAGAACGTGATCAAAAACTGTAATGTGCCCGGAAATGGTACTAAGAAAAACATCAACTCGTCCCGCAAAAAACAAGACCTCACATGACACTGTGGGCCAAAATAGGGAAAAATTACAGTTCTCAAAATGTGGTGATGCAAAAACCATTTTTTTGCAATAAAGAGTGTCTTTTAGTGTTTGTCAACAGCCAAACATAAAAACCTCTTATAACTCCTCATTCACACGTCCTTATATTTCTGGGACGGGAGATGTCATTGTCCATGTGTGTAATACTTGTGGCACACATGTGACATGTGTGTGCCACATCAGTACCGCATGGACGGGTGCCAGGGAAGAGGCTTTATAGTAAGCGCTGTTCTCCGGTGCAGAGTGCTGAACACTGCTCTCATCATTCTCCCCTGTTCTGACGGTGATTTCCGCAAGCAAGGGAGAATGATGAGCATTACATTTAACCCCTTAACGACTGCCGATACACCTTTTAACGGCGGCAGTTAAGGGTACTTAAACCACAGCGCCACTTTTTAATGGCGCTGAGGTTTAAGGTTATAGTGCCCCCCAGTGTCAGAATTTCTTCTGCGTATCAGCTGCTGGGGGTAGCCGAGACCCCAGAGAACATGACCCCGGTGTTGTTGATCGCTGTTATTAACAGTATAACGGCAGCCACAAAAAACTCTGATTTTCCTTTTCATTTCTCTCTCCTCTGATGTGATCGCAAATCAGAGGAGAGAGAAATAGGGTTGATCCCCCCCGAGTACCTCCGTTGTCCCTGCTGGCCAACCTGAAGACCCACAGGTCGCCAGCTTATTCTTCCTGGAGAAAATAGAGGGTGCATGTGCAGTGCACCCCCCGAGATCTGCCAGCCGGCACCCAGCAACAGGAGATTTTTTCCTATTGGTTCATTTAAATCACTGTCATAGACCCTATCACAGTGATCAAAATAAAAAAAATAGTAAATCAAACCTCTATTTATCACCCACTTAGTTAGAGAAAAATAATAAAATAATGTATTTATTTCCATTTTCCTATTAGGGTTAGAGTTGGGCTAAAGTGAGTTGAGCTAAAGTTAGGGATAGAGTTGGGGCTAAAGTTAGGGTTAGGGTTGGGGCTAAATTTAGGATTAGGATTGGGTCTAAAGTTAGGGTTAACCCTCCGTCAGGCGCAATATAGATTCTCCTCAGTTCATGCGCAATGTGCCTGACAAGCACAGGTCAGAAAACCACCTATAGTAGCTACATATTTCAATTTCAGGACTATAGAAGTAGTCAGTGACCTTCATAGGAATGTATTAAAAGAGATTACACCAAATCAGATGCAAAAAAAAACATTTATTAACCATAAACTTATTAAAACTAAAAGTACCACTTTTCAGTAGTACCGCCAAATAGGCTCCAGTTATCTTTACTTAACTATTGCTTAAATATAAAATTATGGAAAAAAACTTAAAGGATATTGCACTTAGATGTTACTTAATTATTTTCTACTCATCTTCAGTGGTTTCAATTGCAGCAGAAGCAGCACAGGTACACTTAGAAAAGCAAGGCTGGCAGACGAAAGTTGCATGGGAAAGGCAGATTGATTCTTTACATATTTTGCAGTCATATTTAGAAAGCCTTCTGAAACCAGATACAAATGAGCAGGTAGTACAACTGCGTCTTTTAGAAGGTGGTAGAGTCGGTGTTTGTTCTGGAACGTCCTTGGGACGATATCTCTTCAACCGATGTTGCAGGGCAAGGGGCATTCCAACCGTCTTTGTACTTCTTAGGCTTAGCTCTCCACTCACCAGTTCATTAGCCAATTGTTTTAGGTACATTCTTCTGCGCATTTGTTTAAGTTCATTACCGAGGTAAATTACTTGTGAGTTGATGCCACCCACATTCAGCATTGTAAAGAAGATTACCATCGGCCAGCGTTTGGTATTTCGACTTACATTGAAATTGCCACACATTTGGTCAGCAGTGTCAATGCCGCTTTTGGTCAAATTATAAAAAGTTATGATTTCTGGTTTCCTTAGCTCCCCAGACTCTGGATCAATGGTGTAATCATTATGTAATGAAGAGACCAAAATCACATTTTTCCTCTCGCGTGGGATGTAAGAAACTAAAATCTTTCCATTACTGAACCCAAACATAGTGCTATACTGTTGTTTGCCTTTTGTATATAGAAAATCTGGCGGCAACTGCCTTTTGTTTTTTCTAACAGTTCCCACATATGACAGCTTTTTCGTTTTTAAAAAATCAATCAGATCAAAGTCAGTAAACCAGTTGTCAGCAGTGATATTTCGACCAGATCCAAACATTGGCTCAGCAATTCTCTTTACCACATCACTAGGCTTGTTGCTCACATTGAAAGGACCTGGTGGCTGTCTTCCACAATAAACTTCCATGTTCATAGTGTACATCATCCTTGCATCAACCATGGCAAAAATTTTAATTCCATATTTGTTTGGCTTTGATGGTATATATTGCCGAAAACCACATCTTCCACGGAAACCTGGAAGCATCTCATCAATAGTGAGGTTTTGCCCCGGGCAATAGCTTTTTTGACAATTCATAATAAATTGTTGAAATATGTCCCGAATTGGTGCAAGCCGGTCATAACCTTTTCGTTCTGTCCGGGTACTTCGATCATCGAAACGGAGGCAACGGATCAGGACTTTGAATCGTTTCAGATTCATCACAAGGCTGAATTTTTCGATGCCATCACCGTCTGTCCCCCACAGCTCCTCCAAACTTTGCCTATTTGCTCTGAAAGCACCAGCTAGGTATAACAAGCCAATAAATGCCTTGAGTTCAATCACATCAGTGTTTTTGATGTCCCTCTCTCTGGAGAATTGCTCTTTGATTGTGTCAATATACTGGTTAGTGAACCGAACAATAGTTTCCAACATGCTATCTGTAATTAGATTACTCCAACATTCCACTGCAGTTTTAGCTTTTCTAGCACTTCCAATAACTCCAGGAAGGTGTGTAATAATATTGTGGGATTCTCTGCGCTGTTTGTTCTTGGGTGCCTTTTTGTTCCACTTTGTATTTTTATCTTTGCCCAAATAATAATCTAGATCTGTGTCTGTTTCCTCTGTATCAGTGTCATCACCATCCTGCTCTGTTCCAGAATCAGTGTTACATTCTGCTACCTCATCTTCAGATGAAATGTCACTAGATTCCTCTAAATCCTCAGTTACTGCTGGTTCTTCCTCATCATCTTCTAACAAAAAAATCTTCATTTCTTCTAAATGAAGGGGTTTAGATGAATCATACTGTTTTCTGGCCATTGCAGCAGAAAATCTGAAGCAAGAGAGAAAGAGTATGTGTTAGGGCGCAATGTGCCTTAGAAGCCACCCTCCTTTTGTCTAAGAAAACAGTACTTATGTACACTAACTTAGCATTAATCCTTCATAAAACAAGCTAAATACACAATCGTGATGAATAAAAAAAGAAAATACTAACCTTTCAATTTGTGTTGAAATCCGGCGCAATGTGCCTGAGAAGCCAAAGTGTTGATATCTGCTCACTAGAAGGTCTGCTGAGTCACTGTGATATCAGGTTTCACAGAGCAGGTAGAGTCAGGAGATAACTAGGAGGGGTGGGGTTTTCTGATAAGTGGGCAAGGAGAGAGAAGTGAAACTAATTACTGTGTGCCTGTCAGATCTATTGCGCCTGACGGAGGGTTAAGGATGTGGCTAAATTTAGGGTTAGGATTAGGGTTGGGGCTAAAGTTAGAGTTAAGGTTGGGGCTAGAGTTGGGGTTAGGGTTTGGATTACAGTTACCGTTGAGATTAGGGTTAGGGTTGGGATTAGGGTTAGGGGTGTGTTAGGGTTAGGTTTGTGGTTAGGGTTATGGTTAGGGTTGGTATTATGGTTAGGGGTGTGTTGGGGTTAGGGTTGGAGTTAGAATTGGGGGGTTTCCACTGTTTAGGCACATCAGGGGCTCTCCAATTGCGATATGGTGTCTGATCTCAATTCCAGCCAATTCTGTGTTGAAAAAGTCTAACGGTACTCCTTCTCTCCTTTAGTGGTGGCTCATGGGTTAATAATAATGGGTTAATGTCACCTTGCTATTGAAAAGTGACATTAAACCGGGTTAATAATGGAGAGGTGTCCATTATTAACTCTAGAATAGTAAAGGGTTAAAAAAGACACACACACATTAATTAAAAATTCTTTTAATGAAATAAATACACAAAGTTTTTGACCAAATTTATTATTCTGCTATTCCAAAAAAAGCTCTTGTTCTGTAAAAAAATAAAATAAAAAAACAACAACATACATACCTCTCCGCCGTTCAGTCAGGTGCTCCACTGCAATCCATCACAAGGGGTTAACTAGTTTACAACGGGGACCGGTGCTAATGCTACCGGCCCTGCTGTAAACCACTACTGAATGAATGAATTAATCTCTGCACAGGCGCCCTGGATGACCAGGGATGAACTAATAAGCATGGGAAAGTTTCTGAACTTTAATGTGTGAGTGTCTATTTTTAACCCTTTACTATTCTAGGGTTGATAATGGAGAGGTGTCTTATTGACACCTCTCCATTATTAACCCTGCTTAATGTCACCTTTCAATAGCAAGGTGACATTAACCCATTATTATAAACCCATGAGCCACCGCTAAAGACCATGGGAATAGAGGCTAAGTGGCAGAAAAGGCGCATCTTATAGATATGCCTTTTCTGGGGTGACAGGGGGCAGATTTTTTTTAGCCAGGAGGGGTAAAAACAATGGTCCCTCCCTAGGCTATTAATATCTGCCCTCACCCGCTGGCTTTCCCTCTCTGGTGGAGAAATATTCGCAGGAACCAACGCAATTTTTTTCAACAAATTAACCCCTTAATTTAACACCTACATGTCCAAAATTTTACACACATAACCTAATCTAATTATTAGTCAAAGTCATATAAAAAACCAAATGAAATAAACCATGTGTCATTTCATGTCGGGTTTTGTAATAATTTTACAGAAGCCGGCTATTGATTTAGCGGCTATTATGCTATGCAGAACTCTATGAAATATAAATTATATATATATGTGTGTGTCTCAATGACATATATATATATATATATTCTATTTGTATATATCTATTATTTCTATTCTTTATTAAATATGTCAGTGTGATTTTACTGTATCGCAAAATGAATTGCCGACTTTTGTTAAAGGACACCGATGTATATTTCTCGCAAGTCACACTTGTGGTCCATGTGTAGTCCGTTTTTTTTCTCGCACTCATAGACTTGCATTGGTGAGTCTCGGCCGAGAATCGCTGTCAAGCGCAGCATGCTGCTATTTTTTCAGCGCGTTTAAAATAGGCAAGAAAAAAATTTGGCTGATGGGAGCTGCCCCATAGATTAACAATGGGATGAGTGCAATGCAATTTTTTATCGCATAGCACTCATCCATTTTTCTCGCTAGTGTGACTCTGGCCTAAGACTGAAAATATAGCTTTTATCATGTTTTCCTTTTCATTACTCTCATGAAATGTTTTAGAAAAATGTTAAAATAACATTTGTTTGTTTTGTTAGCTTATCATACATTTTTTTGGGCTAAAATTCTGTCAAAATGTTTGACTTTGGCATTTTGTTGGTATTTTTACCAGTATACATGTAAAATAATTAAGCAATTATTATCAATCCTATTCATTTTTGTTAGCTTTTAAAATATATAGAAATCTTTATAAATTTGTCATATAGGAAAATACAACAGGAGCTGCTTTCTGCAACTGATCGATGGTGATTTTGTTGAGAAAAATGCTTCCTTAGATTCTTGGGGACATAATTCAGTATGCTGATGAAGGGAGGCAGTATACCTTCTAGTTTTGAATTTTGATTTTCAAGCCTCGACTTTTTTAAGCCTTTTGCATTTCTTTTTCCTCTACCCCGCTATTTCCAGGTTATTGTATGCCAACAATCCACAATCTTGATAGTTGAGTTTGCTGTGGACCTTTACATTGCTCTTTTGTATGTAAAAGTTTCATAACATTATAAAATGTTTTTTTTTCTACTTTTTACACTGTGTGCTCTCACCAGTGCTCAGCAGCTGTATGTAAATACTTTTATACCCAAAAAAAGAGAAAAGTATTTTAGAAGTGACACCTTTAATGCCTATCCAGATAAATTATATTTACAAGCTTTCAAAGCAAAAAAAGTCTTCTCAATAGGATAGTTTACAAATGAATGACTGAGACAGAAGCACAACAATTAAGAGAGAATACAATAAAACATTTGTGCATTATAAATAACACAAACAATGATGAAGGAGGAGGAGCTTTCAATGTTCATTAATTCACCTCATTTATTCTGACAACTAATTATTTACACACAATTGATTCAAATAATATAATTTTTCTCCTTAGCCAGTAGAGGTATCACTTCAATCATTTTTACATTTACACCTACACTGGAAGGAATAAAGATATAGACACCACTCTAACAATTCTTGATATCATTTGTTTCACTGAAGCTAATGTTCTTGTATATCCAGAAAAATTGAGAGGGATAAAGTTGCTCCAGATATCAAAGTTGCCTATATTTGGCATCTTACATTCCAAGAATCAACTGTGCATTATCATCTAAAGGAGTCTAAGCCCTATCAGTTACTATTTTGGTCTCACAAACACTAATCCTCCTAAATCTTATCAGTAGAGATGAGTGGATCTTTTTTGAATTCACCAACTTAGCCAAATTTTCCCAAAAATTTGATCCGCAGCAAATAGCTTGTACGTACATAAAATACACATAGGTGAGAGGAGAAAGAGAACCTCACTGACCATACGAACATACACTCTACAGAGGAGACAGAAAAAGAGGACTCCGCTGACCATAATAGCTTACAATTTATAGGCGAGAGAGACAGAGAAAGAGGAACCTGCTGATGATAAGAGCTTTCACTCTACAGGAGAGAGAGAGAGAATCCCTCTGATTTTTAGAGCTTACACTTTACAGGGATAGAGAGAAACCCACTGGCTATAAAACCTTACACTATGCAGGAGAAAGACTTACTCTGGAGATGGAAAATGACTCTGCTGAACAAGCTATTTTCAGCTGGCAACCGCTGGTCTCCAATGTGCAAAGTATGATAATCCACTAGATGTTATAGCTGCTGGGTATTATTGGGAGGCAACGGAACAGGAACAATGCAAAATGATGACTGCCTGCTCTCTGATGTTGCAACAGTTTAGGAAATGGTGCCAGACAATTTTTTTTGTGAACAGCAAATCGAATCTCAAAATGGTGAACTTCACGTGAAATTGTAAATTTCAGGATATTCAACTCGAACTCGATCCTCTGCAAATCAATCTGCTCATGTCTAATTTTCACTACTCAGAGAGTAAACTGTACGTTGATTTTCTTTTTGAGACCACCAGTGACTGCATTCTTTATCACTTTGATGTGATATAGCATAAATTATCTCTAACATTATGTACTTTTGTACTTGTGCATTTCTTTATTTGAA
This sequence comes from Dendrobates tinctorius, assembly GCF_039654945.1. Lineage (NCBI taxonomy): Eukaryota > Metazoa > Chordata > Amphibia > Anura > Dendrobatidae > Dendrobates > Dendrobates tinctorius. Next base: position 2,017,000 of record NW_027361936.1, read on the forward strand.
GACAGGGTGATGTGTATTTCTTTGGCAATATGCTTTTTTACAGAATAGCATCTATGGTAGTTCTTAATTTTAAAATATGGCCACAGTTAAGCAAAAAATAATATGGAAACAATGCAGTGAATGTAATACTTCCCAAAAGTGTATAAAACCCTTTCCTCTACTTTACTAGCTTCCACCACTACTACTGGAGTTTACAGTTTCTTGAAGTTTTAAAGGTCATATCAGATTTCTGCATGATTTTGATGTCAAAGATATAAGCTCTTCAACCAGAACTTTGGCTTTCATGTTGTAGATTTGTTTTCTAGAGAAACAGAGAAAAATAAGTTGGAAAATGTTATGTCACCTTTCCATGTACACTCTAGACTCCAATAACTAGGAGAATGACTAAGAAGATAAATATTTATTTTTGTCACTTGAGAGTCTTACTACTTAATCTACTTCATCATTCCCCACAAACTTGAGTATGAGAATCCATTGGCTTTTATAGCATAAAATATTTATTCTCGTAGATGAAACCACATTGGTAACTGATTTAAGAGATTACTCCAAAAATCACACCGTGGTCTTACAATAATGTGCACCAATAATTATAAAATTGTGCCAGTAAAACCAATGTTTAAATATGCCCTTTTCTGCACATATCACTTCCACTAAAGAAACTCACCAAACTCTATTTACCCTCCATTTGCCATTGCTACTAGATGACTTCCTGCCAGCATTGCGGTGCTGTGTCTAGATAAGAGTTTCTACTGTGAAGTATGGTATTATGGAAATGTAGAAATTCTCCTTCATTACAGTGAAGAGAGCTTATACCAGAAGTGTGCAGGTGCACTGGTGACTAAGAGAAGTGATGCTCTGCTTCATGGACTGTTTGTTAGGGGTTGAGAGGAGAAATGTACTGCAGGATGGGGCTCTGTATAAAGGGGCTGAGAGAATAAACTATATGATGGTACTGTAAACAGGGGCTGACATTTGTTGCTGAGAAAGCAGTGGTTTGAAACTGCAAATAGCACTCTATAGATGCATATAACAGAGGATTGTCTTCTGTCATATCCATACACAGAACAGCACTTGCAATTTTACATCACAAATCTGTCAGCAGCATGCAACAAAGCCAATTCTGCAATTCAATTGTGGAGGAGTGTTAGAGAATTAAGCTCTGCTATAATCAACTACGGAAACATGGGCAGCTTTACAGATGTAGATGGCAGAAGATAAAATAAGACTAAGAAGGATTTGCAGAGGAACAGAGAGTCACAGAAGCATATGGTGAAATGTGCACTTGGCTTATCCTGATGATAAATCAAAGAAGTTGAACAAGTCAGTAGAACAAAGAAGAGGAAGGGGGTCCTCAAGACTCGAGAAGCAAATGCTGCTGGGAAATATAGTTTTAGCAGTTAAGAATAAGACTGCTCATTCTGCTATGTGATGGACAGAGGGGCACAAAGAGATACATTTTATAGTGTTCTTAGTATGTTCATTGACAATAAATATGCATTTATTGTGTTTTCTAAAAACTGATGCATCTCTGGGATAAATATTTAGCACAATATGGATGAAAAAATCTGATTTTAATTAAGATATTTAGATGGTAAATAAAAAGCTTCAGACTCACAAAGTCTAGCTATGTATAATTTGTTGCCAACAGTACTGTCAGGTAAGCACTAGAGATGAATTAATCAATTGATCGCAATAAAACTCAAGTCAAAGTTCATTAAATTTGCAGGCCCCTTGAATTTGAAAACCTCTCTCTTTTAAAATGCACACTGACAATGTGATCTCTTGCCGGCTAATCACTTCACATTAGAGATGACGAGGGAGCGCACTGTCACTGTGCATTAAAAAAAATATTGCAGCGTGAGAAGAGCTCTTATACTGAGCATATGTTGGAATTGAAAATTGAAGCATGCTCAGTAGACAAGGGACAAGCCTAGTCCCTGCCATAGACATCACTAAAGTTGCCTTGCTCAAGGTGGAGACAAATGCTGCATCAGTGACCAAAATGTCATGAAAATGGAAGTAGGTAAAAAAAATAAAGCACTTAGGGCAGAGTATATAGTAGGGACTTTTTTTGTTAAAACATTAGAATAGAAAGTAGATTTTTATATTAACCCCTTAAGCCCCAAGGGTGGTTTGCACGTTCATGACCGGGCCAATTTTTACAATTCTGACCACTGTCCCTTTATGAGGTTATAACTCTGAAACGCTTTCATGGATCCCGGTGATTCTGACACTGTTTTCTCGTGACATATTGTACTTCATGATAGTGGTAAAATTTAATTCATATAACTTGCGTTTATTTGTGAAAAACATGGAAATTTGGAGAAAATTTTGAAAATTTTGCAATTTTCCAAATTTGAATTTTTATGCCCGTAAATGACAGAGATACGGCACACAAAAAACTTAATAAATAACAGTTCCCACATGTTTACTTTACATCAGCACAATTTTGGAACCAAAATTATTTTTTGTTAGGAAGTTATAAGGGTTAAAAATTGACCAGCGATTTCTCATTTTTGCAACACCATTTTATTTTTACGGACCACATCACATTTGAAGCCACTTTGAGGGGTCTATATGATAGAAAATACCCAAAAATGATACCATTCTAAGAACTACACCCCTTAAGGTGCTCAAAACCACATTCAAGAAGTTTATTAACCCTTTATGTGCGTCACAGGAATTTTTTGAATATTTAAAACAAATGAACGTTTAACTTTTTTTCACAAAAAAAATACTTCAGGTTCAATATTTTTTATTTTACCAAGGGTAACAGGAGAAATTGGACTGCAAAAGTTATTGTGCAATTTGTCCTGAGTACGCTGATACCTGATATGTGGGGGGAACCACTGTTTCGGAGCATGGCAGATCTCACAAGAGAAGGAGCGCCGTTTGACTTTTTCAATGCAAAATTGGCTGGAATTCAGATCGGACGCCATGTCACGTTTGGAGAGCCCCTGATGTACCTAAACAGTGGAAACCCCCCACAAGTGACCCCATTTTGGAAACTAGACCCCCAAGGAACTTATCTAGATATGTGGTGAGAACTTTGAACCCACAAGGGCTTCACAGAAGTTTATAACATACAGTGGTACAATTAAAAAATCATATTTTTTCCACAAAAATGATCTTTTCACCCCCAATATTTATTTTTCCAATGGTAACCGGACCCTAAAAGCTATTGTGCAATTTGTCCTGAGTACGCTGATACCTCATATGTGGGTGTAAATGACTATTTGGGCGCATGGCAGAGCTCGGAAGGGAAGCAGCGCCATTTGATGTTTTTGGCTGGAATTGAGATCGGACACCATGTCGCGATTGGAAAACCCCTGATGTACCAAAACAGTGGAAACCTCCCACAAATGACACCATTTTGGAAACTAGACCCCCTAAGGAACTTATCTAGATGTGTGGTGAGCACTTTGAACCCCCCAGTGCTTCACAGAAGTTTATAACGACCAGGCGTGAAAATAAAAATATCGTATTTTTTCAACAAACATCAACTTTTAGTCCCCATTTTTTTATTTTCCCAAGGGTAACAGGAGAAATAGGACCCCAAAAGTTGTTGTCCAATTTGTCCTGCGTACGCTGACACCCCAAATGTGGGAGAAAACTACTCTATGGGTACACGTCGGGGCTCGGAAGAGAAGTAGTGACGTTTTGGAATGCAGACTTTGATGGAATGGTCTGCAGGTGTCATGTTGCCTTTGGAGAGCCCCTAATGTACCTAAACAGTGGAAACCCCCCACAAATGACCCCATTTTGGAAATTAGACCCCCTAAGGAACTTATCTAGATGTGTGGCGAGCACTTTGAACCCCCAAGGGCTTCACAGAAGTTTATAATGCCCAGGCATGAAAATAAAAAAATCGTATTTTTTCCACAAACATGATCAATTAGTCTCCAATTTTTTTATTTTCCCAAGGGTAACAGGAGAAATTGGACCCCAAATGTTGTTGTCCAATTTGTCCTGAGTACCCTGATACCTTATATGTGGGAGAAAACTACTGTATGGGCACACGTCGGGGCTCGGAAGGGAAGTAGTGACGTTTTGGAATGCAGACTTTGATGGATTGGTCGGCGGGTGTCATTGTGCGTTTGGAGAGCCCCTGATGTACCTAAACTATTGAAACTCCCCAAAAGTGACCCCATTTTGGAAACTAGACCCCCCACGGAACTTATCTAGATGTGTGGTGAGCACTTTAAACCCCCAAGTGCTTCCTAGAAGTTTATAACGCCTGGGCGTGAAAATAAAAAAAATCATTTTTTTCCACAAAAATGATATTTTTGCCCCCAAATTTTTTATTTTCCTAAGGGTTACAGGACAAATTGGACCACAAAAGTTGTTTTGCAATTTGTCCTGAGTATGCTGATACCCTATATGTGGGGGTAAAACACTGTTTGGGCACATGGCATAGCTTGGAAGGGAAGGAGCACCATTGGACTTATTCAACGCAGAATTGGCTGGAATTGAGATCAGAGGCCATGTTGAATTTGGAGAGCCCCTGATGTGCCCAAACAGTGGAAACCCCCCCAATTATAACTCCAACCCTAACCCCAAAACACCCCTAACCCTAATCTCAGCTCTAACCCTAGCCCTAACCCTAGCCCTAACCCTAACCCTAAGCCTAGCCCTAACCCTAGCCCTAACCCGAGCCCTAACCCTAACCCTAGCCCTGGCCCTAACCCTAGCCCTAACCCTAACCCTAATGGGAAAATGGAAATAAATACATTTTTTTAATTTTATTATTTTTCCCTAACTAAGGGGGTTGATAACAAGGGGTTTGATTTACTATTTATGGCGGTTTTTATGTTTGGCAGCTGTCACACGCGAAAAGACACTTTTTAATGTAAAAATAGTTTTTGCATCACCACATATTGAGAGCTTTAATTTTTCCGTATTTTGACCCACCGAGTCATGTGAGGTCTTATTCTTTGCGGGACGAGTTGATGTTTTTATTGGTACCAATTTTGGGCTCGTGACATTTTTTGATCGCTTTTTATTCCGATTTTTGGGACGCAGAATGAACAAAAATCAGCATTTCATGAATTTCTTTTGGGGGGTGCGCTTATACTGTTCCGCGTGCTGTAAAATTGATAAAGCGGTTTTATTCTTATGGTCAGTACGGTTACAGCGATACCTCATTTAGGTCTGTTTTTATGTTTTGGCGGTTTTATGCAATGAAAACTATTTTAAAAAAAAAATAATTATTTTTGCATTGCTTTATTCTGCGAGCTATGACTTTTTTTTATTTTTTTGCGGATGATGCTGTATGGCAGCTCGTTTTTTGTGGGACAAGCTGACGTTTTCAGCGGTACCATGGATATTTATATGCGTCTTTTTGGTCGCGCGTTATTGCACTTTTTGTTCGGTGGTATGATAATAAATCATTATTTTTTGCTTCGTTTTTTATTTTTATTTTTTAAGGGGTTTGCTAAAGGGGTTAACTAATGGTACAGTTTTATAGGGAGGGTCGTTATGGATGCGGCGATACCAAATATGTGTACTTTTATTGTTTTTTTGTTTTTTTTCAAAAAATGACTTTATTGGGGAATATTTTTTTTTTTTACTAATTTATTTGGCGATTTTTTTAAAATTATTTTTAACACTTTTTTTTTTTAACTTTATTACATTGTCCCAGTTGGGACATCACTGTCTTGTGACAGATCGCTGATCTGTCACATCACAGATCACTGTGACAGATCAGCGATCTATCACAGGCATAGACGCAGACTTCCTCATACCTGCGCTTTGCAGGCACTGAGGAAGCCAGCTCCCTACAGGCCCCCGAAGGTTCCCGTCGGCATCTTGGATCCGGGGCCCTGTAGGGAAAGAGCCCCCCGCAGCAGCGCTGCACATTGTGCTGCCGTTGGGGGCTCAGGGAAGCACGGAGGGAGCCCCCTCGGTGCCGATGCTTCCCTTTAACCCCCGGTGCACCGCGATCGTGTTTGGTCTTGGTGTACATGGGGTTAACGTGTCGGGGGCGGTCCATGACCGCCCCTGACACATTGTGCCGGGTGTCAGCTGTGATAATTAGCTGACACCAGGCCGCAATCAGCGGCGCTCACCACGTGGGCGCCTCTGATCGCTGGGACGTACTATCCCGTCCCTGGGAATTAAGTCCCAGGACACATGGACGGGATAGTACGTCATATGGCAGAAAGGGGTTAAATAAACATTTAGAATTAAAATCTATATTAGTTTTAGACCACCCCTTTAACCCCTTACCTACAATGGACATAATATTCCGTCCATGTGACCCTGGACCTAATTTCCATGGATGGAATATTACGTCACAGCGATCAGCGGTGCCCACGTGGTGAGCGCCGCTGATCGCGGCCGGGTGTCAGCTGATTATCACAGCTGACACCCGGCACAATGTGTCAGGGGCGGTCACGGACCGCCACCGACACGTTAACCCCTTGCACACCGCGATCAAACATGATCGTGGTGTACCGGGGGTTAAAGGGAAGCATCGGCAGGGAGGGGGCTCCCACCGTGCTTCCCTGAGCCCCCCACGGCAGCGTAATGTGCAGCGCTGCTGCGGGGGGCTCCTTTCCTGCAGGTCCCCGGACCCAATATGGCGGCAGGGACCTCTGGGGGCCTGCAGGAAGCTGGCTTCCTCAGTGCCTGCAAAGCGCAGGCATGAGTAAGCCTTCTGGACTGCCTGTGATAGATCGCTGATCTGTCACAGTGACCTGTGATGTGACAGATCAGCGATCTGTCACATGACAGTTATGTCCCCCCTGGGACATTGTAATAAAGTAAAAAAAAAAAAGTGTAAAAATAATTTTAAAAAAATCGCTAAATAAATTAAAAAAAAAGATATTCCCCAATAAATTCATTATTTGGAAATAATAAAAAAAAACAATAAAAGTACACATATTTGGTATCGCCGCGTCCATAACGACCCGCCCTATAAAGCTGTCCCAATAGTTAACCCCTTAAGCGAACCCCTTAAAAAATAAAAATAAAAAACAAAGCAAAAAATAATGATTTATTATCATACCACCGAACAAAAAGTGCAATAACGCGCGATCAAAAAGACGCATATAAATATCCATGGCAATTGTTTTCATAGCATAAAAGCGCCAAAACATAAAAAAAGACCTAAATGAGGTATCGCTGTAACCATACTGACCTGAATAATAAAACCGCCTTATCAATTTTACCGCACTCGGAACAGCGTAAACGCACCACCCAAAAGAAATTCATGAAACGCTGGTTTTTGTAAATTCTGCGTCCCAAAAAACAAAATAAAAAGCGATCAAAAAATGTCACGTGCCCGAAAATGGTACCAATAAAAACTTCAACTCATCCCGCAAAAAATAAGACCTGACATGACTTGGTGGGTTAAAATATGGAGAAATTATAGCTCTCAATATGTGGTGATGCAAAAACTTTTTTTACAATAAAAAGTGTCTTTTAGCGTGTGACAGCTGCCAAACATAAAAACCGCCGTAAATAGTAAATGAAACCCCCCGTTATCACCCCGTTAGTTAGGGAGAAATAATAAAATTAGAAGAAAATGTATTTATTTCCATTTTCCCATTAGGGCTAGGGTTAGGGTTAGGGTTAGGGCTAGGGTTAGGGCTAGGGTTAGAGCTAGGGCTAGGGTTAGGATTAGGGCTAGGATTAGGGCTAGGGTTAGGGGTGTGTTGGGGTTAGGGTTGGAGTTAGAATTAGGGGGTTTCCACTGTTTGGGCACATCAGGTGCTCTCCAAATGCAACATGGCATCTGATCTCAATTCCGGCCAATTCTGCATTGAAAAAGTCAAATGGTGCTCCTTCCAAACTCTGCCATGCGCCCAAACAGTGTTTTACCCCCACATATGGGGTATCAGCCTACTCAGGCCAAATTGCAAAACAACTTTTGGGGTCCAATTTCTCCTGTTACCCTTAGGAAAATAAAAAATTGGGGGCAAAAATATCATTTTTGTGTAAAAAAAAATGATTTTTTTATTTTCACGCCCGGGCGTTATAAACTTCTGTGAAGCACTTGGGGGTTCAAAGTGCTCACCACACATCTAGATAAGTTCCATGGGGGGTCTAGTTTCCAAAATGGGGTCACTTGTGGGGAGTTTCAATAGTTTAGGTACATCAGGGGCTCTCCAAAAGCAACATGACACCCGCAGACCATTCCATGAAAGTCTGTATTCCAAGACGTCACTACTTCCCTTCCGAGCCCCGACGTGTGCCCATACAGTAGTTTTCTCCCACATATGAGGTATCAGTGTACTCAGGACAAATTGGACAACAACTTTTGGGGTCCAATTTCTCCTGGTACCCTTGGGAAAATAAAAAACTTGGTGACTAAAAGATCATGCTTGTGGAAAAAATACGATTTTTTTATTTTCACGCCCAGGCATTATAAACTTCTGTGAAGCACTTGGGGGTTCAAAGTTCTCACCACTCATCTAGATAAGTTCCTTGGGGGGTCTAGTTTCCAAAATGGTGTCATTAGTGGGGTGTTTCCACTGTTTTGGCACATCAGGGGTTTTCCAATCGCGACATGGTGTCCGATCTCAATTCCAGCCAAAAACGTCAAATGGCACTCCTTCCCTTCCGAGCTCTGCCTTGCGCCCAAATAGTGGTTTACCCCAACATGTGGGGTATCAGCGTACTTAGGACAAATTGCACAATAACTTTTAGGGTCCTGTTACCCTTGGTAAAATGAAAATTGGGGGTGAAAAGATCATTTTTGTGGAAAAAATATGATTTTGTAATTGTACTGCTGTACGTTATAAACTTCTGTGAAGCCCTTGTGGGTTCAAAGTTCTCACCACATATCTAGATAAGTTCCTTGGGGGGTCTAGTTTCCAAAATGGGGTCACTTGTGGGGGGTTTCCACTGTTTAGGCACATTAGGGGCTCTCCAAAAGCGACATGGCGTCCGATCTGAATTCCAGCCACTTTTGCATTGAAAAAGTCAAATGGCGCTCCTTCCCTTTTGAGCTCTGCCTTGCACCGAAACAATGGTCCCCCCCACATATCAGGTATTGGCGTACTCAGGACAAATTGCACAATAACTTTTGCAGTCCAATTTCTCCTGTTACCCTTGGTAAAATAAAAAAAATTGAACCTGAAGTATTTTTTTGTGAAAAAAAGTTAAATGTTAATTTTTTTTTAAATATTCAAAAAATTCCAGTGACGCACCTAAAGGGTTAATAAATTTCTTGTATGTGGTTTTAAGCACCTTAAGGGGTGCAGTTTTTAGAATGGTGTCACTTTTGGTATTTTCTATCATATAGACTCCTCAAAGTGGCTTCAAATGTGATGTGGTCCGTAAAAATAAAATGGTGTTGCAAAAATGAGAAATCGCTGGTCAATTTTTAACCCTTATAACTTCCTAACAATAAAAAAATTTTGGTTCCAAAATTGTGCTGATGTAAAGTAAACATGTGGGAAATGTTACTTATCAAGTTTTTTGTGTGCCATATCTGTTATTTAAGAGCATAAAAATTCAAATTTGGAATATTGCGAAATTTTAAAAATTTTCGCCAAATTTCTGTTTTTTTCACAAATAAACGCAAGTTATTTGAATGAAATTTTACCACTATCATGAAGTACAATATGTCACGAGAAAACAGTGTCAGAATCACCGGGATCCATGGAAGCGTTTCAGAGATATTACCTCATAAAGGGACAGTAGTCAGAATTGTAAAAATTGGCCCGGGAGTTAACCCTTGGTAGTGAAGGGGTTAAGTAATTTAGGTTCTACAATGGTAATTTTATGACTGCATATGGAAAGAGTCATGCTGCTTTCTTTAAGGCACATGAACGAAAATATTGCATAAATAAAAGGGCTTTTTATAAGACCTTACGTTTCTAATTTCTGTAAACAAATTCTTTATACAAGGTCAGAATTAGAATACAAACAATACAAACTATGCAAATTTTCTCCATTAAGCTGCAAATTAGCTTTTCTTCTGTTAATATGTATTACTATTGTATTTTACAATGTCATGTTCATGTGCACTTTAATACTTAACATTCTTCTTTTGCACAATGCATGTAATACATCTTTAAAAACAAGATCTTTCCATCTCCATCAAAAGAAATATTACATTAATAAAATTAAAAATTACAGTGATGAACTTTGTAACTTTTCTTGTAAAATGTTTGAAATATATACAAAGGCATAAAAAACAGCAAATGATACCAAAGAAAATCATAATTTATAAAAGCAATAAGCCTTACTATGAAATCAGGTTAAAAAATAATTAGTGGAAAGTACTCTTCTCTCCAACTATTCACTTTATTTACCTAAAACTATAAAAAATCAAGGTGATGAGCATTTACTAAACTAATACCTTGTATACTGTAGTTTATAATTGGGTCTTCATTAACCCTGACATGTCACATGATATATTTTGGCAGCTAAGCTGTTCTTAAACTACAGACAAACCTCATATTCTACACATTTTATGCAAAATTTTAACCCCAAGCAAACATTTTTAAGCATTTAAACAAAAAAATCAGTAATTAGACAGAAAAGACAATACTTTTATCCACTATAAGTAAATAAAGAAAAATCATATAATTTTTCTGCCCCTAATGAAGGGTTCTAAATTTATTAAGGCAAATGGACTTGAAAAAAAATTTCTAAAACTTCTAGAATTTTGCTGCTGAATTAGCATTGTAAGTGCAAAAAATGATGGAGAGGAACTTATACGGTAATAGCATCCCTGGAATTTTGCAGAAAGGAATGGGGATTCCAACATCCAACAAAAACAGAAATATTTTGCTTTCCATAAAACAGAATGTTATCATTGGTACCATTTCCGGGGGTGTTTAAGTGCCCCCTAAAATTTAACCCTCCTGGGAATTCCTCTACCCCTTTTGAGAACACCTTTACACACTCACATTTGGGTGGAGAATATAATAATCTCATCCTCTTTTAGTCAGGAAGTCCCGGAAGACAGGGAAAAAAATACATGCTGTTGTGAAAACCCCCTAAGGTCTCCTGAAGACGACCCTGCACACATTTATTTAGCCATACTACGAAAAGAGAAAATAATCTGTTACATTGTAGCAGCAGCATCTCCAAAATAAACATTTTTTAGGCTTGCAGATCATGAATTTGAACATTTAGATAAAATGATTATTATATATTTATAAAGTTATATATATATACAGTACATATATACAGTATACAGCTCTGGCAAAAATTAAGAGACCACTGCACAGTTTTATAAAAATCAGCTTCGCTACATGTCTGACAGCCATTCCATTCCAGTGTCAGTTGAATTCCAACCAGACTACACCTCATTCTACTTAATGTGCTTCTGATTAGGTGATCACCTGAACCAAATCTTATTTAACAAAGGAAAGTATAAAAAAAACCCTGCTGTGGTGTTCACAATCCTCTTGCAATAGGACAAGTTGGATGGCAAAACAAGTGCTGGTAATATCACAAAAGTAATAGGAAGGAAAAAAACAACTTTTAACCATGCCAAAGGAGTTGAAAAGAAAAAGTATTGAGTGAGGAAAACTAAGGCTCAATTCTGGCTTTACTAGCAGAGGGATACAGTGAGCGTCATGTTGCCTCCATCCTTAAAGTATCTAATATGGCAGTCCGTTACCACAAGGTCAAGCAGCAGACATTTGGAACAACAAAGCTACAGACCGGCAGAGGGCGAAAACAACTATCCACTGACTGGGATGACCATCATCTTATTCGAATGTCACTCAGCAACTGCAGGAAAGCATCAAGTGACCTACAAAAGGAATGGTAAATGGCAGCTGAGGTGAAGTGCATGGCAATAACAGTTCGTAACAGGCTCCTAGAGGCAGGACTCAAGTCATGTAAAGTTAGAAAAAAGCCTTTTATCAATGAGAAGCAAAGGAGAGACAGGCTGAATTTTGCCAAAGACAATAAGGATTGCACCATAGAGTAAGGTAATCTTCTCTGATAAGTCTAATTTTCAGCTTTGCCCAACACCTGTTCATCTAATGGTTAGACGGAGACCTGGAGATGCGTACAAGCCACAGCGTCTTGCATCCACTGTGAAATTTGGTGGAGGATCAATGATGATCTGGGGATGCTTCAGCAAGGCTGGAATTGAATAGGTTAACTTTTGCGAAGGACGTATGAATCAAGCTGCATACAAGTTATCCTGGAAAAACAGTTGATTCTTTCTGCTCAGGCAATGTTCCCCAACTCTGAGAACTGGTTTTTCCAGCAGGACAATACGCCATGCCACACAGCTAGGTCAATCAATGTGTGGTTGAAGGACCACCACATCAAATACCTGTCATGGCCAGCCCAATCTCCAGACCCGAACCTCATTGAAAACCTCTGGAATGGAATCTAGAGGAAGATGGATAGTCATAAGCCATCAAGCAAATAAGAACTGCTTACATTTTTGCACCAGGAGTGGCATAAGGTCACCCAAAAGCAGTGTGAAAGATAGGTGGAAAGCATGCCAAGACACATGAAAGCTGTGATTAACAATCATGGTTATTCCACAAAATATTGATTTCTGAACTCTTCCTTAGTTAAAACATTAGTATTGTTGCTTCTAAATGATTATGAACTTGTTTTCTTAGCATTATTTGAGGTCTGCAAGCACTGCATTTTTTGTTATTTTGACCATTTCTCATTTTCTGTAAATAAATACAAACTTTAGTGCTTGGAAATTTGAAGACATGTCAGTAGTTTATAGAATAAAAGAGCAATTTACATTTTACACATTTTACTAAAAAATATACCTATAAAGAGAAAAATCAGAAAAACTGAAAATTTTGCAGTTGTCTCTAAATTTGTGCTATATATATATATATATATATATATATATATATATATATATATATATATGTGGCACAGAGAGGAAGAGAGGATACAGTTATATTTTGCTCACAGTCTTGACTATTTTGTTAGAGGCCTTCAACCAGAAATCATTTTAGTTTAATTGTATTTCTTTTTTTCCATTGATATCACACAGAGATAAATATACTGAAAGCAATTTGTTAATAACCTCTTGTTCTTTAAGACGTCTACATTTTTGTATTATGTGTTGCAATTAACTGGAAAGGAAACATTCTTCTATATATTATAAACAGACCAGCAAACACTAATGCTGATTCACTGATATTAGAGCAAAATTAAATATCTTTCATACCCCTTTAAATTGTTTAGTATGTGTATTGCAGAAAATTTTTACTTTAAGACTCATTTATTTGTTATATATTTTGATTGTTTTCAAATATTAATACACAGAAAGGCACATATAAAAAATAAATGTGGGGTATGGTTTTCATTCTACTAACATTTTTTTCTAAGAATAAAGGTTCATTTATAGTGCAAGATTATTGTGAATGAATGCGTCTTGCATTCTAAACAGGGTGCTGGACACCCAACAAATGAGCAAACTGCTCATTCATGGAGTGAAGTGATCTTTCATGCTGTACGAAAGATCATCGATCTAGGCAGCGCATTCACCACTGCAACAGTGTCATGGTTTGAACAGGATTCTTGCCCCGCACTCACAGGGTTAAGTGTTCGTGGCCTCTTTCTGGATCTGGGAGGGGTATTTATACTCACTCTTTACCAGGGTTCTCTGTCAGCTATACTGTTGTTCTGGTGTGTCTGACCCCTGGTGTGCGTGTATTCTGCGTTGCTTGTTTGCTTCCCATGTATGACCCGGCCTGTTCCCTCACTCTGTACTCAGTCTCTTGCTTTGGTACTATTGTCTTCTCCGGTTCTGACCTCCTGGCTTGGCTACCGTTTCTCCGTTACAGTTTGTCCCTATTGTACCGTCTATTGCCTGTTCTGGTTTTCTGACCTATTGCTACGTCCTGACTATTCACTCTGTCTAACCCTTTGGTACTGTATTGCTATATTGTGCTTTGACCCTGGCTTCATCTGGTTTCTGTCTCTGTCTATGTCCCTTGGTAACATTGTCCTGTAGTTACCTTTCTAGGAGTTTCCCTGCAGCTCAGGTCACGCCCCCAGCAGTCATGTGCTTCAGGTGCTGATACTCTGAAGCACGCCTCGTCACCGCTGCTGCCCTGGTCCACAGGTATCTTTGAGCACTGTTTTTGTACTCAGGACACCCGCACCTGCTCAGTGAGCAAGTGCAGTGCGGGGCTCCTGACATTATAGCTGATCATTTCAGGTTTTTTTTCCTCCGAGGGAAAAAAAAAAAGGTGTTATTCTCATGGATCCCATACAAGCTTTGGCTGATCAGGTCAAGCACCTGACACCAAGAACCTGCACCCCAGAGAAGACGCAATGCCTGTATACTTACAGGGATCAGATTAGCGCTGGGCTCCACAGAAGCAGAAGGATCAGACTCCATGCTACCACAGTTTGTCAATGGATTTTATCACAAATCTTCCTCCTTCCAGGGGAAACTCGGTGATATGGGTGGTGGTGGATAGATTTTCAAAACAAGCTCACTTTGTACCTCTCCCCACGTTACCATCTGCTGAAACCCTGGCTTGCTTATTTGTGCAGCATATAATTAGGTTGCATGGAGTGCCTATGAATGTGGTGTCAGACAGAGGGGTACAGTTTCTAGCCAGGTTCTGGAGGACTTTTTGCAAAAAGCTGGGGATTTCATTGTCCTTCTCCTCTGCCTACCACCCAGAGTCTAATGAACAGACGGAGCGCACGAACCAATCGTTGGAGCAGATTCTGAGATGCTTGGCCTCTTCCAGGCAGGAGGACTGGTGTGAGGTATTGCCCATTGCAGAGTTTGCATTCAACAGTCGTGTGAGTCAATCTACTGGGAAGTCTCCCTTTCAGGTCAACTATGAGTTTAACCCACATTTTGGAGAGTTTTCCTGCATGGATTCAGGTTGTCCTGGAGCTGAGGATTGACACAACGTCTTAGAATCCTTTGGAGGGAGGTTCAGAGGAATATTTCCAAGGCCCAAGAAAACTATAAGCGGTTTGCTGACAGGAGGAGGGGGCCAGGTCCAGCATTTGCAGTAGGGGAGAAGGTGTGGCTATCCACCCACAATATCAAGCTTAAGATACCATCTATAAACCTGGGCCCCAAGTTTATTGGCCCATACAAAGTTGTGGAGGTTGTTAACCCAGTAGCCTACCGACTGCAGCTGCCCACCTCCTTTAAAATTTCTGATGTCTTCCACAGGTCACTGTTAAAGCCTGTGGGGACGGTGAGAGAGGATCCCTCATCAAATGCTCCGCCAGTGCTGGTAGAGGGGCAGCTGGAGTATGAAGTAGGGCGCATTGTTGGTGGGTGCGCCGGAGACTCCAGTATCTGATACACTTGAAGGGGTACTCTCTGGAGGATTGGTCATGGGTTCCGGCCAGTTCGGTGCATGCCGATCGTCTGGTGCAGGCTTTCCATGCCAGATACCCAGACAAGCCTAGGGGTCCAGTGGCCCCCCGTTAAGAGGGGGGTACTGTCATGGTTTGAACAGGGTTCTTGCCCTGCACTCACAGGGTTAAGTGTTTGTGGCCTCTTTCTGGATCTGGGAGGGGTATTTATACTCACTCTTTACCAGGGTTCTCTGTCAGCTATACTGTTGTTCTGGTGTGTCTGACCCCTGGTGTGCGTGTATTCTGCGTTGCTTGTTTGCTTCCCATGTATGACCCGGCCTGTTCCCTCACTCTGTCCTCACTCTCTTGCTTTGGTACTATTGCCTTCTCCGGTTCTGACCTCCTGGCTTGGCTATCGTTACTTCGTTACAGTTTGTCCCTATTGTACCGTCTATTGCCTGTTCTGGTTTTCTGACCTATTGCTACGTCCTGACTATTCGCTCTGTCTATCCCTTTGGTACTGTATTGCTATATTGTGCTTTGACCCTGGCTTCATCTGGTTTCTGTCTCTGTCTATGCCCCTTGGTAACATTGTCCTGTAGTTACCTTTCTAGGAGTTTCCCTGCAGCTCATAGATCTGTGGAGCTTAGGTCACGCCCCCAGCAGTCATGTGCTTCAGGTGCTGATACTCTGAAGCACGCCTCGTCACCGCTGCTGCCCTGGTCCACAGGTATCTTTGAGCACTGTTTTTGTACTCAGGACACCCGCACTGGCTCAGTAAGCAAGCGCAGTGCGTGGCTCCTGACAAACAGGACTCGCACTGCTGAAAACAATGGAAGCCTATGCACATTACAAATTGTTCAGTGAGCAATGTTGGAGCAATCTGCTTGTGCTAAGAGGCTTTTTGAACTACCATGGATCAGCAAACTGCTGATCAGTGATTGCTTAGCGCCGCTGTACAGTTTGTGTAAATGAATATAATTTTGTATGCATGTGGCCAATGCTCAGTGATCATGGGCAGCAATGCCGGAAATGGGTCTGAGCATTCTCTATCTACTGGCAAGAACTTTTAATTAATTTCTACAATATGAAACAAAGCATTGAACATTATATCTACTATTGGGGCAATCCAGATTCCTCCTTTTTGGAAAATTTACTTATGTTTGGTCAGTGTATTAATGGTTATCCAACATATTCAATGGTGAGGCAAATTCCTTTATCTTTTTCTACATTTGGCCAATAATGTTTACTGGCTCATTCAATAACTAAGCCTTTTTCTGTCACAGCCAATGTTAAGAGAAAAAACGTGGCTAGCTTAGCTATTGAAGCAAGACAACCCACTTCAAACACATCATAGGCCATGTACAGAAACTTCTCTCTGATAACAAACCCAAGCAACAGGTGTAGCTGATGGTATCCAATACTGAAGTTCTGAGGTTGGGTTACTTTTCCTAATTTCTTAATTTTCTAAGTTGTATTATACATTTTGACTAGAAACTCATCTAAAAATAATTTTCCAGTGGGACAATTGATTTAGCTCAAGAGGATCAAGCAAAGTTCAAATTCACCTGCATGCGTGGATTTTCCTGGAGAATTTAATTTGCGGTGAAGTTATAGCTATAGTTCTTAATTTAACCTCCCTTATTATGCTCTGGCATAACATGTAAGAATAAAAAAACTTATACTCAATTTATTGGTCATTTCCCCTGGACTCTAGCTCCGATGCGACTTGGGATGGTTCCATGCAAGCACGCATAAAATCAGAATGTTGTGATGTGCACCATGGCCTTGTTCATGCGAAAATCCCTGATTAGAGTAAAGAATATTTAGAATTGAGAGTCCTCAGTGGTTGATACCTTTTAACCCCTTCACCCCCAAGGGTGGTTTGCACGTTCATGACCGGGCCAATTTTTACAATTCTGACCACTGTCCCTTTATGTGGTCATAACTCTGGATCGCTTCCATGGATCCTGGTGATTCTGGAATTGTTTTCTCGTGACATATTGTACTTCATGATAGTGGTAAAATTTCATTCAAATAACTTGCATTTATTTGTGAAAAAAATGGAAATTTGGCGAAAATTTTGAAAATCTCGCAATTTTCCAAATTTGAATTTTTATGCCCTTAAATCACAGAGATATGGCACACAAAAAACTTGATAAGTAACATTTTCCACATGTTTACTTTACATCAGCCCAATTTTGGAACCAACATTTTTTTTGTTAGGAAGTTATAAGGGTTAAAAATTGTCCAGCGATTTCTCATTTTTGCAACCATTTTATTTCTACGGACCACATCACATTTGAAGCCACTTTGAGGGGTCTATATGATAGAAAATACCCAAAAGTGACACCATTCTAAAAACTGCACCCCTTAAGGTGCTCAAAACCACATTCAAGAAGCTTATTAACCCTTTAGGTGCGTCACAGGAATTTTTTGAATATTTAAAAAAAAATGAACATCTAACTTTTTTTCACAAAAAAAATAATTCAGGTTCAATTTTTTTTATTTTACCAAGGGTAACAGGAGAAATTGGACTGCAAAAGTTATTGTGCAATTTGTCCTGAGTACGATGATACCTGATATGTGGGGGAACCACTGTTTCGGTGCATGGCAGAGCTCAGAAGGGAAGGAGCGCCGTTTGACTTTTTCAATGCAAAATTGGCTGGAATTCAGATCGGACGCCAGGTCACGTTTGCAGAGACCCTGATGTACCTAAACAGTGGAAACCCCCCACAAATGACCCCATTTTGGAAACTAGACCCCCCAAGGAACTTATCTAGATATGTGGTGAGAACTTTGAACCCACAAGGTCATCACAGAAGTTTATAACGTACAGCGGTACAATTAAAAAATCATATTTTTTCCACAAAAATTATCTTTTCACCACCAATTTTTATTTTCCCATGGGTAACAGGACCCTAAAAGTTATTAAGCAATTTGTCCTGAGTACGCTGATACCCCACATGTGGGGGTAAACCACTATTTGGGCGCATGGCAGAGCTCGGAAGGGAAGCCGCGCCATTTGACGTTTTTGGCTGGAATTGAGATCGGACACCATGTCGAAATTGGAAAACCCCTGATGTACCAAAACAGTGGAAACCCCCCACAAATGACACCATTTTGGAAACTAGACCCCCTTAGGAACTTATCTAGATATGTGGTGAGAACTTTGAACCCACAAGGGCTTTACAGAAGTTTATAACGTACAGCGGTACAATTAAAAAATCATATATTTTCCACAAAAATGATCTTTTCACCCCCAATTTTTATTTTCCCAAGGGTAACAGGACCATAAAAGTTATTGTGCAATTTGTCCTGAGTACACTGATACCCCACATGTGGGGGTAAACCACTATTTGGGCGCATGGCAGAGCTCAGAAGGGAAGCAGCGCCATTTGACGTTTTTGGCTGGAATTGAGATCGGACACCATGTCGCGATTTGAAAACCCCTGATGTACCAAAACAGTGGAAACCCCCCACAAATGACACCATTTTGGAAACTAGACCCCCCAAGGAACATATCTAGATGTGTGGTTAGCACTTTGAACCCCCCAGTGCTTCACAGAAGTTTATAACGCCCGGGCGTGAAAATAAAAAATTCGTATTTTTACCACAAACATGATCTTTTAGTCACCAATTTTTTTTATTTTCCCAAGGGTGCCAGGAGAAATTGGACCCCAAAAGTCGTTGTCCAATTTGTTCTGAGTATGCTGATACCCCATACGTGGGATAAAACTACTGTATGGGCACATGTCGGGGCTCGTAAGGGAAGTAGTGACGTTTTGGAATGCAGACTTTGATGGATTGGTCTGCGGGTGTCATGTTGCCTTTGGAGAGCCCCTAATGTACTTAAACAGTGGAAACCCTCACAAATGACCCCATTTTGGAAAGTAGACCCCCTAAGGAACTTATCTAGATGTGTGGTGAGCAATTTGAACCCCCAAGGGCTTCACAGAAGTTTATAATGCCCGGGCATGAAAATAAAAAAATCGTATTTTTTCCACAAACATGATCAATTAGTACCCAATGTTTTTATTTTCCCAAGGGTATCAGGAGAAATTAAACCCCAAAAGTTGTTGTCCAATTTGTCCTGAGTAAGCTGACACCCCATATGTGGGAGAAAACTACTGTATGTACACACGTTGGGGCTCAGAAGGGAAGTAGTGACGTTTTGGAATGCAGACTTTGATGGAAAGGTCTGCGGGTATCATGTTGCCTTTGGAAAGCCCCTAATGTACCTAAACAGTGGAAACCCCCACAAATGACCCCATTTTGGAAACTAGACCCCCTAAGGATCTTATCTAGATGTGTGGTGAGCACTTTGAGCCCCCAAGGGCTTCACAGAAATTTATAATGCCCAGGCATGAAAATAAAAAAATCGTATTTTTTACAACAAACATGATCAATTAGTCCCCAATTTTTTTATTTTCCCAAGGGTAACAGGAGAAATTGAACGGCAAAAATTGTTGTCCTATTTGTCCTGAGTACTCTGGCACCCAATATGTGGGAGAAAACTACTGTATGGACACACGTCGGGGCTCGGAAGGGAAGTAGTGACATTTTGGAATGCAGACTTTGATGGAATGGTCTGCGGGTGTCATGTGCGTTTGGAGAGCCCCTGATGTACCTAAACTATTGAAACCCCCCACAAGTGACCCCATTTTGGACACTAGACCCCCCACAGATCTTATCTAGATGTGTGGTGAGCACTTTAAACTCCCAGGTGCTTCACAGAAGTTTATAACGCCCGGGCGTAAAAATTAAAAAAATCATTTTTTCCACAAAAATGATTTTTGCCCCCAATTTTTTATTTTCCTAAGGGTAACAAGAGAAATTGTACCCCAAAAGTTGTTTGGCAATTTGTCCTTAGTAGGCTGATACCCTATATGTGGGGGTAAAACACTGTTTGGACGCATGGCAGAGCTTGGAAGGGAAGGAGCACCATTTGACTTTTTCAACTCAGAATTGGCTGGAATTGAGATCAGATGCCATGTTGCATTTGGAGAGCACCTGATGTGCCCAAACAGTGGAAACCCCCAATTCTAACTCCAACCCTAACCCCAACTCACCCCTAACCCTAATCTCAGCCCTAACCCTAGCCCTAACCCTAGCCCTAACCCTAACCCTAGCCCTGGCCCTAACCCTAGCCCTAACCCTAACCATAATGGGAAAATGGAAATAAATACATTTTCTTTTAATTTTATTATTTTTCCCTAGCTAAGGGGGTGATAACGGGGGGGTTTGATTTACTATTTATAGCGGGTTTTTATGTTTGGCAGCTGTCATACGCTAAAAGACGCTTTTTATTGTAAAAATAGTTTTTGCATCACCATATATTGAGAGCTATAATTTTTCCGTATTTTGACCCACTGAGTCATGTGAGGTCTTATTTTTTGCGGGACGAGTTGACATTTTTATTTGTACCATTTTCGGGCATGTGACATTTTTTGATCGCTTTTTATTCCGAATTTTGGGACGCAGAATGAACAAAAACCAGCGTTTCATGAATTTCTTTTGGGGGGTGCGTTTATACCGTTCCGCGTGTGGTAAAATTGATAAAGCGGTTTTATTCTACAGGTCAGTACAGTTACAGCAATACCTCATTTAGGTCATTTTTTTATGTTTTGTCGGTTTTATGCAATGAAAACTATTTTATATAAAAAATAATTATTTTTGCATCGCTTTATTCTGTGAGCTATAACTTTTTTATTTTTTTGCTGATGATGCTGTATGGCAGCTCATTTTTTGCAGGACAAGATGATGTTTTCAGCGGTACCATGGATATTTATATGCGTCATTTTGATCGCGCGTTATTGCACTTTATGTTTGGCGGTATGATAATAAATCATTATTTTTTGATTCGTTTTTTATTTTTATTTTTAAGGGGTTTGCTAAAGGGGTTAACCAATGGGACAGTTTTATAGGGCAGGTCGTTACGGACGCGGCGATACCTAATATGTGTACTTTTATTGTTTTTTTTTATTTCCAAAAAATGGATTTATTGGGGAATATTTTTTTTTTTCTAATTTATTTGGCGATTTTTTTAAAATTATTTTAACACTTCTTTTAACTTTATTACATAGTCCCAGGTGGGACATCACTGTCCTGTAACAGATCGCTGATCTGTTACATCACAGATCACTGTGACAGATCAGCGATCTGTCACAGGCACTGCTGCAGACTTCCTCATTCCTGCGCTTTGCAGGCACTGAGGAAGTCAGCTCCCTGCAGGCCCCCGAAGGCCCCCGTCGCCATCTTGGATTCGGGGGCCTGCTGGGAAGGAGCCCCACACAGCAGCGCCCACGTGGTGAGCGCCGCTGATTGCTGATCTGTCACAGTGATTTGTGATGTGACAGATCAGCGATATGTCACAGGACAGTGATGTCCCACCTGGGACTATTTAATAAAGTTAAAAAAAAATAAAAAAAAGTGTTAAAATAAATTTAAAAAAATCGCCAAATAAATTAGAAAAAAAAAAAATATTCCCCCCAAATAAATCCATTTTTTGGAAATAAAAAAAAAACAATAAAAGTACACATATTAGGTATCGCCGCATCCGTAGCGACCCGCCCTATAAAACTGTCCCATTAGCTAACCCCTTTAGAGAACCCCTTAAAAAATAAAAATAAAAAACAAAGCAAAAAATAATGATTTATTATCATACTGTCGAACAAAAAGTGCAATAACGCGCAATCAAAAAGACGCATATAAATATCCATGGTACCGCTGAAAACATCATCTTGTCCCGCAAAAAACGAGCTGCCACACAGCATCATCAGTGAAAAAATAAAAAAGTTATAGCTCGCAGAATAAAGCGATGCAAAAATAATTATTTTTGATATAAAATAGTTTTCATTGCATAAAACCGACAAAACATAAAAAAGCTACCTAAATGAGGCATCGCTGTAACCGTACTGACCCGAAGAATAAAACCGCTTTATCAATTTTATCGCACGCGGAACGGTGTAAACGCACCCCCCAAAAGAAATTCATGAAACTCTGGTTTTTGTTTATTCTGCGTCCCAAAAATTGGAATAAAAAGCGATCAAAAAATGTCACGTGCCCGAAAATGGTACCAATAAAAACGTCAACTCGTCCCACAAAAAATAAGACCTGACATGACTCGGTGGGTCAAAATACGGAAATATTATAGCTCTCAATATGTGGTGATGCAAAAACTATTTTTACAATAAAAAGCGTCTTTTAGCGTGCGACAGCTGCCAAATAAAAAAACCACCATAAATAGTAAATCAAACCCCCCGTTATCACCCCATTAGTTAGGGAAAAATAATAAAATAAAAAAAAGTATTTATTTCCATTTTTCCATTAGGGTTAGGGCTAGGGTTAGGGTTAGGGCTAGGGATAGGGTTAGGGTAGGGTTAGGGCTAGGGTTAGGGCTAGGGTTAGGGTTAGGGCTAGGGTTAGGGTTAGGGCTGAGATTAGGGTTAGGGGTGTGTTGGGGTTCGGGTTGGAGTTAGAATTGGGGGTTTCCACTGTTTGGGCACATCAGGGGCTCTCCAAATGCAACATGGCGTCTGATCTCAATTCCAGCCAATTCTGAGTTGAAAAAGTCAAATGGTGCTCCTTCCCTTCCAAGCTCTGCCATGCGCCCAAACAGTGTTTTTCCCCCTCCTGTAGGGTATCAGCCTACTCAGGTCAAGTTGCAAAACAATTTTTTTGGGTCCAATTTCTCCTGTTACCCTTAGGAAAATAAAAAATTGGGGCAAAAATATCATTTTTGTGGAAAAAAATGATTTTTTTATTTTCACGTCCGAGCGTTATAAACTTCTGTGAAGCACTTGGGGGTTCAAAGTGCTCACCACACATCTAGATAAGTTCCGTGTGGGGTCTAGTGTCCAAAATGGGGTCACTTGTGGGGAGTTTCAATAGTTTAGGTACATCAGGGGCTCTCCAAACGCACATGACACCCGCAGACCATTCCATCAAAGTCTGCATACCAAAACGTCACTACTTCCCTTCCGAGCCCCGACGTGTGCCCATACAGTAGTTTTCTCCCACATATGGGGTGTCAGCGTACTCATGACAAATTGGACAACAACTTCTGGGGTCCAATTTCTCCTGTTACCCTTGGGAAAATGAAAAAATTGGGGACTAATTGATCATGTTTGTGGAAAAAATACGATTTTTTTATTTTCATGCCCGGGCATTATAAACGTCTGTGAAGCCCTTGGGGGTTCAAAGTGCTCACCTCACATCTAGATAAGTTCCTTAGGGGGTCTTTTTTCCAAAATGGGGTCATTTGTGGGGGTTTCCTCTGTTTAGGTACATTAGGGGCTCTCCAAAGGCAACATGACACCCGCAGACCATTCCATCAAAGTCTGCATTCCAAAACTTCACTACTTCCCTTCCGAGCCCTGACGTGTGTCCATACAGTAGTTTTCTCCCACATATGGGGTGTCAGCGTACTCAGGACAAATTGGACAACAACTTTTGGGGTTCAATTTCTCCTGTTACCCTTGGGAAATTAAAAAAATTGGGGACTAATTGATCATGTTTGTTGTAAAAAATACGATTTTTTTATTTTCATGCCCTGGCATTATAAATTTCTGTGAAGCCTTTGGGGGTTCAAAGTGCTCACCTCACATCTAGATAAGTTCCGTAGGAGGTCTAGTTTTCAAAATGGGGTCATTTGTGGGGGGTTTCCACTGTTTAGGTACATTAGGGGCTCTCCAAAGGCAACATGACACCCGCAGACCATTCCATCAAAGTCTGCAATCCAAAACGTCAGTACTTCCCTTCCGAGCCCCAACGTGTGCCCATACAGTAGTTTTCTCCCACATATGGGGTATCAGCATACTCAGGACAAATTGGACAACAACTTTTGGTGTCCAATTTCTCCTGGTACCCTTGGGAAAATAAAAAAATGGTGACTAAAAATCATGTTTGTGGAAAAAATAAAAATTTTTTATTTTCACGCCCGGGCATTATAAACTTCTGTGAAGCACTGGGGGGTTCAAAGTGCTCACCACACATCTAGATAAGTTCCTTGGGGGGTCTAGTTTACAAAATGGTATCATTTCTGGGGGGTTTCCACTGTTTAGGTACATCAGGGGTTTTCCAATCGCGACATGGTGTCCGATCTCAATTCCAGCCAAAAATGTCAAATGGCGCTGCTTCCCTTCCGAGCTCTGCCATGTGCCCAAATAGTGGTTTACCCCCACATGTGGGGTATCAGCGTACTAAGGACAAATTGCACAATAACTTTTAGGGTCCTGTTACCCTTGGAAAAATAAGAATTGAGGGTGAAAAGATCATTTTTGTGGAAAAAATATGATTTTTTAATTGTACGGCTGTATGTTATAAACTTCTGTGAAGCCCTTGGGGGTTCAAAGTTCTCACCACACATCTATATAAGTTCCTTAGGCGGTCTAGTTTCCAAAATGGTGTCATTGTGGGGGGTTTCCTCTGTTTTGGTACATCAGGGGTTTTCCAATCGCGACATGATGTCCGATCTCAATTCCAGCCAAAAACGTCAAATGGCGCTGCTTCCCTTCCGAGCTCTGCCATGCGCCCAAATAGTGGTTTACCCCCACATGTGGGGTATCAGCGTACTGAGGACAAATTGCACAATAACTTTTAGGGTCCTGTTACCCTTGGAAAAATAAGAATTGAGGGTGAAAAGATCATTTTTGTGGAAAAAATATGATTTTTTAATTGTACCGCTGTACATTATAAACTTCTGTGAAGCCCTTGTGGGTTCAAAGTTCTCACCACATATCTAGATAAGTTCCTTGGGGGGTCTAGTTTCCAAAATGGGGTCACTTGTAGGGGGTTTCCACTGTTTAGGTACATCAGGGACTCTCCAAACGTGACATGGCGTCCGATCTGATTCCCAGCCAATTTTGCATTGAAAAAGTCAAACGGCGCTCCTTCCATTCTGAGCTCTGCCATGCGCCGAAACAGTCGTTCCCCCCCACATATCAGGTATCAGCATACTCAGGACAAATTGCACAATAACTTTTGCAGTCCAATTTCTCCTGTTACCCTTGGTAAAATAAAAAAATTGAACCTGAAGTATTTTTTTTTGTGAAAAAAAGTTAGATGTTCATTTTTTTTTAAATATTCAAAAAAATTCCTGTGACGCACCTAAAGGGTTAATAAACTTCTTGAATGTGGTTTTGAGCACCTTAAGGGGTGCAGTTTTTAGAATGGTGTCACTTTTGGGTATTTTCTATCATATAGACCCCTCAAAGTGGCTCCAAATGTGATGTGGTCCTAAAAATAAGATGGTGTTGTAAAAATGAGAAATCGCTGGTCAAATTTAACCCTTATAACTTCCTAACAAAAAAAATTTTGGTTCCAAAATTGTGCTGATGTAAAGTAAACATGTGGGAAATGTTAGTTATCAAGTTTTTTGTGTGCTGTATCTCTGTGATTTAAGGGCATAAAAATTCAAATTTGGAAAATTGCGAAATTTTCAAAATTTTCGCCAAATTTCCGTTTTTCTCACAAATAAACGCAAGTTATTTGAATGAAATTTTAAAACTAACATGAAGTACAATATGTCACGAGAAAACAATGTCAGAATCACCGGGATACATGGAAGCGTTCCAGAGTTATGACCTCATAAAGGTACTGTGGTCAGAATTGTAAAAATTGGCCCGGTCATGAACGTGCAAACCACCCTTGGGGGTGAAGGGGTTAATTGATGGAAAAAGACATAAATCCTTGTGACACATTCATTCCTGCACTGAATGTGTCGAAAGTTTTCATAAATTTGTACTCCGAGACTCTTCACTCTCTCTGAGACTTGAAGTTACCTTTTAATACAAGTAATTTAATGTCCATCATGCTATGACCAGGGATACAAAAATGTTTTGCCACATGTACAGTAGATCCATTCTTTTTTCTCTTATTGTGTGACGATGAGAATTCATCCTTATTCTCAGTTTTTACCCTATCTCCCCCACATACAGACCCCCAGTTGGACCCCAAGTTGATGTTAATGTCACTTATTGTTTAATATTAGGACTTACCACAACTGAAGGCCACATTCATTCTATAGAAAAAAGTAAGGCCTTTCTTTCCCTATTTCTTATTCTGAGCTGTGCAGTATGGGGTGTTCTCTCTAAGCTGCATAACTCCAAAATGGTAGCAACTTTCCCTGCCTCAGCTTTTATCCAGGCTTTTTTGAAGAGTTAGGTACATCAAATAACAATTTGTTTGAGTCCTTTGGGACGTGCAAATTTCCTGATTTTCAACTCTAAGTCAATTCATGTCAATTCACTTATTTCTCTTTTACATATTTACTAGCTGAAGAGCCCGGCGCTGCCCGGGCATAGTAACTAACTGTGGTTAGTTATAGCAAATTATAATTATCCTCCATCCCATAGTCCCATGCCCATATACCCATCATACATATCTACCATCCCATAGGCCCGTGCCCATATACCCATCATACATATTCTCCATCCCATAGTCCCGTGCCCATATACCCATCATACATATCCACCATCCCATAGTCCCGTGCCCATATACCCATCATACATATTCTCCATCCCATAGTCCCGTGCCCATATACCCATCATACATATTCGCCATCCCATAGTCCCGTGCCCATATACCCATCACACATCCTTCATCTTATAGTCCCATGCCCATATACCCATCATACATATCCTCCATCCCATAGTCCCATGCCCATATACCCATCATACATATCCGCCATCTCATAGTCCCATGCCCATATACCCATCACACATCCCCCATCCCATAGTCCCGTGCCCATATACCCATCATACATATCCTCCATCCCATAGTCCAGTGCCCATATACCCATCACATATCCTCTATCCCATAGTCAACCAATATGACATCATAATGAGCGGCGGGGCTTGCGACCTATGATGAAATCAGCGTCGCCATGGCAATCGTTGTGACATCATAATGAGGGGCGGGGCTTGATACGCACACACTGCTTCCCCAGTATGCAAATAGGGGCATTATGACATCACAATGAGGGGCGGGGCTTGACGCGCACACACTTTTTCCCCCAGTATGTAGATAGAGGCAAAATTGTTTGGTGAATTGGAACGCGCGGGGTTAAAATTTCGCCTCACAACATAGCTTAGGACGCTCTCGGGGTCCAGACGTGTGACTGTGCCAAATTTTGTGGCTGTAGCTACGACGGTGCGGATGCCTATCCCGGACATACACACACACACATACATACACACTTTGAGCTTTATATATTAGATATATATATATATATAAATTTGTGTTAGTGAAGACATTTTGATGCATTTCTAGACTTGTGAGTGAATTCTTATGTCTAATGACTATCCAAAGCTGTAAATTCACGTGACTAAAAGCTTTATTTTTATGATGCCTTATATAATAATTTTAAAAGTTCCTTCCTTTCACACCTCAATGTGTCTGGGAATTAAAATTAGAATGCCAATTAACAGTCTTATTATAGAGACACAGATGGAGCAACCATAAATAAGTACAGTTAGTTTAGTGCCAAAATGGGCCTTTAAGCTTTTGAAGTGTTATCAAGGCTGATCTTTTATATATTCTAGATGCACCAATAATCATTGTTTCCAAAGACACAATATGACAATATATAAGCTGCCTCTTAATAATAAATTTGGTTTATGATAAATTATTCTAATATGAATGCCAGACTTAAATATAATGCTGCTATTCCAGGGGAAAAAAATATTTATTTCAATTACAAGCATTATTATGTTTCTTTAAATTCTTATTAAAATAGCTTTTTTAATTATTAGTTGAAAAAGTGAAAAGAAAAAATAAATACAATTAATAGAAAATTTCGGAAATTCCAAAGACACTCTGAGCTCTATTACCAAATATCAAAATCCCTTTTCCAGGTATGGCAATTCCAGAGCAAATAAGGCCTACATCTGTTATGGGAAACTGTATGCAACTGATGTCCTTCTGACTCCTTGATATTGAAAAGTAGTCGGCACGCCAGTCGTTATCGTGGTGCACGTGGAGGGAATGATTCATCCAAGAGAAGAGGAAATCCCGCTACTCACATGTGTTGATTTAATTTATTTTATTCCACATCACAGCAAAACGTTTGAGCTCATCCAAAGCATTTGTCAAACAATTTTCGTACTTTTTGATGAAACTTATATTTATCTGTACAATAGCAATGACAATGTGTTGCTGAACTTTGGATTTTTATCTACCAATCAATCAATCAATCAAATTTATTATCGCCAAGTACATATTACATATATACAAGGAATTCTTTGTGGCAAAGAGGCAACATAATATATAACAACAGATATAACAAGTAACATCTAACAAGACAGATACAGTATATAGTCTACACATGACGATTTAATTGTTGAACAGAGAGTGGATAGAAACTGTTCATATGGCGGTTGGTGCTGCATTTGGGGACTCTGACGCGACGTCCTGAAGGGAGTAGTTGGAATGAGGAGTGTCCCGGGTGAGAGGGATCGGATGAAATTTTCTATGCTTGGGATCGAATACTCTTATCATAAAGATCCTGGATTTTAGGCAGGGGGGAACCTATAATTCTCTCTGCTGTTCTGAAAGTCCTTTCTAAGCAGAGTTACCGGTACTTAACCTGAGCAAAAATATTTGCAAGTCCCCAGTAGTCTGTGACCCACAGAGCAAAAGAAATGCACTTTTTCTATATTATGGTGCTCTAAGATTAAATAGCAAAAACCTGCTAATAGATTCCCTTTAAGTTGACAATTACCCTCAACAGCAATGCAGTGAGGTTTATATTGTAGCTGGGGACCTACTGGTCACAGGTTGAGCTGTGCGAACCCAAACAGTAAAGATTGGCACCCGTAACAAGCACCTACTGTTCGGGCATGGACACGAAACACAGACTTCACCAGGAAGTCCATGTTATTGTTGGGGTTCGGCCCCCCCAACATTTGGTGTTTGTTGTGCTGTCATGTGCATTGGTTCTGCTGGGAACGCAGCCTCACTAACCTGTGGTAACCTTGATGACTGTTCTGGTAACGAGCCCAAACTTTTGATAACTGTACTGCGGAACCTATTGGACCCGAATATGCAGGTGTCCACCCATCTCAAGTCACAGGTTCAAGACCCCTAGGCGATATATAAAATTACAAATATTTGTTATCACCATGTCGTTAAAAGTCCAATCTATTAAAAGAATGTATTTAATGAAATCAAATGTGTCAAAAAATCAAATCTGCCAAAATAGAATTTTTTTTAGCCCAAATAGTAAATTCTGTAAGAAAGAAACAAATCAAAACAATTACTGTTTTTCTGTTGCCTCACGTACTCAAAAAATATACCAATAAAATAATCAAATATAAATAATTCCAGTAAAACTAAAAATCACTCTGCAAAAAAAACAGACAGAGGAGGTACAGGTAATAATCTCCACAAAACAAATTCATATTTCATTTCCGCCCATGCTAATAGGATAAACACAGTCTTAGACTATGTTCACACATTGCATTTTTGCAGCTTTTTTAGCTGTTTTTTTTTTCAAATTCATGGTATGCTCACGCTAGCGTTCAAAATATTGGTCCCAATTTCAACTGGGAAAGTGGGATGGTTTCTTCTCACTTGTCATCCATATGCAATGTGAAATTATTATTATTATTTATTATTACAGCGCCATTTATTCCATGGTGCTTTACATGTGAAGAGGGGTTTATATAATAAAAACAAGTACAGTAATCTTAAACAATACAAGACATGACAGTACAGGAGGAGAGAGGACCCTGCCCGTGAGGGCTCACAATCTACAAGGCATGGGTGAGGATACAGTAGGTGAGGGTAAAGCTGGTAATGCCGTGGTTTGTTCGATCGGTGGTTACTGCAGGTTGTAGGGTTGTCGAAAGAGGTAGGTCTTCAGGTTCTTTTTGAAGGTTTCTACAGTAGGCGAGAGACTGATATGTTGTGTTAAGGTACTGTCACACTTAGCGATGTACCAGCGATCCCGACCAGCGATATGACGCGGTCAGGATCGCTGGTACATCGCTAAGTGGTCGCTAGTGAGCTGCCACATAGGCAGATCTCACTAGCGACATCGCTGGGGACGGGGATCGCTACTTACCTGTCACACCAGGCGATCCTGCGTCCTCCCGCCCGGCTCCACGCGTCGCTCGTCGTCACAGCAGGAAGCGCCACAGGAAGCTGACGACGAGAAACAGTCCTGAACGTTCTCGCGCGATCAGCGATAACCAGCGGGGGAGCCGGTCGCTGGTAAGTATCAGACACAGAGATATCGCTAGCAATATCGCTATAACGTCACTAGTTATAGCGATATTGCTAGCGATATCTCTTAGTGTGACATGCCCTTTAGAGAGTTCAAGAGTAGGGGTGATGCATGCGAGAAATCTTGTATGCAATTGTGGGATGAGTAGATAAGAGGGGAGTAGAGAAGGAGATCTTGTGAGGATCGGAGGTTGCGTGCAGATAAGTACCGGGAGACGAGGTCACAGATGTAAGGAGGGCACAGGTTTTGGATGGCTTTCTATGTCATGGTTAGGGTTTTGAACTGGAGTCTTTGGGTAGTGGGGAGCCAGTACAGGGATTTACAGAGGGAAGAGGCCGGGGAATAGCGGGGGGACAGGTGGATTAGTCAGGCAACAGAGTTTAGAATAGATTGGAGGGGTGCAAAAGTGTTAGAGGGGAGGTCACAGAGCAGGAGATTGCAGTTGTGAAGGCGAGAGATGATGAGGACATGGACTAGGGTTTTTGCAGAATCTTGTCAGCATGTTATACAGCTGATACATAATATGCAGATCTGCATTGCCTTATTGAATAATATTAGTCTCACTGCAATCTCACTTTTATTTATATGCAAGTGTGAGCAAACTCTAACAACTGCTTTTTACAGTACCAGCAAAACCTATGAGATCTCAGAAATCTCATACACACATTGTTTTTTTCTGACTGGATTGGAAAACTGCTGCTTTTTTGAAACTGCAGCATGTCAGTTCTTTCAGCATTTTTGCAGCATTTTTTCACCTACAGAAAGCAATGAGTAAGTGCAAAAATGCAGGAAAAAGGTTGCCATCAGTTTTGCAGCATTTTAGTGAAAAAAAACGCAGGTACAGAAAAATGTGAAACACATTTAAATTTCTGATTTTCCCAAGTTTAAAGCAATAAATAATTTGATCACTCTTGAATGCTGGAAGCAAAACTGAACTTTGAGATCCTGAAAAATGCAGCAAAAACACAACAAGAAAAGCAGCAAAACAGCCAGCAAAACATGCCTTTTGTCTGCATATTTTTTAATGCCAAAAGATCAGGTTTTAGTTGCTGAATAAAAGCAGAAAAAAAGAAATGTGTGAACATAACCTTACAGCTTAGGCTACTTTCACACTAGCGTCGTGTGACGTATGTCGCAATGCGCCATTTTGGAGAAAAAACGCATCCTGCAAAGTTGCCCGCAGGATGCGTTTTTTCTCCATAGACTTGCATTAGCGACGCATTGCGATGTATGGCCACACGTCGCATTCATCGTGCGACAGATGCGTCGTGTTTTGGCGGCCTCGACGCACACAAAAACGTTACATGTAACTTTTTTTGTGCGTCGTGTCCGCCATTTTCGACTGCGCATGAGTGGCCGAAACTCCGCCCCCTCCTCCCTGGACATTACAATGGGGCAGCGGATGCCTTGAAAAACTGCATCCGCTGCCCCCGTTGTGCAAATCTTTCACAACGTGCGTTGGTACGTCGGCCCGATGCATTTCGACGGGCCCGTACCGACGCAAGTGTGAAGGCAGCCTTACTTAGTTTACGACTGACACAATCGCATATGCCGATACATAGCAAACTACTGAAACAGTAAGGCTCCTTCAATTATGACTTTACTCAGAGATAAGTGATGTACACACTTCAGAAATGGGCTATGCAATGATGTTGGTTGAATTAAAATTGCCTCTCTACAAGCACATGTCATGGTAGAATTATCATGTGACTTTGTAGCTTTCTTTTCTATTTTTTTATACGCTAAATGGGTTGTCTGGTCTAAAACTGTAAGTCTGCATTTTCTCTATGTGACTGCAGACTTGTCAATCCTGACATAGAGCTCACTGTGCCCTGTGAGGATTCTCTGTTCTCATCGCTGGGAATGGCGGTCATGTGACCCCTAACATGAGATATGCATAATCCTGATGCAATACAACTACACTGTTTCCAGCCTCACTGAATATACTTGCAATGAGCGAGGCTGTGCCCATCTAGTTGGATTGTGGCTAGGAGTATGCATATCTCATACTAGTGGTCACAAGACCGCCATTACTAGTGATGACAACAGAGAATCCTTACAGCGTGCGGTGCAAGAGATGTGAGGATTCACAAGCCTGCAGTCAAATAAACAGTATGCAGACTTGTAGTTTTGGACCAAACAAACCCTTTAATGGTATGTTCTACAATATGAAACATTTGTAGACATGTTTGCAACATGTTTGCTATTACTATCAGTAGGATGCAACTGAGTCAAATTGCACCAGAGTTGCAAGCAGCTCAGTAAAATTAGTAGTTGCTTAAAGAAGCACTCCTCCCATCAAAGTTGTTATCCTCTTAATACATTGCAATCATCACATGTATAGCATTGTGTACTTATAATTGCACATTTTGCCTTTCTACCCAGATAATTATTCTGTTTTCTTTGTTCTATAAAAAACAAATAAAAAACAAATCTGAACTGAGAAAAGTAAGTTAATGTGTATGCACAATGTAAGTGCATATTAACACATGACCATTAACCAGAGAAAACAAAAAGCAAAAAACACAAATATCCT
Organism: Dendrobates tinctorius; assembly: GCF_039654945.1. Taxonomy (NCBI): domain Eukaryota; kingdom Metazoa; phylum Chordata; class Amphibia; order Anura; family Dendrobatidae; genus Dendrobates; species Dendrobates tinctorius. Next base: position 2,049,999 of record NW_027361936.1, read on the forward strand.
GAACTAAAAAGTAAAAAATGTACTGCAAATAATGCATAAAGGTAATAATAATAATAAGGGTATTTAGTAAACATAATTTTGATCAAAATAATGTACAAGCCATCCCGCCACGTCACGGCAACCCTTGTGGGACAGCTTGTACATTATTTTGATCAAAATTATGTTTACTAAATACCCTTATTATTATTATTACCTTTATGCATTATTTGCAGTACATTTTTTACTTTTTAGTTCAGGATATTTGTGTTTTTTGCTTTTTGTTTTCTCTGGTTAATGGTCATGTGTTAATATGCACTTACATTGTGCATACACATTAACTTACTTTTCTCAGTTCAGATTTGTTTTTTATTCATTTCATTGTGCATTCAGTGCATATACAGTCATATGTAAAAGTTTGGGCACCCCTATTAATGTTAACCTTTTTTCTTTATAACAGTTTTGGTTTTTGCAACAGCTATTTCAGTTTCATATATCTAATAACTGATGGACTCAGTTATATTTCTGGATTCAAATTAGGTTTATTGTACTAACAGAAAATGTGCAATCTGCATTTAAACAAAATTTGACTGGTGCAAAAGTATGGGCACCCTTATCATTTTCTTGATTTGAACACTCCTAACTACTTTTTACTGACTTCCTGAAGCACTAAATTGGTTTTGTAACCTCATTGAGCTTTGAACTTCATAGCCAGGTGTATCAAATCATGAGAAAAGGTATTTAAGGTGGCCACTTGCAAGTAGTTCTCCTATTTGATTCTCCTATGAAGAGTGGCATCATGGGCTCCTCAAAACAACTCTCAAATGATCTGAAAACAAAGATTATTCAACATACCTTTTCAGGGGAAGGATACAAAAAGTTGTCTCAGAGATTTAACCTGTCAGTTTCCACTGTGAGGAACATAGTAAGGAAATGGAAGAGCACAGGTACAGTTCTTGTTAAGCCCAGAAGTGGCAGGCCAAGAAAAATATCAGAAAGGCAGAGAAGAAGAATGGTGAGAACAGTCAAGGACAATCCACAGACCACCTCCAAAGACCTGCAGCATCATCTTGCTGCAGATGGTGTCACTGTGCATCGGTCAACAATACAGCGCATGCAAAACGCCTTTTTGTATGACCAAACAACTCAATCTTTGTTTCATCAGTCCACAGGACCTTCTTCCAAAATGTAACTGGCTTGTCCAAATGTGCTTTTGCATACCTCAGGCAACTCTGTTTGTGGCGTGCTTGCAGAAACGGCTTCTTTCGCATCACTCTCCCACACAGCTTCTCCTTGTGCAAAGTGCGCTGTATTGTTGACCGATGCACAGTGACACCATCTGCAGCAAGATGATGCTGCAGGTCTTTGGAGGTGGTCTGTGGATTGTCCTTGACTGTTCTCACCATTCTTCTTCTCTGCCTTTCTGATATTTTTCTTGGCCTGCCACTTCTGGGCTTAACAAGAACTGTACCTGTGTTCTTCCATTTCCTTACTATGTTCCTCACAGTGGAAACTGACAGGTTAAATCTCTGAGACAACTTTTTGTATCCTTCCCCTGAAAAGCTATGTTGAATAATCTTTGTTTTCAGATCATTTGAGAGTTGTTTTGAGGAGCCCATGATGCCACTCTTCATAGGATAATCAAATAGGAGAACTACTTGCAAGTGGCCACCTTAAATACCTTTTCTCATGATTTGATACACCTGGCTATGAAGTTCAAAGCTCAATGAGGTTACAAAACCAATTTAGTGCTTCAGGAAGTCAGTAAAAAGTAGTTAGGAGTGTTCAAATCAAGAAAATGATAAGGGTGCCCATACTTTTGCACCGGTCAAATTTTGTTTAAATGCAGATTGCACATTTTCTGTTAGTACAATAAACCTAATTTGAATCCAGAAATATAACTGAGTCCATCAGTTATTAGATTTATGAAACTGAAATACCTGTTGCAAAAACCAAAATTGTTATAAAGAAAAAAGGTTAACATTAATAGGGGTGCCCAAACTTTTACATATGACTGTATGGGTGTGACCGCCCTTTTTCTGAGCTGGGAAAGCCATCCAGTCTGGCCTAAGCTGTTACTAGTGGTTCAGCCGCTCGATCCTTATTCACGTTCACGTCACTTGGCAAGTGAAAAGGTTTTAAATACTAGAGTAGGGACTGTCCCACAAGGGTTGCCGTGACGTGGCGGGATGGCTTGTACATTATTTTGATCAAAATTATGTTTACTAAATACCCTTATTATTATTACCTTTATGCATTATTTGCAGTACATTTTTTACTTTTTAGTTCAGGATATTTGTGTTTTTTGCTTTTTGTTTTCTTTGTTCTATGTAGAAATAGTAAGTATCTTGTCCCTGCATTTATCATTCCCATCTTTAACTCCTGACCCAGCTGCTCCGACTCTCACCTGCCATTGACTTTTGCAGGCAAAATTGACCGCTTCCTTCTACATAGAGCTTCAGCTAGTCAGTTTATCATATCATGTCATAGACCTAATGGAAAAGAGAAAAATCAGCTGGGTAGAAAGGTAAAATGAGCAATTGTAAGTACACAGTGCTAAATAACATGATGATTGCAATATATTAATAGGATAAGAATTTTGATGGGAGCGGTTCTTTAAAGTGCACCTACTACCAGCCACATAAATAATAATAATAAAATAATAGCAGCCACAAATTGGTGATTTTTCCAAATATCAATGACAAACAAAAATGCTCAAAAGTAAATCTAATGCCCACCCTCAAGGCGGCCAGATTTTCTAGTAAAAGTAAGGTGAGAGAGCAGTGATATGTGCGTATATTAATACACTCACCACTTATTTTACATTGCGTCCACATATACACACTTTTAATGAATAAAACAGTTAATGGCAGAGTGCTTCTTCAAGTAAGGAGCTGCACATTTTGCACTTTATTGTTGTATAACAGTTGGTTTACCAATATCACCTTGTAGTCCTCATATAACTCATATGTTATCACCATATTTCTTTCATACTTGTAAATTTACCTGTAATTATGGAGTTAAAATTAAAATGACTGTGTCATATACAATATTGTATAATACCCAGTACTCCAAAAAATGTAAGGTCCATTAAGTTTTTTAAACGATTAAACTATACAAGTAGCTTTGAATGAACCTGTCTTCAGAATAACATTAGGAAATGACACTGTAGCTGGAAATATTAATATTGGCCATTAAGAAACAAATTTGTTGAAATGTTATCTATCAACACTATATATAGATGTTGATGATCCAGAGAAAAAATGAGAATGATGGTTCAGCAATATATGTAAATCATTCTGAGTTTCTATGCAAAATAACTTTTTTTGCACTAGTAGATTTCTTTATTGTAACATCCCGAAGTGCAACTAATATGTAAAATAAAGACTTTTCCTTAATGAGATTGCTAAATATTTTAACAAAATGCAATGTTGTGAAATATTGTCAAGGGCATTTTTATACTTAAGTTTAGAAATGGTTATTTAATTATTTAGCATATTCGGCCTTGAAGCTTTTGTGCATGTGTGTTCTTATGTTTTATGTGTACAGTGTGTCGACTTCTCTTACAAAGGATTTAGTTACAGTTATTACTAAAAGAACCAGATTTACAGATAATGCAAAAACTGCACAGTTGTGTCCAAAAGTATTGACACCCCTGCAATTCTGTCAGATAATACTCAGTTTCTTCCTGAAAATGATTGCAAACACAAATTCTTTGGTATTATTATCTTCATTTAATTTGTCTTAAATGAAAAAACACAAAAAGAATTGTCCTAAAGCAAAATTGGATATAATTCCACACCAAACATAAAAAAGAGGGTGGACAAAAGTATTGGCACTGTTTGAAAAATCATGTGATGCTTCTCTAATTTGTGTAATTAACAGCACCTGTAACTTACCTGTGGCACCTAACAGGTGTTGGCAATAACTAAATCACACTTGCAGCCAGCTGACATGGATTAAAGTTGACTCAACCTCTGTCCTGTGTCCTTGTGTGTACCACATTGATCATGGAGAAAAGAAAGAAGACCAAAGAACTGTCTGAGGACTTGAGAAACCAAATTGTGAGGAAGCATGAGCAATCTCAAAGCTACAAGTCCATCTCCAAAGACCTGAATGTTCCTGTGTCTACCGTGCGCAGTGTCATCAAGAAGTTTAAAGCCAATGGCACTGTGGCTAACCTCCCTAGATGTGGACGGAAAAGAAAAATTGACAAGAGATTTCAACGCAAGATTGTGCGGATGTTGGATAAAGAACCTCGACTAACATCCAAACAAGTTCAAGCTGCCCTGCAGTCCGAGGGTACAACAGTGTCAACCCGTACTATACGTCGGCGTCTGAATGAAAAAGGGACCCAGGAAGACCCCACTTCTTACCCCGATACATAAAAAAGCCAGGCTGGAGTTTGCCAAAACTTACCTGAAAAAGCCTAAAATGTTTTGGAAGAATGTTCACTGGTCAGATGACACAAAAGTAGAGCTTTTTGGGCAAAGGCATCAGCATAGAGTTTACACTAGAAAAAAGAGGCATTCAAAGAAAAAAACACGGTCCATACAGTCAAACATGGCGGAGGTTCCCTGATGTTTTGGGGTTGCTTTGCTGCCTCTGGCACTGGACTGCTTGACCGTGTGCATGGCATTATGAAGTCTGAAGATTACCAACAAATTTTGCAGCATAATGTAGGGCCCAGTGTGAGAAAGCTGGTTCTCCCTCAGAGGTCATGGGTCTTCCAGCAGGACAATGACCCAAAACAAACTTCAAAAAGCACTAGAAAATGGTTTGAGAGAAAGCACTGGAGACTTCTAAGGTGGCAAGCAATGAGTCCAGGCCTGAATCCCATAGAACACCTGTGGAGAGATCTAAAAATGGCAGTTTGGAGAAGGCACTCTTCTAATATCAGGGACCTGGAGCAGTTTGCCAAAGAAGAATTGTCTAAAATTCCAGCAGATCATTGTAAGAAACTCATTAATGGTTACCGGAAGCGGTTGGTCGCAGTTATTTTGGCTAAAGATACCAAGACCAAAGAAATAAGGCGCATCAAAGATGAAAATAAATACAATGAATTTTATGGTGCAACTTCTCCTTTAAAAATTGAGTCCACATTAGAAAGCCAGGATTGTTCCTGTGCCTTAAAGTCCATGACCTATATGTTGGAAACCAACAAACGATAAATGAGTCCAAAAGAGGTCTAAATATACCGCCCTTTCTCAATACCATAAATACCAAAACCAAAGAAATAAGGCGCATCAAAGATGAAAATAAATACAATGAATTTTATTAAAGCTCATATAGCATCAACAAAGAGAAGAAACAAACAGGTGTGAACATCACCCAATGGAAAGCATGGATACACATCAATGGGCCACATGAAGGAGCCCCAAAAAATGGTACAAATGTTCAATGGAGTCAATCTACAATAATATCACATAATCCATGTTAGTGAAGGGCTCCAACTATAATCCACTAAAAAATGGAAGCAGGGCAGATAGAGTAAAGTGCAATGTGCATATCTAGGTACATTATGTATAATCATTTACTATTTGGCATAGATATAGCCACAAAAATTCTTGAAATAAAATACACATACCGTGTATATTATAATGTAAAGAAGGTCACAAAGACCAGCACAGGGTAAATACCCAAAAAGATGTAAACAAAATAGTAATACACGGAGTATGTAATTATAATCATATAATAACAATTTGGTATAACCATACTATTGCACCAATGCCCATATAACTATAAGTCTGAATACTGGCATATAATCAGTATGCACCAATTGGTATAACCATACTACTGCATCAATGCCCATATCACTATCAGTCCAAATGCTGGCGTGCAATCAATGTGCACCAATTGGTGGCGCCAGTAACAGGCCAATATAGTATACAGGCGTCTATAAAATTTAGACACCAGTTATTGCGCAATGCCCACTTCCAAAGAATGGCCCATAGTCTTACAAATAACCTTTCAGTAAATTAAAACAGTGAGGGTGATAAACTTGATGAATTTAAAACACTATAATGAAGTATAATAAAATAAAGTAAAATCCAAGTTGGAACACCCTTCTGAAACTATGGATAACCTTTCAGTAAAGTATCACATGCATACCAGAGGGGTGAAGAGATAAACCCCGATTCACGGGGTTTGAAAAGAATGAAGAGTTTTCTCTTTTTTTATTTCTGTCTTTTGTCTGAGGGTTTGATCAGATGGACATGCGCTATATGTTGCCATTAATACTATATATCTGATGTGTGTGTATATATCTCTTTAATACTCTTTTGGGATTACCATGCAGTACGGAGTGACGAATGTATACTGGAACATGGGATTGTGTGTTGCAGCGTGTGGCACCTTATTATTTTGGTGCTACATGCTGCAACAAACTCATATATTTGTGTGTTACTTTTTCTTGGTAGTCCTCCGTGATTATTATCTTGCAGTATAAATTGAGGGACAACTATGCATGTTGATAAAGTACCGCACTCTAGATGCATGAATTTATTTGCATACGAATTCTCAGCTTATTCTCTGCGTGGAGTGCTTCCAGGAGCTCGGCCGCTTGCTGGTTGCCATGGACACGCATCCTTTCAGCGTCACGGGTCCCGCCCTTCAGCTGACACGTCGCTGCTTGGCCGGCCCCTGTGACGTCGGACGCCGGCTCCGTGGCTTCCGGTTTTCGGCGCTAGTACCGGAAGCGCCGCTACACTGCAGTACCATTAGGTTTTGACTTGGACTATAAAATGGCCATCTTCTCTCCACTTCTTCACAACCCCCCGAGGAAGCTAACGCGAAACACGCGTCGGGGTTTATCTCTTCACCCCTCTGGTATGCATGTGATATTTTACTGAAAGGTTATTTGTAAGACTATGGGCCATTCTTTGGAAGTGGGCATTGCGCAATAACTGGTGTCTAAATTTTATAGACGCCTGTATGCTATATTGGCCTGTTACTGGCACCACCAATTGGTGCACATTGATTGCACGCCAGCATTTGGACTGATAGTGATATGGGCATTGATGCAGTAGTATGGTTATACCAATTGGTGCATACTGATTATACGCCAGTATTCAGACTTATAGTTATATGGGCATTGGTGCAATAGTATGGTTATACCAAATTGTTATTATATGATTATAATTACATACTCCGTGTATTACTATTTTGTTTACATCTTTTTGGGTATTTACCCTGCGCTGGTCTTTGTGACCTTATTTACATTATAATATACACGGTATGTGTATTTTATTTCAAGAATTTTTGTGGCTATATCTATGCCAAATAGTAAATGATTATACATAATGTACCTAGATATGCACATGGCACTTTACTCTATCTGCCCTGCTTCCATTTTTTAGAGGATTATAATTGGAGCCCTTCACTAACATGGATTATGTGATATTATTGTAGATTGACTCCATTGAACATTTGTACCATTTTTTGGGGCTCCTTCATGTGGCCCATTGATGTGTATCCATGCTTTCCATTGGGTGATGTTCACACCTGTTTGTTTCTTCTCTTTGTTGATGCTATATGAGCTTTAATAAAATTCATTGTATTTATTTTCATCTTTGATGCGCCTTATTGCTTTGGTTTTGGTATTTATGGTATTGAGAAAGGGCGGTATATCTAGACCTCTTTTGGACTTATTTTGGCTAAAGGTTGTGCAACCAAGTATTAATCTGAGGGTGCTAATACTTTTGTCTGACCCATTTTTGGAGGTTTGTGTGAAATGATCAATGTTTTGCTTTTTGCTTCATTCTCTTTTGTGTTTTTTCATTTAAGACAAATTAAATGAAGATAATAATACCAAAGAATTTGTGATTGCAATCATTTTGTATTGTGAGACTGTGAGACTGTGAGACTGTGTCCCGACAAGTGACGTGATCATCCAGTCGGAGTGGCCAACAAGAGGGAGTGGCCTCCCTCCATACAAGTATATGGAGCGAGGTCGGGCCCACTGGATGGGATCTGGCTGGGAGTATGTGGAATTCATACATACCCACCCTCATGTCCCGACTCAGAAACTGGTGAATTCCTGCAGAAGATAGTGAGGGCACTAGGGGGATTCATAAGTCTGCAGTCACACTAAGTGACTGCAGGCTTATCAATTTCAAGACTCCCTAAGTTTTAAGGTTGAAAGTAGACTTAAGTCCATTGATATCAACCTATATATGTATGCAACAGGTGAAATACATCACCAATTACTAAGGAAATATATTTCTTAAGGCGCTATTGGCGTGAAATTATAACCAAATATCAGTATCAACTCATCCAATACCCACAGTCAAAGAAATGAAACCCTAGAAGTCTATAAATAAAGTTATGTGTAATAATGAAATGTGACACAGGAAAAAAAAGTATTTTACATGCTTACTGCAATGTATTTAATACTTTGTACACAAGTCTTTGTTGCTGATGACAGCTTCGAGATGGAAAAACTAGTCACATGCATTGCTCAGGTGTTATTTTGCCTTATTCTTCCACACAAACACTCCTCAAATTCTAAAGATTATGTTGTCTCGTTTTATAAACTTTGAATTTTAGTTCTTTCCATAAATTTTATATTGTATTCAGGTCAGGTGTTTGTCTGGGCCATTCTAGCAGCTCTATTTCCTTTCTTTTAAACCAATTGAGAATTTGTCTTGCTGAAATGTCCACCCTGGATTCATCTTTATCATCCTGGTAGATGGCAGCAGATTTTTATCAAGAATATCTCTGTACATTTGTCCATTAATCCTCCCTTCAATTTAATGGAGTGTGACTTTGCTGTGTGCTGAAAAACATCCCAACACCATTTCCCAACCTACAAACTTTACTGTTGGTATGTTGCCTTAGGGGTGATATTCAGTGCCTTTTGGTCTCTAAACATGGTGTGTATTATGGAATCCAAAGAGTTCAAATTTGATATCTGACCTATCTATATTTTCCCAGTATATCACAGGCTTTTCTAACTGTTGGTGAGCCAACGCGCTTGAACATGCTTTTTGTTCAGCAATGGAATCTTGAATAGAGAGCAAACAAACAGGCCATGGAGGGGGAGTGTGTTATGAATGAGTCACCGGAGGAGGAAAAAACAAAAATGCAAGCTACGTCCAGAAAACCGGAGAGGTTGGTAGCTTGCGGATTGCAGACCCCTGATCCTATTCACAACAACTAACAGTAGCCGTAGAGCATTCCTAAGGTGGTCCTAGACGCCTCTTCACAGCCGGAGAACTAAATAAGCCTAAAGAAAGAAAGGGGAAATCTAAACTGCCCCAGAGCAGACCCCAAAGCAATAGACAGCCCCCAACATGTATTGTCGGTGAAAACAGATGAAAACACCAACACAGACAGAAAGACAGGCAGAGCAAACGATGGGGCCCAACTAACTAGATAGGAAAGGACAGAAAAGAAGCTGGCTCCAATCCGCAAAAACCCTACCAAAAATGTCCCAACACGTCTGATAGGAAAAACGGCCCTGAAGTCACTAGACTTCAAAATCCCTATATCAGCACTCCGATATATTCTGAAGACAGAACAAAAGAGATTTAACCAATCAGGGACAAAAATGGAAATTCAGCAGAGCCCCAGCCAGGGCTGGCAGAACAGAAAACTAAGCAAATCAGACAAAATCTCATGGAACAATAACAGAGCAAAACTCAGCTTTAGAAGACAAGAACTGAACTGGAGGCCAGAGCTCAGAGCAGAGAAATCACCAGCAACCCTGCCTTATATCCACTCAGAGATTCCGGATGTCCAATCGCAATCCACCTGTTCAGGTGACAGGTTTCTCCCATCCAAATCAGTTTCACCACCTCCTTTCACCAGCAGAGGGAGTTCATCGGACATCAAAGGTGAATGAGAAAATGAGCTCACAACAGGAGTGCATTACTTATAGTTTTCTTTGAAACAATTGTACCTGCTGATTCCAGGTTTCTGTAGCTCTCCACAGGTGGTTTTTAGCTCTTGGACAACTCTTCTTATATGCGTTTCACTCCTCTGTCTGATAACTTGCGGGGATCACCTGGTCATGGTCAGTTTACGGTGAAATGATGTTGTTTCCACTTCTTGATTAAGGTCCTAACAGTGCTCACTGGAACCTTCAGCAGTTCAGAAATTTGATAAGATTGCAAGAGTCTTGAGACAGCTCACTGGTTTTACTCATCATGAGATATTTCTTGTATGGCACCTTGGTAGTGAGACAACTTTCTATAGGCCATCTGTTTAATCAATTGTTATTATTTTTTAGTAAATGGCAGAATTGCTTTGAAATTACTGATAGATTTCAGCTGGTGTCATAACTTTTCATGGCTTTCTGCACCTGGTTTTCTTAATGTGTTCAATACTTTTTCCATTTATCATTTCTCATTATTGCATATAACTTAATTCATTGATATCTAAGCTTTGATTTTGTTAATTGTGTTAATTGGAATGGTTGTTACTGACATCTGATGAGAATTTTACATCAATAGCACCTTTAGAAATATAATTCTTTGGAAAATTGTTAACGTGGTCAATACTTACTTCACTTTACATATACTGTACATATATGTATATATTGCTCTTTGGTTACCCTGATCTTCCTGGAATTTGCCTTTTGTCTTGTCCTTTGAATTGTCACTTTTACATTTATTGATCTTTAATCTTGGCCTTAAATAATTTGTCCACAAAGTACATTATAATTATTAGATCTTAAAATAAATACAAGTTCAAAATTGGACGAATTAAAAACATTTATTGTGATAAGATAATTTTATAAATATGTCCCTGCTATGTACTGCGTAATTCTGTATGTGACCATGCAGGAACATGGACTGCACATACTATAGATCCTGGCCACGGGAGGAAACAAAAGAATAAACAGACAGGACATCATGGGATCACAACTGATTCTTTTGTGAGGTAAAACATGTTTTTAGCACTTTCACGACATGCGCCGTACTAGTACAGCACATGTCGTGTCTACCCCTTTCAGGTGGGCTCCGGCACTGAGCCCACATCTTTCCCGGGACATGTCAGCTGTTTTGAACAGCTGACATGTGCCTGGAACAGCAACAGGTGGAATCGCGATTCACCCATGGCTATTAACCCGTTAATGCTGCTGTCAAAAGCTGACAGCGGCATTTAACATTTGATTCAGGCAAACACGCTGGAAATCCTCCAATCGGTGACCCCATTATGTAATGGTGGGTCACTGATGGGTTGGCATGACAACCAGAGGTCTACTGCATACCTCTATGGATGTCAATGTATGTATTCTGCTACATACAGGTGATCTGGTCATTGCCTGAATGTAGCAGAGCTGATTGGGGTTATGGCAGCTTCTAGTCTCCTATGGAGACTATTGAAGCATGCCAAAAGTAAAAAAATGTTTTAAAAATATTAAAAAAATAAAAAATATATAAAAGTTTAAATCACCCCTCTTTGGCCCCATTCAAAATAAAACATTAAAAAAATACACATATTTGGTATTGCCACATTCAGAGTCTCCTGATCTATCAAGAAAATAATAAATTAACCAGATCGCTAAATGGCATAATGAGAAAAAAATAAAAAACGTCAGAATTACGTTATTTTGGTCATTGCAACATTGCATTAAAATGGGCAATCAAAAGATCGTATCGACCCTTAAGTGATATACAGTAATTAAAAACATCAGCTTAACACGCAAAAAATAAGCCCTCACCCAACCTGAGATCATGAAAAATGGAGACGCTACGGGTATCGGAAAATGGCGCAATTTATTTTTAACAAATTTTGGATTTTTTTTCACCACTTAAATAAAAAAGAACCTAGACATGTTTGGTGCCTATGAATTCATAATGAGCCAGAGAATTTTAATGGCAGGTCATTTTTAGCATTTGGTGAACATGGTAAAAAATTCCAAAAAACTGTTTTGGAATTGCGCTTTTTTCAATTTCACCGCACTTGGATTTTTTTTCTCGTTTTTGAGTACATGATATGGTAAAACCAATGGTGTCGTTCAAAAGTACAACTTGTCCTGCAAAACACAAGCCCTCACATGGCCATATTGACCAAAAAATAAAAAAGTTATTGAACTGGGAAGAAGGGGAGCGAAAAACAGAAACTCAAAAATGTAAAAGGGCTCTGTCTCAAAAGGGTTAAATAGGCAAGGAAATTTTTTTTCCTGACAGAAAGCAGCATGTGCAATCCCATGCTGTCCTGTCTGTATATTATTTTGCTTCCTCCTCTTGCCAGGAGCTGTGGTATGACCAGTCCATGTCCCTGCACTGTCAGACACAGCCATTACACAGTAGACAGCAGGGGCACATTTATGAGATTATCTCAGCACAGGGATATTTGTTCTAACATATCCAATAGTGGAACTTATTTTTAACACTAGGACTACTGGACTCGTGACCCCGCCTAGAACTACTGAAAGGAGTCATTTTGACTCCTTGCTTGTTTTCGTTTATTTTTAGAGTTTCATTTGTGGTTATTTATTAATAATTATATTTTTTGTAATGTATTATTATTGTGAGATCCAACAGTAATGCTTTTGATTGTTTTTTTTCTGCTTTTCTTATTTTTCTACAGAAAATAACAATAATTATAATAGACGTTTTTCAAACATTTTTTTTTATTCAAGTGCACACATATAAACAACAACTGAAGAACAAAAAGCAGAGAAAATGTAGGTGGAGGAGCATAAAAATGAAAATATGGCGCAGAATTCACCTTCTAAACATTTGGTGTTTCGCATTTTAGGCATTGCCTTTGATTTATGGCAGTACATTGCCCACACAAAGACTTACCACAAGTCTTACAATTGCCGACAGATCTATTTTTCTTGCACTTTTCTTTGATCTGGCAAAATTTTTTTTGAACCATCACTTCTGAGCATGTAGAAACTTGGGACGTGGAACCCTTTTCCCTATCTGTGACATAAGGACCACTCAACTGTCTCACAAGCTTTTGCAAAAATGCCTTGCGTGACATTTTTTGGTGGGTAATCTCCTTGAATATTATCCATGCATTTATACCCGCAAAGTCTAAGGCATTTTCAAATGCATGAACAGGCCATCTCCTTGTGCATGTTCGTGTGGTATATTTTCGTGCCATCTGATCCACTACATCTACTCCATATTTTGTTTCATTGTAAAACTTTACCGTTTCTGGAGTTTTTTTAGCGGAATCAGACGCAACAACAACATCTGGATGGACGGAACTCAAAATGACAACATTTTTGTTGGGCTTTCCTTTATATACTGTAAGTGTAAAATTGTCTTCATTTCTAAACACTTTAGTGTTGTACAATTCCTCTTTCATGGATTTTATTTCTTTAGGCACTTCTCGCCTTATCTTGTTCAGTGTTCCCACGATGGTTGTTCCTTTGCTTTTTAGCCAGAATTCTGCTAGTGTGCACAGGCCCTAACTCAGTGTGTGGAAGAACAAATAAATACACATAACTACTTACCTTCTGGATTTGTTCCTTCTGAGTCTTCAGATTCACTTGATATGTTCTGAGGAATGAAATCTTCATCACTGTCAGAATCAAATACATGTTCCTGCAATTCGGATTCGGATTCATCCTCCGGTATGGATTGCAAAGTAGCCAGAATATCCTGAGGCTTTATCAAACGTCTTCTCTCCATATTCCTCACAAATTCCATAATTCTATATAGTTCCCTGCTGAAAAATAGAAATGAAATGAAAACTAAAAGAAATAATAACTGTTCTGCCACCTTCAAAAGTAGGTGGGCTGAATCAGTTGACAGACAGCTAAACTATTTCATAACAATTCATACCTGTATGAGTCTTCAGAGCTCCTATGTCTGCGTCTGTTCTCTTTGTCTCTTCAGCTGAACTGAAAGTAAAGTTACTATCCAGAATACTGTCTCCTGCTAGGACCTTAGAAAAACACCACCCTTCATTAGCATAAGATAAGAGCCTAGAGTAAACAAGCTATTTTGTTCAGTATGACACAGTAATACAAGCAGGTAAAACACAAGGAAAATGTGAAAAGTTGACATGTAAATTGAACTACATCTATATGAACATCAGGGTAAATAAGACAGAGTGAAAAAATTATGCACAAAACTTTATAGCAACATTTAGTGACAAAAGGACCTCAAAATATAGTAGGGAGTCAAAATGACTCCCTTCAGTAGTTCTTGGTAAATTTTGAAAAAAACGCGCAAATTTTTCACCAAAATTATTTATTCTCACAAAATCTTTTTTCACATCATATTTGAGGAAAAGTCACCGAGTTTCAAGCCGGAATTCTGAAAAATGTAGTCACAGAAGAGAAATAAAAAACAAAAGGAGTCAAAATGACTCCATCAGTAGTTCTAGTGTTAATCTAAGATCTATTAATTAAAATGTAATTTATTTGTGGGAAAACCCTTTTAACTCTTATGCTGCTTTCTCCTTCTGGATTGTTGCATTTTTTTAGTTCTAAACCACAGCTTTGTCTTACTCCAGTTTCATCATTGCTTCTGTGACTCTCTGACATTGACTTCAACCTTGGGATCTCCCCTGTTGGATCCAAACTTCCTTGTAGAGACTTTGATGAAAAAGAGGCTACCTTAGACCCCACAGCTCATTTTAGTCAATATTTCAGGACTACTTCATTTAGCCAAGCAAACTTGTTTTTCCTTCGTCCAAGTAATAACGCAAACCAAACTCAAAATGTGTAAGCATTTAATGGTTAGATCAGTCTACCGACAAGTAAAATAACAAACCAAATTTTTAGACAGTATGGCTGGGTGCACTTATGGTCTACCAAAGCCAAGATACAGATACAGATAAAATACTTACCAAAGTGTGTAGACACTGTATCTTCTGTTGTCTAAAATACCTTGACATTTCTGAAAAACCAGACCTTCAGTAAAGTAATGAACCTCTTTTTTCCAGATTTGGACTTACATGAAGTCAATGTAAAGATGTTTTTTCAGTGATTAATGAAGGTTTCAGCAACTAAACTCTTTTTTATGGAATAATAAGTACACCTGAACTATGTTAAAGTTAGTGTTAGTTTACTAAACAGGAAATTAAAAAAAAAGTTGTGAGTGGAGGAGTATTGATATTCCTGTCCTTACAGCTATTCAGAAAGGAGTCATTCAAAACATATATGGTTTTCTATTTAAGTCAAGCTGATACCTGGGTAAACTGAGTTGGACAAGCTAGAAAAATAAACCACAAGCATAATATTGTTGCTTTGTAAAAATCCATCACTCGGTATTTATCGTCTGTACAAAAGTCTACTAGACTGCAGAGACATGAAACAGACAAAGTAAAGGTTTATAAAACCATAATTCTAAATATTACTGTTGGTTTTGGAAAATATGTCATATGCATTCCAAATAATGCAAGTATTGTCTTTATAAGATGGCACCTCATAAAGTGGTATTAAATACCAAGGAAGGAGCTTCATATTTCATCCGCTTGGATTTAAAGTAGGCATGTTCAGTATCAGACTTTACTAGACTGACATCTGCTCTCCAAGTTGTGTACCCAGGAGCATACCTTGATAACTCATTTCTACACTTATTTCCAAGGCTTCTTTTCTTTAGGAATATCAGATGCAGTGTGTTTAACTCATTTTGTGCAAAAGCTTAAAGTCTGTTATGGCCCTCTGGCCAGAACTGTAGCTGTCAGGAAAAAAAAGTACATATTAAAAAATACTCATTTATCACTACTAGTGAGGCATTTGAACAGGCACAAAATGCTAACTGCATGGAAAGGCTGTCAAAGGTTTTCTTTTAAGTTTTTTTTTCTACCTCCTTAGAGTTGAGCCATTTCAAATGAAGTTTTGTCCACAGACTACTGCAGTAGCCTGTGGAATGCCAAATGTACTTTCTAAATGTAGAAGCCTTTTTAAAAATGGAACACTGTTTTAATTTTTACTGTATGTATATATTGTAAATGTGTATGTATGTGCACATTTACATGTATATGTGCATACTTATTTGTAAATGTATATACAGTGTATATATACACACATACATATACACATGTATGTATTTTCTATTTGTATGTTTGTATCTTTTCTTTTTTTCATTTAGTTTAAGAGTTTAAGACTCTGATTTAAAATGACACTTTGCTTGCTAAAAAATAGGATTAAATCCACATCATAACCACTGAGTGGCCGAATAAAGACAAAGATTGCATGCACATTATGTGACCTTCAATCAAAAAAATCATGTTTTTTTCACTGGTGTTCATCTCGCACTCCTCATCGCAGGGTATCTATATGGTGCCGCACAAATGTATTGTAATAATATTATATATAATAAATATATATTCAGGAAAAGAGGAATTAGAATACCATGAATAGGAGAAAGAACTAGAGTACATAGTTGAAAGGTGCCCAAAATAGTATTAACAGCATGTCATGATCCCTCCACTCAGTGTGCTGAGTGGCAGCTCAGTTGTTCAATCTGGGGCAGGGGCATGCTGAGCTGTTAGTATCGTGATCAGCCACCCAATCTGAGGCATTGGTTTGCTGATCTGTCAGTGTGGAGTTACAGTCCAGACGCCCAATCATGGCTGGGGCATGCCTGGTTTCCTACAGCTGTATCCTATTTGGAATGATTCCCAGGCTATTAAGCAGGCTGTCTCTCTCTGATCTGTGACAGTTGTAGCTTGCTCAAGTGATGTGTGCTTCTCTGTGCTCTGTTATACTATTCTGATTGTTTTTGCCTGAATTTGGATTTGCATTTGACCATCTATTTGTCTAACCCCTTTGTCTTATCCACTATTTTCTTAGAATTCTGACCCCAGATTGTGACCTGACTACGCCTTTGCCTCACCACTCTGTCTATGATGTACCCTCTAGTTTTATACTTTGCACTACTTGAGTTCCCCAGCTCATTGCTCATCCATGAGACGTGACTAGTATCACATTAAAACTGGCATATATAATTAAACTTTTTTACCAGTATGAATGCTGTTCACATGCTCTGTGACCAGTTTTTGAATCTGATGCAGATGATTCAGGATCTTGCTAAGGAATGCCAGAGTCTTGAATAATCACAATATCAGTTGCAGGGTCAGATAATTAGTTTGATGAAAGCTTCCTATAGCCCTCAACTGCTGGAAGTAGCTGTGATGTTGGTACCTTTTGACATATAGTTTGTCTGTCCCGTACCTGTAATGGCTCTCCAAGATAAATTTTTGAGAGAGGAAAGACATTTTAGGTTGTTCAGGGACAGCTTTTTTACCCTGCATTCTCAGTCTTCAGGGGATGAGTTCCAGCGGGTGGGGATAATCATGTCCCTACTTCGAGGGGGCCCTCAGACATCGGCATTTTCTTTGTTCCCACAAGCCCCAGAATGATCTTCTGTTGATGTCTTTTTTACCCCTTTGATTTGATCTGTGACAAACCTAACAGGATTCAGGTCAATGAGGCAAAGATCATGGACCTAGCACAGAGGGGGCTGCACTGCTGAGGTGTAGTGCACCGAGTTCCGGCAATGGTCCATTGAAGTAATATGGAATGATGAAGCTCTCAGGTGCTAGTTCAGCAAAGGTCTTTCCGAAACTCTCAAGGATGCTCTGGTTCTTCATGATTCCCTTTGTTCTCTGACGGAGGCCATGACTCAGGCCATACAAATGAACCACAGAATCCATGAGAGACTTGGCGAGTGACAGGTTGCCTGTTATACTCCTCTGGAGCAGGTCCATTTACCAGAAATGGAGCCATTGGAGGTGGGAGTTGCCAGATTACATACAGTGCTGTGCAAATTAATTGGGACAAAGCATTTTTTTAAGTAAAATCGTAAGTTGGTTACCAGTCAGTGATTCAAACCAGTTTTAACTGCTTTGAACAGGTGTGAGTGCCTTTTCAAAGCAGTTAAAACTAGTTTGAATCACTGACTGGTAACCAACTTACAATTTTACTTAAAAAAATGCTTTGTCCCAATTAATTTGCACAGCACTGTACTTTGGAGAAAAGATGTAGACACGATCTTAGACTCAGTCTATACTGTGGCCTTGCAGGACATTTTTAAATGAACATTCAACTCACCCTTTTGTACACAAGCCATTGTCACGGGGGCTTAGTTCAACTAAGGCTGAAATACCCGGGGCCCCTGTGGTGTCCCTTTACTAGGGGAAACCCTGTCTGACCCTCAACCCAGGGTTTTTGCTGAAGGTGCAAATGCCTGAGCCTCCGACCTTTCCTTATCTCCTGCTCAGCCCTGCACTTAACCCTCCACCCTCCACCCAGTGAGAAGTCACCACCAAAGCTCCCACACAAATAATGACAGACAGGGAGAACTTAAACTGCACTGCGCCGCACACACACAGGAATAAACAGTAATGTGAACAGGGCACAACTAAACACAAATATGGGAAGGAGAAAGGATAACGACGGATCATACGACACCAGATATGAATCTCTCTCTCTTGAACACCTCCACTCCAGACCGGAACCACTTGGTATGAAACACAAGCTATAATCGGCGACGCCCATAGGCCAGCATGACTATTTAAAGACCGTGGGCGTGACTAACCATCCAACCTGGTCTCCAGCAGGATTAACCCCCGAGAGCCTGAAGATCAGGCCGGCGCCACCGAGGCTATAGTGGCTGGAGGTGGAACTACCTCTGCCTGCCGGATGCTGTGGTGTGAACAGCGTCCGACATGACAGCCATTGGGAAAAAGCCTATGAAGCCTATGTCTGGGTGATTGTCAACAAAGTCACTCAGACTTCCAGGTACATTTTTTCTTCTCAGATAAAGTTCTGCTTAATACAGTTTTATCCTTCAACAACCAGGTATTGCCAGCATTGGCTTTTATTGACTACCGATCTGCAGCTAACTTTATTAATTTTGGACTGGTTCTAAAATTATCATTAGGGACAGTTAGTCTGGAAAAAACTATTCAAATTTTTGCCATAGACAAAATGCCACTACTTCAGAACTTTGTTAAACAGATAGCAACAGAATCCATGCTTCTAATGGCAGCACTTTAAATCCATTTCCTGATTTGACTTTGATAATTTATTTGCTGCAGTGGTTCTGGCACTTCCATGGCTGTTTAGTCACAATTCTGCTATTGATTGTTGTCAGAAGGAGACTGTTAAGTGGATTCCCAAATGTCATAAGAAATATCTCAGTTCTGTACAGATATGATCTGCTAGTCTGAAGAGTCTGCCTGGGTACCTGAAAGACTTCAGAGATATGTTTTCAGAAAGAAAGGTGGCAACATTACCTTCCCATCATCCTTATGATTGTTCTATTCATCTTGTCCCTGGTAGTAAACTACCTAAAGTTTGACTTTACAATTTATCTGAGCGTGAATGTACAGGTGTGAAAAATGATGTAAACAAAAGTTTACGGAATGATCATATCAGTCCTTCCTCCTCCCCTGCATCTCTACGGTATTTTTCTTTGATAAAAAGAAAGATGGTGGTCTCTGACCTTGTCTCGATTTCTGAGAATGGAGAAAAATTCACAGTTAAGAGAACAAACCCACTTCCACTCATCCCCGAGCTGTATAATCAGCTTATGTGTGTTAAATGGTTATAGAAACTTGACCTTAGAGGCGCTTAAAATTTTATACACATCAAGAAGGTGTGATGAGTTGAAAATGACATTTTTAGCATTGGAGGGTTTAGTTGAAAGTCTTGTTAGGCCATTTGGATTAACCCATAAACCAGCTGTTTTTCAGAACTATTTTTTTTTTTACTTTAATTGGATTCTAACCTGGAACTTGTCTATGTAGTATTACATAGGTAGATGGAAAATTCTTTGTTTGCGAAAAATCTGAAATTTATTTTTTCCTCCTCCTCTTCTTCAGCCTCCATCTCTGAAATGAACACATCATCAGAATTTGGAAGCACTGCAGCACTGCATCAGTCAAGCGGCAACAGACTGTGCTGAAGCTAATCTGCATAGGTGACAAACCGCACAATGCAGAAGAGTTGTGGACAGCGCTGAAAGAGCAGTCAGATATTTGGCTGACACCGCTGAACCTACAGCCAGGCATGGTCGTGTGTGACAATGGCCGGAACCTGGTGGCGGCTCTGAGGCAAGGTGAGTTCACACACATACCTAGCCTGGCTCATGTGCTTAACCTCGTGGTTCAATGTTTTCTCAAAAGCTACCCAGAGCTTCCGGATTTGCTAGTGAAAGTATGCCGTCTGTCTGCCCATTTTAGAAAATCAGCTACAGCTTCAGCCGCACTTGCCAGGCTTCAGCAGCATTTGCATCTTCCGGCTTACTGACTGGTGTGTGATGTCCCCATGCGTTGGAACTCTACACTGCATATGTTGGAAAGAATTTGTGAACAGAAAAGGGCAATTGTTGACTGCCAGCATCAACAAGGTCATCGAAATTCAGTTGCGACTCCACACATATGACCTCAGGAGTGGACATGGATGTCAGACATATGTACCATCCTCCAAAACGTTGAGGACTGCACCATGATGATGAGCGGCGATGACGCCATCATTAGCATCACCATACCACTTCTCAGCATTCTGAAAACCTCTCTGCTCACAATTAAAGATGATGCATTGCAGTTAGAGCATGAGGACATGGAGCAAGGAACTATACAGGGTGATTACACTCAGCCCAGCCTCATGCCGTTGCAACGTGGATTGGTAGACAATGAGGGGGAGGAGGAAGAACAGGAGCTACTTTCATGTGCTATACACGGTACTACAGCACAGCTGTCATAAGTTCTGTTCACCAGGGATGGCCTGAGGACAGGGAGGAGGATGAGGATGAGGACAGCATGGTCAGTCATCCTGTTGGTGAGGACACAGAAGTCTTGCCTGTTAGTAGTCTGGCATGCATGGCTGACTTTATGTTGCGCTGTGTTTCCTGTGACCCTCACATTATAAAAATTTTGAGGGACACTCAAAACTGGTTGGTGACACTTCTAGACCCACGCTACAAGGAAAACTTTCATTCTCTTCTTTCAGAGGCAGAGAGGTGTACAAAAATGATGATGTACCAGAGGGCCCTTGTAGAGGAATTACTGAAAAAATCTCCATGTAAGAACGCTGGAAGCAGACGTCAGAGTTTGTTGTACAGCCAAGGAGTCCAAGTGAAAGAGACAGAAGTACAATCCAGCTCAGGCAGAAGAACAATGGCAAAGTTCTAGGACAGTTTTCTCAGACCCTCACATCGTGCCACTACAGAGGCAAGGGATGGTGTCACAAGAAGTGCAATGTTTGGGAAGATGCTGAGGGAGTACCTTGCAGATCGTACAAACATCCTCCGGGATTCCTCTGTGCCTTTCAATTATTGGGTATCCAAGCTGGACACGTGGCGTTAACTGGCTCTCTACTCCTTGGAGATCCTGGCCTAACCTGCTGCTAGTGTTCTGTCAGAGAGGGTTTTTAGTGCTGCTGGTGGAATTATAACACTTAAGCGCGTTTGCCTGTCAACTGACAATGCTGACAGGCTGACTCTTATAAAAATGAACAAGGGCTGGATTGGCCAAGATTTCTATACACCACCAAATGAAAACATCCAAACATAACCTCAAATAATTTTTTGGGTGTTTGGGGAGGTGTAATCTCATGCACCACTTCACAATCACACATGGTTATCTGCTTCCTGATTGGGTATGTTTGGTGTTATCCTCATCCTTATCCTCATCCTCATCATCCACAACCAGTAGAACACCAGGGTCTCTGAGCTGTTGCTAGGGACAAACATATCTCGCTGGACACATTCTGGCTTCATATCCATGAACCTGTGTTTGCCCTTCTCTTTTGTTATTTTCTTTCATAGGTCGATTCACATTTTTAATTTACTTGTTTTATTTAAGTATGATTTCTCATTATGTCTCCTCTTTCTCCACCACAAGATCACAAGGGTTAACATGTTCTGTGCTGCCAAAGGCAGTCCAATTTTTGGCAAGGGTGTATATTATGCCCATAGTATATTTTTTAAAAATGTACCCCCATGGGGAAATGTTCGTCAGCCCATGTACTGCGTGTATGGTAGTTCCAAGTCTAGGAGACACGCTCCTTTACATTGGGCCTAATTTTTAATGAGGCCTTCATCAATGTCTCCTCTTTCTCTGCCACAAGATCACCAGGGTTAACATGTTCTGTGCTGCCAAAGGCAGTCCAATTTTTGGCAAGGGTGTTTTTATGATGCCCATTACTAATTTTAAACCAAAACAAATGTTACTCCCACAGGGGGAAATGTCATACAAATGAGATGTGCGCATCTTCTTTCCAATTATTGTTATATTTTCCATTTTTCCTATCTGTGGAACATCCTTTTATGACCTAGTGTATACCTCACCAATATAAAAGTATTGAAATCATATTATATTTTAAAGTATATCCCTGTCTCTGAGCTTTTGTTAGGGACAAACATATCTCATTGAACACATTCTGACTTCATATCTATGAGCCTGTGTTCGCCCCTCTCTTTTGTTAGTTTCTTTCATAGGTGGATTCACATTTTTAATTTAGATTCACATTTTTAATTTATTTGTTTGATTTCAGTACTATCATTAGGTCTCCTCCTTCTCTACCACTAGATGACCAGGGTTAACATGTTCTGTTCTGCTACAGACAGTCCAATTTTTGGCAAGGATGTCTGTGATGCCCATATTATACTTTTAATTAAAAAATGTACCCCCCATGGGGAAATGTTTGTCAGCCCATAAACTTAGTGTATGGGCATGATGAGTCTAGGAGACCTGCTCCTTTGTAATGGGACATTTTTTAGGAGGCCCTCCTCCATGTTTCGTCCAAGGGGGATTGGGGTGCGTGCAAATTTGGGTCAAGGCGGCCCTTGCATTCAATGCATAAGGAAACTGTATGGCAGGACCAACTGAAGACTGTGAAGTGGGTTTTATGTGGCCTTCCAGTATCTGGGTTCAAAGACATATTGGGGGGCATATGACTTGATATCAGGACAGACCTTCCATTCAATGCAACATTTTTTCAGGAGGCCATCCTGTACCTCTCGTGAAAGGGGTATTGGGGTTCATTGTAATTCTTGGTAGCCTAGCCACTCACTGCATAGGCAATAACAGCATAAGAGACCCACTGTTTAATAATGGCCCTTTAAGCAGATTAATGCCGCCTGATGCCTCTCTAAAAATAGCCTTTGTGACTTTAGCAGTCCCTCTTTCAGAAATGAAACAAGATGTGTCTCCTTATGTGTCACACACCATATGACCAGCTAGGGTTGTAAAAGATTATAATGACATTTCACAGTGAAGGCATTAGTATTGGTTGAAAGCAATGTTAAAGTTGAAAAACGCTTCAAAAACGCTGCATCTGAACATAGCCCAAGTGGTGGAGGAACATTTTGGTCTGGGCTTAATTATTTTGCCTTATATTCAAGTCATTAACCTGGAAAGGATATTACTTAACATATTTCCCAGCAAAATCCATTTTGGTTTCGTTTTGGTATGTTTTTTGGTGCACCGGTAAAAATGGCATGAAACTCTGAAAAAATTGTTTAAAGCTGTGAACTAGGACTCAGGAATGCTTCCAGGCGTGATCCCCATGATATCCCCATGTAATATTTGCAGTGTTTCCATCATTTTCAGATGTTTTTAGACCCTAAACGGACCCCTGGGGAGGGTCGCAGTAAAAATTATCGGGTCTTCCATAGACTTACATTGGGCTCGTTGTTCTGTCCGAGTACCCAAGTATTCCAATTTGCTCGACCCAAACAACGAGCACCCAAGCATTTTAGTGCTCGCCCATCACTAGTGGTCATCCATGATGTCTGTTTAATAGGTTGTTGTGGTGCATCCAAATTTTGGGCAGCCTTGCCACGCACTGCATACACAGTAACAGTATAAGGGGCCCAATGTTTAATAAAGGGAACAGCAAATCATAGCCGGCAGATGTCTCTCTAAGAATAGTGAGGGCCGAGAGCTGGCCCTATAAAAACAGACTTTGTGACATTCAGAGTCCCTCCTTCATAAATGAAACTGGATGTGTCTGATTATGTGTCACACACCACATGGCGAAAACAGATTGTAAACTGTTGAAATGACATTTCCCAGCCAATGCATTTCTCTTGGTTGAAAGCAATGGAAAAAATTGAAAAACGCATCAAAAACGCATCAAAAACGCATCAAAAACGCTATGTGTGAACATAGCCCAAGTGGTGGAGGAAGATTTTTGTTTTGGGTTATTTATTTTGCCTTATATAAAAGTCATTATCCTGGAAAGGATGTTCCTTAACATATTTCCCAGGTAAATCCATTTTGGTTTCATCTTTGTATGTTTTATTGTGCGCCTGTAAAAATGGCCTAAGACTCCGACAACATTGTTCACAGCTGTGATTTGGGAGACAGAAATGCTTCCAGGGGTCTTCAATATGATGTTCCCATGTCATTTGAGCACTGTTTCCATCATTTTCAGATGTTTTTAGACCCTAAAAGGACCCCCGGGGAGGTCGCGGCAAAAATACCCGGTTTTCCCATAGACTTACATTGGGGTCGTTGCTCGGGTCGAGCACCCGAGCATTCCAATTTGCTCGACCCGAGCAACGAGCACCCAAGCATTTTAGTGCTCGCTCATAAATAATTGTGACGTTTTACCTAAATTCAGGTAGGTTGTAAGTTATTGGTTAAAAACAGCATGTCCAATAAAAATATAATTTGATGAAATGAAAATTACCATTATTTCGAGATTGGTACCATGTGGTTCAATTTTGTGGATGATGGAATTCCCATTTTAATTCACCTGTCTGGAGGTCAAACTTGCAAACAAGAATGTAAGCATCATGTAAATCATCACATAGATCAATCACTGTTCACTGGGTCATATTTGTCTATACTGACTTATTAGCTTGCATTTTTATTCAACATATTCATTTTCTGTGTATGTGGCTTCCTTCCTTACAGCTGATAGAATGATTTATGAACTACACAAAAATAAATCTGTACAGGTAATTTAACCATAGGACACTGGATTGCTGACTCTGCAGTAGACCTAGAATAGTAAAAGATCTACCTACCCACATTCTGTATCATTTAAGCATCAGTAAAAGGGTCACCCAATGACATGGCAACAATATATCAAATGTAAATTGAACATTTGTTTAAGCATTTTTAATTGTGTTCATCTCAGATTGATGATGAGTACTAAATATTGCGTGCCTACTTATCCTAAGTGTAGTCACCATTAACCTGACATTCACAAAATAATTGGTAAATGCACATGGCATGATGACCCAGTTATTACAATTCCGGAGCATGCAGAAGAGGAGAACAGTGAGGGATAACCATCTGTGCAGTTAATGTAATATTTTTATTATCTAGTGTTGTACCAAGCGCTGGGCATGAATTAAGAGATCAGTGTGCAGGATGGAAGTGATCATGATGAGAAAGAAAAATATAAGCATAGTCTACAAAAGGCAAAACAAATCTTCAATTTTCCTCTAAAGGATCTGGAGCATGAATGTCACCAGGATTGCTTTTACTTATCAATTTAATATGTGCATCCCAAAATTATACACTTTGTATGTAAGTTCGTTTCTTTTCTCAGTGTACTTTATTTTCCATAAAAATGTAGGCGAACATCTGATCAAGGGCATATATGTAATATAAACCTATCCATAAGGGTTTGGGACAGCACAAGGCAAACCCAAGCAAATGCTGGTTGCCCACTGCACCCAGAGAACCTGCTCAGCCCAGATTAAAATTTTAGTTTATAAAAACTTGCCAACTGTAGTTTATAACCATTGAAGTGGTCTGTCTGTCTCTGCTTCAGTATTTTAGAGTGTCTTCCCAGAGTCTGCAGCTGCACTAATGACTCCTCATAGAGAAGGCAGGAATCGATTATTACCATCTCTGCCTTTTTAATGACTGTACACACAGCACCGAATGAGTGCTGTATTTACAATTTAGGAAGCAGTTGGGGTTCTTGTTCCTCATGATGAACTAGTGATCACATTATCAGTGAGTCACTGAAAGAAGCAAAAGCTGCTGAGTTTAAGCAAATTCATATTATCTGTAAATGCACTTGAGAAGCAGAATTTGCTCTGTACCAATGTCTAATATGCCAGCCTGAGTCGCAAGGAAAGTATGTTACAGAAAAAAATGCGTTCTAATGTTTAAATGTCAAAGTTTTTTCTTGGCCTTATTGGGGACCGAGAATGTAAAAATAAAATATAAATGAGTAAAAAGGAAAACCACAAATTCTAGCCCGTTGAGAAAAAAAAATCTGCCCAACATATAAAAATAATTATAGTGTAAAGTAGAAAACAGATTTTAGCAGGATGCTGTGCTTTTAAAAAATGGGGAAAATTTTGAAAAACAGACTCATATGTCCTATTTTATTCTTTACATTTTTTTCATGACATTGGCAAGGTATCAAAAATATGAAAATGAAATTGATATGAAAATTAAGCGCAAGGTAACATAAAAAAAGTAAAAGTTATTTGAATAACCAAGCGATAAAAAACTTTAAGCTCTACATGCATGGAAACAAATGAACATGAAAAAATGGCCTGGTTTTGAAATGAGGTTATTTTCCTTTCACGGTCATGTTCTACCCACTATCAAGTCTAAATTCTCTCACCATTAAAAGTACACAGACACTTAACATTTTGTGTGGGTAAGAGAGTACTCACATATACACAGTCAGATATGCAGAGATATTAGAACCACTCCCTTCCTGAGGATTTGGAATTTTCATGACATCATAGCTCCGACTGTTTCAACCAATAATAGATCTTTCTCATTGTTTGACCTGTGACTAAGACGACTAAGACATGTGACACATTTCACTGCTGCTGACAACAAGGACCAAAAGAGTGGTCAGTAACCAGTTGTATATAATTATTTTTTAATTTTTTTGCATATATTATGTTTAATATCTCTCCAGACTGCAGGGCATAATAAGGGGCATTACACTGGCAGATAATTATTTCTAGGTGAATCAAATTTCACTAGAAAAACTATGCAAACAGGCATATTCAAATTTTCACTCATCCACTCATCTCTAGTGAATATGATTACCAACTTATATTGTTTGACTACTCTTAAAGAAGCAATCCCATCAAAGTTTTTACCCTCTTAATATATTGCAATCATCATATTATATGGCATTGTGTACTTACTAGAGTTGAGCGACTTTGGTCGGATCGGGTTTCGTGAAACCCGAATGAAACAAAATAAGTTTCAGATGAAACTCGTCCGACTAGAGCAAAACAAAGTCGGAGTTTCGTCCGAAACCCGACCCCAATGCAAGTCAATGGGAAATAAAAGTCGGACGAAACTCCGACTTTTTTTGCTCTAGTCGGACGAGTTTCATCTGAAACTTATTTTGTTTCATTCGGGTTTCATGAAACCCGATCCGACCAAAGTCGCTCAACTCTAGTACTTACAATTAGAGATGAGCGAATATTTCAATATTCGGTGCTGCTCATGATCGCCGAATTTGCAAAATTCGCCGATTTAATCATTGATTTAATCACTTAATATAGTTGAACATACTCAGCACAAAAGCCAGTGTTTCCCATGCTGTGTGACAGTGTGGGAAAACCGGCGTAGCACTTCTGATTGGCGATGAAATCATCCCCGCCAGTCAGAGAGCTGAGGTTCCCACACTGTCAAAAGACAACGTGAGCACTCAGCTGTCATCCGAGGTATAAAGTTTAACTCAGGTCACAGGTGTCAGCTGATGGGATTACTGCTCCCATCAGCTGACACCTGCTGCTGCTAATAACAGTGAGAGCAGGAGGGGCAGATGAGAGTATTTATTAGCTGCTCCAATGCTGTAAATAAATAATTTAAAAAAAAATCTGCATTGGTTCCCCTGTATTTTTGATAACCAGCCAGGCAAAACTCACAGCTGGGGGCTACAACCCTCAGCTGTCAACTTCAGATTTTCATTCAATGTGACTATGGGGTTAGTAGTGGGGGCGTCTTATTGATGACTCTCCAATAGTAACCTTGGGGCTTGATGCCACTTTACAATATAAAGGTGACATCAACCCCCCAATTATCACCCAATTGCCACTGCTACAGGGCAAGTGGGAAGAGCGAGGCTAAGTGCCAGAAATGATGCATCTTAGAGATGCGCTTTTTCTTGGGGTGGCTGAGAGGTGATATTTTTAGCTTGGAGGGGGAGTATCCATGGCGCTTTCCAAGGCTATTAATATCAGCCCATAGCTGTCTGCATAGTCTTTGCTGGTTATTAATTATAGGGGATCCTACCTCATTTTTTTAGGGTCCTCGATTTTAATAGCCAGTAAAGGCTAAGTATACAGTTGTAAACTGATATTAATAGCCTAGGAAACTTCATGGGTATTACCCCCTTCCCAGGTTATAAATATCGACCCCCATCTGTTAGCTTTCCCTCTGCTAGTTACGAAAATTACACGTGAGCCCACACCATTTTTTTCAGAAAATTAATCTTTTATTAATTAAATGCATGTACAGTGAGCTGCCCACACACTGCTCTAATTGTATTTGTCACAGACATCTGTATATCTACGCATTCTTTGTGTATTTACTGTATGTAATCCATCTCTTCTATCCTGTCGGCTCCTACAGTGGTTTTACACTATGCGGCTGCTTAATTACCAGCTTTTCTTCTATCTGTGTAATATATATACATTTATATATGTGTGTGTGTCACTGACATCTATATATATATATATGTATTCTATCTGTATATATCTACTCTATTCTATCTATTCTATTCTAACCTTTAACTCTGTGAATTTACTGAGCGCGGCACAAGAATTGCCGGCTTTTATACTATCTTTTTCCAACATTTTCAGATTTTAACAAAAATGGTCGTGTTACCTATCACGAATTCGAATGTACCATACTCGTGCTGAATTTATGTTTGGCGATCGTTTACAGAACATATTCACTCATCTCTACTTACAATTGCTAATTTTGCCTTTCTATCCAGCTAATTGTTCGGTTTTCCATTAGGTCTATGACATCACGAGATTAAAAACTGACTAGCTGAATCCTTTCAAAGCTCTATGTAGGAAAAGAGGTCAATTTTCTTTCACAAGTTATGAGTTAATGCAAATGTCCCTAACAGCAGGGAGGAATAGAGCAGCTGGGTCAGGAGTTGAAGAGGGGAAAGAACCATGCAGGAAAAATAATCTTCTTGTTTCTATGTAGAGCAGAGTAAAGAGAATAATTAACTTGGTAGAAAGGTAAAATGAGCAATTATAAGACAGTGCTATAAAACATGATAATTGCAATATATTAAAAGGATAAAAACTTTGATGGGAGTGCTTCTCCAACTACATCATCTAAGTATTTAAACAGCTAGCCAACTCCAATAACAGCAGTTGCAGGTGGGTTTGTAAGCACCTGCTGCCTATGGAGATAACTCATCTCTTGAGCCCACTTCATAGAGTGCCTATCAAATTCTACAGTACGTGCATGGTGAATATTGTTGAGAGACTTCTTCACATTAAACCACTCATGGTGGTACATATTTGTTGAAATTTGTGCTAGAAACACTCCTCTGTGAGAGACTAACACTTTTTAAAGGTGTAGATTGGTTTTACTGTGCTAAATATTTTATATGAATCATTAGTTTAATTGTATATTTCAAGGACACTATTAAAAAAATTGGAAAGAGCTTTCTTTCATGTCATTCAGGAAATTCAGAGGTTATTATTCATTTCACTATAAATATTTTTAAAAAAATCAGCACAGAAAATAGAATAAGAAATGATAGACTTTGTAATATTCAATTTTTTATTTATTCTGATAAGATCCTCAAGCTCTAGATAAAATTTCTTAGCATCTGACCATGATCTGTTTTATTTATGCACTGATTGACTGATTAAATAACAAGCTGTTATTCCAAGGCAAATGAAAGCAAATATTACTCTCTGTCTGCATCTTTCATTTTCTGTACTTTTCTTACATAGGTATGTAATCCAACAGGACAAAAGGACGGAAGTGAGAGGGAGGATGATCAGAATCAAGGTAAAAAGAAACGTTTATTGGACTATGCATTTTGGGAATCTTCTTCAGGTATATTCAGACAGAAACTCATGCCAGACCCATAAGCTGATTGGAGATGTTGAGAATGATATTTGCAATAAAGTTGCTATAGCTGTAAAACTTCAGTAGATGGGCTGCACCATCCTACCTGTCCATTCATAATAGAATGAATAAGCATACAGTGTAAAATAAGTATTTGATACACTGCTGATTTTGCAAGTTTTCCCACCTATAAAGAAAGGAGAGGTCTATAATTTTATCATAGGTACATTTCAACTGTGAGAGACAGAATCTAAAAAAATCCAGAAAACCACATTGTAGTATTATTACATAATTAATTTGCATTTCATTGCATGAAATAAGTATTTGTTAGAATAGAAAAACAGAACTTAACCTTTTCCCGACCGCCCACAGTAGATAAACGTTGGCGCTTGCTGGAATTTGTGCAGCGCCGACGTTTATCTACTGTCGGCGGTTTTGTGCCCCCCGGGACCCCCACATACCTTACAACGCAGGGATCCCGGTGCACAATGCATGCTGGGACCCCCGACGTCATCGAGACCTGATTGGTTCAGGTCCTGATGACGTCAGCGTCACAGCAGCCAATGGGAGCGATCACTGGGAAAGCTGCTTGTTTCCCGGCGATTTCACTCATTGTAACGCGGCTTCTCCTCTGATCTAACACTGACAGATGATCAGAGGTGAAGCAGCGTTACTGTGTGACTAGATCGCTGCCTGGCACAGCTGATTGCTGCCTGGCACAGCTGTGCCAGGCAGCGATCTTGTCACACAGTAACGCTGCTTCTCCTCTGATCATCTGTCATTGTGAGATCAGAGGAGAAGTCGCGTTATTATGTGCCAGGCAGCGATCTTGTCACATAGTAACGCTGCTTCACCTCTGATCATCTGTCAGTGTGAGATCAGAGGAGAAGTTGCGTTACTATGAGTCAGATCTCAGGGCAGCAATCTTGTCACAAAAATAAAAAAAAGTAAAGAAAAAAAAAAAGCAGGTACACAGGTTAGGGCTAGGGCTAGGGCTAGGGTTAGGGCTAGGGCTAGGGTTAGGGCTAGGGCTGGGATTAAGGTTATGGGTGTGTTGGTGTTAGGTTTTTGGTTAGGGTTATAGTTAGGGCTGAGATTAGGGTTAGGGGTGTGTTGGGGTTAGGGTTGGAATTAGAATTGGGGGTTTCCACTGTTTAGGTACATCAGGGGCTCTGTAAATGCAATATGATGCCCGCAGACCATTCCATCAAAGTCTGCATTCCAGAACGTCACTACTTCCCTTCCGAGCCCCACCGTGTGCCCAAACAGTAGTATTCTCCCACATATGGGGTACCAGCGTACTCAGGACAAATTGGACAGCAACTCTAGGGTCCAATTTCTCCTGTTACCCTTGTGAAAATAAAAATTGGGGGCTAAAAGATCATTTTTGTGGAAAAAAAATGATTTTTTTTATTTTCACGCCTCTACATTATAAACTTTACTGAAACATTTGGGGGTTCAAAGTGCTCACCACACATCTAGATAAGTTCCTTGGGGGGTCTAGTTTCCAAAATGGGGTCACTTGTGGGGGATTTCCACTGTTTAGTTACATCAGGGGCTCTGCAAACGCGACATGACACCCACAGACCATTCCATCAAAGTCTGCATTTCAGAACGTCACTACTTCCCTTCCGAGCCCCACCGTGTGCCCAAACAGTAGTTTTCTCCCACATATAGGGTACCAACGTACTCAGGACAAATTGGACAACAACTTTTGGGGTCCAATTTCTCCTGTTACCCTTAGGAAAATAAAAATTGGAGGCTAAAAGTTCATTTTTGTGGAAAAAAAATGATTTTTTTTATTTTCACGGCTCTACATTATAAACTTTAGTGAAACACTTGGGGGTTCAAAGTGCTCACCACACATCTAGATAAGTCCCTTGGGGGGGTCTAATTTCCAAAATGGGGTCACTTGTGGGGGGTTTCCACTGTTTAGGTACATCAGGGGCTCTCCAAATGCGACATGCATCTGATCTCAATTCCAGCCAATTCTGCATTGAAAAAGTCAAACGGCACTCCTTCCGTTCTGAGCTCTGCCGTGTGCTCAAACAGTGGTTTAGCCCCACATACGGGGTATTGGCGTATCGGGAGAAATTGCACAAAAAATTTAGTGGTTCATTTTCTCTTTTTACACTTGTGAAAATAAAAAAAATGGTTTTGAAGTAAAATGTTTGTGAAAAAAAGTTAAATGTTTATTTTTTCCTTCCATATTCCATTCATTCATGTGAAGCACCTGAAGGGTTAATAAACTTCTTGAATGTGGTTTTGAGTACATGAAGAGGTGCAGTTTTTAGAATGGTGTCACTTTTGGGTATTTTCTGTCATATTGACACCCCAAACTCACTTCAAATGTGAGGTGGTACCTAAAAAAAATGGTGTTGCAAATTTTGTTGTAAAAATGAGAAATCGCTGGTCAAATTTTAACCCTTATAACTTCCTAAAAAAAAATTATGTTTCCAAAATTGTGCAGATGTAAAGTAGACATGTGGGAAATGTTATTTATTAACTATTTTGTGCGATATCACTCTCTGATTTAAGGGCATAAAAATTAAAAGTTTGAAAATTGCAAAATTTTCTAAATTTTTGCCAAATTTTTGATTTTTTTAACAAATAAGCGCAGATCATATCTAAAAATTTTTACCACCATCATGAAGTACAATATGTCATGAGAAAACAATGTCAGAATCAGTAGGATCCATTGAAGCGTTCTAGAGTTATGACCTCATAAAGTGACACTGGTTAGAATTGAAAAAAATGGCCCGGTCACGAAGGCAAAAACAGGCTCGGGTGCGAAGGGGTTAATATTTGGTACAGATATCTTTTTTTTGCAATTAAAGAGGTCAGACATTTCTTGTAGTTCTTTACTAAGTTTGCACACATTGAAGCAGAGATTTTGGCCCACTCCTCCATACAGATCTTCTCCAGATCTTTCAGGTTTAAGGGCTGTCACTGGGCAACATTGATTTCCAGATCCCTCAAAGATTTTCTATTGGCTTCAGGTCTGGAGACCAGCTAGGCCACTCAAGGACCTTCTTACACCTCTCAACTGGAATTCTTTACCACTCTTCCATTGTAAACGGCTCCAGGTCTCTCATATTTGAAGGGTGCCTTCACCCAACAGCAATTTTAAGATATCTACACAGGTGTTCAATGAGTTTAAGATCCAGATTCATTGCTTCAGAAATCTCCAGCACTTTGTTTCCATGCATTTCTGGGTGCTTCTTGAAGTACGTTTGGGATTATTGTCTTGATGAAAGCTTTCTGACACTGGGCACCACATTGCAACCAAAAATCCTTTGGTAATCTTTAGATTTTATGATGTATTGCACACGGTAAAGGCACCCAGTGCCAGAGGTAGCAAAACAACCTTAAAACATCTTTGAACCTCCATCTTATTTGATTGTAGGTACTGTGTTCTTTTCTTTGATGACCTTGTTCCTTTTTGGTAAAAAAAAGTAGAATTAAGTGCTTTACTAAAAAGGACTATCTTGGTTTCATCTGTCCACAACATGCTTTCTCAGAAGGATTTTGGATTTCTGAAGTACATTTTGGCATGCTGCTGTTTAGCCTTTTTCTCTTGCTCTGTGGCCCTCCTCAGTCTCCTGCCATAGTGTTTCATTTTATTCAAATGTCAACAGATAGTTCACACTGACACTTTTGCACCCTGAGCCTGCAGGACAGCTTGAATTTATTTGGAACTTGGTTGTGGCTTCTTATCCTCCTTCCAAACTATCTGCGTTACAACTAGAGATGAGCTAACGTTTTCGAAAAATGTCTGCCAATCTCAAATTCGGCACAAACGTTGCACATTTAGATTTGTCTTCGGATTCCGGAGCTTTTTTCCTAAAAATCGTCAAAAGTCAGTGAAAGTTCAGTAACTGACTGAGTTCACTAAGGGCTCTTTCAGACACCAGTGTTTTCGGTAACAACATGCACCACAAAACATCCCACACACGTGCACACTGGTGACACGCAATGACATTCCTGTGTAATCAGTGTGACACATACTGGCACCAGGAAATCAGCGGTACTGTTCGCACTGTTCCTCGGTGCCAGATGCTAAAGAAGACAGCGCATCATTGTTCCTTGCTTGCACTGCAATCAGCGCCAGCATTGGACAATGTTGAGAGTTGTATTCAAGTATTAGCAATGAGAGTGGGAGCATTCATCAGCCACCACTTGCGCTATAAATAAAAAAAATATTTTTAAGAAATGACATAGGGTTCCCCTGTATTTTTGATAACCAGCCAGGCAAAACTGACAGCTGTAGGCTGCAACACTCAGCTGTCAGTTTCAGCAAGGCTGGTTAAAAGAAGTGTCTCCATGCAATTTTTTCAAATTATTTCAATAAATAATTTTAAAAAACAGCGTGGGTCCCCCCCATTTTGACAATTAGCCTTGCTAAAGCAGACAGCTGGGGGCTGATATTCACAGGCTGATAAGGGGTCATGGATATTACCCTCCCCAGCTTAAAAATAGCAGCCCACAGCTGCTCCAGAAAAGGCACATCCATTAGATGTGCCAATTCAGGCGCTTTGCCCAGCTCTTCCCATTTGCCCAATGGTGGTGGCAAGAGGGGTTCATATTACCTTTGTGTTGTCCAATGACATCAAGCCCATGATTTAGTAATGGAGAGGAGTCTATAAGGCGCATATGTATTACTAATCTTATAGTTACAGTGGGGAAAAAAAGTATTTAGTCAGTCAGCAATAGTGCAAGTTCCACCACTTAAAAAGATGAGAGGCGTCTGTAATTTACATCATAGGTAGACCTCAACTATGGGAGACAAACTGAGAAAAAAAAATCCAGAAAATCACATTGTCTGTTTTTGTTTCATTTTATTTGCATATTATGGTGGAAAATAAGTATTTGGTCAGAAACAAAATTTCATCTCAATACTTTGTGATATATCCTTTGTTGGCAATGACAGAGGTCAAACGTTTTCTGTAAGTCTTCACAAGGTTGCCACACACTGTTGTTGGTATGTTGGCCCATTCCTCCATGCAGATCTCCTCTAGAGCAGTGATGTTTTTGGCCTTTCGCTTGGCAACACGGACTTTCAACTCCCTCCAAAGGTTTTCTATAGGGTTGAGATCTGGAGACTGGCTAGGCCACTCCAGGACCTTGAAATGCTTCTTACGAAGCCACTCCTTCGTTGCCCTGGCGGTGTGCTTTGGATCATTGTCATGTTGAAAGACCCAGCCACGTTTCATCTTCAATGCCCTTGCTGATGGAAGGATGTTTGCACTCAAAATCTCACGATACATGGCCCCATTCATTCTTTCATGTACCCGGATCAGTCGTCCTGGCCCCTTTGCAGAGAAACAGCCCCAAAGCATGATGTTTCCACCACCATGCTTTACAGTAGGTATGGTGTTTGATGGATGCAACTCAGTATTCTTTTTCCTCCAAACACGACAAGTTGTGTTTCTACCAAACATTTCCAGTTTGGTTTCATCAGACCATAGGACATTCTCCCAAAACTCCTCTGGATCAACCAAATGCTCTCTAGCAAACTTCAGACGGGCCCAGACATGTACAGGCTTAAGCAGTGGGACACGTCTGGCACTGCAGGATCTGAGTCCATGGTGGCGTAGTGTGTTACTTATGGTAGGCCTTGTTACATTGGTCCCAGCTCTCTGCAGTTCATTCACTAGGTCCCCCCACATGGTTCTGGGATTTTTGCTCACCGTTCTTGTGATCATTCTGACCCCACGGGGTGGGATTTTGCGTGGAGCACCAGATCGACGGAGATTATCAGTGGTCTTGTATGTCTTCCATTTTCTAATTATTGCTCCCACAGTTGATTTCTTCACTCCAAGCTGGTTGGCTATTGCAGATTCAGTCTTCCCAGCCTGGTGCAGGGCTACAATTTTATTTCTGGTGTCCTTTGACAGCTCTTTGGTCTTCACCA
Source organism: Dendrobates tinctorius (assembly GCF_039654945.1). NCBI lineage: Eukaryota > Metazoa > Chordata > Amphibia > Anura > Dendrobatidae > Dendrobates > Dendrobates tinctorius. Next base: position 2,085,808 of record NW_027361936.1, read on the forward strand.
TAGTGGAGTTTGGAGTCAGACTGTTTGAGGGTGTGCACAGGTGTCTTTTTATACTGATAACAAGTTTAAACAGGTGCCATTACTACAGGTAATGAGTGGAGGAAAGAGGAGACTCTTAAAGAAGAAGTTACAGGTCTGTGAGAGCCAGAAATCTTGATTGCTTGTTTCTGACCAAATACTTATTTTCCACCATAATATGCAAATAAAATGAAAAAAAACAGACAATGTGATTTTCTGGATTTTTTTTTCTCAGTTTGTCTCCCATAGTTGAGGTCTACCTATGATGTAAATTACAGACGCCTCTCATCTTTTTAAGTGGTGGAACTTGCACTATTGCTGACTGACTAAATACTTTTTTTCCCCACTGTATATTGTAAATAAACACACAGCCAGAATAATAAATAATCTTAATAATCTTTATTTTTGTATAGCGCTAACATATTTCGCAGCGCTTTACAGTTTGCACACATGTCCCCGATGGGGCTTACAATCTAAATTCCCTATCTGTATGTCTTTGGAGTGTGGGAGGAAACCGGAGTGCCCAGAGGAAACCCACGCAAACACGGGGAGAACATACAAACTCCTTGCAGATGTTGTCCTTGGTGGGATTCGAACCCAGGACTCCAGCGCTGCAGCGCTAACCACTGAGCCACCGTGCTGCCCAGAATAAAGTCCTTTAATTAAAAGAATTACATATACTCCTTTAATTAATCTAAATTAAATCATGCTCATGTCATCACCCAGTCCACAGAAACCAATTTAATCCTGTAACAGAATTAAAATAATAGACCACAATATTCCTTACATATCCACCGAGAAGGTAATAATTCATTTGTCCCGGCTAGCTCTGCTATATCTAGATGGCAGGCCGCATCGTTGCATGATGTGACTTTACAGCCTGCCACCCAGCAGTGTCATTGAGCAGCGTGTGCTACCGCTGCTCAATATCTCACAGTCAACTTCTATGACATGAGCCATGGGTTTGATTTCACTGGATAATGCAAAGGTGACATCAACTCCACAAATATGAACCCCACTTGCCCCCCTGCTTGGCAGGTGGGTAGAGCCAGGCAAAGCACCAGAATTGGTGCATTTAGTAGGCCTGTCAGCTTAAGCTTGGCTGGTTGTCAAAAATAGGGGGACCCAATGCCATTTTTTAAAGTTAATTATTTAAAGAATAAAAAACGGCGTGATGACCCCCTCATGGGGACCCCTCTTTTCTTGATAACCAACCTTGCCAACAGTGACAACTTAGCATTGTAACCCACAGCTGTCAGGTTTACCTGGCTGGTTATCAAAAATACAGTGGAACCCACGTCATTTTTTTAAAATTATTTATTCATAGTGCACTAGATGAGTCAATTGACATGTGATGGTGTCTCCGCAGTGTTGGATGTTGATCTCCATGAGTTCATTCATCCTCATTTTTCACAGTCTTTTACTAGGCTTTGCTCCTACTAGCCAGTTTCCTACTCCACACTGATGAGGGGAAATACCCCAAAACAGCTGTTTGTGGATGGATACCATGTTTTGGCGTAGGTGGTTTCCTTCATTGGAGACTGCCCTTCCCGTGGTTGTTCCTTCCCGGTGAAAGACCTGGCTAGTCATTGCTTGCATTGAGAAACATGTGATGGTGTCTCCGCGGCTGTTGATTTACATGTTTTTGCCACCTCTGATAGGCGCGGGAGCGCTTCCTTCTCTCAGCACACATCAGGTAACATTATAAGATAAGACACTGACTAACATGCATGGCATAGTGCTGACCTCTATGTGCACACTCTGCTCTGTAATAACTCATTCACCAGACTAGACACTGGAGACACACGCAGTGCAAACAAGCACTTAACCCCTTATGTGTATTTTTTACTCTATCATATGATAACACCATTATTACTCAAAAATAGTTCTATATGTATATATATATATATATTTTTTATATAACATTCTTACCCTTTAAAGGAACAACTTTACACTGACACAATATGTGCCATTGCATATGTGAAATGACTAACCGCATATCTGATAATTCCTTTCAGCCATTTATCTTGGTATTTCTTCTTGAGAGATTCTCCTCTCCTTCTGCACCCTATACAAACCTCCAATATTGGAATAAGGTAATACCCTCCTTGATATCTTAGTTCTAGTTGGTGCTAGTTTACTAGGCATTTGATTGATGTATCCTTAACTATGGATTATCATATTGTATATACTGTATATATGTATATATTCTTACCTTGTGTTCCACTGGGATAATATTTATATTTTATTGATTTTTGTGATTTGTTTATCTGTTTTTGTCAATTTCTGATTTATCTCTCTTTATATTTCAGAGATAATATGATAAAGGCTCGGGCTGAGCCGAAACGTCTTTTATTTATATCGCTTCCACTGTGTGCTATATTCCTGTTTGGCTCCCACATGTAATAAGATGAATACCTATTTACATCAAGTCTGTTTGAGTGTGCGGTGAATTAAATTAACTTGCGATTAGGACCTACTGTTCCGTTGCACCTGCACCTCGTCTATATTTGACTAAAGTGCATGCTAACTACCCAGTTTTCTATTGGCAGATCGGCAGATAGATGCTATAGCAAATGCGCCGCCGGAAATGCCATGTTGTTGGAGGGAATAAAATTTGTCTGCAGGAAAATGTTACCAGCAGCAGTGCTTGCACAGTAGCATGTATCGGCTAGCGATAGACACTACTGCACATGCGCTGTGGCGCCATTTTGCTGAAGCTAAATTTTTTTTACAAGTACCACAAAACAAACTGCGCAAGCACAGTATTTAACCACTTTCTGACCTTAGACGTAATATTCCATCCATGTGCACTTGAACTTAATGCCCATGGATGAAATAGTATGTCATATGCAATCAGCCGCGCTCACGGGGGGAAGTGCAGCTGATCGTGGCCGGGTGTCAGCTGATTCTCATAGCGGCCACCCGGCACTTAGTTCCAGTAGTGGTCACAGACTGCTCCCGGCACTTTAACCCCTGGCACATTGTTGCAGTGCAGGCAGAGGCATCAAGAGAAGCATTGACAGGGAGGGGGCACCCTGTGTGCTTCTCTCAGAACAACGCAATGTGATTGCGTTGTTCTGAGTATCTCAATGGAGACCCCCAGCTACAAGATGGTCACGGGGACCTTCCGGGTCATGCACTGAGGTGGCTTTTCAGTGCCTGCTGAGAACAGGCACAGCAAACCTCTTTCACTGCCTGCCAGATCGCTGATCTGACACATTGCAGTGCAAAGTGTCAGATCAGCGATCTGACTTTATATAGTAATGTCCCATACTGGAACAATGTAAAAAAGTTTAATAAAAAATAATAACATATGTAAAAATATTTTTTTTTACATTTCTAAATAAATAATATAAAAAAATTTCCACAATTAATACATTTCTTTTTGTAAATAAAAAAAACAATAAAAGTTCACATATTTAGTATTGCTGCGTCCGTAATGACCCGCCCTATAAAACTATCAGACTGGTTAACCCCTTTAGTGAACCCCATAAAAAAAGACAAAAAAAATGCTTTATCATCACACCGCTGAACAAAAAGTGGAATAACACGCGATCAAAAAGACGGATATAAATAAACATGGTACCGCTGAAAACATCATCTTGTCTCGCAATAAACTAGCCACCATACAGCATCATCAGCAAAAAAATATAAGTCATAGCTCTCAGAATAAAGCGATGCAAAAATAATTATTTTTTATATAAAATTGTTTTTACTGTGTAAAAGTGCCAAAACAAAAAAAGTTATATAAATGAGGTATCGCTGTAATTGCACTGACCCGAAGAATAAATCTGCCTTATCAATTTTACCACACTCGGAACGGTATAAGCGCCCCCCAAAAAAATCTGGAATTGCTGTTTTTTGTTCATTCTGCCTCCCAAAAATCATAATAAAAAGTGATAAAAAAAGTCATGTGCCCGAAAATGGTACTAATAAAAACAGAAACTCATCCTTTCAAAAAACAAGACCTTACATGACTCTGTGGGTCAAAATATGGAAAAATTATAGCTCTCAAAATATGGTGATGCAAAAACTATTTTTTTCAATTAAAAGCGTCTTTTAGGCTAGGTTCACATTAGTGTTCGGAGGCTTTTTGAAGCGCTGCGTACTTCCTCCTTTAAGCTCCATCTACTTCCGCATATTTCCACATGCGTCCTGCATGGCTATCTTTAATTTGGGTATGCAGGACATGTGGATGTATGCGGATGCGTTGTTTTGAAGCACTCGCCAACCGCACGGGAACGCAACAAGTAGTAGGCAGAGCTTAAAGGAGGAAGCACGCAACCCTCCACAAAACCCCGGAACACTAATGTGAAACCAGCCTTAGCATGAGACAGCTGCCAAACATAAAAACCCGATATAAAAACCCGCTATAAATAGTAAATTAAACCCCCCTTTATCACCCCCTTAGTTAGGGAAAAATAATAAAATAAAAAAGCATTTATTTCCATTTTCCCATTAGGGTTAGGGTTAAGGCTAGGGCTAAAGTTAGTGCTGGGTCTAAAGTTAAGGTTAGAATTGGGGCTAAAGTTAGGATTGGGGCTAAAGTTAGGGTTAGGGTTGGCTCTAAAGTTAGGGTTAGGCTTAGGAATGGGCTAAAGTTAGGGTTAGGATTAGGGTTGTGGCGATTAGGGTTAGGGTTTGGATTAGGGTTGGGTTTAGGGTTAAGGGGGTGTTAGGGTTAGGTTTGTGGTTGGGGCTATGGCTAGGGCTGGGATTAGGGTTAGGGATGTGCTGGGGTTAGGGTTGGAGGTAGAATGGGGGGTTTCCACTGTTTAGGCACATCGGGGCTCTCCAAACGCGACATGGCGTCCGATCTCAATTCCAGCCAATTCTCTGTTGGAAATGTGGGTTCCAAAATTGTGTTGATGTAAAGAAGACATGTGGGAAATGTTACTTATTAAGTATTTTGTGTGACATATCTCTATGAGTTAAGGGCATGAAAATTCAAAGTTTGAAAATTGCGAAATTTTTAAAATTTTCGCCAAATTTCTGTTTTTTTCCCCACAAATAAACACAAGTCATATCAAAGAAATTTTACAACTATCATGAAGTACAATATGTCATGAGAAATAATTGTCAGAATCACCAGGATCCATGGAAGCATTCCAGAGTTATTACCTCATTACCTCATATAGTCACAGTGGTCTGAATTGTAAAAATTGGCCCAGTCATTAACGGGCAAACCACCCTAGGGGTTAAGGGGTTAAAATAGGAGACAGGTCCCTGATGGTGCCCATAAGTATGAACATGGGCAGAGAACCAAAAAAAGACTTGCCCACAGGCCCAACCTGAACCATGAGACTTTCATTAACTGAAAACTGCAAATACAAATGAAACATCAACCACAAGACAGATTTCATCAACCCAGATATTATTTTTATGAGGGTAACGGCACAAACCTGACAGTGTCCATAGGTTACTGAGCTCAATCCTGATGACAGGTTCGCTTTAAGTTGTATGTTAACAAATTATTAACTTTGAGTGTGCATATTTATGCAACCACATTCATGCATGCACATGACAGCATGGCAAACACTGGATGTTCTGGCCCCCCTTTCAAGTTAATGGTGTCCAATTTCGGGTTTGGATACTGTTTTGGTACGTGAACCAAAACTTTTTTCAACTGTTCACTGAACCTGAACATACAGGGGTTCGCTCATTTTTAGCAGATACCAATTGTGCAGAACATACAGCAAAGTGATTACAGTACAGTTATAAAAAGTGACTTACAGCTGATGTTCTTTCTGATAGAGTCGTTCACTTTTCTTCTCTTTTTCATCTTGCTCAAACCAACACAATAACTTCTCCAGCCACAACTCACTTGCATGGATTACAACAAAAAAACATTTGACTTCTCACATTTCCATCACCGTCCCCATCTATTCCCAACCAGAACAAACTCCTCATCCTACTTATAGCCCAATACTGAACCGCTGTTGCCGTAACTGTCCCTATTACAGCACCTGCCATATGGCACAGGAAGAGTACTCCTCTTATTACCCCAGATAATAATGCCCACCACTGTGCCCTTTACATATTAATAACGCCTCCCTTGTGCCCTCTAGATGGTAAAATTGCTGGTTTGAAAATTAGAAAAGTTTGATGACCTGTGCAAATGCCCTAGAAAACAGTGTCCACATTTTGACTCTTGAAAGTTATAATGCCCCTTGTACACCTTTGACTGTCATGATACTCTGGGTATATAACTATGTATATATATAACTATAACAATAATGTTTCTAAAGTGCATACTTAACATTTAATAAAGTGCCCTGAGTCTCCTCATGTATAGCTTTTCTATACAAAGTATGATTGGCCTACAGCTCACTTATACACAGTGTTGTGGACCCACAACTCCTCTATGCAAAGTATAATGAACCAACAGTTGCCTTATACACAATATACTGCCCCCACAGCTCTCCTATACACAGCATAATGCCCCCATAGCTCCACTATACACAGTACGGTGGACCAACAGCTCCCTTACACACAGTACGATGTGCCCACAGCTCCGCTTAACATAGTATTATACCCTATAAACAGTATGATGTCCCCACTGCTGCCCGAAAACACAGTATAATGACCTCTCACAGTAGCCCTCACACTGAATAATAGTCCACCCACTTTATAATGGCACCCACAGCAGAACCCACACTGTATTATGGCCCTCAAATTGTATACTGCCCCCACAATAGTCCCCACACTGTATAATGGCTCCCATTTTAGCCCCCAAACATATAATCATGTTAGCTCCAACAGTATATGATTGCCCCACGGTAGGCCAAGCTGTATTATGGCCTCAGCGCTGTAAAATGACCCACACACTTCATGAGGACGCCCCACAGATGTCTTTACAATGTATGAGTGCCCCCCACACTGTAGGAGGACCACTCACCATAGCCCCCACAATGTATAATTGCCCCCTTAGTAGGCCCAAAGCTAAAATGGCCCCCACATTAGTCCCTAAACTGTATAATGGCTCTCATAATTTAAAAGGGAACCCCACAGTAGTCCCTACAATGTGTAACAGGGCCCCCCCTCACTGTATGAGGGTCCTCCATTGCATAATATGCCCTCACTGTCCACTGAAAGTATTAATTAGAATAAAAAAATAATAAAGTCACCTAATCCAAGATTCTGATGAGTACACCAGCGAGACAAGGATGGACCAACTCTATGATGTGATAGCAACAATGCACAGGATGTCCGAGTGCAGGTGCGACGCGATTACATCACTGCACCAGGACTCTGACGTCCTGTTGGTGTGCTGTCACCTTGGCCACTACATCTCCCTGCTATTCTTTAGACCACAGGCTTAAAGCGATCTGCAGTTTACGGAACAGAGAGCTGTAATGCAGGGAGATTTTGTCTCCCTGCTCTGCCACACAGCTTAACTACTGTGTATTGCCAATGGTGGGCACGTCAGTGTAGATAGGAGTAGTCGTCACTCCTGGTGGGCCCCTCTGAGGGTGAGGTCCTTTGCCCCCCATAGCTGTGCTACTGATAAATTCACTCTGCATTTTGTTAACGTATAAAAAAACCCTCTGAATTAGAGTTGAGCGAAACAGGTCAGCCAGATTCATAAGTCGCCGACTTATGGAAAAGTCGGGTTCGCCGACCGGATCCCAACCACAGCGTGAAGTCGGCCATGCGGTCGGCAAAACGAGCGCCAAAGTCGGATTTCCCAGAATGCTTGCACATGACTTTTTTCAGCCACTGAGCAAGGACGTACACTGCGGGCAGTGAGATGATATGTGCAGAGTCCGGGGGGAGAGAGAGAGAGAGTTTTCACGCACTTTAAAAAAGCATTCCAGCATGTAGGTGTGTTTACTGTCCTCCATTCCCTGCCGACTTTGCTTCTCCATTGACTTGCATTGTGTTTCGTGTTTCAGTCAGCCTTCGACTTTTCCCGATAGTCGGCCGATTTCGTTCAACTCGACTTTTGAGAAAGTCGGGTTTCATGAAACCCGAATCGACCCTAAAAAAGGCAAAGTCGCTCATCTTTACTCTGAACCCATCTATCTTGAGAGCATTTTTTCTTTGAAGAATTTTTCCACATATTCTAAAAACTTTTGCACAATCTGCACATATATATATATACATATGTTTTACTTTTTTTGTTAATGCAGATAGATCATATGCACCCAATATCAAATGTTGAAGCTGAAGCATGTGTTATCTATGATCTACACATGTATCTGCAAATGTGTCCTCTTAACTTTCATGATCTATGCTTAGATATATAAAAATACAATCATATATATATGTGTGTGTGTGTTCTGTTATGAGTAGAACTATATCTGCAGCAAAGAGAGGGAGATTTTTGCTGTTTCTGCTCTCCTTTTCCTCCTTTAAGTCAGTAGATGTCAGGAGGGGGTGGGTAGTCGTATGCAAAACATCAGCTCTAAAGCCAAAGTAGCCTGCAAAATTAGGTGTCAGCATGCAAAGCTTATTGATGTATGAATGCAGAAAATGAAAGCCAGCAGTAGACAGGCAGGGCTAAAGGTGACGCAGCCACAGTGAGAGCAGCTGTACATCTATGTCAAGGTGTTGCTATGTGATGTTTTCTGTTTTTTTTTTTCTCTAATCGGGGAGCCCCTGTCTAACAAGCAATGCGTGCCCATAAGATGATAAAACAATACAGTGTAAGCAAACACAGCCTGAATGCCAAAGAAATTGCCTCCAACAGAAAACTCCTGTATGTCATTAATAAATTCATATTCGGGATCTCCAATAAAAGAGGAAAATGAAGTTACTTAGTTGACATCCAGCTCATTGCTTTTTATTGTTGCTTGCAGCTACGATTCCTTCACTGTGCCCTACTAGAATTTATTACTGTCTGTCTTTGTGGCAAGTTGAAGAAGAGCACCTTTTGAAGAAAATTGTGCGTCATGGATATGATGAAAAATGCCGATATCCCTGTAAAAAATGCAACTTTTGCCATAAAGATTCATATAGCAGGTGAAATCAACATATCACAATACGTTATCTAAAAATTGTGTCTATGGTATTAAAAGCATTGCATATTAATAATAATAATAATAAATTTTATTTTTATAGCGCCGACATATTAATGGTATGTTACAGTCAGTTATAATAAAATAACTATTATTAAAGGGAATCTGTCAGGTTCCCCATGCCCCAGAACCATCAGCAGTTGTGTCAGCATATGTATATACCCTGCCAAACAGCCCCTTTATTACATCTAATATATAATTACCTTGTAATATCTTCACATCCTGTTCCGTCCAGATGTCTCCGGATCCCAAAATTCCAAGTGGAGGAAGTTCACCGACTGCCATATTGGGACACCCAAGTGATGGGTGTCTCAATATGGAAACTGCTGGTGGTACCAGCCTCTTGCACGGTACCACCAGTGGAACACCGTCGCACCACACACACACACACACACCGTATACGCCGCATTCACCACACACGCACTGTATACACCATACATGCACACTGTACATGCCGTACGCACCACACACACACACACTGAATACGCCATACACACACACACACTGTATACACCATACGCACCAAACACACTGTATATGCCGTATACACCACACACACACTGTATACGCCGTATGCAGCTCTTGCATGGTACCACCAGTGGAACACTGTCACGACCATGCTGCTGCTGGGATCAGCCAAATGATTCACTAACCACCACCATCTTTGTACTGGAGGAGCACATGCACAGTTTTAATGTGACCGCTGCTATTTGTCTGCACAAAGGTGGTTGCGGTCCAATTTACTGCACCTTCGCAAATTCCACACAGGCACAGTGAATCATTCAGCTGATCTCGGCGACAGATGTGCGACATGTCTACAGGCAGAGGAAGCCGGTCACATTAAAGGGGTTTTCCCAAGAACGAAAGTTCATTTTAAAAATTGTCTGTGTCTGGCCATGTATGGAGCATACCACATCTCCTGGGTAGGGGAGGAAGCAAAAGACAATACTGACAATACAGCAGGGGATCACAGAGGATTCATTTTTTGAGGTAAAATATTTCACTGACTGTTTTTAAACAATATTTTACCTCACAAAATGTATCCTCTGCAATCTCCTGCTGTAATGTCAGTATTGTCTTTTGCTTCCTCCCCTGCCCAGGAGCTGTGGTATGTTCTGTACACGGTCAGACACAGGGGTGAGAGACACAGAGCACAGGTGGGAGACAGCTCAAATGGGACAGCACATGAGGGGAGAACACAGCACAGGAAAGAGAGAGACAGCAGACAAGGGGGATAGCACATGGGGTAGACAGGTCAAAGAAGAGAGCACAGACGAGAGAAGTCAGCACATGGGGAAAGACAGAGTGGATAGGTGGGAGAGCACATGGGGGGAGAGAGTCTCAACACTGCAAAGCCTGCCCCCATTGTGACATTACCGCCCTCCCGATGCGATAGCATCGGGCTTCCATCTAGCTACATACTGTATATAAACAGATTTTTATCTGGATCTGGTGGCATGGGGGACCTGACAGGTTCTCTTTAAGATTTCTCAAGACAATAACTTGTAAACCTTTTGTTTTTTAAAGGTATGAGAATAAATACAACCTAGAATAAAAATTAGCAAATACTGCAGTAAGTTAATTACCAAATAGTTCATGTAAATATTGTAGGAAACATAATTGACACTATTTTGAACAAAAAAAGCACACTATTCATCCCACCGCGGCAAGGTGTACTAATCAGGATGGTTCCTAACTCTAACATTTCACCTCATAATGTGCCAGCAGACCTCAAAATAAAGTAGATGGATGTTCCACACCTGCCTGTGATCTAAGGGGTAGGTTTTTTCCTTGTAGAGAGTGTCATGCCATGTCTGGCACGCCAGTATGAGGATACTTAAATGCATTGCATGCTACTCTGGTAAAATTAATATGCGAATTGTCTCTTCAGTGAAGAAGAGAACTTGAATGCTAATGCCACTTATTGGAAGTAGCAGTCCTAAAAGCCAATATCGACCCTTTAACGTGCCTTGCAATGTGCCATAGGATAAAAGCCAAGTCAGAATCTCAATTTGCAGAAACGATGTTTCCTCCTGCCTAAGGCAAGCTATAATGACAAGTTCCACAGCCCAACTGAGGAAGGGCATGCACCTAATTGTACAAAGCAATACCGAGAACACGAACCAGCACACCAAGACAAAGTCTAGTGGAATATTAGCGATAAGGACCATCCTGACTGGGTATACCTTGTTGCGGTGGTATGGCTTTTATGCCGAATAGTGTAAACTAAGTACCCTATGTTATTTACATTAGTGTTTATTTACTTATTGCAGGATATGTTAGGTGTCGAGTTCTCGCCACTGCACAGGGGGAATCTCAAGCCATGTCCTCTGTGCTCTCCCTTTCTTCTTCAGCCCCAGAGGTTCCTGCTCAGCAGAGACGTTGGTCCCAGCATCTTGCTCAGGCTGATGCTATATGTCTGGTTGCTGCTGCCGCCTCAGGTTCAGCTATAGCATCCAGCATTGGTCAGCGGCAAGCAGACACTCCTGGAACGAAGTCCTGCTTTTCTCCATCTGAGCATGCCCGTGAGATGACCACTCATTGGTGGTCGGAGATCACATGCTCAGGTCTTCAAGCAGCTTGAATTGTGCCAACAGCAAGGTCCTGGAAGGCTGCGGTTATAAAAGGATTGCACGGCCGTATGGCCGTGCGCTAGTATAGACCATGTGTAGTTAGTGTTGTATGCATGTATGAATGTCTCTGGTGAATGACTCATTATGAAACCCCTACCCTTGGTACACATGTGTTGATCAGCCTTGCCAGATAGTGCCTAGGCTGATAGTGCAGGTAGGAGGCAGAGTCAGGGCCTAGCTTCAGTGCCTAGTAGTGGCTTGCCTGTATGCCACTGTGCACTCTGCACTTCACAGTAGCCAGCATCTATTAGTGGCATTCGCAGGTGCGACGCCGTGCGCTTAGTGGGTCTAGAGAGGCTCTTACCCCGCGTCCTTGCAGCAGAATCTTGTGACCGTACACTAGCGCTGACTCAGCTGTGCCCTGTGACAGTCAACAGATTATGGCATCTGTGTTATGTGGTTGCGTGGCTCTGTGAAGCAACAGAGCCCGTTGCTACTACATACTGGGTGGCGTTTAACCCACGTGTGTCCAGTGCAATACCGCCATTTAGTGTCCTCCATTACTGAGCAGCAGTTAACATCTCTGCACGATGGACCCCGGGCTGCGAACGCACCTTATTACTATCTTTACATTATTTGGTGCGTTCCGCCAGCCCTAACAGGATATTTGCTCATTTTTTTAATTCTAGGTTTTCTTGTGTTAATTGCCACAGTGTGACTGTGCACCTTCTCTAAGATTGAATACAAGTTTATTGTGCAATAGGACAACAAACCTAAGGAAGCCCAGAATATCCCAGTCTCAGATTGGCCGCCCAAGCCGTCAGTCAAAACACCGACAGCTCAGTACACTCCAGCACCAGACTGGATAACTGAGCTGTCATTCAAAGTACTGACAGCTTCAGCATGCCCCTGGACCTGATTGGATGGCTGAGCTATCAGTAACTGCATCTCAGACACATTGAGGGGTTGCATCGTGACAGTTCCCATTCTTTTAGGGGGAGCCACTGGACCCAAAGGTTTCCCAGGAAATATCAGATGAAAGGCCGTGACTAACCTTCACATCTTGAGCTGGAACCCAGGATCTCTCCTCAGGTCTGTCTCTTCACAAGTGGATGAGGTACAAGAATCCACAATTCTCTGAAGCTCCTACTCCATGCCCACATTGACTGAAACCAGAGGAGGTGGGGATGAGGGAGACACTGTTGAAGTGACAAGTTCCTTTAATAGAGACTGATGGAAAACATTTGGGATGCAGAGGTATGTAGGGAGCTCTAATCTAATTGCTACTGGAGTGACTACCTCCAGAATCTCATAAAGCCCAATAAAATTTGGACCCAACTTCACTGACAACCCTTTAAGACTAATATTTCTAGATGATAGCCAGACTATATCAAACAAATCAAACAATTTCTATCGACCTTCCAATTTTGCCGAATCTGAGCAGTTCCAATATTCTATTGTATCTCCCTTCAGACTTCCCCAAGCCTCTGCACAGCGGCTTCCAACCCAGGTCATTCAAAATTAATCCTGAAATATTCTCCAAAATGGGGATGAAAACTATAATGATAGAAAATGGGAAGGTTTCATTAGACTGATTTACCCCACTGTTAAAGTCGAGCTCAGCGAGAAGTAAAAATGAAGACCAGCCCTCCTCTTGCTGAGCCCATAAAAAGCACCTTAACTCCTTTGTGATCACCAATCTGTCTTTTTACTGACCTGCTTTATGAGAGACTAGCATCCCCCAATGGGTGACAATCCAGCAGCTGTTAGCTGTATAATATAGGTGACAACTTGCTGCATGAGCCACGATTTGTGTTGGTACCGACTATAGTTGTTTAGCCCCTTTAATGAGTACAGCATCTAGATGGTTAACCAAGGGTGGGAGCTTCCTCTTCAACCCCATCATCACTCTGCAATCTTGATCACGTGGTCTTAGTGTTTGCCATGGCAATTCATGGCCAAATAATGGACTTAAAGTCTGCTGGCTACAGCAACCTGTTCAATATGTTATCAACATTTAGGTGGTAAAAATAAACTTCATCATTCCTGTCATGTCACTTTACATTAATTCCTGAAAAGCATTTGAAGGGTTAATAAACTAACTCAAAAAATTTTTGAATATGTTGAGGCATGCTGTTTTTAAAATGGTATCATTTTTGGGGGATTCTAAAATATAGGACCCGCAAAGTCACTTAAAAAATTAATAAGTCTCTAAAAAATAAGATTTGTAAATTTCCTTAAAAAATAACTGCAACATTTTTAAACCTTCTAAAATTGGGACAAAATAAAACAAGATTTTACAAATTGTGCTCATGTAAAGCCGACATAAGGGAAATGTTATTTACTCTTATTTTTGTGTGGTGTGACTATCTGGATGAAAGGGATAATCACTCAAAGTTTGAAAATTGCTAATTTTTTTAACAATTTTGGAACAATTCTGACATTTTTATAAATAAACACAGAAAATATCGACATCAGTTTACTATTAACGTAAAATACAATGTGTCACAAAAATGAACAATCTAAAAATCAATGAGATATGTTGAAGCGTTCCAGAGTTATTACCACATAAAGTGACACTGGTGAGATTTCAAAAATTTTGCCTGGTCACTAAAGGGTTAAAATTTGTTGTTGGTTTCAGTGTGGTAAGCAGAGGAAAATAACAATTTAGTCCCCAGCTTACTACAAAAAACTGTCCAGAATTTGAAGACAAATTGTTCTATCAGTCACAATGTTACCTTACAATATGAGAAATAAACAACCGGGAGAGTGTATCTGCATGATTTAGTCCTGAGAAAGGAAAACACCTAGCTTGTTTGCTGAATCGGTCAACCACTACCCAGATAGCAGTTTTCCAACCAGACAGAGTTAAACACATGATGAAATCCATGGACAGATGAGTCCATTGTCTTTCTGAAATTGGCAATTGAGTCAATGTATCTGCTGGCCAGTTATGACAAACTTTCAAACGGATGCAAAATCTTTAAAATCATTATGCATGGATGTCAACCAAAAAAGTCTAGCAATGGCTTTTCACTTAGCTGTGACCCCAGGATGATGCTTCAAGATGCAATCATGAAACTCCTGCAATGGACACAGTCTTAGATACACAGGCACAAGTAATTTGGACCCAGGGGTAGCAGGCGAGACCAAGACTGAACTTTGTGGCTCTCCTCTTCCAACTCCGAGGTTATCATATAAACCACAATACCCTGAGGAAGAATGGAAGATGGAGGTTCTGGAAAATAAACTGAATTCAGACTGCAAGATAACGCATCAGCTTACACATTCTTAGACCCCAGCCTGAATGTAATAGAGAAATTAAACCGAGAGAAAAAGAAGGCCTGTTCTTATGATCAGTGACCACAGTAACTGGATGAGCCGCCCCCTCCAAAAAATGCTTGCTTTCCTCAAGGGACAATTTAACAGCAAGTAAGTCATGATTCCCAACATCATAATTTCTTCCAACAGACTAGATTTTTTTTAGAAAAAAGCACATAGATGCAGATTAGTCAGAGTTTACAACCCCTGTGATAAAGCGGCCCCTACCCCGACCTCTGAAGTATCCACCTCCACATTGAATTGCTCTTGGAGAACGGGTTGGATTAGAACAGAAGCAAACATGAATGAATAATCTTTTAATTTTTTAAAAACCCTAATAGCATCTGGTGACAAAAGCTTGAAATCCATCCCCTTATGTGTAAGGTCAGTAAGAGATTTAGCAATCTGAGAAAACCCATTTCTATAGCTGTTGGCGAAACCAAGAAAATTTTGCAAAGCCTTATGGTCACAAGGTTGAACCCAATCAATTATGGCCTGCAACTTCCCAGGGTCCATCTTAAACCTTTCTGCTGACAAAATAAAACCCAAGAACAAAATTTCCTGAACAGAAAAAACACATTTCTCTAATTTAACAAACAAAGAGTTCTCCCCCAACCTTTGTAATACTACAGGAACATGTTCCTTACGTGAGTCCAAATCAGGAGAGAAAATTAGAATGTCATCCAGGTAACTCACAACAAATCTCCCAATGCAATCAGGGAAAACATAATTCATAAAGTTTTGAAAAACAGCAAGTATGTGGGATAACCCAAAAGGTTTGTCAAGATTTTCAACTAAACTCTCAGATGTTAAAAATGCTGCTTTCATCTCATCACCCCTCCAATGCATATCAAATTGTAAGCCTCTCTAAGAACAAGTTTAGACAATCACTTACCCACTTCCACTCATCCTCGACGTATTACATAATCAGCTTCTGGGGGCTAAGTATTTTTAATTGTGATTTTGCTTAATTCTCAGAAATGAAGGACGAAGGTTGCCATATTTCTTTTTAGCAAAGAAAAATCCAGCAGTCACAGGGAAGGAGGGAGGATGGGTAAGATCCTTCAGTAATCTTTCGTTAACATATTCTTTCATGGTGGTCCATTCAGACCCAGACAAATTGAAAAGGCAAGCTTTAAGTAATTTGGCATTAGGGACAAGATAAATAGTACAATCATATGGACAATGGGGAGGTAGTATCTCTGTCTTTTTTTACGAGAACACATCCTCGACGTATTACAAGTGACCCGGCAGACCCTTCAGATTAGTGGAGCAAATTTGTGCAGATTTTAGACATTTCTTGTAACAATTGGGGATCCATTTAACAATTTCCTTCTGACACCAATCAATAACAGGATTTTGAAGAAGCAGTCATGGAAGCCCCAGTGCCAACCCATGCAGGTAAATTATCCAAAACAAAGCAGGAATTTACTTCAGAGTGAAGTGCTAACACTTGGAGCATGAAATCCACCTTTACCTTCTTGACCAAATTCTGAGCCAATGGTGTTTTGTCAAAGATCAAAATTTGAATGGGTCTCTCAAAACTAACTGTCCCTAATCTCAACTTTAGAACCAGTCCTGAATCGTTAACGTTAGCAGAACCCGAAGTCAACAAATGCCAATGCTGCTGAAATCTGGTCTTTTAATCATAACACCATATTCATTAATACTTTATCAGTGGAAGAAAAAGGTACATGGGGGTCTGAGTGACTTCCTCGGCAATCAAACAAATTTAGACATTCTCCAGACAATTAGCTTCCCTGAGGACAATTAGGCAATCTTTACAGAATGTCCAGTGAGACCACTGTATATACAGAATCCGATATCTTGTCTACAATTCCTCTCCACCACATGAAAGATGATAACTTCCATCTCCAATGGCTCCACCTCAGAAAAATGGACCTGCTTTGAGGAAGTATAAAGGACGGTCTGCTGTTCACACCATCTCTCATGGATTCTGCGGTCCATTAGTATGGCCTCGGTCATGGCCTCTGCCAGAGAACAAGGGGCATCATGAAGAACCAGAGCATCCTTAAGAGTTTTGAAAAGAACTTTGCGGAACTGGCAACTGAGAGTTGTATGATTCCATTAAACTTCAGTGGACCACTGCGGGAACTCAGTGCAGTACTCAAGAGTAGAGATGAGCGACTTTGCCTTTTTTAGGGTTGAGTTGGGTTTCATGAAACCCGACTTTCTCAAAAGTCGAGTCGAACGAAATCGGCCGACTATCGGGAAAAGTCGAAGATCCGACTGAAACATGAAACCCAATGCAAGTCAATGGGGAAGCAAAGTCGGCATTGAGTGGAGGACAGTAAACACACCTACATGCCGGACCGCTTTTTTAAAGTGCGCAAAATCTCTCTCTCTCTCCCCAGACGCTGCACATGTAATCTCGTTGCCCACAGTGTACATCCTTGGTCAGTGGCTGAAAAAAAGTCACGTGCAAGCATTCTAGGAAATCCGAATTTGGTGCTCGTTTTGCCGACCACATGGTCGACTTCACGCTGTGGTTGGGTTTCAGTCGGTGAAACCCGACTTTGCCATAAGTCGACGACTTATGAACCTGGCCGATCTCTTTCGCTCAACTCTAGTCCTGAGCTGTGCAGCCCCCCTGTGCTAGGTTCATGATCTTTGCCTCAGAGCCCAGGATCCTGTCAGGTTCATCATTGATAAAATCTAAACTGTCAAAAAAAGGCTTCCATTGAAGACCATTCTGTGGCTTGTGAGGATAAAGAAAATGCCCAGGTCTGAAGACCAACATGGATTAGGGACATGATTATTCCCATCCGCTGGTACTCATCTCCTGACAACTGGAATTGCAGGGTAAAAATAGCATACAGCTCTCCCTGAACACCTTAAACTGTGTTTTATCAGAGAGGGCCACTACAAGTTCAGGAGAGGTCAACAGTACATCAGAGGGTACTGACCTCACAGCCACTGCTGGCAGTGAAGGGTTATCGGAAGATTTCTTAAAACTATTTATTTGACCCTGCAGCTGATATTTTGATGATTCCGGACTCTGGCATTTTTTAGCCAGATCCTGCATCATCTGCACCAAATTTGCCATCTGGGCACAGAGCTTGTGAACAGGATCCATACAGAGGGGAACAAAAAAACATATAGGCCAGATGTAACGTAACGCTGAGTCACTTGTTGTGAAGAAGCCTAGAGTCAGCACAGTCAAGGAGTCCAAAGTCAAAGGCCAAGAGGGTACACCATAAATTGAGTGAGGAGACAAAGGCATAGTCAGTTAACGGGTTGAGATGAGAATACCAGGAGGAAATCGGTTCAGAGCAAAGGGAGTAGGCAACGCAGTTGGTCAAAACGAGATCCAAGGTCAGGCAACAGAAAGATCCAAAAACAGGACACAATAGACAGTGAGACAAACCACAGAGCGGAATGTACATCTGGGACTGACAGCCCAGCTAAGTATCTGGGCAATCATCTGAGATAGGAAACACTTGAAGGCAGCAAACAACCTTCCAGTCTCAGATTGGCTGGCCAAGCTGTAAATCAAAGCACCCACAGCCCTTCAATGCTGGAATTCCTTTTTCTTCCTATTGGCTTTCCTGTGGCACCACAAGTTTCCTTGCGTTGATCCTCCCTTCATTTTTTGGGTGAGCTGACACACTCATTGGCTGTGCAGCTCCGTGGTTGGCAGGCTGCAATTGTCCTGACGCGATGGCTGTTCTGTGGCACAGAACCTGTGATGAGGTGACAGGAGGGGATGAGTCAGGGTCACATGATCAGGAGCCTCCGTGAATGCAGGACTCTGCCGTGCTGGTTGTCATGGTGCTGCTGGATGAAGATAAGTTTATGTGTGGGGTCAGGAGGGGTCTACAGGGTGGATGTAGCAGAGCCGTGTGTGTGCGACCTGTATGGAGCGGAGCCATGTGTGTACGAGGTGAGCGGAACCATGTGTTACCAGGTGTACAGAGCGGAGCCGTGTGTGTACGAGGTGTACAGAGCAGAGCCGTGTGTGTACGAAGTGAGTGGAGGCGTGTGTGTATGAGGTGTACGGAGCGGAGCGATGTTTGTACGAGGTGAGCGGAGCTGTGTGTGTACGAGGTGTATGGAGCAAAGCCGTGTGTGTGCGAGGTGTACTGAGTGGAGTCGTGTGTCTACGAAGTGAGTGGAGGCGTGTGTGTATGAAGTGTATGGAGCGGAGCCATGTTTGTACAAGGTGAGCGGAGCCATGTGTGTACGAGGTGAGCGGAGCCGTGTGTGTATGAAGCAGAGCCGCATGTCTACGTGGTGTATGGAGAGAAGCCACATGCGTACAAAGTGTATGGAGCGGAGCCGTGTGTGTATGAAGCATATGAAGTGGAGTCATGTGTGTACGAAGTGTACGGAGCGGAGCCGCATGTGTATGAGGTGGATGGAGAAGAGCCTTGTGTATGAAGTGGAGCTGTGCATGTACGAGGTGTATGGAGCAGAGCGTGTATGAGGTGTACAGAGCGGAGCCGCATGTGTATGAAGTATATGAAGCGGAGCCGTGTGTGTACGAAGTGTACGGAGTGGAGCCGCATGTGTATGAGGTGGACGGAGAGGAGCCGTGCGTATGGAGTGGAGCTGCACGTGTACGAGGTGTACGGAGCGGAGCCGCATGTGTATGAGGTGGACGGAGAGGAGCCGTGTGTGTACAGAGCAGAGCTGCGCGTGTACGAGGTGTATGGTGCGAAGTATGTACGAGGTGTACGGAGCGGAGCGAGTACAAGGTGTACAGAGCGGAGCCACGCGGGTACTAGGTGGACAGAGTGGAGTTGCACGTGTACAAGGTGGGCAGAGTGGAGCCGTGAGTGTACGAGGTTTATGGAGTGTTAGCTGCATGTGTACAAGGTGTGCGGAGCCACGCCTGTACGAGATGTGCGGAGCGGAGATGTATGTGTATTTTGGCACTGGGGGGCCCCATTTGAAAGTTTGCACCGGGGCCCATAACTTTGTAGTTACGCAACTGGTTACATAGTTTGAAAAAAGACTTACCATATATACTCGAATAGAAGCCGAGATTTTCAGTCCATTTTTTGGGCTGAAAGTCTCCCTCTTGGCTTATATTCGAGTCATATACACTGAGCGGTCGGAGGGGGAGGGGGTGTCAGGTCATGCTTACCCGTCCTGGCACGGTCTCTGCAGCCCCCAGCTTCTCCGCCACCTCCCTTCCTTCCTTCAGCGGTCACATGGTACCGCTCATTACACTCATGAATATGCGCATATTCATGAGGTGTAATGAGCGGTACCATGTGACCGCTGAAGGCAGGAAGGGAGATCGCGGAGAAGCTGGAGGCTGCAGAGACCATGCCAGGACCAGTAAGTATAGCGATACTCACCTGTCCGGGTCCATCGCTGCTTGCTGCTGTCTGGCACGTCATCTGTCAGTGACGCTCAGACAGCAGAGGGAGCAGTGATGTGGTTAGTGCGCGCCGCGCCCTCTGCAGCCTGAACGTCACTGACAGATGACGTGCCAGACAGCAGCAAACAGCGATGGACCAGGGACAGGTGAATATCTAAGGTGCCAGCAGTGACACCGGCAATTGGCCCCAGCGACGGAGAGGTGAGTATGTCTTTTTTTTATTTTTAAATGCTGCAGTGGCAGCACGTGGGGGCATAATCTATGGAGCATCTTCTGGGGGCAGCATATGGAGGCATAATGTATGGAGCATCTTATGGGGCAGCATATAGGGGTATAATCTATGGAGCATCTTATGGGGGCAGCATATAGTGGTATAATCTATGGAGCATCTTATAAGGGCAGCATATTGGGGCATAATCTATGGAGCATTTTATGGGGGCAGCAAATAGGGGTATAATCTATGCAGCATCTTATAGGGGCAGCATATGGGGGAACAATCTATGGAGCATCTTAAGGGGGCAGCATATGTGGGCACAATCTATGGAGCATCTTATGGGGCCATAACCTTTATGGAACAGCATATGGGGCATATTATTATAGGGAGCATCTTATGGGGCCATTATTAACCTTTGTGCAGCATTATATGGGGTGTATTTTGTATGGAACATCTTATGGGGCCATCATGAGCTGTATTGAGCATTATATTGGGCTCCTGATTCTATATGAATATTCAAAAACATTTAACCTACTGATGTCTCAATTAATTTTACTTTTATTGGTTTCTATTTTTATTTTTTAAAATTACCCATAGCTGCTGCATTTTCCACTCTAGGCTTATACTCGAGTCAATAAGTTTTCCCATTTTTTGTGGCAAAATTTGGGGGTCGGCTTATACTCGAGTATATACGGTAGGTTCATCAAGTTCAACCATGTTTTTTTTAGATGAATGCTTAGACTTCATACAATTATATACCAAACATTTGTGACAGATGTGGGTCCAACCACTGACAGCTATCTTCAGAATGGGGCTGCTGAGAATTAATATCTATCTTTATCCCCTTAACCACCAATGGTGGTTTGCACGTTCATGACGGGCCAATTTTTACAATTCTGACCACTGTCCCTTTATGAGGTAATAACTCTGGAACACTTCCATGGATTCTGGTGATTCTGACAGCGTTTTCTCATGACATATTGTACTTCATGGTAGTGGTAAAATTTCATTTATATAACTTGTGTTTGTGGAAAAAACTGAAATTTGGTGAAAATTTTGAAAATTTCGCAATTTTTCAACTTTGAATTTTAATGCCCTTAAATCACAGAGATACGTCACACAAAAAACTTAATAAGTAACATTTCCCACATGTTTACGTTACATCAGCACAAGTTTGGAACCCAAATTTTTTTTTCTTAGGAAGTTATAAGGGTTAAAAGTTGACCAGCGATTTCTCATTTTTGCAACACCATTTTATTTTTACGGACCACATCACATTTGAAGCCACTTTGAGGGGTCTATATGATAGAAAATACCCAAAATGACACCATTGTAAAAACTGCACCCCTTAAGGTGCTCAAAACCACATTCAAGAAGTTTATTAACCCTTCAGGTGCTTCACAGGAATTTTTTGAATATTTAAAAAAATGAACATTTAACTTTTTTTCACAAAAAAAATACTTCAGGTTCAATTTTTTTTAATTTACCAAAGGTAACAGGAGAAGTTGGACTGTAAAAGTTATTGTGCAGTTTGTCCTGAGTACGCTGATATCTGATATGTGGGGAGAACCACTGTTTCGGCACATGGCAGAGCTCAGAAGGGAAGGAGCGTCGTTTGGCTTTTTCAATGCAAAGTTGGCTAGAATTCAGATCGGATGCCATGTCACGTTTGGAGAGTCCCTGATGTACTTAAACAGTGGAAACCCCCCACAAGTGACCCCATTTTGGAAACTAGACCCCCCAAGGAACTTATCTAGATATGTGGTGAGAACTTTGAACCAATAAGGGCTTCACAGAAGTTTATAACGTACAGCGGTACAATTAAAAAATCATATTTTTTCCACAAAAATGATCTTTTCACCCCCAATTTTTATTTTCCCAAGGGTAACAGGACCCTAAAAGTTATTGGGCAATATATCCTGAGTACGCTGATACCCCATATGTGAGTGTAAACGACTATTTGGGCGCATGGCAGAACTCAGAAGGGAAGCAGCGCCATTTGACTTTTTTGGCTGGAATTGAGATCGGACACGATGTCGCGATTGGAAAACCCCTGATGTACCAAAACAGTGGAAACCCCCCACAAATGACACCATTTTGGAAACTAGACCCCCCAAGGAACTTATCTAGATGTGTGGTGAGCAATTTGAACCCCCCAGTGCTTCACAGAAGTTTATAACGCGCGAGTGTGAAAATAAAAAAATTGTATTTTTTCCACAAACATGATCATTTAGTCACCAATTTTTTTATTTTCCCAAGGGTACCAGGAGAAATTGGACCCCAAAAGTTGTTGTCCAATTTGTCCTGAGCACGCTGATACCCCAAATGTGGGAGAAAACTACTGTACTGTATGAGCACACATCGGGGCTCGTAAGGGAAGTAGTGACGTTTTGGAATGCAGACTTTGATGGAATGCTCTGCAGGTGTCATGTTGCTTTTGGAGAGCCCCGAATGTACCTAAACAGTGGAAACCCCCCATAAGTGACACCATTTTGGAAACTAGACCCCCTAAGGAACTTATCTAGATGTGTGGTGAGCACTTTGAACCCCCAAGGGCTTCACAGAAGTTTATAATGCCCGGGCATGAAAATAAAAAAATCGTATTTTTTCCACAAACATGATTATTTAGTCCCATTTTTTTTATTTTCCCAAGGGTAACAGGAGAAATTGGACCCCAAAAGTTGTTGTCCAATTTGTCCTGAGTACGCTGATACCTCATATGTGGGAGAAAACTACTGTATGGGCACACGTCGGGGCTCGGAAGAGAAGTAGTGACGTTTTGGAATGCAGACTTTGATGGACTGGTCTGTGGGTGTCATGTGCGTTTGGAGTGCCCCTGATGTACCTAAACTATTGAAACTCCCCAAAAGTGACCCCATTTTGAAACTAGATCCCCCACGGAACTTATCTAGATGTGTGGTGAGCACTTTGAATCCCCAAGTGCTTCACAGAAGTTTATAACTCCCGGGCGTGAAAATAAAAAAACATTTTTTTCCACAAAAATGATATTTTTGCCCCCAATTTTTTATTTTCCTAAAGGTAACAGGAGAAATTGGACCCCAAAAGTTGTTTTGCAATTTGTCCTGAGTATGCTGATACCCTATATGTGAGGGTAAAACACTGTTTGGGCGCATGGCAGAGCTCGGAAGGGAAGGAGCACCATTTGACTTTTTCAACGCAGAATTGGATGGAATTGAGATCAGACGCCATGTTGCATTTGGAGAGCACCTGATGTGCCCAAACAGTGGAAACCCCCCAATTCTACCTCCATCCCTAACCCCAACACACCCCTAACCCTAATCTCTTCCCTAGCCTAGCCCTAGCCCTAACCCTAGTGGGAAAATGGAAATAAATACATTTTTTAAATTTTATTATTTTTCCCTAACTTAGGGGGTGATAACGGGGGTTTGATTTACTATTTATGGCGGTTTTTATGTTTGGCAGCTGTCACACTCTAAAAGACGCTTTTTATTGTAAAAATAGTTTTTGCATCACCACATATTGAGAGCTATAATTTTTTCCATATTTTGACCCACTGAGTCATGTGAGGTCTTATTTTATGCGGGACGAGTTGACATTTTATTGGTATCATTTTCGGGCACGTGACATCTTTTGATCGCTTTTTATTCCGTTTTTGGGACGCAGAATGAACAAAAACCAGCGTTTCATTAATTTCTTTTGGGGGGTGCGTTTACACCGTTCCGCGTGCGGTACAATTGATAAAGCCCTTTTATTCTTCGGGTCAGTATGGTTACAGCGATACCTCATTTAGGTAGTTTTTTTATGTTTTGGCGCTTTTATGCAATGAAAACAATTTTATATAAAAAATAATTATTTTTGCATCACTTTATTCTGCGAGCTATAACTTTATTATTTTTTCACTGATGATGCTGTATGGCAGCTTGTTTTTTGCGGGACAAGAAGACGTTTTCAGCGGTATCATGCATATTTATATGCGCCTTTTTGATCGAGCGTGTTTGTACTTTTTGTTCGGCGGTATGATAATAAATCATTATTATTTGCTTTGTTTTTTATTTTTATTTTTTAAGAGGTTAGCTAAAGGGGTTAACTAATGGGATAGTTTTATAGGGCGGGTCATTACGGATGCGGCGATACCAAATATGTGTACTTTTATTATTTTTTTTTTTTTATTCCAAAAAATGAATTTATTAGAAAAGATTTTTTTTTTTAATTTATTTAGCGATTATTTTTAAATTATTTTCACACTTTTTTTTCTTTTTTAACTTTATTACTTTGTCCCAGGTGGGACATCAGTGTCCTGTGACAGATCGCTGATCTGTCACATCACAGATCACTGTGACAGATCAGCGATCTGTCACAGGCACTGCACAAGGCTTCCTCCTTGCCTGTGCTTTGCAGGCATGAGGAAGCTTGCTCCCTGCAGGCCTCCGAAGGTCCCCGTCGCCATCTTGGATTCGGGGACCTGCAGGGATGGAGCCCCCCACAGCAGCGCTGCATATTGCACTGCTGTGGGGGGCTCAGGGAAGCACGGAGGGAGCCCCCTCCCTGCCGATGTTTCCCTTTAACCCCCGGTACACCGCGAACATGTTTGATCGTGATGTGCAAGGTGTTAACGTGTCGGGGGCGGTCCATGACCGCCCCTGACACATTGTGCCCGGTGTCAACTGTGATAATCAGCTGACACCCGGCCGCGATCAGCGGCGCTCACCATGTGGGCGCCGCTGATCGTTGTGACGTACTATCCCGTCCCTGGGGATTAAGTCCCAGGGCACATGGATGGGATAGTACGTCACATGACAGAAAGGGGTTAAGCACTTCTGTGGTACTTCCAAGAATTGTCGAGTAATCATGCTAGGCAAGTTTGCTCATATGACGATGTGAAGATCTGAGGCTGTGGGTTGTTAACCATGCAACTATTTTTTATTCCTTACATCCTCACAAAACCAGTGACGTTACAGCGATATTGCTAGCGATATCGCTATGTGTAACGGGGGCTTTACTGATTGGAAACATTAATTCATGAGGCTGAACACTATCCAGGAGAGATTTGTGCACCTTAAACTGACAACCAATAAACCTTTAATAAACGCAACAATGAGATTGATGTACCATTGCTCCATGCTGGAAAAAGTATCTATCACTTAGAGCCATGGACTCCGCTCTGCCATATTCTCCATGGACTTTGCATGTTCCGGTGAACTATGTCCCTGAACACAGCAGAATACTTGCGGGACATAGTTCACCGGTGCATGTGCAGTAATGCTTTCCGGCTTTGCCCGCAGTTGGGCAAAGCATACTGCATGTGCGCGAGGCAAGATTGCATTGTGCACGAGTCGACTATGGAGGACAACTACTCAAATTCCCGAAAATATTGCGGACGGCGGACAAGGATGAGGTGGAGGAAAGGTGACGAAACAGCGCCCATCGGACCGGACGCAAGGCATTTAAATAGCCCGCCAAATTGAGGTGACAGATTCCCTTTAATATTTCTAATTTAATTCTGAAATCATTATCAATGATAATAAGCATGCCTTTCACTTCCCAGAAATGTAATATACTGTGAATATACTTTAAACAAAGTAGCCAGTTTATCTTCATTTATTTGAACTAATTTCTTTATATGTCTGAGTCATATCCCAACACAATGGCATCCTTACGACTTTCTTTTAAATTCAATAGAATTTTTTTTTTCATCACAACAAATATGGTGCTTAGTCTTCTACATTATGCGCTTCAGTTAAATCTGTAAATTATTTTAACTTAGAATAATGCAGAAAAGCTTATTCTTAAGAAGTACAGCACAGAATGAGGTCAAAAAGTATCTACTGATCCAACCCGCAAGAGCAAAAAAAAATAAATAAAAAAATGCTTGCATTGTTGTTTTCATTATCTTGCTTCTGTCATTTCTTGAGCTTTGTATCTTGCTGGGAAAGAAAGGAAGAAGAAAAACTGTGAAATTAATCTTTTGTGCATGGCCTGATAAAGAAAGAGACATGCTCAGACAAAAGATAGACTGAGAGAAAGTACAGTGATTGATGACTAAAGTAAAGGTGTCGGAGGAGTATTATGTAAATTACTGTAGGTGCAGGCCATTATAGAGAGAATGAGAGGAATAGCTGGCCACTGAGAAACTGCAAGCTGAAGAGAGGAAAAGCATGTGGTACTAATGTCACCGGTGTCCCTAAGCACCAATTCTTTTCTGTCTACGATCTGCTCAGACAGGCTCACATCATTTTTTTCGTCCATTTTTATGTAGTAGAGATAATAGAGCATACATTTGCATGATGAAAATAAAAAAAGGTATTTTGTTTGACATAACCATGCTGTATGAAATGCAAAGAAGATGAAATTTAGATAGCGGCTTATTCCTGTATTATATTTACAATGCAGAATTCTGCTGAAGATTTCTATTCACGTATCAGATCTATCCTGTACTCAAAAAAAACAAAAACTATTCATCTCGTGTAAATTAAGTCACCAAATCTTTTTAGATTATTTAAGCTAAATATGTGTTATTATTGTTGTCGTTGTTATAATTGTAACATTTGCTATAAGATGGTCATAATATTTTGTTCTATTATTATTGCTAATATTAAAGATACAAACTACACATTAGTAAGTTGTCATTATAAATGTTAATAGAATGTTTTCTATTTTTTTTCCAATGCATAGTGGAGTTTAAAAGAAGCCTCTATAAAAATAGATGTGTGTTAAAATATCAAAAATAAATATACAAATTTAGCAATTCTAAGACAAGATTGAGGCACCTCTTCATTGGAAACCGCATTGACATTGTCAGACTGGGGTTTCTTGAATCCATTCCCCATTTACTCAGAGCATGTGCACCTCTGGCTTTAATTGCTTTGTTGCTTTGTTATCATTAACAGTGCAGAGAATGTTGCCAATAATGCGAAATAGGTTATTTGTCAATCAAACAAGAAAATTCAAGTGGTTAAAGGCCCCGTCACACACAGAGAGATCGCTAGCGAGATCGATGATTTTGTGATGCATCAGCTATCTCGCCAGCGATATCGCAGTGTGTGACATGCATCAGCGACCGCCCCCGCCAGGTATCGCTGATCGTGCAGGAGTGTCCTGGGCCATTTTTTGATCATTGGTCTCCCGCTGGCCAGCGCGCATCGCTGTGTGTGGCAGTGGGAGATCAACGATCAGCGAGCTCCCAGCGCTGTAAGCCGCCACTGGGAGCTGGTATCCAAGGTAAATATCAGGTAACTAAGCGCACGCATCGCTTAGTTAACCACTGTGTACCTTGGATACCTGCGAGCTCACACTGGGAGCTGGTATCCAAGGTACACAGCTGGTAACTAAGTGACGCGCGCATTTAGTTACCCGCTATTTACCTTGGATACCAGCGTCCTCGCTGGTCCTGATCACTGGTTAGTCTGCCTGTTTGACAGCTCACCAGCAATCATGTAGCAATGCACCAGCGATCCTGACAAGGTTGTATCATTGTCGGGATCGCTGGTGCATCGTTTAGTGTGATGGGACCCTAACTCCACAGTTAGCTTAAAACGGCACTGTCTTCTGCTGAATATTGGCAGGGTGGATTATTTTGTGAAAAGCTAAGCCCACTTTTGACTTCCACTTGTATTATGATGGATCCATCCAATCCTGGTGTTTGTGACAGTACTACATACGGTGATTGTCTTGCACAGTCTCGTTAAAAGAAAATCCATTCCCAGGTTTTACCCCCGAGTCCAAGAACGGCATAATGTAGGAGCATAGACCTTTATTTCAGGTACATGTCATTTCCTGAACTATTTGCTCTTATTTTGATAAAATTATTGTTTTATCTCCTGCACATCAACCAGTTCTCTGAATGCGGAGTTCTGTATCACCCCATCCACACCACTGATTGGCAGCTTTTTGCCCAGATAGAGTGTACAGAAAATGATCTAAATCCGTGCTGAGGGTGGAGTTAGGCACAGCTCATGAAAATGATTGGTTGTAGGTTTACTAGTCCTCGAATGAAAATCTCATGATGACAAAGCAGTGATTTTATCAAAACTGCACTACGCAGCCCAGTCAGTGCTAAATCACTGGGAAAAAACCTGGGTGACAGATTGCTGTTAAAAATAGCATGTTTACATTACATTAGCTTTAGTTACATAGTTCCATAGGTTGAAAAAAGACCTAGGTCCATCAAGTTGGACCTAGATGATACTAAACTCTGCAGGGTAATCAATACAGAGGAGGACAGTTTTATATTACAGGAGGATTTATGTAAACTAGAAGCTTGGGCTGATAAATGGCAAATGAGCTTTAATGGGGATAAATGTAAGGTCATGCACTTGGGTAGAATGAACAAGATGTATAATTATGTGCTTAGTTGTAAAACACTGGGCAAAAATGTCACTGAAAAAGACCTGGGTGTATGGGTGGATGACAAACTCACATTTAGTGGCCAGTGTCAGGCAGCTGCTGCAAAGGCAAATAAAATAATGGGATACATTAAAAGAGGCATAGATGCTCATGAGGAGAACATAATTTTACCTCTATATAAGTCACTAGTGCGACCACACTTAGAATCTTGTGCACAGTTCTGGTCTCCGGTGTATAAGAAAGACATAGCTGAACTGAATGTTGCAGCCAGGATCATATTCTTCACCAATCGTTACATCGATGCCTCTACCTTGTGCCAGTCATTACACTGGCTACCCATCCACTCCTGAATTCAGTATAAACTTATTACCCTCACCCACAAATTCCTCCATGGCTCAGCACCACCCTACATCTCCTCCCTTGTTTCAGTATACCACCCTACCCGCGCCCTCCGTTCTGCTGATGACCTGAGATTAGCATCCTCAATAATCATAACCTTCCACTCCCGTCTCCAAGACTTTACACGTGCTGCACCAATTCTTTGGAATGCACTTACCAGGTCAATACGATTAGTCCCCAATCGCCACAATTTTAAGCGTGCCCTGAAAACGCATTTATTCAGACTGGTCTATTGCCTCAACATATTAACCTAATCTATCCCTGTGTGGCACAGACAAAAGTTTTTTACCATAACCAGGTTCCCCGCATCATGTTCCCACATGCTTTATGCATCCATTAGCCCTCTGTGTCTGTACTGATACACACTTAACATTATGGCTGGTCCATACAATCAGGGCAATTGTTACCACCCACCTTTCGTGTCTCCCTTTTTTTCCTCATAGATTGTAAGCTTTCGAGCAGGGCCCTCATTCCTCTTGGTATTTGTTATAATCTATGTGATTATTGTTATGCTGTAATGTCTATTGTCTGTACATTGTAGTATTGTCCCTCCAAAATGTAAAGTGCTGTGGAATATGTCGGCACTATAGAAATAAAATTTATTATTATTATTATGAACTGGAGCAGGTGCAGAGAAGAGCGACCAAGGTAATTAGAGAACTGGGGGGTCTGCAATACCAAGACAGGTTATTACACTTTGGGTTATTTAGTTTGGAAAAAAGGAAGGCTGATCTATGAGGGGACAGTACAGTTACCTTTTTACTCATAGACCTGAGACAGGGATAAGGGGGCATCCTCTACATCTGGAGGAAAGAAGGTTTAAGCATAATCACAGACACAGATTCTTTACTGTAAGAGCAGTGAGACTTTGGAACTCTCTGCCATATGATGTTGTAATGAGTGATTCCCTACTAAAATTTAAGAAGGGACTGGATGCCTCTCTTGAGAAATATAATGTACAGGGTATATACACTAGTTTCCTTTATATTGCGATGATCCAGGGAGCTAGTCTGATTGCCGTTTGAGGATTCGGGAAGGAATTTTTTTCCCCAATGTGAAGCTTACTGTTTGCCACATGGGTTTTTTTTGCCTTCCTCTGGATCAACATGTTTGGGCATGTAGATTAGGAAATGAGTTGAGCTAGATGGACTTAAAGTCTTCCTTCACCCTTAATAACTATGTTAGTATGTTACTAAGTTCAATCTTTCTCCACCAATTATACATTGTGTTACTAAATTATCTATATCCCACAATGCCATTTGTGATGAAGGAAGCATCCACCTCTTGTTTTAAAAGCTGTTTTAGTGTCTGCCATTACTACTTCTTGTGGTCGGCTTTCGCCAGTCTGGCTGTCCTAACTGTAAAGAACCCTTTCCTATTTAACTGCTGGAATTGCCTTTCTTTCGCCCATAGTGAGTGCTCGATGGTCCATCCTTTGTAAGGACTTTGGAAGGAGTAATTCATGTGTCATTCCTTTGTATTGACCATACTTGCATTTATACATAGAAATGAGATCTCTTCTGTTTTTCTACGCTAAAACAAGCCAAACTTTTCCAACATCTCCTCATATTGGAGGTCTTCCATGCCTTGTATTAATATAGTTGCCCGCCTCTGAACTGACTTTAACTTCTGAATATCCTTCTTAGAATATGGAGCTAAAAACTGGATCCCATATTCTAGATGTGGACTCTCAAGTAATTTATAGAGGGGCAATAAAACATTAGGAGTGCATGACTTTTTCTCTCTTTTTATACATCCTAAAATCTTGTTCCCAAGCATACTCCTATTTAACCCCTTTCCTACATTAGACATAATATTCCGTCCATGTGACCTGGGACCTAAGTCCCAAGGACAGAATAGTACATCAAATACGATCAGCTGTGCTCACGGGGGGAGCGCAGCTGATCGCGGCCGGGTGTCAGCTGATTATCACAGCTGACACCCGGCACAATGTGTCAGGGGCGGTCATGGACTGCCCCCGACACGTTAACCCCTGGCACACCGCGATCAAACAAGATCGCGGTGTACCGGGGGTTAAAGGAAGCATCGGCAGGGAGGGGGCTCCCTCCGTGCTTCCCTATGACCCCCACAGCAGCGCGATGTGTAGCGCTGCTGTGGGGATCGCCTTCCCTGCAGGTCCCCGGATCCAATATGGCGACCGGGACCTTCGGAGGCCTGCAGGGAACTGGCTTCGTCACTGCCCGCAGAGCGCAGGCATGAGGAAGCCTGCAGCAGTGCCTGTGACAGATCGCTGATCTGTCACAGGACAGTGATGTCCCCCATGGGACATTATAGTAAAGTAAAAAAAAGTGTAAAAATAATTTTAAAAAATCGCTAAACAAATTAAAAAAAAAATTCCCTAATAAATTCATTTTTTGAAAATAAAAAGCAAAAAAAACAATAAAAGTACACATATTTGGTATTGCCACGTCTGTAATGACCCACCCTATAAAACTGTCCAATTAGTTAACCCCTTTACCGAACCACTTAAAAAATAAAAATATAAAACAAAGCAAAAAATAATGATTTATTATCATACCACTGAGCAAAAATTGCAATAACGTGCGATCAAAAAGACGCATATAAATATTCATGGTACTGCTGAAAACGTTATTTTGTCCCACAAAAAATGAGCTGCCACAGAGCATCATCAGCAAAAAATAAAAAAGTTATAGCTCGCAGAATAAAGCGATGCAAAAAAATTATTTTTTATATAAAATAGTTTTCATTGCATTAATCCGCCAAAAGATAAAAAAAATGACATAAATGAGGTATCCCTATAACTGTACTGACCCGAAGAATAAAACCGCTTTATCAAATTTACCGCACACGGAAACGCACCCCCCAAAAGAAATTCATGAAACGCTGGTTTTTGTTCATTCTGTGTCCCAAAAATTGGAATAAAAAGTGATCAAAAAATGTCACATGCCCGAAAATGGTACCAATAAAAATGTCAACTCGTCCCGCAAAAATAAGACCTCACATGACTAAGTGGGTCAAAATATGGAAAAATTATAGCTCTTAAAATGTGGTGATGCATAAACTATTTTTACAATAAAAAGCGTCTTTTAGCGTTTGACAGCTGCCAAAAATAAACCCCCCCCATATATAGTAAATCAAACCCCCCATTTTCACCCCCTTAGATAGGGGAAAATAATAAAATAAAATAAAAATTATTTATTTCTATTTTCTCATTAGGGTCAGAGCTAGGGTTAGGGCTAGGGTTAGAGCTAGGGTTGGAGTTAGAATTGGGGGGTTTCCACTGTTTTGGCACATCAGGGGCTTTTCAAACGCGACATGGCGTCTGAACTCAATTCCAGCCAAAAAAGTTAAATGGCGCTGCTTCCCTTACAAGCTCTGCCATATGCCCAAATAGTGGTTTACCCCCATATATGGGGTATCAGTATACTCAGGACAAATTGCACAATAACTTTTGGGGTCCTGTTACTCTTGGGAAAATAAAAATTGGGGGTGAAAAGATCATTTTTGTGGAAAAAATATGATTTTTTTTAATTGTACGGCTGTACGTTATAAACTTCTGTGAAGCCCTTGGGGGTTCAAAGTGCTCACCACATATCTAGATAAGTTCCTTGGGGGGTCAAGTTTCCAAAATGGGGTCACTTGTGGGGGGTTTCCACTGCTTAGGCACATCAGGGGCTCTCCAAACGTGGCATGGTGTCCAATCTGAATTCCAGCCAATTTTGCAGTGAAAAAGTCAAACGGTGCTCCTTCCCTTCCGAGCTCTGCCATGCGCTCAAACAGTGGTTCCCCCCACATATCAGGTATCGGCGTACTCAGGACAAATTGCACAATAACTTTTGCAGTCCAATTTCTCCTTTTACCCTTGGTAAAATAAAAAAATTGAACCTTAAGTAATTTTTTTTGTGAAAAAAAGTTAAATGTTCATTTTTTTTAAATATTCAAAAAATTCCTGTGAAGCACCTGAAGGGTTAATAAACTTCTTGAATGTGGTTTTGAGCACCTTGAGGGGTGCAGTTTTTAGAATGGTGTCACTTTTTGGTATTTTCTATCATATAGACCCCTCAAAGTGGCGTCAAATGTGATGTGGTCCGTAAAAATAAAATGGTGTAAAAATGAGAAATCGCTGGTCAACTTTTAACCCTTATAACTTCCTAACAAAAAAAAAATTTTGGTTCCCAAATTGTGCTGATGTAAAGTAAATATGTGAGAAATGTTATTTATTAAGTTTTTTTGTGTGTCATATCTCTGTAATTTAAGAGCATAAAAATTCAAAGTTGGAAAATTGCAAAATTTTCAAAATTTTCGCCAAATTTCCATTTTTTTCACAAATAAACGCAAGTTATATGAGAGAAATTTTACCACTAACATGAAGTACAATATGTCACGAGAAAACAATGTCAGAATCACCAGGATTCATGGAAGCCTTCCAGCGTTATTACCTCATAAATGGACAGTGGTCAGAATTGTAAAAATTGGCCCTGGAATTAACATGCAAACCACCCTTGGGAGTAAAGGGGTTAATATATATGCAGCAATATGATTACTCCTTTCTAGGTGCATTACTCTATGCTCATCAACATTAAATCTCAAAATCTCATTTGCCAAGTGTTTGCCCATTCCAACATCTTATCTAGATTAATTTGTAATTTTCTACTGTCAAGGTCAGTTTCTAATTTTCTGTATTGTTTGGTGTCATCAACAAAGACTGACACTGTACTCTCAATCACATCCACAAGGTCATTAATAAAAAGTTTGAAAAGAATCAGTTGTAGCACAGATCCCTGCGGTCCCCACTACTGACTATATCCCATTTAGAGAATGTACCATTTACGACATCTCTTTGTTTCCTGTCTTATTGCCAGTTCTTTACCCATCTGCATATAGTTTCACCTAGTCCCTGATTCTGGAGTTTAAGTTTAAGGGTATGTGCACACGTTGCAGATTTTCTCTTGTAAAAGTCTGCGTGGATTCTTCATCTCTTGGCAGAAAACGCAGTTGAAAATCCACGCGTTTTTGAAGCGGATTTTCATGCGGATTTGTATGCATTTATGTACAGTAAGTTAAATAAAGATATATTATTTAACAAAAAAAATTGTGATATAATTTCTTTGTCCAACCTCTTCTTTTACATTTTACATTGAAGACCATATTATCATTACATACCATGTTCAAATATAATGTTTACACACACAAAACAAATATATAAGTGAATATAATATATGCATATATATATATATATATATATATACAGTATATATATATATACAAGGTGGGCCATTTATATGGATACAACTAAATAAAATGGGAATGGTTGGTAATATCAACTTCCTGTTTGTGGCACATTGGTATATGGGAGGGGGGAAACTTTACAAGATGGGTGGTGACCATGGCGGCCATTTTGAAGTTGGCCATTTTGGATCCAACTTTTTTCAATGGGAAGAGGGTCATGTGACACATCAAACTTATTGAGAATTTCACAAGAAAAACAGTGGTGTGCTTGGTTTTAACATAACTTTATTCTTTCATGAGTTATTTACAAGTTCATGACTACTTATAAAATGTGTTCAAAGTGCTGCCCATTGTGTTGGATTGACAATGCAACCCTCTTCTCCCACTCTTGACACACTGATAGCAACACCGCAGAAGAAATGTTAGCACAGGCTTCTAGTATCCATTGTTTCTGATGCTGCACATCTCGTATCTTCAGATCGGGAGACCTTGGTGGCCATTCAACTGGCCCATGATGACAAACCCACTTTCCAGGAAACTGTTCATGTAGGAATGCTTGGACCTGACACCCATAATTGATGGTATGGTGTGGTATATGAGGTACAAAGATAATGGGGCCATTCTTCATCAATAGAATACTCAAAACCACTGGACATCTAAAATTGGTACATGATGATGTGTTGCCCTCTTTATGCACTGAAGATGGCACATTCCCTGAGTTTTTCCAGCAAGATGGTGCACCACCACATTATGGATGTCAGGTCCGAGCATTCCTACAAGGCATCTGACTCCCTTAGACTAGAATTTCTTCTGTGGTGTTGCTATTAGTGTGTCAAGAGTGGGAGAAGAGGGTTGCATTGACAATCCAAAACAATGGGCAGCACTTTGTACACATTTTATATGTGGTCATAAACTTGTAAATAACTCATCAAAGAATAAAGATACGTTAAAACCAAGCACACCATTGTTTTTCTTGTGAAATTCTCAATAAGTTTAATCTGTCACATGACCTTCTTCCCATTGGAAAAAATAAAGTTGGATCCACAATGGCCGACTTCAAAATGGCCGCTATGATCACCACCCATCTTGAAAAGTTTCCCCCTCCCATATACTAATGTGCCACAAGCAGGACGTTGATGTCACCAACCATTCCCATTTTAATTAGGTGAAATGGTCCACCCTGTATATTTGTGGCACATAGTTTAAGCTTTTCTCTTTCAATCTTGCAAGATCAGGTCTGGTCCCTGGTTGTGTCTGGAGAGAAGATAGAAGCAGTTTATTACCACTTATGTCTTCTCCTTTGCCTGGTACATAGTACTCAGTGAGTGCTATGCAGTGAACAGAAGTGTGTAGGACTTGGCGATCACATGATCACTCGGTCTCTGATGGCTCCTATAGATGCCTCAATTACAGTGGGAAAAAATTATGAAAAAAAATGTTTCCCTGAGATATTTTATAATCTCATTGTGGGGATAAATTATGCAAAAAATCTAGATATGCATAAATTTTTTTTTGACCATGCTTACAATATATATATATATATATATATATAATAGAAAAGAAAAAGTCCTCACTCCAAAAAAAAGTGAAAAAAAATATTTTTTTTGAGAAAAAATGTATTCTATTACATAAGTACATATACAGTATTATTTGGTGTGTAACATGAGCAGAAAACAAAAGGCACAAAAGAAAACTAAATCAAAAATCACTTTTGTTTTGTATTTATGTTAAAAAAAGAAACGACACACTAATTTATATGAACCTCAAAATGGCACTGAACAAAACAATTTAAAGCATAGCTTCATACTAAATACATAAAAATATACTAAAAAATATGTTAAAAAAAAATTACTTGCTGCTGTAAAGATGAGTGGCAAAATCAAAAAGAAAAAATTGACCGGTCATTAAGGTTTGTTCAGACCTGGCTACTAAGGGGTGAACACAGAGATTAAAGATTCTTCAAGTTGTTCGTTAATGAATGAAAAATGAATAAAATGTCACATATTATTATTTTTATTATTACTACATATTATTTTTATTACATATTATTATTATTACATATTTTCTGCAATTAGTCTAAAAATAAAGAGTGGTGGGCCGTGTTTCTGTTAAGTGCAAAAATTACATAGAAAATCATCTAGTTTTCAGGTTCATGCTAAAGAAATAAACAGTACCTAATGTCTCTCGCAGTTCAGAGTCAAATGAATATGTAAGAAAGTGCATGTGTCCTCCTCTAGAGGGTACAATACATTGCAAATTCTGTTTGTCAATTTCTATTGTATAAATCCCAATATAGATGAAAATGCTTTTGGGTTGCTTTTGAATATCCTAAAACTGTAGCTAGGAATGTGCATAGAAAATTTGATGTTTACAATAGAAAACATGTATGGCTTCTCTGAAAATCTGATGAAAAAACTACAATATTTCAGAAAAAATGTGTGTGTGTGTCAGGATTGAAATGTAATAGTTTAAACATCTCTACAAATTTAGCAAAAATTAAAATTGTTCTGATATGATCACACAACGAAAAATAATTCTGGAAGAAAAATGTAAAAATAAATAAAAATGCGAGATAGCATTGTATGTTATTATTGTATAAATGTTGCAATCTTTTTCCTTATAATTTCCATTTAACACTGTCAGAAACCCAAAGATATAGTAGTAGCACTGCAATGATAATGCAAGTCTTCTCTGCGAATGTAGAAAAAGAAGTCGCGAAGGGCTTCTGCTCCTAAAGAAGTACTAGAGAGGAAACATTTTCAGACAAAGTAACAAGAAAATAAACCATATGAGCGAAGGGTGTGTAGGGGAGATGCTACAAATATCATGAAAAAAAGTTCAATTTTTATATATTTGCTCTATGCCATTATATAATTTGCTCATTTTACTATTACCGTATATACTCGAGTATAAGCCGACCTGAGTATAAGCAAGACACATAATTTTACCTAAAAAACTGGGAAAACTTATTGACTCGAGTATAAGCCTAGGGTGGGAAATGCAGCAGATGCTCCATACAAAATATGCCCCATATAATGCTCCATAAAGTTGATTATGGCCCCATAAGATGTCCATACAAAATATGCCCCATATAATGCTCCATAAAGTTGATTATGGGCCACATATGATGCTCCATACAAAATATGTCCCATATAATGTTCCATAAAGTTGATTATGGGCCCCATATAATGCTCCATACAAAATATGCCCCATATACAGTGACATTCAAAGCCATCCACAACCTGAGTCCTCCATACATCTGTGACCTAGTCTCCCGGTACTTACCTGCATGAAACCTCCGATCCTCACAAGATCTCCTTCTGTACTCCCCTCTTATCTCCTCTTCCCACAATCGCATACAAGATTTCTCCCGTGCATCCCCTCTACTCTGGAACTCTCTACCACAACATATTAGACTCTCGCCTACCATGGAAACCTTCAAAAAGAACCTCTTCCGACAAAGTTCCTTACACTTGCCAGTCCTACTCTAATATGAAAACCTCAGAAAGAGGAAAAAATCCTCCAAAAAAATCAAGATAAAACCAGACAGGCCTAAATACATCTGCACTCACCAGGGTGCAGAAGACCCAAGTAAAATGGCAACTTCACAGGTGCAATAATACCAAATGAAATAGCCAGCCTACAATTAGGGATTGGCCTTGTGGTACACCAGTGCAGAAAAATAATCCGCATGTGGCAGTGTTCACACCGGGAATGCAGAGCATATGGTTCACAGCCTCTTAGTAACACCATTTAGGGGGGCTGCCCAGTGCTAACTATAATGCATCCCGTGTGAACAGAGGCCACAGTTTACAGAACAATTTGGGCCCAACTGCACCCTGAAAAGATAAAAAGTGCACAAAAACATATCAATATATGTAAGGTATTGGTTAATATTATGGCCATAATACGTAAGCTGGCAAACTAACGTCAAAGTTCCTTACACTTGCCAGTCCTACTCTAACATGAAAACCTCAGAAAGAGGAAAAAATCCTCCAAAAAAATCAAGATAAAACCAGACAGGCCTAAATACATCTGCACTCACCAGGGTGCAGCGGACCCAAGTAGAATGGCAACTGCACAGGTGCAATTATACCAAATGAAATAGCCAGCCTACAATCAGGGATTGGCCATGTGGTACACCAGTGCAGAAAAATAATCCGCATGTGGCAGTGTTCACACAGGGAATGCAGAGCATATGGTTCACAGCCTCTTAGTAACACCATATAGGATTGCTGCCCAGTGCTAACTATAATGCATCCTGTGTGAACAGAGGCCACCGTTTACAGAACCATTTGGGCCCAATTGCACCCTGAAAAGATAAAAAGTGCACAAAAACATATCAATATATGTAAGGTATTGGTTAATATTATGGCCATAATGCGTAAGCTGGCAAACTAACCTCAAAGTTCCTTACACTTGCCAGTCCTACTCTAACATGAAAACCTCAGAAAGAGGAAAAAATCCTCCAAAAAAATCAAGATAAAACCAGACAGGCCTAAATACATCTGCACTCACCAGGGTGAGAACTTGAGACCTACCTCTTCCGACAAAACCTACAACTTGCATTAACCACCGATCCACCAAAACGCTGCATGACCGCTCTACCCTTGCCTACTGTATCCTCACCCATCCCATTGTAGATTGTGAGCCCTCACAGGCAGGGTCCTCTCTCATCCTGTACCAGTCGTGACTTGTATTGTTTAAGATTACTGTACTTGTATGTATTATGTATACCCCTCCTCACATGTAAAGCGCCATGGAATAAATGGCGCTATAATAATAAATAATAATAGTATAGTGCTGCATAAAGTTGATTATTGATCTTATAAGATGCTCCATACAAAATATGCCCCATACAATATGCTCCAAAGAGTTCATGATGGGCTCCATAAGATGCCCATATACCGCATAATACCGCATAATGCTGCTGCAAAAAAAATGACGTACTCACTTCTTGTTATTGGTGGGCCAGGTGCCGGTGTCCTGAGTAGGTGGGGACACCGGCACACTATGGGGGCCAGGTGTCAGTGTCGCCGCTGACTCAGGCACCCGGCCCTTACGATATTCACCTGTCCCCGTTTAACCGCCGCATGCCACTGTGTCTTCCGGGTCTCTGCAGTGACTGTTCAGGCAGTGGGTGCGCACTAAACACGACATCGCACCCTCTGACCTGAACGTCACAGCCAGAGGACATGAAAGACAGCAGCGCGTGGCGGTGGAACAGAGACAGGTGAATATAGCAAGTGTCGGGGGCCTGAGCCAGTGGCGACACTGGCACCTGGCCCCCATAGCACACAGGTGTCCCCGCCTGCTCTGGAACCCGGCACTTGTTCCCCGATGCTGACCGCAGGCCCTTTCAGCAGCTGTATGGGGGCGCGGACATGTTTCCTTCTCGGGAACTTTCACAGTGGGACCATGACTCGTTTCTAAGCCAAGGGGGGTCTTTTTCAGCCCAAAAAAGGGGCTGAAAAACTCGGCTTATAAAAGAGTATATACGGTACTTATTTAGCAGTCATCCTTGCTGCAGTTGTTGAACTACTGATTAGGTACTCTTGCCATTCTTTTTATAGATCCATGTAAATATTTCTATAATCTTTTCAAATCTAATCCATAATCAGAGAAAATTTCAATATTTGTTTCAGAAAACGTTTCACTCCATGTTTTTAATTAAATCTGACCCTTGTAGGTGTAAAATATAAGGCATTTGCGCAGACTATTTTAAAATCCTGTGATTTTTTAAAACTTTTTATTAGATATACCAATTTTATAGAATATCTAACATAATATAAAATAGGATCCATAATAACAAAATGTTCTTTAACCCCTTCGCACCCGAGCCTGTTTTTGCCTTCGTGACCTGGCCAATTTTTTCAATTCTGACCAGTGTCACTTTATGAGGTCATAACTCTAGAACGCTTCAACGGATCCTACTGATTCTGACATTGTTTTCTCATGACATATTGTACTTCATGATGGTCATAAAAATTTTTAGATATGATCTGCACTTATTTGTTAAAAAAATCAAAATTTGGCAAAAATTTAGAAAATTTTGCAATTTTCAAACTTTTAATTTTTATGCCCTTAAATCAGAGAGTGATATCGCACAAAATAGTTAATAAATAACATTTCCCACATGTCTACTTTACATCTGCACAATCTTGGAAACATAATTTTTTTTTTTTAGGAAGTTATAAGGGTTAAAAGTTGACCAGCGATTTCTCATTTTTACAACAAAATTTGCAACACCATTTTTTTTAGGGACCACCTCACATTTGAAGTGAGTTTGGGGGGTCAATATGACAGAAAATACCCAAAATTGACACCATTCTAAAAACTGCACCTCTCAATGTACTCAAAACCACATTCAGGTGCTTCACATGAATGAATGGAATATGGAAGGAAAAAATAAACATTTAACTTTTTTTCACAAACATTTTACTTCAAAACCATTTTTTTTTATTTTCACAAGTGTAAAAAGAGAAAATGAACCACAAAATTTTTTGTGCAATTTCTCCCGAATACGCCAATACCCCGTATGTGGGGCTAAACCACTGTTTGAGCACACGGCAGAGCTCAGAACGAAAGGAGTGCCGTTTGACTTTTTCAATGCAGAATTGGCTGGAATTGAGATCGGATGCCATGTCGCATTTGGAGAGCCCCTGATGTACCTAAATAGTGGAAACCCCCCACAAGTGACCCCATTTTGGAAATTAGACCCCCCCAAGGGACTTATCTAGATGTGTGGTGAGCACTTTGAACCCCCAAGTGTTTCACTAAAGTTTATAATGTAGAGCCGTGGAAATAAAAAAAAATCATTTTTTTTCCACAAAAATGATCTTTTAGCCCCCAATTTTTATTTTCACAAGGGTAACAGGAGAAATTGGACCCTAAGAGTTGTTGTCCAATTTGTCCTGAGTACGCTGGTACACCATATGTTGGAGAAAACTACTGTTTGGGCACACAGTGGGGCTCGGAAGGGAAGTAGTGACGTTCTGAAATGCAGACTTTGATGGAATGGTCTGCGGGTGTCATGTCGCGTTTGCAGAGCCCCTGATGTACCTAAACAGTGGCAACCCCCCACAAGTGACCCCATTTTGGAAACTAGACCCCCCAAGGAACTTATATAGATGTGTGGTGAGCACTTTGAACCCCCAAGTGTTTCAGTAAAGTTTATAATGTAGAGGGGTGAAAATAAAAAAATCATTTTTTTTCCACAAAAATGATCTTTTAGCCCCCAATTTTTATTTTCACAAGGGTAACAGGAGAAATTGGACCCTAAGAGTTGTTGTCCAATTTGTCCTGAGTATGCTGGTATGCCATATGTTGGAGAAAACTACTGTTTGTGCACACGGTGGGGCTCGGAAGGGAAGTAGTGACGTTCTGAAATGCAGACTTTGATGGAATGGTTTGTGGGTGTCATGTCGCGTTTGCAGAGCCCCTGATGTACCTAAACAGTGGAAACCCCACACAAGTGACCCCATTTTGGAAACTAGACCCCCCAAGGAACTTATATAGATGTGTGGTGAGCACTTTGAACCCCCAAGTGTTTCAGTAAAGTTTATAATGTAGAGGCGTGAAAATAAAAAAATCATTTTTTTTCCACAAAAATGATATTTTAGCCCCCAATTTTTATTTTCACAAGGGTAACAGGAGAAATTGGACCCTAAGAGTTGTTGTCCAATTTGTCCTGAGTATGCTGGTATGCCATATGTTGGAGAAAACTACTGTTTGGGCACACGGTGGGGCTCGGAAGGGAAGTAGTGACGTTCTGAAATGCAGACTTTGATGGAATGGTCTGTGGGTGTCATGTCGCGTTTGCAGAGCCCCTGATGTACCTAAACAGTGGAAACCCCACACAAGTGACCCCATTTTGGAAACTAGACCCCCCAAGGAACTTATCTAGATGTTTGGTGAGCACTTTGAACCCCCAAGTGTTTCAGTAAAGTTTATAATGTAGAGGCGTGAAAATAAAAAAATCATTTTTTTTTCCACAAAAATGATCTTTTAGCCCCCAATTTTTATTTTCACAAGGGTAACAGGAGAAATTGGACCCTAAGAGTTGTTGTCCAATTTGTCCTGAGTATGCTGGTATGCCATATGTTGGAGAAAACTACTGTTTGGGCACACGGTGGGGCTTGGAAGGGAAGTAGTGACGTTCTGAAATGCAGACTTTGATGGAATGGTCTGTGGGTGTCATGTCGCGTTTGCAGAGCCCCTGATGTACCTAAACAGTGGAAACCCCACACAAGTGACCCCATTTTGGAAACTAGACCCCCCAAGGAACTTATCTAGATGTGTGGTGAGCACTTTGAACCCCCAAGTGTTTCAGTAAAGTTTATAATGTAGAGGGGTGAAAATAAAAAAATCTTTTTTTTTTCCACAAAAATGATCTTTTAGCCCCCAATTTTTATTTTCACAAGGGTAACAGGAGAAATTGGACCCTAAGAGTTGTTGTCCAATTTGTCCTGAGTACGCTGGTATGCCATATGTTGGAGAAAACTACTGTTTGGGCACACGGTGGGGCTCGGAAGGGAAGTAGTGACGTTCTGAAATGCAGACTTTGATGGAATGGTCTGTGGGTGTCATGTCGCGTTTGCAGAGCCCCTGATGTACCTAAACAGTGGAAACCCCCCACAAGTGACCCCATTTTGGAAACTAGACCCCCCAAGGAACTTATATAGATGTGTGGTGAGCACTTTGAACCCCCAAGTGTTTCAGTAAAGTTTATAATGTAGAGGCGTGAAAATAAAAAAATCATTTTTTTTCCACAAAAATGATCTTTTAGCCCCCAATTTTTATTTTCACAAGGGTATCGGGAGAAATTGGACCCTAAGAGTTGTTGTCCAATTTGTCCTGAGTCCTGAGAACGCTGGTACCCCATATGTGGGAGAAAACTACTGTTTGGGCACACGGTGGGGCTCGGAAGGGAAGTAGTGACGTTCTGAAATGCAGACTTTGATGGAATGGTCTGCGGGCGTCATATTGCATTTACAGAGCCCCTGATGTACCTAAACAGTGGAAACCCCCAATTCTAATTCCAACCCTAACCCCAACACACCCCTAACCCTAATCTCAGCCCTAACCATAACCCTAACCACAAACCTAACACCAACACACCCATAACCTTAATCCCAGCCCTAGCCCTAGCCCTAGCCCTAACCCTAGCCCTAGCCCTAACCCTAGCCCTAACCCTAGCCCTAACCCTAACCCTAACCCTAGCCCTTTTTTTTACTTTTTTTTTATTTTTGTCACAAGATCGCTGCCCTGCGATCTGACTCATAGTAACGCCACTTCACCTCTGATCATCTGTCAGTGTGAGATCAGAGGAGAAGCAGCGTTACTATGTGACAAGATCGCTGCCTGGCACATAATAACGCGACTTCTCCTCTGATCTCAC
The DNA here is from genome assembly GCF_039654945.1 of Dendrobates tinctorius. Classification (NCBI taxonomy): domain Eukaryota; kingdom Metazoa; phylum Chordata; class Amphibia; order Anura; family Dendrobatidae; genus Dendrobates; species Dendrobates tinctorius. The sequence continues at coordinate 2,129,642 of NW_027361936.1, forward strand.
AATGACAGATGATCAGAGGTGAAGCAGCGTTACTGTGTGACAAGATCGCTGCCTGGCACAGCTGTGCCAGGCAGCGATCAGCTGTGCCAGGCAGCGATCTAGTCACACAATAACGCTGCTTCACCTCTGATCAGCTGTCAGTGTTAGATCAGAGGGAGAAGCCGCGTTACAATGAGGGAGATCACCGGGAAACAAGCAGCTTTCCCAGCGATCGCTCCCATTGGCTGCTGTGACGCTGACGTCATCGGGACCTGAACCAATCAGGTCTCGATGACGTTGGGGGTGCCAGCATGCATTGCGCACCGGGATCCCCATGTTGTAAGGTATGTGGGGGTCCCGGGGGGCACAAAACCGCCGACAGTAGATAAACGTCGGCGCTGCACAAAGCCCAGCAAGCGCCAACGTTTATCTACTGTGGGCGGTCGTGAAGAGGTTAAATGAATGTCCACTCTTCAGTTGCGCTATCCCCAATGGTACTTCCAGGAAGCCATATTTTTTTATTTTTTATTTTTCACTCCAGAAAACTTGAAATTATATCTGTCTGTTACTGACCAGTCCTGGCTAGATATGCTTGACCTCAAACTTTAAAGGATTGGTTTTGAACTCTGAACTTCGGTGCTGAACTCCCAACATGGACTTTTCCTGGAAGTCTGTTTTAATGTTCAGATTTGCAGATGAAAGGGAAAGGGAGAGGTTTTCCAGCTCCAAAGTTCGGGTCACTATTGATTTCAATGGGGTTGTGGTTTGCTCATCCCTAGTCCTGGCACCGGCATGGGACTCTGCTCCTTTCCTACATGCTGGCTGTCCTTTTCAGATGTCCCCATGTTAGCTTTGAGCACACTTCTAATGTTATTCCCTTAGACCTTTTGAGTCCAGCTTAGGCATTGGTGTGCCATTGTAGAATTCAGGCAGTGTGATATTCAGTCTAGCTGCCACATTCTTCAACTCTTGGATGCCACTTGATGAATCCAGCTCTAATTAATCACTGAGCTCTGCTTCATATCCTCCAATATGCTCTTCTAGGTTAACTAATCTCTGCTGTTCCAATGTGCCTGTCTGCACACTTGGTTTCTCTATTACACATGCATATTCAGCTCCACTATCCTGACAAGCAAATAAAGGATAAACGGAGAACCATTACCAACTGCTTAACCAATACATAAGTACTATAATCCCCTTTGTAAAATTAAAACACCTTATACTCGCCTCTTGTACCGGCACCATTCAAGCGATGTCAGTGCTGAGTCTCCTGGGGCTTGCATGACATTGTTATGTCACATAAGTGTCATGTCGGACGCTGTTCACACCACAGCATCCGGCAGGCAGAGGTAGTTCCACCTCCGTCCACTATAGCCTCAGTGGCGCCGGCTTGATCTTCAGGCTCTCAGGAGTTAATCTTGCTGGAGACCAGGTTGGATGTTTAGTCACGCCCACGGTCTTTAAAATTTCATGCTGGCCTATGGGCGTCGCCGATTATAGCTTGTGTTTCATACCAAGTGGTTCCGGTCTGGAGTGGAGGTGTTGAAGAGAGAGAGATTCGTATCTGGTGGCGTAGGTTCCGTTGTTATCCTTTCTCCTTCCCATATTTGTGTTTAGTTGTGCCCTGTTCACATTACTGTATATTCCTGTGTGCGTGTGGCACAGTGCAGTTTAAGTTCTCCCTTTCTGTCATAATTTGTGTGGGGGCTTTGGTGGTGTGTCTCCTCACTGGGTGGAGGGTGGAGGGTTAAGTGCAGGGCTGAGCAGGAGATAAGGAAAGGTTGGAGGCTCAGGCATTTGCACATCAGCAAAAACCCTGGGTTGAGGGTCAGACAGGGTTTCCCCTAGTTAAAGGGACATCACAGGGGCCCCGGGTATTTCAGCCTTAGTTGAACTAAGCCCCGCGTGACAATAAGTCCTGCAGAAAATCAATGGATACTAATGCTCATTGAATGTCTGAGGTTTGCCCAAAGAAAGAGTACTAAAGAGAGTACCGCAGCTCTATAATGGCCACTGATTGGCTGCAGGGTTCACGTTGCATAATAATGTCATGTAAGACTCAAGATTACAGGCACTAATATTCTGAAATGGTGCCAGTTTCCGAGGTAAGTATAGGGCATTATTATTTTGCAAGAAGGTATACAGTATTTTAAAAGTGGTTGTCCTAGCAGTTGCCAAGCCCTTTAAAGAGAATCTGTGAGCAGGCTTTTGCTATGTCATCTGAAGACAGTAGGAGATAGGGGCTGAAATATGGATTTCAACAATGAGTTACTTTTTTGACTGTGTGCTTCTGTCTACTTACAATGAAGGTTTTATCATTATTGCTAGGGCTGGTGCTCACTTGAGCAGTGGTTCATCTCCAACTCTTCTTCTGATAAGCAGCTCACTGTCAATAGACAATATATGTAGAGAGCTGAGACTTAGTAGTGTGGACAAGTTTAGTTTTTGAGCTCTGCTATTTGATGCATCTAAAAACTCAGATTTTTTAAGATGCTTAAAAATTAAAAAGAAAATACAAATAATAATGAATTAAAAAGGTACATTTCTAATAATATTTCGGTTTTAGATTAGATAATATTTTAACTTTTCTATAGAAGTTAAAATGGAAAATGCCTTTTTGTTTATTGCTTTTAGAACTATGCAATCAGAAGACAGTTAAATTTAATTCATGATGCCATGAAGAACCTTTTGTTGAGTAAATACATCTCAACCATGGGTTCTTTAGATCCATTAAAATAGCGTTTGTTGCACAAATTTCTAGAATAAAGATCAGACGTCAAGGTGAAAAAAATGATCGACACCGCTAACTTCTATCAAACTTATGTGGATTTTTCAAAAAGGCAGCTCATAAAGACAAATTGGTGATTAGACCATTTTCAAACAGTACTTCAAACAGTACTAATACCGTACAAATTAAATAATTTTGTTAATCCCATCAAAGACTCCTTAATTAATAACCAAACAGATTCAGTATTTTTATCTAGCTAACCCAAGAAAAGGGCTGTAAGTAAATTAAAATGAATAACATTTATGAAACAAAGCATTACCATAGAATAGAATAGCAACGGTACAGTAATTCCATGATGGATTAATTACATAATAATACTTGTGGTCACTGGAATTATTGTTCAGTATTTTAGAATTTATCACTGCCATAGAAGATAAGAAATACAGTTTCTCCTTTCTCTGCTGAGACCAGAGATTAAAATCAGTAGGAATGGGAAAGACACAGTAATGGAGCGTATTCATGGTCATATTTACTCTAATTATTTCTAATGAAACAAATCATTAAATTATAGTTTTACATATGAAATTGGAGAGTATACTGTTCTGTTGTACAATTTGACTTTCTTATGAATTTACACAACCACAACCATTGTAATAGCAGAATAAATAGGAAAAAGCTGAAGGAAAAAACTGAAAATATATTAACTTAGAGAAGTTGTCTCACGAACAAATTACATATTCATAAATAGATTTAGGAATGGAAATTAGTTCCGCAATTGGATGTGTTAAAAAAATGTTCCTGTGCTGAGATAATCTTATAAATGTGCCCCTCCTGTGTACTGTGTAATGGTTGTGTCTTACCGTGCAGAAACATGGTCAGGGAAGCAACAAAAGAGTATATAGACATTACAACAGGAGATCAATTTTTTTTTGTGAGGAAAAACCTTTCAATGGCTGATTCTAAGCAATATTTTACCGCAAAGAAGGAATCAGCTGTGATGCCATGCTGTCCTGTCTTTATACTCTTTTACTTCCTCCCCTGCTGAAGAGATGTGGTATGATCAGACCATGTTCCTGTACGGTCAGACACAGCCATTACACAGTGCACAACAGGTGCACATTTATAAGATTATCTCCCCACAGGAACATTTTTTAGAACACATCCAATTATGGAACTTTTTTTTTTTCAAATATCTGCTAATAAAAATGGTGATTAAAATGACTTTGTTTGTGGGAAAACCCCTTTATATTACTATATATATTATGGTCCTATTTCAAATGTATTTTTGTAGTTAAATGGTATTAGTTTTCATCAGTTATCCTCCATTTTATGAGATAATATTTCAGGGAGAGTAAAATTGTATACCTCTGTATGGGACTGTCCAGGCTACAGTACCATTTAAAGGGAACCTATCTTGTCCCCAAACACTGTTAACTGGCAGATATGGGGTTAATATGCAGATTAGTAGCATTCTAAAGTTTTCTAAAGATCTCTGGCTGCTTTGGGAGAATGGGAAAAGAAGAGTCCCTGATGACAGCATGGCGGACTGTTGGGATGTGGGACAGGTGAAGGATGAGGTGAGTATTTTTTTTTCATACTCTGCAACTTTTGCTCTGGTCTGATTTTGTCTGATACCGCAGAACACAATAAGGAAAATTAAATTTGTAAATAATGCTACAAATAAAATTTTGTGGAAAATTGACATAGTTTCGCAAATTTGATTCTTGCTAGATCCACTCATCTGATGTATGTCATATTATGGATAAGTTTATAGAAATTACTCAAGAGTAATGTGACTATTAAATGGGCAAATTGCTTCTGGTAGTAGCCAGTACATTGGAGATGTCACTTTATGACTAAGGGTTGAACTGCATTCTTTTTGTAGTAGTAGTAGTAGTAGTACTAGTAGTAGAAGTATTTCTAGTAGTAGTAGTACTTCACTAATTTTCTGTAAAGATATACAGTATATAGAGTTATATATATCTGGAAGTATGACTGAGAGCATTGAAGACTCTGTTTTACCATATGTAGAGGTCATAAGGAGGAGAGCTGTGGAGCCTAGCAAAAAAGGTCAGCAATATTGTCAGTAGTGGGTGGGAATAGCATTTTCTGTAAATGCCTGCTACCCTAGTGCAATAGACAACAGAAGGGTAATTACAATGCTCTATTATGTAGTGTTGTTTGTGCAGTTTTACCTAGGTTAGGTGATCTGATCACATACAAGAGAGTACCACCACTATAGAGAAAGATTGGCAGAGAAGATATTTCAGCTCATTGCTGTAAAGTGAGGTGACTAAGGGTACCGTTACACTTAGTGATGCACCAGCGATCCCGACAACAATATGGATCGCTGGTGCATCGCTAAGTGGTTGCTAGCGAGCTGCCACACAGGCAGATCTCACCAGCAACATCGCTGGGGTCGGGGGTCGCTACTTACCTGTCAGACGCGGCGATCCTGACGTCCTCCCACCTGCGTCCATGCCTCGCTCATCAGCGCCACAGGAAGCGCAGCAGGAAGTGGCCGACGAGAAATGATCCAGGACCTTCTCGTGCGACCAACGATGAGCAGCGGGGGAGCCGGTCGGAGGTAAGCATCACATGCAGCGATATCACTAGCAATATCTCTGCAACGTCACAAAATCGGTGACTTTACATCGATATTGCTAGCAATATCACAGTGTGTAACTGGGGCTTTAGAGAAGTCCTAAGTCAACCACTGTGAGAGTGTGTTGTACTGAATTGAGAGTGACACAGAGAAGGTTAGTATGCCTCCATGTGCTATTTATATTCAGTCTATATATATTGTGACAAAGTCACTTGCAAAGTGCTGGAGGGGAGATATGTTTCACGGAGGCTGTGATGGTGTGATATGTTATGTGGATGTCATTTTTTGTATATTCCTATTTTTAACAATTCCAGTTATTTTCATAGTATTTTTCTTATTACATTGTAAGTCTACAGCCTCACTGTATCTGTCTCTTGATGACCCCCTGTAGTGCATTAATCCCTAAGGCCTTTTGTTCTCCTCTGGGAGGCCACTTGTTGGACTACCCCTGGACAAGGAAGGGGGTGGTGGGAAGAAAGGCAGCTGGACAGGTCAGTTCCAGTATAGACATGATGGTGAAAAGGCTGCATTTCAGAGAGAAGGATCCATTTTTATCCTCTGAATGCTAGAGTTGTGGAATCTCGTTTCCCTGGACATGTTATCCTGATACTGGACTGCATTCTTATTCTGGACTATCTTATCCTTTGTGTGGTGGACTGAATATGGACCTTTTCGTATTTTTGCCTGAATAAAGGTCTTGGAATTGTTCACTCTTCGCTTGCTCTGTTGATTGTGTGATACCAGAGAAGGACCCCGTGACAACTGGTGGCAGCAGTGGGATCAGCAGAGCATAACCCAATGGAAAACCACCCACAGAGTGAGTACAGAAATTGGACTGTATGCAGTTTACAGGAGAGAGCCAGAGACCTGGGCCTGAACTACCAGGGACTGACTAAAGAGGCCTTAATCGATCTACTGGTGGGCGCTAGCCCGGCCACCTCCTCCCAGATGTCTGAAGGACAAGCACTGGAGACCGGGATCCCCATCCAGAAAAGCCAGTGGTTGGTGTGGTATGAAGAAGAGATGGCGGTTCTGGGCCCCGGCGTCTCTCAGGAGTACAAGGAGGAGGCTGCCCGCCGGGCACAGCGGAGACAGGAAGCAATGGAGCTTGAAAAAGGGAGTAACGCAATGTGGAGTGTAACCCCAACAATCCGGGAGCCTGTACGGATCACCCGGACAGAGTTTAAGCCATTTGATGAGGCTTCTGGAGATGTGGAGGGGTTCTTCAAAGACTTTGAGCAGCAGTGTGCTGTGATGGAGGTGCCCCACTCTAGCTGGATGCGTTTGTTAGTGGAGCTCCTGAACGGAAGCTTGGCGGAGGCTTACCGAACCATTGATGCACTGCGGAATCGGGATTATAACATTGTAAAGCGGACTATCCTGGATTACCATGCTATCACCCCAGACTCATATAGGGCCAAGTTCCGAGACCTCCCATGCACCACGGGGGGATCGTTTAGGATGTATGCACATAAGATGTCCGAGGCATGTCGGAGATGGCTGGAAGCAGAAAACGCCTTTACTGTGGAAGATGTTATACAGGCGTTCCTTATAGAACAATTTCTTGCCAAGTGCCATGCAGAGGTACGGGAATGGGTCCAGGAGCGCACGCCGTGTACCGTGGATAGAGCTGCAGCCCAGGCCGATGAAGCCCTTACTATCCGGCCGCAATGGAGGAGGCTTCTGGACAATGAACCACGGCCTGCTCCCGCTCCCTGTCCCCCTCCAATTATATCTGCCCTTCCACCTAGTCGCAAGCCGATGACAATCATGGCTCACAATCCTAGGCCCCAACAGTTCCGACCACGACCTGGGGGTATCACAGAGAGGAGGTGTTATGGGTGTGGGCAACCTGGACATTTGCAGTCTGGCTGCCCCTCCAAGATTCAGAGGGAGCCCCATGCAGCCCCACCTCGTCCAGTGCATCTTGTACATTCCACCACACCTGAGGAAGAGCTACCACCACCCCCACCAGAGTGGACCACCAACCACGGCACCATAGATACCCCTCCTGGAGTGTACGGACTCCGGCCTCTGTCCTTTAGCTACTCAGAGCAACGGCAACGCCATCTGCAGGATATCTTTATTGATGGATACAAAGTGTCAGGATTTAGAGACACGGGGGCATTCTTGACTATCGCTGACCCCCGTGTGGTTCGACCCGAGGCAATTTACCAGGGTCAGGGAATTCCCATTGTCCTGGCGGGCGGTGCCCGCAAATATATACAGCGAGCTTCTGTGCGTTTGGATTATGGTTGTGGAGAAAAACTGTGTTGGATTGGAGTTATAGGCGGACTTCCTGCAGATATCCTCCTTGGGAACGACATTGGGGAGTTACAGTGCCAATTTGTGGGAGCAGTCACCCGACTACAGGCCCTTCAAGCACTACGTCATCCGGACCCCACCGGGGAGCAACCACCACGAACCGCATCAGAGTCGGTAAGCAATACTTTCGCTGCTACTACATTGGGAGAGTCTTGGGACAGAGAGGAGTTTAGGAGAGAAATAGAGGGTGACACTACCTTAGCAGCCCTTAGGCGAAAGGCAGAAACTGGGCACATGGGAGATAATGGGGATGGCTTCACTCGAGAAAACGGACTGTATTATCGTGTAACAAAGGGCAGTGACCAGGGCAACCCTGACGCAACGACCAGGCAACTCATTGTCCCTCAGAAGTACAGGGCACAGCTACTTCAACTGGCCCCTGACATCCCCTTGGCTGGGCATCAAGGGAGAAAAAGGACTGAAAAGAGACTCACCCAAAGTTTTTACTGGCCGGGCATCTCGCAGTCTGTAGCCCATTATTGCCGCACCTATGATGTGTGCCAGCGAATGCGGCATCCAGGAGCTCGACATAAGGTACCCCTGCAATCCCTGCCCATAATTGAGGAACCATTTCAACGTGTAGCCGTCGACATCATAGGTCCTCTGGCCCACCCCAGCAGGTCGGGGAAAAAATATATCCTGACCGTGGTGGACTATGCCACTAGGTATCCTGAAGCTGTGGCCCTGTCCAGTACTACAGCAGTAAAGGTAGCCGAGGCCCTTGTTACCATCTTTACCTGGGTAGGGTTTCCTAGTGAAATATTGTCAGATCAAGGCACTCAGTTCATGTCAGATCTGGTCCGGTCCCTATGGCATACCTGTGGTGTTCGAGCCATTCGCACCACCCCATACCACCCGCAGACCAATGGAATATGTGAACGCTTTAATGGAACCTTAAAAAATATGCTGAGGGCTTTTGTTGACGTTGAAAAAGAATGGGAAAAGTACCTGCCACATCTCCTCTTCGCCTATCGGGAGGTTCCCCAAGAGTCCACAGGGTTCTCTCCCTTCGAACTACTGTTTAGCCGTGGGCCTCTCACTCTTCTGAAAGAACATTTGGAGGGAGACATCTCAGATACCTGAATGCCCATCGTTCCCTATGTTCTAGAGCTCAGAGACCGTCTCGCCCAGCTAGCTACCTTCGCTAAAGAACATCAGCGAATGGCCCAGTCCAGACAAAAAACCTGGTATGACCGTAATGCCAGGAACCGGGAATTTATGGAAGGACAGCAAGTGCTCATGCTTACTGCTTCCCCTGCCAACAGGCTTCAAGCAGTGTGGGAAGGCCCTTACCAGGTTGTCAAGAAAATTAATGACACTAACTATGTTATTGCCCTGGACTCTAGTGGTCGACGACAGAAAACCATCCACATTAACATGCTGAAAGACTACCACGACCGATCTCTGCCTGTTCTAGCTGTCTGCCACCCCCCTAGTGATACCACCGACGACGAGTATCTCCCAGATCTCCTCCAGGTTGCCCAAGCGGGAGGATCACTGGAACAAGTGCCCCTGGGCTCCCATTTATCGGATATACAAAAGGACGATATTGTCACCGTACTAAGGCCGAGGGCTGCTGCTTTCTCCTCAAAGCCGGGGAAGACTACTCTCACCAGTCACCATGTGGAAACCCCCGGACAACGCCTCATCCAGCAGGCTGCCTACCAGGTTCCAGAGGCTGTTCAAGGCATGATAAAGAATGAACTGGAGGAGATGAAACAACTGGGAGTTATTCAGCCATCTCATAGTTCTTGGGCCTCTCCTGTCGTCCTGGTCCCCAAGAAGGATGGTACAACACGATTCTGTGTTGATTACAAACGACTAAATGATGCCACCAAGAGTGATGCTTATCCCATGCCCAGGATTGATGATCTATTGGATCGTCTGGCCAGTGCCCAATTTGTGATCACGTTAGACTTGAGCAAGGGGTACTGGCAGATACCCCTAACGGAGGACGCTCGGGAGCGCTCAGCCTTCATTACTCCATTTGGGCTTTATGAGTTCCTGGGAATGCCCTTTGGGATGAAAACTGCCCCCGCTACTTTCCAGAGACTGGTGGATCGACTGTTACAACAATGTCAGGACTTTGCCTGTGCTTACTTAGACAACATCGCCATTTTTAGCACAACCTGGGAGGAACATCTTAAACACTTGGGCATATTGCTGGACTGTATCCTTACTGCAGAACTGACCATTCGCCCTGATAAGTGCCAAATAGGGATGGCTGAGGTGCAGTACCTCGGGCATAGAGTAGGGGGTGGGACACTAAGGCCTGAGCCTGCCAAGGTGGAAGCCATTAGCAACTGGTGTAGACCCCAGACTAAAAAGCAGGAACTTGCGTTTTTAGGAACTGCTGGTTACTATCGCAAATTTGTTTCTAACTTCAGCACCTTGGCCAAGCCCCTAACCGACCTGACCCGCAAGAACATGCCTAGGAATGTGACGTGGACGACGGCATGCGAGGATGCCTTTTCAGCGTTAAAGACTGCCCTCGTCACTGCTCCTGTCTTGGCTGCCCCGGATTATAAACGCAGGTTCCTCGTGCAGACAGATGCATCCACCTTTGGGATTGGGGCAGTACTTAGCCAAGTGAACGCCGCCGGAGAAGAACATCCTGTTGCTTTTGCCAGTCGGAAACTACTGGATCGGGAAGTTGCCTATGCCACTATTGAAAAGGAGTGCCTTGCCATCGTATGGGCGCTAAAAAAATTGCAGCCCTACTTGTATGGCAGAGACTTCACAATTGTTACAGACCACAACCCCCTCACATGGCTGAACCGCGTATCAGGGGACAATGGAAGATTGCTGCGGTGGAGCTTGTCCTTACAACCCTACAGCTTCTCCATCCAATACAAGCGGGGAAGCCAACACCAGAATGCCGTTGGACTGTCTCGACAAGAAGAACCATAGGCTCCCCAGGCCGACCTACCCCTGCCACTGTACAAGGAACTATAAATAAATGAGCAATATGGACTAAAGTGAGCAGGCCAGAGGTCTGTGTAGACCTCATGGCTTGCTCACTTATTATGGGGGGGGAGAGGTTGTGATGGTGTGATATGTTATGTGGATGTCATTTTTTGTATATTCCTATTTTAACAATTCCAGTTATTTTCATAGTATTTTTCTTATTACATTGTAAGTCTACAGCCTCACTGTATCTGTCTCTTGATGACCCCCTGAAGTGCATTAATCCCTAAGGCCTTTTGTTCTTCTCTGGGAGGCCACTCGTTGGACTACCCCTGGACAAGGAAGGGGGTGGGGGGAAGAACGGCAGCTGGACAGGTCAGTTCCGGTATAGACATGATGGTGAAAAGGCTGCATTTCAGAGAGAAGGATCCATTTTTATCCTCTGAATGCTAGAGTTGTGGAATCTCGTTTCCCTGGACATTTTATCCTGATACTGGACTGCATTCTTATTCTGGACTATCTTATCCTTTGTGTGGTGGACTGAATATGGACCTTTTCGTATTTTTGCCCGAATAAAGGTCTTGGAATTGTTCACTCTTCGCTTGCTCTGTTGATTGTGTGATACCAGAGAAGGACCCCGTGACAGAGGCTATTAGCTTCAGTGATTTGTACCCAGAAGTTTCCTCCAGCACATTACGTGTTGAGAGAGGTTATTCGACCATTTTAAGAGCTGAGTTTTTGTGGACAACCATAGGGTGTGGTCTGGGATTTAAATAATTAGCCTCCAGAGGCATTCAGTGCTGAGTAGGGCTGGAGAGAGGAAATCCAGTGGTTTGTGTCTTGAGAAGGAAAAGCTGAACAAGTGCGTGGTTGTTATTCTGAGACTTCAGATCCCCACAGATGCAGAGACTGACATTTTATTTTCTTGCTTTGCCTGAAGGACTGTGTTTATTTTCACTTTGTGTTGGTTTATGCCACCTGACCAACATAAGATTTAAAGAGACAGTGTACCTGTGTGTACCTCCGTGTGCAGCCGAATGAGCCGATCTACCACAATATTTATAAATTCAGTGAAGAGCAAAAGGGAAACAATGTTTTGAACTTTTGACTTTCAGGCTCCATATCTCACAATCCACTACAGCTTTGATCATGAAACTAACATCATTTTATAGACAATCATCTTGTCTATCTCATACATAAATTTGACTTGCAACGATTTAGCATATAATTAGTTAAGTAGATTCTTGCCATGTCACTTCATTGTTACTGTTCTCTCCTCTTGGAGGAAAAATATTCTTTTTCCTGAATTCTACAAAATACAACCTGTTCTCACATTCTCTAATAGCTCAGTGTTTTATTAGATTGATTCCCAAGGGAAAGGTCATTGGTTGTTAATCGAGGAGCAGCCATGAGCACAATTTTCCAAGAAAAGAGAAACAGCATCATTCAGCTCATTTCTCTTGGTCAAGAAAATTGCGAAACTACATTATGTGAGTGCCATGACAGTTGAAAGAATACAAAATGAAGTCTGTCAACCTATTCAGAAGCCAAAAGGTGGATATCCAGGCAAAATATCAGATTCAACAAGTCGGTTAATCCCAAGGTCTATCAGTTCTAGCGTGACAAATATGGCAGTGTAGGTTTGCAAACAAGTACGAAAAGTGAACATTTAAAGATTTGAAACAGGTGATTTAGAGCGATGACACTAAAGTCAATAGACTAGGCTCTCATAGGTACAAATGGGTCTGAAAGAAACAAGGGAAAAAGGTGTTAATTTCAGTCGACACATGTTTGAATCTGATTACGAGCATGCCCAGATGGATTCAGACAGTGATGAAAGCCAAAGGTGGATTTGCAAAATAATAAAAATTTAAATTTAGATCTTTAGAAGGAAAACAATAGCAATGCAGTGACATGACAAGAATTTGTATAACTAATCATATGCTAAATATTTGCAAGTCAAATTTAAATATGAGATATCCAAGATGATTGTCTATAAAATGACGGCAGTCTCAAGTTCAAAGCAGAAGTGGATATTCACTGTATATATATATATATATATATACATCCCTAAATTGACAAGTGACATACATCTTCCAACAATTCATTTTTTTTCCAACATGCAGCAATTTTTTAAAGGTGTTGTAGGCTTGTCACAATTGTTTGCTGTGCTTTTACAATAGTAGATATTTTGGTGCACATTGGCAATGTATTGGTAATAAGCAGCAGGATATTTTCTGTAATTGGTAAGCAGTCTGCCAAATTAAAGTTCTTTCTTTCTCTAGTTTAAGAATGTTTTGTATTTCCCTAATCAACCACTTGCTTTAAATTGTCTAGCTTGCCTTTGATTAACCTTTAACATTAACACTTAATTTAACACAATGCCAAAATAACTCAAGCATGTCTATACTTCACTGCCACTGATTTGAATGTCTAATATAACTGTCCCTACAAACAGGGATTGATTTATAGTCTCTCTCAGGCTATAGCCAATTTTCCAACTAGGCTACATATTCCTTTAGGTTGCCATAGTGTACTGATTTACTCCTATTTATTTCCGCCATCATCACCTCAGAACAAAAAGCTTAACACTACACTTGCCTACACTGACTAAGAAGGCACACAGATCTATTATTCATGAATTATTTATTTGTATTAATATTAATATTTTACTAGAGAACAATACTATTTTATAATTCCTTTAATTTCTGAAGTCATCTTTAACAGATATGCCATTCCTGCTTTCTGATTTATGCATTATGCTGACCTCCTCCTCATTCTCTTCACAGGAGAATCCAACCTCTACCGGCATAAGATCAAAATATCTCTGGACCATAAATTACCATTTAAATGCCCTTGTTCATTCTTGTACTTCAACAGGTCACAGCCTATTTGACTGGTTCAGAAATCTGAACTACCTAAAAATTCAAAGACAGAATTAAGAAATAAAAACTATGTTTCTCTACATGCTTTTTCAATGCCAAAATTATAAAATGGTGTAATCAATCTAACTAAATTCACAGAGTGAACAAACAGGGAGGTCAGAACTTCAAATTTAATGTGCAAAAAATATGGACTCTTTATTAGTCCATAAAGTGTAATGTTACATTGCATCTCATAAACATTATCAAACTTGGACCTCCAGCCCTGACGAGGCCCTGAAGAGTTCTGCACAAGTTCACAGAAGCTCAAAATCTTATGACATTACAATGTACGCCATGACCTTATGTGACTATAGGTAGTGCCTTTCTGGGCTTCTCATGCTAGGCCAGAACTTCTGGTTCAGCCCTAGTGAAACTAATAAGAAGATGCAGTGAGGACCACACAGTTGACAGTGAGAAGCAGAGGGACAGATAAGTGAGCAATGGTGTGAGTGTAAGGATTTTTTTATTTTTTAACCATTTGATTGCCCTTTATTGAACAGAAAAAAATGGCTGTCAATTGCAGAACCAACTACAAATAATATTCAGTTTGGCAAATGCAGATTTTGGTAAAATAGGAGTATAATTCAATTACACGCAAATATACATGCTCATCTTGACCTATCGCCATGATTAATTTCCACACTGTATTGTACAGACTTTTACGATAACAGGGATGCCAATCATGTCTGTGTTATTTACTGGTTTGTGATCTGTCTTTCAAAAAAAGAAAAATGCAATCCAAATTTTACTATCATCGACTGTTTTGTCAATTTATAAGAAAAAAATTCTGACTTTTAATGATTAAAAACATTCTTAATAAACTTTCAGAGTCCGCAAATTATTGATAATTAACTCACCAAAAGAATACAATATTAATACATTAAACAGTACAAAAAAACCATATACATAAATAAATATAATTTTATTAACTACAATTAATTTTATACGTAAAAATGTAAGAAAATAGAACTAAAATCACATTAAAACCTGAAAAAAGGAAAAGGCAGTGCAGTCACTGGCATATCACTACATGTCAAAAAGATGAATGGAAAATTATATCTATAATAAATGAATCAAAGAAAGATGGGGGATTTTAACCCCTTAAGCCCCAAGGGTGGTTTGCACGTTCATGACCAGGCCAATTTTTACAATTCTGACCACTGTCCCTTTATGAGGTTATAACACTGAAACGCTCCCATGGATCCTGGTGATTCTGACATTGTTTTCTCGTGACATATTTTACTTCATGTTAGTGGTAAAGCTTTATTCATATAACTTGCGTTTATTTGTGAAAAAAATGAAAATTTGGCGAAAATTTAGAAAATTTCGCAATTTTCCAAATTTGAATTTTTATGCCCTTAAATCACAGAGATACGGCACACAAAAAACTTAATAAATAACATTGCCAACATGTTTACTTTACATCAGCACAATTTTGGAGCCCAAATTTTTTTTTTTAGGAAGTTATAAGGGTTAAAAAATAACCAGCGATTTCTCATTTTTGCAACACCATTTTATTTTTACAGACCACATCACATTTGAAGCCACTTTGAGGGGTCTATATGATAGAAAATACCCCAAAGTGACACCATTCTAAAAACTGCACCCCTTAAGGTGCTCAAAACCACATTCAAGAAGTTTATTAACCCTTCAGGTGCGTCACAGAAATTTTTTGAATATTTAAAAAAAATGAGCGTTTAACTTTTTTCACAAAAAAAATACTTCAGGTTCAATTTTTTTTATTTTACCAAGGGTAACAGGAGAAATTGGACTGCAAAAGTTATTGTGCAATTTGACCTGAGTACGCTTATACCTGATATGTGGGGGGAAACACTATTTCAGCGCATGGCAGACCTCAGAAGGGAAGGAGCGCCGTTTGCCTTTTTCAATGCAAAATTGGCTGGAATTCAGATCGGATGCCATGTCGCGTTTGGAGAGCCCCTGATGTACCTAAACAGTGGAAACCCCCCACAAGTGACCCCATTTTGGAAACTAGACCCCCGAAAGAACTTATCTAGATGTGTGGTGAGAACTTTGAACCCCCAAGGGCTTCACAGAAGTTTATAACATACAGCCGTACAATTAAAAAATCATATTTTTTCCACAAAAATGATCTTTTCACCCTCAATTCTTATTTTTACAAGGGTAACAGGACCCTAAAAGATATTGTGCAATTTGTCCTGAGTGTGCTGATACCCCAAATGTGGGGGTAAACCACTATTTGGGTGCATGGCTGAGCTCGGAAGGGAAGCAGCGCCATTTGACGTTTTGGCTGGAATTGAGATCGGACACCATGATGCGTTTGGAAAGCCCCTGACGTACCAAAACAGTAGAAACCCCCCACAAATGACACCATTTTGGAAACTAGACCCCTCAAGGAACTTATCTAGATGTGTGGTGAGCACTTTGAACCCCCGATTGCTTCACAGAAGTTTATAATGCCCGGGGGTGAAAATAAAAAAATCGTATTTTTTCCACAAACATGAACTTTTAGTCACCAATTTTTTTATTTTCCCAAGGGTACAAGGAGAAATTGGACCCCAAAAGTTGTTGTCCAATTTGTCCTGAGTACGCTGATACCCCATATGTGGGGGAAAACTACTGTATGGGCACACGTCGGGGCTCGGAAGGGAAGTAGTGACGTTTTGGAATGCAGACTTTGATGGAATGGTCTGCGGGTGTCATGTTGCTTTTGGAGAGCCCCTGATGTACCTAAACAGTGGAAACCCCCCACAAGTGACCCCATTTTGGAAACTAGACCCCCTAAGGAATTTATCTAGATGTGTGGTGAGCACTTTGAACCGGGTCAGTACGGTTACAGCGATACCTCATTTAGGACTTTTTTTATGTTTTGTCGGTTTTATGCAATGAAAACTATTTTATATAAAAAATTATTATTTTTGCATCGCTTTATTCTGCGAGCTATAACTTTTTTATTTTTTTTCGGATGCCGCTGTATGGCAGCTCATTTTTTGCGGGACTAGCTGATGTTTTCAGCGGTGCCATGGATATTTATATGCGTCTTTTTGATCGTGCGTTATTGCTCTTTTTGTTCGGTGGCATGATAATAAATCATTATTTTTTGCTTTGTTTTTTATTTTTATTTTTTAAGGGGTTCGTTAACCCCTTACCTACAAGGGTCGTAATATTCCATCCATGTGACCCTGGACCTAACTACCATGGATGGAATATTACGTCCCAGGGATCAGCGGCGCCCACGTGGTGGGCGCCGCTGATCGTGGCCGGGTGTCAGCTGATTATCACAGCTGACACCCGGCACAATGTGTCAGGGGCGGTCACGGACCACCCCCGACACGTTAACCCCTTGTACACCGTGATCAAACGCGATCGCGGTGTACCGGGGGTTAAAGGGAAGCATCGGCAGGGAGGGGGCTCCCTCCTTGCTTCCCTGAGCCCCCCACGGCAGCGCAATGTGCAGTGCTGCTGCGGGGGTCTCTTTCCCTACAGGCCCCCGGATCCAAGATAGCGATGGGGGCCTTCGGGGGCCTGCAGGGAGCTGACTTCCTCACTGCCTGCAAAGCGCAGGCATGAGGAAGTCTGCAGAACTGCCTGTGACAGTTTGCTGATCTGTCACAGTGATCTGTGATGTGACAGATCAGCGATCTGTCACAGGACAGTGATGTCCCACCTGGGACAAGGTAATAAAGAAAAAAAAAAAAAAAGTGTTAAAAATAATTTTAAAAAAATCACTAAATAAATTAGTAAAAGAAAAAATTTTTCCCCAATAAATCCATTTTTTCAAAATAAAAAAAAAAACAATAAAAGTACACATATTTGGTATCGCTGCGTCCGTAGCGACCCACCCTATAAAACTGTCCCATTAGTTAACCCCTTTAGCGAACCCCTTAAAAAATAAAAATAAAAAACGAAGCAAAAAATAATGACTTATCATAACACCGAAAAAAAAAGTGCAATAATGCGCGATCAAAAAGACGCATATAAATATCCATGGTACCGCTGAAAATGTCATCTTGTCCCGCAAAAAATGAGCCACCATACAGTGTCATCCGCAAAAAAATAAAAAGTTATAGCTCGCAGAATAAAGCGATACAAAAATAATAATTTTTTATATAAAATTGTTTTCATTGCAAAAAACCGACAAAACATAAAAAAACGAACTAAATGAGGTAACACTGTAACCGTACTGACCCGAAGAATAAAACCACTTTATCAGTTTTATTGCACGCGGAACGGCGTAAACGCACCACCCAAAAGAAATTCATGAAACGCTGGTTTTTGTTCATTCTGCGTCCCAAAAATCGGAATAAAAAGCGATCAAAAAATGTCACGTGCCCGAAAATAGTACCAATGAAAACGTCAACTCGTCCCGCAAAAAATAATACCTCATATAACTCGGTGGGTCAAAATACAGAAAAATTATAGCTCACAATATGTGGTGATGCAAAAACTATTTTTACAATAAAAAGCGTCTTTTAGCGTCTGACAGCCGCCAAACATAAAAATCCGCCATAAATAGTAAATCAAACCCCCCGTTACCACCCCCTTAGTTAGGGAAAAATAATAAAACTAAAAGAAAATGTATTTATTTCCATTTTCCCATTAGGGTTAGGGCTAGGGTTAGGGCTAGGGTTAGGGCTCAGATTAGGGTTAGGAGTGTGTTGGGGTTAGGGTTGGAGTTATAATTGGGGGGTTTCCACTGTTTGCGCACATCAGGTGCTCTCCAAAGGCAACATGGCGTCTGATCTCAATTCCAGCCAATTCTGCGCTGAAAAAGTCAAATGGTGCTCCTTCCCTTCCAAGCTCTGCCATGCGCCCAAACAGTGTTTTACTCCCATATATGGGGTATCAGCCTACTCAGGACAAATTACAAAACAAATTTTGTGGTCCCATTCCTCCTGTTACCCTTAGGAAAATAAAAAATTGGGGGCAAAAATATCATTTTTGCTGAAAAAAATGATTTTTTTATTTTCACGCCCAGGCGTTATAAACCTTTGTGAAGCACTTGGGGGTTCAAAGTGCTCACCACACATCTAGATAAGTTCATTAGGGGGTCTAGTTTCCAAAATGGGGTCACTTGTGGGGGGTTTCCACTGTTTAGGTACATCAGGGGCTCTCCAAAAGCAACATGACACCCGCAGACCATGCCATCAAAGTCTGCATTCCAAAACGTCACTACTTCCCTTCCGAGCCCCGACGTGTGCCCATACAGAAGTTTTCTCCCATATATGAGGTATCAGCGTACTCAGGACAAATTGGACAACAATTTTTGGGGTCCAATTTCTCCTGTTACCCTTGGGAAAATAAAAAAATTTGGAGACTAATTGATCATGTTTGTGGAAAAAATGCGATTTTTTTATTTTCATGCCTGGGCATTATAAACTTCTGTGAAGCCCTTGGGGGTTCAAAGTGCTCAGCACACGTCTAGATAAGTTCCTCAGGGGGTCTAGTTTCCAAAATGGGGTCATTTGTGGGGGGTTTCCACTGTTTAGGTACGTTAGGGGCTCTCCAAAGGCAACATGACACCCGCAGACCATTCCATCAAAGTCTGCATTCCAAAACATCACTACTTCCTTTCCGAGCCCCGACGTGTCCCCATACAGTAGTTTTCTCCCACATATGGGGTATCAGCATACTCAGGACAAATTGGACAACAACTTTTGGGGTCCAATTTCTCCTGTTACCCTTGGGAAAATAAAAAAATGGGGACTAAAAGATGATATTTGTGGAAAAAATACGATTTTTTTATTTTCACGCCCGGGCGTATAAACTTCTGTGAAGCACTGGGGGGTTCAAAGTGCTCACCACACATCTAGATAAGTTCCTTGGGGGGTCTAGTTTCCAAAACGGTGTCGTTTGTGGGGGGTTTCTACTGTTTTGGTACATCAGGGGCTTTCCAAACGCGACATGGTGTCCGATCTCAATTCCAGCCAAAAACGTCAAATGGTGCTGCTTCCCTTCCGAGCTCTGCCATGAGCCCAAATAGTGGTTTACCCCCACATGTGGGGTATCAGCGCACTCAGGATAAATTGCACAATATCTTTTAGGGTCCTGTTACTCTTGGAAAAATAAGAATTGAGGGTGAAAAGATCATTTTTGTGGAAAAAATATGATTTTTTAATTGTACGGCTGTATGTTATAAACTTCTGTGAAGCCCTTGGGGGTTCAAAGTTCTCACCACACATCTAGATAAGTTCCTTGGGGGGTCTAGATTCCAAAATGGTGTCATTTGTGGGGGGTTTCCACTGTTTTGGTACATCAGGGGTTTTCCAATCACGACATGGTGTCTGATCTCAATTCTAGCCAAAAACGTCAAATGGCGCTGCTTCCCTTCCGAGCTCTGCTATGCGCCCAAATAGTCATTTACACCCACATATGGGGTATCAGCGTACTCAGGACAAATTGCACAATAACTTTTTTAGGGTCCTGTTACCCTTGGAAAAATAAAAATTGGGGGTGAAAAGATCATTTTTGTGGAAAAAATATGATTTTTTAATTGTACCACTGTACATTATAAACTTCTGTGAAGCCCTTGTGGGTTCAAAGTTCTCAACACATATCTAGATAAGTTCCTTGGGGGGTCTAGTTTCCAAAATGGGGTCACTTGTGGGGGGTTTCCACTGTTTAGGTACATCAGGGGCTCTCCAAACGCGACATGGCATCCGATCTGAATTCCAGCCAATTTTGCATTGAAAAAGTCAAACGGTGCTCCTTCCCTACTGAGGTCTGCCATGGGCCGAAACAGTGGTCCCCCCCCACATATCAGGTATCAGCGAACTCAGGACAAATTGCACAATAACTTTTGCAGTCCAATTTCTCCTGTTACCCTTGGTAAAATAAAGAAAATTGAACCTGAAGTATTTTTTTTGTGAAAAAAAGTTAAATGTTCATTTTTTTTTTAAATATTCAAAAAATTCCTGTGACGCACCTAAAGGATTAATAAACTTCTTGAATGTGGTTTTGAGCACCATAAGGGGTGCAGTTTTTAGAATGGTGTCTCTTTTGGGTATTTTCTTTCATATAGACCCCTCAAAGTGGCTTCAAATGTGATGTGGTCCCTAAAAATAAAATGGTGTTGCAAAAATGAGAAATCGCTGGTCAATTTTTAACCATTATAACTTCCTAACAAAAAAAATTTTGGTTCCAAAATTGTGCTGACGTAAAGTAAACATGTGGGAAATGTTATTTATTAAGTTTTTTGTGTGCCGTATCGCTGTGATTTAAGGGCATAAAAATTCAAAGTTGGAAAATTGCGAAATTTTCAAAATTTTCGCCAAATTTCCATTTTTTTCACAAATAAACGCAAGTTATTTAAATGAAATTTTATGACATCCATGAAGTACAATATGTCACGAGAAAACAATGTCAGAATCACCGGGATCCATGGAAGCGTTTCAGAGTTATGACCTCATAAAGGGACAGTGGTCAGAATTGTAAAAATTGGCCTGGGAGTTAACGTGCAAACCACCCTTGGTAGTGAAGGGGTTAAAGGGGTTAACTAATGGGACAGTTTTATAGGGCAGGTTGTTACAGACGCGTCAAAACCAAACATGTGTACTTTTATTGTTTTGTTTTGTTTTTTTTCAAAAAATGAATTTATTGGGGAATATTTTTTTTTTTTACTAATTTATTTAGCGATTTTTTTAAAATTATTTTTACAGCGATCTGTCACAGGCACTGCTGAAGACTTCCTCATGCTTCGCTTTGCAGGCAGTGAGTAAGTCAGCTCCCTACAGGCCCCCGAAGGTCCCCGTCGCCATCTTGGATCCGGGGGCCTGTAGGGAAAGAGCCCCCCGCAGCAGCGCTGCACATTGCGAGGGGGGCTCAGGGAAGCCCAGAGGGAGCCCCCTCGCTGCTGATGCATCCCTTTAACCCCCGGTACACCGCGATCGTGTTTGATTGCGGTGTACAAGGGCTTAACGTGTCGGGGGCGGTCCATGACCGCCCCTGACACATTGTGCCAGGTGTCAGTTGTGATAATCAGCTGACACTCGGCCACGATCAGCGGCGCTCACCAAGTGAGCGCCGCTGATCGCTATGACGTACTATCCCGTCCATGGGAATTAAGTCCCAGGGCACATGGACGGGATAGTACGTCTGATGGCAGAAAGGGGTTAAAGTGCCTACACAACTATAGACTCAAACATAGTTATAATCAGGTGTGAGGAAGTGACCCTTGTTACAGCTAGGAGGCGCTGCATATTTCACCCAGGATACGGACGGAGGCATATTGAGGGTATGGGAATGCTTTGCGGTCACAGGCATCGCTGGAATTGCAATGGTGAAGCAGTGATCGGTGACACAGTTAGGGGTCACTGTGTAGTCTCCCCAGGATATGCACGGAGTTGTATGCAGGCCATAGGTGTGCATTGCAGTCATGGGCGTAGCTGTTACTGCAATGCAGACTTATAAAAGTAACTGTTAGACTTGGACATGATTGTGTCCAAGGCAGAAGTAGGGAAAACCTAGTCTCGATGTTGTGTTTGAAGCAGACTGCAAGATAGTAGTTTGTGCATGCTGTTATTTTCTGGATCCTGGTTTTTCATGTGGCTGAAAGCCACAGGTTTCTGTGATTAAAGCCCTGCAGGAAAGGGTTAGAGAGATCTGAGTAAGACTGAGTGAGTCTGAGGAACCTCAGGTGTGTCAGGGCCAAACTGAGGCCTGGCAACCTGCAGTGTACAAAGAGATGCAAGTCATCCACGGTGACTGGTCTCGGATGTGGACAGTCCTGTGCCCGGAGGTGAACTGAAGGTGGATGTCCTGTGCCCAAAAGAAGACAGGCATGTAACTATTGCAAAACAGGTGGATATGGTGCCTGGCTGACATTCGGAGGATATCCTGGACTGTGTACGGCTGCGTGAGTAAAGAGACTGTGATGCAGCGGTGCAAGACACCCATGGGAACTTGTCAGAGGAGGACTAGCATGTGTAGTGCCTGCAACATGTAATGCTGTGTAAACAGAGTCTTGGATACGGTGCATAGACACCCACTGCAACTAGTCAGAGGAAGGCAGGCATGTTCAGTGTCTGTAAAATGAAGGATGCCGTATAATATATATTCTGCAAATGGTAACATGGATACTAACAATATGCACTGAAGTTATATGCACTGAAGTTATTTGCACTTGCATTAATTGGACTTTTATGTGTGAAGAGACTTTTGGGTTTGAATTTTGCGAGTCACTGCCTCTTCATTGCATATGGTGCTACCGCTGCCTTACACAGGGACCAAAACATGATTGAAAATAGGAATATAAATTCATGCAATGGCCTTAAAGGGGTTGTCCAGTCAAAACCAGTTAGTCTGCAGTCACTGTGTTACTGCAGACTTATGAATCTCCCGATCGTACACACTGTGTGCTGTGTGGATTCGCTAGTTTCAGATCCAGGATTGGAGGGTATGTATGAGCCATGCATAACCCAGCCAGTTGGCACTGCTATGCTGTGCATATAAGTGTATGGAGCTAGGCTATGCCCATGGTCCAGGAGTATGCATAACTCAGGCATACCTTCTGTCCCGAGTCTGAAACCGGCAAATCCCAGCGGTGCAAATTGCGTGCACCGTAGGGATTCATAAGTCTTCAGTAACACAGACTGACTGCAGACCTACCAGTTTTGACAGGACAACTCATTTAAATGAAACTCTAACCAAAATTGAATATTAAATATTTATAATATATAACAATTGATATCAGAAAGATCACCATTTAGTAGATCACACTGTCCAGTACCCCGATGCGCATTTCATGTGTTAGCTTCATTATGGGGTTCTGGGTCAGTGTCCTCAGCCATCTTATACTGTATAACATGAGCAACCTAGGGGTATTCCTTGGTCTTTACCTTAGCTTTTGCATAGAACATGGCTGCATCAGTTTATTTTTAACCCCTTAATTACAGCCAATACGTCTTTTTACTGACCTGAGATATAAGAGAATAGCATCCCCATAAAGGTGACAATCCAGCAGCTGTCGGCTGTACACTATAGCTAACAACTTGCTGTATCACAAATGATTAGTGTTGGCACCATCCAGATCTGTTTAACCCCTTAGTTGCTCCTGGCAAAAGTGACTACATCTAATAAATGGTTAATAGATTGTGGGGGCTTCTGCTTTAATCTAATTTACACACTGAGATCATGATTGTGTGGTCCTGATGTTTTCCATAGCACTTCATGGCCAAATAGCGGCCTTAGAGTCTCCCAGCTATAGTGGTTAGTTCAGATGTCTGCGACATTTAGGTGGTAAACAAACACTTTTTCATTCCTGCTATACCACTTTGCATTAATTCCTGAAAATAACCTGAAGGGTTAATAAACTATTTGACAGCAGTTTTCATTATTTCGAGGGGTGCTGTTTTTAAAATGGTATCACATTTTGGGTCTTCCAATATATAGGACCCCTAAAGTCACTTCAAACCTGGATAGGTCCCTCAAAAAAATAAATTTTGTAAATTTCCTTCAAAAAATGAAAAATTGCTGCTACATTATTAAACCTCCTGAAAGGCTAATAAAATAAGTTAGTGTTTTAAAAATGGTGCTGATGTAAAGCAGACATGTGGAAAATGTTGTTTATTAATGTTTTTGTGTGATATGACTATCTGGATTAAAGGGATAATCATTCAACTTTTGAAAATTGCAATTTTTTACATTTTTGTCAAATTTCTGAAACTTTTTATAAATAAAAACAAAACTTATTGACCTATATTTACCATTATCATAAATTATAATGTGCCACGAAAAAACATTCTCAAAATCAATGGGATTTGTTGAAGCGTTCCAGAGTTATCACCACATAAAGTGACATTGGTCAGAATTTAAAAAATTGGCTCTGT
Source organism: Dendrobates tinctorius (assembly GCF_039654945.1). NCBI lineage: Eukaryota > Metazoa > Chordata > Amphibia > Anura > Dendrobatidae > Dendrobates > Dendrobates tinctorius. The sequence goes on from NW_027361936.1 coordinate 2,153,918, forward strand.
CACTAAGGGGTTAAATGCCTCAATTTAAATAGATGGTTAAAAATAAAAATAGTGAAGTAAATGCTTAGCTTACCCAGTCTCTAGTAGTCTCTATTTCTTGGTCTCAGCCTTGACACTCTACAGTAATGCTCATTAGTTATTGTGACGAGCATCAGCTTACGCTGAGTCGTTTCTTCTTTGAATGAGTGGACCCTCTGGGCCGTGGCACCCACCCACCTAGGGCGAGCTAACCTAGTAAGAACTACCCCATATACAGGGAGTGTCAGGGGCAAGACCAAGGGGGTGAGCCACCACGGCAGCTGGACCAGACGGCCGGCTCAGGGAAGCAAGACAAGGCGAGACGAGACATTAGTTCAAGGAAACTTCATTTAAGGAAGGCTTCAGGGATAACATCAGGTACAAACATAACCAGAACAGGGACAACATAGCAAAGTGCGTGCAGGGGCATGCCAAAGTCCAAGCTTGGTACGTGCAGATGGTAGGCGGAGGCACGATGACATCAGACTCCGGACAGCAAGTGAAGATCAACCGGAACATCAGGCTCTGAAGCTCTGTAGGCAATCAGGATCCGGAAATCTGAAAGTCAGCCAGGGTTCCATGCAAGGAAACAAGACAGGGTTAACGACATGATGCATGTCAATGGACACGCCAGGTTCGGGTTCACAAAACGGAGGCCTGCACATGCCAAGGGGCATGCAAGGGACGGGTACAAGGACGGAGACCTGCACGTGCGAGGGCACGCCAGGGACGTGTTCAATGGCATCGGAATCCGGGGTGCTGGCACCGACCGACAGGGTCCAGGAAGCAGGCTACGGACATCAGCTCCGGACATCAGGCCGCAGTCATCTAGGTCCGGACCTCTGGCAGCGGTCGGCAGGTTATGGAATCTGGCAGGCAAACTAGAGTTCAGAGCAGAGCAAAGGCAGGGCTAGGCAAAGATACAGGACAGAGACATGTGCAGAGAGCACGGCAAAGCCTAGTACAAAAAGTGCAAAGCGCACAAAACATCAGAGGCAAAGCATAGAGTAGTAGACAGGACCCTGTGCATGCAGAGGACATGCCAGGGGCAGAGTACAAGGCGAGACCTGTGCGTATCGAGGGGCACGCCAGGGACAGGGCATAGAACGCAGGCCTGCACGTGTAGGAGACATGCCAGGGACAGGATACAGAGCGAGGCCTGCACTTGTAAAGAGACACGCCAGGGACAGGGTACAGAACGGAGCCTGCATGTCTAGGAGACACACCAGGGACAGGGTATAGAGCAAGGCCTGCACGTGTAAAGAGACACGTCAGGGACAGGGTACAGAGAGGGGTACCTGAAGCCACAAAGCAAAGCAAGACAGAAAACATGGAAAGAAACACGGAACAGAATAAAAAGCAAACAAGGACTACAAGGCAAAGCAGGGAAAGGACAAAACAAGGCACGAAAGACAAACACTAGACAAGGCACAAGACAAGAGACGGAATACGAGCACGGAGCGTGTGCAGAGACGCACGACAGGGCAAGGTGCAAGGGCACAGAATAGAGGGAGCAACCCCACAGACCTAGCAACCATGCAGAGAAGCAACACAGTACTCAACCCTGAGCATAGGAATGGGCGGTCTGATATAGGGCCTAACACCACCACTTCTGGGCCAGGACAGGGAAGAGCTTCCAGTTCAGTCCTCTAGGATCACAGAGCGCGGTCACATGATCAGGGCTTCAGACCTGCAAAGACGATTGCAGAACCAGACAGTGCAGGATCCTAAGAAAGGTCACATGATCAGGGTTTCAGACACGCAGAGACGATTGCAGAACCGGACAGTGCAGGATCTTAGGAAAGGTCACATGATCAGGGTTTCTAGACATGCAGGGATTAATGCAGAGCCAGCCTATGCTGGAACATAGGAAGGACACATGATCAGGGATTCTAGACATGACGAGATGATCACAGAAGGCAGAGCAGAAACGCAGGCATCCTGCAGCTCAACAGACATGAGGTGAGTGTGCACACTGCTCTAGAGAACATGCAGGATAGCAGACATGAGATGCGCGTGCACACTGCTCCAGGGGTTCTTGAGGCAAAACAGACATGGCATACAAGACAGACATGGCAAGCATGACAGCTATGAGCGAATGTGCTTAGCACTGCTTGTTACTTGGTCGAGCAAGAGGTTGCTCGGGCACATGAGTTACTTGGCCGAGTATCGGGGTGCTCGAGCGCAGTGCTCGAGTCCCTGTCCTGCATGTTTTACTGGTGTTAGACATCCAATCAACATGAGAGGATTGCCTGCTATACAAAATAATGAAATAGCCCTGTTGGCTACTGGCATTACTGTAAGTAGCCGCCGACTGTGACGAAAGGTGATATGAGGATAGATACCACCAGTCACAGCTAACAGATCCCACGCTGCCTTCAGTGTGACCGGCGGTAGCCTCCCTGACACATCAGCCAGATCTAGCAGAGTCGTGGATCCTCACGGGACCTTGATGTTGACTACGTCGAACCTGCTGAGGAGTTTGGTTTTTTAGATAATGAATTGGTGAAAGAGGGAATTGTCTGGAAGTGTTTTTTCTTTTTTAAATAAATAACTTTTATGTGTGTGTGCTTTCTTTTCTTTTTATTTACTGAGATAGTAATGGGGTTGTCTGACTGATGTCTCTTTATTATTTACCCTTGGGATTGGCGTCAGTGGCAGCTGCTGACATCAACTCCAAAACAATTGCCATGCTTGCCGCCGCTCCAGGGCAGTAGGCAAGAGATGAATCTAAGCGCTCGAATTGGCATATCAAAAAGGATGCACCAATTCTGTGGCAGCTGAGGGCTGCTATTTTTAGGCTGGAAAGGGAACAAAAACTATAGATATTTGCAGCCTATTAATATAAGACAGCAGCTGCCTGCTTGCAATACCTAGAAAGCAGATTCTATCTATCGATCATATATCTCTCTATCTATTCAACCATCTATGTAGCTATCTATGTATCTATCAATTATCCATCTGACTATCTATCTATAGTGGCATGCAAAGGTTTGGGCCTCCCTGGTCAAAATTACTGCTATTGTCAACAGTTAAGCAAGTTGAAGATGAAATGATCTCAAAAAGGCTAAAGTTAAACCTGACACATTTCCTTTGTATTTTAGGCAAAAAATGCATTGTTTTTTTCATTTTACAAATTAAAAAAAGGGAAATGGGCCAATGCAAAAATTTGGGCAGTCATGGAGATGTGTGTGCTCAGATAAGTTTGACCAAGGTTTCAGACCTTAACTAGCCTTTTAGGATTATGACTTGTTCGCTATCATTGTTAGGAATGGCCAGCTTTATAAAAACCCAGCTTCCTCTAAACTTGTGCCAAAAAACAGCAGCCATGGGTTATTCTAAGCATCTACATAGCACGCTGAAAATGAAAATGGTAGAGGCCCACATAGCAGAAGAGGGTTATAAAAAGATAGCAAAGCATTTTCAAATAGCCCTTTCCTCAGTTGGAAATGGCAGTTAACAGGAGGCGTGGAGGTCAAGATAGGGTCTGGAAAATCAAGCAATATGTGAGTGAGAGCTGAGGATTGCTAGAGAAGCAAATCATAACCCATACTTTACTGCAAACGACCTTCTGAAAGATTTAGCACACTCTGGAGTTGTTGTACATTGTTCTACTGTTCAGAGACACCTGCACAAATAAGGTTTTCATACAATAGTCATCAGAAGAAAACCTCTTCTTCATCTGCATTTTGGAAAGTTTACCTTCGATCACAGGCGTTGGCTGATAGGACTACTGCTCACATAAGACTACGCCTGGCTGATAACATCAAGATAGAACAACAGAAAGTCTTGCTGTAATTAAACAGCAGACTAAATGAAGAGAACTGAGATCATCAATTTAAAATTAACATTTAATAATAAATATTTAAAAGGATTTAGGACACAAAACATTAGTACACAAAACTACCCAGTAGGGGGTCTTCTTTTAGTCATGTGTTCGGTCTGCCTCAGTCTGGTTGCCTGTTCTCTTTTAGGATTGTCTGTACTGCAAGCACAGTGCTGCGGGATTTATTTCTTTTGGAGGACTCATCAAAAATTGGTCCAAAGATTTGAATGGACAACCAAGAAGTGACTATTATTCATACCACATCAGGATCTAACTAATGGGACCAATGATTGCATCACAATTTTGAAATCAATATTGCGGGGAAGTTTTTATTCATTTGAACTGTCCCTCCCATTGGATATCCCTTTATCTTTATTAATCTTTGGACTATATGCTTTTTTTTATTCCACATTTAAATGGGTTTTTCCAATTTGTGGGATCTATGGCTGCATTTTAATATTGGGAATTACTTCATTCTGTATGCACATTGGGGTGGTTTAATAATGCAGTTTGTTGCATTTTGTATCTATGGGTTTATTTTATATTTATATATGAATAATAGCATATTTTTATGCTTCTATTTCGCATCCATTCACTTTTTCACTTTAATTAGTGCAATTTAGAATCATCCATGCTCTTGTCACTTTATCCTTGTTTCAGCATTCCTTTTACCACATTGAACACTATCATTTCTTAATTTATTCCTCACTACTATTCAATAAATTTGGTATTTTGCACTGTCACTTTGCATTATTATCTTAATAGGCAGTTCTATTTGTTATTCACTATTGACTTCAATATACAATTCACTCGCATCTTTATTCATTTATTTATTTATTTATGGTATTGCAATGGTCTTCCCCGGCATTCCACAGCTCCACACATTGCCTCTGGACAGTGCGCATGCGCCTGTCGTCACTTCTCCATGCACTTCCAGGAACGCTCGGCTCTGGGTCCTCGTGCCTTCCAGCCTGCCACCCAGCGAGTGCATTTCTAGAAGAGCATTTACCACATGGCGAGGTCTGATGACCTCATGCACCATGACGTCTGTGGCCAGCTTTGTTTACGGTTATGGTCATGCTCTATCCAGGCAATTTCATTGGCCCTTGTTTTCTTTAAAATGACCTCCCCACCCCACAACGACACCCCCCCCAGAGGAAGCTAAGGGCGAATCACGCGTTGGGGCAAGGGGGAACCTTCTGGACTACCCACACTTCTTATCCCACACTTGGTTTACCATTACGACTCCAATTCTCAGGTAAGATGCCTCCACATTCTGTGTATTAGTGTATCTCGCTATACTTGCTGCATAGGACCTTCATGGTTGAATTGGGCATTAGCAAATTGTGATGCCTTAGACACTTGGTCACTTTATCAAACACCCTCTTACCTTGCCTTTTTCTTGAAATTAGTAATGCCATGATGCTAGCCCAGCTTTTAGACTGAGTTTATTATTATTATTATTCATTATTTAGCTTGGAGCTATATATAAAGGCAATGATCTCTAATATATACCTTGCTGGTGGTTTTCTTTGGTCCCCCTACTGGGTAGTTTTTAGTACTAATGTTTTGTGTCTTTTGTCCTTTTAAATATTTATTAATAAATATTAATTTTAAATTGATGATCTGGATTATCTTCGTTTAGTCTGCTGCTTAATTACAGAAAGAATTTATGTTGTTCTATTTATTTTGAAGTTCCTTCTATCACTTTAATAATTTTTTGTGTAATCCTGATAAAAGCAAGAGCAGGTGACACAGATGGGAGTACTCATCAGTTGGTGCCTGCGCTATAAATAAATTAAAAAAATTATGTGGGTTCCCTGATATTTTAAAACCAGCCATGCAAAATTGACAGTTACAACCCTCAGCTGTCAGCTTTTGCAAGGCTGATTATCAAGAATAGATGGGTCCCCATGCAGTTTTTTTAATCATTTAAATAAATAATTTAATAAAACAGCTTGGGGTTCCCTCCATTTTTGACAGCCAGCCAAGCTAAAACACACAGCTGGAGGCTGGTATTCTCAGGCTGGTAATGGGCCATGGATATTTTTGTTTTTTAATATTTTCTGTGTTTTTACAGGGGATGAGGACTTCAATGGTATAGGTGTAAGGAGAATATAACTGTGTTTGTTACTTTCAAATAAAAAAGTAAAAGTGAAGTTTTTTTATTTCAAATTAATGACTTTAATCTCAAGTATGTTTATTTACAATATAATTATAGGATTAGTAATGGAGAGGCATCTAATAGATGCACCTCCATTACAAACTCATGGACTTGATGTCACCTGACAATATAAAAGTGACATCAACCCCACAAATATTAACCTCACTTGCCACCATCACAGGGCGTGGGAAGAGCCATGCTAAGCATCACATCACAATTGGTGCATCTAATAGATGTGTGTTTTCTGGAGTGGCAGTAGGCTGCAATTTTTAGACTGGGGCAATATCTATGGCCCCTTACCCGCCTGAAAATACCAGCCCTCCTGCTGTCTGATTTAGCTTGGCTGATTGTTAAAAATGGGGGGACCCCATACCGTTTTTTAAATTATATAGTTACATAATTTTCAAAAACTGCATGGGGACCCCTCTATTCTTGATAACCAGCAAAGATAAAGCTGACAGCTAAGGGTTGCAGCCCGCAGCTGTTAGTTTTGCCATGCTAGTTGCCAAAAATACTGGGGAACTCTTATCAGCGGCACCTACTCTCACTGCTATCAGCAGCAACAGGCATAGGCTGATGGGAGTAGTATTCCCATCAGCCAATGCCTGTGACTGGAGGCAAACTTTTTACAGCCGGCCACAGCTGTGGGCTCATACTGTCATCTAACAGCGTGGAAACCACAGATCTCTGACTGGCGGTAATAATCTTATCGCTGATCAAAGCTGCTACTGTTTCTCACTCTGTCATGCAGATGACAGCATGAGAAACCCCCAGTGTTTGGGGTGCCAAATCTGAACAGTAACACAGACATTCTGGAGAAGTCCGAGCTAAAACAGTAGGTGTTCAGTATGGACCCTGAATTTTACTGTTTGGGTTCACCCGTCTCTAGACACAATTTTCAGAGTTATGTTTTTAAAATATTTGGAAAATCACGTATTGTTTTCTTTACACTTTACAAATACTTGCTACTTTGTATTGTAATATAAAATTCCAATAAAATACCGGTACATTTTTGATGTGGATGTAATGTAAAAAAAAAAGGAGGAAAAGTTCGTGGGGTATGAACATTTTTTTCAAGGTACTGTGTTTACCCATCATATAAATAAATGCAATGTCCATATAAAGTGTTTACATCCCCCTGTAGATTTTATATTATCAGAAAAAATGCATACAGTGCACATAGAGCTTGCCGTAGTTAAAGGGGCACTTGTGTCTATAGTTATGTAGTATTTCTTGCCGAATCTCAGCACATACTTTTATAGAAAAGGGTTCTGTGCTCCCACAAGTGTGCACAGAAAACAGGAAAACAAGAAATATTCCTTACATGAGGCAAAAGTGTCTTTGATATACATTCAAGACATCAATTTGAGCATTTTTATTCTTTTAGAGCATTCTGAATATATTTAAAACGTATAATTTTGTGCAAGTGTATAATAGTGTGCTTTGACTTCCATTATATTATCTTGTACTAGATTGAACTTAACAAGTACAATATAATGTACCAGTTTTTTTAATAAGATCTTTATCCCAGACCTAGCAATTGCACAGGTTATTGCCTGCAGTTCCATTACCTTTTTTGTTTTATTGCTTTAATACATACTATATTGTTATTTTGCTGTATGTTTATTATATATACAAAATATCCATGAAACGACTTGTTTACTTTGTCATGAGCAATCACTACAGGCTCCTTTGAATTATTAAACTGCTTGATTCACTTCTAAATTGAAGACCTTTTTCAAAAAATTTGAAGCGGTCATATAATTTTAAATCAGTCTCCATTGTACGCTTTGCAATTTAAAATTATAGAAGTACTTCAAATTTTTATAAGCCCTTGAATTTGAAAGTGATCAAGTTTCTGGGCTTACTCAGTGCAGAGCAATTTAAAATTATAAGAGCTGTCAAACTTTTATACAAGCACATCATACTAGAAAAGATTTGGTGTAAGCGCATTGAATTGGTTTATAAATTATTTTAAAAAATCACTTATTTTTATAGGCATCATAGCAATGTTTGGATTTGGCAAATATTATCTGGACTTATAGGATAGATAGATAGATAGATAGATAGATTAAATATATTTAAAAAACATAAATAAACATGACCCCAAACAATCTCAAGTAGAGGGATCTTCTTGTTTGAGTACAGTTGCTGATAAGCAAGCACTCTGTTGCTCTATTAAAACTCAGTAGCTCTCATGAAGATAGTACTCAACTATCTCTTCCACCTATGGTATTGTAACAGCAGTGGTGGAACCACTGTGTGGTGGTCTGAGGAGAACCTGGAGAGGCGTGACTAGGTGACCAACTGACTGTTCAATAGAGCCCTTGATGATGGGGTTAGGCTTTGCTACCAATGAACACCAGGTGCTACTTCAGGAGAGACCTCGGATGCATGGCAGCTGACACCTAAGGGACAGGTAGCTGGAACAGCCCACTAAGAGAATACAGCTGATACAGGCAGGAACACAGGAACCACAGATGCAGACAGGTACAGATGGCAGACACTATTAAGCATTGAAAGGCGGCGATGGATCTGGCTGATATATAGATTGGCACAGCAAGTGCAGGTGGGTCCAGCTGAAATACAGGTGCTGACCTGTCCAGCTGATATACGGATTGGCATGACAGGTGAAGTTGGGTCTGACTGATATACATATTGCTGGAGATTCCAGCTGAAAATACAGACTGACAAAGCCGGTACTAGGATGGACTGACAAGAATAAGGCAAGAATCAGCAGGTGGGGTTACGGTAAGGATGGGCAAACACTAGTGGAACTAGTGGGAAATAATGAACAGGGACCAGAGAACTTCCAAGTGTGCTGTGAACAGACTATCAATGTTAGACAGGCAACTCCATGCAGGTGGAGGTGCCTTAAATAATAAGTATCTCCTTGCCATTGGCTGGGGACAGTTTGGGAGAGCATGCAGCCCCTTCTAAGCACAGTGCTCGGGGGTTTGTGTGCCATGCGCATACCTTGGGCAGCAGTTGGAGAGGAAGGATTAGGAACTGCGGGACAGGGGATGCGGAAGTGAGTGTGTCATCATCCCTGCTGGGGATAGGAGAAGCATGCAGGAGTGCTGTCACTACATAGATTTTAAACAGTGGTATATGGGACCTGCTTCTTATAATCAATGAGGATCCTATTGGTCAGAACATAATTTCAAATCTATACTGTGAATAGATGCTATGTTTTGATATTGGGGAAATCTGTTTACCATATTTTTCTAACTATAAGACACACCGGACCATAAGACGCACCCCAAATTTTCAGAAGGAAAAGAGGGAAAAAATTAATGTCAAATGGGGGTCCATCTTACAGTCTGAATTCAGCTTACTGGGGGGATCATTGGTGGAGTGTGGTCGCAGGGGGTGTTTGGTCTTCCGGCTACATGACTCCCATCCCAGACTAGAGCGGCAGGTTCGGCGGTGCTAAAGGTGCAGGGGCTTCTCCAACATTTTCTAAAAGCCTAGAGCCCATGCACATTAATTGCTGTGGTGCGGTGGCCTCCAGGAAATCCCATCCCAGGCTGGTTCGGCGGTGCTCTGTGGCATGAGGGCTGCGCTGGCATTTTGTGAAAGCCCAGAGGCCCCACACATCCATTGCTGCAATGATGTGGACTCCGAGAAAATGGTCACCCGGGGTGGTGCATGCTCAGATTGAGATCTCAAAAACGACATCTTGTCCTGATATCTCAGGGCATGAGATCTGTTTGCCGAGATCTGAATCTGAGCATGAGCCGCCCCCGGTGGACAATTTCCCAGAGGCCATCGCATCACAGCAATGGATATGCAGGGTCTCCAGGCTTTCACAAAATGCCGGTGCAGCCCCTGCACCACAGAGCACCGCGAAACCTGCTGCACCAGCCTGGGAAGGGAGTGTGATCATCACCCTGCAGCGTTGGACCGCCGCAGAATCGCCCGACTCCTGATACTGGCATACTACTTGTAAGTATATTCCGACTATAAGATGCACCCCCATTTTCCTCAAAAATGTTGGGGTAAAAAAGTGCGTCTTAGGCTAATTTCACACTTGCTTTTTTTTGCAGCGCGTTTTTCCCGCAAAAAAACGCATTGAAAAAACGCATAAAAACGCATACAAATGCTGCATTTTTTTCAAGCATTTTTATGAGCATGCATGAAAAAAACGCAGCGTTTTTATGCGTTTGTATGCGTTTTTAGTGCGTTTTTACCGCGTTTGCATTTTTTTCCAACATTAGGTGGCCCCTCACACTAACCCAAACCATGACTTTACTAACCCTAACCCTAACCCTGACCCTAACCCTAACCCTAACCCTAACCCTGACCCTAACCCTAACCCTGACCCTAACCCTAACCCTAACCCACACCCTAACCCTGACCCTAACCCTAACCCTAACCCTGACCCTAACCCTAACCCTGACCCTAAACCTAACCCTAACCCTGACCCTAACCCTGACCCAAGTGTGAAACCAGCCTAATAGTCTGAAAAATATGGAATTTTAAGATGAGGCAGAGTATTAGGCCATGTGCATATGATGCAGATTTCCAGTGGATCCGCAGCGGCTTTTACAGCGCAGAAACGCTGCATATCCACATTGTGATGTACAGTAGCATGTAAATCAATAGAAAAAAACCCGCTGCGCAAACGCTGCAGATTTTTCCGCGCGGTCTTCTTGTGGTTCAAAATATGCAGCATGTCACTTCTTTTGTGCAGTTTTCCACCTGCTCCATTCTCCAAATCCGCAGGGGGAAATCTGCAGGGGAAAACCGCACAAAAACTGCAAGAAAACCACAAGAAAAAAGGAAGAAATCCGCAGGAAAAATGCAGGTCATTTGACCTACGGATTTCTTCAATTCTGCGTGGAAAAATCCGCAGGGCAAAAAAGTCTGCACTTAGCCTTACAATCTTACGGCTATGATTGGGTAAAATGATTTTCCAAGACAAATCATTGATATCTGACTATTGGAGAGGCAATTAATCCTTTTTTTAAGAAGTTTGGACTTTCATGACCCCTAGCAATGATCAGATTGAAGGAAGCTAACCTCTTGAAGTCTGTTGAAATTGTCATGAAGTGCCTAAGAGAGTTTGGGAGTTTTGTTCACAGTAGCTCCAAATGCTTCCAAGTATGATAAAATTTTTGCTATACTCCATGCTTTTTTTCTTAAGTAGTGACAGATTCCCTTTAGAAAACCATAAAATGAATAATAGCATGAAAAAAAATTATGAATATTTTTCGATTGATACATAGCTATTTGTATATTTCCAGTACTTATGCCTTTAAAAGTTTTCTAGTTTATTTACTGAAAGATTGCAGGGTTCACAGTCTCATAACTAATCTATGAGAAATAGATGATTAAGGTCCTCTAGAAATATTACATGTCCAAGTGCAACCCCTAACGACTTCTATTAACAGTAAATCACACAAATTACAAAGCATTCATCTTTAAAATTAAAAAATTAACCACAAACACAAGATGTGGCTGCTTTGTTACATTTCATTTATAAAAGAGTCTGGCTCAAATCTGAATGAAAGTAATTTTAATGGCCCATCTTTCTTATTTTAAATTGAATAGTGAAGTACAAGTAAAAGCAAAGCCAATTGCAAATTTATTTTTGTAAGTAATTATAGCAATGATTTTTTAATTAAACTTGGCTTTCTCCTGTTGAGTATCTATAGGAATCTGCATTATTATAATTAGCATCGATAATATAAAAAAAGACTCTTAAAAGACTACATTCAAAACACATAAGAAGGATGTTACTAACTTAGATAATAGAAACTGTGGGTTGCTTGTCTACCTATAGTGTTCACCTTGTATAACAATGAATGCATGAAGAATTTCTAAAAATTAATTGGAATTCAGATTTGCAGGACCGTGGTCCAGTATCCACAGCTGATGTAACCTCTTGCTAGTTGTTGGCATCCTGTTGGATTGAAAAGATGTCATAATTGCGGCACAACTTAAAATGGAACTATGCTTTTAGAAACTTTGGATAAACAAATACATTCCCCTTTCCTCCTGAGTAGAGATAGGTGAACCCAAACAGCAAAGTTCAGAGTCCGCACTGAACAGCTACTATTCAGGTACGGACACCAAACACTGGATGTTTGTTGCCCTGTCATATATGTGCTTGGGAGAAATTTCTCACAGTGAACTGTGGTGAACTCTCTAAGCAGATTGCTGCTCCATGAGACTATCTCACTGTGCTAGCAGAAATCTCACCAAGGTAACCACAATTCAAGGGCCTGGCTGAGAACGCAGCCTCAGAAACCACACGTCTCCCGCATGGTCTTGGTTCTTGGAACCGATAAAAATATGCTTTTATATGAAACAGTATGTCACTACAACCTGGGAGATCTGGGTGTACAAGATCACTGCATATTGTGAAGCACAGATCTTCCATTTAGCCTGTGTATTTGGATCCCATATTAAATAAATGTTGGTTCCTTCTGGTGCTGAAGAGGATAATGACCCTTTCTATGCTGATCAGAAACATACAGCTCCATTTTAGCTGCTTCAGGTAAGAGTCTCTTACGGTTATCTGCAAAACAAGGTTGTGTTTTTCCTGTGGTAAAAAAGGGCATCTTATTGGGGTTTGTCCTTCGTTTCCTAAAGCAGAAAAAGCTGTTGGAAAACTTCTTACCACAGGTTGTGTGGAGAATAACAACCTGGATGTATATATCTCCTCCTCGTATGTATCTGTTTTTCTTACCTGCAGAAGTGGTTATTGGTATGAAAACTAAGAAAATATCCATCCTTTTGGATAGTGGAGCAGGAGCCAATATGGTGGATGCTTGGTTAGCATGGGACCTTGGTCTTTCCTGTAGTACTCTTGTGAAGCCCATCCCCATACTTGCAATTGACTCTGGGCCTCTTGGACAGGGAAATTTACACAAGTAGTGTATAGTGTGAACCTGCATATAGGGGCTCTTCACAAGGAGCTCTTTTCTTGTTATATTTTGCAAAGTCTCCATGCTCCTATTATGTTGCATCTTCCCTAGTTGTCTAAACATAGGCCAGAGAAATTATTAAGTGGAGTGATTTCTGCAAAAATCATTGCCTACTATTTCTAGTGTCTCGACTAAAATCACTCCATTTTGCCTGTCTGATTTTGAGGAAATGTCTGAAAAGGGATGTCAAAAACTGCCTCTTCATCGTGTGTAAAACTGTCCTGGGATTAAAAACGTCAAAGTTGATGCTATGTCTCGGAGTTTCCCTGGGGGGTGGGAGTACTGATGATGTTGTCTCTATTTTGCATGAAGGGGTAGTCGTCTCTGCAGTATGTTCTGAACTTGATGGGCTCAACAAGACCTTCCTGCTGGTCCTTCAGGTAAATTGCTTGTACCTGTTCACCTGCATCTTAAAATTTTGAAGGCACATCATGACTCAACTCTGGCTGGTTGTAAGGCGACCTTGGACTTCCTTTCTCGCAATTTCTAGTAGCCAAGTTTGCATAAGAATGTAGTTGACTTTGTTTCTTTGTGTTGTGTCTGTGCATGTTCCAAAATCCTGCATACTCACCAATCTGGGGCTCTATTGTCATTGACCATTCCTGACCAACCATGGACTCAGTCTTCCATTGATTTCTTTAGGAATCTTCCTTAATCCTTTGATAAAACTGTTATCTTAGTTGTGGTTGATAGGTTTAATAAAATGGTGCACTTTATTGCCGTCACCTGTTACTGTTGATGGCAATTTAGAATTTCAGGTAGCAAAAATTATCGATTCCCGTATGGTTTGATGCTTTTTACAGTACATGGTACATTGAAAAGGATATGGTCTAGAGGAGAGGATGTGGGTGCCAGCATCTGAGGTTAATGCTGGTAGATGGATACAATCCTTTTATTTGGCTTATCTGGGTAAAACCAGTTCTGAGGGTTCAGGGACCCCTCTTAAAAGGGGGGGAGTACTGTCACGAGTGTATCATGCCAACCTGGGAGATGTAGGGATGGAAGATCAATGCGTATTGTGGATTGCAGATCTTGCATTTAGCCTGTGTATTTGGTTCTCATATTAAATTCATTTGCCTTCCTTTGGTGCTGAAGAGGTTAACATCTGCTTTATGCTGGTCAGAAACATGCAGCTCCATTTCCAATGTTTCTGAGCTGGCTGCTAACTTTTCCTATGAAACGTGGCCAGACTCTCTCTCTGTCCTGCCTGTGAAAGCTCTGCTTCCTTGCACTTAGGAGACACTGTGCTGTGTGCTAAAGCTAAGTAGTTGAAGTTTGGAGTTTGAATTGTGGTGTTCTATAGTTTGCTGTTGTATGTATGTATTTATCTCCCTTTTCCCAATTAGTTTATTCCTCCCAGTCCCTATCCTCCTACCTATTGTTGGTTGGTGCTTTTGTATGAGAAAGGTTTTCTGTTATCCCTCTTTTGTTTTTGTGTCTGGTTTACCTTTCATTTCTGTCCCATGCATCATGAGATGGGGGAAGGGACAGATTAGGGTTTTTACAGGAACATAGTAACATCAGATATCTTTAAAAGGGATAGTCAGGGTCCTAGGTCCATGGGCAGTTTGAATCTCCTCTTCCTTACTGAAGGTCATCAAAGGGGAGTTTCAGAGTCAAACATACCTGGCTGTGATAGGGCTCAGCAGCTTCTTATACGTTTTCCTGTAAGCTTAAATTCACATTTACTTTTTTTTATTTATTGTTTGTTACCGCAGTTTTACTATGGTTAAAGCATTTTTTTACTTTCAAGAAACAAATTAAATTAACAAACAAAGCAGGTACTCACCAAATCTCAGTGCTGTGGATGCAGCAGTGACATCATATCAACAGTGGATAACAATGCTATAGCCAAAAAATGACCTTAGCATCTCATGCTCTCTACCTTGGCAAAGCCGCTAAGCTTACTGATTGGCTACAGTTCTGATTTTCACTACTGACATAATGTCAATTTTGCACTGAGATCCGAGCAACAGCGGCCAGACAGGGCTAGATCCATAAAGGGTGAAATCCTCCTATGTTTTTTATTAGGTATTTTAGAGTGTGTGTGGTCCGCGCCCTGAAAGTTGATAATCCATTTAATCTCTAATTTTTTATGGTTTTTCTCAAAATCTTATTAACATAGTAATTGCAAAAAAAATAGCAGAAATGAAAATAAATATCAGGGGTATTATCTGTAAAACACAATGTTTCAAGGGGTGGATACCTCTGTAATAAAGTATGTCATGTAATGGAGCAAACCTTATGCAGATATGTAGATCATAATGTCGGAGTATGAGTCCTTAAAGGGAAACTATTCACAGATTGATGCTAAGTGCAGAATAAAGCAATAGCAGAGGCTCTGATTCCACAGTTTTATTAATTTGCTTCTTTCATCCATATTCAGAAAACCTCTACTTATCTTCGACAGGGTTGGGGCCCCCTACGTATGAGCATGAGCTGCGGCTCACCTCCCACCCAATGCTGATTGACAGGTTTTTCAGTAAACAGTGCACAGTGAGAAAGTCGTCAATTAGTGATTTGTAAGCAGAATGATCTACAGATCATAAATATTGAGGACTGTGCAGCATGCACATGGTGTAGAGGGCTTCAGGGCTTAAGATAAATTTAAAGGGATTGCATTAATATGGCTGAAAAAAACAAGAATCTAGGTCCCTGTGACTACTTTAGGCAGCCCATAGTCTCCGTAATAAGCAATCCTAGCAACATTTTTATCCTTTTAACATATCTCAATAACATATTATTAAATTATATAGCACTGTGTACTTACAATTCCTCATTTTGCCCTTCTACCCAGTGAATAGTTCTGTTTTCTATTAGGTCAATGACATCACAGGATTAAAAACTGACTAGCTGAATCCTTCTAAGCTCTATGTAGAAACAGGAGGTCAATTTTCCCTGTAAGAGTCATAAGTCACTGCAAAAGTCTCTGGCAGGGGAAAGAGGATGCACCTGGGTCAGGAGTTGAAGGGGAGAATGATAAATGCAGGGACAAAAGACTGTTTCTATACAGAGCAGAAAAAAAAGAATTATCTGGGTAGAAAAGCAAAATGAGCAATTGTAAGTACACAATGATATATTACATGAATATTATCAATTGTGTACAATGCAATTCAAGGCAGCAAAGTTTGAGACTGAAAGGCTCATTGCTAAAAAAAGTAAAAATAATTCTAAAATATTCCTCAACTACGCAAATAGTAAGAAACGAAAAAATTATAGTGTTGGAAATTCAAAAATAATCTAGGAGAAATGGTGAAAGCGGAAAAGGGAAAGGCCAATTTACTAAATGCCTTTTTCTGTATAGTATACAGTACATACCTTAGAAGACATGATCTTGGGACTCCAGAATTTCTCAATCAAATGTCACCTTCTTAGTTCAGCATCAAAAGCTCTATAGAATATTCAAATGACTGAGCCCAAATGACATATATCCCGGATTACAGCAGGAATTAAATGGAGATGAAGACATACCATTATTTCTAATAATAAGGATTCCATAAAAGCAGAGTCTGCATCACAGAACTGGTGCATAGCAAATGTGGTTACAACAAAAAGGGAACAAAATTTGAGACGGGAAATAATTATATAGTGTAAGGTTCTGCCCTGCTCCTGTCTGTTTTGAGGTCTGCTGATCAGGTCCATCCTGATTGGTATATCTGGTCACGGTCGGATGACCTTTATGCTTTTTTGATTAAAATAGTGTCAGCTAAGTATCCTATGCTATTTACATGTACTATTATTACTATTTACTTATTTACTCACTGCAAGGTGTTTGCTTATTGTTTTTTATTCTAGTTTTTGATTGTTGAATGGCCACAGTGTTAATGTGCTAAGGCTGATTTCTTTTATTTTGACAAACTTTACTGCATAGTTTTTTCAGTGTTTTATGGTTTTCCCTTGCTCTTGATCTCTTTGGCTAATTTGTGATGTGACATTCTCTCACTATTTAGGTTCACCATAAAATGGCGACTGCATTCTCTGCCTCTACTTTTATACAGGCTATGATAGCCACTCCGTGCTGTACTTTATGATCCGATACTTTCTACGCATTATGGGGAAGTGTGTTCAGCTGTTCCCAAGGTCATTTAATCCTTCCATGGCTAATGTAATGTTCTGCGGTGTCTGAAATGACGGGTAGCCATTTTAGATGATTGCCTTGTTCAGATTTGCTGGTTTTAGCCATATCCTAAAAATGCAACACAAAGTAGAAATGCATATTTATAATTTATAAATCAGAATATACTTTACATGCAGTTATAATTAAAAATGCAAGCTAGCTTTCAATGTCATTATCATGATGTAAGATATTTAGACTTTTCTTCAAAATTATAGTATACGTGGTGAAAAAAACTAAACTTCACTTAATACAGTTGTGCTTATAATTTGACATTTTCCCTGAAAATATAAAATAAGTAAGGCAATGTTTGCACTAACTTTCTAGCTTCTATTTATAATGAAAGTTACAATGCCAGATTCACCTTATGTCAGACAGCAAAGGGCCCCGACAAACCATTACAATTATTTGGGTCCATCAGGTTCCATTCTTGTTTTTGCCATTTTGATTAGGACAGTGCTACTTGCTTCATCCAATATTTGACAGAGCAAGCATTTCCAGTGTGTTGAGGACAGGAGTGGGAAGTAAATGATCAGCAGGGACCAGGTGATCACCAGAAAGGGACCTAGAGGGGATTGAGGAGGAAAAGTATAATTTCAACATTTATAACAGTTTGAGCAGATCAAAAAAATATTCTCTCAAAAACCCTCTTAAGCCCTTAGTGACAGAGCCAGTTTGGTACTTAATAATAATAATATTTTATTTCAATAGAGCCAACATATTCCGCAAGCCAATTATTAAAATCCTGACCATTGTCAGTTTATGAGGTTATAGCTCTGAGATTGTTTTTTTCGTGACATATTGTACTTCATGATAGTGGTAAAAGTTCTTAAATATAGTTTGCATTTATTTATGAAAAAAAACAGAAATTTGGCATAAATTTTGAAAATTTTGCAATTTTCAAAATTTTAATTTTTGTATCCTTAAATCAGAGAGTGATGTCACTCAAAATGGTTAGTAAATAACATCTCCCTCATGTCTACTTTACATCAGCAAGATTTTGGAAACAATTTTTTTGTTAGGACATTATAAGGGTTAAAAGTTGACCAGCGATTTCTCATTTTTGCAGCAAAATTTACAAAACCATTTTTATTTATGGACCACCTCACATTTGAAGTCAGTTTCGGGGTCAATATAACAGAAAATATCGAAAGGTGACACCAATCTAAAAAATTCACCCCTCAAGGTGCGCAAAACCACATTCAAGAAGTTTATTAACCCTTCAAGTGCTTCACGAGAACTAAAGCAATGTCAAAGGAAAAAATGAACATTTTACTTTTTTCACAAAAAAATTACTTTGGAATCAAATTTTTTTATTTTCACAAGGGTATCAGGAGAAAATGGACCAAAAAATTTGTTGTGCAATTTCTCCTGATGCCGATACCCCATATGTGGGGAAAAGTCACTGTTTGGGTGCATGGCGGGGCTCAGAAGTGAGGGAGCACCATTTGACTTTTTGAGCGCAAAATTGGCTGGAATCAATGGTGGCGCCATGTCGTGTTTGGAGACCCCGTGAGGTACCTAAACAGTGGAATCCCTCCAATTCTAACTCCAACCCTATCCCCAACACACCCCTAACCCTAATCCCAACCCTAACTGTAATGCCAACCCTAGCCCCAACCCTAACCCTAACTTTAGCCCCAACCCTAATCTTAACTTTAGCCCAACCCCAACCCTAACTTTAGCCCCAACCCTACCTATAGCCTAACTCACTTTAGCACAACTCTAACCCTAATGGGAAAATGGAAATAAATACTTTTTTTATTTTATTATTTTTACATAACTAAGGGGGTGATAAAGTGGGGTTTGATTTCCAATTTTTTTTATTTTGATCATTGTGATAGTGATCACAGTGATCAAAATGAACCAATAGGAAAAATTTCTTATTGCTGCCAGGTGCTGGCCAGCAGATTTCAGCGGGCGCACTGCTCATGCGCCCACCAATTTCTCCTGGAAGAAGATGTTGGCTGCCCAGGGGAATACATGGGGGGTTGCAGGGACAATGGAGGCACCGGGGGGGGTCAGGGGACCATATTTATGTGATCGCACCTCAGAGGAGCCAGAAATTAAATGGAAAATCAGACTTTTTTGCGGTCGCTGTTATACCGTTAATAATGGCGATCGCAACGCCAAGTCGGTAAAAAATCAACCTGAATTATGTTCTCTAGGGTCTCGGCTACCCCCGATAGCCGAGACCCCTGAGAAATTTCGACTTTGGGGGGTGCTATACCCTTATCCCTCAGAGCCTTTAAAAAGCGGCGCTATGGTTTAAGTGCCCTTAACTGCTGTAGTTAAAAGGCGTATCGGCAGTCGTTAAGGGATTAATGTTCTCCAATGCAAGAATCATAATAATAATAGTGATGAAGATAATAATATTGCAAACCAGAGTTTCTGTTGATTCTTAATACATTAATAAAAAGGAAAATAAATTATATAATAAATTAAACTATTTTAGTACTGCTAGGCAGCAGGCAACACAGTTAAACTTTAATTCAATTATAATCATTTGTACCAAATGCAGATGTCTGAAAACAATTGTGATTTTTGCTTGAACAAGGACAGGAAGACAAATTTCCACGTTGCCATCTTACCCTAAAAGCATGTTAACATGAAATACTAAATAAAATGCTACTCATCTACAATAAATCTTATTATAGATTTTAGCAATTTTACTACTAACATAGCCAAGGTTTCAAGCAAGCTTTGAAAATAGAAATCTTAAATTGAATCATTCTTGCATGAATATATGCAAAATATTCATTTCTAGCACTGTGAGGGTTGAGTGCTTTTAAATTGAAGAAATCACTCATGACTTCACCTTTTCATGCAAGATAAAGTTGTGTGTGGTAACATCATTACAATGTCATGAAATGAGTGGAAATCACACAACACTTCTGCCAAAAGCCAATACTAAAAAAAAAAGTGCTGGTGTAATTTTTTTTAATACAGTTCAATACTAAAAGTTGCAATTTAGAAGTAAATGAGGAGTTTATCAGTTCAATTTTCGTTTTTATACTCTTTATTTGTTTTTTTTTCGTTTATAGGGTCTTTGTGGTAGAGGTTAAAATTTTAAATTTATTGTATGAAATCACATATTTAGAAAATCTTTCCAATTTTTGAAATTCCATATCTTAAGCTTAACAAGTTGAAAATATTGAAATTATGGACTATAATTGGTAAAAGTAGTTCTTTTCTTTTAAATAGTCTTTTTTCCTTTCTTATAAGGATGTTAAGAGCAGTGCACATTAAAATACAAAATGTAAGTATGTTGTTAATGTAGTATCATAGCTTTGCTTGTATAAAGTCAAACTTAGTGTTCTTTTGCAGCTAACTGGGCCTTGTTGCCAACTTGCCACCAAATTATTCATCCACTCCCCCCCTCCATGACTCAGGATTTCATAAGAGATGCTTAAATTTACAATACATTAAAATTCAAAAGTGACTGAAGATTTATTTTACTAGTGTAACAAAACAAAAGTTAAAAGTTTTTTTTCACTATTTTTTATTTTTTTTAAACCAGTAATACAAATATGTATATAATTAAATATATATACACTTCTCAAAAAAATAAAGGGAACACTTTAATACCACATCCTAGATATCACTGAATGAAATATTCCAGTTGCAAATCTTTATTCATTACATAGTGGAATGCGTTGAGAACAATAAAACATAAAAATGATCAATGAAAACCAAAATTAATATCCCACAGAGGTCTGGATTTGGAATGATAGTCAAAATCAAAGTGGAAAATCAAATTACAGACTGATCCAACTGATGATGCTCAGTAGTGTTTGTGGCCTCCACGTGTCTGTATGACCTCCTTACAATGCTTGGACATGTTGCTTATGAGGAGGCAGATGTTTTACTGAGAGATCACCTCCTAGACCTGGATTAAATTATCAGTAAACTCCTGGACAGTCTGTGGTGCAATGTGGCATTGTGGATGGAACTAGACTTGATGTCCCAGATGTGCTCAATTGGATTCAGGTCTGTGGAACTGGCAGGTCAATCCATAGCATCATTTCCTTCATCATGCAGGAACTGCTGACACATTTCAACTGCATGAGGCCTAGCATTCTCATGCATCAGAGAGATCCCAGGGAAAATGCACCTGCATATGATCTCACAATGGGTGTGAGGATCTCATCCCTGTATCTAATGGCAGTCAGGATATCTCTGGCTAGCACATGGAGAGCTGTGTGGCTCTCCAAAGAAATACTTTCCCACACCATTACTGACCCATTGCCTTTCCGGTCATGCTGGAGGATGTTGCATGCAATAGAACATTCTCTACTGCATTTTCAGACTTTGTCACGTCTGTCACATGTGCTCAGTGTGAACTTACTCTGATCTGGCAAAAAAGCAATCGCTCTACATGGTGTTGGGCTGTAAGCAAAACACTCACTTGTGGACATCAAGCCCTCATACCACCCTTATGAAGTCTGTTCATGACAGTTTGAGCAGACACATGGATGTGAGTGGTCCGCTGTAGGTCATTTTGCTACAGTAGGTCATTTTGCTCCTCCAGTTCCTCCTTGCATAAAGGAGGAGGTTGCGGTCCTGCTACTGGGTAGTTGCCCTCCACATCTCCTGGTGTACTAGCCTGTCTCATGGTATCTGCTCCGTGCATTGGACACCATGCTTATAGACACAGCTACCCTTCTTGCCACAGCTTGCATTGATGTGCCATCCTGAATGAGCTGCACTATCTGTGCAACTTTTGTGGGTTGCAGATACCGTCTCATGCTACCGTACAGTACCTCTAGTGGTGAGAGCAATGACAAAATACAAAAGCAACCAAAACAACAGCCAAAAAGGATGAGAACAGAGAAATGGTCTGTGGTCACCTCCTGCAGAACCACTCCTTTATAGGGGTATTCTTGTTAATTGCCTATCATTTTTACCTTTTGTCTTTTCTATTTGCACAACCGCAGGAGAAATTGATTCACAATTGGTGTTGCTTCACAAGTGAACAGGTTGATTTCACAGAAGTGTGATTGACTTGGAGTCACATTGTGTTGTTTAAGTGTTCACTTCTTTCTTTGAGTAGTGTATATATATATTGTCACTGTAAACATACTGAACCACAGAATAAAATTACTGAGCCATTTACAGTATACTACACAATTAATGCCATAGAAATGAAGCCTGTGAAATTTGAGCGTGTGCAGAAAAGATCAACCTTGGTTATTAAGGAAATTGGTGGACTGCAATGCCAATATATGCAATTAAACTACCGAGTGATTGCAGGGTATTAAGATAGTCCAGGAGGTGAGTACTCGCTGTCTGGAGTAGGTAAGGCGATCAAAGCCCCGGCTTACCTACTCTGTGATCCCTCGGCATCCAACAACAGGATCTGTGCACCTTGACACCTTCTCCCATTGCTCCGAGGATCAGAGATAACGGACTTCACGCATCTCCCATTGAGTGACATAGCAGCAGGACTGGGGCATCAGGGCACCTTCTCTCACTGGTCCCACCAAAGAAAGCAAGGTTCACCCATCTTCTATGCAGTCACTTAACAACAGGTAAAATAACCTTCCTTTCCCAAGATTATGTTGTCACAAATATTTACATATGTTATGCGTGAATGACACCTATTATACCAATCTACTGAGCAATTACTTATGCAACTATCTACTAGGGGCCTCATCTGAACACCAGTCTCACCTTATTCTGTCTGTGCACACCTTAATCTGCCCGGAGCGCCATTTGAACTTTTTTAACTTTTTTTATGCTTTTCAAGCAATGGGTGGTAGTTGTTCACCAAACCAGGAAGCTGTGTAGTTTTTAATCGTATTTAGCGCTAGGTTCTCATTAACTCCTATAACTCAGTAAAAACATGCTTCTATATTCATTCTCTAAAACATCAACCATTCGCTGAAAATCTTCAGCCTGACAAGCAAATTCTCCTCTCTCTAACACATAGTATTAATTTTACCAAAAATATATTTCATCAAGAGAGCGTTGCAGCCCGAAATCAATATTTGAACAGAAGATCACTAAATCTGCGCATTATAGCTCAAAAGATGTATCCACAGATATCAGCTTACAATTTAAATGTTGCATCGAAAGTTTAGTCATTTATAAAAATAAAAATGTAAAATAACAAAGATTATTATATATTTATGTAAAAGGTATTCTAGAAAGTGGAATTCTGTCCTGCCACATGGAGACCATGTTTTGCTTTCATTGGGTGTTGCTAAGATACCACAAAATGGAATGCACCATTGCCAGTGATGAATTAAGTGATGAAGCTGGATGACAGTAATCTTTGTCATTGGATGCAGTAGCTGTCTGAGTTCTGTCATTTTCTGCATCTCATGTTAAACAGATGTATTGAGATGGTAAAACAATAAGGGAAAAGCAAGACAAATGAGTGTAAGCTGACAATCACAGAAGAAAAATACTTACTCGTCATATATACTGCAAATAAACATAATTTAATTGCAGGGTTCCATTAACCCTTTAAAAAAATTCCTCACAACCTGAACGACTGAGGAATTTTTTATAGCATTAGATTTAGGCTATGTGCCCATGTAGCATTTAAAACCTGACACCTAAAACTGGACTCCTTCCCAGAAATCGCGCGTTTTTTTCCATGCGTTTTCTGCACGATTTTTGCTCTATTTTTCGCGGTTATTATCGCGTTTTTCCCACGATTTTCGCATGCAGAATTCAAGCACTTTCCAAGCGATTTGAAGCATCGCTTGGAATGTGATTAACAGGTTGGTCACACTCATCAAACATAGTGTTTGACAAGTGTGACCAACTTTTTACTATTGAGGCTGCCTATGCGGCATCAATAGTAAAAGATAGAATGTTTAAAATACTAAAAAATAAAAAATCGTGATATTCTCACCTTCCGATATCCCACACAGCCTTCCCGGGCCTCAGCGATGCTGCCGTTCCCAGTAATGCCTTGCGAGACCATTGATGACATGAGGTCTCGCGTTACTGTAGCGATCTCATGAGGAATAGGGACCGCTACAGTATCGCAGGACCATGACATCATCAAAGGACTTGCAAGGCATTACTGGGAACGTGAGCATCGATGAGGCCCGGGAAGGCTGCACGGGACGCCGGAAGGTGAATATAACCCGATTATTTATTTTTTATTCTTTTTTTTACAGGGATTTGGTACCCAGGGCCTGGAGGACAGTTTCCTCTCCTCCAGGCCGTTGGTACCATCCGCACATGAGCCGCTCACTTTGCGCATGGTGGACATTCCACATGTGGGAAGTAAGCGGATCTCATGCATTCCTATGGGTGCGAAATCGCGGCAATTCTTTGCGATTCCGCAAAAAAATGAACATGCTGCTTTTTTTCTGCGATGCGATATTGCCTCGGGAAAAAACGCATCATTAGCACAGCATGTGCGGAATGCCATAGGAATGCATGGGGTGCATTCACTATGAGTTTTTTAAGTGTTTTCACAGCATTTTCGTGCCAAAAATCGCGCCAAAAACGCTTAAAAAACACAATGTGGGCACACAGCCTTAAAGAGTGCATGAAATTAAGGAAACACCCACTTTAAGATTCACAAGTATTTCCTGTTCCCTTTACTGAATTTTAAGCAGGTTGTCATGATCCAGGTTGGATCTAGCAGTTTGAATGCACAAAGTAACTTTTTTCCCTTGGCTGTGTGACAAAGGTGGTTTTTGCCCCTGGTGGCCATTGGGGTCATTGCACTGTGGTGATTTCAGCTGTAGTTTTCCCCCGGTGGCCACTAGGGTCATTGCACTTGGATACCTTAGTTTGTGCACATGATTAAGTAACAGGTGTGAATGCTCTATAAAAGAGTGTCAGGTGTATCAATCACTGTTGGTTAAGGTCTTCATTTGCAAGCAAGCCTGGGTGAAGGATGGAGCTAAAGGAGAGTTACAGGCAGCTCAGAGAGATTTTTGGAGTGTCAGCTATGGTGTCTGCAAGGAGTGCTGGCATGGCGTGGTGGAGTCGCAGCTATGGTGTCAGCAAGGAGTTCTCGCATGGATTGGTGAAGTGGCAGCTATGGTGCAGAGCTGCACTCAAAATGCTGGACGTTGTTGCTGAGAGCTGGACTCAAGCACGCTGAACTTTTTGGAAGAAAAGCTGGACTCATTGGCAGGAATCTGTCTCTGGACAGCTGCACGCAGGTGGTGGACTCTGTTTGCTCCAAGGCTGCACTATGGTGATGGATCCGGTTGGAGGAAAAGATGCACGCAGGTGGTGGGCTCTGTTGTTGGGAGCGTAAGCAACAGAGCAAAGCTAAGTGGTGTTCCCCTGTTTTGTCATTTTTCCCTATGTGTGTTTAGTGCAGTGGTGGGATTAGTTTCCGCACCAACCAATTCCCTATTGAGGGTTTAGGTGCAGGGCGAGCGAGGGATATCAGGTATCCAGATCGGCGCCCTGTACGGAACCGGCCTAGGGAATGTTAGGAGTGTAGAGACACTGACTCAGGGGAGTGCAGGAGGTCTCCATGTCCCCGTTCCCTATCGCAGGGCCCCCATTGTTATTGTTACCCAGGTTTCCCTTATTGTTTAAATTCGCCTTACTGGAGGCGGGGTTTCCAGATTTACGTGTTACATATATTACCTGAATTCACCTGTTGGAGGTGGCGTATCCAGCTGCACGTCTTATTATTTAAATTCGCCGCACTGGAGGCGGTGTATCCAGGGTCACGCGTGTCATCTAAATCCGCCCTGCTGGGGGCGCTGTGTCCAGCCGCGCATGACCGTGACACAGGTCATCTCTAATGCTCTTCCTTAGGGTTCTATAACAGTACATTATGCTTAATAGACAGTCAATGCGCACATATACAAATTGCCTCTTCAGAAAGAAAGAGGACTTTTACTCTACAGCGCCACCTCTTGGTAGTAGCGATCCTACAAGTCACAATCAACCCTTTAACGAGTCTTGTAATATAACTTAGGATAAAAGCCAAATCAGAATCTCAATTTGCAGACACGGTGTTTCGAGCTATTGGCTCTCGTCAGTGCAAAGTATGAGATCTGATTTGGCCAGAGCCTGCGCACATATAGAATTCTTTGAAATTGCGTTTTCTTCAGTTACCAACATTGCCCAAGCAAACACAGTAGGAGTAATTTATCAATGCAAAGAGATAATGCTTATGTTGAAATGATACAATTTCCCCCATACATGGCTTGCATCAATCTATGCAAATAGAATGCATAATATCGAAAGGATTAGCACTACTAAGCTGGACAGATTTAAAAAGGTTATATAATACTTTAATGTCTTCAAATTTGTCTAAATTGTTAGTAGAGGACAATTATATACATAGTATATCATTAGGTAGATTTGTTTTTGTTTTTTTACCAGTGTACAAGAACAAACAGCTAAAACAAATAGGGAATGATATGGCAGATTTACTAAGACCTACAGAAGTGTTACAAGCTATTCTGAATGAATGTTTTATCTTTATTAGCACTGTAACATATTTTTTGAGTTGAAACAACCTCATCAAGAAAATTGACATTCAGATTTGTCATCCAACAACCGCAAGGTGTGCCTCATATGGTTGGTCCTTAGCTTTAATGACTCACTTCTTCATGTGACCATACAGTCCTCAAATTAATTAGGGAAGAGATATGAGCCAGGCTTAGATTGCAATTAAACTTTTTTTTAAAAAAAAAAGTTGGGTACATAAGGACGCAGAGCCCAATAGGGGACTGCACCCCTCAATACAGACTACAAAGAAAAGAAAAGGTCCTGCACACCAAAACAAATAAATTAGGCTAGTTTCACATTAGTGCTTTTGAGCGCAGCGACGGCCTGCGCACGGCCGCCGCTAAGCCCCGACCCCTGCCGCGCCTCCGCCGGTAGCTCCGCCTACCGGTGCATGACGCTGCATGCGTCCTGCATCCCCTATCTTTATCACTGGGGGCGCAGGCCGTGCGCAGTATGCATTTGGCGGCGCATGCGCCTTTTTGACGGTGCACCGAGCGCAACCAAACTGCAGCAGGTTGCGTTTGGCACAGGTCGGCGCACCGTCAAAAGGACGCATGCGCCGCCAAACCCATACTGCGCACGGCCTGCGCCCCAGTGATAAAGATAGGGGACGCAGGACGCATGCAGCGTCATGCGCCGGTAGGCGGAGCTACCGGCAGAGGCGCGGCAGGGGGCGGGTTTAGCGGCGGCCGTGCGCAGGCCGGTGCTGCACTCAAAAGCGCTAGTGTGAAACTAGCCTTATAATGCACTGCACACCTAAGCTGCTGTAGGCAACAAGCAACAATATACATACTGCGAGTAATGCATATATGAACTCGAATATTACTAAACACATTAAAAAAGTTAGTTAACAATTTTTGATAAAAAAGTGTAAAAGCCATCCAATCACATCAAGGTGTACACCATGTGGATAGTCAATAGCTTTAGTGACTCATCTCTCCATGTGCCCAGACAGACCTCATGGGGAAGACATGGGATTTATGTTATGTCTCTATGATATATTTCTCTACATGTCTGACCCTTAAAACAGTTAATTGAAAGTAGACATGATTGAATTGTATTGATGCTAATTAAATTGATGTAAAATATTATTAAATGTTGCAGTCCTGGCAAATTCATAGAATCTTCTATTTGATTTGTACATGTCACCAAAAAATGCCCACCGCCTTTTTCACATATTACACTTTACATATCACATTCACCATGCTTTCCCATTATGCCTTGCAGCTATCACACCATGTGGCATAGTGCAACAAAGCAGAACTGTTATGATTGAGTCACCGTAGGAGGCAAAAATAGAAATGCTAGCTAAGTCCAGAAAACCAGAGAAGTTGGCAGCTATCGGATTGCAGACCCCTGAACCTATCAACACAACTAGCAGTAGCCGTGGGGGGCTCCTACGATGCCCTAGGCCCCTCGATCACAGCCGGATGATTACATAGCCTAAAGACAGAAAGGGAAATCTAAACTGCCCCAGAGCAGACCCCAAAGCAAAAGGCAGCCCCCACATACAGTATAATGACGGTGAAGCAAGAAGAAAGAACAAAACACAGACAGAAAGATAGACTGAGCAAAGATGGGGCCCAAGCTAGCTTAGATAGGAAAGGACAGGAAGGCTGCTATCTGCAATCCGTGAAAAACCCTATGAAAATAAGAGCCAACAAACTGATAGTAAAACGGCCCTGAAGACGCTAGGCTTCAAAAAAGGCTATGTCAGAACTCAGGAATATTCTGAAGACAGAGCAACAGGCAAAAGGAGATTCAGCTCACCCCAGCAGGGAATGGCAGAATCCAGAAAAGCAAGGAAAACAAAACACTAATGCAAAAAGGCAAAGCAGAAATCTTAGCTTTAGATGAGCAGGAATCAGACTGGTTTCCTAGAAGTCCACAGAGAAATCACCCGCAGGCTAGAAGGGCGTCGGCAGCCTTATATCCAGTCATTAACTTCACTCAGCCAGTCATCATCATCAGCCCCAGGTGTTTCACCAGAAGAGGGAGTTCCTCGGGCCTCAATAGTGAAGGGGAAAATTAACTCACAACACAGAACAATTTGTCTGAACTCACAGCTGCGCAATAGAGACAGGAAAAGAAAGTCATAAAACATTGGATAAATAATTCAGACAGTAATATGTTGAATAACTGCAGCAGTGAAGAAGATGAGAGTAGTAGTATGTGAACAATACAGACATTCAGTTGATAGAGTGAGAGATTAACCCCTTAACCCCCGGGGCTTTTTTCAGTTTTGCGTTTTTGCTTTTTGCTCCCCTCCTTCTCAGAGCCATAACTTTTTTATTTTTCCTTCAATATGGCCGTGGGAGGACTTGGTTTTTGCAGGACGAGTTGTGCTTTTGAATGACTTCATTGGTTTTACCATGTTGTGTACTATTAAACGGGAAAAAAGTGCGATGAAATTGCAAAAAAAGTGCAATCCCAAACTTGCTTTTTGTTTGGCATTTTTACTAGGTTCACTAAATTCTAAAACTAATCTGCCATTATGATTCTCCTGGTCATTACGAGTTCATGGACACTAACCATGTCTAGGTTCTTTTTTATCTAAGTGGTGAAAAAAAATTCCAAACTTTGTTAAATAAAAAAAATTGCACCATTTTCCGATACCCGTAGCGCCTCCATTTTGCGTCATCTCGGGTTGGTTGAGGGCTTATTTTTTGCATATTGAGCTATTGTTTTTAATGATAACATTTTGGTGCAGATATGATCTTTTGATCACCCATTATTGCATTTTAATGCAATGTCATGACGACCAAAAAAGCAAAATTCTGGCATTTAGACTTTTTTTGTCGCTACGCCGTTTAGCAATAAGGTTAATCCTTTTTTTATTGATAGATCGGGTGATTCTGAATGTGGCAATCCCAAATATGTGTATGTTTGAATTTATTTTTATTGTTTTACTTTGAATGAGTCGAAAGGGTTGTGATTTGAACTTTTATATTTTTTTAATTTTATATATTTTTAAAAACATTTTCTTTTACTTTTGGCATGCTTCAATAGTCTGCATGGCAGACTAGAAGCTGCCACAACCTGATCAGTTCTGCTACATAGAGGTGATGGTCAGATCGCCTCTATATAGTAGAATTACTCACTTGCTATGATCGCTGACCGCTGGGTGTCTCTCACAGCTATCCGGCACTGACAACCATAGAGGTCTCAAGGAGACCTCCACTGACAGCCATAGAGGTCTCCAGTAGACCTCCAGTTGTCATGCTGACACACCGGTGACCTGCCATTACGTGATGTGGGTCACCAGTGTGCGTATTTTCTACACTATTGCTGGAACCTCTTGCTAAATGCCACTGTCAGGGTTTGACAGCAACATTTAGCTTGTTAATAGCAGCAGGTGGTCGCGATTCCTCCCGCGGCTATTGTGGGCACATGCCAGCTGTTCAAACCAGCTAACATGTCCCAGGAAATATGTGGGCTCACCGCCAGAGCCCACATCAAAATGATGGAGTCTGACATCAGCATACTGTTACGCCCGATTTTGGAAAGGAGTTAATAAATTAGGTGCTGGCAGCAACAATTCCAGACAGTGTGATTGATCAGTGTTATATTTATCCTAATGCATTAGAATTACAATTTCACACTTTCTCTCCATTTTTAATGCACTAAAAAGCAGTAGCAAGACAGCACAATTGTTTTTTTTACAGAGGAAAAAAAATCTGAAATGTTGCTTTACACATCTGTTTTACCAGTCAGTTTTCACCTCCATACATGCCTCACTAAAAAAGGGCAAAGTTGCAGGTGATGGCTTTTCTGATGCGTACTAAGCTAGGATTTCGTATTAGGTTATTCGTGGCAAGGGAACTGAATTTTGCTGAAAAGGATGACTAAAAAATGTAGACATTTATCTGTGCATTGTTTCTTTCTGCACCTTACTAGACCATTTTAACAACCCTACATACCTCACCTGTGCTGCAGCTTGCTGCCACCTTTTGCTTTTTTGTACATGTACTTATTCATCAACCTTGCATTTTTTTATTTATTTTTCACAAGGCTGGAATAATTGGGCTTAAAAAAAATTATCAAAAGTTTATTACAGTGTTGTATAAAATGTATGGTAAAATAAAAAGTGGAAATGGCAATGGTATTATAAAAAAATACCACTGCTAAGAATGCAAGAACTGTTGGCAGCAGCAGAAGCACCACCACCACTATTGGCATCAGCCATCCTGGCACCTCATATTGAAGTAATGTGGCAATGTGATAATGAAGAAAAGAGCAATATGGAAATTATGGCACGTCAGTCATCTCAGTAAAAGCAGGATGATGTTACATCTGAAATTAACACAGTCAGTTTGAGTTAGTGCTCTGCACAGCATGGTTGGCCTGATGAATAATATATAACATTTTTTGTATCTTTTTGAAGTTTAAAAAGCATGGAAGGTTTTTAACTATGCTTTGTCCTTATGTAGACTTTTTGCTACTACTGGGTTTCCATTCATTTCTATGGTAAGATCACTTTGACAGTACTTAGACTTTGTTTGCGGTAAAGAGATACAAAAGAGTTGGATACAGTTCTAAAAGATCTGATTTTTGGAAACATTTGCCAATCCTTGTAAATGCTAATTTCAAAATATTTGTTCATCTCTAATTGAAAGGTAATATCAATAAAAAATAATTACATATGTTGTTACATCTGTAGCAACAATTTTCCAATGAAACTAATAGTTTATAAAACTAAAAATAATGGTTGATAACAACTAATCAAATTAATATTTGAAAAAAATAAATAGCAGTGTCTAATGCTATTCTACTACATACACGTTTGTAACTTATCTTTTTTGTATAAAAAAAATTACCTTGAATAGTATGCACCAAGATTAGAAGATACCTCTTAGGAATAGAGTAAACAATAACCTCTCGATTGCTTGTATTACAACCACTAGGACCTCCACCAATCCTAAGAATGTGGCTTTTAAGAGCCGCATCTGACTAAAGTGAAGCTTGAGTATTGCATCTCCACTACAATCATTCTTAATATGAGTGCCAGAGACCAGCTGAGCACAGCGCTCAGCTGTCTTTGGAAGTTCCATTGACTGAAATAGTACTCCATTCAGATGGGACTCTTCAAGGCCCCATTGGTAAGTTATCCCCTATCCTATAGATAGGGAGTAACTTCTGCAATATTTCTTCGAGTTTTGGAGGATACTAAATGTTGAAAAAGTACATCTGCTGTCTCTTTCTCTTTTCCCTTAGAGATCGCAAGCTTTTGTGGGCAGTGTCCTTTCTCCTGTGCCTTGAAACTGTCAATCATTTAATCATTTAGTAATAGGTAATATTCTTGTTTTATACCCTATATAATATTATAATATACTTAATAATGATGTGCAAATACTTTGAAATTCAAATTTGCCAGCTCTGACTACATTTTAAAGACATGGCACTCTCCACACCAGCTGGAACACTTTGAGCAGATTGTGAGAAGCTCTGCCTGTCACCAGCGGTAACCTTAATGACATCTTCACCAGTCACAGGTAGGCAGCCATAGTCGACGAACTGTGATAACCTCAACCACGTCAGCGCTGGCAATGCAATAACTCTCATGAGCGCTTACATCACTGCGGTGACCGGAGTTCATCAACTATGCACTCCATTCACCTTATTGGTGTCACCGCTCGGCTCTGTAGCTCAGTTTTAAGTCTCAGCTCAGTGTTCTACTGGATTCAAGGCTGAGCAGTTGCATCATGTCACTGTTCATCCATGAAATCTAGATGGATTATATTCTTATCGGACAGGTGAGGAATATGGTGTTTTTTTAATTTTTAAAAATAAATAGGTAAAGAGGGTGAGGAGTTATATTTAGAATAAACAAAATCTGTGTTTTTATTTCAAATAAAGGACTTTATTCAAGCTGTGTCTTTTTTAATTATAATCTGACTATGAGGTTAGTAATGGGGGTTTCTAATAAAAAACCTCTCCATTACTAACTCCTGGGCTTGATTTCAACTGACATTACAAAGCTGACATCAACCCCATAAGTATTACCCCATTTTCCACTGCACCAGGGCAAGTGGGAAGAGCCAGGCAAGGTGCCAGAATTGGCTCATCTAACAGATACACGCTGTCAACAGTTCTCAGACCTTTCAAGTTACCTTGATCAGAGCCAGTGTTTCTCGTGCTGTTTCAAAGATAATAGTGTGGGAAACACTGAATGTTTGGGTCCTCCATTCATTAGCTTCATCAAATTTGACTAACAAAACATGTTTTCAGAAACTCATTTTTGTGTAAGATATGCACTCTTTGAAGGCAGGCACAAAATTAAATTACCGTATTTTATTACTTCTCTACTGTGTTTTTAACACAAGCCACATCTTCCTGAATGGTAGGGAAAACCTAGAAAAAATTAAATAAAAATAACAGCAGCAACAGACAGTGGTATTGGTTTATCCATGCCATATTATACTAACAAAAAAGTGTGCAAAAATATTGTACTATAAAGAAACAAGAAAGTCCATCAGTGCTTGGCCACTTCTGATCATTAATAATCCATTGTGTATCCACAAATGCCACCACAATGTTCTGGGTAAAATAAGGTATCTATCATATCTTCACCCACAGCAGGCACAATCAATCAATAAAAAAAAATGACAGAGACTGACGCGTTTCTGATCTAATGATTCCTACTCATAGCCTATAAGGCATCAGTGTGTGTGCAACTTAATTCACACAAAACTAAGTCAAGGCCACACCCCATTGTTTTCTTTCACATGTGATAAAGGAACATTTATCCTAAAATTTTTAAAAATCAAAAATGTAAAACAATATAGAAAAATATGTATAGAAAACAATACAAATATGTAAAAAGGCACAGGAGTATAATTAATACAGTATCAGGACTGAATGATAGATTAAACCTGTGGGCTGGGTTGAATTCAGCAGTAGAATCCAGAAGACTTCGATATTCAAAAGTGCCCTCCTCTAATCTCTGCCTCAAACAGATCTATTAAAGGGAACCTGTCATCAGTTTTGGCCAATATAAGCAACAAAATTGGCCTAGATTAATGGCACATCCTAAAGAGCATATCATCCAAATAGATCACGGAAGCATATAGCCATAAAAATAACATAGCTTTATTTCAATCGATACAAAAACATAGACATATAGACAATCATTAAAAGAAGATGAATATCCAATAAAATACCACAACATGCATATGCATTGCAATTCTAATAATAATGTGCCTAATGCTACGAGTGTAGGGGCTGGCTGGAAAGTATCTACAAGGTCTAATGAACTAAATGTTCAGAGCTGTGAGGGTGTCACTCAGGAAACTGAATGAAAATACCACCAATAACTATATATATATAGCAATATTACTCCCAACTGGTGCACAAGGAATATGGGTCCATCCAATAATGAAGACAAAAAACCTGAGGCTAAAGATAGCAAAACTAGTTTTCAAATCATCCAATACAGAGTCCCGGTCTTGAGTAATACACAAAATAGACAAATAGACATACAATAGTGAGTACAACAAACCTGATGATAAAGGTAATAGAACTAGTTTTCAAATCATCAAGTAAGAAATCCGGTCTTAATTGACATAAGTGCCAATATGTAATACAAAATAACATCACAATAGAGTGAGCATATCATAGGATGATTAGCCAGGGAAATACCTGAATATGTACTGCATAAAAGCTCTGCAGTTATTTAGCTAAGGGTAAATACCCAAATGCAAATACAATAAACCAGAGATTAAAAATATCGAGACAGGTTTCTAACTCCTAATAGCTAGAGGTTCAGGCAAATGTCCCATGCTGAGATGCAGAGCACACGTACCATTATGTAAAACTAGTAATATACAGGTGGAATGAACAGATCCAAGGATGGTTAATATGTTAGGATAGCCTGAGTATGTACTCCATAAGGCTCCTACATTACGCTGCTCTCATTCCTCAAGTGCACCATGCCAGCCCCATAAGAAAAGTTAATGAAACATACGACCTTTGGAGTATTGCAGTCCCCGACACGCGTTTCGTGTGAGCTTCATCCTGGGGGGTAAGTGAGTGTGGTTATATGACCATTGTGACCTTATATAGAGGACCCCTGATGTGGACATACCTTCCACGTGTGTAACAACAATGCCACAGCTCCCGGCGTGTGACGTCGCCCCAGGACGCGCCTCCCGGCCGCACAGCCACTCCCCCGTCCAGCACGTCATGGCGAGGAGGCGGCAAGAGCGCACCAGGAAGGACGCATTCCCAGGGCAACGCACAACACTGTATGATGTATCATAGGTAGCTAGGCCTCGTCACCGTCCAGCGTGTCAGGACAGAGAGGCCGCCTTAGCTAAACCTGCGAATGCATACACCACAGAGTTTGCGGGGAGAGTGCCTAGATATAATGGCTGGACTAGCAATCGCATTGACTGCAAAATTTGCAGAGGAAGTGCTAAAGTAGAAAAATTCCATGATTGCACCATAACCACTAAGGAAAATATCCCATACCACTGCATACAAAATACACTGCAATAAACACACGAAAATGGCATGCTTATACATGATTATGCTATATATAAGGTTAACAGGATAGATGTATATATGACGATTAATTGTATCTTACAGAGTTCAGCATTTTGGGAAGATACTGAGACTAATTGAAAAATTAAGAAGAATTAATACTAAAAAATTATTAGAAAGTATATATCAGCGTGGTCTACAGTACACTAGATATTTCTTAGCTGAATAATAAAAGATATAATAGATACATCAGGGTAGTACATAAAGGGTATAAGTGTAGATGTAAATGTAACCAAAACTACTACTAGAGATGACCCATTATTTCTCGAATCAGTAGGGCCTCCACAACCAATTTATATGTTATACAGATGTCTATATACAGATTCCCAGGTATGTGGGTTACTGCATTTCTAACGGCACGTAAATAGTCCATTTTTTCTGTGATCCATAAAAATGGACACAATCCTTTTCAAAAAAGTGCTTCCTTATTCATAAAATGGTCTTTGGTTGATTGTAGAGATCACCAGGTGATTCACCCACATCTTAATGTTCCGTCACTTCCACATTGTGAGGTCACACAGTACATGAAGGAAAAGATTCACCGAAATGATCGTGAAAACTAAAAACTGAAAAGAAAAATTATATTAAAAGTATTGAAAACATAAAAACCATAACCAACAAAACACTTACAAGAAGGAGGTACAGTTGTGGCCAAAAGTATTGACACCCCTGCAATTCTGTCAGATAATATTCAACTTCTTCCTGAAAATGATTGCAAACACAAATTCTTTGGTATTATTATCTTCATTTAATTTGTCTTAAATGAAAAAACACAAAAAGAATTGTCCTAAAGCCAAATTGGATATAATTCCACGCCAAACATAAAAAAGAGGGAGGACAAAAGTATTGGCACTGTTCGAAAGATCATGTGATGCTTATCTAATTTGTGTAATTAACAGCACCTGTAACTTACCTGTGGCACCTAACTGGTGTTGGCAATAACTAAATCACATTTGCAGCCAGTTGACATGGATTAAAGTTGACTCAACCTCTGTCCTGTGTCCTTGTGTGTACCACATTGAGCATGGAGAAAAGAAAGAAGACCAAAGAACTGTCTGAGGACTTGAGAAACCAAATTGTGAGGAAGCATGAGCAATCTCAAGGCTACAAGTCCATCTCCAAAGACCTGAATGTTCCTGTGTCTACCGTGCGCAGTGTCATCAAGAAGTTTAAAGCCCATGGCACTGTGGCTAGCCTCCCTAGATGTGGATGGAAAGAAAAATTGACAAGAGATTTCAATGCAAGATTGTGCGGATGTTGGATAAAGAACCTCGACTAACATCCAAACAAGTTCAAGCTGCCCTGCAGTCCGAGGGTACAACAGTGTCAACCCATACTATCAGTCGACGTCTGAATGAAAGGGGACTGTATAGTAGGAGACCCAGGAAGACCCCACTTCTTACCCCGAGACATAAAAATGCCAGGCTGGAGTTTGCCAAAACTTACCTGAAAAAGCCTAAAATGTTTTGGAAGAATGTTCTCTGGTCAGATGAGACAAAAGTAGAGCTTTTTGGGCAAAGACATCAACATAGAGTTTACAGGAGAAAAAAGAGGCATTCAAAGAAAAGAACACGGTCCCTACAGTCAAACATGGCGGAAGTTCCCTGATGTTTTGGGGTTGCTTTGCTGCCTCTGGCACTGGACTGCTTGACCGTGTGCATGGCATTATGAAGTCTGAAGACTACCAACAAATTTTGCAGCATAATGTAGGGCCCAGTGTGAGAAAGCTGGGTCTCCCTCAGAGGTCATGGGTCTTCCAGCAGGACAATGACCCAAAACACACTTCAAAAAGCACTAGAAAATGGTTTGAGAGAAAGCACTGGAGACTTCTAAGGTGGCCAGCAATGAGTCCAGACCTGAATCCCATAAAACACCTGTGGAGAGATCTAAAAATGGCAGTTTGGAGAAGTCACCCTTCAAATATCAGGGACCTGGAGCAGTTTGCCAAAGAAGAATGGTCTAAAATTCCAGCAGAGCATTGTAAGAAACTCATTGATGGTTACCGGAAGTGGTTGGTCGCAGTTATTTTGGCTAAAGGTTGTGCAACCAAGTATTAGGCTGAGGGTGCCAATACTTTTGTCGGGCCCATTTTTGGAGTTTTGTGTGAAATGATCAATGTTTTGCTTTTTGCTTCATTCTCTTTTGTGTTTTTCCATTTAAGACAAATTAAATGAAGATAATAATACCAAAGAATTTGTGTTTGCAATCATTTTCAGGAAGACTGAGTATTATCTGACAGAATTGCAGGGGTGTCAATACTTTTGGCCACAACTGTAATACTCAAGACCTCATTTAATCCCTTAGGTTGTACAGTTCACAGCCTATAAATTGATTCAACTTCAAGTTGGGCCAACCTTCTTTTCCAATTGCCACCCTGTTGATGAATAAAGACCTTATCTATGCCCATGACTTTGAGCAGTTTTGGGTTACTTTCATGAAACATCTTAAAATGTTTCGGAATTGGTTTGAGGGTGGTGTTGTCTTCAATTTCAGAGGCATTTTGTATATCCCTATAGTGTTCCCTCACTCTAACTTTTAAAGGTCTAGAGGTCATGCCAATGTATATTTTCATATACGGGCATGTGGCGTAATAGACCACACCAACTGAGTTGCATGTGTTATGTTGCGTGATATTATACATTTTACTGCCATCGATTGAAGAGAAAGAAGATGCCTGTATCATATTAGGGCACGAAATGCATTCTTTGCATGGAAAAAATCCCCATTATGGGCCTTTTGACCCAAATACTTTTTCAGGTTCCTGACCGCCATGATAGCTATGTACTAAACTGTCCCTAAGGTTATTAGACCTTCTATATGTGATGGAGGGATATTTAGGAATAAATTTCTCCAAAGTTTTGTCAGTCATAAGAATTGGCCAGTATTTTTCGAGTGTTTTTTTACCTCATGCCATCTATCATTAAAAGTAGAGATAAATCTCTCTTTGTATGTCTCCATGGGTTTTTTCCTAGGTGTGAGTAAATCTGCCCATTTTGTCTGACTTGTTTTTTTCACTCCCCTATTTATACTCCATCTAGAATATCCCCTGGACATGAATCTTTGTGTAAGATTTTCAACCTGTCCCTGAAAAGCCTCATCATTAGAGCATATTCGTCTGGCCCTAAGGAACTGGCCCGTCGGAATCCCTTCCACCAAAGGTTTTGGATGTGAGGATGTGGCATGCAAAATGGAATTTACTGCTGGTTCCTTCCGGAACACATCAGTGTGCAAAACCCCATTTTCTCCTTTCAAAATCTTGATATCCAAAAACTCAATGTCAGTCTGACTGTACTTACATGTCAGTCTGACATTGATTGAATTATCATTGATAAAGTCCAAGAAGATGAGAAGGTCCTGTTCTGTTCCCTGCCATATCATAAGGATATCATCTATATATTGAACCCAGAACAGAACCTTCTCAATGAATGCAACAGGGTGGGTGAAAAAAATGTTCCGTTCCCACATGCCAAGAAATAAATTGGCACATGAGGGGGTAAACGCTGCCCCCATAGCCGTGCCCTGCTTTTGCAAATAGATAGTTTCTTTGAACATAAAGTAATTATGCTCCAGGGCATACTTAAGCAGTGTCATTAAAAAGTTAACAAGCTCTTCATCAAGATTAGACATCATCAGATAAGATTTGGTGGCTTGCATACCATCCCGATGCTGGATAGAAGTATAAAGTGATTCAACATCAAAGCTCACAAGCCACATATCATCTTCAATAGGAATACCCTCAACTTTTCTAAGGACATTGCTAGTATCTTTCACAAAGGATGGAAGGTAAAAGACAAGAGGTTTTAAATAAAAGTCAAGATATTTTGAGGAAATTTCACACAGACTGCCATTGCCCACTAAAATTGGCTGTCCTGGTGGGGCCATGCTATTTTTGTGTATCTTAGGAATAAAGTATATGCACGCTACCCTAGGATATGCGGGCACCAAGTTATCCCGAAGTTCCTTGGTAATGATGCCATCTAGGAAGGCCTGTTCCAAAATCCCACTAATTTCCTTCTGGTATGCTGAAGTGGGATTATAAGTCAATCTTTGATAGCAGCTCCTATCCTTTAACTGTCTCAGGGCTTCCCTCTCATAAAGTGTAGTGGGTCATACCACTACATTCCCACCTTTGTCCGCAGGTTTGATCACCACCTCTTTGAGGTTACCTAACGCCTTAAGTGCTTTCCATTGGACAAAGGTGAGATTGCCGTGGGCAACATGCCTTGGAATCTTCTCAAACTCATCTGTAACTAGCCTGACAAAGAGTTCTACATTGGGATATATATTAAGGGGAGGAAATTTTTTTGGTACTGGCGGTTTGAACTTAACCCTATCAGTTGGTCCTTCACCTTCCTCATTAAGTTCCTCTAAAATGGATATAGCATCCAGTTCTCTAGTGTTCCATTCCTCTCCATTCCCATTTTTCCCATGCAGTTTTTAAGGATTAGTTTGCGTGCAAACAAATGAAGATCTTTTATCGCTGTAAAACAATTAAATGGGGCTGTGGGGGAGAAAGAAAGGCCTAAACTAAGAACCTCTATCTGTGGTTCAGTTAGTGTTAACTCAGATAGATTTATTACCTGAAGTCTGGAGGATGTTGATATATCCATCCTTTTGTCCTTTTTATATAGTAGTCGTTCCTTCTTTTATTGATATTTTTCCTTAAGTTGTACACACGGTTACTAGATTTAATCTCATCCTCTCTAGATGAAATAGAGGATATGGAGGGCGATCTTGTAATATCCTTCCTGGTGCGCTCTAGCCGCCTCCTAATCATGAGGTGTTGGACTGGGGAGTGGCTGAGCGGCCGGGAGGCGCGTCCTGGGCCGACGTCACACGCTGGGAGCTGTGGCATTGTTGTTACACATGTGGAAGGTATGTCCACATCAGGGGTCCTCTATATAAGGTCACAATGGTCATATAACTACACTCACTTACCCCCCAGGAAGAAGCTCATGCGAAACTTGTGTCGGGGACTGCAATACCACAAAGGTCGTATGTTTCATTAACTTTTCTTATTGGGCTGACATGGTGCACTTGAGGAATCCTTATGGATATAATGTTATTCTCGGGGGCTTACTGTGCGCTGCTTGACGAGAATAAAATGACCTTATGTCAACCCCTGAAGAAGAAGTGGTTCACACTTTGAAACGCGTTGGGAATTAAATGGTCAAATCTCTCATGTTGTATTGATTTTATTCTGGTCAAGCAGCGCACAGTAAGCCCGAGAATAACATTATATCCATAAGGATTCCTATTGGAGGTCACGCAGTGGACCTTCGGGCGTGCAGCAGGCTGACGGCGGGTTTATATGCTTATACCTCTCCTGGAAAGGGTGAGTAGACTTCTGTCATATCTATTCAATTGTCCATCAGATAAGACCCTATTGCGCTTTTCTGTTTCCTAGTTTCAGTGTAATGGTGCACTTGAGGAATGAGAGCAGCGTAATGTAGGAGCCTTATGGCGTACATACTCAGGCTATCCTTACATATTAGCCATCCTTGGATTTGTTCATTCCACCTGTATATTACTAGTTTTACATGATGGTACGTGTGCTCTGCACCTCAGCATGGGACATTTTGCCTGAACCTCTAGCTATTAGGAGTTAGAAACCTGTCTCGATATTTTTAATCTTTGGTTTATTGTATTTGCATTTGGGTATTTACCCTTAGCTAAATAACTGCAGAGCTTTTATGCAGTACATATTCAGGCATTTCCCTGGCTAATCATCCTATGATATGCTCACTCTATTGTGACGTTATTTTGTATTACATATTGACACATGTCAATTAAGACCGGATTTCTTACTTGATGATTTGAAAACTAGTTCTATTACCTTTATCATCAGGTTTGCTGTACTCACTATTGTATGTCTATTTTGTGTATTACTCAAGACTGGGACGTATTGGATGATTTGAAAACAAGTTTTGCTATCTTTAGCCTCAGGTTTTTTGCCTTTATTATTGGATGGACCCATATTCCATGTGCACCAGTTGGGAGTAATATTGCTATATATATATAGTTATTGGTGGTATTTTCATTCAGTTTCCTGAGTGACACCCTCACAGCTCTGAACATTTAGTTCATTAGACCTTGTAGATACTTTCCAGCCTGCCCCTACACTCATAGCATTAGGCACATTATTATTAGAATTGCAATGCATATGCACCTTGTGTTATTTTATTGGATATTCACCCTCTTTTAATGATTGTCTATATGTCTATGTTTTTGTATTGATTAATATAATGCTATGCTATTTTTATGGCTATATGCTTCCGTGATCTTTTTGGATGATTTGGCCAATATAAGTTCAGTCATCACATTTCAGTGCTGATATACAGCATTCTAAAATGCTGTATATCTGCCCCCTACTTGACCTGTAAGAGAAGAAAGCTAACTTTTATTATACTTACTTATTATACTTACCCACAGGTTGGTCCAGTCCGAGGGGTGTCGCTCTTTTTGGTGGACACCTCCCATCTTCTTACAATGCCGCCCCCTGCTTGCTTCATGTAGATCACATGTCCCTGCGTCATCCACACAGGCTCCCCAGGCTCTGTTGAGGGCTGAACAAAGTACTGCAGTGTACAGGCACCGGGAAAGGTTAGAGAGGCCCAGCGTCTGCGCACTGCAGGAGTTTGCTCTGCCCTCAACAGGGCAGATAAGTACACCTGTGCAGGAGCGCGATGCTGGGGAGCCTGTGTGGACGATGCAGGGTCACATCATCCACATGAAGCAAGCAGGAGGGTGGCGATCGTTAGAAGATGGGAGGCGCCGGACCAAGAAGAACGACACCCCTCAGACCAGATCGCCCCGCAGGTCAGTATAATAAAATATATTTTTCTTCTCTTACAGGTCAGGTTGGGGGCAGATATACAGCATTTTAGAAAGCTGTATATCAGCACTGAAATGTGATGACTAGAGTTGACCGATACCGTCCGATACTTCAAAGTATCGTATCGGATGGTATCGGCCGATCTTTAAAAAAAGTATCGGTATCGCCGATTCCGATACCGGAAGTCCCATTCAAGTCTATGGGACTTCCGGTATCGGAATAAGAAAAACCCTTTCCTGCCCTTGTACAGCCTCTCTGGGGTCTGTACGGGCCTTTCGGGGGGCTGTGCCGGCCTGCCAGGGGGTCTGTGCAGGCTCCGGTGGTCTGTGCCGGCCTGCCGGGGGGCTGTGCCGGCCTGCCGGTGGTCTGTGCAGGCTCCGGTGGGCTGTGCCGGCCTGCCGGGGGGCTGTGCCGGCCTGCCGGTGGGCTGTGCAGGCTCCGGGGGGCTGTGCCGGCCTGCCGGGGGGCTGTGCCGGCCTGCCGGTGGTCTGTGCAGGCTCCGGGGGGCTGTGCCGGCCTGCCGGGGGGCTGTGCCGGCCTGCCGGTGGTCTGTGCAGGCTTCGGGGGTCTGTGCAGGCATCGTCCGATGGGACTACAAGTCCCACACAGCAATGGCATAAAGTGAGACTAGGGACTTTTTTTTTTTTAAGTGGCGGAGGAATACAGTGCGGAAGGATACCTACCTTCCGTCATTGGATTCCTGCAGCCCGTAGAGAACGGCAGCATCATCTGATGCTGCAGTTCTCTACCCAAGATCGTCGTGGGACACACTCGTGGACTGCTTCGGATCGTGGGTGAGTATTTTTGTGGTTTGTTATGTTAATATTTATTCCGGAAAAGACAATGGCTTCGAGGAACAATGTGACAAGTATTGGTAAGTATGTTACTCTATGTTATATGTACTGTATGTCTATGTATGTATT
This sequence comes from Dendrobates tinctorius, assembly GCF_039654945.1. Classification (NCBI taxonomy): domain Eukaryota; kingdom Metazoa; phylum Chordata; class Amphibia; order Anura; family Dendrobatidae; genus Dendrobates; species Dendrobates tinctorius. Next base: position 2,196,727 of record NW_027361936.1, read on the forward strand.
GTATGAATGTATTGTATGTATGTAGTATATATGTGGTATGTATGTAGCATGTAGTATGTATGTAGTATGTATGTAGCATGCATGTAGCATGCAGTATGTATGTAGCATGCATGTAGTATATATGTAGTATGTATGTAGCATGCATGTAGTATATATGTAGTATGTATGTAGCATGTATGTAGTATGTATGTGGTATGTATGTAGCATGTAGTATGTATGTAGCATGCATGTAGTATATATGTAGTATGTATGTAGCATGTAGTATGTATGTAGTATGTATGTAGTATGTATGTGGTATGTATGTAGCATGTAGTATGTATGTAGCATGCATGTAGTATGTATGCATGTAGTATGCATGTAGTATGTATGTAGCATGTATGTGGTATGTATGTGGTATGTATGTAGCATGTAGAATGTATGTAGCATGCATGTAGTATATATGTAGTATGTATGTAGTATGTATGTAGTATGTATGTGGTATGTATGTAGCATGTAGTATGTATGTAGCATGCATGTAGTATGTATGTAGTATATATGTAGTATGTATGTAGCATGTATGTGGTATGTATGTAGCATGTAGTATGTATGTAGCATGTAGTATGTATGTAGCATGCATGTAGTATATATGTAGTATTTAGTATGTATGTAGTATGTATGTGGTATGTATGTAGCATGTAGTATGTATGTAGCATGCATGTAGTATGTATGTAGCATGCATGTAGTATGCATGTAGTATGCATGTAGTATGCATGTAGTATGTATGTAGTATGTATGTAGTATATATGTAGTATGTATGTAGCATGTATGTGGTATGTATGTAGCATGTAGTATGTATGTAGCATGCATGTAGTATATATGTAGTATGTAGTATGTATGTAGTATGTATGTGGTATGTATGTAGCATGTAGTATGTATGTAGCATGCATGTAGTATGTATGTAGCATGCATGTAGTATGTATGTAGCATGCATGTATGTATGTAGCATGCATGTAGCATGCATGTAGTATGTATGTAGTATGTATGTAGTATGTATGTAGCATGCAGCATGTATGTAGCATGTATGTAGTATGTATGTAGTATATATGTAGTATGTATGTAGTATTTTTTTTTTTAACATTTAACACATTAGCCGGATGATGGGACTACTACTGTCCCATCATTGGCTAATGTGTCAATCACTGTCATGGTAGCAGGCATCGCCAGATGGGACTTGTAGTCCCATCGGACGATGCTTGCACAGACCCCTGGACATCAGCACAGCCCCCCGGCAGGCCGGCACAGCCCCCCGGCAGGCCGGTACAGACCCCCACAGGGTGCACAGACCACCGGCAGGCCGGCACAGCCCCCCGGCAGGCCGGTACAGACCCCCACAGGGTGCACAGACCACCGGCAGGCCGGCACAGCCCCCCGGCAGGCCGGTACAGACCCCCACAGGGTGCACAGACCACCGGCAGGCCGGCACAGCCCCCCGGCAGGCCGGTACAGACCCCGGGCAGTCCACACAGCCCCCCGGCAGGCCGGCACAGCCCCCCGGCAGGCCGGCAGAGACCCCCGGAAGGCCCGAAATGACGGCGCATCATGATGCGCACACACCGCGCATCATGATGACGTCAGGCTGTCAATCAACTGAACTTCCGATTCCGATGCCGAATTCCGATATTGAAAAAATATCGGAAGTCGGTATCGGAATTCCGATACAGCAAGTATCGGCCGATACCCGATACTTGCGGTATCGGAATGCTCAACACTAGTGATGACTGAACTTATATTGGCCAAATCTGGTGACAGGTTCCCTTTAACTCTTTCAATAGCTGTAAATAACAAACCCATTAAATCTCCTTTGTGAACAATATTAAACTGTCAGGATACATGTGATGAATTAGTGCCTTATGAGTTATCAGAATCTTAGATTTTATACTAACATGTTGATGAAGTTACTACAAATGCTTCATTTTATCTTGAAAATCCTGCTGGTGTCTGTGGATGCATAATGATAAAAATTTTGCTGTACATTCATACTTTGTGAGGACGTCAAAGAGTTAAATGGGTTTTTTTTACGCAATAGTGGTGGATTGCTTTTGCATAAATGAAAAAAATGTGATTTAATTACCTCAGCATTATAGCTACAGTGATTACACAAGCAGCAATATAATAATAATAATAATAATAATAATAATAATAATAATAATAATAATAATAGCAATGCATTATGAAGAATCCTACCAAGCCACATGCAATGTCCTTCTCTGATTTATGCAACTTTCTGTAACGTGTGTAATGGTGGTGGTCATTTTTGGCATTTTGTGAGAACCAATATTTTTCTAATATTTCTAAATTTCTAAAAATTTTACACAAGTTTGATTTGATTAGAAAAGTTCTCTGCTGATCATGAAAATATAAAGATTTGTTAAAACCAGCAATATTACCTTGGTAGGGTATTTTAGTTGATTATTTTTTAGATCTGCACACTTTCCTGTGATGTTCTTCCATAACAGTACTTGGTGCCACCAATAGGCTGTGCAAGAATGTCACTGTCCACTTCAACCTCAGCCTTATAAGTTGGATTCCATGTAGAGAAAGGTCGCACTCAATGGGATGAAAAGTGAATCTTTATTGACACATATTATTACATGTCACGTCGGAGGTGTGGTAACATGAGTGCAAAGAGGCTGACAACGGCCGTTTCGCGCTCTTCGAGTGCTTCTACGGGCGCTATTCGAGCGCTTCCCGTAGAAGCGCTCGAATAGCGCGAAACAGCCGTTGTCAGACTCTTTGCACTCATGTTACCACACCTCTGATTTTGTATTCTTTATTGGATCTATTTGTGCTTGACTCCTTTTCTCAAACCTATTCCTATTTACTATGCATATGTTGCTAACCTAGATCATAAACTTGAACTTACATAGGAACCCTATGGATAGGAATTTGGTTCATTTATGATGCACCCTTTATCCTACTTGGGACATCATTTAAATATATATATTTTTTATATTTAGTATATATCTGTATACACTGTATGTGTCGTTTATGCAATCACATTCATAGGATGCCTGTTTGTTATCTCTGTTACAGTGGCATTATTGAAAAATACCTATGAGGGTCGAAACTGACTGTCAAAAGGAAGTATACTTGTACAACGCTGGCATATCTATGTATTGCATCTCAGAATAAAATACCGTCTTGTCACGTTGCAGTCAACAAGGAGTGTGCAGTGATTTGCTTTGACTTTTGAGCATTCTTCTTTGAAAACTTTTAGTAGGAATTTAAATATGAAAAAACAAGTGCAAATGTGCACAGTTTATGTAACTTTTATAATCATTGTGTAACTGGAATGCTCTTTAAGATAATTCCTGACAATCCATAATGTCTCCCGCAGACCTTTTTTACATATCAAACATTTTTAATAAGTCAGCATAAACCATCTATGTAAGTAATGAAGGAACATTTTTGCAATGTAATTAGTAGTTAATTGACTTGAATTATAATCTACCCATTAATAGACCTACTGAATCTAGGTGGATAGTTCTTCTTGATTAATAGTCTCAGTGTTTAAAATAATGCTGAATTGGAAATATTTTAAAGTTGATTAGAATATGTAGCAATTTAGTAAGTCAGCATGAATTATTACTATTAATGATTAGGGGAATGTTATACATAATAGCTGTTTAGCAATACTTTACACCCTGCATTGAAAAGCTCAATATGTTTCCTCTCTCTAATTTTACAGAACTTGTACACTGAATAGTTCATTGTATTTAATTAGGAGGAAAACTAGGAGGATAAGAGGGAGATGTCTTACAATGATATTTTGTTATTGTAAAATATGAACCACTATTTCAAGATCTTGGCCAAAAATGATTGTGTATTGTGACTTTTTAGCAGCCATTCAAAGTATATACACTGCTCAAAAAAGTAAAGGGAACACTTAAGCAACACAATGTAGCTCCAAGTGAATCACATTTCTGTGAAATCATCCAGTACAGTTATGAAGCAACACCGATTGTGAATCAATTTCTCCTGCTGTTGTGCAAATGCAACAGACAACAGGCAGAAATGATAGGCAATTAGCAAAAGAACCCTTATAAAGGAGTGGTTCTGCAGGGGGTGGCCACAGACCATTTCACTGTTCTGATCCTTTTTGGCTGTTGTTTCGGTCACGTTTGTAGGGGTGGTGACTACAACCCACAGAAGTTGCTCAGGATGAAACATCAATGCGAGCTATGGCAAGAAAGGTAGCTCTGTCTGTCAGCGCAGTGTCAAGTGCATGGAGCAGATATCAGGAGACAGGCCAGTACACCAGGATATGTGGAGGGGGCCATAAGAGGGCAACAACCCAGCAGCAGAGTTGCTACCTTCTCCTTTGTGAAGGAGGAGGAACAAGAGGAGTAGTACCAGAGCCCTGCAAATTGTCCTCTAGCAGGCCACTAGCATCCATGTGTCTGAAGAATCTGAAGAATCACATATTTATGCACAACACAGCACAGAAAGAAATAATGCAGTAGATAACATGTGTCGTGAAGCAGAACTGATATTATGGGAGAGTGATAAACAGCTGTGTCCATAAATACTGGAACAATTCGTAGAAAAGGAGTGAAAGTTTTATTGTCCTCTAATTGAAGTCTGGTTCTTTGTTGTGATGCCCCCACAAGGTCTGAAAAGCAAATTCATTAATTGATATAAAAAACATAAATCCATGTGGCACATTTATTCCTGCACCGAGTGCATCAAAGGTTTCAGCTTCAGATTTTGTATTAGTCTATACAGTATGCCTGATGAAGAGACCTGAGTAATCTCGAAAGCTTGGAATTTGTTACCATCTTTTCAATTAGCCATTAACAAAGATATATATTTTTTCTGTAATAAAAATGAAACCAGAGACAAATCTGTAAGTAAAACTGTTCTGGGGTTTGAACCTCTCATCAATTCAGAGCAAGGTACTTGTTCATTGAATACAATCCAATTCATCCCATTCAGCCAACCAATTCCCTGCTGTAGGCCAAAATAAATAATTTTAATGTACCGCTGTGTCTATATGAGTAGTATGCCTAAAAAACAAAATTTACTGTACAGCCATCTTTTGCCATTTGAAGGCCAAACAAATAATTTTACTGTACCACTGTGTCTATATGATTAATGTGGCAAAAAAGTAATTCTACTCTGCAGCCATTCTTTAGTCATTTGTAGGTCAAACAAATCATTTTAATGTACTGCTATGCCAAAAAAACACAACTCTACTCTGCTGCCATCTCTGTGCCAATAAACCACTTCTGAAAATGAGGATAGCATCAAATAGGGATCATGGACTTGGCCGTGGTGGTGTTGTTGTAGCTGCTGCTGGTGGTGGAGGTGTAACTGCTGCAGAGAGAAAATGTGGTTGTTCTGTGCTTGCTACATGCCCAAATACAACACCTTCCTCTGGTGTTATGTGTTCTTTTCATAGGCCCTAGCATTGTTGCACGAATGCTGAGGCCACAAGGTGTTGAAAATGTGTTAGAATGTCTGAGAGTGCCTCTAATTCCTTTGCATTATTTTCTACCTGGTCCACTGTAGAAAGTGCAGAGTTTGCACCTGAGCACCATGGTCATCCGGCTTCCACCTCACCCTCTTGCAAATCAGCCTACCAGTCTGAGACCCAAGTCATGCAGCAGCCTCTTCTGCTTTTTTATGACTCTGCTGGCTGGGGTTCCATGGCCCATACACCTATCCCTGCCCTCGAAGTGGAAGAGACAGAGTGCACTGATGCTCGACCACTTATTAGGTTGTAGGATGATTTTGTGGGAGGACTAATGCATACAGTCACTAATTTACTACAGCACATGTCAGACAATGAGAAACACAGTTGCCAACTGAAGCATATTTCTGCAGTGTGCAGACCAGCCAGGATGGCAGGGGTGAGGAGTGGGTGAAAAATGATACGGGGGATGATAAGGTCCTAGACCTCACATGGAGCGAAGGCCATCGCAGTGACATGTGGAAGAGGAAGTGGTCATGCAGCTTTAACCCCTTAGTGACAGAGCCAATTTGCTACTTAATGACCAAGCCAATTTTTACAATTCTGACCTCTGTCACTTTATGAGGCTATAACTCTGGAATGCTTTAACAGATCCTGCTGATTCTGAGATTGTTTTTCATGATGTATTGTACTTCGTGTTAGTGGTAAGATTTCTTCGATATGACTTGCGTTTATTTATTAAAAACAGATATATGACAATATTTATGCACTTAAATAAGAGAGATATGTCACACAAAATACTTCATAAATAACATTTCCCACATGTCTACTTTACAACAGCACAATTTTGTAAAAAAAAATTTTTTGTTAGGAAGTTATAAGTGTTAAAAGTTGACCAGCGATTTCTCATTTTTACAACAAAAGTTACAAAACCATTTTTTAGCGACCACATCAAATTTGAAGTCATTTTGAGAGGTGTACATGACAGAAAAAACCCAAAAGTGACACCATTCTAAAAACTGCACCCATCAAGGTGCTCAAAAACACATTCAAGAAGTTTATTAACCCTTAACGTGCTTCACAGGAACTGAAGCAATGTGAAAGGAAAAAATGAACATTTAACTTTTTTTACAAACATTTTAGTTCAGAACCATTTTTTTTTATTTTCACAAGTGTAAAAATGAGAAAATGAACCACAAAATTTGCTGTGCAATTTCTCCTGAATATGCCGATACCCCATACTGTATGTGGGGGTAAACCACTGTTTGAGCGCTCAGCAGAGCTCAGAAGGGAAGGAGCGCCATTTGACTTTTTCAACGCAGAATTGGGTGGAATTGAGATTGGACGCCATGTCGCATTTGGAAAGCCTCTGGTGTGCCTTAACAGTGGAACCCCTCCAATTCTAAGTCCAACCCTAACCCCAACACACCCCTAACCCTTATTACAACCCTAACCATAACCCTAACCACAACTCTAACCCGAACACACCCCTAACCTTAATCCCAACCCTAACCACAACCCTAACCACAAACCTAACCCTAACACACCCCTAACCCTAATCTCAACCCTAACCATAATCCCAACTCTAGTCCCAACCCTAACCCTATCCCCTACTGTAACCATATCTTTAACCCTAACCCTAACTTTAGCCCCAGCCCTAACACTAACTTTAGCCCCACTCACTTTAGCCCAACATTAACCCTAATGGGAAAATGGAAATAAATGCATTTTTTTATTTTATTATTTTTCCCTAACAAAGGAGGTGATAAAGGGGGGTTTGGTTTATTATTTTTTTTACTACAATCACTATGATAGGGTCTATCACAGTGATCAAATTGAACCAATAGGAAAAATTTCCTATTGTTGCTGGGTGCTGGCCTGGCAGATTTCAGCGGGCGCACTGTGCATGCACCTGCTATTTTCTCCTTGATGAAGATGTCAGTGGCCTGGAGGACTTCAGGGAGGGCATTCAGGGACAACTGAGGTACCGGGGGGGTGATCGGGGGACCGGGGGACCCTAGTTCTCTCTCCTCTGATGTGCAGTGCGATCACATCAGAGGGGAGAGAAAGAAATTAAATGGAAAGTCAGAAACACTATTACTGAGGCCATGAAAGAGATTACACTTGAGACTCAGTACTCTGCAAAAGCAACCCGCCGTGCAGCTTGTGACGGCGACGGCGATGATGATGGGGAAGCGGCAGATATGCAAGAATATGAAGAAAGTGGCCTACTAGAGACTGATGATGCAATGGTGGACACTGCCAAACTTGTAGAAGCAAGCAAACCAAAAGCTGAGGGTGGTAAAGATGCCATCTTATAGATTAGAACCTATGACCTTTATATTACGTATGACAAGTATTACCAAACACCAGGACTTTGGTTATTCGGATATGATGAGCATCGTCAGCCATTGACCATAGAAAACATGTATAAAGACATTAGCCAAGATAATGTGAAAAAATGGTGACCATTGAAAATCACTCTCATCTGCCACCACCAGCTATGTGCTCAGTACATCCATACAGGCATGCAGAAGTTGTGAAGAAAATAATTGAGACCGCGGTGGAAGGCGGCGTAGATTCGGGAATTCACATGTATCTTCTAATCTTTCTAAAATTTGTACAGGCTGTCATTCCCACTATAGAATATGATTACACATAGCATTTTACAATGTAACTGCTACTGTTTACCTGCAAGTTCCGTTAAAGCTCCAATTTTTACTAACACTCAGAAATATCCATGTTTTGTTTTTTTCCATCCATACAATTCTTTAACATTTCTGTAATGTATAATATACTTTTTCATTACATTTCTGCATTTAAAAAAAAGAGAGGATGTGACAGAACCACCACCACAACCAGGGTCACTGAGCACCTCCACATCGTCCCATGAAAGTGTTCAGCTTTCCATCCCACAAACCCTTGAGAGAAAAAAGAGATACCCCCATAGTCACCCATGAGCCATGGTTCTGAATGACAGCATTTCCAAATTACTGGCCTTTGAAATTGCTGCCTCTCTGGCTGATGGAGACGGATGGATTAATAAAACTGATGGTGGTGGGTTTTTCAGGCATGCCATCTCTGCACTGCACACACAAGTTGCGGACAGAAAAAAATGTGAGCTGCATAACACCTTCATTGGCAAGGTCCACATAACCACCGATACTTGGACCAGTAATCAGGGCCAGGGATGTTACATCTCCCTAATTGCCCACTGTGTAAATGTAGTGGTGGTTGAGACAGAGGCAAAAGGCATTCTAACCCATGCCCTATCCCCGAGGATTGCTGGACATTGCTATGTCCTGTTTTCCTTCTCCTCCTACTCCAATTCCTCCACTGCCTCCTCTTTCGGTCATAGAATGGCCTGCACCACCAACTTCAGCACAGCCAGGTTTAAATGACCTCAGACTGATCTTAAACTCCTCTGTTTGGGGGACAAATCCCTCACAGCGCAGGAGCTGTGGATGGGGATAAAATAGCAGACAAATGAGTGGTTGGTGCCAGTGAACCTCAAGACTGGCATAATGTTGCACTGCTTTGAATACTCCACCAATATGGCCAGCGCTGATGACATCATCTTAAGCATTACTATACCTCTTATATGCCTGCTGGAAAAAGCAATTCAGGTGATGATGGATGAGGTGGTGGTACAGACTTGTTATCCACACATGACTAAAAGGGTGGGTTACTGTTCCAACAGCGACAAGGCACCCAAATTTACAGCCAGTGGACAGTTTGGGAGGATAAGGACGCAGAGAAAAAACTGTGTTCACAATAGGGTGGCACTCTGAGCAGCTGATGGGCATTATTGGAGTGTGACTGGGGAGAATACAGAATACCTACATGATACACCTCCCACTGAGTATAGAATGTCATACTCTGGGCAGCCTGGCACACATGAGCCAATACATGCTGCTGTGTTTGCGCAACGACTGCCGAGTTGCCCGTGTAGTTACCACTGCAGACTACTGAGTGGTCACCCTGCTGGATACCCACTACAAGCATAAATTACCATCATTACTTCCATTCCTGACGCAGGATCGCAAAATACATGAGTACAAGAGAAACTGGTGGTGGCTTTCCCATCTGATTGCAGGGGCTCAGTGGAAGAACAAGGCAGAGATAAAGGAGGAAGCCACCAAACAGCTGGGGCACTGCCAGCACCTCTGAAGGCTGGGTTAGCATGGCCAAAATGTAGCAAAACCTTATGAGCGTGCCACAACATCCAGCACCACCATCTGATACAGTCCATACAGAGTTATAACAACATGGTGGAATGGTACCTGTCCACACGCCTCAACTTATTAAATGATGTGTCTGCTCGATTTAACTTCTGGATGTCCAAATTGGACACATGGCCTGAGCTTGCCCTTTATGCCTTGGAGATGCTGGCATGGCATGCTGCAAATTTACTGTCGGAATGTGTGCTTAGCATGGCAAGGGTGTGATCACAGACAGGTGCATCCACATGTCCACATCCAATGTGTGGAAGCTAACATTCTTAAAATTTATCTAGCGGGGGTTCCCACAAGACTTGTCCATACTTTTGTGCGACTAGACTATACTAACCACACCCAGCCAATATTTAACTCTATTTGCCATAAGATTCTGTTCAGTGTCTCCTCCTCAAATAAAAAAAAAACTAAAAACTGTTGTCTGACACCTTGTCCGCCTCTTCCACCTACACCGCATTACCCACTTCCTCCACGACCTCCTCCTGTTGGGCCCTTGGTTGTAGCTGGCTAGTTTAGTTTGGGTTCATTGTTATTTTAGGTCGGTTAGCTATAAAAAAAGAGAAAAAATAAAAAAAGCAATAAAACACAAACAGTGTTGGATTACTCCTCCTTTGCCTCTTCCACCTACAACGTCACATCAACCGCTTCATTTCCTAGGACCTATGCCTCCTGGTTCTAGATGGCTTGTTTAATTTTTGTTAATCTTAGGTTGTTATAAGTCAACTCCATAAATTTTTTTTTAAAATCCCCAAAAATACAAAACATCCTTAACCGCTTAACGACCAAGCCATTTTGTAGGTTAATGACCAGGCCTTAATTTTGAAATCAGGCCACTGTCACTTTATGTGCTTATAATTTTGGAACACTTCAACAGATCCTGCAGATTCTGAGAATGTTTTTTTGTGACATATTGCACTTCATACTAGTGGTAAAATTTCTTTGATATTCCTTGCATTTATTTATGAAAAAAATGGAAATATGGCGAACATTTTTAAAATTTTGCAATTTTCAAACTTTTAATTTTTATCCCTTTAAATCAGAGAGATTTGTCACAAAAGATAGTTAATAAAAAACATTTCCCACATGTCTAATTTACATCAGCACAATTTTGGAACCAAATTTTTTTTTTGCTAGGAAGTTATAGGGTTAAAAGTTGACCAGCGATTTCCCATTTTTACAACAATATTTACAAAACCATTTTTTTTAAGGACCACCTCACATTTTACTCAAAAGTGACACCATTCTAAAAACTGCACCCCTCAAGGTGTTCAAAACCACATTCAAGAAGTTTATTAACCCTTTAGGTACTTCACAAGAATTGAAGCAATGTGGAAGGAAAAAAATGAACATTTAACTTTTTTTCCCCAAAATATATCTTTGGACACAATTTTTTTATTTTGTCAAGGGTTTCAGGAGAAAATGAACCACGATATTTGTTGCACAATTTCTCCTGAGTACACTCATACCCCATGTGTGGAGGAAGACCAATCTTTAGGCACACGGCAGTGCTCAGAAGAGAAGGAGCATCATTTGTGAAATTGGCTGGAATCGAGAGCAGAAGCCATGTTGCATTTGGAGAGCCCCTGATGTACCTAAACAGTGGAAACCCCACATAAGTGACCCCATTTTGGAAACTAGACCCCCCAAGGAACTTATCTAAATGTGGGGTGAGCACTTTGAACCCCCAAGGACTTCACAGACGGTTTAAAGGTAGAGCAGTAAAACTAAAAAAAAACTATTTTTTCCACAAAAGTGATCTTTTCACCCCCAATTTTTATTCCCAAGGGTAAGAGGACCCCAAAAGTTATTGTGCAATTTGTCCTGAGTACGCTGATACTCCATATGTGGGTGTAAACCACTATTTGGGCACATGGCAGAGCTCAGAAGGGAAGCAGCGCCATTTGACTTTTTTGGCTGAAATTGAGATCGGATGTCATGTCGAATTTGGAGAGCCCCTGATGTGCCTAAACAGTGGAAATCCCCCACAAGTGACCCCATTTCATAAGCTAGACCCCCCATGGAACTTATCTAGATGTGTGGTGAGAGCTCTGAACCTTCAAGGGTTTCACAGAAGTTTATAACATAGAGCGGTAACATTAAAAAATCATTTTTTCCACAAAAATTATCTTTTCATCCCCAATTTTTATTTTCCCAAGGGTAAAAGGACCCCAAAAATTGTTGTGCAATTTGTCCTGAGTATGCTGATACCTCATATGTGGGGTGGAACCACTGTTTGGGCGCATGGCAGAACTCAGACGGGAAAGAGCGCCGTTTTGGAATGCAGACTTTGATGGGATGGTCTGCGGGCGTCATGTTGTGCTTGCAGAGCCCCTGATATGCCTAAATTGTGGAAACCCCTCACAAGTGACCCTATTTTAGAAACTAGACCCCCAAAGGAGCTTATCTAGATGTGTGGTGAACACTTTGAACCCCCAAGTGCTTCACAGAAGTTTATAACATAGAGCCATGAAAATAAAAAAATCATATTTTTTTCCATAAAAATGATCTTTTTGGCCCCAAATTTTTATTTTCACAAGGGTAACAGGAGAAATTAGATCCCAAAAGTTGTTGTTTAATTTGTCCTGAGTACGCTGATACCCCATATGTGGGGGTATCGCCTTACTGTGATCCTTGGGAGGCAGAATGCACAAATCCACAAAAGGTGAAGAATTGTTTTTATTTTTTACGCCGTTCCTCGTGCGGCATTAGTGATTTTGCAACTTTATTCCTTGGATCGGTGCTATTACAGCGATATCAGATTTATATCCTTTTTTTGATGATGATGATGATACCGCTTGGAAAAAGTATAATTTGCTACTTTTTTTGTGTTTTTTTTGCTTTACGGCGTTCACTGAAGGGATTAACTTGGGTGGCACTTTTATAGATGGAATTTTCATGGACGTGGCGAGACAAAACGTGTATTTTTTTGTTTATTTTGTTTTACATAAAAATGTGTATTTTGGGGGGAATTTTTAGGGTATTTTTTAATTATTTTAAATTTTTTTTTTACATATTTTTTTTAAAAAATGTTTTTTTTTACCTTGTCCCTTAATGGGACTTTCACTTTAGGTATAATACATTGCAATGTTCCAGCATTGTAATGTATTATGCCTATGCTGAAAGCTGTAGACACCATGCTGTGAGCATGGTCTCTGCAGCTTTACATAGCTGAATGAAGCGGAGGTTGCCATGACACCTCCGGGTCATCATGGCACAGGTTGGGCCCCGAGATTACATTGCAGGGAAGCCGAAACTGAGGCACAGGGAACCTCCTACCCTATGCCTCCCCCCTGAATGCTGTGATCGCGCTGGATTGCAGGACTCAGGGGGTTAACAGCTAGGGGCGGTGGGGGCACTGCTCCTGGCTGTCACTGCAGAAGCTCAGGAACTGCAGCGCTGAGCTCCTGCATTGAGATCGGGCAGGAGATGCTGAAATTTCAGCCTTTCCTGCTCGATCGCTGCTGTGTTTCTTCAGTCAGATTGACTGACCAATCACAGCGCTTGGGGTGCAGGGAGCAACTGCTGTGTCCCTGCACTGATTGCCGTGCCTGTCAGCTGTCATAGACAGCTGTTGGCACTGAACTGTCCCTGCGTGTTTACATGCAGTGACAGTTCAAAGTGATGACGTGCACAGTCACTGCTGGTGCGGTAAGTTACAATCGCCCATGACGGACTGTACATGTCAATGGGCATTAAGGGGTTAAAAAATGGTAGATTTATCCTACATCGTCTCTTCCACCTATACCATCACGTCCATCTCTTCCTCCACTTAGACCTACTCTTCCTGATTCTAGATTGCTAGTTTTAGGTTTCTTAATTCTAGGTTGATTTAACTACTCATTCCAATTACAGAGCCAGTAAATTGTCATTGATGGCTATTGTGTCTTGCAACATCAACTGCTGACTCAGTTGAGGAGTGTTATTTACAGCAAAGGAAAAAACTTTACAAAACGGCCATATGTCAAATAGCAATCATAATCTTCATTGAAAAAATACATTAAAATCAATAAATCAATAAAAACATGGGGTGACTACCACAAATAGAAAAAAAGAGAAGGTGGGCATGTCCGGGACTATTAACCTCATGCATATAGAGCTTCTATTTTTATATACCCAAGAATATAGCTGTTTAATCCTATTATAGTTACCTTGAGGACACAACCCGGGGGACCCACAACACCTGACGTGCGTTTCGCTGGACGAAACATTTCATAGTGAAACGCGCATCGGGTGTGGTGGGTGCCCCGGGCTGTGTCCTCAAGGTAACTATACCAACTGTATACCTATGTCTGTTTAATAATGTAATTGTTGTTTGTCATTATGACTGACATTGCTATGTGTGTCACTGAAATTTGATACTTAGTTGCATGTGTTGGGTTTGGCTGGGAGCATATCAATTGTTTATTATTTAACTAATAGCAACTTTGCTTCTTAAATATTTGGATTAATTAATTATTATTAATATGTAATGATTTTTTTATGGTATGTGCTCTCATTCACACTGGGCATAATGTCTTTGTCAGCTTCTATTTGTTTATACAGTATACTCTTGAAATGAGTTTGTTGCACTATATATTTGATCTTGTATGTGCATAATAGGATAAAACAGCTATTTTCTTGGTTATACATATATAGAAGCTCTATATGCATTAGGTTAATAGTCCCAGACATGACCACCTTCTCTTTTTTTGTATTTCTGGTAGTAACCCCATGTTTTTGATGATATATTGATTTTAATGTACTTTTTCAATAAATATTATGATTGCTATTTGACATATGGCCGTTTTATAAAGTTTTTTCCTTTGGTGTAATATTGTTATTTTTTTGCTTTATGGTCCTATATGCAGAATAATATTTGGTGTATCAGTTGAGGAGTGGTTAATTTGCTTGAAATGTTATGTGAAAACCCTAATTATTACATTGATGGCTGGTCCATACAACCAGGGCAATTGTTACCATCCACCTTTTGTGTCTCCCCTATTTCCTCATAGATTGTAAGCTAACAAGCAGGGCCCAAACTCCTTTTGGCATCCGTTGATTTATTTGATTACCGTTATTCTGTAATGTCTTTTATTGCCTGTGCAAGTCACCTTTAGAATGTAAAGTTTTGTGGAATATGTTGGAGCTATCGAAATAAAATTATTATTTTTTATTATTATTATTGCCAACTGCCTTCCATGGATGTGGTACCCGTTTATCTGGCTGCCTTCCCAGATTCAAACTCTGATTCACTGTACTTCAAGGAAAACATCATGTAACATGTGGCATGAGGGCATGAGGGGTGGTCAGAAATGAGAACGGCTTGCTGTGCTGGCAGGTACATTAGCACCAGGAAGAGAGAAACCACTCCTTACATGGTGAGGGTGACATAAATGACCTCCAGAGGACACCACGGCCACTCTTTCTCTTCAACCATCGGACTTTGGGCTGTATGCAGTGCCTCAGTCAGACTTTCCATGCATTCCTTTATCGGTTCACAATTTTGCAGCATTCGGTAGCCAGAAATTCAAAAAATTTAATCCAAATTCACTGATTTAATGACTATTCGCAGTTTCAATGTACCATGTCTGTGTATGCAGCCATTGTAGTACAGGGTCTCATTTTCCAAATTGTTTTAATCCAATCCACTTCACAAAAATTTTAGATTCAGCCCAAATTTGTTTTTTTTGTGAGGATTTTTTGTTATGTTATGCAGTTATTGTGTGTATATATATATATATATATATGCATAAGGGTCAGCAAAATCAACATAACTGACATAAGACAAAAACTGCTAAACATGAATAAAGAAATTATTTGAATAAAATATCAATTTTTTTATCTTGATCAAAGATGCTGGAGCCCTTCTTTCTATATTCTTTTACTGGACGCTTTTCTACACTGTACTGGCATCTTTTTCAAGTGAAAAAACAACAGAGGAAACTTCCTGACACATGGAGATATTTAAAGCCCAAAATGGGTGCTAATTACTATATGAATCACACATTTGTGGGTTGAGAATACAAATTCAAAAAAGAGGGTGGAGAATGTCGGAGGGCTGTGGGTAGAAAAAAAGAATTATAATATTATGAAAGAAGTAGGGAGAGAGAGTCCTGAGTTGCAGATCTGTAACAAAACCCTCCAAATTGAGGAAACTCGTCGGGAGACAGGTAACGAAAATATAGATTATGTATATGAAGGGATAACTATGTACTGCCCTTATTAGGGTGAGAGTTTTGGGAAACCATAGTTCAATAGTTCAATTGGGCAATGATAGGGCAAGAGCTTTTCCATGGCAGTGCTAGAGATGAGAAGTGATATGAATAGATGACACCCTATGATCATACTGGCCTGCACACATTGGTGAGATTGCTTCATATCTACCTATAATGCTGTTTTATACTTGCATTTGCGCAGACAGGTTTCCTGTTTATATGAAGTCTATGATGTTCGACTGGCATTTTTAACCAACACTGGAGCCACATATAGAACTGACCACTCTCAGCGATACCTGTCATCTGTGTTTTCAGCTTTAGAGGGCCTACTCTCACGTGGCCATGATGTCACCAAAGCTCCTTAAGCAGTCTTCACCTCAAAATATACAGACTATTAGCCACGATCAGTACAAAAGAGGCAATGTAAGTGCTAAATAAGGTATTAACAATAAAGATGAGTCGATTGATCTGCTGCAGATTGACTATTAGTTGAATTTTCTGAAACTGAAGCAAGTTGTGTAACAATTTCAGCAAAGTGGATAGGATTTACAGAAATCTGATGCCCACTTTTTTTTATTATGCTGCATAGACTGATCTGCAGTGCGTTTTTGAAATTCACATTTCTTTTTGTATTTCAATAAATATGCATTTTATTTGTATATTTTCCTCATAAAATTTGAATGAGATGAGGAAAATCTACAGGTAAAAAAACATGCGCATTTTTAGTTCATTTCCAAACACATTCAAAACACATGCAATCCGCATAATCAGTTTGTCAATAAAGTTTTATCAAAGCTAAGTAACCAAAATAATTCAAAGCCAAGCAGTTTACCGTAACACATGGGATAGCAAAAAGTGACAAAAACTGAACAAAAATGACATGATAAATAGGCACATTAAAAAACAAACTCAGAAACATACATAAAAAACACAAGTAACCTAATTAGCTAATTGGCGCAGTAATACTTGAGAAAGTCTACATCAAAAACTCATCAAATACACATTGTGGGAATTTAGCCTTAAACTAGAGATGAGTGGATTGATTCACCGGATTTTGGTCCAGCGCAGAGGATAGTGATATCGAGCAGATATGAAGCTAACCGGCAGGTTAATAACCTTCCGAACCTGCCCGGTAGAGGAGAGTAAATTTTGTCCTCTCTGTAATGTTCAGGTTTTCAGTCACGGGGCAGTGGCGGCATGGCTTCAGTCACTGGTTAGTTTATAGAGAACAGCGGATGTAGCCACATCCTTGGCACTGCGTGATAGCTTTCCCTTATAATGTTCACTGCATAGTTTTTTCTTTATTTAAATGGTGAAAAAAATTCAGACGTTTGTAAAAAAAAAATATATATGTTTTCGATCGTGTCACCATTTTCTGCAACCTGTAACGAATAATAATTCTGCACACTAACAATTGCCCAAGAATTCTTCACACATAGATATTCTCCTGTGGAAAACACCTAACATTTACTTTCTTAAATATTCACATTTCCGGATTACTAAACTCTTGGATTGACCGACAGTCAGTTGTTCAATAAAACTAATCATCACAAATACAAATTGCATAATGATTGGGCACACAGTGTACAGCTATACCATATTATTGCAGTATTTATTGTAGCAAAAAGAAGAGTATCTCCAATGAAGTCCTCCGCCAAGGTGGACTTCACATGGGGATCAAGTTGATGGCTAATTTAAATGGTTAACCTACTCCAATAGGAGGGTATTCTGGCTAGTGTATTTATAGGCAGATGCCAGTCATATATTACAGCTGGCATCTGCCGAATATCATGTGGACCTAGCTCCTGAGCCCTCTCCATATGCGGATACCAGACATAAGTTGTAGTATTACATCTTAAGTTGAGGAGGGGTTAAACATTGTGTTCGTTCCAAAGTTTTCATTTTCACAAGGATTAATTACAGAAAAAACACCCCAAATTTGTTGACTAATTTATGAAAGAATGGCAATATTTTTTTATGTAATTGTAAATTGTTCTTTTGGTACACTTAGAAAAGAAGAAGTGACAAATGGTTTTTGGAGGAAAATTTGCTGAAATGGTTTTCATTCGCCATATCACATTTTCAGATCCCATAAGTATTAATACAGAGGGAAAAACCCCAGAAGTGACCACATTTTAGAAAATACAGCCATTAAGGAATTAATTTAGGAGTATACTGAACATATTTTATGCCACAGGCATTTTACAGATTTTTGCTCAATTGATACATTTTTCCAAAATCTTGATTTGCGGTTAAAAAGTTTGCATGTGTCTCAGTACTTGAAAGCTTGTTATATTTCTTTTAACAGTTTATGATAGACATTAAAGAAGGAATCCCATCAAATTTTTCATCCTCTTGATATATTGCAATCATCATATTATATAGCACTGTGTACTTACAATTCCTCATTTTGCCTTTCTACCCAGCTAATTCTTCTGTGATTGAAAATTGACTAGATAAATCCTTCTAAGTTCTACGTAGAAGCAAAAGGTCAATTTTATCTGCACAAATCATGAGTCACTACAAAAGTCTATGGCAAGGAGGGTGGAGCGGAGCAGATGGGTCAGGAGTTGAAGAATGGGATGAAACATGCAGGGAAAAGATAATTTATGTTTTTACACATAGCAGAGTAAAGAGAAGAATTAGCTGGGTAGAAAGGCAACATGAGCAACTATAAGTACACATTACTATATAATATGATGATAGCAATATATTAAGATGATAAAAACTTTAATGGGAGGAGAAGTGCTTCTTTAACTACTACAAATCAAAAACAACCCACAGAAGTTGTAGTTTTAGATATGCTCTGACTACTAGAGATGAGCAAATTGATTCAATGCAAACTTATTTTGAGTCAAATTTAATGAAATGTGGAGATCCTGACAGATTTGAATAACTTCCTATTTGATTTGTGTGATTTACCCAAAAGAAGCTAACACCATTTTAGATATTTCTAACTAGAGATGAGCGAATTTGTTCAGATTCGGTTCTGAATACAATTGACTCGAATATTATTTTTGCATTATTTGTCAAACACAGCCGAACATCATTAGAGTCAATGGGAGTAAAAATTACACAATATAATCTGAACTGATCATAAGATAAACATACGGCATGAATAGTGTTCGAATATAGCTCGAATATGTCAAAATCAGATTCGGGGACAAAATCTGAACAAATTCGCTCATCTCTTCTAATGACTGGATTAGTCAGAGAGGACTCACATGACCCCAGTAGTAGGCGTGAAGATAAAAGTCTTCTCTATAATGCATTGAGGCTATCAGATCACATGGTATTGTGCAACCAATCAGAAAGGACCATCAGAGCCTGTATCAAACCTGAAGCATTGAAAGCAGCAGCCATTTTATGGTTTTATACTCTAGAAAGAGGGCCTCAGAGTGCATATTTCAGCATTATTGGTAGGAGGAGACAGATCTAAAACAGATTGTATGACTACTGCAGCGAGGAAAAGTTAGAAAATGGAAATGGTAGTAGACAGTGAATAATACATAGCTTTAATTGATGAGGGACAGTGACAGGAGAGTTGCCAGCAACTGCAATGTGAAATAATCACACTGTACGTTATTCAAATAAAGCACATTTTCCAGCTACTTTTTATTTCATTCTTGAAGCAATATAAACCAGTAAGGCATTTTAAGGCCCCACGGTTGTTATTTTTTCTACTGAAGAAAAATATTTAATCAAAAGCTCTGATTCATCAAGACTCCCAATTTTTGAGGACATGATGGAGTCAGAGACCAGTGGTGGTGTCACTCAAAATCAGTTCAAATCTAGAGGTGGGAAATAATTGGAGGGGGCTAAGCATATCTCCCACACTGAGTTAACTGTCAGGCAAGGCAGAGCAGATGATGACCATGAAGATGATGATAATAATAACAAGTGTGTGCTGCATTAGACCTGGAAAACAAATCAGAGTGCTTAGGAGGGAATGTCTCGGATGAGAGAGCGTTTTTCCAAGTTGGTGGCAAACAAATCTCTGGCATTAGAAAGGCTCTACAGAGGCTATACTAAGAACTACAAATTTCCATTAGAACATGAAATTAAATCACCTGTTCATTTATGAAAAAAGGTTATCAGGAATATGAGCAAGGCTTGAGTTGTTTTCCCCTTCCTACTTCTCATGCTCCTCTTTCTGTTGTTCAGGTCACTTCTAAAAGCAGTGCATGGTTGGTCTTATCAACACCTTCATCCCCATCCTCAATTACTGCTTGTTGTACTCTTGAGAACTCTACCTTCTCTTTCTCTGTCCTATCATCCATTTGTATACCAACTCAAATCCCACCTGGTCAGTTTGCTGATGGAGCAGTTGCTGTCATACCATCTGGTACTTTGAAGAACCTAGAATATAAGACATATTGTCAGTTGTTTCACACTTTTTTGTTTATTATATAATTCCACATGTGTTAATTCATAGTTTTGATGCCTTCAGAGTGAATCTACAATTTTTATAGTCATGAAAATAAAGAAAACTCTTTGAATGAGAAGGTGTGTCCAAACTTTTGGTCTGTACTGTATATATATATATATATATATATATATATATATATATATATAAAGAGAAAGAGAAAGAGAAGGCATTGAAACTATGAATTAACACATGTGGAATTATATAATTAAAAAAAGTGTGAAACATCTGGAAATATGTCTTATAGTCTAGTTTCTTCAAAGTAGCCACCTTTTGCTTTGATTACTGCTTTGCACACTCTTGGCATTCTCTTGATGAGCTTCAAGAGGTAGTCACCGGAAATGGTTTTAACTTCACTGGTGTGCCCTGTCAGGTTTAATCAGTGGGATTTCTTGCCTTATAAATGGGGTTGGGACCATCAGTTGTGTTTTGCAGAAGTCTGGTGGATACACAGCTGATAGTCCTACTGAATAGACTGTTAGAATTTGTATTATGGCAAGAAAAAAGCAGCTAAGTAAAGAAAAACAAGTGGCCATCATTACTTTAAGAAATGAAGGTCAGTCAGTCCGAAAAATTGAGAAAACTTTGAAAGTGTCTCCAAGTGCAGTGGCAAAAACCATCAAGTGCTACAAAGAAACTTGCTCACATGAGGACCGCCCCAGGAAAGGAAGACCAAGAGTGACCTCTGCTGCGGAGGATAAGTTCATCTGAGTCACCAGCCTCAGAAATCGCAGGTTAACAGCAGCTCAGATTAGAGACCAGGTCATTGCCACACAGAGTTCTAGCAGCAGACACATCTCTACAACAACTGTTAAGAGGAGACTTTGGGCAACAGGCCTTCATGGTAAAATAGCTGCTAGGAAACCACTGCTAAGGACAATCAACAAGCAGAAGAGATTTGTTTGGGCTAAAGAACACAAGGAATGGACAGTAGACCAGTGAAAATCTGTGCTTTGGCCTGATAAGTCCAAATTTGAGATCTTTGGTTCCAACCACCATGTCTTTGTGCGACGCAGAAAAGGTGAACGGATATACTCTACATGCCTGGTTCCCACCATGAAGCATGGAGGAGAAGGTGTGATGGTGTGGGGGTGCTTTGCTGGTGACACTGTTGAGGATTTTTTCAAAATTGAAGGCATACTGAACCAGCATGGCTAGCACAGCATCTTGCAGCGGCATGCTATTCCATCCGGTTTGCGTCTAGTTGGACCATCATTTATTTTTCAACAGGACAATGACCCTAAACACACCTCCAGTCTGTGTAAGGGCTCTATGACCAAGAAGGAGAGTGATGAGGTGCTACGACAGATGACCTGGCCTCCACATTAACCAGACCTAAGCCCAATCGAGAAGGTTTGGGGTGAGCTGGACCACAGAGTGAAGGCAAAAGGGCCAACAAGTGCTAAGCATGTCTGGGAACTCCTTCAAGACTGTTTGAAGACCATTTCCAGTTATTACCTCTTGAAGCTCATCAAGAGAATGCCAAGAGTGTGCAAAGCAGTAATCAATGCAAAAGGTGGCTACTTTGAAGAAGCTAGAATATAAGACATATTTTCAGTTGTTTCACACTTTTTTGTTTATTATATAATTCCACATGTGTTAATTCATAGTTTTGATGCCTTCAGAGTGAACCTACAATTTTCATAGTCATGAAAATAAAGAAAACTCTTTGAATGAGAAGGTGTGTCCAAACTTTTGGTCTGTACTATATATATATATATATATATATACACTGTATATCTAATATATCTAATATAAAATATCTAATATATAATATATATTATATATTTAATATATTAATATATTCTATATATATATATATACATATCATATATGAACTGATGTGTGTTGTTGCTATAAGTTTGTCAAGAGTGGGAGAAGAGGGTTGCATTGACAGTCCAACACAATGGGCAGTACTTTGAACACATTTTATGGTCATAAACTTGTAAATAACTCATGAAAAAATAAAGTTACATTAAAACAAAGCACACCATTGTTTTTGTTGCGAAACTCTGAATAAGTTTGATGTGTGACATGACCCTCTTCCCTTTGAAAAAAATAAAGTTGGAACCAAAATAGCCGACTTCAAAATGGCCACCATGGTCACCACCCATCTTGAAAAGTTTCCCCCCTTTCATACACAAATATTTTTCACTGCTGTTCTATAACTCATTGACGTTATCTGTACAATTTGTTCACTATTTCTTTCCCTATCTCTATAGCTAAATTGGAAGATGTGACGTCATCTCACTATCTAGATTCACTACAAAACGGCTGCTCCGGTTATTGCTCCTGCTTTTATACAGGTTTTGATAGTCCCTTCTGATTGCTTGTGCTATACCATGTTATGTGATAGTGTGGCGCGCCTGAGGATTCAGTTGCCACAGAGGAACTGCACCTCCTCCTGAGGTGTGGTGCCCCACCATCCAGGTAGGTTGGAGGCTCCTGACCACGCTCCAATACTTGCATCCCACACAACACAGTAGTTCAGCAAAGCCACATTGCGGCTCCCTGCTTGGAGTGTAGCAGAGCACCTTTGGTGGCTCCCAGCTTGGTACACGAAACGTGCTGGGAGGCGGGTGGAGTTAGAATATATAAAAGAGCGGGAAGGTTTAGGATTGCAGTCAGTGAGAAGATCCCAGGGAGAGGGATGTAGGAAGAGGTGCTGCAGCAGATCTCAGTGACCTGGGTCTGCTGGCACGGGAAAGGAAAGGAGAAAGACATTGAACAGAAACCTGATCTTCCATAAGAAGGAAAGACTAGTACGGAACGTAGGAGTAAAAGGGAACAGAGGACGTGGGCTAGAGGAAGAACCCTGCCTAGAAGTTCTAAGCGCAAGGCCGGGGCCCGGTCCCCGAGGTTGTATGGACACTAATGGTTCTGCAGCAGACACCGGAGGAGGAGCAGGCTGTAAATGCGCTACTTCCATCTCAGACTTGGGGGCACAACAGCAACCTTGATAGTGAGCCGGGACTCAGGAGCAAGGAGTCCCCAAAGCAGGCTACAGCTGTCTGCCATACAAGGAAAGTTCTTGGGAACATCTGTCAGAAGGAACTCCAGTGTAACTCAGTACTAGGAGTACTTCACTTAAAGGCGCTATAAGAGGAGACGTTCAGAAAGGCACATGTTGGCGGAGTGTTGGAAGGAGCATCCTATCTTGCCTGGAGGTTGACTGGGTCCCTGACCCAGAGGACACAGCACGGAGGCAGGCACCTGTGTGTACTACAGACTGTGAGTAAAGCTTTGGAACTACAAGCCCTGGTGTCCTCCATTTATTCCTGCACCATCACACCCCATACCGCTACATCTGGGTACCAGCCTCTACACCGTCTGCGTCTCTCCTCTACCCCTACATCTACACTGCCCTGGGAATACAGCTCCACCTGTGGGGAGCTTCGCCATCTTGGCTGCAACACACCACCAGTCCCAGAGGATCTGCATGCAGTGTCGGCTCAACACCTCAGTTGCCGAACACCACAGGTGGTGTCACGAACTATTCATTCAATCAACTACATTTCCACCATTACAATTTCCCCACTACTTGGGCGCCCAGGGCCACGGACCGGGTCACGGCTGCTGTGACATTCCCTTCTGAGAGACCGGCCCGGTACCGAGTACCCCACAGCCCTGGGAGGGTGACCCAACTTGGCGTCACGAACAGGATGACGAGGCCCGATGCCATTGGGTTCTGTGTGCCTAGGATTTGTTGGACTTAAAACTTTTGAAAATGTGCAGAAGACCCAATTTAATAGACTGTAAAATGGCAGCTAAAAATGGCCGCTGGCGCGGTGAAGAAGGGCGTGATAACATGGGAGTCCTAAGAAAAGACCACAAACTGTGCTGGGCCTCCCCTGCCTGAATTACTATGCAACAGCAACATGGCCCACCCCCCGAGGGGTTCGTATACTGGCTTAGTATGGAGGAGTTGGAAGAAGACGCCACCCCCAGAAGGAGGAGCGGAAGCCAGTGGCGGGAAAAGAGCCCAGACAGGAAGAAGAACGCCAGAACGCCATCTTGGAAGGAGATGGGAGGAGGCCTGCGGAGCGTGAGGAGGTTATGCTGGACCTCCCCGGCGCCATGGCTGAAGGCTCTAACCCCATTCCTAAGATGAACCGCCAGCAGCTGGAGGATGAAATAGCCCAGCTGACGCGCCACCTGCAACTGAGGCAGGAAGCGCTATGGACCTTGAATATGCGGCGCGCCCAGGAGGGGCCTACACCTGCAGTACCCGCAACACCGGTACCCGCCGCTACTGTACGGATTGTTTCCAGGCAGACTCTGTGGAACCTGTGACCGCTGCCATGCCCCTGGCAGCATCCATTGTTCCCTCTCTGCCGTTACCACCGGAGGAGCTGTCTGAGGCCTTGGGAGCCGAAGCAGAGGAAGAAGAGCTCCCGTCCGGACCTGATGCGGCTGCGCAGGTCCCTCCAGAGACCCTTGTGGACCCGGAGACACCATTAGCTCCACCGCCGTCCCCGATGTCCCATCGAACAGCATCCACTGCCACCATGCCTGCACCAGAGCGGAGCCTACACCGCTGGGAGGTAACAGGTATATATCCCGGCCCTCCTAACAGGTTGCCCCCTGAATTCACACTGTCGGAGGCTGGTCTGATGCAGCTCGAACTGGGGATGTTGGATGAGTCACCCAGGGACACTAGGCTGTCGGAAAAGGGGAGGTGGAAGAGGTCCTTACTGAGAAGAGTATGGCTGGAACAGGCATGCATGATTCGGCATCTTCAGGGCTTGGAAGAGTCTAGGCCGCTTTGGGATATTGACACCGGGATCCCTTGGCTACCGAGTCCCCATGTAGTCGCCTATCAGCGCCAACAAGCTACGGCATCCCTCGGTGCTAGGCCACGCACCAGAGCAGCAGAACCATCCACCCATGAGGAACAGCTGATGGGTATCGATACACATCATGGGTTCCCTTTACCGCAGTTTCAAGACCCCAGGCGGCAATCACACCAGCCGCTATCACCATGCCCTATGGCAAGCAGCAAGCAACAGGAGGAAGACACCCAAAGTTTCTCCCCTGGAAGCAGTTCCAGTAACCAGTTTCCAGAAATACCAGGAAGAGATCACCACTAGCAATCTCAAGCAAAAATAACTCTTGTTACCCAGGAGGGTATTTGCACCGCTGTGCCTTTTGTTTCCTATTTTGCTCATCATGGTTTAGTTTTGTTTTTTCCAGTTGTTGCCCAGTTTTATTGGCAGCTTTCACACTTGAACTGTGGAGATCATGAACACTGAATGATCCAAAACTGCAACTTGTACATAGATTGCACCGCTTTAGGTGCTCTCTCTTGGTTTTACACAGGACTCTCTTCCTGAAGGAAGAATTACCTCATCGTAGGGACATTTCCAGACATGTTGGCCGGAACAGTGTCTACTCTTTGCACTTATTGATAATGGTTAACATATTTTTGAAACAGAAAGCTAGAAAGTGATAATGTTTAATGACAGATTTTATAGGGTATAATTGTGAATAAAGAATTGAAGTTACAGGTGATGAACCAGACACCAGCGGTTGTCATATAAGAAAGTAAGAGAATGTGCAACGTAAGAGAAAGAAAATGTGTTGCTAGAAAATGTGAATTGATATTGAGTTGCTCCCATAGCACTTTAAATTAGGTAGCATAACTTTAAATTTAGATAGATAGTTAAAAACTGTTTGTAACGTTCAAAGAAACAATATGAAAATTATAATCCTTAAGGGTTCTCAAATCAAACTCATATATAAATCCCTAAAACAATACTTTATTATTTAAAAACCACAGATGTGGTACACACCGGAAAAATGTGACAGTAATAGAAAAAATGAAAAATAAGTGTTCAAAATTAAACCCACACTAGGGTAACCCCTACGAGTCCCTATTAGGTAACTATGCTGTACCCTGCCTGGCTGCGGAGGTTGGCACCCTAAGGGGGGAACGTTGTGGCGCCCCCGCTCACGATGGCTATCCCTGGGGACATAAAATTCTGTGCTGTAGAAGTAGTCCATGTAAACCCAAGAGGAGGAAATATGGATAAGGTGATGCTTAGGAGGGAGTGTGAATGGATATTCAGGATGGAGTCACTCGAACCGAGAGGGCTGAATGAGCAATTGTCATATGCCTGTTTCTTATGAGCCACAATTGAATTATATGTTCCTTTTCTAGAGGATACCAGCCTCCTTGATTTTGTTCTATTGGTTCCCTGTTGTAGTGGAATCTCCATGTATTGGCGTGGAATATTGTTTATATAGAAAGTCCCTCTTTACTGCCGCAGACATATATTCCCATATGATTCGGGAGCATTTTTGAATCTGAACCCTTGCTGCCTCTTTATATTACTTTGACGGGGCGGTTGCATATTATTTTAGTGTGGATCATCTGTAGATTGCATAGATTATCTGAAGATAGATATCTGTATATTTTTGCCTCACAGTGATTTTCTTGGGAGATTAGATATCTTGAACTTGATGGGGTAGTTGCATATCGACGCCTGGTTATATTAAAAGGTATATACATCAGATGTTGTTTACATATATTGAGATGGGTAGCTGTAGACGCCTGCTCACATTGCTGTGGGCGATGATGCGGTTTTGTATACATACATATATATCAAGCAGAACGCTAATTATCATGATTAATATAACACATTAAATGAGATCGTCAGACATGAGCTCCTAAATGTAGCGATGTGGGCATACACGCCTGGTCTGTGGAACGTTTGCTGCACATATGGGGTTAAAGTGCAGAGATGATAATATGCCTTAGGTGCAGTGATCGGTGATTGCTGAGAGACTCTCCGTCTAAAGAAATGGGATTGGTGAGTCAGCAGTGACGCTGCATGCAGGCTAGGTGCAGAAACCAATCTAAGCCAGGATGACAGGGGAGCTATGGGGAACCCTGTGTGTGAGGACACGTGATTGGTTAGCATGACGGTGCATCAGAGATCTGGTAACCGATTGGGGCAGCAGAAAATGGGTGGTGTTGCAAGAGGCAATGGGATTGCAGTGGGCGGAGCTTAGGCTCTGCGCGGCAGATTATAAGAGTGGAGACTTATGGAATATCGGTAAGCTATGTGCACCTATATTGGACACCAAATATCGTAGCATCGGGCCTCCTGATGAGCCCTGGAAGGCGAAACGCGTTGAGGCATTCATAAATTGATGGCAGGTGGCGAAAAACGCAGATAAGTACCGCTGTTGCAGCTCTGCGTTTCCCATATATTTTCAATAAGGGGAGACTATTGATGGCATCTTTTAGCTATTTCTATATTGATTTTTGTAAGGGATGCCTCTCCTTGTTGTGTATATAAGAACTAGGCATCATCTGAATTGAGATACCCCACTGGGCTGCCTTGAAGTTTGTCTGTATCTTTTTGTGGGACTTCAATATGCCACTCGATGCCATGTGTGTTCTAATTTGTTTGAGGCATTCATAAATTGATGGCAGGTGGCGAAAAACGCAGATAAGTACCGCTGTTGCAGCTCTGCGTTTCCCATATAAATTTTCATGAGTGGGAGACTATTGATGGCATCTTTCAGCTATTTCTACATCGATTTCTGTAAAAGATGCCTCTCCCTATTGTGTATATAAGAATTAGGCATGATCTGAACTGAGATACCCCACTGGTCTGCCTTGAAGTTTGCCTGTATCTTTCTGTGGGACTTCAAATATGCCACTTTTTGCCATGTGTGTTCTAATTTGTTTTTAACCTCTCTTTTTGGGACACAGGGTCCTCTATAGAGCAGGTCTGATCTCTGTCTAGAACGAGGGGTTCCCTTACATTGGGTAGAAGGGACCACTAGTGGCTGTAGGGTTTATCAGGGCCCCCAGGGATAGCCATCGTGAGCGGGGGCGCCACAACGTTCCCCCCTTAGGGTGCCAACCTCCGCAGCCAGGCAGGGTACAGCATAGTTACCTAATAGGGACTCGTAGGGGTTACCCTAGTGTGGGTTTAATTTTGAACACTTATTTTTCATTTTTTCTATTACTGTCACATTTTTCCGGTGTGTACCACATCTGTGGTTTTTAAATAATAAAGTATTGTTTTAGGGATTTATATATGAGTTTGATTTGAGAACCCTTAAGGATTATAATTTTCATATTGTGAATATTCGAATCTGGGATGGCTGGTTTCCTTGCAGGTCCTATTAATTTAGATCTGTGGATGGAAGATGCGAATCAGGCATTTAGCATAGCAGGGTCATCTGAGAGCAATACTGGCCCTTTGGCTCTCAAGAATCTATTCAATGAGTTATATGGAGGTTACAAAGAATTTCTGAAATCCTGGTGGGAACTCAGGACACTTGAGAATTATATAAAAAATCGGATAATTCCAAGAGGCTTGAGGATAAACATCAATCCTTCCCCTAGAATTTCCTCACCTGAGTTTATGAGTGTGTGGATGAAGGAATCCATCGAGTCATCCCTTAGATTTATGCAAATTCTGTTGGCAGAAGAAAAAAAGGTACTTGAGAGGGTCACTGGGGAGTTGAATAAATTGATTGAACGAGTCCTGAAGTTTAAAGGGGATCCCGATTTTAATAGAAGGGAGGGGCTATTGCAAACCTCTGTTGAGAGATATCAGGCTCTATTAAAAGAACGAAAGCATCTTCAGTTCCAGAGGGATCTGAGGGACTTTAGTGATAATCAGGTGTTCAACTACCAGAAAGAAAGACAGTCTGAGGCCTCGTCATCTGATATCGATACCTCCGATACAGAAAGGACGGAGAGGGCATTAGGGGGTACACATCAGTATAGAGATACGCTGTCGAAACAAAGATGGCAAGGTGGGAGAGGCAGATCCATGAGAAAGGGAAGAGGGCCACACAGGGGAGGTACACGAGTGTTAACCCCCTTCTCAGGCCCCAATTTGATATCTGGTTCTGGTTCTGCTCAGTCGTATACTCCTACTGTCCCCTCTGCCTCTTTTTTGGAACAGGGTGCGAGAACGGGTTACCAATTAAGAACTCGGTTCAACCAATAAAAGGTCAGATTGTGAACCTGTCCTCGCACGTTCTTACTACGGATGAGCTGAGTGTCCTCTCGAGAGGCCTTAACTTTGTGCCAGTGAATAGGTTCAACTGCTTCGAATGGGTTAAAGATTTGAATTTGTTTTGTAGAAAACTCAAGTGGAAAAAGTTTTTCAGACACAATAGTCGAGAGGCCTGCAAACAACAGGGCCTCAATGAGGAGGATATTGAAGGATATGAGGCGCTCATTGGACTTTTGAATGAAAATGATAGAGTTCCCACTGCTGGGAAGGGCCCCTTTACTACCTTGAGAAATAAAAGTGAAAGGATGCCGCCTGCAGGTGATATGGGAAATATCGATATATTTGCCAGCTTGGTGGAGAGGGACCTGAAGAAATTAGTAGGACCGGAGTGGGAAAATAAGGATAATTTGTTGGCCAGTGAGCGATTAGCACTTGAGGCCTTAAAGAAAAATGATCAAATAGTGGTTAAACCCTCCGATAAAGGGGGTAATATGGTAATTCTGAACCACACTGAATATCGTGAAATGTGCTATACTATACTGCAGGACAATTCAACATATGAGGTGCTAAAAGAGAACCCCATGGCCTCTTATAGAGAGGAACTGCGGCTGATCCTTAATGGGGCCTTAGCAGAGGGTGTGGTCTCTAAGACTGAATTTGACTTTATTCTTCCTAAGTTCCCTTTGGTGGCCACATTTTATGCTTTACCAAAGATACATAAGGGCCTGAATCCCCTGAAGGGGAGGCCGATTGTATCAGGTGTGGACTCGCTGACACAGAATAGTGGCCTGTATATTGACCAGATATTACGTCCCTTTGTGGTTTGTTTGCCGTCATATCTGAGGGATACTTCAGACTTACTGCTAAAATTGGAGGGCGTTCATCTGGAAGGGAATGCTTGGTTGGCCTCCATTGACATAGAAGCACTCTACAGTAACATACCACATGATGTGGGCATTAAAGGCGTGGGACATTTTCTTAGTCAGAGGTCCATAGCGTGTAGAGGGCACAATAGCTTTCTGACCTCCCTTCTGCAGTTTATATTGACCCATAATGCATTCTGCTTTGATGGCAAATTCTACCACCAGCTCAGGGGCACCGCGATGGGGTGCCCTTGTGCCCCTTCGTATGCAAATCTGTTTCTGGGCTGGTGGGAGGAGACTATCGTTTTTGGAGGAGAGGAGAAGTGGTGGCACTGCTTGATTGCTCTGTGGTATAGGTTCATAGATGATGTCTTCATGGTATGGACAGGGGATAAAGATCAATTTGAAGAATTTGTGAGAGAGTTGAATCGAAATAGTGTTAACTTGAGATTTACCTCAGAAATTCAGAAAACGGAAATACCGTTCCTGGACATTAAAATCCAGAAAGATAGGATGGGAGGCATCTCTACTAGTATATTTCGGAAACCTACGAGTACGAACAGCTTACTACATTGGCAGAGCCACCATCCAGTCCCTCTTAAGAGAGGTATTCCGAAGGGACAATTCCTACGGTTGAGGAGGAATTGCTCCAGGAATGACCTGTTCCAGAGGCAAGCTGGGGATATGTTCTGTCGGTTTAAGAACAAGGGTTATCCGCAACATGTTCTAGACACTGCATATGATTTTGCAAGAAAAGCAGATAGGTCCAAATTGCTGCAGAAACGTGAGATTAAAGACTCGACGGAATTAATAAGAGTAATTGGGACATTTGACGTCAACCATCAGGAGGTCAGAAAGGTCCTATCTAAGCATTGGGATGTCCTCAGGTTGGATCCAGATTTGAAGAATATAATTGGCGAGCGTCCCAACATAACCTTTAGAAAGGGTAGATCTATTAGGGACATGTTGGTCCACAGCCAATATAGGAGACCATTGGCTGGTGCTACCTGGTTGGATAGGCGACCATGTGGTTTTTTTAAATGTGGGGACTGCAGTTTTTGTAATTATATGAGACCGGGGAAGTCTTTCTGCAGTGCGAGCACTGGTAGGATATTTTTTCATCGTGGCTTCTCAAACTGCAAAACCACAGGGGTCATCTATATGGCTACATGCTCATGCCCTAAAAATTATATAGGAAAGACCAGGAGAGAATTTAGAAGAAGAGTAGGAGAACATCTTGGAGACATCAGACATAAAAGAGAAACCCCGCTCGCAAAGCACATGTGGATGCATCATAATGGTGATCTGGGTGACATAAAATTCTGTGCTGTAGAAGTAGTCCATGTAAACCCAAGAGGAGGAAATATGGATAAGGTGATGCTTAGGAGGGAGTGTGAATGGATATTCAGGATGGAGTCACTCGAACCGAGAGGGCTGAATGAGCAATTGTCATATGCCTGTTTCTTATGAGCCACAATTGAATTATATGTTCCTTTTCTAGAGGATACCAGCCTCCTTGATTTTGTTCTATTGGTTCCCTGTTGTAGTGGAATCTCCATGTATTGGCGTGGAATATTGTTTATATAGAAAGTCCCTCTTTACTGCCGCAGACATATATTCCCATATGATTCGGGAGCATTTTTGAATCTGAACCCTTGCTGCCTCTTTATATTACTTTGACGGGGCGGTTGCATATTATTTTAGTGTGGATCATCTGTAGATTGCATAGATTATCTGAAGATAGATATCTGTATATTTTTGCCTCACAGTGATTTTCTTGGGAGATTAGATATCTTGAACTTGATGGGGTAGTTGCATATCGACGCCTGGTTATATTAAAAGGTATATACATCAGATGTTGTTTACATATATTGAGATGGGTAGCTGTAGACGCCTGCTCACATTGCTGTGGGCGATGATGCGGTTTTGTATACATACATATATATCAAGCAGAACGCTAATTATCATGATTAATATAACACATTAAATGAGATCGTCAGACATGAGCTCCTAAATGTAGCGATGTGGGCATACACGCCTGGTCTGTGGAACGTTTGCTGCACATATGGGGTTAAAGTGCAGAGATGATAATATGCCTTAGGTGCAGTGATCGGTGATTGCTGAGAGACTCTCCGTCTAAAGAAATGGGATTGGTGAGTCAGCAGTGACGCTGCATGCAGGCTAGGTGCAGAAACCAATCTAAGCCAGGATGACAGGGGAGCTATGGGGAACCCTGTGTGTGAGGACACGTGATTGGTTAGCATGACGGTGCATCAGAGATCTGGTAACCGATTGGGGCAGCAGAAAATGGGTGGTGTTGCAAGAGGCAATGGGATTGCAGTGGGCGGAGCTTAGGCTCTGCGCGGCAGATTATAAGAGTGGAGACTTATGGAATATCGGTAAGCTATGTGCACCTATATTGGACACCAAATATCGTAGCATCGGGCCTCCTGATGAGCCCTGGAAGGCGAAACGCGTTGAGGCATTCATAAATTGATGGCAGGTGGCGAAAAACGCAGATAAGTACCGCTGTTGCAGCTCTGCGTTTCCCATATATTTTCAATAAGGAGAGACTATTGATGGCATCTTTTAGCTATTTCTATATTGATTTTTGTAAGGGATGCCTCTCCTTGTTGTGTATATAAGAACTAGGCATCATCTGAATTGAGATACCCCACTGGGCTGCCTTGAAGTTTGTCTGTATCTTTTTGTGGGACTTCAATATGCCACTCGATGCCATGTGTGTTCTAATTTGTTTGAGGCATTCATAAATTGATGGCAGGTGGCGAAAAACGCAGATAAGTACCGCTGTTGCAGCTCTGCGTTTCCCATATAAATTTTCATGAGTGGGAGACTATTGATGGCATCTTTCAGCTATTTCTACATCGATTTCTGTAAAAGATGCCTCTCCCTATTGTGTATATAAGAATTAGGCATGATCTGAACTGAGATACCCCACTGGTCTGCCTTGAAGTTTGCCTGTATCTTTCTGTGGGACTTCAAATATGCCACTTTTTGCCATGTGTGTTCTAATTTGTTTTTAACCTCTCTTTTTGGGACACAGGGTCCTCTATAGAGCAGGTCTGATCTCTGTCTAGAACGAGGGGTTCCCTTACATTGGGTAGAAGGGACCACTAGTGGCTGTAGGGTTTATCAGGGCCCCCAGGGATAGCCATCGTGAGCGGGGGCGCCACAACGTTCCCCCCTTAGGGTGCCAACCTCCGCAGCCAGGCAGGGTACAGCATAGTTACCTAATAGGGACTCGTAGGGGTTACCCTAGTGTGGGTTTAATTTTGAACACTTATTTTTCATTTTTTCTATTACTGTCACATTTTTCCGGTGTGTACCACATCTGTGGTTTTTAAATAATAAAGTATTGTTTTAGGGATTTATATATGAGTTTAACGTTCAAAGAAACCATGCCTCCCACATTGGGAAGTTTAGTATAAGACATGTTTATTCAGCATTACAAAAATTTTGTATGTTCCTGTATTGTCAACTCTGTTTAACTTGCAGCCTACGGACGTGCTGTGGTTAACGGGGGGGAGTGTGGCACCACTGAGGATTCAGTTGCAACAGAGGTACTGCACCTCCTCCTGAGGTGTGGTGCCCCACCATCCAGGTAGGTTGGATGCTCCTGACCATGATGCAACACTTGCATCCCACACAACACAGTAGTCCAGCAAAGCCACATTGCGGCTCCCTGCTTGGAGTGTAGCAGAGCACCTTTGGTGGCTCCCAGCTTGGTACACGAAACGTGCTGGGAGGTGGGTGGAGTTAGAATATATAAAAGAGCGGGAAGGTTTAGGATTGCACTCAGTGAGAAGATCCCAGGGAGAGGGATGGAGGAAGGAGGTGCTGCAGCAGATCTCAGTGACCTGGGTCTGCTGGCACGGGAAAGGAAAGGAGAAAGACATTGAACCAAAACCTGATCTTCCATAAGAAGGAAAGACTAGTACGGAACGTAGGAATAAAAGGAACCAGAGGACGTGGGCTAGAGGAAGAACCCTGCCTAGAAGTTCTAAGCGCAAGGCCGGGGCCCGGTCCCCAAGGTTGTATGGACACTAATGGTTCTGCAGCAGACACCGGAGGAGTAGCAGGCTGTAAATGCACTACTTCCATCTCAGACTTTGGGGCACAACAGCAACCTTGATAGTGAGCCGGGACTCAGGAGCAAGGAGTCCCCGAAGCAGGCTACAGCTGTCTGCCATACAAGGAAAGTTCTTGGGAACATCTGTCAGAAGGAACTCCGGTGTAACTCAGAACTAGGAGTACTTCACTTAAAGGCGCTATAAGAGGAGACGTTCAGAAAGGCACATGTTGGCGGAGTGTTGGAAGGAGCATCCTATCTTGCCTGGAGGTTGACTGGCTCCCTGACCCAGAGGACACAGCACGGAGGCAGGCACCTGTGTGTACTACAGACTGTGAGTAAAGCTTTGGAACTACAAGCCCTGGTGTCCTCCATTTATTCCTGCGCCATCACACCCCATACCGCTACATCTGGGTACCAGCCTCTACAACGTCTGCGTCTCTCCTCTACCCCTACATCTACACTGCCCTGGGACTACAGCTCCACCTGTGGGGAGCTTCGCCATCTTGGCTGCAACATACCACCAGTCCCAGAGGATCTGCATGCAGTGTCGGCTCAACACCTCAGTTGCCGAACACCACAGGTGGTGTCACGAACTATTCATTCAATCAACTACATTTCCACCATTACAATTTCCCCATTACTTGGGCGCCCAGGGCCACGGACCGGGTCACGGCTGCTGTGACATTCCCTTCTGAGAGACCGGCCCGGTACCGAGTACCCCACAGCCCTGGGAGGGCGGCCCAATAGCTACAGTACAAGTCATTATGGGGAAGCCCAGGTCTGTGTGATTGTTGTCTGACTAATGTAGTCTATTGCAATGTGTAAAATGGCAGGTGCCAAGTTAGGCGATTCTCACAATATGAAATGCAAATTATTGAAAATCACCTGGTTCAGCGCATTCCTAAAAATTCAACATGATTTCAATTTGCATTAACCCCTTAACCCCCAAGGGTGGTTTGCACGTTCATGATCGGGCCAATTTTTACAATTCTGACCACTGTCCATTTATGAGGTAGTAACTCTGGAATGCTTCAATGGATCCTGGTGATTCAGAAATTGTTTTCTCATGACATATTGTACTTCATGCTAGTGGTAAAATTTCATTCATATAACTAGCGTTTATTTGTGAAAAAAACGGAAATTTGGCGAAAATTTTGAAAATTTTGCAATTTTCCAAATTTGAATTTTTATGCCCTTAAATCACAGAGATACAGCACACAAAAAACTTAATAAGTAACATTTCCCACATGTTTACTTTACATCAGCACAATTTTGGAATCCAAATTTTTTTTTCTTAGGAAGTTATAAGGATTAAAAGTTGACCAGCGATTTCTCATTTTTGCAACACCATTTTATTTTTACGGACAACATCCCATTTGAAGCCACTTTGAGGGGTCTATATGATAGAAAATACCCAAAAGTGACACCATTCTAAAAACTGCACCCCTTAAGGTGCTCAAAACCACTTTCAAGCAGTTTATTAACCCTTCAGGTGCTTCACAGGAATTTTTTGAATATTTAAAAAAAAATGAACATTTAACTTTTTTTCACAAAAAAAAATTCAGGTTCAATTTTTTTTTATTTTACCAAGGGTAACAGGAGAAGTTGGACGGAAAAAGTTATTGTGCAGTTTGTCCTGAGTATGCTGATACCTGATATGTGGGGGGAACCACTGTTTCGGCGCATGGCAGAGCTCAGAAGGGAAGAAGCGCCATTTGACTTTTTCAATGCAAAATTGGCTAGAATTCAGATCAGACGCCATGTCACGTTTGGAGAGCCCCTGATGTACCTAAACAGTGGAAACCCCTGACAAGTGACCCCATTTTGGAAACTAGACCCCCCAAGGAACTTATCTAGATATGTGGTGAGAACTTTGAACCAACAAGGGCTTCACAGAAGTTTATAACGTACAGCGGTACAATTAAAAAATCATATTTTTTCCACAAAAATGATCTTTTCACCCCCAATTTTTATTTTCCCAAGGGTAACAGGACACTAAAAGTTATTGTGCAATTTGTCCTGAGTACGCTGATACGCCATATGCGGGTGTAAATGATTATTTGGGCGCATGGCAGAGCTCAGAAGGGAAGCAGTGCCATTTTACTTTTTTGGCTGGAAATGAGATCGAACACAATGTCGCGATTGGAAAACCCCTGAAGTACCAAAACAGTGGAAATCCCCCACAAATGACACCATTTTGGAAACTAGACCCCCAAGGAACTTATCTAGATATGTGGTGAGAACTTTGAACCAACAAGGGCTTCACAGAAGTTTATAACGTACAGCGGTACAATTAAAAATCATATTTTTTCCACAAAAATGATCTTTTCACCCTTAATTCTTATTTTTCCAAGGGTAACAGGACCCTAAAAGTTATTGTGCAATTTGTCCTGAATACACTGATACCCCACATGTGGGGGTAAACCACTATTTGGGAGCATGGCAGAGCTCGGAAGGGAAGCAGCGCCATTTGACGTTTTTGGCTGGAATTGAGATCGGACACCATGTCGCGATTGGAAAACCCCTGATGTACCAAAACAATGAAAACCCCCACAAATGACACCATTTTGGAAACTAGACCCCCCAAGGAACTTATCTAGATGTGTGGTGAGCACTTTGAACCCCTCAGTGCTTCACAGAAGTTTATAACGACCGGGCATGAAAATAAAAAAATCGTATTATTTCAACAAACATGATCTTTTAATCCCCATTTTTTTATTTCCCAAGGGTACCAGGAGAAATTGGAGCCCAAAAGTTGCTGTCCAATTTCTCCTGAGTATGCTGATACCCCAAATGTGGGAGAAAACTACTGTATGGGTACACATCGGGGCTCGGAAGGGAAGTAGTGACGTTTTGGAATGCAGACTTTGATGGAATGCTCTGCGGGTGTCATGTTGCCTTTGGAGAGCCCCGAATGTACCTAAACAGTGGAAAACCCCCATAAGTGACAACATTTTGGAAACTAGACCCCCTAAGGAACTTATCTAGATGTGTGGTGAGCACTTTGAACCCCCAAGGGCTTCACAGAAATTTATAATGCCCGGGTATGAAAATAAAAAAATCATATTTATTCCACAAACATGATCATTTAGTCCCCAATTTTTTTTATTTTCTCAAGGGTAACAGAAGAAATTTGACCCCAAATGTTGTTGTCCAATTTGTCCTGAGTACACTGATACCTCATATGTTGGAGAAAACTACTGTATGTGCACATGTCAGGGCTCGGAAGGGAAGTAGTGACGTTTTGGAATGCAGACTTTGATGGAATGGTCTGTGGGTGTCATGTTGCTTTTGGAGAGCCCCTGATGTACCTAAACAGTGGAAACCCCCCACAAGTGGCCACATATTGGAAACTGGACCCCCTAACGAACTTATCTAGATGTGTGGTGAGCACTTTGAACCCACCAGTGCTTCACAGAAGTTTATAACGACCGGGCATGAAAATAAAAAAATCGTATTTTTTCAACAAACATCTTTTAATCCCCATTTTTTTATTTTCCCAAGGGTACTAGGAGAAATTGGACCCCAAAAGTTGTTGTTCAATTTGCCCTGAGTACGCTGATACCCCAAAGGTGGGAGAAAACTACTGTTTGGGCACAGGTTTGGGCTCGGGAGGGAAGTGGTGACGTTTTGGAATGCAGACTTTGATGGAATGCTCTGCGGGTGTCATGTTGCTTTTGGAGAGCCCCTGATGTATCTAAACAGTGGAAACCCCCCATAAGTTACATCATTTTGGAAACTAGAACCCCTAAGGAACTTATGTAGATGTGTGGTGAGCACTTTGAACCCCCAAGGGCTTCACAGAAGTTTATAATGCCCGGGCATGAAAATAAAAAAATTGTGTTTTTTCCACAAACATGATGATTTGGACCCCAAAAGTTGTTGTCCAATTTGTCCTGAATATGTTGATACCTCATATGTGGGAGAAAACTACTGTATGGGCACACGTCGGGGCTCGGAAGGGAAGTAGTGACGTTTTGGAATGCAGACTTTGATAGAATGGTCTGCGGGCATCATGTGCGTTTGGAGTGCCCCTGATGTACCTAAACTATTGAAACTCCCAACAAGCGACCCCATTTTGGAAACTAGACCCCCCAAGGAACTTATCTAGATGTGTGGTGAGCACTTTGAACCCCCCAGTGCTTCACAGAAGTTTATAACGACAGGGCATGAAAATAAAACAATCGTATTTTTTCAACAAACATTATCTTTTTAGTCCCCATTTTTTTTATTTTCCCAAGGGTACCAGGAGAAATGTTGATACCCCAAATGTGGGAGAAAACTACTGTATGGGCATACATCGGGGCTCGGAAGGGAAGTAGTGACATTTCGGAATGCAGACATTGATGGAATGCTCTGCGGGTGTCATGTTGCCTTTGGAGAGCCCCGAATGTACCTAAACAGTGGAGACCCCCCATAAGTGACACCATTTTGGAAACTAGACCACCTAAGGAACTTATCTAGATGTGTGGTGTGCACTTTGAACCCCCAAAGGCTTCACAGAAGTTTATAATGCCCGGGTATGAAAATATAAAAATCGTATTTATTCCGCAAACATGATCATTTAGTCCCCAATTTTTTATTTTCCCAAGGGTAACAGGAGAAATTGGACCCCTAAAGTTGTTGTCCAATTTGTCCTGAGTACGCTGATACCTCATATGTGGGAGAAAACTACTGTATGGGCACACATTTCAGGGCTCGGAAGGGAAGTAGTGACATTTCGGAATGCAGACTTTGATAGAATGCTCTGCGGGTGTCATGTTGCCTTTGGAGAGCCCCGAATGTACCTAAACAGTGGAAACCCCCCATAAGTGACACCATTTTGGAAACTAGACCCCCTAAGGAACTTATCTAGATGTGTGGTGAGCACTTTGAGCCCCCAAGTGCTTCACAAAAATGATATTTTTGCCCCCAATTTTTTATTTTGCTAAGGGTAACAGGAAAAATTGGACCCCAAAAGTTGTTTTGCAATTTGTCCTGAGCACGCTGATACCCTATATGTGGGGGTCAAACACTGTTTGGGCGCATGGCAGAGCTTGGAAGGGAAGGAGCACCATTTGACTTATTCAACGCAGAATTGGATGGAATTGAGATCAGACGCCATGTTGCATTTGGAGAGCACCTGTTGTGCCCAAACAGTGGAAACCCCCCAATTCTAACTCCAACCCTAACTCCAACACACCCCTAACACTAATGTCAGACCTAGCCCTTACCCTAGCCCTAACCCTAATGGGAAAATGGAAATAAATACATTTTCTTTTAATTTTATTATTTTTCCCTAACTAAGGGGGTGATAACGGGTGGTTTGATTTACTATTTATGGCGGTTTTTATGTTTGGCAGCTGTCACACGCTAAAAGACGCTTTTTATTGTAAAAATAGTTTTTGCATCACCACATATTGAGAGCTATCATTTTTCCATATTTTGACCCACTGAGTCATGTGAGGTCTTATTTTTTGCGGGACGATTTGACGCTTTTATTGGTATCATGTTCGGGCACGTGTCATCTTTTGATCGCTTTTTATTCTGATTTTTGGGACGCAGAATGAACAAAAAACAACGTTTCATGAATTTCTTTTGGGGGGGTGCGTTTACACCGTTCTGCGTGCGGTAAAATTGATAAAGCAGTTTTATTCTTCAGGTCAGTACGGTTACAGCGATACCTCATTTAGGTCGTTTTTTTATGTTTTGGCGCTTTTATACAATGAAAACAATTTTACATAAAAAATAATTATTTTTGCATCACTTTATTCTGTGAGCTATAACTTTTTTATTTTTTCACTGATGATGCTGTATGGTGGCTCATTTTTTGTGGGACAAGATGACGTTTTCAGCGGTACCATGCATATTTAATGCGTCTTCTTGATCGCGCGTTATTGCACTTTTTGTTTGGCGGTATGATAATAAAGCATTATTTTTTGCTTCGTTTTTTATTTTTATTTTTTAAGTGGTTCGCTAAAGGGGTTAACTAATGGGACAGTTTTATAGGGCGGGTCATTACTGACGTGGCGATACCAAATATGTGTACTTTTATTGTTTTTTTTTTATTTCCAAAAAATGAATTTATTAGGGAATATTTTTTTTTTAAATTTATTTAGCGATTTTTTTTAAAAAATGTTTACACTTTTTTTTAACTTTATTACATTGTCCCAGGTGGGACATCACTGTCCTGTGACAGATCGCTGATCTTTGAGATCACAGATCACTCTGACAGATCAGCGATCTGTCACAGGCACTGCACAAGGCTTCCTCCTTGCCTGCGCTTTTCAGGCATGAGGAAGCCAGCTCCCTGCAGGCCCCTGAAGGTCCCCGTCGCCATCTTGTATCCGGGGACCTGCTGGGAAAGAGCCCCCCGCAGCAGCGCTGCACATTGCGCTGCTGTGGGGGGCTCAGGGAAACACGGAGGGAGCCCCCTCCCTGCCGATGCTTCCCTTTGACCCCCGGTACACCAAGATCGTGTTTGATCGCGGTGTGCAAGGGGTTAACGTGTCGGGGGCGGTCCGTGACCGCCCCTGACACATTGTGCTGGGTGTCAGCTGTGATAATCAGCTAACACCTGGCCACGATCAGCGGCGCTCACCATATGGGCGCCGCTGATCGCTGTGACGTACTATCCCGTCCCTGGGAATTAAGTCCCTGGGCACATGGACGGGATAGTACGTGACATGACAGAAAGGGGTTAAATCAGTTCATTAATGTCTACTAGACACATAAAGTAATGATAAAACTTTGTATAATTATACAATGGATAAACAACACAAAAAATATTCAAAATTCTGCTGTGTTATATAGAAGTTAAAAGATGCATTACACAGAGTAATACACAAGCTAATAGAGTGTACAAAACCTTATGGGTTCATGACATCATCCTAAATATCTTGCCGTAAAGGAAAAGGTCCCAAGAGAAACTAAAGATTTCCCCTCTGGGAAGAGGTTAATGGATGCTTACAATCTGTTTTGCTTTGTATAAATTCTACAACCAATAATGCATTCAGATGAATAAATTCTTCAAGCCGTTAAGCTTCTAGCATCGAATTTAGATTCACAACCATGGTAAAGATTTATGAGATACTTATAAAGAATATGTTGATTCAGCAAGATTTGGGTGGAAATTATTCAAAACAGTGATTATTTTTGGAAGTTATTATACATGCACACCTGATCAGGGTATCACCTGTGCCTACCAGTCCAACATGATAAAACATAGTCATTTTCTGCAATTCAGTTTGCTTGCGCAAAAGAAAATTCTTAATAAAACTATTTTTTATCTATGCCTGTACATCATCAGGATTTTTTTTTGTTTTGCTTCTTGTTTGCATCGTTTAAATGATTTATATGAAACTTGATGACCGGAGTTGACCAGCGTTTCTATAGAACTATGATTTTAAATAAGGCATGCACATCATGTGCACATTCTGACATCAATTATACAGATTAATAAAAGTAGTGCTATCAATTATCCAAAATTTGACATTTAATCCTGCATGTTTTGATTATCTAAAAAATATATTTAGCTATAAAACTTACGTATCACTACTACAACTACTGCTGCTACTACCGTTGCTGTAATAATAATACGTATTATAATATTGATAGCAATGAATAATAATTACTGCTATATTATTAATAGGGATGGGTCACATGATCGTTCTCTCCAGATCTGAGAAAAACAGTCCTATTATTCTGATTAGATTTTGATCAGAGTTTGATAAGGGTGGCATCACTCAGTCTGTCAAAATCGTGCTTACACCCTGCTTGTCGTATTTCCTGATTCCGGGCTCTTGCTATACACAGGTCCTTCTTGACGCGAAATATATCCTACAATTCACGTTGTTTTTCTACCAGATTTCTGCCGACCTGCTCCCACAACAGACGTCCCTGAAAAAGATCGTTTCCTGTAGAAATGTTAGACAATATCTGTTTTTGACTCCTTGCCGGTTCAAAATAAATTTACACTGCAGCATGTCCTACAGGCTCATTTTTGCTAGAATCTGTTCAGTTTGTGACTATCCGCCATTTTCTTGTAGAGTTCTGGCTGCTGGTCTTTTTCCCCTGGTGCTGGGTTTGTCTTGGGTCAGGTGACTGTATCACCCTTTATTAACCTGCACCTGTCTCCCATTCTTTGCTTGACTACAGTGTTAATCCGCTTGAAGTCTTGCTTGGAGCTTTGCTTTTCCTTCTGTGTGTTTAATTAGTGCAGTTCTGGGACCTCTGGTTCTGCTAGTCTTAGTTTCTGTTTTCAGTTTGTTTCTGCAGCCCTCTCTTTGTTTTCTATTAGGAGGTGACCCGTTTTTGTATCCAGTCCTTAGATCTTTCAGGGACCCCCTTCCCCCTATCTACAGGTCTTCGCTTGAGACTAACCTAGGATCGTCGATGGGTCTATTCGCAAGGAATGGTTCGATCACTCCATCGTAGGGTATCAGCCTAGTCATAGCGCAGGGTCAGTTTTCCCCCCTGCTATCCTAGTCCTGTGCTGCAGAACCGTTACAATTTTCTTTTGTGGTGCTGAGGTTCCTACCTCAACAAGTTTGGACCATGAGTCCTTTCCTCAAGTACACAATTCTTTTAAAAAGGACAGTGTGCAGGTTTTTCTCTTTCTAATTATATTATCAATCATAAATCAAAATATTTACTAATTATGTAAATTACAACCATCCTTTTTATCTTATTTCAAGATCTTTATACATTTAGAAAAACATTTAAATCAAAGGCTATATTGAATAAAATATGCAGAAAATTTTATTCCACAATTTGCTCTGGAAATTCAAATAAAGTCATGCATGAAACGAACTGAATAGAAATAATAGAAATACATTTTCTGCACTTAAAAAATAATAGATTATTCTGTTCTCAGCTTCAATAGCCTTTCCTGCCACAAATTGTCTGAAATGCTTTTCTTTATTTTGATATACAGCAGTAGGTTTCTCATACTCTATATTATATCTCACTTTATTAATTAGTTTTTAAGACCCTTCAGTAATAAAAATGTAGCCATTTAAAACCATGGTTTGACTTATTTTCAGTTGATGTATAACTTGGCAAACTCTGCTTTGAGCTTCTCCTAGAAGTCGAGTGTGGAAAATAAATTGACTTTTCCTTGGGTATCATTCTTGTTCTTTTTCTGTAATTATCCTTAATATGAATACGAATGAAATAATATTTAATATATTACTCTCATATCAAACATGTTATAGAAAGGAATCAAATATTTGTAACCTTTATTCGGTTCTTTTCAGGGTGTCAGTCCATAATATGTTGTCATCGTTCCCAAATCCATCATTTGCTTACATCTCAACATTTTTACAAAGAAATATAATTGTATTATTCTGTCTCACTATATTGAAATCTACAAATGTGCAATTATTTTAGATATGCGTTTTGCTATATTTATGAACAAGATAGATATTAAAGGGAATCTGTCACCTATTTTTAACCCTATCAGCTGCCTACACACCATCAGGGGCTTATCTACAGCATTCTGTAATGCTGTAGATAAGCCCCCGATGTAACCTGAAAGATAAGAAAAATGAGTTAGGTTATACTCACCCGTGGGGGCGGTCCGGTCCAATGGGTGTAGTGGTCCGGTCTGGCACCTCCCATCTTCTAGCGATGACATCTTCCTTCTTACTTCTGCCTCTCTGACCTTTCCCAGTGCCTTCGCACTGCAGTACTTTACTCTACCCTCACCGCACCCCCCGGTGAGTATAATCTAACTTGTTTTTCTTATCTTTCAGGTTACATCGGGGGCTTATAAGCCCCTGATGGTGGTGCCGGCAGCTGATAGGGCTAAAAATAGGTGACAGATTCCCTTTAAACAGCATCTGTAACTAGCAATGAATTGATCAGGCAAAATTCAAATATGCCAAGTTGCACAGATTTTCCTTGGAAATTTACTTTGCAGAAAATTTGTTTTTCACAAATTAAATGTCCCTTATCTTCTGAGGACTTGGGGATTGGGATTGGGGACTAATCGTATTGACCTGGGTAGTGCATTCCAAAGAATTGGCGCAGCATGTGTAAAGTCTTGGAGACGGGAGTGGGAGGTTCTGATTATTGAGGATGCTAACCTCAGGTCATCAGCAGAATGGCGGACACGGGTAGGGTGGTAGACTGAGATGAGGGAGGAGATATAGGCTGGTGCTGAGCCGTGGAGTGCTTTGTGGGTGAGGGTAATAAGTTTGTACTGGATTCTGGAGTGGATGGGTAACCAGTGTAATGACTGGCACAAGGTATAGGCATAGTGTAACGATTGGTGAGGAATATGATCCT
Organism: Dendrobates tinctorius; assembly: GCF_039654945.1. Lineage (NCBI taxonomy): Eukaryota > Metazoa > Chordata > Amphibia > Anura > Dendrobatidae > Dendrobates > Dendrobates tinctorius. The sequence continues at coordinate 2,241,246 of NW_027361936.1, forward strand.
GGCTGCAGCATTTAAGACAGATTAGAGAGGGGAGAGTTTGGTAAGAGGGAGACCAATTAGTAGAGAGTTACAATAGTCCAGACGAAAATAAATAAGAGAAACAGTAAGAGTTTTTGCAGAATCAAAAGTAAGAAAAGATCAAATTCTGGAAATGTTTTTGAGATGCAGATAACAAGAGCGAGCCAGAAATCGGATGTGGGGGGTGAGAGAAAGCTCGGAGTCAAATATGACCCCAAGACAGCGGGCATGTTGCTGGGAAGTAATAGTGGAACCACACACTGAAATGGCAATGTCGGGCATATGAACATTAGTAGAGGGCGGAAACACAAGGAGCTCAGTCTTTGACAGGTTCAGTTCAGATTTAGTGAGGACATGATGTTAGACACAGCGCTTAGACAATCACTGGTGTTTTCTACAAAGGCAGGCATGATGTCAGGAGAAGAAGCATATAATTGGGTGTCATCAGCATAGAGATGGTACTAGAAACCAAATTTACTGATTGTTTGACCAAATTTACTGATTGTTTGACCAATAGGGGCAGTATACAAAGGGGATAGAAGAGGGCCTAGAACTGATCCTTGAGGAACCCCAACAGTAAGTGGAAGATGAGGGGAGGAGGAGCCAGCAAAAGATACAGTGAAGGAGCGGTCAGTGAGATAGGAGGAGAACCAAGAGAGAATGGTGTCCTTCAGGCTGATGGAGCGGAGCATAGTGAGGAGGAGCTGATGATCCACAGTGTTGAATGCTGCGGAGAGATCCAAGAGAATAAGCATGGAGTAGTGACCATTAGATTTAGCTGTTGGTAGATCAGTAGAGACTTTAGTGAGGGAAGTTTCAGTAGAGTGTAAAGAGCAGAAACCGGATTGTAGAGGATCGAGAAGAGAGTTATCAGAGAGATAGCGGATAAGATGGGAGTGGACTAGGCATTCCAGGAGTTTAGAGATGAAGGGAGATTACAGACAGGTCTATAGTTAGAGGCACAGTTTTGGTCAAGGGATGGTTTTTTAAGTAATGGATGTATGATGGCATGCTTAAATGAGGAGGGAAAGATACCAGAAGAGAGAGAGAGGTTAAATATTTTTGTTAGGTGGGTGGTGACAGCAGGGGAAAGGGACTGGAGGAGATGTGACGGAATTGGATCACTGGTGCAAGTGGTTGGGCGAGAAGATGCAAGGAGCCTGATAACTTCTTCTTTTGTGACTGGTTCAAAATCAGAGAGTGAGCTAGCTGCACTGGGGGAGGAAGGAAGATGCATGGTATGAGGTGATTGGGAGATAATTTCCTGTTGGATATGGTCAATTTTTTCTTTGAAGTAATTGGCCACATCGTCGGCTCGAAGATCCGTGGTTGGGGCCTGCACTATTGGGTTGAGTAGGGAATGAAAAGTGTCAAAGAGACGTTTAGGGTTCTGGGACAGTGAGGTAATGAGGGTTTTGAAATAGGTTTGTTTGGAGAGGTGAAGGGCAGTGTTGTATATTCTAAGCATAAACTTATAATGGATGAAATCTTCATGTAGGTTGGATTTTCTCCACAGATGTTCGGCGCACCTGGAGCACCGCTGCAGGAAGTGTGTTAGTGTTTCATTGTAATTCTTCAGTGCAGAGTCAGGACATGAGAGGTAGGAGATAGGGGCCAATGATGACTGCAAGTTCTTCATGAGTTTCTGAGTGTTAATGGCCTGTATGTGTCACGTGCCCCGTCCTGAGTGACACGGCCAGCAGGCCGGTAACTGATACAACAGGATGCGGCACGTGTAATTGTCCTATGTGACGTGGCCCACAGGCCAGTAACTAAGACAATAAGACATAGGGGAAAAGGGGAAACCTGGGTAACAATAACAATGGTGGCCCTGCGATAGGGAATGGGGAAGTGGAGACCTCCTGCACTCCCCTGAGTCAGTGTCTCTACACTCCTAGCGTTTCCTAAGCCGGTTCCACACCGGGCGACGATCAGGAACCTCAAAACCCTGACTCGCCCTGCACCTAAACCCTCACTAGGGAATTGGTCGGTGCGGAAACTAATCCCACCACTGCACTAAACACACATAAGGAAAAGTGACAAAACAGGGGAAACACCACTTAGCTTTGCTCTGTTGCTTACGCTCCCAGCAACAGAGCCCACCACCTGCATGCATCTTTTCCTCCACCATGTCCGACTTCTGGGTGCACTGTCCAGAAACGGATCTTCTCAGCACCATAGTGCAGCCTTGGAGCCTTGTCCAGAAACAGAGTCCCACAAATGAGTCCAGCTTTTCTGCCAAAAAGTCCAACATGCTTGAGTCCAGCTCTCAGCAACCAAGTCCAGCATTTTGAGTGCAGCTCTACACCGCAGCTGCCACTCCACCAATCCGTGAACGAACTCCCTGCTGACACCATAACTGCGACTCCACCACGCCATGCCAGCAATACTTGCAGACACCATAGCTGACTCCACCAATCCACTCTAGGACTCTCTCTGAGCTGCCCGTGACTCTCCTTCAGCTCCATTCTTCACCCAGGCTTGCTTGCAAATGAATACTTTATCACCAACAGTGATTAACACACCAGATACTCTCTTATAGAGCTATCACACCTGTTACATGATTACGTGCTCAAACTAAAGTAACCAAAGTGCAATGACCCTAATGGCCACCGGGGGGAAAACTACAACTGAAATCACCACAGTGCAATGAACCTAATGGCCACCGGGGGCAAAACCACCCTTGGCACACAGCCAAGGGAAAAAAAAGGTTACTTTGTGCATTTACTCTGTCAGATCCAACCTGGATCATGACAGTATGTTTCTATAAGTATGGAAAGTGGGGGTGAACTGAGCGGGGTGGCAGTTCTTGATAGAGAATGAGAGAAGGTTGTGGTCAGAGAGTGGGAGAGGGGAGTTTATGAAATCATCCACTGAGCAAAGTCAAGAGAAGACCAAGTCGAGGGAGTTTCCATCTTCATGCGTTGGAGAGTTCGTAATCTGCGAAAGGCCAAAAGAGGAGATTAGAGATAAAAGTTTAGTAGCAGATGGGGAGAGGGGAAGAGTTATGGGGATGCTGAAATCACACATGATGAGGGTGGGGATGTCACAGGAGAGAAAATGTGGAAGGCAGGTGGCAAAGTGATCCAGGAACTGATGGGAGGGGCCAGAAGGACGATACACCACCGCCACTTGCATGGAGAAGGGGGAGTAGAGTCTGACAGCATGGACCTCAAAGGAAGGGAAGACAAGTAAGGATACTTGAGGGATAACCTGAAAGGTACATTTTGGTGATAGGAGCAGACCAACGCCTCCACCTGCTCTATTGTCTGCTCTTGTGGTATGTGAAAAATGTAGTCCCCCATATGAAAGAGCAGCAGCGGTGGTGTCTGACTGCTGGATCCAGGTTTCAGTAAGAGCCAGAAGGTTAAGAGAATCAGAAAGGAAGAGGTCATGGATGGAAGAGAGTTTATTACATACTTAGTGAGAATACCAAAGGGCACAATTAAATGAGGCAGAAGGCATGCAGGGGATATAAGATTAGAGGGGTTTCTGAGTGTAGCAGTTGGGGGGTTTGACTTGCTATAACATGGGGGACCAGGGTTAGGAGCGATGTCTCCTGCGACTAGGAGAAAAAGGATAGAAAGAGTGAGCAGATGGTTTATTGATTTGTGGGAGCGTCTCTTATGTTGGATGGTGGGACTGAATGGATCTGGCAATGTGAAAAGAGCGTGACTGCTATACATAGGAGAGGAAGGGACTGAGGGGCCGATATGGATGGAGTGTAACGAGTTAATGCAAGGGCAGTAGTTGTGAGTGATTGCTGCAGCCATGAAATAAACTAGACAAATGCATATGGTAAATACAGTCATATGTTAAAGTTTGGGCACCCCTATTAATGTTAACCTTTTTTCTTTATAACAATTTTGGTTTCTGCAACAGCTATTTCAGTCTCATATATCTAATAACTGATGGACTCAGTTATATTTCTGGATTCAAATGAGGTTTATTGTACTAACAGAAAATGTGCAATCTGCATTTAAACAAAATTTGACCGCTGCAAAAGTATGGGCACCCTTATCATTTTCTTGATTTGAACACTCCTAACTACTTTTTACTGACTTCCTGAAGCACTAAATTGGTTTTGTAACCTCATTGAGCTTTGAACTTCATAGCCAGGTGTATCAAATCATGAGAAAAGGTATTTAAGGTGGCCACTTGCAAGTAGTTCTCCTCTTTGATTCTCCTATGAAGAGTGGCATCATGGGCTCCTCAAAACAACTCTCAAATGATCTGAAAACAAAGATTATTCAACATAGCTTTTCAGGGGAAGGATACAAAAAGTTGTCTCAGAGATTTAACCTGTCAGTTTCCACTGTGAGGAACATAGTAAGGAAATGGAAGAACACAGGTACAGGTCTTGTTAAGCCCAGAAGTGGCAGGCCAAGAAAAATATCAGAAAGGCAGAGAAGAAGAATGGTGAGAACAGTCAAGGACAATCCACAGACCACCTCCAAAGACCTGCAGCATCATCTTGCTGCAGATGGTGTCACTGTGCATCGGTCAACAATACAGCGCACTTTGCACCAGGAGAAGCTGTATGGGAGAGTGATGCGAAAGAAGCCGTTTCTGCAAGCACGCCACAAACAGAGTCGCCTGAGGTATGCAAAAGCACATTTGGACAAGCCAGTTACATTTTGGAAGAAGGTCTTGTGGACTGATGCAACAAAGATTGAGTTGTTTGGTCATACAAAAAGGCATTATGCATGGAGGCTAAAAAACACAGCATTCCAAGTAAAACACTGGTTACCCACAGTAAAATTTGGTGGAGGTTCCATCATGCTTTGGGGCTGTGTGGCCAATGCCGGCACCGGGAATCTTGTAAAAGTTGAGGGTCGCATGGATTCAACTCAGTATCAGCAGATTCTTGACAATAATGTGCAAGAATCAGTGACGAAGTTGAAGTTACGCAGGGGATGGATATTTCAGCAAGACAATGATCCAAAACACCGCTCCAAATCTACTCAGGCATTCATGCAGAGGAACAATTACAATGTTCTGGAATGGCCATCCCAGTCCCCAGACCTGAATATCATTGAACATCTGTGGGATGATTTGAAGCGGGCTGTCCATGCTCAGCGACCATCAAACTTAACTGAACTGGAATTGTTTTGTAAACAGGAATGGTCACAAATACCTTCGTCCAGGATCCAGGAACTCATTAATAGCTACAGGAAGCGACTAGAGGCTGTTATTTTTGCAAAAGGAGGATCTACGAAATATTAATGTCACTTTTATGTTGAGGTGCCCATACTTTTGCACCGGTCAAATTTTGTTAAAATGCAGATTGCACATTTTCTGTTAGTACAATAAACCTCATTTGAAACCAGAAATATAACTGAGTCCATCAGTTATTAGATATATGAAACTGAAATAGCTGTTGCAAAAAACAAAATTGTTATAAAGAAAAAAGGTTAACATTAATAGGGGTGCCCAAACTTTAACATATGACTGTATTTGGTGCAATACAGATGAACAGGGAATAGATGTCTTTAAAAGTCTTACCCGTCTCCTGCCCTGTCTAACTGCCATGTTATAACTGTCTCATACTTAGATCAAATGTACTTCAATTAAATGTACATAAATGCCCCCTGCATAAATGCTTCCGCAAGCTAGGTCTGAATATATAGCAGGCTAGTTCTCAGATCTTGGGTTTTCTGTTTTTTTCTCTCGTTATCAATCAATCAAACTAAATTGAGACAGCATGACCCAATAAATGTTGTGGACAGATTAACAAGTGTCCAGCACTACATGGATCGTAAAGCACTTTGAAAAGTTACGTGAGCTCACTACATAAGGGGACAAGCAGAGTAAGTTGAAATAACTATATACCAGATATATACTTGCTAAGATGAAAACACATATGTAGCATTCAGGATTAACTGCTTGCTGACATTGAATGGAGTGGAGACACACAGGAGTTGATTCAGAGCAGAGACTGAAAAAGCTGGTTACCAGATATATACTTGCTAAGATGAAAACACATATGTAGCATTCAGGATTAACTGCTTGCTGACATTGAATGGAGTGGAGACACACAGGAGTTGATTCAGAGCAGAGATTGAAAAAGCTGGTTACCTGTATGAAGAGAATAGAAATGCATGTCACATTCATCCATGTTATAACCGCCTCATACTTAGATCACATGTACTTTGATTAAATGTACATAAATGCCCCCTGCATTACCAGTCTCATTTCACTGACACAGACTGACACAGGTTTTGCTCAAGAGTATCCCTGTATATTGCACTATCCATCTTCCCCTCAACTCGGACAATTTTCCTACTGTTGAAAAATGTCCCAACAGCAGGATGCTGTCACCACCATGTTTCACTGTGTGGATGTTGTTCTTTGGGTGATGAGCTATGTTGGTTTGGCATCAGACATAGCATCATCCTTGGTGACCAAAAAATTAAATTTTTGTCTCATCTGACCACTGCAACCTCTTCCATACATTTGGGGGGTCTCCCACATGTCTTTTGGTAAACTCAAAATGTAAGTAAAGGCTTTTTTCTGTTCAGACAAAAAAATAAGGGGCGTTCCAGCTGATAAAATTTCTCACTTTAAAAATTAAAATAGTAGCTGTGATAAAGACCCATATAGGGTCGAAACGCGTAGCTGGTATCTCAGTGCCTCATAGCACATCCATCTGCTCTTGAGGAGTAAGCCGCTGTACTATTTTAATTTTTTCAATAAAACAAGAAATTTTATCAGCTGGAACACCCCTTATGTTTTTGTCTGCTATCAACTATCGTTGGGTCCAGACGAGGTTCCGTGCTGTGGCTGTGGTTGGTGAGCTGGCTAGGGCTTTTTTAGCCCATTTTTTTCTATTTTTTCTTTTCACCCTTGCATGAAGTCAAGCTCTATGAAGTAAAACACAAGACAGATACAAAATGAACAAATATTCTACTGCAAGTAAATAAGTATTAGCAATAGTGCATATAAATAACATTGGGTACTTAGTAAACATGGTTATAGATTTAATAAACAAGGTGTAAAAGCCATCCCACCAACGTCAAGGTGTATCCAAGTACGGGATGGTCCTAAACTCTAATATTAAAACCTTACTACGTGTCATAGTCAAGCCCTGTGTGAATGAAAGCTGAGCAGAATAGGGTCCCAAACATGGGCACACAGTTAGTGGGGAGCTTATTAAATGTAATATTCAGCTGAAATGATGAGAGGCCACATCCTTAATTGCACTAAATTCAGCGATGTAAAACTAAATAAAAAAATGAACTGAAGTACAAGTTGGTATCCATGCAAAATAGGAGGTGAGACTGGGCTCACTCCCCTCTGAGACCAGTAGAAACGCCACTGCAGCGCGAAACAGCTGTCATCATCTCCTGCTTCCATCCTCCCTATGCTGATGTTTTAAAAAAAAATAGAATAAAGACGACCGGTGAGTGCCATCTGTATTTCTTTTTTGGTGAAGTTGTTGTGCCTATTGCTTTGGAGTGGCACCCCGGTCTATGGAGAACTTCTTATACTGCACGCACTCTTAGGCGGCAGTTCACACTGGCATGTGCACAATGAATGCATTTTCTTGCTGTGCGGATTAATTCCTGTTTGGCAAAATAGGAGAATGTTCACACTGGCCATCAAACAGACAAAACTCCAAACAGAAACAAAATGAACAAATACCCTGTAAATAAGTAAAAGCAATATGCTTATAAATAACATTGGGCATTAAGCAAACAAAGGTGTAGCCTCCCTACCTTTGAGCTGGATATTACATTTAAAAAGTTCTCCACTAGCTGTGTGTCTATGTTTGGGATCTAGTCCTGCTCAGCTCTTCACACAGAATGTCACTATGACCCATAGTAAGGGTAAAATATTCCTCCATACAGAATAATGGGCCCCACATATTCCTCGATACTGTATTACAGGTTCAAGATAGTGCTCCATACAGTATTATGGGCTCCATATAGTCCTCCATACGCTACAATTAGCCCCACATATCTATCCATATAGTAAAATGGGCCCCACATATTCCTCCATTCAGTATTATGGGGCCCACATATCCCTAAATACAGTATTAATGGCATTAGATGCCCCAGATAGTGCTCCATGTAGTATTTCTCCATACTGTATTATGGGCCCCAGATAGTACTGCCATGCAGTGTTAAGGGCCGCAGAAAGTACTCCATGCAGTATTATGGGCCCCGCATAGTCCTCCATACAGTATTATGGTCTCCATAAATTCCTCCATACAGTATTATGGTCTCCATAAATTCCTCCATGCAGTATTATGGGCCCTAGATAGTGATCCATGTGGCACTATGGGCCCCACATATTCCTACATCCAGTAAAATGGGCTCTACATAGTCCTCCATACAGTATTATGGGCACTATAAAGTACTCCATACAGTAATATGGGCCTCACATAGTCCTCCACACAGTATAATGGGTCCACATATTCCTCTATTTAGTATTACAAGCCCCACATATTCCTCCATACAGTATTATCAGCCCCACATAGTCCTCCTTACAGTATAATGGGCCCCAGATATTTCTCCATTGAGTATATTGTGCCCCATGTTGTCCTCCACACAGTATTATGGGCACCATATAGTCTATATAGTATAATGGCCCCACATATTCTTCCATACAATATATTGGGCCCCACATATTCCTCCATTTAGTAGTATGGGCCCCACATAGTCCACCATACAGTATAATGGGCCCAATATAGTCCTCTATTCAGTTTAATGGGCCCCATGTATTCCTTCATACAGTATTATGGGCCACAGATTTTACTCCATGAAGTATTATGGGCCACAGAAAGTCCTTCATACAGTAATATGGGCCCCACATAGTCCTATATACAGTATAATGGGAGGCCAACAAGCTTGAAATTGCGTTGCTGTAAGTGACAGCTGGTCATGTAAAGGTATTGTTGGACATGTCTTTGAAAGTGCTGCAAATAAAAATATATGGTTTGGGGGTGAAATCCATCTGACAGATTCCCTTTGAAGCAGTTGCATTTCATACAATGCCCCCGCTGTATTTTGATGAAGAATAACACACCTTGCTGAACTCACCTTTACTTGGTCCAAAGGTGTGGAGACATGAGGGTCAGTGGATGCTCTTGTCTGCTGGCTTGGCTGTCTTTAGACATGGACCAAGGCTCATCCCATTGAATGCTAGTTCTCCTTTCCCATGGACATAATACTATTCAAAAAACACAGGGTGAGGGAAACATAATGTCAATACTTTATTGAACCATCAATAGACAATAATAGTACAGCCCCAGCAAGTACATAAGATGGTGCAAATTACAGTGTTCTGTAGAGTCTCTCTGCAGAAAGAGAAAGATCGATTTTTATACCAACAGCTGTATTTCAGGCTATTAACTGCAGGTTTGGGGGAGGTGAGAGGAGTGTTCAATTAACCTAAATATTTTGCCATTCAATGTTTGCAGACAACAAGCTGTATAGACTGACTGATAAAATAGGTACTCAGCAAAAAGCAGCCGACAGCACAGCAGGGACTAAGAGGTTGCAAGCTCAAAAGTTCATGAACCCAAATGAGCAAAAATATCCATGTAAGAGAAGGAACAGCATCCAATCCAGGTGAAAGTTGTATCAAAGATTTATTCTGCCAGTATGAAATACAACGTTTCGGCTATATTGTGGCCTTTTTCAAGTATAGCAAATAGCACAAATATTGGCCTTTTATGGTGTGGCGCTGCCAATCACCACTCCTGTATCACCCATCACATATAATCATACATTAAATACATATAAATTCATCAATCAGATACATATATATTCAATATAGCAGCTTGTCTAAATAATATCAATGATCATCATATTCTTATTTGAAACATCACAAAAATACTCCATTAGTAAACAAAGAATCCCCCAATGAACTCACCAATGATCACCATGCGTCCAAATATCCATGGAGATGACGTGCCAATCACCAACAGTGATACATGTCCCTGTGCAATCCACCAATCCATGCTCCCATGATAATGGCGCCAACCCCAAAGGCCAATTATAGGAGGACTCACATACCTATGTAACGGGAGACTTCCCTCTCCCCTCCATATACTAACATCATCGGCGGGAGCCGATCCATGTCAGAGGCGCAACCCCATGATGCGCACCACCAGGTCACAGCGCATGCGCCGCCCACCCCAACAGGCCAGATCACGTGACGCGCCCAACACACAGCACCGCGCTTATGCAGTGCCGTGTATGGGGCACAGCCACACGAACCGCCCATCAGAGGGACCGTGCACGCGCAGCCAAACCCCGGGGTCGTAGTCACGTGAGACGCCGCTAACAACCCCCGCGCCTGCGCAGATGGCCAAAAAATAGTGCAATACTGCACTTATGCCAACATCTATATGGTGGTATTCGAGGACCAGCATGTGTACAATTCCATCTACTGGGGCCATGTCCGGGCCTGGTGGCACTACATCGATGATATTTTTTGTATTTGGGATGGGAGTTTGGAGGATCTTTTGAACTTTCAAAATGAATTCAAATGCGTATTTTCTGAGCTGCAGTTTACATTGACCCACTCCTTTGATCAGGTCCAATTTTTGGACACACTGGTCTATAAGAAAGGTTAGTCTCTGTATACTGATCTCTTTAAGAAAGAAACTGACAGAAATAGTCTCCTGGTGTACGATTGTAATCATCCTAGATGGATGGTTGAGTCGCTTCCACGGAGCCAGATGTTGCGACTGCGGAGGATTGTGAAGGAGGATGATAAATTGGATATGAGATTGGATCAAATGTGTACAAAATTTGTTAATAGGGGCTATCCGATTGATAGGGTCAAATCTTATAAGACTAAGGCTCTGAGTTTAACAGCGGAGGATTCCAGCAGTAAATGTGATAAGGTGTCTATAAGATGTGTTCCTTTTGTTTCAACATTTTGTCCGGTTAGTGGCAAGATTGGAGGCATCTTGAAAAAACATTGGAGCCTTTTGCAAAAGGGTTTGCCACATATATTGGAATTTGTGGGTAGGCCATTGCTTTCCTATAGACGTGGACACAATCTCAAGGATAAATTGGTAAAGTCGGATATTGGTTCATCTTAAATCTGTACGCAAAGAACATTGTGCCCTCCCAAAATGGGTAATTTTCCGTGTTTGGGATGTGCATGTTGCGGTAACATGCTCAAGGGTGACAGTTTTAATCATCCCCGGCCTGGGAAAAAATTTCTGATAAAGGAGAGATACACATGCTCTTCGAGTTATGTGATTTATTTGATCTTGTGCCCTTGTGGGCTGATGTATATAGGAGAGACTACCATGGAGATTAGGGCACGTATTAGTAAGCATAAGAGTACCATTAGGACCAAACTTGTGGAGTTGCCAATTCCGAAGCATTTTTTGGAGTGTAGACACTCTGCGAATCAGTTACGTTTCAGGGTATTAGATGGGGTTCCTGTACTAAGACGTGGGGGTGATAGGGTGAAAATGTTGAAAAAGAAAGAGTTGAGATGGATATCGACTCTAGATACATTGCCACCAAGGGGTTTAAACCTTGATTATAATCTTTATACTTGTCTCACCTAATCCCTCGCCCTTTGTCATGATCCTTTGGTATATGGGGGAATATGTATATGTGGCTTTTAATGGTCTGTGTTCCATTTTTTAAAACCAATTTTTTTGTGTTTTTATAGGTTTTATATTTTGTATTGATTGGAGGACACGGGGACTGAACAGTCCTGAATTGTGAAGATGATGCAGTCTTTATATTTTTGTTGCCTGTCATTCCCCTTGCCCTCTTTTCTTTCTTCTTTTTTGTTTTTTGTCTTCTGTTATATATTTATCCCTGATTTATATTGAGTTCCTTCTGCTATGCTATATATGGTGATACAATTTTTGAGCCTTTATAAAATATTAAAAAGTTACTATGCATGTAGTTACTTGATTTGTGATGCCGTCTATATTGCTATGTATGATTAGAAATCAGGGGAACTTTGGCCCATTTTAGTGGACTCACTTATAATGCGGTATTGCACTATTTTTTGGCCATCTGCACAAGCGTGGGGGTTGTGGTGCGGTATTGCACTATTTTTTGGCCATCTGTGCAGGCGCGGGGGTTGTTAGGGGCGTATCACATGACTACGGCCCCGGGGTATGGCTGCGCGTGCGTAGTCCCTCTGATGGGTGGTCCGTGTGGCTGCGCCCCATACACGGCGCTGCACAAGCGCGGTGCTGTGTGTTGGGTGCGTCACGTGATCTGGCCTGTTGGGGTGGGCGGCACATGCGCTGTGACCTGGTGGTGCGCGTCATGGGGTTGCGCCTCTGATATGGCTTGGCTCCCGCTGATGATGTTAGTATATGGAGGGGAGAGGGAAGTCTCCCGTTACATAGGTATGTGAGTCATCCTATAATTGGCCTTTGGGGTTGGCGCCATTATCATGGGAGCATGGATTGGTGAATTGTACAGGGACATGTGTTGGTGATTGGCACGTCTTCTCCATGGATATTTGGACGCATGGTAATCATTGGTGGGTTCATTGGGGGATTCTTTGTTTACTAATCGAGTATTTTTGTGATGTTTCAAATAAGAATATGATGATCATTGATATTATTTAGACAAGTTGCTATATTGAATATATATGTTTCTAATTGATGTATTTATATGTATTTAATGTATGATTATATGTGATGGGTGTTACCGGAGTGGTGATTGGCTGCGCCACACCATAACAGGCCACAATTTGTGCTATTTGTTATACTTGAAAAAGGCCACAATATGGCCGAAACATTGTATTTCATACTGGCAGAATAAATCTTTGATAAAATAGGTAGTCAGCAGGTATTCACCAAATTAACAAACATTGATTGTTCAATTAACCTGCATCTTTATTTCTCAAGGATAGCAGAACAATAAGCTGCAAGGAATGATACAATAGTCAGCAACCATTCAGCAAATCAACAAACATCAATTTAGCTTGCAACAAGAGTCAACATTTAGACTCATATGAACAATAGCTCATGTCACTGGGCTTACTGAATAATATGTCCTGCATAATTAAGAATAAATGTGGTGTCATTACAAATGGTGATTTTCCACCACTGTTATCAGTGTCTGGCATTGGATGTGGTATTGAAGTCACATCAACAGTGTGACAGCAAATCAGTGAGCACAGCGACTCTGAAAGGTGTGGTTCTTCTACAGGGGCAGAGCATCTGACCTCACTATTTGGCAGCAGATCATTTAAAATGATGTCAGCGCTGTCACCAGTGACAGACACCCAGTAAAAGAGCAGAGACTCACCAGTGGACCTAAGGAAGGTGAACACAAAATGGTTTATTATTGTTGGCTAAACTGCATTGTCTGAAAGGGAACAAATCCTTTATTGCAAACACAGCTTTAGTAATGCCAACATGACCTTTACATATGTATGGATGTGGGTAAATGAGTAGTTGCAGTTATTCACTGCTGTGCAGTTACACACAATCTGTCCTTTATATTCAATAGTTTCTCTCCTTCTCAATGACTAAGTTGTGAGCTGTAACATCTTCACACTATCCGGATTCACCACAAAATGGCCGCTACATGCCCTGTTTCTGCTGTTTGACAAGTTATGATCTTCCCTCATGATTTGTTGTGCTATACCATGTGTTGTGATACCTGCAAGGTATTATGGGGGAAGCATTGACCAACATCATGTGATCTTTCTCTGGCTGATGCAATCTTCTGCAATATTTAAAATAGTATCTGCCATCAAATGCAATTTGTACATAGCAAATTATAAATTGTTTAAATTTGGTTCAACAAATTTCTAAAAATTACCAAACAGATTTATGGTTTTATATGTTTGAATGGGTTTATCTCTGCAAAATGGGCAGACAGACAATATGTCAAATAGAGTAGATGCAAAGAATAGGTTATGTGAAAATGAATAATTAATTAAAACTCTTACAAGTTGGGTTAATTATAAAATATTTGAATCCTTATATACTAGATGATGTATGAAGTATAATGTCTATTAATATATTCTTTAAGCATAGTTAGGTAATGTTTTCCTTGGTTTCTTAATCTTGCTCATCTCATCAGATAGTTATTCCATGTTTCCTAACAGCTGGGGTTAAAAAGTCACTCACACCACCAGCTACATAATTGATGAAACACAACTCTAGACTCCTATTATTATCAGAAAGTGCAATTTTGTACTGTTGGTTCAAAACTGAAATGCCTCAGGGGTAATTACAGACCTTACTGCTACATGGGCTGCTTTGAAGTGGAAAAGAGTAGATTAAGATAGCTAAGGCTCATTTTGTCCTTCAGAGCTTAATATTTAAGGTTCTACATAATGTTGCACCTTATTGATGCTACCTGTGTCTCGACTATAAATGTATATAGATGAGCATTTTGTATGGTTGTGGTCATCTTTAAGGGTCACTTGAAATCCATGGTTTGAGAAAGGCTATATTTTCATGTTCAGCCGTAATGAAAGTTTTATGTTGCTTGACTTTTCCTGTGAATATGGTATGCCTCACTGCCTCTGACTGTCTGTCCACTCAACATAGAAAAGTGCACTTCTCTGACCAGCTAAATAATTTACTTTGAGCCAATTATATAACACTGAAATATGAAACAACGATTGTACCATGCGAATGGAACATCATATTATATCTAGTTTGTATATAAGAATATAACTTTTCCATTTTACTTTTTTTACCTTTAATTACATGTATGCATACCATACAGTATTATGAAAGATACTCGGCTTTTTTATGGCTTCTATCATAGTGTATTATCCCATTACGGAGAGTCAGCAGGATTTCACCGCCAAAAGTGTTCATATATGAATGTAGCTCTTTCAAAGACAAGTCCAGCAATATCTTTACATGGCCAGTCCATTCCGCTGTTACTAAGAAATCAGTGTTTGAGTTGATATGCTTATTACGCTGTAGATTAGGGTGCTTGTTGCTACTCGGATATCACTTTAGTATCTGGGTGCGTGGATGTGCACAGAATCCGGTGAACATTAGCCGGTGCTCTATTTCAAATTCAATTTGCTGCCTCTCAGTTTTAGTGCCTGTTACACAGCCAATAAGCATTCTAGGATTGCCTGTGAGTCATTGTAATGCTGTAGTCATCTTGGCAGTGGCACTACTGTGATTGGCTGGCCATTGCAACATCATCAAGTGTTATTAAAGGGCAGGCACCTCCAGGCTTGGCACACTGCCACCATTGCACAGCTTTGTGACAATTGTTATTGGAGGGAAAGAGTGTTTGTCCAACCCCATGTGTGCACAGTTTAAAGAATCAGAGTCCTATAGTGTTGATACTCCTGCCGAAGCTGAACCTTCCTACTAACAATCCTTGTAACGACTAATTTTTTTTTTCTCCTTGTATAAGAATCAGTCTACATTTAGCCTAGTGAGAGAGAGTAGAAGTAGCAGTGAGAATGGATGAATACAGCCTCTAGGCAGGGATTAGGGCTTTGTAGTCCATTGCTAAATATACTGTATATAGTAGCTGCTGCAGTTGAGCAAATTCTTTATTTTTTGGGTGAAATAATTTGCTATATTTTCATCGATAGAGTATTAGGTGCTTTATGGTCCATTTGACTGTTATACACCACTTCAAAGAAGTATTGAAAAATTATTCTGTATTGAATTACTCATCCATATAATATTATGTGATCTGTGGTACATTTCAATGTTATGTAATGCTCCCAAAAGGCGTTGAAATTTTTTTCCATATTCAATTACTCATTCATAGAGTATTACGTGTTCTGTAGTACATTTCAATGTTATATAATACTAAAAAAAATGGAGACATTTTTCTGGATTCCATTACTCATCCACATACTGTTAGGGTTGATGAATAAAAATTAAAGTGCAACCCAGGGTCCACCGTGCAGAGATGTATAACTCACCGTGCAGAGATGTATAACTGCTGCTAGTGTGAACAATGGCGGAACAAAGCAGCGAGCGTTCACCGTAATCAGACTCCATTAATTTCACACAGTATGAACAGAAGCAGAATACCCAGCTCTGTTAACTTCAAAGAGAGGTAATGCAGAAGGGTTGAGCTTGCTCTGTAACTGAACTGTGCTAACTGCACACATGAACGAGACAGATGCTAAGTCAAGAGAAATAACTCAAGTGACTCTAGGTACAAAACCCTGTTGACTTCACAGATGAATACAGCACACTGGTTGGGCTTGCTCTGTATCTGAACTGTGCTAACTGCACACATGAACGAGACCGATTCTTAGCCAAGTGGAATAAACCAGAAGAAGCACAGACTCAGAAGGTAAATAAATACACACACGTGCAGAAAGAGTGGTAGAGTATCCATTCACACCCACCGAACCTGAATGATACCAACTCACCTGCGTGCGCCGCTGAGAGCCTTTTAAACCAAGAGCTCCATCCCAAACACTCATGCCCAGCCGGCTGGGACATTGCCCGTAGGCCAATCCAGAGCTGTCACATCACCAGAGCAGCTAATGTTTGACCACCAATGAGAAGATGCCATATCACGGACAAGATCAGTAAGATGATATCTGGACTTAGACTTCAGAGCACAAGGCTGCACCTGTATATCACTGGTTACCATAGACTTAGCTGGAAAGCCAGCAGTAACCAAGCGCATACCATGAGCCTGAGCAAGACGCTGGGATAGACATCTGTGCTGAGCAGCAATCCTGGCTGCCGGACCAGAAAAGGAGACCAGAGCACTGGACAATGCTTGGAATCTATCCCACGCAGCGGGAGAATCCCGACACCTAACACATGCTATTATGCGTTTTGTGGTTCATTTTGGTGTTATATAATACTCCCAAAAAGCATTGAAACATATTTCCGTATACAAATACTCATCCATATACTATTTTGTTTCCTGTGGTACATTTCAGTGGCATATAACACTCCAAAAAATGTTGAACATTTTTTCTGTATTACGTGCTCTGTGGTACATTTTGAAATTATATAACACTCTCAAAAAGCGTGGAAATATGTCTCTGTATTCAATTACTCACCAATATACTATGATGTGCTCTGTGGTACATTTCTGTGTTATATATCATTCCTAAGGTGGGTTGAAAAATGTTAGAGTAATCAATTCCTCATCCACATACTATTACATGCTCTGTGTACATTTCGGTGGCATGTAACACTCCAAAAAAGGTTGAAACATTTTTCTGTATTAAATTACTCATCCATAGAGCATTACGTCAGAATCAGAGGAAGTTAGTGCGACAGTAGGGGTAGCAGGAGCTTGTGGGCCGAAATTTTCCGCTTTTCTCGAATCACCAAGGCCCAATCTTTGACCACTGGGTTTCTTGTGCTCTGCTGATGGAAGAGCCAGAATCCAATAGCTGGAGAGCAGACTGCGGGGTCTAGGCTGTTCAGAAGAGACAAGGAGGAGAACATAGGTGAGGGAAACACACACCAGGTACAGCAGAGGCAAAGGTACACTGTCAAATGCCTGGGCCAATTTCATGACACCCTCCCAGCATCCAGGCCCTGATGACCAGTTATTTTTGACAAGGAGGGAAATGTTTTTAAAGATGGTCAAGCAATACGTGGCCAACAAAACCAGCATACTCACTAATTCATCTGCGACCTTTAGCTATTGGGTCTCAACAGAGGCGTAGCTAGAGCTTTTGCCACCCGGGGCTGTTCCCGAATTTGGCGCCCCCCCGGCTCAATACACACAAAGGTTACCAAAAAATAGTCAGGACAACATGCACAGAGACCCCTCTGACCCCACAGCCGGACCCCTCTGACCCCACACTTATGGCCAATATAAAGGGAATGCCAGCAATACTAATGGTGGGAAAACACCCTGAGTGCCATCTGCAACAGTCACTTGTACGTCACCATGAGAAAAATGTGGGGTTCTGAGTGTGACTGTGACTGTGTGACACACACTGAGGAAGGAAGCCGTGGCCGCCCGCCCCGCAGGTAGAGCTCAGCAGCTGACTGAGCATGGAGGGAGGCTAGGAAGAGGCAGAGCGTCCTCCTCCCAAATGGTGAGTGACCCACCTGTGCTAGCTAGCCGCTGCCAAAATCACCTGCTATAGTACACACAGTCTGTCTTCTTCTCCTGTCACTGTGCCAGTGTGCCTCGGCCGCCTCCACGCTTCTCTCCCACAGCACAGAGAGGAGGAATTTCTGCTCCTGCCGTGCTACGCCGCCCCCACACACGTGCCACCTGGGGCACCCCCCCGCACGCCCCTTCCTACGCCACTGGGTCTCAAAGCTGGACATCTAGCATGAGCTTTCACTGTATGCCTTGGAGGCAGGGTCAGACTGGCCCACAGGAGAACCGGAGGATTTTTTGGTGGGCCCAGGCACTGACACCTGCTGGTATACAAGGCCAGTAGCTACCTAGAGCCCCTGCTGCTCCAGGGGCCCCCTGCCAGTGATGTGTAACTAAGAGCAGCACACCACGCAGCTGCTATATGGGCCCCTGGTGCCAGAAGAGCAGCAGCAGGTGATAGGAGGCAGAAGCCAGTTACTGAGCCTAAAGCCTGTCACCGCTTCTAAAGAGTAATGAAAATTCACTCTTCTCCATGCCTCCATGGGTGTGGAGAGGATAAGAACATTCATTTCACTTTAATAGCGGGCAGTATTAACTGCAGGCTGCGGCTAAAACTGCCCGCTACCAGGGCTCGTGCTCCCCCAGAGGCCCCCAGCCCACGTGGCCACTATTGAGCAGTAAGTCGGTCGCCTGTCTCTAGCACCGCCCCCAGTGCATGCCGCATTCAACTGTGTTGGCATCATAGATGCCGATACAATTGAATGCAATAATGGAGGAGAGCGCATCTCATCCCCTCTGTCTCTGACACAGCCGGTGCGTGATGATGTCACTTCATCGCGTACCTGCTGTGTGCTGGGTAGACGACAGCGTAGCTCCTGATATTTGAGCAGAGCTGGAATCAGCGTGGGAGTGAGGAGGAGAGGTGAGTATTGTGTTTGTTTTATATATTGTGATGCAGTGTCTGATGTGACAGCTAGGGGGCACTGTCTGGGTCATGCACCCAGGCATCTCCATTATTGTGATGGAGAAAGGATGAACGGCAGGATGGTAAATGACTGTTATGTATCCCAGGGTGGGAGGCCCTGGGATGGAAGCTGAAATATGTGCTAATCAGCAGAGGTAATGCTGAGTGTTTGGTATTATGTATCAGGGACCTGGTGAGGCCGGTGTGTTGGGAGTCCCTGGGAGTAGGGACAGATCCCTGAATAGCACCTGGTGAGGCGTGAGTGTTGGACGGTCTCAGGAGGGGACGGATGTCCTGAATAGCACCCGCTAAGGCCCTGGACCTGGTGAGGCCGGTGTGTTGGGAGACCCAAGGAGTAGGGTCGGATCCCTGTACAGCATCCAGACAGGCCACCTGTGTGAGCAGAGTCTGTGACGGCCTGCGTTTGGGGAAGCCACTGCCCGGCTGTGGTTCTGGAACCGTCGTGCGGCCTAGTGAATAAGGCACTGTCTGGATCGGTAAGCCCAGTGTGGCCGCTTCCCCGGGAGAAAGGACTAACCAAGAATCGGCGTCTGGAGCAGGAGCTCCAAAAGGGGCAAATAACTGTGTTGAGGCTATAGAGTCTGTTACTGGACATGGCACAGCCTGTGTGGCCTCAGAGCTGAGAGAGCGGAGCTCTAATGTGAACACTGATCTATCTGATGCAATACTGTTTTCTTTGTGTTGTCTTATATGGTTTATGTCATTCAATAAACCACATAGACTGTTTAACGGAAAGTGTTCCTGTGTGACGTGAATCCGCTGTCAAGTGAGTGAGCTCAGTGAGCGCTACCTTACAATATATATATATATAGAGAGAGAGAGAGTGAGAGAGAAAGAATACAGCAGCAAGTGTACATGAATCTAGGCCATGTGAAAACACAGAAAAACCTAAAAAAATTCTCTATATTGTGCAGTTTTTGCAGCTTGCACGTGTTCGCACTAGGAGGTGCTGGTCGTTTTTTTTTTCTTTTGTCTATATATATATATTTATATACATTATATATTGTGAGGTAGCGCTGCTATTCAGTTAGGGGATCCTCGCCAGGCAGCGAACAAAACACATCCGGCACCGTGTTTTCATAAATCATAACATAGTCCATGCGGTTTATTCCTCCATCATAAACCCACAGAAGCAACATAAACGGCATATAACAGCATAGCGTCCATTATAGCTTCACTCTGGTAGCAATATCCAGCATTCACAGGCTCTTCAGCCTCACGTCAGGGTTCTCTCATGGCTGTTGCTCCACGCTGCAGACATCCACTCTCTCTTCTGGGACTCTCAGACGCTGGCAGCCATTACACCCAGCCACTCCACAGGCTGTTAGCCAGGAGACAACTCTCCTCACGGGACCTTCTGCTCTGGACCAACCAGGTCCCTGCATTCACCCCTTGTGACTCACCCTGGCCACATTATATCGTTCATGGCCACGCCCACTGGGTCACATGACTCTGACCTCATCACAGGTCCTTCAGGCATTTTCACACTCTTTACAACCGTGCTTTAAACACACCCCCTGGGTGGGTTTGTAGGTAACCAGGCCCCCCAACTCTCTAGTTACCTGGAGACTTCTCCATCACATATTCACGCAGCACCTCAGCATTGTCCTTGCTGATCACACATCCATAAGTCTCCATCTCAAAGCCACCCACTTTGAGATACATAACGGCCACTCAACACTCTGCCATTCATCCCTTCTCCTGGGACCTCTACACAGCGCCCCCTAGCGGACACAGTGGTTACTACACCACATACCTCCCCCCTCTGTTCAAACTTGTGGGGTTGAACACACAACATTACATCAGGCTCTCGAGACCGGGCACTCATTACAACTTGCCCCACAGATCGAGAGAACCTTTTCCATCTGTCATACGGCCTCCTTTCTACGTCCGGCCTCCCCCGCCCCCAGCGGTCAGAATATTGGTCCTGATCTTTGACCCTCCAGTTACAGTCTGTCTGCATCATCAGACACTGTCTAGTCACCACCTTCGTCTCTCTATTTGTTCCGTTCCCTGACCAGCTCCCCCGGTTGGTACAGTCATCCGTCTTACTTGAGTCTACTGTCTGGCCTAAGTCTGACCCACTCAGCGTCTCAAAGGAACTAATGTCTCTCAGCCTCGTATGGCCCGTCGAACTGCCACTCACTGACATTCTTCGACCACCTGCCCTGTCACTTCTTGGTGGAACCCTTCAGGTCCTTACATCTTGTTGGGTTGGAGGCGGCTGCCACCTGGTATTCCATACTTCTTCATTAATTCGCCGGCGGTCCAGCCTCAACTGCTCAATTTCTTGCAGGTACCCCACTCAATACTCCACAAGCATTCGAAAGTCTCTCAGGCTCTCCACGGAACCAACCACCATGATGGGAATCCTACCCACTTCACTGGATATCTGGTCTTCATCATCAGGAAGGATCCTCACCCTCACCACACCAGAGATATTCACAAGGTCTTGCATTACCTTCCCGACTCTTCCAGTGATTCTTCCAATCAGAGCTTTGGGTACCGGAACCACATCTTTGCACAAACCCAGCCGATCCATAGCCTCCCTTGCTAACTCTAGGCATCGAGCAGCCTTCATATTACTCCGCCTGACCAGCTGCTTGGTGTGGAGACATTGTAGATGCATCTCTTTCAGGACAGCTACTCGGTTTGATGTATCTTCTCTGGCTGATACTGTCACCAACTGCCGAGTCTCAGGTGCCCAGTGCATCTTACAGGCTTTGACCGCCACTTTGAAAACTTCATGCACACCTTCCACAGCACAGGCCTCTTGCATGTCTTCTGGTACATCTATCACCGACAGGAAGGTCATGGCCTTGCTCTCTTCATGGACCAAAGGCTCTAGCTTTACCACGGACACTTCCCTCACTACCGTTGATCCGACCGGGTGACTGTCTTCTTCAGTTCTTTGCTCACCAACTTCAGGAGATCTCATCTCTTCACTACCCTCTGCCAAGATGGATATCGGCAGTTCCATCTTGTTATCACTTGGACCCAGCCACTCTACATCTCCGTCCAAGCTCTTCTCCCGCAGAAGACCTTTTACTACTCCTCTGAGTTCTTCCATCTCTACCCTAAGGGTGTTGTTCACATTTTGCCACATTGACAGGTGACCTCTGAGCTCCAAGACTTCTTTCTCAAGCCCTTTCACATCCTCTCTTAAGGTGTTGTTCATGCTGTGCCACGTTGACAGATGATCTCTGAGCTTCAGGACTTCTTCCTCAAGCTCATCCACTCTGTGCTCTGCCGTTTGTCTCATCACTCTTTCTCGTTCGAGATGTTCCTTCACTGTCTCTTTTATTAACTGTGTCTACTGCTCTTGTTCTCTTTTGGCCAGCATGTGTTGCACCATTATTTCTTTAATTATATCGTCAAAGGACACCCCTGGGTCAGTCCCGTCAGTCGAGCCCCCGTTACCCTCTGACCATGTTTCTACTTCCATTATCTTCTCGATCAGGTTCCCATCAGTCCTGTCATGAGTTTCAGTCAGTACAGCACTAGATTCTGTCCTAGTGGTGGCTACTGGCAACAACACGTCACAATCACACCACATCGTACGGTGAACTCCCAAGGCACTGTCTATCCGTGTGTCAGCTCTGCTCTTTTTGTTTACCACACCCATCTCATTCATACTGTGGTACCCTTCAGGTGACATCAGGTCAGTAAATTCATCTGACACCATTCTTTCTCCGGTCTCCCCTACGTCTGGCCTGTCCACGTTAGGGGGCGTCAGCGTCTCAGTGTCTGCTAGCCCCACATCATCAAATATGACAAAGTCCCGGCGCCTCTCAAAGGTATGCACTAAGTTTGGTGGCATACTACCATCTTGGCACTCCCCCTTTGTCATCTCAATCAGGACTCTGTCCACCTTGTAATCCACAATGACCCCATGGATGCAGCGAACTCTGACGTTTTTCTCGGTCAGAGATAAAACGAGCGGAGTTCCTGTCAGAGTCACCTGACTCTTTGAGTCCAGCTTACCAGGGACTCCTTCCTGGTACAGCATCACGATACACACCTGCAGCCCATCGTTACTATCCGGAAAGGATAGCCCACATTCTGACCAAGACATACACACACACTGCGGTACTCCAGACATACCCACTGAGTCACCCAGTGCTGTCATTCCTTCAAATTTGGCCCCTTTCTGGACCACCACCCCACTTTGGGTTGCCACCCCCTCCTGGGACTCCACCCCTTTTTGGGTTACCACCCCGATTTGGGTCACCTCCCCCTTCTGGGACTCCACCCCCTTTCGGGATCTCCCCATGTCCGTTATACCGGTCTTCTCAGACCCCAGTTCACACAACACAGTTTATGTCTTAACGATACCACACAAGTCCTTGTTGGCACCACCACAGCTCCTGCTGTTACCGATCACCGACACCACTGGCTGTTGTTCACACACACACACAGCGGCTGGTGTCCCTGCAGCACCTGCTGCGCCATCTTCGTGGATCCGCCGATCCACCGGAAGCCGCTTGTCACCTTAACCCCGCCGAGTAACCGGAAGCCGCTTGTCACCTTCGTAACCCTGCGGAGTTACCGGAGGCCGCTTGTCACCTTCTTGACTCCCACTGAGCCACCGCAGGCTGAGTTGAGAAAAGAAGAAAAAAAAACACACCACGCAAAAACTCACATGTCCTGTCTGTGTGCTGTTCGGGACGTACCGTCTCCGCCTGAGACCGTCCAACACATAGGGTGCACTGGGTGCTATTCAGTGAGCTGACCCTCATCCCAGGGTTTCCCAACACACCGGCCTCACCAGGCCCAGGGGCTTAGCGGGTGCTCTTCAGGACATCCGTCTCCACCTGAGACTGCCCAACCCTCACGCCTCACCAGGTCCAAGGTCATACCACGTGCTCCAGGGATCCTCCCAACGCTGACCCTCCAGAACCTTGCTCACTGAACCCTCTAGGAACACAGTCTTTCCCACTGACCCAGGTCAGTACCACACGAACACCAGTCCGTTACCTGTGCTGGCAACACAGGTCCTCGGGTACCTCTTCTCCACAGAGGCACCCTATAGCAATCACCAGTCTCTTGCTCACTGACCCCGGTCAGTACAACACGGTTTTCACGGCCGTAACCTGCTGGCCGTGCAGGTTCTCGGACCCCTCTTCCGCAGAGGTGTCCTATAAGTCTCTTTCTCATGGGGAAACGGCCGCGCTGGGCTCACCAATCCGGACAGTGCCTTACTCACTAGGCCGCCCCACGGTTCCAGAACCACAGCCGGGCAGTGGCTTCCCCGACCATCAGCCTTCATGGCTCAGCATTGCCAGCACTGCAACATACGCCTTTGCAAACCGTTGCCCTTAGCAACCGACTTTGCAGTCCTCTTCCGTTGCTCCCAGCAACAAGGCTACAACAATGCCCATAGCTTTCTCCACCAAATGTGAGGTAGCACTGCTATTCAGTTAGGGGATCCTCGCTAGGCAGCGAACAAAACACATCCGGCACCGTGTTTTCATAAATCATAACATAGTCCATGCGGTTTATTCCTCCATCATAAACCCACAGAAGCAACATAAACGGCATATAACAGCATAGCGTCCATTATAGCTTCACTCTGGTAGCAATGTCCAGCATACACAGGCTCTTCAGCCTCATAATTAACTCACCCACGTCAGGGTTCTCTCATGGCTGTTGCTCCACACTGCAGACATCCACTCTCTCCTCTGGGACTCTCAGACGCTGGCAACCATTACACCCAGCCACTCCACAGGCTGTTAGCCAGGAGACAACTCTCCCTCACATATTAACGCAGCACCTCAGCAATGTCCTTGCTGATCACACATACATAAGTCTCCATCTCAAAGCCACCCACTTTGAGATATATAGCGGCCACTCCACACTCTGCCATTCATCCCATCTCCTGGGACCTCCTTACAGCGCCCCCTAGCGGACACAGTGGTTACTACACCACAATATATATATATATATATTTATATCTCAATGTGTTCTGGTTGAATTATACCCTATGAGGAGGGTATCATTATACCCTATGATGGGCAGCATTATACCCTATGAGGCGGCAGCATTATATCCTATGAGGGGGCAGCATTATACCCTATGAGGGAGCAGCATTATACCCTATGACAGGGTGCATTATACAGGATGAGGGGTAGCATTATACCTTATGAGGGGGCTACATTATATTCTATGGGGAGATGCATTATACCTTATGAGGGGGATGCATTATACTCTAAGGGGGCTGCATTATATTCTGTGGGGGGCTGCATTATACTATATCAGGCTGGCTGCATTATACCCTATGAGGGGGCTACATTAGATTCTGTGGGGGGTTACAATATATTTTATGAGGCGGATGCATTATACTGTATGAGGGCTGCATTATTTTCTATGGGGATATACATTATATTCTATGGGGGGCTACTTTATATTCTATGAGGGGGCTACATTATATTATATGAAGGGGCTACATTATAATATATGAGGGGGATGCATTATACTATGAGGGCTGCATTTTATTTTATGAGGGGGCTACATTATATTCTATGGGAGGCTACTTGATATTCTATGAGGTGGCTACATTTTATCCTATGATGGGGATGCATTATACTATATGAAGGGGCTACATTATATTCTATGAGGGGGCTACATTGTATTCTATGAGGAGGCTGCATTATATTCTATGAGGAGGCTGCATTACATTCTATGAGGGGGCTACATTATATTCTATGAAGGGGCTACATTACATTCTATGAGAGGACTACATTATACTATATGATGGGGCTACAATATATTCTATGAGGAGGCTACATTCTAATATATGAGGGGCTGCATTTTATTCTATGAGGGGAGCTACCCCAACTCTTGCTATATAATTTTGACATTTACTACCTTATATTATACCTGGATATTAGCGCGTTTTACCGCACAATTGGTGGTCTTGTATTTATTTCTATGTAGTTACATAGTGGATCCCAAGAATGATTTTCTCTGGTGGACCCAAGGTGCTCCAGTCCAAAGCTGCTTGGAGGTGTTGTGATGAACTTCCACTAGCGTCTTGTCTGAGCAGGTTTTTAGTGCTGCCGGGGAGTCAAAATAGACAGGCGCTTTTGCCTGTCAAAAGAAAGTGCTGAAAGGCTCAATCTGATAAAAATGAACAAAGCTAGATTAGGCCCAACTTTATCACACTACCAGATAACAGCAGCACATAAAGTGTTTTTAATCTTCTATATTTGAATGAGGCCCACCCACTGTTGCCTTTAAGAGTCTATGGATAACTGAATGACATTACTTAAAATTTTTCCTGGCTTTGCATTTGTGCACAGCCTTTATGAGTCTAGGAATACATCAACTACACTTTCAATGTATTTTAATAAGGCCCTCCATTTGCTGCCTTCAAGGATCTATGGATGAACCTGCTTATATTCTTTTCCTTGTTTTGTACCATGTGCAGAGCTTTTATGAGTGTAGGAGTACCACAACTACACTTTATTTACAATATTTGAATGAGATACTATAGTTGGTGACTTGAAGGGTGTATGGATGATCCGGCTTGTAATTCTTGACAGGCTTTCCACTGTGCAGAACTTTTATGAGTGGAGGAATACCACAACTTTTCTTTGTTTACAATATTTGAATGAGGCACTACAGTTGGTGCCTTCAATGGTGTATGGATGAACCTGCTTGTAATTTTTGGAAGGTTTTGCAGTTTGCAGAACCTTTATGAGTATTGGAGTACGACTATTAGAATGAGGTACTACAGCTGGTGCCTTCATGTTTTTATGGATGACCCTGCTTGTAAGATTTGGTAGGCTTTGCACTTAGTGCACAGACTTTATGAGTCTAGTAGTACAGCTACATAACAATTTGAGCATAATGTGTATGAGGACCCCTTTATTGTCTAATATAGGGAGTATATGAGTTCCTCTTCCATCCCATTTTTGGCAGTTCTTGCTTCCTTCATAAATTACACTGAAATTTCCAATTTTGTTTTATAAAAATTTCAGTTTTGGTTTGCTGAAATTATAATTTTTAAAAATCCTTTTTAAATTTGCCTTAAGTTCAAGTCATTATACATGAAAGAATGTTTCTGGACATTTTTGTTTCCTTTAAACTCTAATTGCTTGTCTATTTGGAATGTTTTATTGTCAATCCTTAAACTGGAGTATAAGTTTGACACCTTTGTTCCCAGCAGGGACCTGGGAGTCAGAGAGGCTTCCAGGGATGTTCCCCATACTGTTTTCCTTCCATTCACTACTTTTTCCATCCATTTTAACATTTCCACTGCTCCCCAGACCACCTTGTAGGGTCTGCCATAAAAATGCTTAGATTTCCCATTTACTCCCATTATACTTGCTACTGGAAATGAGCATCTGAGCATTAGGAATTGCTTGGTTGGAGAAACGAGCACCCAAGAATTTTAGCGCTCGTTCATTTCAGCTGTAGATCTAAGGGAGGAGTCACACTACCGTAGAATACGGCCGCGTGCTATGCAAGAAAACATAACATAGCAATCGGCCCAGTGTTAATCAATGGTGCAGCTCACGTCAGCACTTTTCTCAGGCGTATTCGACTTATGTGTAAAATTGCAGCAGGCTGCTATTGTACGCGTATATCATCCTAGCCTTGCCAATGCAAGCCTATGGGTGCGTTAAAAACTCGGACGCCACACGGACCATCTGTATAACGTGCAACAATGCCAAGAAATTGCATCAGCGAAAAACAGGAAGCTTGGCATGCAGATTATCCTGGCAATCAATAAGAAAGCCAGAAACACGCCTCCACAGATAACAGCAACATGACCAGAAATATTAATGTGGAAATGCTAATTTTTCTGGTGCAGGAGAGGCCTAACATCTGGGACCAACATGATGCCAACTGTGCGGACTGCAATAAAAAGGATGCAGCTTGGGGACGCATTTGCTGCCAGATGTTCCCGAATTATGAGGAAAATCTATGTGAGGTACAGCATGACATTAGTAAGCAAACCCCCCCCCCAAAAAAAAAAACAATTAAATACATTATTCCACATGATGTTTTTTGAATAACTACCATGTTTGTTCATACACACTTGGCAAACTGAAGGCAAGTTTACACTGTAGCCTATCATTCAAAACGCAAACAAGGTGATCATACTTAGATTGATCTATTGTGTCACTTTGCAGTGGCAGAGTAGAAATATTATAATAGGCTTCTGACACACCTTCCACTACAGGCAACCCACCAGATAGAGACCCAACTTGGAGTCTCCACATTTCAAAAAATAATTGTCACCCTCAACTTGAACAACACTGCTATGTGTGATGATTTTTAAGTGTAAATCTGGCCTTCTGATTTGCCACCAAAACAGTTTCAGCATAACTGGTTTGGAATAGCTAATGGGGCTTCCGGACACTACCACACAATTTTTGCACAATCTACTTCAATGCTGGATTATCGATTTCACACAGGATGAGTTCACTTTCAGCAGCACCAGCACTAACACAAGAGTGACCTATCTGCACTGTGACATTGAGTAAATGCCGCCGACAAAACAAGATGTCTGTTTTTTATATGGCAAGGGACATGTGGCTTCAGCAACCAATCACAGAAGACCTTGTGTCATGTCATTGTGGATGGTTTCTGTGTTAATGGTGGATGGTTTGTGTTAACACACAAAGTTAAGGGAAGAAAAAAAAAGCTTGCTCCACTGCTCTAACGGCTCCACATGCTCCTCTGACCTAGACAAATCCCCTCCCCTCATCAAACTTGTTCACCCACCCCTCCAATCATCATACAGCAGCACTATCATAGCAAAAGTAATACGAAAGCATTAGTGGAAACGCGATGATTTACGAACTGTGACCGACTTGACTTTTGGTGACTTTGAGTAAAAACGCTTGTGAAAGCGATCATGAATTGAAATGTGTTATGTTTGTGCCGAGTTTGAGATTGGCAAACATTTTCTGAACATATTCACTCATCTCTAATCCTGATTACAGTTTTTCTTTAGAGATCTTGAAAGAGATTGGATACAGTCCATTAGAATGTCATACATGTCTTTTCATGACAATGGGTCACTGTGCAGTATGATCGATTAGTTTGAAATCGATTCACTGCTAATCAAATGTTTTAGAAAAATTTATTAAAATGGGTAGAATCGAAGTTCAAAAAGATTCCATCACCTTTAATTTTCAATATTTTTTTTAGAAGGAAAAAGTCAAGAAGACAAGTCCAGCAATACTTTTATTTACACAGTCATTCCTCCATTACTGAAAAATCAACGGTTGAATTGATATGCAAAAGAGGTTGTAGGTCTGAAGTCTCTGTCACTCCAACACCACATTATAAGGAGAATAATATAAAAGATTGTTCTTATAGGCACATATGGGTATGGTTGTCAATATTCTTAGCATAATCTGTATTTGAAAAGTTACAGCTCTAGAATGTCCTTTGTCCATGAAGTTAATTGTTTTTTGCCATAGACAATTCTATAGATTCAGATTTTTTTCATGTTCTCCTTAAAGAGACCACAATTTGCTATGAAAACATGAACAACAAGCAGGCAGTGGCGCAACTTGATGCTTGGGATTTCAACTGGACCACCAACTATCACAGATCGTTAATAATGTTGCCTTTCCCACATGCACCAAAGAGCTCTCTTTGACCCCTTTGGAGACCCACAAGCTTCACGACCTAGATGTGGGTGTGACTGCAACTCTTGTACCCACTATAGTTATGCCACTGTAAGCAGAAATCACTTAGGATTAGAGATGAGCAGATTGGGAAAAATTTTAATTTGTCTGTACCCGTATTTTTCCTGGGAAAATCAATTCACAGAGAAGTTATTGCCTGTGAATTTAATGTGCCCTAGGGTCACTTTGGACCCCAGAGCTTAGTAACAGTAATATGTAAAAAAATAAGAAAATACATATACTCATCCTACCACTCACCTCTTTGGCCTATCTGTTCCTCCGCATCGTCACCAGTGTTGTCCTCACCACGTCTTTAGACTGTTGCTGCTCACCCTGAAATACGGTGTCTCTCAGACTGGGCAAGGACTTCAGGGTTTGAGTCCTGGAGGTGTCTGTGTATGGGCCCAAAACCACCGTACTTCCCGGGACTTGCAAAACCACTGTTATAAATAAAAAGTTTTGATGAAGAGTGACATTTCAATTAACTTTCAAACATAACTGCACTCAGTAGCACATTTTTTTTCTTATTATTATGCCTAAGTCACATGTTCATAATTTTTCTCATGCAAAAATCCAACCAAATTTTATCAGTGTTTTGAACCAGATTTTCATCAGTGTTTGGTCAGGGTGTCATTTTTTACCATCAAGCTTTCATCACTTTTTCATGTATGCAAAAGAAAAAAAAACACAAATTAAGTTTTTAAAGATTCTCATATCAAACAGTAATTGAAAAATGGTCAGCATATAGATGGCTCACAGAACCTTGGACTTGCATTGATGAATTTGATCCCTTATATAGTTAAATAGTTACATAGGATGAGAAAATAAAACACCACACAGTTTCGCCATTTTATTTTACGCCTAATTCCCCAAAGCCATAGATCTCCTGAAAAAAAAATAAAATAATAAACACAAATACTTCCTGTCCGACGTAGTCCTTAACCCCTTTCTGCCATATGACGTACTATCCCGTCCATGTGCCCTGGGACTTAATTCCCATTGACGGGAGAGTACGTCATAGCGATCAGCTGCGCCCACGTGGTGAGCGCCGCTGATCGCGGCTGGGTGTCAGCTGATTATCACAGCTGACACCCGGCAATATGTGTCAGGGGTGATCACGGACCGCCTCCGACACGTTAACCCCTGGCACACTGCGATCAAACATGATCGCAGTGTACCGGGGGTTTAGGGAAGCATCGTTAGGGAGGGGGATCCCTACATGCTTCCCTGAGACCCCCACAGCAGCGCAATATGCACCGCTGCTGCAGGGGTCTCCTTCCTTGCAGGTCCCCGGATCCAATATGGCAGCGGGGACCTTCGGGGGCCTGCAGGGAGCCGGCTTCCTCACTGCCTGCAAAGCGCAGGCATGAGGAAGCCTGCAGCACTGCCTGTGATGTGAAAGATCAGCGATCTGTCACATGACAGTTATGTCCCCCCTGGGACATTGTAATAAAGCAAGAAAAAAGTGTAAAAATAATTTATAAAAAAATTGCTAAATAAATTAAAAAATATATATATTCTCTAATAAATTCATTTTTTGGAAATTAAAAAAAAAACAACAATAAAAGTACACATATTTGGTATTGCCAAGTCCGCCACGACCCACCCTAAAACACTGTCCCACTAGTTAACCCATTTATTGAACCCCTTAAAAAATAAAAAATGATGCAAAAAATAAAGCTTTATCATCATACCACCAAACAAAAAGTGCAATAACACGCAAACAAAAAGACGGATATAAATAACCATGGAACCGCTGAAAACGTCATCTTGTCCCACAAAAAACGAGCCACCATACAGCATCATCAGCAAAAAAATTAAAGTTATAGCTCGCAGAATAAAGTGATGCAAAAATAATTATTTTTATATAAAATTGTTTTCATTGCATAAAAGCGCCAACACATAAAATGAGGTACCGCTGTAACTGTACTGACCCAAAGAATAAAACCATCTTATCAATTTTACCACACGCAGAACGGTGTAAACGCACCCCCCAAAAGAAATTCATGAAACGCTGGTTTTTGTTCATTCTGCGTCCAAAAAATCGGAATAAAAGCGATCAAAAATGTCACGTGCCCGAAAATGGTACCAATAAAAATGTCAACTCGTCCTGCAAACAATAAGACCTCACATGACTCGGTGGGTCAAAATACAGAAAAATTATAGCTCTCAAAATGTGGTGATGCAAAAACTATTTTTACAATATAAATAGTCTTTTAGCGTATGACAGCTGCCAAAAATAAAAACCCACCATAAATAGTAAATTAAACCCCCCGTTATCACCCCCTTAGTTATGGAAAAATAATAAAATTAAAAAAAATGTAATTATTTCCATTTTCCCATTAGGGTTAGGGCTAGGGTTATAGCTAGGGTTAGGGTTAGGGCTATGGTTAGGGATAGGGTTAGGGCTGAGATTAGGGTTAGGGGTGTGTTGGGGTTAGGGTTGGAGTTAGAATTGGGGGGTTTCCACTGTTTGGGCACATCAGGTGCTCTCCAAACGCAACATGGCATCTGATCTCAATTCCAGCCAATTCTGCATTGAAAAAGTCAAATGGTGCTTCTTCCCTTCCAAGCTCTGCCATGTGCCCAAACAGTAGTTTTACCCCCACATATGGGGTATCAGCCTACTCAGGACAAATTGCAAAACAACTTTTGGGGTCCAATTTTTCCTGTTACCCTTAGGAAAATAAAAAATTGGGAGCAAAAATATCATTTTTGTGGAAAAAAATATGATTTTTTTATTTTCACGCCCGGGCTTTATAAACTTCTGTGAAGCACTTGGGGGTTCAAAGTGCTCACCACACATCTAGGTAAGTTCCTTGGGGGGTCTATTTTCCAAAATGGGGTCAATTATGGGGATTTTCAACAGTTTAGGCACATCAGAGGCTCTCCAAAAGTGACATGACACCCGCAGATCATTCCATCAAAGTCTGCATTCCAAAACATCACTACTTCCCTTCCGAGCCCTGACGTGTGCCCATAGAGTAGTTTTCTCCCTCATATGGGGTATCAGCATACTCCAAACAAATTGGACAACAACTGTTGTGGTCCGATTTCTCCTGCTACTCTTGGGAAAATAAAAAAATTGGGGACTAAATGATCATGTTTGTGGAAAAAATATGATTTTTTTCTTTTCACGCCTGGGCGTTATAAACTTCTGTTAAGCACTGGGGGCTTCAAAGTGCCCACCACACATCTAGATAAGTTCCTTAGGGGGTCTAGTTTCCAAAATGGGGTCACTTGTGGGGGTTTCCACTGTTTAGGTACATTAGGGGCTCTCCAAAGGCAACATGACACCCGCAGACCATTCCATCAAAGTCTGCATTCCAAAACGTCACTATTTCCCTTCCGAGCCCCGACGTGTGCCCATGCAGCAGTTTTCTCCCACATATAGGGTATCAGCATACTTAGGGCAAATTGGACAACAACTTTTCGGGTCCAGTTTCTCCTGTTACCATTGGGAGAATAAAAAAATTGGGGACTAAAAGATCATGTTTGTGGAAAAAATATGATTTTTTTATTTTCACGCCCGGGCATTATAAACTTCTGCGAAGCCCTTGGGGGTTCAAAGTACTCACCACACATCTAGATAAGTTCCTTTGGCGGTCTAGTTTCCAAAATGGTGTCATTTGTGGGGGAATTCCACTGTTTAGGCACATCAGGGGCTTTCCAAACGCGGCATGGCGTCCAATCCCAATTCCAGCCAAAAAAGTCAAATGACGCTGCTTCCCTTACTAGCTCTTCCACATATGGGGTATCAGCGTACTCAGGACAAATTGCACAATAACTTTTGGGGCCCCGATACCCTTGGAAAAATAAAAATTGAGGGTGAAAAGATCATTTTTGTGGAAAAAATATGATTTTTTAATTGTACGGCTGTACATTATAAACTTCTGTGAAGCCCTTGGGGGGTTCAAAGTTCTCACCACACATCTAGATTAGTTCCTTGGGAAAAATGGTGTCATTTGTGGGGGTTTCCACTGGTACATCAGGGGCTTTCCAAACGCGACATGGTGTCCGATCTCAATTCCAGCCAAAAAAGTCAAATGGCTCTGCTTCCTTTCCGAGCTCTGCCATGCGCCCAAATAGTCGTTTACACCCACATATGGGGTATCAGCGTACTCAGGACAAATTGCACAATAACTTTTAGCATCCCGTTACCCTTGGGAAAATAAAAATTGGGGTGAAAAGATCATTTTTGTGGAAAAAATATGATTTTTTAATTGTACGGCAGTACGCTATAAACTTCTCTGAAGCCCTTGTGGGTTCAAAGTTCTCACCACATATCTAAATATGTTCCTTGGGGGTCTAGTTTCCAAAATGGGGTTACTTGTGGGGGGTTTCCACTGTTTAGGTACATCAGGGGCTCTCCAAATGTGACATGGCGTCCGATCTGAATTCCAGCCAATTTTGCACTGAAAAAGTCAAACGGCGCTCCTTCCCTTCTGAGCTCTGTCATGCGCCGACACAGTTGTTCCCCCCCACATGTCAGGTATCAGCGTACTCAGGAGAAATTGCACAATAACTTTTGCAGTCCAATTTCTCCTGTTACCCTTGGTAAAATAAAAAAATGGACCTGTAATAATTTTTTGGTGAAAAAAATGTAAATGTTCTTTTCTTTTTAAACATTCAAAAAATTTCTGTGAAGCACCTGAAGGGTTAATAAACTTCTTGAATATGGTTTTGAGCACCTTGAGGGGTGCAGTTTTTAGAATGGTGTCACTTTTGGGTATTTTCTATCATACAGACTCCTCAAAGTGACTTCAAATGTGATGTGGTCCGTAAAAATAAAATGGTGCTGCAAAAATGAGAAATCACTGGTCAACTTTTAACCCTTTTGGTTCCAAAATTGTGCTGTTGTAAAGTAAACATATGTGAAATGTTATTTATTAAGTTTTTTTGTGTGCCAAATCTCTGTGATTTAAGGGCATAAAAATTCAAAGTTGGAAAGTTGTGAAATTTTCAAAATTTTTGCCAAATTTCCATTTTTTTCACAAATAAACGCAAGTGGTATTTCCTGAAGAGGAGGTTGCAAAAAAACCTTGAAACGTGTAGAATAAACCACTGTCAAACTTTAATAACCTTCTGGAATTTCATCATTTGAGCAGCGTGGACAAAATCCACGTATTCCTTTGCAGAATTCTGTTTCAGATAGTCAGTGACCGACTTGTGGATCTGCGGCTGCCCTTATCTATACATGCTTTGAATAACTACTACCAGGTGAGCAGTTTTTTGTCAAACAGCTTACTTTATTTGTGGGGTAAGACCTTATATTGCGCTTGTGTCTCCCTCTTTCCCCACAATACATCTGGATGCATGACATCCAGAGATAGCAGAGCTTGTAGATGACCACCGGAGATCTCTGGTGGTCACCTACACTGTAGTTCTCACGGTCAGCTGACCGCGAGAACTAGACTAGTGACCGGAGATAACCCCCGGTCTCATGCATGGCAGTTCTCACGGTAACACAGCAGTTCTCGCGGTAAGCTAAGTTATCGCGAGAACTGCAGTGGATGGGGACTTCCGGCGGTGGGAGAAGGTAAGACATTATTTAAATTAGTACACATGCGTAGTAAGCTGCATTTGCACAGTTACTATGCATGTGACTAATCTTTAGATGCGGTTGTCTATGGGAAATTTAAGCTGCGGGGATGAAGCGTCCCCGCATCGTAAATAGACATGCTGCGGTCTGGAAAGACATGCCGCATGTGCGGATACGTAGGGCTGCCATCTGCGTCTTTAAATGCATAGTGGAGATGGGATTTCATGAAATCCCTTCCACTATGCTGTAACATCTGGACGTCGCGGGTTTGACACTGCGGCTGTACGCAGCATCAAACCCGCAGCGTTTCCTGACCATGGAAACATACCCTTATTTGAAAAACTGTTCTTTAAATGAGGCAATTGAGTCAGTAAATGTCTTAAATTGTATGTAATTGCATTACTTTAAAATGTGATTGATCTCACTTTAGCAACATAAACAGTAAACTAAATAGAGCTACTTTAAAAAATAAAGTAAAAAGAACGTGTAAAAAGAGTGTCTATAAATTGATTAATTTGATGTTACTGGTCCTTTAAAAGTGAAATTTGTATAGCACTTGCTAATATTTTGTAATCAGGTATTCAATTTGCAATTTAATTGCAGAAAGATATAATTGTGGCCAAATCATTTACTAATAAATAGAGACCTTAATTTGCTCATATTCTTATCTACTTTTAAACAGCCCAGTAATGTGAGTTATATCTGTGCATTTTAAATTAGTACACTTGCAAATTGAATTATCCTTATAAGATACAAATTTAATATAAAGATGGTTCATCACCTCCGCAAATTAATAAAGTATTGTTGATTTATCTTTGTCACAGTATAATATGCAGTGAAGATACAGTAAATCACCATTGCAAATGAACCAGTGTTTCCTAAAACACACGTATAATAAATTGCTGCAAATTTGCAATCATTTATTAACCTTAATAAACTCATGATGGAAGAAAAGAAAGAAGCCACAGCACTAACAATACTATCTGTATTATAGAGAAGAGAGGATATTGTGCATATATATTTAGAGTATATACTGTATATATATATATATATATATATATATACATACACACACAGTGGTACGTAAAAGTTTGGACACCCCCGTTTAAAATTACTGTTACTGTGAACAATTAAGCAAGTTGAAGGCGAAATGATCTCTAAAAGGACCAATATTAAAGATGACACATTTCCTTTGTATTTTAGGCAATATATACTGTATATATATATATATATATATATATATATATATGGTTGTTTTTTACATTTTAAAAGTTACAGAAAGGAAAATGGGACAATGCAAAAGTTTGGATTGGACAACTTTGGAGATTTATGTACTCAGCCTCAGATACCTTTGATCAAGGTTTCAGACCTTAATTAGCGTTAGGAAAGGCCAAGTGAGGCAAATTTCCTAGCTTTATAAAAACCAGCCTCCTCTAACCTTGTGCCAAAACCACAGTCATAGGTTCCTCTAAGCAGCTGCCTAGCACTAGCACTCTGATAATAAAAATGGTGGATGCCCACAAAGTAGGAGAAGGCTATAAGAAGATAGCAAAGCATTTTCAAATTGCCCTTTCCTCAGTTTGCAAACTAAAATTTTAGTGGGAGCTGCTTGTAAGATTGCTAGAGAGGCAAATCAGAATCCTCGTTTGACTGCAAAAGACCTTCTTCTGCAGGCTTTGGAGTTGTGATGCTTTGTTCTACTTTTCAGAGACACCTACCCAAATATGGCCTTCATGGAGGAGTCATCATAAGAAATCCTCTCCTGAGTCCTCATCATAAAATTCAAAAGTATGCAAAAGAAGTTCTAAATGAGCCTGATTCATTTTGGAAACTAGTCCTGGTGACAGATGCAGTTAAAATAGAACTATTTGGCAGCAATGATCTGTTAGACGTCAGGTTCCTGTCGCTGCACAGCTGGAATCCCGAGTCTTGCTTCCGGCGGTCCCCCATTCCTCTCCAGCCGCAGAGGAGGCTGCTCAGCAGACTCATCAGTCCCGGCGCTCTGCCCAGACTAGCTCCGTGGATTTGGTTGCTACTGCCACCTCTGGTCCAGCTATAGCAACGCATGCTGGCCAGCAGCGAGCTACTCCAGGGACTAAGTCCTCCTTTCGGTCCACTGAGCATGCCCGTGGGACGATTTCTCATTGGAGATTGGAGGTCACATGCTCAGGTCCTTCTCCAGTTCGGATTGGAACATGAGAAAGGTCAGGAAGGTCCCGGAAGGACATGGCTATAAAAGGTTTGCATGGTCACTCAACCATGCGCTTGTATAGACTGCATTACCAGACTATGAGGAGTGAGTGTTGTATGCAAGTATGAATGTCTCTGGTGACTGACTCATTTGAAACCCCTACCCTTGGTACGCATGTGTTGTGCAGCCTAGCCTGTTAAGCACCCAGGCTTAGGTGTAGGTAAAGGCAGAGTCTGAGACAGACATCAGTGTCCACCGGTGGCTCTGCATGCCACGGTGCACGTGCTCGACCCTCCACCATAGTCAGCATCTATAGTGGTGTCTGCAGGTGCGACGCCGCACGCTCAGTAGGTCTAGAGGGACTCAGACCTCGTGTCCTTGGGGCTGAGTTCTGTGACCGCATACTGTGTGCTCTCTTGAGGAGTGCTGTGATTTTAACAGGCTCCGGCATTTATGTTCAGCGGTGGCGCGGCTCTGTGTCGCAACAGAGGTCGCTTCTGTTCACACTGGGTGACGTTAACCCACCTGTGACCTCTTGTATACCGCTTTATACTTCCGCCATTACTAAGCAGCAGTTTACCACCCCTGCACGGTGGACCCAGGGCTGCGAATGCACCTTTCTATTATTTTATTATTTGGTGCGTTCCACCAGCCCTAACATGATCAAAGGTATGTGTAAAAAAATGGAACAGAATTTTAGTAAAAGAACATCTCACCAACCATTAGGAAATAGAGTGGATCAATCATGCTTTGGGGTTGTGTTGCAGCCAATGGAATGGTGAAATGGGGAACATTTCACAGGAAGAGGGAAGAATGTATTCAATTAAATTTTAACAAATTCTTGATGCAAACATAACATCATCTGTAAAAAAGCTAAAGCTGAAAGAGGCTGGCTTCTACAAATGGATAATGATTCTAAACATACTTCAAAATCCACAATAAACAACCTAAAAATTCACAAGCTGAAGGTTTTACAATGACACTAACAGTCCCCTCATGTGAACATCATTTCAAAATTTTGACTAGACCTCAAAATACCAGTGCATGCAAGACAACCCAGGAATCTTACAGAACTGGAAGAATTTTCCACTGAAGAATGGATGAAAATCCCTCAAACAAGAATTGAAAGACTCTTCGGTGGCTACAAAAAGCATTTACAAGCTGTGATACTTGCAAAGGGGGTGCTACTAGATACTAACTATGCAGGGTGCTAAACTTTTGCATTGTTACAATTTTCCTTTTGTAATTTTAAAAATGTAAAAAATTACAATATACACTACTCAAAAAAAATTAAGGGAACACTTAAACAAAAGAATATAACTCCAAGTAAATCACATGCTGTTATACAAATGGAAAAGACAACACATGGAAATTATTGGCAATTATCAAGACACTCAATAAAGGAGTGGTTCTGCAGGTGGGGACCACAGACCGCAATTCAGTACCAATGCTTACTGGCTGATGTTTTGGTCACTTTGAATGTTGGCTGTGCTTTCACACTCGTGGTAGCATGAGACGGACTCAACAACACACACAAGTAGCTCAGATAGTGCAGCTCATCCAGGATAGCACATC
Source organism: Dendrobates tinctorius (assembly GCF_039654945.1). Taxonomy (NCBI): domain Eukaryota; kingdom Metazoa; phylum Chordata; class Amphibia; order Anura; family Dendrobatidae; genus Dendrobates; species Dendrobates tinctorius. The sequence goes on from NW_027361936.1 coordinate 2,280,187, forward strand.
AATGTGAGTTGTGGCAAGAAGATTTGCTGTGTCTGTCAGCGTAGTGTCCAGAGGCTGCAGGCGCTACCAGGAGACAGGCCAGTACACCAGGAGATGTGGAGGGGGTCTTAGGAGGGCAACAACCCAGCAGCAGGATCGCTACCTCAGCCTTTGTGCAAGGAGGAACAGGGGGAGCTCTGCCAGAGCCCTGCAAAATGACCTCCAGAAGGCCATAATTGTGCATGTGTCTGCACAAACCGTTAGAAACCGACTCCATGAGGATGGTCTGAGTGCCCGACGTCCACAGATGGGGGTTGTGCTCACGGCCCAACACCGTGCAGGATGCTTGGCATTTGCCACAGAACACCAGGATTGGCAAATTCGCCACTGGTGCTCTGTGCTCTTCACAGATGAAAGCAGGCTCACACTGAGCACATGTGACAGATGTGACAGAGTCTGGAGACTCCGTGGAGAGCGATCTTTCAGCATGACTGGTTTGGCAGTGAGTCAGTAATGGTGTGGGATGGCATTTCTTTGGAGGCTCGCACAGCCCTCCATGTGCTCACCAGAGGTAGCCTGACTGCCATTAGGTACCAAGATGAGATCCTTAGACCCCTTTTTGAGACCATATTCTGGACAATGCCAGACCTAAGGTGATGGACTGTGTCAACAGTTCCTGTAAGATGAAGGGATTGAAGCTATGGACTGGCCTGTCCGTTCCCCAGACCTGAATCTGATTGAGCACATCTGGAACATCATGGCTGATGCTTTAGTCCAGGTCTGGGAGGAGAACCCTCGGGAGACCATCAGTCGCCTCATCAGGAGCATGCCCAGGCATTGTAGGGAGGTCATACAGGCACGTGAAGGCCATACACAATACTGAGCATCATTTTGACTTGTTTTAAGGACATTACATTCCAGATGGGGTCCACACACTCTCAACATTCCACTTTAATTTTGTGTGGGACTCCAAATCCAGGCCTCCATTGGTTAATAAATTTGATTTCCAATGTTAATTTTTGTTTGATTTTGTTGTCAGTACATTCAACTTTGTACAGAACAAAGTATTCAATGGGAATATTTCATTCATTCAGATCTAGGATGTGTTATTTGAGTGTTCCCTTTATTTTTTGAGCAGTGTAAATACAGTGGGGAAAAAAAGTATTTAGTCAGTCAGCAATAGTGCAAGTTCCACCACTTAAAAAGATGAGAGGCGTCTGTAATTTACATCATAGGTAGACCTCAACTATGGGAGACAAACTGAGAAAAAAAAATCCAGAAAATCACATTGTCTGTTTTTTTTCATTTTATTTGCATATTATGGTGGAAAATAAGTATTTGGTCAGAAACAAAATTTCATCTCAATACTTTGTGATATATCCTTTGTTGGCAATGACAGAGGTCAAACGTTTTCTGTAAGTCTTCACAAGGTTGCCACACACTGTTGTTGGTATGTTGGCCCATTCCTCCATGCAGATCTCCTCTAGAGCAGTGATGTTTTTGGCTTTTCGCTTGGCAACACGGAGTTTCAACTCCCTCCAAAGGTTTTCTATAGGGTTGAGATCTGGAGACTGGCTAGGCCACTCCAGGACCTTGAAATGCTTCTTACGAAGCCACTCCTTCGTTTCCCTGGCGGTGTGCTTTGGATCATTGTCATGTTGAAAGACCCAGCCACGTTTCATCTTCAATGCCCTTGCTGATGGAAGGAGGTTTGCACTCAAAATCTCACGATACATGGCCCCATTCATTCTTTCATGTACCCGGATCAGTCGTCCTGGCCCCTTTGCAGAGAAACAGCCCCAAAGCATGATCTTTCCACCACCATGCTTTACAGTAGGTATGGTGTTTGATGGATGCAACTCAGTATTCTTTTTCCTCCAAACACGACAAGTTGTGTTTCTACCAAACAGTTCCAGTTTGGTTTCATCAGACCATAGGACATTCTCCCAAAACTCCTCTGGATCATCCAAATGCTCTCTAGCAAACTTCAGACGGGCCCGGACATGTACAGGCTTAAGCAGTGGGACACGTCTGGCACTGCAGGATCTGAGTCCATGGTGGCGTAGTGTGTTACTTATGGTAGGCCTTGTTACATTGGTCCCAGCTCTCTGCAGTTCATTCACTAGGTCCCCCCGCGTGGTTCTGGGATTTTTGCTCACCGTTCTTGTGATCATTCTGACCCCACGGGTTGGGATTTTGCGTGGAGCACCAGATCGAGGGAGATTATCAGTGGTCTTGTATGTCTTCCATTTTCTAATTATTGCTCCAACAGTTGATTTCTTCACTCCAAGCTGGTTGGCTATTGCAGATTCAGTCTTCCCAGCCTGGTGCAGGGCTACAATTTTGTTTCTGGTGTCCTTTGACAGCTCTTTGGTCTTCACCATAGTGGAGTTTGGAGTCAGACTGTTTGAGGGTGTGCACAGGTGTCTTTTTATACTGATAACAAGTTTAAACAGGTGCCATTACTACAGGTAATGAGTGGAGGAGAGAGGAGACTCTTAAAGAAGAAGTTACAGGTCTGTGAGAGCCAGAAATCTTGATTGCTTGTTTCTGACCAAATACTTATTTTCCACCATAATATGCAAATAAAATGAAAAAAAAACAGACAATGTGATTTTCTGGATTTTTTTTTCTCAGTTTGTCTCCCATAGTTGAGGTCTACCTATGATGTAAATTACAGACGCCTCTCATCTTTTTAAGTGGTGGAACTTGCACTATTGCTGACTGACTAAATACTTTTTTGCCCCACTGTATATATAGTTTGTTGCTTCCTAAAATACAAAAGACGTGCCATCTTTAACTTTAGCCCTTTTAGAGATCATTTCATCTTTAACTTGCTTAACTGTTCACAATAACAGTAATTTTGACCAAGGGTGCCCAAACTTTTACATGCTAATGTAGATTTCAGAGTTAAACTCAGATGTCAGAGTGCGAGATCAAAGTCACATATTAAAGCCAGATATCAAAGTCAGATGCCAAAGTCACATATCAAAATCAGATATCAAAGACACATATCAATGTCTAATGTCTAGGTCACATGTCAGTCAGTTGTCAAAGTCGCATGTCAAACTCACATATCAAATTCACATGTCAAAGTCAGATGTGAAAGACACATATCAAAGTCACATATCAGAGTCAGTTGTTAAAGTCAGTTGTCAAGGTCAGATGTCAAAGACACATATAAAAGTCATATGTTAAAGTCATATAGAGTCAGTTGTCAAAGTTAGATGTCAAAGTAAGTTCTCAGACAGGGTATTTAACCTCAAACTGTCATTGTTCTGATGTTTGACTGTGATATCTGATCATGTCCTAAAATGGACACAGTACAAGTGTAACTTGCCTAATCTTTCAGGAACATCCTTGTCTTGCAGCAGTAGAGAACCGAAGAAATCCCCTCTTCTATTCTGATTATTGGTGGGATCCACATTGATTTAACAGTTTTCACAGTACAGTGGATGAGTGGTATGTACTTTGTTGTTTAGGCAGAAATACTTTTTTAAAAGCTTTCACCAATACATGAAAAGTCTGATATTTTACTTTATCAATGGTCTGGTTCATAATAATTGCAAAACATTTACCATTTAATTTTCAGTAGATATAAATGAGTGTACAAATTTATAGTTTGCATTTCTAATAGATATTTTGACATATTTGTGTTTATAGGCAGTATACTTTAACTTTTTGTATACATTTTTTTTATAGGAATGTAAAATAAGTCATTCAAATCAAGTATTTGTAACTGTGCTATTTTGAACTCCTTATGATCCTCTTGCTTTCATGATAGTAGCAATCTTTAATGAGATTTATCAGGCTCTGCATGACCCACTGATATCTGGCATCACTTTCATCTCCCCATAAATGTTAAGTGAAAAATTATTATAACTAATGTTTCTTACACTACAGCATAGTTCATCAGGTCCTCAGTGATATAGAAGATCAAAGTGAGAAATAAAGATCTGTATTCTTTAAATTAAAATGCAATGAAAATGCTTCCATTTTTTTAAATAGGAGGTAAGTGCAAAGTATAGTAAATAAGGCTACGCAGAATATGATATTTTGAAAAAGGAGGAGCTGGTCAAAGAGAAAATACCTGATGACAAAGAAACGCATATACTATTTTATGACAGTGTAGTGTGGCTCTGGCAGCTATTAAAAAAGTTGTCCTTTCACCCTTTCAATATGTACCATATTTTTCGGACTATAAGATGCACAGGACCATAAGAAGCACCTCAAAAGCTATCAAAAAATGTCACATGTTATGAATGAGTCACCGTAGGAGGCAAAAACAGAAATACTAGCTAAGTCCAGAAAACCAGAGAAGTTGGCAGCTATCGGATTACAGACCCCTGAACCTATCAACAACAACTAGCAGTAGCCGTGGGGGGTTCCTACGGTACCCTAGACCCCTCGATCACAGCCGGAGAACTACATAGCCTAAAGACAGAAAGGGAAATCTAAACTGCCCCATAGCAGACCCCAAAGCAATAGGCAGCCCCCAACATATAATGACGGTGAAGCAAGAAGAAAGAACACTCACACAGATAGAAAGATAGGCTGAGCAAACGATGGGGCCCAAGCTATCTACATAGGACAGGATAGAAAAGCTGCTGTCTGTAATCTGCCAAAACCCTATCAAAACAAGAGCCAACAGCTGATAGGGAGAAAAGCCCTGAAGACGCTAGGCTTCAAAAAGACTATATCAGTACTCAGGTATATTCTGAAGACAGAGCAAAAAGGAATTCAGCACACCCCAGCAGGGAATGGCAGAAATCCAGAAACAAGGAAAAACAAAACCAAAACACAAATGCAAAAAACAGAGCAGAAAACTTAGCTTTTGAGGAGCAGGAATCAGACTGGTCTCCTAGAATCCCTCAGAGAGATCACCAGCAAGGCAGAAGGGCGTCGACTGCCTTATATTCAGTCAGCAATTCCCATCACCCAATCATCATCATCCTGCCCAGATGCTTGGTAATCAGCCTCACTACCTTCCTTCCCCAGAAGAGGGAGTTCATCAGACCTCAATGGTGAAGGGGAAAATGAACTCACAACAGTACCTCCCCCTTGAGGAGGGGTCCCCGAACCCTCATCCACGCCACCAGGGCGATCAGGGTGAGCCCGATGAAAGGCATGCACCAATCTTTTGGCATGAATATCAGAGGCAGAGACCCAGGAATTAACCTCCTGACCATAACCCTTCCACTTAACCAAATACTGGAGTCTCCGTCTAGGCAGACGGGAATCCAGTATCTTCTCTACCTCATATTCCATGTTACCTTCAACCAATACAGGATCCGGAGGTGCCACCCCAGGAACTACTGGTTCAACAAACCTCTTCAACAAGGACTTATGAAACACATTATGGATTTTAAATGTGACAGGAAGAGCCAAACGAAAAGAGACCGGATTAATAATCTCCAAAATCTTGTAAGGTCCAATAAATCTAGGCTTAAACTTAGGAGAAGCCACCTTCATAACGATATTTTTTGATGATAACCAAACCATATCACCAACCTTAAACTGGGGACCAATGGTCCTATGTCGGTTGGAAAACCGCTGGGCCTTTTCCTGGGAGAGAGATAACTTATCCACCACTTGGTCCCAGATCTGGTGCATTCTCTCCACCACAGTGTCAACACCTGGGCAGGCAGAAAGCTCCACCTACCCTGAAGAAAATCGAGGATGAAACCCAAAGTTACAAAAAAAAGGTGACATCAAAGTGGCAGAACTAGCTCTATTATTTAAAGCAAATTCGGCCAAGGGCGAAAATGAAACCCAATCATCCTGATCAGGGAAATAAAACATCTCAAATATGACTCCAAGGTCTGGTTTGTTGTCTCCATCTGCCCATTGGTCTGAGGGTGAAAAGCAGAGGAGAAGGACAACTGAATTCCCAGCTTGGAACAGAAAGTCCTTCAAAATCTAGGCACAAACTAAATTCCTCTGTCAGATACAATGTTCTCAGGAATCCCGTGCAAGCGAACCACCTGTTGCAAAAACAGGGGCACCAACTCAGAGGAAGATGGCAACTTAGGGAGTGGTATAAGATGAACCATCTTAGAGAATCTATCACAAATCACCCAAATAACAGTGATTCTCTGAGAGACAGACATATCAGAGATGAAATCCATTGAAATATGGGTCCATGGCCTCCTGGGGACCGGCAAAGTCATCAACAACCCACTAGAGCGAAAACAAGGTTTAGACCTGGAGCAAGTCCCACAGGACTGCACAAAATTCCTGACATCATGAGACAAGGCGGGCCACCAAAAAGACCAACTCACCAGATCTCTAGTACCAAAAATACCTGGATGACCAGCCAATGCAGAGCAATGAGCTTCAGACATCACTCTCTTCTTCCACTAGTCAGGAACATACAACTTCCCACTGGGACAACGCTCAGGTTTGTCCTCCTGGAACTCTTCCAGAGCACGTCTCAAATCGGGCGAGATGGCAGAAAGAACTACCCCTTCGCCTAAGATGGTAGCAGGCTTGGTCACCACAGGAGAATCAGCAAAGAAGCTCCTAGAGAGAGCGTCAGCCTTGACATTCTTAGTGCCAGGAAGAAAAGAGACCACAAAATCAAAATGTGTAAAAAACAAGGCCAACCTAGCCTGTCTAGGGTTCAAGCGTTTGGCCGACTCCAGGTAAATCAAATTCTTGTGGTCAGTGAGGACCACGACTTGATGTCTAGCTCCCTCCAACCAATGTCTCCACTCCCCAAATGCCCATTTCATGGCTAACAGTTCCCGATTCCCCACATCATAGTTACGTTCAGATAGAGAGAACTTTCGGGAAAAGAAAGCACAGGGATTCATTTTAGATGTTACAGGATCCTTTTGGGACAAAACAGCTCCTGCACCAATCTCAGAAGCGTCGACCTCTACCTGGAACGGCAGTGAGACATCAGGTTGCCGCAAAACTGGGGCAGAAGTGAATCTTTGCTTCAGCTCCTGAAAGGAAGAAACAGCCTCCGGAGACCAATTCAACACATCAGCACTAGAGTTGAGCGATACCGTCCGATACTTCAAAGTATTGGATCGGAATGGATCGGCCGATCTTAAAAAAAAGTATCGGTATCGCCGATTCCGATACCGGAAGTCCCATTCAAGTCTATGGGACTTCCGGTATCGGAATAAGAAAAATCCTGTTTTTCCCTTGTACAGCCTCTCTGGGGTCTGTACGGGCCTTTCGGGGGGCTGTGCCGGCCTGCCAGGGGGTCTGTGCAGGCTCCGGTGGTCTGTGCCGGCCTGCCGGGGGGCTGTGCAGGCTCCGGTGGGCTGTGCCGGCCTGCCGGGGGGCTGTGCCGGCCTGCCGGGGGGCTGTGCAGGCTCCGGGGGGCTGTGTGTGCCGGCCTGCCGGGGGACTGTGCCGGCCTGCTGGGGGGCTGTGCAGGCTCCGGGGGGCTGTGCAGGCTCCGGGGGTCTGTGCAGGCATCGTCCGATGGGACTACAAGTCCCATCGGGCGATGCCTGCTACCATGACAGTGATTGACACATTAGCCAATGATGGGACAGTAGTAGTCCCATCATCCGGCTAATGTGTTGAATGTAAAAAAAAATAAAAAAAAAAATTACATGCTACATACATGCTACATACATACAACATGCATACTACATACATGCTACATTCATACTACATACGACATACATGCTATATTCATACTACATATATACTACATGCAACATACATACTACATATATACTACATACATACTGCATGCTACATATATACTACATGCATGCAACATGCATACTACATATATACTACATGCAACATACATACTACATATATACTACATGCATGCAACATGCATACTACATATATACTACATGCTACATACATACTACATATATACTACATACATACTGCATGCTACATACATACTACATGCTACATACATACCACATACATACTACATACATACTACATGCTACATATATACTACATATATACTACATGCTACATACATACTACATATATGCTACATACATACTACATACATACTACATGCTACATACATACTACATATATACTACATACATACTACATACATACTACATGCATGCTACATACATACTACATGCTACATACATACCACATACATACTACATACATACTACATGCTACATACATACTACATATATACTACATGCATGCTACATACATACTACATGCTACATACATACCACATACATACTACATACATACTACATGCTACATACATACTACATATATACTACATGCATGCTACATACATACTGCATGCTACATGCATGCTACATACATACTACATACATACTACATGCTACATACATACCACATATATACTACATACATACTACATACAATACATTTATACAATACATACATAGACATACAGTACATATAACATAGAGCAACATACTTACCAATACTTGTCACATTGTTCCCCGAAGCCATTGTCTTTTACGGAATAAATATTAACATAACAAACCACAAAAATACTCACCCACGATCCGAAGCAGTCCACGAGTGTGTCCCACGACGATCTTGGGTAGAGAACTGCAGCATCAGCTGTTGCTGCCGTTCTCTACGGGCTGCAGGAATCCAATGACGGAAGGTAGGTATCCTTCCGCACTGTATTCCTCCGCCACTTAAAAAAAAAAAGGCCCTAGTCTCACTTTATGCCATTGCTGTGTGGGAAATTCCCACACAGCAATGGCATAAAGTGAGACTAGGGCCTTTTTTTTTTTAAGTGGCGGAGGAATACAGTGCGGAAGGATACCTACCTTCCGTCATTGGATTCCTGCAGCCCGTAGAGAACGGCAGCAACAGCTGATGCTGCAGTTCTCTACCCAAGATCGTCATGGGACACACTCGTGGACTGCTTCGGATCGTGGGTGAGTATTTTTGTGGTTTGTTATGTTAATATTTATTCCGTAAAAGACAATGGCTTCGGGGAACAATGTGACAAGTATTGGTAAGTATGTTACTCTATGTTATATGTACTGTATGTCTATGTATGTATTGTATGAATGTATTGTATGTAGTATGTATGTAGTATATATGTGGTATGTATGTAGCATGTAGTATGTATGTAGTATGTATGTAGCATGCATGTAGCATGCAGTATGTATGTAGCATGCATGTAGTATGTATGTAGTATGTATGTAGCATGTAGTATGTATGTAGTATGTATGTGGTATGTATGTAGCATGTAGTATGTATGTAGCATGCATGTAGTATGTATGTAGTATGTATGTAGTATATATGTAGTATGTATGTAGCATGTAGTATGTATGTAGCATGCATGTAGTATATATGTAGTATGTATGTAGCATGTAGTATGTATGTAGTATGTATGTGGTATGTATGTAGCATGTAGTATGTATGTAGCATGCATGTAGTATGTATGTAGTATGTATGTAGTATATATGTAGTATGTATGTAGCATGTAGTATGTATGTATGTAGCATGCATGTAGTATGTATGTAGTATGTATGTAGCATGTAGTATGCATGTAGTATATATGTAGTATGTATGTAGCATGTAGTATGTAGCATGCATGTAGTATGTATATAGTATGTATGTAGTATGTATGTGGTATGCATGTAGCATGCATGTAGTATGTATGTAGTATGTATGTAGTATATATGTAGTATGTATGTAGCATGTAGTATGTATGTAGCATGCATGTAGTATATATGTAGTATGTATGTATGTAGTATGTATGTAGTATATATGTAGCATGTAGTATGTATGTAGCATGCATGTAGTATATATGTGTTATGTATGTAGTATGTATGTAGTATGTATGTGGTATGTATGTAGTATGTATGTAGTATGTATGTAGTATGTATGTAGCATGTAGTATGTATGTAGCATGTAGTATGTATGTAGTATTTTTTTTTTAACATTTAACACATTAGCCGGATGATGGGACTACTACTGTCCCATCATTGGCTAATGTGTCAATCACTGTCATGGTAGCAGGCATCGCCCGATGGGACTTGTAGTCCCATCGGACGATGCTTGCACAGACCCCCGGACATCAGCACAGCCCCCCGGCAGGCCGGTACAGACCCCCACAGGGTGCACAGACCACCGGCAGGCCGGCACAGCCCCCCGGCAGGCCGGTACAGACCCCCACAGGGTGCACAGACCACCGGAAGGCCAGCACAGCCCCCCGGCAGGCCGGTACAGACCCCGGGCAGTCCACACAGCCCCCCGGCAGAGACCCCCGGAAGGCCCGAAATGACGGCGCATCATGATGCGCACACACCGCGCATCATGATGACGTCAGGCTGTCAATCAACTTTGAACTTCCGATTCCGATGCCGACTTCCGATATTGAAAAAATATCGAAAGTCGGTATCGGAATTCCGATACAGCAAGTATCGGCCGATACCCGATACTTGCGATATCGGAATGCTCAACACTAATCAGCACCCTTCTTAGTCAGATCAGTCAATGGCTTGGCAATACTAGAAAATTTTGCTATAAATTTCTGATAAAAATTAGCAAAACCAAAAAACTTCTGGAGGGCCTTCAAAGAAGTGGGCTGAACCCAATCATAAATGGCCTGTACCTTGGCCGGGTCCATTTCAATAGTTGACGGAGACAAAATAAATCCCAAAAAAGAAAGCCTCTGTACCCCAAAAAGGAATTTCGATCCCTTGACATACAGGGAATTCTCCCTCAAGATCCGGAACACAGTCCGAACATGTTCCACATGAGAATCCCAATCCTTGGAGAAGATCAAAATATCATCCAGATAGATAATCAAAAATTTATCCACAAAGTCTCGGAAAATATCGTTCATGAAGCACTGGAAGACAGAAGGGGCATTAGTGAGCCCAAAAGGCATCACCAGGTACGCAAAATGTCCCTCCGGAGTATTAAACGCCGTCTTCCATTCATCCCCCTGCTTATTGCGGATAAGATTATACGCCCCCCTGAGGTCAAGCTTGGTAAACCAGCAAGCACCTTTAACTCTGGAGAATAGATCCGAAAACAGGGGTGACTGATACTGATATTTAATAGTAATTTTGTTGAGGGCACGATAACAATACAAGGCCTTAATGAACCATCCTTTCTGGCCACGAAAAAAAACCTAGCACGTAAGGGTGAAGAGGATGGTCTAATATGACCCTTCTCCAACGCCTCCTTAATAGAGAATCGCATAGCCTCGTGCTCGGGTACAGATAAATTGAAGAGCCGACCCATGGGAAATTTACACTCCGGGCTCAATTCAATTGCACAGTCATAACTCCTATGAGGAGGCAAAGACGCAGACTCATTCTCACTAAATACATCATAAAAATCCGCCAAATAGTCAGGAACATCATGCGACTGAGGTGAGGTGGAAAAAAACGGAGCCTCACTAAGGGCACACCGGCAACCCCAACTCACCACAGACACAGATTTCCAATCCAAAACTGGATTATGAATTTGCAGCCAGGGAAACCCCAGAACAATGGTATCATGCAAATTATGCAACACCAAAAATCTGCAATTTTCTTGATGGTCTGGGGCGACCCGCATTACCACCTGGGTCCAAAACTGAGGTTTATTTTTCGCCAAAGGAGTAGCATCAATCCCCCTCAAAGGGATAGGTGTCTGCAGAGGTGTCATCGGAAATCCACAACGTTTAGCAAAATCCAAGTCCATTAGGTTCAGGGCTGCTCCTGAATCCACAAAAGCCTTGGCGGAAAATGTGGACAGGGAGCAGATCAGAGTAATTGCCAGAAGAAACTTAGGTTGAACGCCACCCACAGAAAACGTGTGTGCAAAACGTTTCTCTCGTTTAGGACAGACAGAAATAATATGCGAGGCATCTCCACAAAATAAACACAGCTTATTACGCCTTCTGAACTCCTGATGTTGCTCCCTGGACAAAACTCTATCATATTGCATAGGTTCAGACACTTGTTCAACAGGTAGCAACACCTCTCGTGCAGTCCTGCGTTCACGTAAGCGCCGATCAACCTGAATGGCTAATGACATAAAATCGTCAAGACCAGAGGGAACAGGAAATCCCACCATAGTATCTTTTACGGCTTCTGACAAACCCTTCTGAAGAGAGCTGCCAAGGCATTATCATTCCAGGTAGTAAGGACCGCCCACTTTCGGAATTTTTGACAGTACAATTCTGCAGAATCTCGACCCTGGCTCAATGCCAACAGGGTCTTTTCAGCCTGACCAATAGCATTAGGTTCATCATACAACAACCCCAAGGCTTGAAAAATGCGTTCACATTAGTCAGAATAGGATCATCTGGTTTCAAAGAAAACGGCCAATCCTGGGGATCGCCGCGCAGCAAAGAGATGACAATTTTAACCTGCTGCGCGGAGCTCCCTGACGAGTTAGGCTTCAAGGCAAAAAATAATTTACAATTATTTTTGAAATTCAAAAATTTAGACCGATCCCCAAAAAACACATCTGGAGTAGGAATCTTTGGTTCAGCAGCATGTGAATGAGCAAGATAGGTGGAAATTCCCCGCACTTCCGCAGCGAGCTGCTCCACACAATCAGACAATTGCTTTATCTCCATTGAGAGAAAAAAAAATTCCGCCTACGGCCTCAGAGATATAGAGGAAAAAATATACACACTTTTTTTTTTCTTTTTTTTTTTACAATTCTTTCCTGCTATTGAGTACCCTAGGATCTGCGGTATGGCTGGTGATTCTGTTATGAATGAGTCACCGTATGAGGCAAAAACAGAAATACTAGCTAAGTCCAGAAAACCAGAGAAGTTGGCAGCTATCGGATTACAGACCCCTGAACCTATCAACAACAACTAGCAGTAGCCGTGGGGGGTTCCTACGGTGCCCTAGACCCCTCGATCACAGCCGGAGAACTACATAGCCTAAAGACAGAAAGGGAAATCTAAACTGCCCCAGAGCAGACCTCAAAGCAATAGGCAGCCCCCAACATATAATGACGGTGAAGCAAGATGAAAAAACACTCACACAGATAGAAAGATAGGCTGGGCAAACGATGGGACCCAAGCTAACTACATAGGACAGGATAGAAAAGCTGCTGTCTGTAATCCGCCAAAACCCTATCAAAACAAAAGCCAACAGCTGATAGGGAGAAAAGCCCTGAAGACGCTCGGCTTCAAAAAGACTATATCAGTAATCAGGTATTTTCTGAAGACAGAGCAAAAAGGAATTCAGCACACCCCAGCAGGGAATGGCAGAAATCCAGAAAAACAAGGAAAAACAAAACCAAAACACAAATGCAAAAAACAGAGCAGAAATATTAGCTTTTGAGGAGCAGGAATCAGACTGGTCTCCTAGAATCCCTCAGAGAGATCACCAGCAAGGCAGAAGGGCGTCGGCTGCCTTATATCCAGTCAGCAATTCCCGTCACCCAATCATCATCATCCTGCCCAGATGCTTGGTAATCAGTCTCACTACCTTCCTTCCCCAGAAGTGGGAGTTCATCAGACCTCAATGGTGAAGGGGAAAATGAACTCACAACAGTCACATGCCCAAAAGTGGTACCATTAAAAATGTCAACTCGTCCCGTGTTTGGAAAGCCCCTGATGTGCCTAAACAGTGGAAACCCCCACAAATGATACCATTTTGGAAACTAGACCCCCCAATAAACTTATCTAGATGTGTGGTGAGCACTTTGAACCCCCAAGGGCTTCACAGAGGTTTAAAACGGCCGGGCGTGAAAATAAAAAAAATCATATTTTTTCCAGAAACATGATCTTTTAGTCCCCAATTTTTTTATTTTCCCAAGAGTAGCAGGAGAAAATGGACCCCAAAAGCTGTTGTCCAATTTGTCCTGAGTACGCTGATACCCCATATGTGGGAGAAAGCTACTGTATGGGCACACTTGGGGGCTGGGAAGGGAAGTAGTGAAGTTTTGGAATGCAGACTTTGATGGAATGGTCTGCGGGTGTCATGCTGCCTTTGGAGAGCCCCTGATGTACCTAAACAGTGGAAACCCCCCACAAGTGACCCCATTTTGGAAAGTAGACCCCCTAAGGAACTTATCTAGATGTGTGGTGAGCACTTTGAACCCCTCAGTGCTTCACAGAAGCTTATAATGCCCGGGCGTGAAAATAAAAAAATCATAATTTTTTCCACAAAAATGATCTTTTTGCCCCCAATTTTTATTTTTCTAAGGGTAACAGGATAAATTGGACCCCAACAGTTGTTTTGCAATTTGTCCTGAGTAGGCTGTTACCCCATATGTGGGGGTAAAACACTGTTTGGGCGCATGGCAGAGCTTGGAATGGAAGGAGCACCATTTGACTTTTTCAAGGCAGAATTTGCTGGAATTGAGATCAGACGCCATGTTGCGTTTGGAGAGCACCTGATGTGCCCAAACAGTGGAAACCCCCAATTCTAACTCCAACCCTAACCCCAACACACCCCTAACCCTAATCTCAGTCCTAACCCTAGCCCTAACCCTAATGGGAAAATGGAAATAAATACATTTTTTAATTTTATTATTTTTCCCTAACTAAAGGGGGATAAGGGTGGTTTGATTTACTATTTATGGTGGGTTTTTATATTTGTCAGCTGTAGCACACTAAAAGACGCTTTTTATTGTAAAAATAGTTTCTGCATCATCACATTTTGAGAGCTATAATTTTTCCATATTTTAAACCACTGAGTCATGTGAGGTCTTGTTTTTTGCAAGACGAGTTGATATTTTTATTGGTACCATTTTCGGGCACGTTAGCCCTAACCCTAGCCATAACCCTAGCCCTAACCCTAGCCCTAACCCTAATGGGAAAATGGAAATAAATATATATTTTTAATTTTATTATTTTTCCATAACTAAGGGGGTGATAAAGGGGGGTTTAATTTACTATTTATGGCGGGTTTTTATTTTTGGCAGCTGTCATACGCTAAAATACGCTTTATATTGTAAAAATTGTTTCTGCATCACCATATTTTGAGAGCTATAATTTTTCCATATTTTGACCCACCGAGTCATGTGAGGTCTTATTGTTTGCAGGACAAGTCGACATTTTTATTGGTACCATTTTCGGGCACATGACATTTTTGATCGCTTCTTATTCCGATTTTTGGGACGCAGAATGAACAAAAACCAGCATTTCAAGAATTTCTTTTGGGGGGTGCATTTACACATTTCTGTGTGCTGTAAAATTGATAAGGCGGTTTTATTCTTCGGGTCAGTACAATTACAGTGATACCTCATTTATGTCTTTTTTATGTTTTGGCGCTTTTATGCAATGAAAACAATTTTATATAAAAAATAATTATTTTTGCATTGTTTTATTCTGCGAGCTATAACTTTTATATTTTTTCACTGATTATGCTGTGTGACAGCTCGTTTTTTGTGGGACAAGATGACATTTTCAGCAGTACCATGGTTATTTATATCCGTCTATTTGATCGCGTGTTATTGCACTTTTTGTTCGGCGGGATGATAATAAAGCATTATTTTTTGCTTTGTTTTTTATTTTTATTTTTATTTTTTAAGGGGTTTGCTAAAGGGGTTAACTAATGGGGCAGTTTTATAGGTCAGGTTGTTACGGATGCGGCGATACTAAATATGTGTACTTTTTATTGTTTTTTTTATTATTATTTCCAAAAAATGAATTTATTAGGGAATATTTTTTTAAATTAATTTAGCGATTTTTTATAAATTATTTTTACACTTTTTTTTAACTTTATTATACTGTCCCAGGGGGGACATCACTGTCCGATGGGAGATCGCTGATCTGACACATCACCGATCGCTGTGACAGATCAGCGATCTGACACAGGCACTGCAGAAGGCTTCCTCGTGCATGTGCTTTGCAGGCACTGAGGAAGCCGGCTCGCTGCAGGCCCCTGAAGGTCGCTGCCACCATATTAGATCATGAGACCTGCAGGGAAGGAGGACCGCGGAGCAGTGCAGCACATCGCGCAGCTCAGGGAAAACTCAGGGAAGCACGGAGGAAGCCCCCTCCCTGCCGATGCTTCCCTAAACCCCCGGTACACTGCAATCATGTTTGATCGCAGTGTGCCAGGGGTCAACGTGTCGGGGGTGGTCCATGACTGCCCCTGACACATAGTGCCGGGTGTCAGCTGTGATTGTGATAATCAGCTGACACCTGGCCACGATCAGCGGTGCTCACCCCGTGAGCGCCGCTGATCGCTATGACGTACTATCCCGTCCATGGGCATAGGAGCCCAGGTCCCATGGACAGGATAGTACGTCTGATGTCAGAAAGGGGTTAAAGAGTATACTTCATTTTAATTTTTATTTCAATAGTACACATGAAGATAAGCAGTTGTGTAATATATCTTATCAGATAAATTTGCTTCTTTTCCTACCAGGACTAATTTTTCAGTTTAAAAATTCTCAATTCACGGGTAAAAAATATATTCAATGAAGACAGAATTTCCCATTCCTCCGTTAGGAGATTTGAGCTGCTAGTGATAAGATTGTATGTAAAGGAGAGGAGAAGGAAGGATGAGGAAGGAACTAGGGGCAGAGCTCAATGCTCCCATCTACATTTTTATATAAACCATTTGTCATCTCCATCCCTGTATATAAGTTCTGTCATCACTAGTGTTGAGCGATACCACCCGATATTGAAAAATATTGGATCAGATTGGATCGGCCGATATGAATAAAGTATCGGGTATCTCTGATTACGATCCTGGAAGTCCCATTCAAGTCAATGGAACAGAAATATCGGAATTAAAAAAAACCCTTTCTTTCCTTGTAGTTTAATTCTACATGAAGAAAAACAACTAAGAATAATGTAGAATGTATTGGGGGAGGTGAAGGAGACATTAAAGGCATAGAGCTTTAGCCCAATCAAATGGAATAGCAGGAATACATTTTTTTTTAAAGATGTTCGGAGTTACAAAGATATTGACTATGTTAACCTTTTGTATATTTTGCTAGATATGTATGTTTCACTACTTCCATGCTCTTCACCTTCTTTTTTACTTCTCCAACACTTTCTCCTTCATCATCCTCAGCAGCAGAATCTTTTTCATCAACTTCTTCTTCACCTTATTCATCTTCTTCTTCTTCACCTTCTTCCTATTATTCTTTTCTTTTACATTCTTCATATTCTTCTTATTCAACTATTATTCTTCTTCATATTCTACTTCTTCATCTTCTTCCTATTCTTCTTCTTCATCATCATATTCTTATTTGTGACAGGCATTCCTGTAGTTGTTATCTATAAAAGTTTGAAGATTATACCTTCCGTTCTGCCTGTCACAAAAGATGTACAACAGGATTTGTCCGCGTTCAGTTTGGCCTGCAGCAGCAGGCATTTTCCAGGGGCACCACGAGGAGGAACGGACTCACCCCCATACACTGCTTAGTCTTCTTCTGCTTAGAATTTAGATAATATCTTTTGCTCTGATTTTTAGTCTTATGCTTAATGTTCTTCTGCTATTGGTCCTTCTGCTTTTTGTTCTTCTGCTTCTTGGTCTCCTGTCTCTTGTTGTTCTGGATCTTGGTGGTTGACTTCATGTTCTTTGTCATCTTGGTCATCTTCTTCAGGGTCATCTTTTTGGTCTTCTTCGGTGTGGTGTTCAGGGACGGTGTCTTAAGGGTCGTCATCAGGGAGATCCAGAGTGAGAGCCAAAAACCATTTCCACAAGCGTGAACTTTGAAAAGTAGCAGAAGGTACAAGAAGGCTGAGGAACTGCCGAGAACCAGCTGATGGTACTGGAACCCGGAAGGGCAGCAGAAGCAACAAGAGCCAGTGGCACAACCGTGGACCAGCTGACGGTGCTGGAACATGGTTACTAAACAGGAGGTACCTGTGCTACAAAGCACTACCATGGACCAGCAGATGTTGCTGGAATTCGGATACCGAGAAGGAGGCACCAAGGCCAAAGGCACTGCCGAGAACCAGCTGACGGTGCTGGAACCCGGATGGGTAGCAGAAGTTACAAGAGTCAATGGAACTACTGAGAACCAGCTGACGGTGCTGGTACCCAGAGTGGCAGCAGAAGGAACAAGAGCCAATGGCACAACCGTGGACCAGCTGACAGTGCTGGAACACGGTTACTAAGCAGGAGGTACCTGTGCTACAAAGCACTACCAAGGACCAGCAGATGTTGTTGGAACTCGGATACCGAGAAGGAGGAACCTAGGCAAAAGGCACAACTGAGAACCAGCTGACAGTGCTGGAACCTAGATGGGTAGCAGAAGCTACCCCTGAAAAACAACGTTGCAAGGCCGCGAGCCGGCCGCAGTTACCGAAACCCACAGTCCTACAGGGGGTGCTTGTCCTATTGGCACTACAGAACCAGCCTTTATTACCAGAACCCGCAGCCCACATAGGAAGCACCTAAACTGCAGGCACCATAGACTCGGCTAACCCGACCGCAACACGACAGGACTATGTATTGGTGGCAAAGTGACGTTGACACTACCCAGAAACAGCAGGCGTGCTGGAACCAGGTTGGGCAGGAGGGAGTACCCGTGCCAAAGACACTGCCGAGGACCAGCTGACAGTGCTGGAACGCGGATGGGTAGCAGAAGCTACAAGAGTCAATGGAACTACCGAGAACCTGCTGACGGTGCTGGTACCCAGAGTGGCAGCAGAAAGAACAAGAGCCAATGGCACAACCGTGGACCAGCTGACAGTGCTGGAACACAGTTACTAAGCAGGAGGTACCTGTGCTACAAAGCACTACCAAGGACCAGCAGACGTTGCTGGAACTCAGATACCGAGAAGGAGGCACCTAGGCCAAAGGCACTGCGAAGAACCAGCTGACGGTGCTGGAACCCGGATGGGTAGCAGAAGCTACAAGAGTCAATGGAACTACCGAGAACCAGCTGACGGTGCTGGTACCCAGAGTGGCAGCAGAAGGAACAAGAGCCAATGGCACAACCGTGGACCAGCTGACAGTGCTGGAACACGGTTACTAAACAGGAGGTACCTGTGCTACAAAGCACTACCAAGGACCAGCAGACGTTGCTGGAACTCGGATACCGAGAAGGAGGCACCTAGGCCAAAGGCACAGCCGAGAACCAGCTGACGGTGCTGGAACCCGGATGGGTAGCAGAAGCTACCCCTGAAAACAACGTTGCAAGGCCGGGAGCCGGCCGCAGTTACCGAAACCCACAGTCCTACAGGGGGTGCTTGTCCTATTGTCACTACGGAACCAGCCTTTATTACCAGAACCCGCAGCCCACATAGTAAGCACCTAAACTGCAGGCACCATAGACTCGGCTAACCCAACCGCAACACGACAGGACTATGTATTGGTGGCAAAGTGACGTTGACACTACCCGGAAACAGCAGGTGTGCTGGAACCAGGCTGGGCAGGAGGGAGTACCCGTGCCAAAGACACTTCTGAGCAGCAACTGGCGATGTTGGAGCCCAGGGTCAATCATGCAGCAGGCTGAGGCCTACTTGGAGCGAGTAGAAAGTAAGATGTAGTGTGATTTTGGAGGCAGCATGAGACTTTGTCGTCCACACAGCAGGGGAGCAGCTGGCGTTACTGAACCCCACTATCACTGGAGCATGTGTTTTTCTCTGTGCAGATGGCACTTCCGAGCAACAACTGGCTGTGTTGAAGCCCAGGATCAATCATGGAGCAGGCTGAGGCCTACTTGAAGCAAGTTTTATATCGGTTGTACACTACTACTGACTGTAATCGTGCTCCACTTAGGCCTCTGGCTCCACTGTCTCTAGTATTTCCCCTGGCCTCCAACCCCACCAGTTGCTGCTCAGAAGTAGCGTCTGCATAATCCACACTTGTGCCTGGGTTACAGAGGCTCAGTCACGTCAGTTGATCCCCTGATGTGTGTCTGGCAAGGTCTCGTGCTCTGTCCACATTCCCACTACTAGTAATGGGAATGTGGACAGAGCAGGAGACATTGCTGGACACACATCAGGGGATCAACTGACGTGACTGAGCCCCAGTAACACAGGAACAAGTGTGGATTGTGCAGACGCCACTTCGGAGCAGCAACTGGCGAGGTTGATGGCCAAGGGAAATACTAGAGACAGTGGAGCCAGAGGCCTAAGTGGAGCGCGGTTAAAAATCAGTAGTAGTGTGACTGTGTAGGCAGCAGGAGACTTTGCCATCCACACAGCAGGGGAGCAGCTGGCGTTACTGAACCCCACTGACACAGGAGCTAGTGCTTCTCTCTGTGCGGACGGCACTTCCAAGCAACAACTGGCTGTGTTGAAGCCCAGGATCAATCATGGAGCAGGCTGAGGCCTTCTTGGAGCGAGTAGAAAGTAAGATGTAGTGTGATTTTGGAGGCAGCAGGAGACTTTGTCGTCCACACAGCAGGGGAACAGCTGACGCTAATGAACCCCACTAACACAGAAGCTAGTGTGTTTTTCTCTGTCAAGACGGCACTTCTCAACACCAACTGGCGTTGTTGGAGCCCAGAATCAAGCATGGAGCAGGCTGAGGTCTGATGGTTTGTGAATGTGGAGGCAGCAGGAGACTTTGTCATCCACACAGCAGGGGAACAGCTGACGCTAATGAACCCCACTAACACAGAAGCTAGTGTGTTTTTCTCTGTGAAGACGGCACTTCTGAACACCAACTGGCGTTGTTGGAGCCCAGGATCAAGCATGAAGCAGGCTGAGGCCTGATGGTTTGTGAAGGTGGAGGCAGCAGGAGACTTTGTCGTCCACATAGCAGGGGAACAGCAGACGTTACTGAACCCCACTAACACAGAAGCTAGTGTGTTTTTCTCTGTGAAGACGGCACTTCTGAACACCAACTGGCATTGTTGGAGGTCAGGATCAAGCATGGAGCAGGCAGAAGCCAACTTGCAGCAAGTTTTATATAGGTTGTAGACTACTACTGATTGTAAGCGTGCTCCACTATGGCCTCTGGCTCCACTGTCTCTAGTATTTCCCCTGGATCAATCATGGAGCAGGCTGAGGCCTACTTGGAGAGAGTGGAAAGTAAGATGTAGTGTGAAGCACAATGTGATTTGTAAAATCGCTCTCTAACTGTCCCTCACAGTCTTGAACAGCAGCCTGTCCCTAACTGAACTGAATTCACAGCAAAGTGAACCAGAAATGGCAGCTGCGGTGGCTTTTATAGTGCCTCATGACATCATTTCAGCAGCCAATCACAGCCATGCCATTAGTTAACATGCCTACATGCCTAACAGGATGTGCCTACACTTCTGAGGATTGTCATTGGCTGAACCAAATCAAACTGGCTCATAGCATTATGGGAACTTCCGATTCCGGTTTTAAATATGATAAAAGTATCGGAACTCAGTATCAGAATTCCGATACAGTGAATATTGGCCGATACCCGATACTTGCGGTATCTGAATGCTCAACACTAGTCATCACTGAATACAGATGTTACCCATGAATCAAAAATTTTGAGAACTAAGATCAGTCGAGGAAGATAAACAAGCAGATTTGTCTGATAAGATATATTTCAAAATTGCTTATTTTCATGTGTACTATTGATTTATAAGATAAAAATTAAAACAACTGTTATTTTTAAGCTTTTGGCCTAATTACCTGGAATCATCTTTAAGGACCATCTACCTACCTCTAACTTTATTATTGATGTCAATGTGCAGTATGACTGATGAGTCTCCAGCAGCCCCTTCCAGTAATCTGTTAATGCGATCCATGATGTGTCAAACTCAAGTGTGAGGGAGGCAGCGCACACCGTTTGATGATCTTTAGCTGCAATACAACCTGCAACTAAGGCCTGTTTCACACTTCCGTTTTTTTTTGTTCAGTTGCAATCCGCGAAAGATGTGAAAAACGGATCCGTTTCCGTTGTGATACCAACGTATGCTGCCACCGGACCGTTGTTTTTGACAGATCCGCTGAAGGAGGAAATTTAAAGGAAGAGAGAGAGAGATTTTTTTTTCTTTCTTCACGACCTTTCCAGAACTCTATTCAGGGTTAAAATCCCTGCCAGAGCAAGTCTGCCGGGCATGCGCAATTCAAAATAGCGGACTGTTACTCTGAAAAAATGCCTCCTCCGCCCGGGAGCCGCTAAAATTCTGACGGATCCGTCAAAAAACGGGTGGGACGGACGACCGTCAGTCAAAATCCTCCGCTAATGTAAGTCTATGGGGGAAAAAAACGGATCCGCCAAAAAAGGGGCGGATCCGCTTTTTTTGGTGGATTTTGACTGTCATCAAAAAACAGAAATGTGAAAAGGCCTTATTGAAATCTTTCATGTCCAAACCATGGAAACAGAGACTGTTGCTCAAGCTGTCACTGTCTCTATCCATTAGTGCCAATAAATATCACTGCTCAGTGAAGAGCCTGTATTGGAAAATTGTAATGTTGCAGCTGAAGAACTGACAATAGATACTCCACCACCAGAATATTAGCCATTTCTAATGTAAATTAAATTCTATTGAACTTGAAACCCTTGAAGAAGTGATGACTTCTCAAGATAACAGTTCAATATAGCAAACTCTTCAAGATGTATCTAGCAAAAGTGAGCAGGATCAACCTGTGTGCTAAGCTCCCTAATATGTGTTTGATAGTGAATGAACAATCTGATACTGTGTAGAAAAAAATGAGAAAAATATTAAAGAAAATTGCATTAATGGAATAACCAAAATTTGTGTTTGCAATGTTATAGCAATATTTCTTATTTGTGCTCTGCCCTGTGTAGTGGGTCCAACCAGGAGAAGTAACAGTAGTTGCCTCCAAAAAAATCTGCAAGTCATTGAAGCTCCCCCAAATTTGCATTAAATTTTTATTTTATCAATGAGTGTGGGGCTATCATAAAGTGTGGAAATCTTTGGGGGTCATAAACTGTATGTGGGGATTATTCAACTGTGTGGCGGGCGGTGGGTGACTGGCCACTATACTGTGTGGAGGCCATTATGCTGTTTGGAGGGCTTTGTGGGGTTATTATCCTGTATGGGAAGCATTACACTGTGTTGTGGAATTGTGTAAGGTTACTGTACTATGTGCAGCATTGTGTGGGACCGATATACTGTATGGAGGGCTGTGTGGGGGCTATTAAACTCTGTATAAGGCTGTGTAGGGGCCATTTTAGTGTGTTATGGCTCTATGCAGGCCATCATGATCCATTGCTGAACTTCGGCAACTGTCATACTGTGTTGTGGACCTGTCAGGGCCAATATTTTGTTTTTGGGGATCATGTGCATTATTATACAGGGTGGGCCATTTATATGGATACACCTAAATAAAATGGGAGTGGTTGGTGATATTAAATTCCTGTTTGTGGCACATTAGTATATGGGAGAGGGGAAACATTTCAAGATGGTTGGTGGCCATGGCAGCCATTTTGGAGTCAGCCATTTTGAATCTATCTTTTTTTTTTTCAGTGGGAAGAGGGTCATGTAACACATCAAACATTAAGAATTTCACAAGAAAAACAATGGTGTGCTTGGTTTTAACATAACTTTATTCTTTCATGTTAGTTACAAGTTTATGACCACTTATAAAATGTGTTCAAAGTGCTGCCATTGTGTTGGATTGTCAATGCAACCCTCTTCTCCCACTCTTGACACACTGATAGCAACACCACAGAAGAAATGCTAGCACAGGTTTCCAGTATCTGTTTTTTGTCAGATGCTGCACATCTCCTATCTTCACAGCATAGACAATTGCCTTCAGATGACCCCCAAAGATAAAAGTCTAAGGGGGTCAGATCGGGAGACCTTGGTGGCCATTCAACTGGTCCACGACGACCAATCCACTTTAGAGGAAACTGTTCATGTAGGAATGCTCGGACCTGACACCCATAATTGATGATATGATGTGGTATGTGGGGTACAAAGATAGTGGGGCCATTCTTCATCAATGAAAACCTCAATGCCACTGGTTATCTGAAATTGCTACATGATGATATGTTGCCCTCTTTATGCACTAAAGATGGTGCACACAACATTATGGGTGTCAGGTCCGAGCATTCCTGCAAGGAATCTGACCCCCTTACAAAAGTTTCTCATTTGCACAAGGAAAGACAAGAAGCAATGGGATGAAACTGAATGGGAGGAGACACAGATTAGATATTAGAAAAAACTTTTTAACACTTAGGGTGATCAGTGAGTGAAACAGGATGCCTTGAGAAGTGGTGAGTTCTCCTTCAATAGAAGTCTTCAAACAGAAGCTGGACAGACATCTGTCTGGGATGATTTAGTCAATCCTGCTTTGAGCAGGGGGTTGGACCAGATGACCCAGGAGGTCCCTTCCAACTCTACCATTCTATGATTCGTACATGAAACTGTTTTAGGCTTTGCTATCCCTCTCTATAATGATGAACTGTGCACTCTGACCGCATAGTTCTAGGCAGTAAAACCACGAAATGACATTTGCATTCCCTACCTCATCTTTTATAGTGGCTGTGGTAGTCTCTAGTAATTAGCTGCACCAGACTAAGTGATGAAATGGCTGCAAAGCATTATGGGAAAGCCTGCGTGGCAGCATTCTATGTTATGTGAGACCACGCACATCTTTTGCAATGTTGGTCAGTTTGTGAAATGGCGCCGTATATTTTTTTTTAAATCACAAATTGGTATAATGTACTGGGGCCTGTGAATTTCATAAAATTTAACTCTCAGTCGATTTACAGCTGATTTGATAATCTCTAGTTAACAGCATATTAGAGTTTTTATTTTTGTATTATTTTCCCATTAATATTGACAACTTTCTACTTTACTACTGTATTGATAAGCAAAGGATTTATGATCAATAAATAATACAGTATTTCCTATTATTATTTGTTTATAACCAAAAACACAATGATTAAACTTATTTCAACAAAATCAATCAAAATTTCCAGTAAATAAAATCACTGAGCTGGACGTGGTGGCACGCCCCAGGAAAGGAAATAAGCCATTTGAGACTTATCTCAGAGCTTTCAAGCCATAAGTTGTGCATCATAAAGGCGTAAATCCTCACTAATGTGTGTGTGCTATTGGGATTTCAATGATAACTGCCCCCTTAGGAAAATTAGAGTCTTTATTGAAAGTCTTACACTACAGACATAGAGTTTAGGAATTAGAAAAACTGGATGCTCATGTATTATCATCTGGTATTGTTTTGGTATTCTGTAGGAGAATTTACTTTATACTTTACATCTATATTTCTACAATGTTGTTCCATGTTGCCTAAAGTTATACTACTGTGCATTATTATAGTGGTATGCAGTAACAACATACATTAGTAAGATTTATCTAAACTTATGCAAAGAAAAAATTGTCTAGCTCTCATTTTTTAGACATCCCTGATAAACAAAAGAAGCTATCTAATTTTTTTTTTTTTTTTTTAAGCAACCTGACCAATTTTTCTTTTCACTCCTTCTGGTGAAATGGTGTCCTTATTTTTTAACAAATATGTCTTCTGGTGCTGTGGCTGAGGGCAAATTATCTCAGAAATTGTACTAAAAAATAAACTAAGTGTTTTGCTTCATATCCCAGTTCTAAACTGACTCAAATTTATTAAAACTGGCATTTTGTATAACAATCATATGCACCATGTTTGCCGCTTAATGACTTTGGCTCATCTTACAACTAATGTGCAGTAGTGTGGAGTAGAGATGTTGCTCCATTCAGGGGCTAATATACATTTATGATGTAATTCGCACCACTTTTGTCCCACATCACATTACTTCCCAAGTACACCCACTATGATGGAGTTAGCTGGACGGCTGATGCCAATAATTTATTTCATAGACTAGAAAAAAAACACGCACCAGTTCAGAAAAATTATATTTTGGGCCTACAAATGGTAACTAGACGGCTGATACTAATTATTTATTTCACAGACTAGTAAAAAGAACACACCAATCCAGAAAAAATATTTTTGGGGCTAAGAAATTGGGTGATGCCTATCATTAATTTCACAGACTTGTAAAAAACACACAGAGGTCCTGAAAAATACTATCTTTGGCCTACTAATGGCAATGTGACTGCTGATGACAATTATTTATTTTTCAGAATACTAGAAAACACACACCAGCTTCAAGGACTTTACTACCATGGGAATGGGGAGGCAGAGTATACACAGCAGCTTCAAGAATGTACCCTCACAGGTGGAGGGGTCCAAAGTACAGCCTAAGGACAGTATTTCCAAAGGTAAGGGGGTGCAGAGTACACACAGTGGCTTAAAGGACAGTACTCCCAAAGGAGGGGGGTGCAGAGCACAAACAGTGGATAAATTTGCAAAAATTTTAACATTTCTGTTTTCTTCAGTCAAGATGGGGTGCAGAGTGTACATTAATAAGAAAAAAAAATGATTTTTTTTTTTAATTTACCAAATGGAGCAATGAAACAGAAAGAGTGAAAAATTTAAAGGGGTCTGAATACATATATATATATATATATATATATATATATATATATATATATATATATATATATACATAATACACATATATATGCATGTGTATCATCTCAAACCAAGCTCAATTTTTGTGTTTTTTCTTTGTATTTTTGCATTCTGTGCAAGCTGGGGTGTGGCCTCCCTCTCCTGAGCTGGAAATTGTATATAAGGCTTCCCCAGACTGGTGTCTACTGTTTGGGACCCAGTCCTTTTGTCTGCCCTTGTTCACACATTGAGGTCAACTATGACACAAAGCAAGGTTTTTAATATTAGACAGTGTAGGACTATCCCGAACAGAGTTACCTTGTCATGGTGGGATGGCTTTCATGCTACTTTTGATCAAAAACAGTATTACTAAAAACTCTGTATTATTTAGATGCACTTTTGCTTTTACTTATTTAGTTATAGCAGGGTTTTTGCTCACTTTGTCTTTTGCAGGTTTTATGTTTTATGGCCAATGTCAACATGCATTTATACGCTGCATGTGTATCATCTCAAACCAAGCTCAATTTTTGTGTTTTTTCCTTGTATTTTTTGCATTCTGTGCAAGCTGGGGTGTGGCCTCACTCTCCTGAGCTGGAAATTGTGTATAAGGCTTTCCCCAGACTGGTGTCTACTGTTTGGGACCCAGTCCTTTTGTCTGCCCTTGTTCACACATTGAGGTCAACTTTGACACAAAGCAAGGTTTTTAATATTAGACAGTGTAGGACTATCCCGAGCAGAGTTACCTTGTCGTGGTGGGATGGCTTTCATGCTACTTTTGATCAAAAACAGTATTACTAAAAACTCTGTATTATTTAGATGCACTTTTGCTTTTACTTATTTAGTTATAGCAGGGTTTTTGCTCACTTTGTCTTTTGCAGGTTTTATGTTTTATGGCCAATGTCAACATGCATTTATACGCTGCATGTGTATCATCTCAAACCAAGCTCAATTTTTGTGTTTTTTCTTTGTATTTTTTGCATTCTGTGCAAGCTGGGGTGTGGCCTCCCTCTCCTGAGCTGGAAATTGTATATAAGGCTTCCCCAGACTGGTGTCTACTGTTTGGGACCCAGTCCTTTTGTCTGCCCTTGTTCACACATTGAGGTCAACTTTGACGCAAAGCAAGGTTTTTAATATTAGACAGTGTAGGACTATCCCGAACAGAGTTACCTTGTCATGGTGGG
The DNA here is from genome assembly GCF_039654945.1 of Dendrobates tinctorius. NCBI lineage: Eukaryota > Metazoa > Chordata > Amphibia > Anura > Dendrobatidae > Dendrobates > Dendrobates tinctorius. The sequence continues at coordinate 2,307,583 of NW_027361936.1, forward strand.
ATGGCTTTCATGCTACTTTTGATCAAAAACAGTATTACTAAAAACTCTGTATTATTTAGATGCACTTTTGCTTTTACTTATTTAGTTATAGCAGGGTTTTTGCTCACTTTGTCTTTTGCAGGTTTTATATATATATATATATATATATATATATATATATATATATACTAGCTGAAGAGCCCGGCGCTGCCCGAGCATAGTAACTAACTGTGGTTAGTTATAGCAAATTATAATTATCCTCCATCCCATAGTCCCGTGCCCATAAACCCATCATACATATCCACGATCCCATAGGCCTGTGCCCATATACCCATCATACATATCCTCCATCCCATAGTCTCATGCCCATATACCCATCATACATATCCTCCATCCCATAGTCCCATGCCCATATACCCATCATACATATTCGCCATCCCATAGTCGAATGCCCATATACCCATCACACATCCTTCATCTCATAGTCCCATGCCCATATACCCATCATACATATCCTCCATCCCATAGTCCTGTGCCCATATACCCATCATACATATCCATCATCCCATAGTCCCGTGCCCATATACCCATCACACATCCTCCATCCCATAGTCCGGTGCCCATATACTTATCACACATCCTCCATCCCATAGGCCCGTGCCCATATACTCATCATACATATCCTCCATCCCATAGTCCCGTGCCCATATACCCATCATACATAACAGCCATCCCATAGTCGAGTGCCCATATACCCATCACACGTCCTTCATCTCATAGTCCCATGCCCATATACCTATCATACATATCCTCCATCCCATAGTCCCATGCCCATATACCCATCATACATATCCTCCATCCCATAGACCAGTGCCCATATACCCATCACACATCCTTCATCTCATAGTCCCATGCCCATATACCCATCATACATATCCTCCATCCCATAGTCCCGTGCCCATATACCCATCACACATCCTCCATCCCATAGTCCCGTGCCCATATACCCATCATACATATCCTCCATCCCATAGTCCAGTGCCCATATACCCATCATACATCCTCCATCCCATAGTCCCGTGCCCATATACATATCCGCCATTCCATAGTCCCGTGCCCATATACCCATCACACATCCTCCATCCCATAGGCCCATGCCCATATACCCATCATACATATTCGCCATCCCATATTCGAGTGCCCATATACCCATCACACATCCTTCATCTCATAGTCCCATGCCCATATACCCATCATACATATCCTCCATCCCATAGTCCCGTGCCCATATACCCATCATATATATCCTCCATCCCATAGTCCAGTGCCCATATACCCATCACACATCCTCCATCCCATAGTCCCATGCCCATATACATATCCGCCATCCCATAGTCCCGTGCCCATATACCCATCACACATCCTCCATCCCATAGGTCTGTGCCCATATACCCATCATACATATCCTCCATCCCATAGTCCCATGCCCATATACCCATCATACATATCCTCCATCCCATAGTCCCATGCCCATATACCCATCATTCATATCCTCCATCCCATAGTCCCATGCCCATATACCCATCATACATATCCTCCATCCCATAGTCCCATGCCCATATACCCATCATACATATCCGCCATCCCATAGTCCCGTGCCCATATACCCATCACACATCCTTCATCTCATAGTCCCATGCCCATATACCCATCATACATATCCTCCACCCCATAGTCCCGTGCCCATATACCCATCATACATATCCGCCATCCCATAGTCCAGTGCCCATATACCCATCACACATCCTCCATCCCATAGTCAACCATTATGACTATCATAATGAGCGGCGTGGCTTGCAATCTATGATGACATCAGTGTCGCCATGGCAACCATTATGACATCATAATGAGTGGCGGGGCTTGATACGCACACACTGCTTCCCCATTATGCAAATAGGGACATTATGACATCATAATGAGGGGCGGGGCTTGACACACACACACTTTTTCCCCAGTATGTAGATAGGGGCAAAATTGTTTGGTAAATTGGAACACGCAGGGTTAAAATTTCACCTCGCAACATAGGTTAGGATGCTCTCGGGGTCCAGACGTGTGACTGTGCCAAATTTTGTGGCTGTAGCTGCGATGGTGCGGATGCCTATCCCGGACGTACACACATACACACATACTTACACACATACATACACACATATACACTTTTAGCTTTATATATTAGATATATACAGTATATATATGTATATATACAGTGTATATATATATATATATATAAAACTTCCTTCTAACTCCCCAATAGGTGTTGTCTTTTTTGTCTTTCGTCATTCTAGGGTCCTCTACCAGAGGCCTGAGAGTTTGAGGGTTCTGCGCAGGATCTTAGTTGTTGCTTTTATGGACAGAGAGTTTAGATGTTGCACCTGGGATCTGTTGTAGCCATTTTCCCAACTTAGAGGTCACTGCTCCAAGCGCTCCTATCACCACTGGAATTACTGTTGTGTTCACCTTTCACATTTTCTCCAGTTCTCCTTTGAGGCCCTGGTATTTCTCCAGTTTCTCATATTCCTTCTTTCTGATGTTGCTGTCACTTGGCACTACCACATCTATTATCATTGCTGTCTTCTGATCCTTGTCTACTATCACAATGGTTGGTTGGTTAGCCAACACTAGTGCTTATCCATCTGGATCTTGAAGTCCTACAGGATTTTAGCTCTTTTTTATTCTACACAACTTTCTCTGAGGTCTCGCACCTGGACTTAGGGGGATTTAGCCCATATGCTGTGCAAATGTTCCTGTATACAATTCCCACTACTTGGTTGTGGTGTTGAGTGTACGCTGTTCCTCCTTGCCTTTTGCATCCTGCCAATATGTGTTGGACTGTTTCTGAGGTTTCTTTGCATAGTCTGCACCTTGGGTCTTGTCTTGTGTGGTAGATTCCTGCTTCTATGGATCTGGTACTTTGTGTTTGCTCTTGTGCCGCTATGATTAGTGCCTCTGTTGTGTCTCAGAGTCCAGCTTTCTCCAGCCTTTTGCAGGATTTCTTCATGTCAGCCACCTACATTATCTGTCAATGGTACATCGCATGCAGTGGCTTATCTTGCCATGACACTTCATGTTCCTGTTCTTCCTTCCAGATCTGTTGTTGTTGCTGCCTTAAGCTTTCTCTCAGCATCTCATCTTTTGGAGCCATTTTTCTGATGCACTCCTGGTCACTGCTTGTTTCATCCGTGATGGTGGCTGGGATGCTCATCAAGCCTTGACCACCCTCGTTTCTGTTGGTATGCAATCTTTGGGTGTTACACTTAGGGTGGAGACTTCCATGCATTGTGAGGAGCTTTTGAGTCTTCACATCTGCAGCTTCCATCTCTTCTTTTGGCCTGCACACTATGCCAGCAGGGTAACTGGCAAGGCATATGTATCGATGGCGCGGATTTTATTCTTCCCATTGAGCTGACTCTTCAGGGCCTGTCTTACCCTTTGATGTTATTTTGATGTTGCTGCTTTCCTTGCCTCCTCATCATGTTTACCGTATCCCTGTAGGATGCCAAGGTACTTGTAGCATGTCTGTACATCTGCTCTGTGCCCTGCTGGTAATTTCACTCCATCAGTCTTGACTACCTTGTCTCTCTCTTTATTACCAACTGACCGCACTCCTTCATGCCGACGGACATCCTGATATCTTCACTGTAGATCCTTGTCAGGTAGATCAGGGAATTGATGTCTCGTTTGTTTTTCACATACAGCTTGATGTCATCCATGTAGAGGAGATGGCTGATGGTGCTTCCACTCTTGAACTTGTATCCATAGCCAGACTCTGTAATTATCTGACTGAAGGTGTTCAAGCCTATGCAGAACAGCAATGGGAACAGTGCATCACCTTGATATATGCTGCATTTGATGGTCACTTGTGCTAGTTGTCTTGAGTTGACTTCCAATGTTGTTCTCTATAGCCCCATTGAGTTTCTGAGGAAGGTACTTAATTTCCTGTTGACATTGTAGAGAGAAAACATTCCCAGATCCATGTGTGTGGCATTGAGTCATAGGTTTTCCTGCAGTCAATCCAGGCTGTGCTGAGATTGGTCTGTCTGGATCTTGAGTCTTGAGTGACTGCTCTATCTAATAGGAGCTGGTGCTTAGAGCCTCTGGTGTTGGTCCCAATGCCTTTCTGAGCTGGATTCATGTACTGGTTCATATGGTTCTGTAGCTTGGTGGTTATGATACCTGACAGGAGTTTCCATGTTGTTGTAAGGCAGGTTATTGGGCAGTAGTTGGATGGAACTATTCCTTTGTGAGTATCCTTCATTATCAGCACTGTTCTTCCTTGTGTTAGCCAAGCTGGGTGGTGGCCTTCTTCTAGCAGTTGTTTCATCGGCTTTGCCATGCGTTTATGTACGTCTATTCATTTCTTTAGCCAGTAGGTGTGGATCATGTCTGGGCCAGGTGCTGACCAGCTCTTCATGTTCTCGCCCCTCTGTTGGATTTCTGCTTTTGTAAATGTGACTGATTCTTGCTCTAGGTGGTTGCTGTGTTTCATTCTCAGATCATGCAGTCACATTGTACTGGTGTTGTGTATTTATTTCCTTGTTCCATATGTTCCTCCAGTTGTTCAGTCTCTGCTATTGGTGGAGTTGCTGCCTTTGTGCTGTTACTCTGCAGTTGGGAGTACACCTTGGATGGTTCTTTGGAGAACAGGGCATTTATCTTCTTGGCCTCAGCTTCTCTATTGTATGTCTCTAGTCTTGCAGTGAGTGCTGTGAGCCTTTGTTTAGCCTATTTTTGAGCCTATTTATATGTGAAGTATTCATGTATTAAGGTATGTGTATTTTGTTTATTTCTTCATGCACTCCTACTAATAATATTTAAATTATTTTTCTTCCATTAATGTTAGCATTTATAATATTTTTTTCAAATAATACTTTTGTTTGTTTTCAAATACATACAGTTGCGAGATCATGTCCACTTTGTAGCTCTCGGAATTGCAACCAAAATTGGTTACTTCCTTCTCACCCCAATTACCTATATACTTCACTTTTATTTTAGTTAGGCAAATCTGGACTATGCATGAAAGGCACATTTACATGCTATGATTTTCTAAATTGCTGACTTTTGCTTTGAAATAAATTATCTGTGCGGTACATTTCATGAAAGCAATCTTATCCTCTAACAGAAAAAACTCATCAGCAGTGCATTAACTGGAACTTTGATGTCCCCAAATGGTGGAAAACAGCTACATTTAAGTTTACTATATGGACTGCAAAAATTAATCAAGACATAGAAAGAAACAATTGTTGAGTTGAAAGGTAAAATTAATTTAAACTTCATCTCTGATTCTTTACCAGTCTATGACATTTATTGAAATTTGTTACTGAATACTTTAACTTATGTAGTATGCAAACTGTAAAAATCTAATGGATTCCTAGATGTTCAGATATGACTTTGAATTAGAACATAGAGCTAAAGGAAGAACTACAACTCTCAAAATATTGGAAATTCTTGTTTCTTATCAACAACAGACTACCATATTTTACGCATTATAAGACACACTTTTTCCCCCAAAATTTGGGGGGGAAATGGGGGTGCATCTTATAATGCGCATATACCTTACCTGTAACGTTGCTGCAGGCTTGGATGAGGGGGGTGCCTGCCGCCTCTGCTGCCCGGAGTGTCTGTCGCTGCTCCCGCTGCCCGGGGAGTCCGCTGCTGCTGCCCATGGTGTCTGCCACCGCTGCCGCTGCCCAGAGTGTCCGCCTCTGCAGGGGAGGTCTGCCGACATTTCGTGAAAGGCCAGAGTCACCCGCAGTTCCGTGTTTCCTCCTGTGTGGTGGACTCAGGAAAAATAGAAGCCGGGGGACTGTGCATGCGCAGATGGAGATCTCGGCATCAAGATTGCTGAGATTTTAGCTGTATAATAAATATGGGGAACTGTGTAGTGTTTTAGTTCATTAAGATACTTTATTCTGGCTGTACCTTTATTTAACCTGCAACAAATATAGGATTAATAATGGATAGGTGTTTTGACACCACTACAGGGCAAGTGGGAAGAGCGAGGCTAAGTGCTGGAATTGGCGCATGGGAGCTGATGTTTTTAGCCGGGGGGGGCAATAACCATGGTCCCTTCATAGGCTATTTATATCAGCCCCCTGGCTTTGGCTTTCCTTCTGCTGGTTCTGAAAATTGCGCCGGAACCCACTGCATTTTTTTCCCCAAAAAGAATCTTTTATTAATTATATACGTGTCCCATAATTTGCACACACACACTACTAACTGTATTGGTCCCTGACATCTATATAACTATTCTGCATCTATTTACTGTATGTAAACCATGTCTTCTATCCTGTCGGCTACTGCAGTGGTTTTACAGAAGCCGACAAATGAATTACCGTCTATTCTTCTATCTTTCTCTCTATGAAATATAAAGACATATATATATATATATATATATATATATGTGTCACTGACATTATATATATATATATATATATATACAGTTGTGGCCAAAAGTATTGACACCCCTGCAATTCTGTCAGATAATACTCAGCTTCTTCCTGAAAATGATTGCAAACACAAATTCTTTGGTATTATTATCTTCATTTAATTTGTCTTAAATGAAAAAACACAAAAAGAATTGTCCTAAAGCCAAATTGGATATAATTCCACACCAAACATAAAAAAGAAGGAGGACAAAAGTATTGGCACTGTTCGAAAGATCATGTGATGCTTATCTAATTTGTGTAATTAACAGCACCTGTAACTTACCTGTGGCACCTAACAGGTGTTGGCAATAACTAAATTACATTTGCAGTCAGTTGACATGGATTAAAGTTGACTCAACCTCTGTCCTGTGTCCTTGTGTGTACCACATTGAGCATGGAGAAAAGAAAGAAGACCAAAGAACTGTCTGAGGACTTGAGAAACCAAATTGTGAAGAAGCATGAGCAATCTTAAGGCTACAAGTCCATCTCCAAAGACCTGAATGTTCCTGTGTCTACCGTGCGCACTGTCATCAAGAAGTTTAAAGCCCATGGCACTGTGGCTAACCTCCCTAGATGTGGATGGAAAGAAAAATTGACAAGAGATTTCAATGCAAGATTGTGCGGATGTTGGATAAAGAACCTCGACTAACATCCAAACAAGTTCAAGCTGCCCTGCAGTCCGAGGGTACAACAGTGTCAACCCGTACAATCAGTCGACGTCTGAATGAAAGGGGACTGTATGGTAGGAGACCCAGGAAGACCCCACTTCTTACCCCGAGACATAAAAATGCCAGGCTGGAGTTTGCCAAAACTTACCTGAAAAAGCCTAAAATGTTTTGTAAGAATGTTCTCTGGTCAGATGAGACAAAAGTAGAGCTTTTTGGACAAAGGCATCAACATAGAGTTTACAGAAGAAAAAAGAGGCAGTCAAAGAAAAGAACACGGTCCCTACAGTCAAATATTGCAGAGGTTCCCTGATGTTTTGGGGTTGCTTTGCTGCCTCTGGCACTGGACTGCTTGACCGTGTGCATGGCATTATGAAGTCTGAAGACTACCAACAAATTTTACAGCATAATGTAGGGCCCAGTGTGAGAAAGCTGGGTCTCCCTCAGAGGACATGGGTCTTCCAGCAGGACAATGACCCAAAACACACTTCAAAAAGCACTAGAAAATGGTTTGAGAGAAAGCACTGGAGACTTCTAAGGTGGCCAGCAATGAGTCCAGACCTGAATCCCATAAAACACCTGTGGAGAGATCCAAAAATGGCAGTTTGGAGAAGTCACCCTTCAAATATCAGGGACCTGGAGCAGTTTGCCAAAGAAGAATGGTCTAAAATTCCAGCAGAGCATTGTAAGAAACTCATTGATGGTTACCGGAAGCGGTTAGTCGCAGTTATTTTGGCTAAAGGTTGTGCAACCAAGTATTAGGCTGAGGGTGCCAATACTTTTGTCTGGCCCATTTTTGGAGTTTTGTGTGAAATGATCAATGTTTTGCTTTTTGCTTCATTCTCTTTTGTGTTTTTCCATTTAAGACAAATTACATGAAGATAATAATACCAAAGAATTTGTGTTTGCTATCATTTTCAGGAAGAAACTGAGTATTATCTGACAGAATTGCAGGGGTGTCAATACTTTTGGCCACAACTGTATATATATATATATATATATATATATATATATATAATATATAAAGCTCAATGTGTGTGTGTATGTTTGTATGTATGTATGTGTGTATGTCCGGGATTGGCATCTGCACCGTCACAGCTACAGCCAAAATATTTTGCACAGTCACACGTCTGGACCCCTAGAGCATCACAGGTTATGTTGTGAGGCGAAATTTTAATCCCGCGCATTCCAATTCACCAAACAATTTTGACCCTAGGTACATAATGGGGAAAAAGTGTATGCATGTATGTATGTATGTGTGTATGTCCGGGATTGTCATGTGCACCATCGCAGCTAAAGCCACAAAATTTTGCACAGTCACACATCTGGACCCCTAGAGCGTCATAGGCTATGTTGTGAGGCGAAATATTAACCCCGCGCGTTCCAATTCACCAAACAATTTTGCTTATTATTCTTATCATTTCTATGGTGCTATCGTCCATCTGTAAAGCTGGAAATAACACAATTTATTACCGTACCAACACAGACCACCCTCTGACACAGACTGCAGGGGGAGCCCAGGATCACACAGGATAGGATTAGATACACAGCTCAGCAGTCAGTATCACACAGGAGAGGATTAGACACATGGCTCAGCAGTCAGTATCACACAGGATAGGATTAGATACACGGCTGAGGAGTCAGTAACACATGATAGGATTAGATACACAGCTCAGCAGAAAGTATCATACAAGAGAGGATTACGTACACAGCTCAGCAGACATTATCACACAGGATAGGGTTAGATACACAGCTCAGTAACAGGATGTGCCAAAGGAGAGGACATTTTCATTCCAAGAATTCCACTCATTGCATCTGATTTGTTTTTTGATTTGAAACACCTCCAGTTTCCAGTTCAAACAGAATAGGATTAGATACACGGCTCAGCAGTCAATATCACACAGGATAGGATTAGATACACGGCTCAGCAGTCAGTAACACACATGATAGGATTAGCTACACGGTTCAGCAGTCAGTATCATACAGGATAGGGTTAGATACACGGCTCAGCAGACGGTATCACACAGGATAGGATTATATGCACTGCTCAGCAGTCAGTATCACACAGGATGGGATTAGATACATGGCTGAGCAGTCAGTAATACATAATAAGATTAGATACACAGCTCAGCAGAAAGTGTTACACAGGAGAGGATTAGGTACACAGCTCAGCAGACATTATCACACAGGATAGGGTTAGATACACAGCTCAGAAACAGGATGTGCCAAAGGAGAGGACATTTTCATTCCAAGAATTCCACTCATTCCATCTGATTTGTTTTTTGATTTTAAACGCCTCCATTTTCCAGTTCAACTGCTATTTGCAATGTCCATTAACAATGCTCAGGGACAGTCCTTGAAAGTAGTAGGAATCAATTTGCAATCTCCATGCTTTTCTCATGGTCATCTTTACGTGGTCTGTTCAAGAGTTGGAACTGCCAAAAATCTGTTCATCTTTGCACCGAAAGGAAAAACCAAAAATGTTGTTTATCAAAAGGCTGTTGAATGAGTTGAAAATAAAATACTATCAATACTTGGGTAATCGCTTAGTTAATTTGTGTTGCAAATCTGTAGTGTTGAATATATGATGTGAAATGTTTTTATGTGCAATATAATCATTATAATTTGTTATAACTATCCACAGTTGGTAACTATGCCCAGGCAACGCCGTGCTCATATATATATTCTATCTGTTATATTCTCAACTGTCACTCTTTGATTATACTGTAAGCGGCAGATCATTTGCCGGCTTTTAATCTATCTATCTATCTATCTATCTATCTATCGATCTAATGTTTATATATGTATATATATATATACTGTATGTTTTGAAGAACATTTTATTTTAAAACGATGTATCAATGACAGAGAACTGCCGTATGTAAAAGCTCATGTTAAAATCGCATTGCATACGGATGTCATGCTGATACTAGATGCGAGGAAATCGCATATAACATATCAATCACCATACAGAGAACACTCCTGTGATTCTCGGCCGAGAATATTGCACCGCTTGTTATTCATATTTCATATATTTCACATTGACATGCTTTATCATGATAAAGTGCAACCTTTTTTTGCATATTGTATGCGGAGGTAGCTCCTTCTGGTATGTCATTTGTATGTTAGCTTACTGACCGAGCACTCCCCCCTTCACCAGGTGGTGATTCTAATTACAGCAGGTCCCTACTTACCCATAAATGCAGGCATTGCTGACAGAGGTGTCCACATTCACGCAGGAAGTCAGACATCAGCCTTAGAGAGGTATGCACAAACACAGGGACCATCAGACTTTGTGACCACCTTGACAATAGTTGATGGGCAGATATAATTTTGCCAAATTTTATGCTGTGTCTCTTTTTTTTACTAATACTCAAAAGCCGTATTGCTATTCAAATTTCACATATTTCACATTAACATGCTTTATCATGATAGAGTGCAACCTTTTTTGTATATTGCATATGTACAGTGTGGCCAAAAGTATTGACACCCCTGCAATTCTGTCAGATAATACTCAGTTTCTTCCTGAAAATGACTGCAATCACAAATTCTTTGGTATTATTATCTTCATTTAATTTGTCTTAAATGAAAAAACACAAAAGAGAATGAAGCAAAAAGCAAAACATTGATCATTTCACACAAAACTCCAAAAATGGGCCAGACAAAAGTATTGGCACCATCAGCCTAATACTTGGTTGCACAACCTTTAGCCAAAATAACTGCGACCAACCGCTTCCGGTAACGATCAATGAGTTTCTTACAATGCTCTGCTGGAATTTTAGACCATTCTTCTTTGGCAAACTGCTCCAGGTCCCTGATATTTGAAGGGTGCCTTCTCCAAACTGCCATTTTTAGATCTCTCCACAGGTGTTCTATGGGATTCAGGTCTGGACTCATTGCTGGCCACCTTAGAAGTCTCCAGTGCTTTCTCTCAAACCATTTTCTAGTGCTTTTTGAAGTGTGTTTTGGGTCATTGTCCTGCTGGAAGACCCATGACCTCTGAGGGAGACCCAGCTTTCTCACACTGGGCCCTACATTATGCTGCAAAATTTGTTGGTAGTCTTCAGACTTCATAATGCCATGCACACGGTCAAGCAGTCCAGTGCCAGAGGCAGCAAAGCAACCCCAAAACATCAGGGAACATCCACCATGTTTGACTGTAGGGACCGTGTTTTTTTCTTTGAATGCCTCTTTTTTCTCCTGTAAACTCTATGTTGATGCCTTTGCCCAAAAAGCTCTACTTTTGTCTCATCTGACCAGAGAGCATTCTTCCAAAACGTTTTAGGCTTTTTCAGGTAAGTTTTGGCAAACTCCAGCCTGGCTTTTTTTTGTCTCGGGGTAAGAAGTGGGGTCTTCCTGGGTCTCTTACCATACAGTCCCTTTTCATTCAGACGCCAACAGATAGTACGGGTTGACACTGTTGTACCCTTGGACTGCAGGGCAGCTTGAACTTGTTTGGATGTTAGTCGAGGTTCTTTATCCAACTTCCGCACAATCTTGCGTTGAAATCTCTTGTCAATTTTTCTTTTCCGTCCACATCTAGGGAGGTTAGACACAGTGCCATGGGCTTTAAACTTCTTGATGACACTGCGCACGGTAGACACAGGAACATTCAGGTCTTTGGAGATGTACTTGTAGCCTTGAGATTGCTCATGCTTCCTCACAATTTGGTTTCTCAAGTTCTCAGACAGTTCTTTGGCCTTCTTTCTTTTCTCCATGCGCAATGTGGTACCCACAAGGAAACAGGACAGAGGTTGAGTCAACTTTAATCCATGTCAACTGGCTGCAAGTGTGATTTAGTTATTGCCAACACCTGTTAGGTACCACAGGTAAGTTACAGGTGCTGTTAATTACACAAATTAGAGAAGCATCACATGATTTTTCGAACAGTGCCAATACTTTTGACCACCCTCTTTTTTATGTTTGGTGTGGAATTATATCAAATTTGGCTTTAGGACAATTCTTTTTGTGTTTTTTCATTTAAGACAAATTAAATGAAAATAATAACAATGAATTTGTGTTTGCAATCATTTTCAGGAAGAAACTAAGTATTCTCTGACAAAATTGCAGGGGTGTCAATACTTTTGGCCACAACTGTAGGTAGCTCCTCCTGGTATGCACCTATTCAAACTACTCTGGATGTGACAGTCATTGTTTTGTCATTCAACTGATCCCTCACTGACCCCTGACCCCTAGTTTACATAATGAATATTATACATATATCTTGGAAAAAACCTTCTGCAGTAGGTGCCAGCATGATCGCATATGTAATAAATTATATACACATTTGTTTGAGGTAATCCTGAAGTTCCTAAAAATAAAAATCTGCTTAAAAATTGTGCCGATCACGCCTGTGCAGTAACAGCTATCGGTGAGCCAATAGCTGCTTCTGCGCAGTTGCTGGCGGTGCCATCTTGCTAGAGAAAAAAAATTCCTCTTACAAGATGGCCCCCCTGGCACCTGTGCAGTAGCAGTCATCGCCATTTTCAAATGGATTTTTTTTTAGGAACTTCAGGATTACATCAAATAAATGAGTATATACCGTAATTCATTAAATATGTGTGACACCCCAGAGTCCGGTTGTCACAGTGACATCGCCTCCCTCTAAGAGGTGAAGTCATGCTTACAGGCAGTAAGAGACCCCCATGCCAGGCAGCATAGATTAAATCACAAGTTCCTGCTGCAAGTCAGAAAAGGGAGATGCCTTATAAATTCTGGCCAGCAGAGGGGGTTGGTGAGTCAGCTAGAAGTCAGCTGAGGGAGTTGTCATGGAAACGAGAGCAGCTGTGAGCAAATGACAGGGCAGTTAAACGTGAGGTAAAAAGATCTTTCTGGAAGGTCCAGTCAGTTCAAGACAGGCAGCTGATCTGTGAAGAAGGAAAAGGATATGAACAGAGATGGAGAGGCTCTGGGAAAGCTAAAATACTGCATATAGCAGACCCCTGAGCCTTCGCTCAAGGAGAAAAAGGACATCAGAGTCCTAGGCTGACAGCATCTGTACGCCCTGATAGCCGAATCTGAAAGTACAGGGGACTGTAAGTTCCTGTGCACATTGAACACCTGAGGGCACGTCAGTGGATAAGGAGCCCGGGGCTGATGGTGAAAAGGACGGTACCCGTGGAATAGGCTCATGCTGACAGCCGTACAGGTTAGAGAAACCATCACGAATAGAGGGTCGCAGCATAGTTATATACAGCGGAGACCCACACAAAGCGCAGAAAGGAAGGTCCTAAATCCCCACCTGGCAAGGTGGATCCCCTGAATGCCTCCAGGCGAACCGGACTCATTCCATCACCTGTATGTGGTACTCCGGACTGCAACCTATTACCAGTAAAAGGTAAAGAAACTGCACCTCTCTGTGTCTTTCTCTCATTTATCTGCACCCCAACGTTTACAGCCACTTTTACTATTTATTTAACATCTTTGCCCTGGGACTACAGCCCTACCTGTGGAGGGCTACAACATCATAGCTGCGCCCAACATCCATCCCAGAGAAGCAACACCGCAGCGTTGGTCATCTCTGACTAGAAAATCACAGGTGGCGTCACATATTTCACCATCTAATAACTTTATTTTCATTTTTACCACATAAATACCACACAACTTTCCCCTATTCCATTTACTGGATGCCTCTGGGCCACGGACCGGGTCGCTGCCACCGTGACGCCGTCCCCCATCGAAGTCGACGGGCCCGGTATAAAGTACCCCCAGGCCCCGCGGGGCGCTCTATATGCGATCATGCTGCAGCGCATGCGGCACCACTGGCGCCTGCCTGCAGAAGGGTTTTTTTTCCAAGATATATACAGTAATAATCATTATGTAAACTTGGGGGCAGGTCACTGAGGGATCAGGGACCTGTCAGAAGCCCATACTGATGAATACCTAATCAGATTAAACAACAACCACAAGATGGATTTCATCAACCCAGGTATCATTTTAATCAGTATAACAGCGCCAAGTTGACAGCGTCTGTTCGTTACTGTGCACAATCCTGCTGACAGGTTCCCTTTAAGCAAAAAAGGGTCTGTGTACAACTGGGCCAACGTTTTGGTCACATGACCTTGTTCAAGGCCATATAGGATTACAGACTAGCCTGAAGAAGATAGATGCTGTAGGGGGAAACAAGTGCACAACATAGGGTAAAGATATAATGGAGAAAAAACACCCTTACCATGGCAAAACTTTTGGGAGCCACTTGCAGCAGTACTACAGGCACTTCTGACAGCAACTTTCCCAGCAGTAGTAGTACAAAATGCAGCTCACAATTGTCCTAATTGACCTCTGGAAAAACCTTTATTTAATTTATAAAAAAATGATAATTCTGTCAGAGCATTGTACTATTAAATCGGTTGTTGGTTATCACCCAATTAACATCCTTTCCTATGGTAAAGTGACTTTATCGTACTAAGGGCTGTTTCAGATGTCTATGATAATCGACCCAATGTCAGATTATAATACACAGGCTGGCCTCACATCTACATGGCAGTTTCATAGAAACATATGATGCTAGCACGCTGAGGTCAGAAGATGTGAGGCCAGCCCGTGCATTGCGATCTGACATTGGACCGATTCTCACAGACATTTGAAATAGCCCTTTGGATACCTCAGAGTATCAGATATGTGTTTTCAGGGCATTTGGAGGCTTTGCAGTATTGTGATTTGCAGAGAACGCAAATCAACTTTTTTTAATTAATTCAACAAACTTGTAGAATTTGATTTTAAATAGATTTGATCATCTCTACTTGCAAGTCATTTCAGTAAAAGACAATCATTAGCAATCTGAAAGCTTCTTGAGGTGTGGGGGTCATTTAACTCTTCTCTAGCCTTCCTAAGTCATATCCGGACAGGTGAAAATATATAAACTCCCTAAAATAGAACCCTATTGAGATCCACTTATTAAAAAGTTTTTTTTACAATGTGGTAAAATAATTCAAATGTTCACAGAACAATTGCTACAAAAGGGTACATTATTAATTTACAGAACATTTGCTGAGCCCACTATTTGGCTGTTGTATTTTCCATTAGCCTTTGGTTGAATGTGTTTTGTTGAATCTGATCTGGCACACACAAACTCTCCAGAGTAAAGCCATTTTCACTCCCCTTCCCATTCATCCACTGACTTCACTTACTTTATAGACACATGACTGATCTTAGCATCCATGCCTCCGTATGACATATCTCTTCGAAAAGATATATACATCTAAAGACTTGGGAACAAAATGCACCCAATTCTATTGTTTCCACCAAGATATGAAAGTAACTATCTATCTTGTCATTGTGAATCATATCAAAGGTTATTCAACATGTACATCCTGAGACTCCATAATGATATTTACAAGCTTTCCTTTTCCTTTTACTGTAAGTCTTTAAACTGGAAGACAAAAACAAATGTTTCACTATATACTTTATAGTCAAATCGTAAAATTCCAAAATTAATGCTAAATAGAACGTTGAGCATATGGGGTCTTGACCTGAAGTTTCTTTTTCCTTTTTGATCTTTCAATGCATTTTCTGTCATCGTTCGTAACCAGAAACTGATATATGAAGGCAATTTTTAGTGGTGTCACTTTTATCTGTGTTATGATTGTACAAATGATGCTTTTCTGACTTGACTTTGTTACACCTTTTGAAGATCGTTTTATTTCATTTTAAAAGGCCAGCAATAAAGGTGAAAAGAAGTTTAACTAGTTTAAGACTTTGATAGTCCACTAGTCGGGCTTGTACGCAGAGAGTCTACCGGCAGATTTACTGGGGTCTATGTTCAAAACCTTATTCTGCTTTCTTTCATTGTTCCCTAATCCACAGGCATCAGTGATCCCAGCAGGGCAGATTTGGAAATATGGTACCGTTACTGTTAAGTTCAGTTACGCAACAGGGAATACTGTACAGATGACAAAAAGGCTTGCCTTTTGTGATTTAATTGTAGGAGTTCAAGACATCAACTCTCTGCTCAGTCTTAATGGATACTTGCTACAGGACCATTTTGCTCTCCAGGCTTCTCAATATCCACAATTTTAAAATATTATGTATTAGATGAATCTTGTATGTAACAGTTTCTTCTAACTACAGACTATAAAAAAGAGTACTAACAGAGTCATTTACAATAAGTAATTAGCTTATAGATTAGATTACAATAAAATTTCATTTTTCACCAATATAGCCAAAGGTAGACATATCATGCATGTAACATGTGACCCTGTAAGTAAAACAGCTCACTGACACCTTAAAAGAATCATCCTAGTCACAGAAGAAGAAATAAGCAGGCTCCTTGCATCTTCTCGCCCAACCACTTGCACCAGTGACCCATTTCCGTCACATCTCCTCCAGTCCCTTTCCCTTGCTGTCACCACTCACCTAACTAAAATATTGAACCTCTCTCTCTCTTCTGGTATCTTTCCCTCCTCATTTAAGCATGCCATCATACATCCACTACTTAAAAAACCATCCCTCAACCAAAACTGTGCTGCTAACTATAGACCTGTCTCTAATCTTCCCTTCATCTCTAAACTCCTGGAATGCCTGGTCCACTCCCGTCTTATCCACTATCTCTTTGATAACTCTTCTCAACCCTCTCCAATCTGGTTTCCACTCTTTACACTCTGCTGAAACTGCTCTCACTAAAGTCTCTAATGATCTACTAACATCTAAATCAAATGGTCATTACTCCATGCTAATTCTCTTGGAACTCTCTGCAGCGTTCAACACTGTGGATCATCAGCTCCTCCTCACTATGCTCCGTTCCATTGGCCTCAAGGACACCGTTCTCTCCTGGTTCTCCTCCTATCTCTCTGACCGCTCCTTTACTGTATCTTTTGCTGGCTCCTCCTCCTCTCATCTTCCCTTACTGTTGGGGTTCCTCAAGGATCAGTCCTAGGCCCCCTCCTCTTCTCTTTGTACACTGCCCCTATTGGTCAAACAATCAGTAGATTTGGTTTCCAGTACCATCTCTATGCTGATGACACCCAATATGCTTCTTCTCCTGACATCACGCCTGCCTTTCTAGAAAACACCAGTGATTGTCTAAACGCTGTGTCTAACATCATCTCCTCTCTATATCTGAAACTGAACCTGTCAAAGACTGAACTCCTTGTGTTTCCTCCCGCTACTAATGTACCTATACCAGACATTGCCATTTCCGTGTGTGGTTCCACTATTACTCCCCAGCAACATGCCAGCTTTCTTGGGGTCATACTTGACTCCGAGCTTTCCTTTGTCCCCCACATACGATCACTGGCTCGCTCTTGTTATCTGCACCTCAAAAACATTTCTAGAATTCGACCTTTTCTTACTTTGGACTCCACAAAAACTCTTACTGTTTCTCTTATTCATTCTCTTCTAGACTATTGTAACTCTCTTCTGATAGGAACTGAAGGAGTTAAATTGAGTTCTGTCTATGTTGCATTCTCTTGTTTAAAACCTTATCTGTTCTTCGAGGAGATGTCTCAGACATCTCCCTTGTGAACCAAGGTCAAATACCTCTGCTTTTTCGCCTAAGTGACTTTCTTTGTAGAAAACAAGTTGTAAAATCATTTGTACTGCGCATGTCTGTAAATGTCTAAATTCTTTACTATAAAAGACGGAAGCCTAACTGATAAGCCAGAGGCGTCTTGGCAGGCATCCCGAGTGGTATTATACAGCTTGTGTCTGTGTTATCCTTCTCGACGGAGCAATTGATTAGAGACATATGGTGTCTCACACCCAAGAACATCGGTCCTTCAGATGAAAGAGGTAATCTGAGGGATCCCGACAGTTTCCTGGCGCCCGAAACAGGGACCTGATATAGGCACCTCTCCAAGACTACCCAATCTACAGACCACTCCAGTTACTGATGAAATTGTGAACAGCAGACCTAAACACCTGGCCAGGTAAGAGATCAATTTTTCTCTTCTCTGCTCTTCATAATCTATCATTATAACTAAGGTCCGTATAAAGGGGAATCTAGTAGAGGAGGGGGCCGTAAAATCAGGTCCATATAAGAACTCTGAGGAAATCGGGTGTGACACGCATATGTAATTTCTGCTCGAATGAGAGGTTACTGTAGGTTCTGTCTGTGCACAGCTATTTTTAGAAAAAGAGCTGATGCAAATCAAAATGGGAGAGGTCTGACATTATGGAATATAAGGCTGGGTGAACAGTTCATACTGCGCAGCCCGGACGGACAAGTTTTTCACAATAGACGATTCCGCACTAGAAATAGAGGAGGTTGTTGAGTGACTGCCTTGATTTGAAGGACTGTGAAAAGTAGACAAATAAGCTGCACGGTAGGTATTCGTTCAAAGAGTGGTGATATTGCCTAACTGGTTCATGTGACAGCGTCCTTTCGGGGAGGTCACCGCCTAAGCTTAAATCAACACCCTTTACGAATAAACCTTGTGACAGATAAGAGTGTGACCGAATGAGCACAGGACCGTGAAATGAGCCTGTGACAGGATATGACTGAAGAACCCCGATAGATGGACACTTTGTTTACAATCCTGTGTGTTGTGGGAGTATTTCTGTTCGGATACTACATAGCATATAAGTACACGAAACACGTAGTACACCGAGGAACAGACACTCCATTTAGCCTGTTAGCACCTTAGGAAGAAGGTAACGAGGTATAGTAGAGCCTAGTCTTGAGCTTACCTAATACACCACCTAAGGCAGGGGACTAACAGGAAGACAACAAGAGAAACAGGATAAGAATAAAAGATAAAATGGGGAACAGTCAGGGAAAGACACCTGAAGAAGGAAATCGGTTATGTGATATAATTGAGGATAGATATGGAAGTAGTGCAGCAAAGAACCTGGAAAAAGTATTAATCAAATCCAAAGTGCAAGATAGGCAGGCTGTGTGAATCCTTGTATATATGTCTATGAGAACCTCTGAATAAGATGAGAGATGAGTAATTGAGTATAAAAAAAAAAAAAAATCAGTGAATGAGCACGTATGAATGAATCATCACACATCGTTTTTGTGTCAAGAGATTTGTGACCTTTCTAGTTGTGGTGGAATCCCGGACAGATGCGTTATAGATATTTCAAATCTACATCTGAGACTGAATGAATTGAGTAATGATATAGTTCGTGTTATATGTGGCATTACATTGTAAAGTTTCCTGAATGCATTTGGCCAGAAAAAGGGCAAGGCATGGTTAATCTCATTATACAGTTATCTGCTCTTACAGTGAAATCCCGTGATTTTGAGTTTCTTTGTAGAAATTGATTTTGATAAGTCTAAAGAACTACAGAATTCTGTGAAGGACGACGCTGCATTCTGATGGGAGGGGGGAAGGATGGAGCTGCGCAGTTTCTTCTCCCTTCGCTCTTATCTCTGCTGAGTGTGAGTTGTGCTCAAAATTCTCTGTAATTCTATCCGTAAGGTACGCGCTGAAAGATTTGTGCATTTTAAAGCAACAGTACTTAATTGAAGATTGGAAGTTAAAAGTGAGTTATGGTGCCTAATTTAGAAGGGAATTGTAAGTGATTGTTTGGTCATTGTTAGTGATTGCTTGGTCATTAATGTGTTTGAACCTGCTTCTAGTTGTGTGATTGATTTGTATAGCAAATTGTGTCAAATTACAAGAGACAGAGAAGGAAGGAAGCAGTAAAACAAGTGGGACAAATATTGAAAAAGGCAAAAATACCAGAGTGTGAATGTTTGGATGTACAAAAAGGCACAGACAAGGGAAGAAAATAGCAAGTGAATAAATGATGCTTGAGAATGTGCAGCAGTGTGGAAGGTGTATTATGAATGTTTGATTGACAAAGTGTAACCAGAGACCCAGACAAAATAGATGGACTTGTAAACACTGTGGTCAGACTCAGACAAATCCAGACTGAATAGCTACTTGTGTGACCTGTGCTACTGACCTAAGAGAATTGCACTAAATCCTATCCAGACAAGATCATAAGAAGCTGACATAATAGTGTGGATAGTGGGTAGTGGGGACATTGGCCCTTGAGGAGTAAGCTGACAGTAAACATCAGACGGCCAACCCCATCAGGACCTAGAAGTGTGACTAGAATAAGAAAGATACAGGTGTATTATCCCTGGAGCCCCTCTGACCAGCTAGCTTTGCTGAAGCAGCTGCCTGCCCCTGAAGACCAACCATTCCCGTTTTACAGACACATAAAGGAAGTACAGCAGACATATAAGTGTACCTGGGCAGACCTAGAGAGGTTGGTGAGTTTAAAGGCAGGTGACGCACTAGATCATATAATTAAGACACACAGATGTGACAAAGAATCAGGCTTGGGGCATGGATGATAAATCTGCACGATCTGAGGAGACATACTGTGAGTCACTAAGACAATGGGCTGCAGTGGAACAATCAGAGCAGTCTGTACTCCTGACTAATGTGACACAGCAAAGAGGAGAGAGAGTAGAGATATACCTTGGACGGTTACAGCTGAAATGGGCAGACATGGGGTACATTTGCATAAACCCACTTGATGTTAGAATACTGGTGAATGCATTCATTGACGGTATGAACAAAGACTTACGAGACGCAGTACAGACAGCCAGACCTGAATGGAGACATGTAGATCCGAAAGACCTCCTTAAGGTAGCTAAAGAAATTGAGCAAACAAGGACAATAAAACGACCTGTCATGTATGCTGGAGCACAAGGAAAAAAGTGGAGACGTAATAGGGAAGGCATGTGAGATGACACTGACGTTTCTTTTGACAATCTATTCTCCACATGACATCCATGCCATACTCCTACAAGTTCAACCAAAACATCTGTCTATGGCCAGACAGCTCCGACTTGAGTGTGCTCTACTAATTCCTGAGTATGTCACTCCTCAAAAGATGTAACGTTCTGAATCCAGCCACCCTCCTGCCTGTGGATTCAGAAAAGGGGGAATTGGTGACCGTATTGGCAAGTGAGGAAGGATACTTTGACATGACGCATGAACATGACTGCATAGAACTGATGAGTCAGGAGACAGTTGGGTTTGCACACATTCATGAAAAACCTGTTCCTAATGCAGACTTTGAGTTTCTTTTTTGTAGATGGCCCCAGATACCACCAGGATGGATGATTCTACACTGGATATGCAGTAGTATCCTCACATGAGGTAATCCGAGCGGAACCACTCTCTCCTCACATGTCGGCGCAGGAGGCAGAGTTGAAGGGACTCACTGAGGCGTGTAGAGCCGCTGCAGGTAAAGTCGCTAATATTTTCACAGATTCGAAGCCCATTAAAAATGCAGAGCTGGTGAAACAATTGATGGAGGCATTGATGTTACCAGTCCAGGTTGGCATTGTCAAGGTAAAAGCACACACAAAGGTGACTCCGTGGAGGTAGAGGGCAATAGAAGGGCGAACGAGGCTGCTAAAATAGCACAAGGCGGCCTAGAGAGAGCAGTGGACGGTGGCGGGGAGTCAGCGTATTCCAGCCACATTGGGTCTAGATGTCCTGAAATCCCTCCAGCAAAAGGCTGCCCAAACAGAGAAGGTACACCGGGGGAGACTGGGAGCTGAGCTGAACTCAAATGGAGTATGGGAGAATAAGGATAAAATGTGCCCACCAAAGTCCCTGTTCCCAATCATGGCGCAAGCAGCACATGGCCCCAATCACACCTCAAAAAGTCACATGTGTGCCATGGTAGATGCCTTCTGGATCGCTCCTGGCTTCAGTTGCGCAGCCGCGAAACTTGTACAATCATGCCTCATCTGTGCACAGCACAACCCAGGTAAAACAGTAAAAGTCCCTAAGAAAGCGACACCTAGGCCTCTCTACCCGTTTCAGAGACGGCAGATTGACGACATACAGCTACCAAGGTAGGAGTGTATGCAAATATCCTAGTATGTGTAGATCTCTTCTCTGGATGGCCAGAGGCCTACTCGGTGAAAACGGCTACAGCTCGAGCCACTGCAAAGAAACTGGTGATGGAACTAGTACCACGATTCGGTGTCCCTGAAACAATTGAATCAGACAGAGGTACACACTTTACTGCTGAGGTAATGCAAAATGTAATGCAAATGATGGGTGTACAACAAGCATTTCATACACCCTACCACCCACAGAGTTCAGGGAAGGTAGAGAGAATGAACGGGACACTAAAATTGAAAATACAGAAAACCATGGAACAAACCCATAAACCATGGCCAGAGTGTCTCCCATTAGCATTATTCTCAGTAAGGTACACACCCACGGGGAAAACTAAACTGTCACCCTTCGAGATACTGTTTGGAAGACCACCGAACACAGGGTTGTACTACCCACAGGTCTTAACACTCAATGTGGATAATTTGACAAGTTATGTAATCCAGTTGCAAAAGCATTTAACTCAAATGCATTCTCTAGTTTTCTCTTCCATTCCAGATCCAGATAGTGTGGAAGGAACTCACTGTCTACAACCTGGTGATTACGTATATGTCAAGAAACACTCCAGAAAGACCCTTGAACCCCGATATCAAGGACCTTACTAAGTACTCCTAACAACGCCTACTTCTGTTAAGTTGGAAGGACGACCAACCTGGATCCACGCATCGCATTGCAAACTAGCCACAGGAATTAACAATGCATAAGAGTGCATAATGTTTTGGTTTGGTTTTGTTGCATTAACTGTAATAATGGTAGCTGCGTGGGACAATCTAAATTCTCCAATGTCCTTGAATAATAAGTTTATACAACATCATGAAAAATTACTGAATGATTGGTCAAATCATTTGCTGGATCTGCACACGTTCACCAGTATCAGCCACTAGTATTCCGTTCCTTGTTATTCCTATGCCACCCGAGGAATTATTTGCCTGGACCAGTTGTTCTGATACACTTGCTAATAATGCCACAAATAATGTGAAGTTATGGAACACAACTGTTGGAATACCTATTGTGGGATGGGTAGGATACCCTTGGTGGCAGGGTAATCTTTCAGGAAGTAATACATACCTTCAATATCTGGCATATAAAGGGGGGGCTTGGGTACCCAGGAATAGAACTCGATTAACCTACCTGGGGCAAATTCCAATGTATGGCCTACAAGTTAGTTTTAATGTAACTTCCCACTCTACTGATGCCTTCAAACCAATACTGCTAGAAAGAAGGTTGCATAACACGTCCTGGGAGTATTCCAATTTATTTCCCCAGGGCAATAATGAAACTTGTTTTAATATTTCAGGTAATATACCTTGCAACGAGTCATCTGGATATGAGAAAGGAACTCCCACCTGTGGAAATCCCGATGTAGGGTTTCAGGTTGACATCTCATTTCTGGCATGAAGGAGCGTACTCTTGCAATGATGGACGTGGCTTCAGTATCAGGGGGATGGAGAAGGTAGAAGACCTGTCTCCCTTGGGCAACCCGTCGGCCTGGGATAGTACCTGGTGAACGAGCCACTATCCGCTGTTGTTGCAGGATCCAGTGTTCCAGATTGTGGAAAATGAAGATGTCAAAGGGGGGAATGATAGGAACTGAAGGAGTTAAATTGAGTTCTGTCTATGTTGCATTCTCTTGTTTAAAACCTTATCTGTTCTTCGAGGAGATGTCTCAGACATCTCCCTTGTGAACCAAGGTCAAATACCTCTGCTTTTTCGCCTAAGTGACTTTCTTTGTAGAAAACAAGTTGTAAAATCATTTGTACTGCGCATGTCTGTAAATGTCTAAAATCTTTACTATAAAAGACGGAAGCCTAACTGATAAGCCAGAGGCGTCTTGGCAGGCATCCCGAGTGGTATTATACAGCTTGTGTCTGTGTTATCCTTCTCGACGGAGCAATTGATTAGAGACATATGGTGTCTCACACCCAAGAACATCGGTCCTTCAGATGAAAGAGGTAATCTGAGGGATCCCGACACTTCTAATCGGTCTCCCTCTTACCAAACTCTCCCCCCTCCAATCTGTCTTGAATGCTGCTGCCAGGATCATATTCCTCGCCAGTCGTTACACTGATGCCTCTTCCTTGTGCCAGTCATTACACTGGCTACCCATCCACTCCATAATCCAGTACAAACTTATTACCCTCACCCATAAAGCTCTTCATGGTGCAGCACCACCCTACATCTCCTCCCTTGTTTCAGTATACCATCCTACCCGCGCCCTCCGTTCTGCTGATGACCTGAGGTTAGCATCCACAATAATCGAACCACCCACTCCCGTCTCCAAGACTATACACATGCTGCACCAGTTCTTTGGAATGCACTTCCCAGGTCAATACGATTAGTCCCCAATCCCCACAATTTTAAGCGTGCCCTGAAAACTCATTTATTCAGACTGGCCTACTGCCTCAACACTTTAACCTAATCTATCCCTGCGTGGCACAGCCAAAAGTTTTTACCATAACCAGGTTCCCTGCATCATGTTCCCACATGCTTTATGCATCCATTAGCCCTCTGTGTCTGTACTGTTACACACTTAACATTATGGCTGGTCCATACAATCAGTGCAATTCTTACCACCCACCTTTCGTGTCTACCTTTTTATTTCCTCATAGATTGTAAGCTTGCGAGCAGGGCCCTCATTCCTCTTGGTATCTGTTATGATCGATGTCATTATTGTTATGCTGTAATGTCTATTGTCTGTACAAGTCCCTTCTGAAATGTAAAGTGCTGCGGAATATGTCGGCGCTATAGAAATAAAATTTATTATTATTATTATTATCCTACTATTTGGGCTCGTGCACATAGCCATATAAATCAGACAAGTACTGTCCAATAACTAAAAGGATGGCCCTCGTACCAATGTTATTCCATGAAGCAGTGCAGATATTTTTTTTCACTGACAAAATCTGTGTGTAAAAAAAAATCGCATAATTCTTTGACTTTACTCTGAAATCGCATGAGACTCACCCATTCAAGTCAATGGATGTGAGAAAAAATCGGATGCCATACGAAGACACAGTGTAGCACATGGGTCCTCAAACTACGGCCCGCGGGCCACATGCGGCCCGCCAAGGACTTTTATCCGGCCCCCCCCGCCAGGCCGACATTGAACTCATGAACTGCACTGCAGTTCAATGCCGGCGGGCCCTGCAATCGCGGGTGGGACGAGGCGCCGAGGAAAGGCGTTACGCAGCCCTCCATATGCAGCAGAGCACAGTGCACACAGACGGCGTGATTGTCATCACGCCGCCTGTGCGGCCTGATGATGTCACGCCGCCTGTGTGCCTGTGCAGGAGGAAGACTGAGATGAGCGGGCGCCTCTTCAGAGCAGCGGGGGACATAGGTGAGTACTTTTTTTTTTTTTTTTTTTAAACTTCGGCTCCTATTGGGGTCATTTACCTGCCTAATGGGGACATGTGCTGCCTAATGGGGACATTTACCTACCTAATGGGGACATTTACCTGCCTAATGGGGACCTGTGCTGCCTAATGGGGACATTTACCTGCCAATTGGGGACCTGTGCCGCCTAATGGGGACATTTACCTGCCTATTGGGGACCTGTGCTGCCTAATGGGGACCTGTGCTGCCTAATGGGGACATTTACCTGCCTAATGGGGACCTGTGCTGCCTAATGGGGACATTTACCTGCCTAATGGGGACCTGTGCTGCCTAATGGGGACCTGTGCTGCCTAATGGGGACATTTACCTGCCTAATGGGGACATCTACCTGCCTATTGGGGACATGTGCTGCCTAATGGGGACCTGTGCTGCCTATTGGGGACATTTACCTGCCTATTGAGGACATCTACCTGCCTATTGGGGACTTGTGCTGCCTATTGGGGACCTGTGCTGCCTATTGGGGACATCTACCTGCCTATTGGGGACATTTACCTGCCTATTGGGGACATTTACCTGCCTATTGGGGACCTGGGCTGCCTATTGGGGACATTTACCTGCCTAATGGGGACATCTACCTGCCTATTGGGGACTTGTGCTGCCTAATGGGGACCTGTGCTGCCTAATGGGGACCTGTGCTGCCTATTGGGGACATTTACCTGCCTATTGGGGACCTGTGCTGCCTAATGGGGACCTGTGCTGCCTATTGGGGACATTTACCTGCCTATTGGGGACCTGTGCTGCCTAATGGGGACCTGTGCTGCCTATTGGGGACATTTACCTGCCTAATGGGGACATTCACCTGCCTAATGGGGACCTGTGCTGCCTAATGGGGACCTGTGCTGCCTAATGGGGACCTTTACCTGCCAGTTGGGGACCTGTGCTGCCTAATGGGGACCTGTGCTGCCTAATGGGGACATTTACCTGCCTATTGGGGACCTGTGCTGCCTAATGTGGACATTTACCTGCCTAATGGGGAATGTGCTGCCTATTGGGGACATTTAACTGCCTATTGGGGACCTGTGCTGCCTATTGGGGACATTTACCTGCCTAATGGGGACATTTACCTGTCTATTGGGTACCTGTGCTGCCTATTGGGGACATTTACCTGCCTATTGGGGACCTGTGCTGCCTAATGGGGACCTGTGCTGCCTAATGGGGACATTTACCTGCCTATTGGGGACATTTACCTGCCTATTGGGGACCTGTGCTGCCTAATGGGGACATTTACCTGCCTAATGGGGACATTTACCTGCCTAATGGGGACATTTACCTGCCCATTGGAGACCTGTGCTGCCTATTGGGGACATTTACCTGCCTATTGGGGACCTGTGCTGCCTAATGGGGACCTTTGCTGCCTATTGGGGACATTTACCTGCCTTTTGGGTACCTGTGCTGCCTATTGGGGACATTTACCTGCCTATTGGGGACCTATGCTGCCTATTGGGGACATTTACCTGTCTATTGGGGACCTGTGCTATCTATTGGGGACATTTACCTGCCTATTGGAGACGTATGCTGCCTATTGGGGACATTTACCTGCCTTTTAGGGACCAATGCTGCCTATTGGGGATTCTTGCACCACACCAGTCTGAGCCTGAGGTAAAAGTGGAGTTCCACCAATATGGGCACAGGTGAGGCTGCATTGATAGGCACTGATCAGGCTGAATTGATGGGCACTGATCAGACTGCATTGATGTGCACTGATCAGGCTGCATTGATGGGCACTGATCAGGCTGCATTGATGGGCACTGATCAGGCTGCATTGATGGGCACTGATCAGGCTGCATTGATGGGCACTGATCAGGCTGCATTGATGGGCACTGATCAGGCTGCATTGATGGTCACTTATCAGGCAGCATTGATGGTCAGTGCAGTCTGTATGTCTCTGTGTGGGCAATTTTATTGCTGGTATATTGTTTTTGTAGCTCTGTATATATGTTGGTATTTTGCTAATAGCAATTTTGAATCCCTAGGAAAC
Source organism: Dendrobates tinctorius (assembly GCF_039654945.1). NCBI lineage: Eukaryota > Metazoa > Chordata > Amphibia > Anura > Dendrobatidae > Dendrobates > Dendrobates tinctorius. The sequence continues at coordinate 2,334,902 of NW_027361936.1, forward strand.
AATGATATCAAGAAAGAGAAAAAATTGACTCGAAGTGTAGGATATTCGAAGAACCCAAAAAATCGGTAAGTTTGATGATTTAACTTCATTTTTAATATTGTATTTGTTCCTATTTTTGTTTTATTACTTCTAAATAAGATATGTGCAGTGTGCACAGGAATTTATTCATAATTTTTTTTAAACTATATTCCGGCCCTCCAATGGTCCGAGGGACCGTAATCTGGCCCCCTGTTTAAAAAGTTTGAGGACCCCTGGTGTAGCATCTAATTTTTACAAATACATTGCAATTCAGTAGCATTTGAAACTGTAAATGGTCTTGGAAATTTTTAAAAGCTGCTGCTGTAAAACTCTCATTGCATACTGACTGCACATGGATGACAATTGAGAACAAATGTTCTCACTTTTCTAGGTGAAAATTGGACTGATTTTTTATACTATTGTTTGACCCTAAGCCTTAGAATATTAATCAGCTGAACCAATTAATTTTTTAGTTTACTGGTGGATTCTTAATGGGCATATGGGCCTACATGTCTCAATAAATATAGGAGAGAAAATGATCTCTATACTTTTCTTCCACAGTGGTTATTTGCTATTGTAACACCCCTTTAAGATGGTAGGGTGTCATGTAGTTCTAACCTCAATATCTCCACCCAAATCTTGCTGGGAGCTGTAGTGGGATACAGGAGGGTCTTCTTCTGCCAGGGGTCGACTCAGGAAAACCCTGTCCTGACCCTGTACCTACAGTTGCAGAGATGGGGGTCCACCGAAGAGTATGGGCCATGCAATGCCATCTCTTTCAACCACTGGGCAGTAGAGACGGAACACTTGCCTCAAAGGCTGCAAGAGCTGACTGCTGGAACCATGGTCCTCAAAATGGAGGGGAAACATAGCTAGTACGTGGTGAGTGTGATCCAAGAAGGAAGGGAGCAGAGTGAACGCTTCTTGAGAAATGAATGGGTCTGGGAAAGGCTCCTTGAGGCAACTCGAGGTGAAGCTGCCACCCCAAGAGATCGGACTGTCCTTTGAGTTCCTGACCTTCTGTGTGGAAACAGGCGATGGTGCAGGTGACACAAGGTCTGTCGCACATTTCAATTTGTCAGGGTCTCCTGAACTACCTGAATCCGGGTCACTTACAGCCCAGGTGCCTGGGAATCGGGCTCCAGAAAGCAGGTTGAGGCAGTCCCCTAGCCTCCTGAGGAAGGAGAAGAAGTGGACAGCTGAATAGAATTACTGTATTACTACCCTCCATGTAATTTTTTTCTAGCTTTGCAACTAGGAGTACAGCAACTACACTTTAAAAATATTTGAATAAGGCCTAACAGTTGTTGCCTTTCAGGGGTCTATGGATAACTGGATGACAATCCTTATATATTTTCCTGGCTTTACACGTTCTGCAAAGCTTTTACAAGTGTACAAGTAAATCAACTACACTTTAAAAAATATTTATGTTCAAAAAATTTTCCTGGATTCAATTAGTCATCCATACAGTTTAACCCAGTGTGGTGTAGTGACCACTATGTCCGCTAGGGGGCGCTGTGTGGGTGTCCCAGGATGGGCCTACAGGCATATCCATTGTGGTAATGGGTATAGGAGGCTGAAGGATCGTTATGTATCTTAAGGTGGGTGGCCTTGAGATGGAGACTTATGTGCTGATCAGCAATGATATTGCTGATGTGTTGTTTCAATGTGTCAGGGAGAAGTCTCCAGGTAACTAGAAAGATGGGCGAGCCTGGTTACCTACAAACCCACCCAGGGGTGTGTTTATGAGTGTCGTAATAAAGTATATGTGTGGCTGTGTGTAATAGGACCTTTAGTGAGGTCATAGCCATGTGATCACCTGTGGGTGTGGTTATGGACCATATAAGGTACCTGAGGTCTGGTCACATGAGAGAGAGCAGATGGATCTGATTGGGCCATGTGGAAGGTCCCGACACGCCTATATGGAGGAAGGTATGCTACCTTCCTGAAGACCACGTGCTGAGGCTGCTGACCTGGTGAGGCCTGTGGATATTGGCTGCATGTGAGGATGGATAAGCCTCCTGTGTTTGCTGAGGCTCCAGGACTGAGCCGGAAATAATGGACACTTATACTTGCTTTCGCCTGAGCTAAAGGCTATTCCTTATGTTATGTGCTGGTTATGGAGCAATAAACCCTATGAACTTTTAAAGGAACGTGCCTTCTGATTGATTCCCATGGCTCCTGAGTGAGTTGAATCCCTACAATTGGTAACAGACTGCGGGCAGCAGTTCCAAGAATCACATGTTGCCATACTGGTGACTCTGAGCCAGGATAGCAGGCGGCCATGGAAAATCGTGAGTAATACTGACCGGGGTCAGTGAGAGACTGTGAATTGTGCTAGGGTGCCTCTGCAGATAAGAGGTACCCGAGAACCTGTGTGGCTGACACCAGCAGGTAACGGACAGGAATCCGTGTTGTACTGATCAGGGTCAGTGATAAAGACTGTGTTCCTGGAGGGTTCAGTGAGCAAGGTCCTGGAGGGTCAGTGTTGGGAGGTTCTAGGAGAAGAATCGACTCCCTGGAGCACGTGGTATGACCTTGGACCTGGTGAGGCATGAGTGTTGGGCAGTCTCAGGAGGAGATGGATGTCCTGAAGAGCACCCGCTGAGCCCCTGGACCTGGTGAGGCCGGTGTGTTGGGAAACCCTGGGAGGAGGGTCGGCTCCCTGAATAGCACCCAGTGTGCCCTGTGTGTTGGACAGTCTCAGGCGGAGACGGTATGTCCTGAATAGCACACAGACAGGACACCTGGGTTTTTGTGGTGTGTTTTTTTTCATTTTTCTCAACTCAACCTGCGGTGGCTCAGTGGGAGGCAAGAAGATGACAAGCAGCTTCCTGTAACTCGGCGGGGTTACGAAGGGGACAAGCGGCTCCTGGTAACTCGGCAGGGTTATAAAGGGGACAAGCGGCTTCCGGTGGATCGGCGGGTCCACAAAAACGGTGCAGCAGGAGCTGTGGCAGCACCAGAAGGAACTGGTGTGGTGTCGGTGATCGGCGACAGCAGGAGCTGTGGTGGTGCCAACAAAGATTTGTGTGGTATCGTAAAAAGAGACAAACTGTGTTGTGTGAACTGTGGTCTGAGAAGACCAGCATAACGGACATGGGGAAATCCCAAAAGGGGGCGGTGGCCCAAATCGGGGTGGTAGCCCAAAGGGGGGTGGAGTCCCAGAAGGGGGCGGTGACCCAAATTGGGGTGTTAACCCAAAAAGAAGTGGAGTCCCAGAGGGGGCGGTGACCCAAATTGGGGTGGTAACCCAGAAAGAAGTGGAGTCCCAGAGGGGGCGGAGACCCAAATTGGGGTGGTAACCCAAAAAGGGGTGGAGTCCCGGGAGGGGCGGCAACCCAAATTGGGGTGGTTCAGGAATTGGCAGAACTGGTTGCCTCAGTGGGTATGTCTGGGGAACCGCAGTGTGTGTATGAGTTTTGAGGAGTGCCGCATGTATTGTCCCTGGTAGGCTGGACTCAAAGAGTCAGGTGACTCTGACAGGAACTCCTCTCATTTTATCTCTGTCCGAGAAAAACGTCAGGGTTCGCTGCAACCAAGGGGTCATTGTGAATTATATGGTGGACAGAGTTATGATTGAGATGACAAAGGGGAAGTGTCAAGGTGGTAGTATGCCGCCAAACTTAGTGCATACCTTTGAGAGGGGTCGAGACTTTGTCATGTTTGATGACGTATGGTTGGACGATGAAGACGTTTCGACTGTGGGGCCAGAGGACACTGAGACAGTGACGCCTCCTAAAGTGGACAGGTAAGAGGTAGAATCGACCGGAAGAAAAGGTACATCTGGCCAACTTACAGACCTGACGTCTTGTGACATGACAGGTGGTGGGCTGGGACATGAGATTGACGGGACTGACCCAGTGGTACCCTTTGACAATATAATTAAAGAGGTAGTGTTGATACACGTGTTGGCCAAAAGAGAACAGGATCGTGAGATACAGCTGATAAAGGAGATAGTGGAAGGACATCTCGAACGGGAAAGAGTCCTAAGGCAAGCAGCTGAGCACAGAGTGGATGAGCTGGAGAAGGAAGTCTCTGAGCTCAGAGGTCACCCATCAGCGTGTCAAACTATGAACAAAGCTATAGTGAAGGATATGGAGGTGCTCAGAGAGGCCCAAGAGAAGCTTCAACAGGAAATTCTCCGGAGAGAGGATGAGCATCACTACCTGGCAGAGGAGCGGGACAAAGTTCTGCAAGAACTCAGAGGAGTAATAAAAGGTCTTCTGCGGGAGAAGAGCTGGGACGAAGATGTACAGTGGCCGGGCCCGAGTGATAACAAGGCAGAAATGCCAAAGCCCATCTTGGAAAAGGGTCCTGAAGACTGTATATCTCAGGAAGATGGTGAGCCAAGAGCTGCACAAGACAGTCACCCTGTCATGGTAGATATCTTGAGGGAAGTGTCCATGGTAAACCCAGAGCTGTCTGTCCAGGATGACAGCAAGTCCACGACCTTCAAGTGCATGATGGAGGTACACGAAGAAGTGAGAAAAGCATGTGCCAGCAAGGGTGCGCATAAGACCTTTAAAAAGGCAGTAAAGGACTATAGTGTGAACTGGGCACCAGAGACAGACCAGTTGGTGATACTGGCAGAAACGGAAGACAAAGAGAGAAGGGTGGCTGTCCTGAAGGAGATGCACCTACAATGTCTCCGCACTAAACAGATGCTCATGTTGCGTAATAGGAAAGCCGCTCGGCGCCTGAAGCTTGCGAGGGAGGCTCAAAGTCGGCTGGGCTTTGTGGAAGACATAATTCCGGTACCCAGAAATCTGGTGGGGAAAGTCGTTGTCAGACTTGGAAAGGTGATGCAGGAGATGGTAAATCGATCCAGTGTGAAGAGAGTGAGGATCCCACCTGCTGGAGAAATCCAAGTAGCAGTTGAAGATGACATGGTTCCAGTCATTGTGGTTGGCTCGATGGAAAGCACTGGGAACCTCTGCATGCTCCTGGAATATCGGGTAGCGTACCTGAAGGAGATAGAGCAGCTAAGACAGAACTGACTGCAAATGAATAAGCAGATACAGAATGTCAGGTGGCATCCACCTCCAACCCAAGGTGTAAGGATCCAAAGGGATCCTCCAAATAATGAAAGGACAGGTAGTCGAAGGCAAGAATGTAGAGAGTCCGCAAGTGGCTGTTCTAATCTTAGTAGCATAGCCATGAGACCCGGTGGTGGACGTAGCGACAGAGGGTCAGACTCAGACCAGCCAGTTAGCCCAACTGGACGTGGGACTCATGACCGTACGAACTGGGAGAGCCGGCCAGTGAGAGAAAGGTCGGGTGACGGAGCGCACTGCAGACAGATGGAGACTAAAGAGTGCCTGGTCTCGCTGACGGACGGCCAAAGCCCAAGGCCGAGATACTGACCGCTGGAGGCGAGAGGCCTAACATACATATGATGCAGTATGACTACCAAAACAGACGGAGATGGTCCTCTCGACTTGTAGGGCAAGGTGACATGGGTGCCCGGTCTCAAGATCCCTGGGTGATGTCATGTGTTCAACCCCACAAGTTTGAACAGAGGGGGAGGTATGTGGTGTAGTGACCACTAGAGTTGAGCGACTTTTGGTTTTTTAGGGTCGCGTTTCGTTTCGTGAAACCCGACTTTTCCAAAAGTCGCGTTGAGCAAGATCGTCCGATTATAGGGAAAAGTCGGGGTCGTCCCGAAACACGAAACCCAATGTAAGTCAATGGGAAATAAAAGTCGGCAGTGAGAGGAGGACAGGAAACACACCTACAGTGCCCATTTGAATGCCAAAAGCATCAATTCTTCTTACTTAAGCTTGTCAACCTTAATTAACTTCATAATACAAGTTACGCACTGAAAAATGGGGGTTATTTGGCTAAAGTTGTGGGGGGGGAGGGCTGGCTGCAGGTTTTCATGTGCCCTGGGCGAAAGAGCGCCCCTTTAACACATACCACAACTCATCATGCTCCGATACGGCAGAGAAATAGCGGTATAGTACAATGAAAAATACCTCACTTTTTACATCTCATGACGAGGCCCATCTATTTCTCCATACAGAATCATTGGTCCCATATAATGTTTGAAACAGTATATGATGAGCTCCACATAATGCTACAGTATATGTTGGTCCCCATGGATGAAGCTCCACTGTCTTATGGGCCCAAATAATGCTCCAAACATAATGGGCCCCATTTCTAATGCTCTAGTGTATAATGGGCCCTGTAAATGCTGCTCCAGTGTCTGATGTCCACCTTTGGAATGTTCCAGTGTATGGTGGGCCCCATCTATCATTCTCCAGAGTATAGTGCTCCCCAAAAATTGCTGTCCCAACATTGAAAACAATCAAATAAGTCTCCTCGCTAGGGAATCCCTGTACTTGTCTGGATTCCTCGTTGTCCCAATCTTCCATCTCACTGCACAGTATTTCAACTTTGCAAGTGCTGTGATCCTGGGCAAGCAGGGGGGGCCCACTCGTTGGCGACGGCACTGGCACAGGGCCCCTGATAGTACGGTGGTGTGTCTGATGGCGGGTGGGCCGAACCTGCACTTTCATCTGCAGCTTCCTCTTTGTCACCGTGTAAGATGGAACTGTATATGTGAAGGGTAACCTGAGTTTCATCAGGGTCAGATTCAGGTCGTGTAGCGTGCGAGGGGAATGTAGTGGTCTGGGTCAATGTACCAGCAGATTCATCGAGCAGTGGCTGGGCATCAGTGCACTTGTGTCGCCCCCAGGAGTACGGTCGCCACAGTGGCATTACCTTCTTCCTAGGGAGTGTGATGTCATGCTTGGGAGCAACGAAGGATCTCTCTAGCAGGTTAACTGATTGGGCGGCGTTATTCCCACGAGTCATGACCCTCCAAACAGCGTTCATGAAGGCAAAGTGTTTGTTTTACGTGGGCAGTATGGTTGCAAAGCTGAACCTTAAAGGAATGTCCAGAAGGGCACCACCAGGAGTGGAGCCTACGGTTAAATTCGACTCCACCTGGGAAACCTCAACCATGCCAGCTACAGAACAGATGCACACATTGCAAGCTTAATTCCGTTAACGAACGAGACTCCGTCATGCCCCGCGGTCCGAGTCCGGCTTACTAGAGGGACACGTGAGGCTCTGGCACATGAGATTGGCCAATAACTGGTGTGTCATGCCCTTACATGTCCGTGGCTGCATGTGCGCTACACTGAAAAGGCCAGCGTTTGTCGCTTACAGGTGCAGATAACCCGCTGAACAACGTTAGTGATGGGGATCACTGATTACAATTATTACCCGCGAACAATGATTTCCCAGTAAGTGCAGGTCAACCGCAGTTCCGGAATTAGGCCTAACCGTCATTCCTGAAAAAATGAAAAACTTACGTGTGCAAACCACAGGTGCTGTAGCTTGCTTAACAGCTCGCCAGCCGTTCTCACGCCCAGTATGGATTACACGTGATTGCACAAAGGTGAGAAAGGGTACCGTATCCCCAGATAACATGTATGGATAGCGTACACATTCAAAATATATGTCTATACATCAGGAGGCAGGCTCAGACGGTGTTAGGCCCAGTATGGATTGCACGTGATTGCACAAAGGTTAGAAAGGGTACCGTTTCCCCGGATAACATGTATGGATAGCGTACACATTCAAAATATATGTCTCAGGAGGCAGGCTCAGATGGTGTTAGGCCCAGTATGGATTGCACGTGATTGCACAAAGGTTAGAAAGGGTACCGTATCCCTGGATAACATGTATGGATAGCGTACACATTCAAAATATATGTCTTAGGAGGCAGGCTCAGACGGTGTTAGGCCCAGTATGGATTGCACGTGATTGCACAAAGGTTAGAAAGGGTACCGTATCCCCGGATAACATGTATGGATAGCGTACACATTCAAAATATATGTCTCAGGAGGCAGGCTCAGACGGTGTTAGGCCCAGTATGGATTGCACGTGATTGCACAAAGGTTAGAAAGGGTACCGTATCCCCGGATAACATGTATGGATAGCGTACACATTCAAAATATATGTCTCAGGAGGCAGGCTCAGACGGTGTTAGGCCCAGTATGGATTGCACGTGATTGCACAAAGGTTAGAAAGGGTACCGTATCCCCGGATAACATGTATGGATAGCGTACACATTCAAAATATATGTCTCAGGAGGCAGGCTCAGACGGTGTTAGGCCCAGTATGGATTGCACATGATTGCACAAAGGTTAGAAAGGGTACCGTTTCCCCGGATAACATGTATGGATAGCACACATTCAAAATATATGTCTATACATCAGGAGGCAGGCTCAGACGGTGTCAGGCACAGTATGGATTTGACGGCCCAGACTACACAGCGGAGGAGCAGGGAGAGGTAAAGATTGCAAATGCTGGGGCCCTGCCCAAGCAAGGGGGGCCCACTCGTGGGCGTCGGTACTGGCACTGGGCCCCTCATAGTACGGCGGTGTGTCTGACGGCGGGTGTGCACCACCACCGTCAGAGACACTTGATTGCACTATGAAGGACCCTGTACCAGTGCCCACGCCCAAGAGTCGGCCTACCCACCTGTCCAGGGCAACGGCACTCGCACGGTGTCGTGCGCTAGGTGGTGACCCCGGCCATGGGGGGGGGAGGCAGCACAGTTAGGGAGTTTTAGAAAGTGGCATATGTTGATGTTGGACATTCAGCTGATGCAAAAGGTGAAATAGGTCAAGTCCCAGGAAGAGGTGGACCAAAGCAAGCCATTTTTCTGTCACCCTGTGTCATCAGAGGAAGGTGGGACAAAATCCTTGGAAACCCATGCGTGGTTCATTTTAATGAAGGTTAGATCATCCACATTTTGGGTTGACAGACGGGTCCTTTTTTCTGTCAGGATTGATCCAGCTGCACTGAAGACTCTTTCCGATAGCACACTTGCAGCTGGGCAAGCGAGCTCCTGTAAGGCATATTGTGCCAATTCAGGCCAGGTGACCAGTTTAGCGGCCCAATAGTCAAAGGGGAATGACCTGTGTGGGAGAACATCGATATGGGAGGAAAAGTAGTTTGTAACCATAGTTGACAACTGCTGTCTCCTGTCACTTTCCATCGATGCAGTATTACCAGTTGTGTGAGCGGTACTTGAAAAATCAGTCCACAACATTGTCATGAAACCCCTGTCTCCAACGCCACTTCTGCTGTGTGCACCACGAACACCTCTGCCAAGCTGCCCCCGGCCCGTACGGCTCGTGTGAGAACCATCACCGCTGCTGTGTGCTGGGAATGCCTCAAGCAACCGATTTACCAGAGTTGCTTGTTTATTAGCCAATATTAGGTCAAGGTTCTCCTGTGGCATGATGTTTTGTAATTTGCCTTTATAGCGTGGATCCAGGATGCTGGCCAACCAGTAGTCGTCATCGTTCATCATTTTGGCAATGCGTGGGTCCCTTTTTAGGATCTGCAAGGCATAATCTGACATGTGGGCCAATGTTCCCGGTGTCAATGATGCACTGCGAGTGCTGGTTGGAGGAGCACTTTCTGGCAAATCCACATCCCTCCAGTCACGCACAAACCCTGTACCAGACCTTGCCACGCCAACATTTTCACTTGCCCCACGAGATGCATCCTCCTCCCCTAAGTAATCATCCGCATCATCCTCCTCCTCCTCCTCTTCTTCCTCCACCTCGTCCAGGAGAGGTCCCTGAGCAGACAATGGCTGAATGTCATCAAGGATTCCCTCCTCCTCTTCCTCCTCATCAACATTGGCTGCAGACGCCTGCTCCTTAAGGTGCGTCAAAGTTTGCATGAGCAGACGCATAAGTGGGATGCTCATGCTTAGGATGGCGTCGTCTGCGCTTACCAGCCGTGTGCATTCCTCAAAACACTGAAGGACTTTACAGAGGTCTTTCAGCTTCGACCACTGCACACCTGTCAACTCCATGTCTGCTCTCAAAGTGCCTGGCCGTGTATCCTCCCACAAATGCATTATGGCCTGCCTCTGCTCGCACAGCCGCTCCACCATGTGCAGGGTGGAGTTCCACCTTGTTGCAATGTCGATAATGAGGCGGTGGTTGGGAAGTTGGAGCAATCGCTGCAGCTTCTGCATACGAACGGAGTGTACAGGCGACCGGCGGATGTGCGCGCACAGTCTTCGCACCTTATGGAGCAGGGCTGTTAACTCCGGATAATTTTTGAGGAAGCACTGCACCACCAGGTTCAAGGTGTGAGCCAAGCAAGGTATATGGCTGAGTTTTGAAAGGGCTATGGCTGCCACAAAATTACGGCCGTTATCACTAACTACTTTGCCTGCCTCAAGATGTACACTGCCCAGCCATGACTCAGTTTGTCGCTTCAAGTAGTCGGCCAGCACCTCGGCGGTGTGTCTGTTGTCTAAACACATCATCTGCAACACAGCCTGCTGACGCTTTCCACTAGCTGCTCGATAGGGGGACACATCGTGTGCAACAGTGGCAGCTGCAGATGGAGTGCTCGTACGACTGCGCTCTGTGGACGAGCTTTCCCTTCTGGAGGAGGAGGAGGAGGGTCGAACGCCTACAGCCAACTGTTTCCTATACCGTGGGCTAGGCAGCACTGTCCCACCACCGCTGTCCCCTGTGGACCCTGTATCCACCACATTAACCCAGTGCGCAGTGATGGACACGTAACGGCCCTGGCCATGCCGACTGGACCATGCATCAGTTGTGAGGTGCACCTTTCCGGTCACTGACTGTTTGAGTGCATGGACAATGCGGTCTTTCACATGATGGTGGAGGGCTGGGATGGCTTTGCGAGAGAAGAAGTGGCGACTGGGTAGGTCATAGCGTGGTACTGCATAGGCCATGAGTTCGCGGAAAGCTGTGCTTTCCACCAACCGAAAGGGCATCATCTCAAACGAGATTAGTTTGGCAATGTGGGCGTTCAAACCCAATGTACGCGGATGAGAGACTGAGTACCTTCTTGACCTACTCATAGTGTCTGGGAGGGTGAGCTGGACTTGAGAGCTGCATATGGTGGAAGTAGCGGTGGACAGGGCGGACTGAGAGAGGGTTGATGATGGTGATGGAGTTGGTGTTCTTTCTGATGGCCTAGAATCAGTCTTTCGTTGATATAACAGTGGGATTCCCTGACTGCTGTGGCCTTGCAACGACACCTCAACATTTGCTGCTGTGCTAACCGGTGGGCTTACAGTGGGGGAAACAATGTAGCGTTGCTGACTACCTTCGTTGTGATCAGTTGCACATGTGGCACTTGAGGTTTGGTGTTGTGTCCACGCTTGCAAGTGCATGCTGGTTAAATGTCTAAGCATGCAACTGGTATTCAAATTTTTCAGATTTTTCCCTCGGCTAAAGGTCTTTGCGCACTTCTTACAGATAACCTTGGCCTGATCATGAGGATTTTGTTCAAAAAAGTGCCACACTGCACTCTTCCTACTTTGGCAGACATTTTGCGGCCTAGCACGCTGTGATCTTTTGACCCTCTGGACAAGCTGTCCAGCAACTCTTTTGATGTTTGGAACCTGTCTTTGGAGTGCTCCGGGCCTGCCAGATAACAGCTGTTGCGATGTCGATGTCTGCTGTGGATGCTCCTCATCTGAGCTATTGGAAGCAGCACCCTCTTCCCCCAATGGATGCCAACCTTGGTCAACAACTGGGTCATCCATCACCTCCTCTTCTATGTCATGTGCACCTTCCTCTGTGTCACCGTGTATGGTGGTATAGTGTGCGGGAAGGGGCACCTGAGTCTCATCAGGGTCAGAATCTGGCTCTGTACACTGCGAGGACAATGTAGTGCTCTGAGTGAATGTACCAGCAGAATCATCTATCAGCGGCTGTGCATCAGTGCACTCCATGTCAGATTCATCTTGGCCTGGGTAATTCACCATTTCACTTGATAATCCAGGCATGGTATGTGAAAACAGCTCCATGGAGTAATCAGTAGTATGGCCTGCGTCATCCTTCAATCTTGGTTGGGGTGAAGGACACAAGGAAAGGTGTGGTTCATAGGGATGGGCGAATCCTGAAATATTCGGAATCGCTAGGCTGTAACGATTCCGACTTGGAAACTCGCTATTCGTTGCAAGTCTAGCGAGTCCAATGTTAATGAATGGGGATGCGAGTTTTGCAGTAATTCCTGTGCTGGGGAGGAGGAGAATGGGGATGCAGATTTTTTTTTTTGCAGAGTTTCTTAGCGATTTTGTGTCAGCAGCTGGACACAAAATCGCTAAGAAACTAGGATTGCTTGTATTAAACTGTTAAAAATCTAGCTAGGAGTTCTCTCTCTCTGTTTTGCAGCGATTCCTGTGCTGGGGAGGAGGAGAATGGGGATGCGAGGAGAGAGAGAGAGAGAGAGAGAGCGAGAGAACGAACTCCTAGCTAGTTTTTTCACAGTTTAATACAAGCAATCCTAGTTTCTTAGCGATTTTGTGTCCAGCTAGGACACACAAAACTAGCTAGGAGTTCTCTCTCTCTCTCCCCTCCAGCACAGGAATCGCTGCAAAACTCGCATCCCCATTCTCCTCCTCCCCAGCACAGGAATCGCTGCAAAACAGAGAGAGAGAACTCCTAGCTAGTTTTTTCACAGTTTAATACAAGCAATCCTAGTTTCTTAGCGATTTTGTGTCCAGCTGCTGACACAAAATCGCTAAGAAACTCTGCAAAAACTAGGATTGCCATTCATTTGCATTGGACTCGTTACTGTGCGAGTAATCGCTTGGAACCTCGCAGAGTACCGACTCCTGCGAGTCCCCTACTACTCGCAGAGTAACGAGTCCTAACGAGTAGATTCGCCCATCCCTAGTGGTTCATGAACATGAGCCTCCAATGACGACTCAGTGCTTTTACTTTTTACAACTGAAGAAGAGGAGGCGATAGAGCTGGAGGCTGAGTCAGCAATGTAAGACAAAACTTTTTCCTGATGCTCTGGCTTTAAAAGCGGTTTGCCAACTCCTAGAAAACTAAGCGTTCGAGGCCTTATGTAGCCAGACGATGACGCAGGCTCAACACCTCCTGCATTCGGTCCTATTTTGCTCTTGCCACTACCATCAGATCCACCACCAACACCATCATTACCAGCTGCCAACCCCCGCCCAATTCCACGGCCTCTTCCACCAGCCTTCCTCATTTTTGGTAGAAATGTAGACAAAATCCAACAAACTATATAGTAATGTAAAACAAGGTACAAGGTGTCTATAGGACAGGGGAGATTTTGAATTTCTGCAGACACTTGTGGACACTGGACACATTTGGATTGTGTGAGGCCCACTGATATCTGAGCGCTATGTGACAGGCTCGATGGCACAGCTGTGACCAAAGTGACTAGAGGATAAGGGAGATTTTGAATCTCTGCACACACTTTTGGACACTGGACACTTTTGGATTGTGTGAGGCCCAATGAATATCTGAGCGCTATGTGACAGGCTCGATGGCACAGCTGTGACCAAAGTGACTAGAGGATAAGGGAGATTTTGAATCTCTGCACACACTTTTGGACACTGGACACTTTTGGATTGTGTGAGGCCCAATGAATATCTGAGCGCTATGTGACAGGCTCGATGGCACAGCTGTGACCAAAGTGACTAGAGGATAAGGGAGATTTTGAATCTCTGCACACACTTTTGGACACTGGACACTTTTGGATTGTGTGAGGCCCAATGAATATCTGAGCGCTATGTGACAGGCTCGATGGCACAGCTGTGACCAAAGTGACTAGAGGATAAGGGAGATTGGATTGCTTTTAAAAAAGCAGTTTGCAGAGCAGTGGGTAAACAGCAATGCTAGCCTGTCAGGAAGCCTTAAAAGGCAGCCCAACAACCAACACCACTGATACACCACAATATAGCCTCCCCTTGCACTGCACACACAGTGACTGGTGTGTTGTGCAGGCCAAATTGCTAGCAGCAGAAGCAGTTTTTTTTTCTTCTCAGCAGGACAAAAAAAAAAAATTGGGATTGCTTTTAAAAAAGCAGTTTGCGGAACAGTGGTTAAACAGCAATGCAGGAATGTCAGGAAGCCTTAGAAGGCAGCCCAACAACCAACACCACTGATACACCACTATATAGCCTCCCCTTGCACTGCACACACAGTGACTGGTGTGTTGTGCAGGCCAAATCGCTAGCAGCAGAAGCAGTTTTTTTGTCTTCTTCCCTGCCTAACGCTCTCCCTACAGAATCAGCAGCAACCTCTCCCTATACTGAGATCGGCAGAAGTAAGATGGCGGTCGGCGTGCACGCCCTTTTATACCCCCTGTGATGCCCACCAAAGCAAGCCAATCACTTGCATGCCCTTCTGAAAGATGGTGGTGACCCCTGCCTATGTCATCACGTTGCCCACAGTGTCCGTGGATCCTGATTGGCTGAAAAAGAGCGCAAAACAAACTTTTGAAACGCGACTTTGGCGCGTAAGTCGCCGACCTCGTGGCCGACCTCATCCTAGGGTCGGGTTTCGTTTCATGAAACCCGACTTTGCCAAAAGTCGGCGACTTTTGAAATTTTTCGACCTGTTTCGCTCAACTCTAGTGACCACTATTTCCGCTAAGGGGCACTGTGTGGGTGTCCCAGGACGGGCTTACAGGCATATGCATTGTGGTAATGGGTATAGGAAGCTGAAGGATCGTTATGTATCTTAAGGTGCGTGGTCTTGAGATGGAGACTTATGTGTTGATCAGCAATGATATTGATGATGTGCTGTTTCAATGTGTCAGGGAGAAGTCTCCAGGTAACTAGAGAGATGGGCGAGCCTGGTTACCTACAAACCCACCCAGGGGTGTGTATAAGAGCGTCACAATATAGTATATATGTGGCTGTGTGTAATAGGACCTTTAGTGAGGTCATAGCCATGTGATCACCTGTGGGTGTGGTTATGGACCATATAAGGTACCTGAGGTCTGGTCACATGAGAGAGAGCACATGGATCTGATTGGGCCATGTGGAAGGTCCCGGCAGGCCTATGTGGAGGAAGGTATGCTACCTTCCTGAAGACCACGTGCTGAGGCTGCTGACCCGGTGAGGTCTGTGGATATTGGCTGTATGTGAGGACGGATAAGCCTCCTGTGTTTGCTGAGGCTCCAGGACTGAGCCGGAAATAATGGACACTTATACTTGCTTTCGCCTGAGCTAAAGGCTATTCCTTATGTTATCTGCTGGTTTATGGGTTATGGAGCAATAAACCCTTTGAACTTTTAAAGGAACGTGCCTTCTGATTGATTCACGTGGCTCCTGAGCGAGTTGAATCCCTACAGCGGTTATCACTATTTTACTTGATTCAGCTATTCATACATGCAATTTAATGTGCTTTGTGTAAAATTATGGTGGGTTAAAATTTTTAAAAACTGCTTGTTACAGATTGCAAAAAATTTTTGTTCCAAAAATTGACTATTTTTTATATATACTGTAGAATCTGCTTTGTGTGAAATTTCATTGGTTTGAAATAAAAACAAAAACTAGCCTGCTACAGGTGTACAGATTTGGTTGTTCAAAAATTGACTATTGTCATGTATACTGTATTAAATTGCTTTGTGTGAAATTTCATTGGTTTGAAATTACAAAGAAAAATTGGTCTGCTGCAGGTATACAAATTAGGTGGTTCAAAAATTGACTATTGTCATAAATACTGTAGAATGTGGTTTGTGTGAAGTTCTGTTGGTTTGAAATAGAAACAAAAATTGACCTTCTACAGGTGGACACATTTGGTTCCTTGGTTCTCGGTCTCTAGCCGCCATTATTTCTCCTGATGTGGTGTCCCCGCCTTATACCAGCACATGTCCAGGAATATCACCCTTGTCCTTACCAATGCGGTTAGTGGGATTGTCCACTTAATGACTGACATGTGGACAAGCTTTTGTGGCCAGTGATGCTACATTTCCCTGATGGCACATTGGGTGAACATTGTGGAGGCCAAAGCCGAGTCCCACCTTGGCATGGAATGTGTGCTACTGACGCTGAGGATTGCTCACCCTACTTCTATCAGGGTTTCCTATACTAGTTCCTGCACCCCTACTGCTCCTCCTCATCCACCATCTCAGATGTGACATTTCAGAGCATGTTGTCCTAATCATTTGGAAGCTAGAAATTCTGAAGCATTGCCTCAGTGAAATGGCAACAGGCACTGCTGATGCTAATTTGTCTAGGAGAGAAACCGCACACTGTGGTAGAGCTATTGAATGGAATAACAGACACTGAGCCTCCAGCCAGACATGGTGGTGTGTGAAAATAGCTGTCACCTGCTGGCAGCTGTGAAGCTTGGAAAGCTCACACACCTACCATGCATGGCCCACGTACTCAACTTTGTGGTACAGCGGTTTATGAAAACCTACCCAGATTTGCCAGAGCTTCTTGTCAAGGTATGCTGCGTACCATGTCCAATTCTGCAAGCTACCTACAGCTGCTGCCGCTCTGACAGTGCTGCGACAGCGCATGCAAGTGCTAGCTCACTGACTGGTATGCGACATAACGACGCCATGGAACTCTACAGTGCAAATACTGGCAAGGCTTTGTGAGCAGCACAGGCCAGTTGTAGAATACCAGCTCTAGCATGCCTGTCGGAATTCTGGCCATCCTCCTCACATAACAACTGGAAAGTGAGCATGGACGTCTGACATTTGTGCAGTTCTCAAGACATTGTGGACTCCACAAAGATGGTGAGCGGCAATGACGCCGTAATCAGCACAACGATCCTGCCTCTGTGCCTATTTAAAAAGTAGCTGCTGACAATTAAACATGAAGCTTTGCATGTGGACCAGGTGGAGATGAAAGAAGACATGAGACAGGGAGATAATACCCAGGCCTGCCTCTATGCCTTGGAGATGTTCTGCTGCCCTGCCGCTAGCATCTTGTCTGAGTGGGTTTTTAGTGCTGTCAGGGGGAGTTCATGACAGACAGGCACAACATAAAGTGCTGACAGGCTCACTCTGATAAACATAAACAAAGATTGAATTAGCCCCAACCTTCCCACATCGCCAGATGACAGCAGTACATAAAGTTTTTTGCATTTTTAATCTTCAATATTTGAATGATGCCCCCCAGTTGTTGCCTTTAAGGATCTATGGATGACTGGAAAACCCTACTTATAGCATTTTTATGGCTTTGCATTTTGTGCAAAGCCTTTGCGATTCTAGAAGTACATTAAATACACTTTCAAAATTTTTAATTAGGCTCGCAAGTTGTTGCCTTCAAGGATCTATGGATGACTGTATTACCTTCCTTACTTTTTTTTCATGGCTTTGCACTGTGTGCAGAGACTTTGAGTGCAGATATGCCACAACTACTCTTTCTTCTTTTTTTAAAAGACACTCTATTTGGTGCCTTCAAGGGCGTTTGGATGACAATGCTTGTAAACTTTGGTAAGCTTTGCATTGTCTGCAGACAGATGTTTTATGAGCGCAGAAGTACCATAATTACATTTTGTTTGCAATATTTGAATGAGGTACTACATTTGGTGCCTTGAAGGGTGTATGGATGACCCTGCTTGTAATTTTTGGCTGGCTTTGCATTGAGTGTATATGAGTCTAGGAGTACCACTATATGACAATTTGAACATAATATGTTTGAGGCCCTACTTTATCTCTAATACAGGGTGTATCTGAGTCTCTCTTACATCATTTTTTTGCGGTTCTTACTTCGTTTTTAATTTACACTGAAATTTCCAATGTTTTAATAAAAAAATAAATTTTTTGGTTTACATAAATTACATTTATTTGTTTTATATTTTCCTTTATATATAAGTCATTATAAAGGAAAGAATGTTTCTTAACATTTATTTCCTGCAAACTCCAATTTCTCGTCGATTTTGAATGTTTTATCGTCAGTCTTTAAAGTAGAGTAAAAGTGTGGCACCATTGTTCTCACCAGTGATCTGGGAGTCAGAGATCCTTCTAGGGATCTTCTCCATGCTATTCTCGTTCTATACAGTACTTTCTCCATCCATTTAAACATTTCTACTGCCCCCAGACATCTTTGTAGGGTCTACCAGAAAAATGCTTTGATTTCTCATTGACTCCCATTATACGTATTACTTGAACTAGCATTTTACTAATCAATCATCTCCAGCTGTTATTAATATTTTGAAAATTTTATGATATAGAGAGACAGAGGAGTATCAAAGGGAAAGGTGCAAGGAGGATTCAGGCTTTCACACTTTTTTACACTTTTTCAACATCTCTCCTGGACTGTGCACATTTAACAATTTTGCCCATAGTGCCCATGCCTGACAACTACGTGCTTAGCAGCCTCTAGTTTTAATTCAATGGTTACAAACAGGAATGCTTTAGCATTTAATCCTACAGGGATCTTTTTATACTGTACATGTAAGAATGCCCTAGAAAGCACCTTGGTGTTCAGATTACCATTGCTCCATTTTTCTCAACAGATTAACAGTCCACCCTTGAGCTTATTCTCTCCATCAAGTGTCTAGGGTGAAACAACACTAGAAGATTATAGTAAAGGTAAATTGTTCTTGCTCAAAGCAAAAAAGGATAATGTAATGTACTCAGAGACCAGTTTTGTTCTTAACAGGTCCCAAATCCGACATTAAGAAAATAGTTATGTTCTCAGCTGATTAACTTTGATGGGGTAGATGTGTTAAGTTTCTTAATGCGTATATTATTCTTTAAAGTACAATTTTTTTTACAACTACATTAGAAAAACCATTCACCAGGGACCAACGTATACATTCTTGTGAAAATGAACAGCAAGAGATTATCTTACAATGATCACTATGACTTGACAATACATCTGGGAAATAATGATTTTGTTTGAAATATTTTTTTTTCTTGTAGTAGGAAACCATCCTTTTTATGCATTAGATGTTTGTCGTATTGAAGGAGTTGGTAGACCTCTCCAAATGAGCTAGACTATGGGTATCAGCTGTCAGTAATAATTAAAAAGTAAATTAATACTCAAGCCTTATAGTCTTTGCAAAGTTGCTATGTTTATTGGTAGAATATGTACAACAATGTAAAATCTGGAGCATCAACAGCCCAACACTTTCATTTTCAAAACTTAGTATTTAATAGGAACACACTTATTAATTAATATGCCAAAACATATAGTCAATAAAATATCCGGGTTATAAAGAGGAGTAGGGGGAGAGGTTTAAATAGATTAGCACTCATGGTAGAAAAAACAAAATCTCACTCCTGCAAACTCTTAATATACTTACTTTGCTATAAGCTGGAGTAGATCTTTGCTATCATTTACACCACTTTTTTTGTGTAAATACTATGTTTTGTCCATTTTTGAGAAAAGTGATGATTAGGCTACAAAAGTCTCTATACATAGTGAGCAGAAAAAATTGTGACTTTCATACTTTAGAAAATTGCCATTTCAAGAAGAATTCAACCTTAACGTTTTCTACTGTACATCAGGTGGGACTTTCCAGGAATTTCCCCCAAGATTGCCCTTGACAATTAGTATGATCTTAAAGTTAGATATACTGTACTATTTTAAGTAAAATATAATTGCTTATTTTAAAGAGTATCTGTTGGTAGAATCAACCCTTCTAAGCTGTCTATATGGCATGTAGATCATAGGAAGCTGCATAAAATGTTACCTTGATATCTGCGATCCAATGTCTTATTCCCCAGATATCCATGTTTTTGTTACATGTAAATGAGCTATTTAGAACTATGGGCCAGACACTGATCTGCTTGAGATCAAACCTAAATGATTGCATGGAACATATGATTTCAGACCTTTGGACATTTTTGTGGCTATAACAACCACCAGTCTTCTGAAATATCTTTCTACTATATTTTGAAGTGTGCCTGTGGGAATTTATGTCTATTTAGCTAAAAGAGCATTTGTTAGGTCAAGCACTGATTTGGGGCAAAAAGGTCTAGCTATCAAGTAACATTTCAATGGAGTTTAGATTGGGGTGTACAGGTCAGGCAAGTTCCTCCACTCCAAACTCGCAACACTATTTCACCTTATTTAAGCTGGCTTCACATTTGCATCTGTGTGAGCAGCGTTTCATCCGCATAGATCCACATGCATCATGTGTACATATATTTAACATGGTGTATGCAGGGACATGCGTTTGCATTCATTCGCTTGCTTTTGCGTACACATGCATTGTTTCGCGGTGTGCGGTGGTGCTCGGTGAACGCAACATATTGCATTTTTTAAGTGTCAAAAATCCATCAAATATACGCAGGCATGCGCATGCGGGTGAGTGCATCAAAAAAACGCATTACTGTCTATGGGAACGCTTTGGTACTCAAGGACATGCATTCGATAAATTGTAAATAAAAATCCCATGAGACACGCCCATTTTTGCCTGATGTCATATCGAACACATGTGCATAAACAGCGCAAACGCATGCAAAAACGCATACAAACGCAAGCACACGCAGCGTTTTTTTCCGTCGTGCGTAAGATGATCTGCATAAAAAACGCTGCGCAAACATGCGTTTTTGCATGCGTTTGTGGATGCGGATGATATGCTGTGGACTCAAATGCTAATGTAAACCTAGCCTCACAAGGGCACCTCCATGATGGAACAGAAAAGGGCCTTCACTCTAATGCAGTATTTCACAAACTCCAGTTCGCATGGCCCCTCAACGGATCATGTTTTCAGGATTTCCTTAGTAATGCACAGGTTAGAGAACATGGTAATTTTAGATATCTTGATAATAACTTCATCACATTTACAATACTAAGGAAATCCTGAAAACATGGGCCATGAAGACTATTATATTATATATGTATGACAGGTTTTCCGCCTGCTATTTTTAGTGCAGCTTTCCTCATAGACTACGCAGCTCTTTAGTCCATTAAAGGGGTTTCCCATGAACACAGTACACTTGAATCAATAAATTGTGTAATAAAAACAATTTCCACAATTGGATGTATTAAAATTTTTTTTCCTGTGCTGAGATAATCTTATACATGTGCCCCTGCTGTGTGCTGTGTAATATCTGTGTTTGACCGTGCAGGAACATGGTCTGACCATACCATACCACTGATCATTCCTCCACAGCTCCAGGGCAGAGGAGGAAGTAAAAAGCGAGTATACAGACATGACAGGACGGGATCACAGCTGCTGCTTTCTGTAAGGAAAACATTTCCCTGCCTGTTAAAAGTTGTTTTTCCTCACAAAACGAATCATCTGTGATCCCATGCTGTAATATCTGTTTACTCTTTTGCATCCTCCCCTGCCCCATAGTTATGGTATGATCAGACCATGTTCCTGCATATATAATATATACTTGCTGAATCCTCCCAAAAAATGTGCATTAAAAACAACAATCTGTACTTCTGATTTTTTTTTAGACTGTACATTATCTTCAGAAACAAATGCATATGTATCAAAGTTTTACACTCAGGATTTTTTAATTAGTGGTCCAAAGTAATACAGTAAAAGACATTGTTTTTCAACTTACATGTTGCAATTTCAAAGAAGAAACTGAATAAACAGCATGTGCAGCAATAAAGGCACCTCTAATTTGCCCCTTTCTGACAGGAGGTGTTTTCCATTTTGCGTTTTAGTTTTTTGCTCCCCTTCTTCGCAGAGTCATAACTTTTTTATTTTTCAGTCAAAATGGCCATATAAGGGCTTGTTTTTTGCAAGAAAAGTCACGCTTTTGAACAAAATCATTGGTTTTAACATACCATATACTGGAAAATGGAAAAAAAATTCCAAGTGTGGTGAAATTGCAAAAAAAAAGTGCAATTCCACAATTGTTTTTTGCTTTACTTTTTTACTATGTTCACTGAATGCTAAAACTGACCTGCCATTATGATTCTCCAGGTCATTATGAGTTCATAGACACCAAACATGTCTAGGTTCCTTTTTTATCTAAGTGGTGAAAAAAATTGTAAAAAGAAATTGCGCCTATTTTCCGATACCGATAGCGTCGCCATTTTTCAACATCTCGTGTTGGGTGAGGGCTTATTTTTTGAGCGCAGAGCTGACGTTTTTAATGATATTTTGGTGCAGATATGATCTTTTCATTGGCCGTTATTGCATTTTAATGCAATGTTGCGGTGACCAAGAAAATGTAATTGTGGTGTTTTGACTTTTTTTTCTCATTACGCCATTTAACGATCGGGTTAATTCTTTTTTATTTTGATAGATTGGGCAATTCTGAACGCGGCGATACCAAATATGTGTATTTTTGATTTTTTTTATTGTTTTAGTTTGAATGGGACGAAAGGGGGTGATTTGAACTTTTATATTTTTTTATTTTTTTTTATATTTTTAAAAACTTTTTTTACTTTTGGCATGCTTCAATAGTCCCCATGGGAGACTAGAAGCTGCCATAACCTGATTGCATCTGCTACATATAGGCGATGATCAGATCGCCAGTATGTAGCAGAATTGCAGACTTGCTATGAGCACAGACCACCAGGCGGCGCTCATAGCAATCCAGCAGTGACAACAATAGAGGTCTACTGGAGACCTCTGGTTGTCATTCCAACCCATCGGTGACCCGCGGTCATGATACACGGGCGCCAATGGGTGAGATTTCTTAGGCGCTTGCTGGAAGCACGTATTAAATAGCACTGTCAGAGTTTGACAGCGGCATTTAACTAGTTAACAGCCATGGGTAGATCGCAATTCCACCCGTGACTGTTAAAACACATGTCAGCTGATTAAAATACCTCACATATGCTGAAAAAGATGTGGGCTTAGCTCCAGCGCCCACATCAAAGGGAGGGTGTCTGACATCGGCGTATTATTATGCCTGATGTTGGAAAGGGGTTATTACTTAGTTGCACACTTTTTGCCATTAATGACAGCCTCCAAACGTTTTCTGTAGCCAACTGTAAGCTTCTTGCACTTCTCAGCTGGTATTTTCTGCCACTCTTTCTTTGCAGCTTGTTCAAGCTCTTGAATGTTTGAAGGGTTCTTTTTCAGCTCACCCCAAACATTTTCAATGGGATTAAAGTCAGGACTCATTGCTGGCCATTTTAAAACAGTCAAATATTCTTTTTAAAACATTCCTGTGTACTTTTTGATGTGTACTTTGGATCTTTGTCTTGCTGGAGGACAAATAATCTTTGACTCAAACCAGGTGTCAGGATATCCAGAACTGACATCCAGCCAGTGTCTGGACCCTGAGAAACCCGCGCTGCTGTGGGGCTTACCTGGGGTCCCTAGGGAGAGGAGCACATCCCAGAGGCTGTGCACTATCAGGACCTGTTCCACGGGACTATCAGGGGGCGGGGCCTCTCATAGGTCTCCCAGAGAAAGCAGGAGCAGAGAGATTGCTTCAGGCCAGATTTGACCCAAAGCACCTGACTGCTGGAGGCGTGGCCTAAGTTCCAGAGAGCTAGGAGCAGAAGGGGAATTCCTAGAAGGGTAAATTCAGGACAAAGTTACCAAAGGGCATAGATAGGGACATAAACCAGATCAGGCCGGGGTCAATGCACGAGATAGAATGATAGTACCAAAGGATTAGACAGAACGCATAGTCAGGACTTAGCAAGAGATCAGTAAACCAGAACGGGCAATAGACGGTACAGAAACGGCAGGCAAGCGCACAACAGGGACAGACTGGGTCAGAAGCCAAGATATCAAACACAGAAGCATACACACAGCACAAGGCACAAACGCACAAGGGTCACTTAAACTAAGCCAAGGGTAAAAGTATAGCTGACAGAGAACCCTGGTAAAGAGTGAGTATTAATACCCCTCCCAGATCCAGAAAGAGGCCACATACACTTAACCCTGTGAGTGCAGGGCAAGAACCCTGTTCAAACCATGACAGTACCCCCCTCTTAATGGGGGGCCACTGGACCCCCAGGCTTGTCCAGGTATCTGGCATGGAAAGCCTGCACCAGATGATCGGCATGTACCGAACTGGCCGGAACCCATGACCGATCCTCCAGAGAGTACCCCTTCCAGTGTATCAGATACTGGAGTCTCCGGCGCACCCACCGGGAGTCAATAATGTGCCCTACCTCATACTCCAGCTTCCCTTCTACCAGCACTGGCAGAGTATTGGATGAGGAATCCTCTCTCACTGTCCCCAAAGGCTTTAACAGGGACCTGTGGAAGACATCAGAAATTTTAGAGGAGGCGGGTAGCTGCAGTCGGTAGGCTACTGGGTTAATGACCTCCACAACTTTGTATGGGCCAATAAACTTGGGGCACAGCTTTATAGATGGTATCTTAAGTTTGATATTGTGGGTGGATAGCCACACCTTCTCCCCTACTGCAAATGCTGGACCTGTCTGCAAACCGCTTATAGTTTTCCTGGGCCTTGGAAATATTCCTCTGAACCTCCCTGCAAAGAATTCTAAAACGTTGTGTCGCACCCTCAGCTCCAGAACAACCTGAATCCATGCAGGAAAACTCTCCAAAATGTGGGTTAAACCCTTAGTTGATCTGAAAGGGAGACTTCCCAGTAGACTGACTCACATGACCGTTGAATGCAAACTCTGCCATGGGCAATACCTCACACCAGTCCTCCTGTCTGGAAGAGGCCAAGCATCTCAGAATCTGCAGCAATGATTGGTTCGTGCGCTCAGTCTGTCCATTAGACTCTGGGTGATAGGCAGAGGAGAAGGACAACAAAATCCCCAGCATTTTACAAAAAGCCCTCCAGAACCTGGCCACAAACTGTACCCCTCAGTCTGACACCACATTCATAGGCACTCCATGCAACTGAAATACATGCTGAATAAATAAACGGGCCAGGGTTTCAGCAGATGGTAACGCAGGGAAAGGTACAAAGTGGGCTTGTTTTGAAAACCTATCCACCACCAACCATATCACCGAGTTGCCCCTGGAAGGAGGAAGATTTGTGATAAAATCCATGGACAAATGTGTCCATGGTCTATTCGGAATTGGCAAAGGCACCAACTCCCCGTACGGCTGGACCTGAGAACTTTTAGAACAAGCGCACACCCCACATGCAGTCACAAACTTTTTAATGTCTGTTACCATGGAGGGCCACCAGAAACCCTCACAATTGCCCCCCGGGTAGCTGCAATCCCAGGATGAGCACTCAACATAGAATCATGAAATTCTTGCATAAATCCGAGATGGAAAAGTTCCGGTGCAAACAATTTACCTTGGGGTTTACCACCCAGGGTCATAGCCTGGGCCTCCAAAATCCCTCTCTGTAGCTCAGATGAGATTTCGGCCACCACTACTCCTGGCTGAAGAATGGAGGAGGGAGGTTCTGGAGGGGACACAGAATCAAAGCTTTGGGATAAGGCATCAGCCTTGATCTTTTTAGATCCCGGGCGGAATGTGGTGGTAAACTGAAATCGAGGAAAAATAGCGCCCATAGAGCCTGTCTGGAGGTCAATCTCTTGGCAGACTCAATATAGGCCAAATTTTTGTGATCAGTGATGACTGTAATGAGATGAATGGCCCCCTCAAGGAAATGCCTCCATTCTTCAAAAGCCAACTTTACCGCCAACAACTCCCTATTGCCGACATCGTAATTTCTCTCGGCAGAGGAAAATTTTTAGAGAAGAAGGCGCAAGGCCTCAGATTAGTAAGGGTAGAAGGGCCCTGAGACAAAACTGCCCCCACCCCTACTTCCGAGGCGTCAACCTCCACAACAAAAGGTCTTGACGGGTCGGGTTGTGCCAATACAGGGGCTGAAGAAAAGCAATTTTTTAACGTCATAAAAGAATTTTTTCAGCTACAGACCAATTTGTTACATCAGCTCCCTTGAGAGTGAGGTCTGTTAGAGGCCTTACCACCTGCGAAAAGCCCTTAATAAGCTTCCTATAGAAGTTAGCAAAGCCCAAAAATCGCTGCAACCCTTTTAAGTCATGAGGCTGCACCCAATCCATAACAGCCTGGACCTTCTTAGGACCCATGCGGAACCCCTCCCTGACACAATCAAACCCAGAAAGGATAATTCTTGCATGAAGAATGAGCATTTTTCCAACTTGGCATACAAATGATTCTCCCTCAGTCTCATGAGAACCATCCGCAAATGGTGCAAGTGAGATTGACTGTTCGCCGAGTACACCAAAATGTCATCCAAATAGAAAACCACAAAGCGACCAATTAAATCAGAGAAAATCACATTAATAAAATTCTGAAAAATAGCAGGAGCGTTGGTGAGACCAAAGGGTATACCCAAGTTTTCGAACAGCTATTCAGTCGTCAGAAATGCTATTTTCCATTCGTCCCCTTCCCGGACTCTTATAAGGTTATATGCCCCACGTAAATCCAGTTTAGAGAACCATTTGGCCCCGGTGAGTTGATTACATAGATCGTGAATTAAGGGAAGAGGGTATGTATTTTTCACAGTAATTTTGTTTAATTCCCAAAAGTCGAGGCATGGCCGCAAACCACCATCTTTTTTCTTAACAAAAAAGAAGCCCTCCGCCACAAGTGAAACAGAAGACTGAATATGCCCTTTTTGGAGATTCTCGGTAATGTATTCCTTCATGGCTAGACGTTCGGGCCCAGACAAATTGAACAGGCAAGCCTTGGGTAACTTGGCTCCAGGGACTAGATCAATGGCACAATCAAAGGGTCTATGTGGTGGTAGCGCCTCAGCCTCAATTTCAGAAAATACGTCTTCAAAATCTTTCAGGTACTCCAGAATACCTTTCAGACTGACAGACGACACTGACTCAGATTTTACTGGGGTGACAAGAGTTGTCAAGTTACAACATAGACCGTTAGCCATACAACCCCACTGAATGATCTCCCCCGTGACCCTGTCAATGGTACGATTGTGGCATTGAAGCCAAGGCATACCCAGTACCAGTCCAGCTGGCAGATTATTTAGAACAAAACACCTTAATTTTTCCACGTGAGTGGAACCCACTTTCAGAGAAAAGGTATCAGTCATGAAACAAATTCCCTCCCGGGTGAGAGGAGAGGAATCAATTGCCACAATTTTAACAGGATCTTTTAACCTGACTGTCCCTATCTTATTAAAAGTCACAACTTTGGCATCGATCAGATTAATAGAAGAACCACAGTCAACAAAGGCGGTAGTCACAATCGGACCGCCTGTAAGTTCTAGTTCCACCTGAAGCAGAATTTTAGTAAGCGAGGAAAAAGGTACCAGGGAGGCTGGGCAACCACCTCAATTGTTACCCAGACTCAGTCGTTTTCCTGACGGCTTCACTGAAGAAGGGCAAGAAGGACAGTCCCTTCTCCAATATCCAAAGGATCCACAGTACAAGCACAGTTGGTTGTTTCTACGGCATCTCCTCTCTTTTTCCTTCAACGAGGTGGCACCAACCTCCATGAGGTCGGGACTAGATGCAGAGTCTCTCAGATTGGAGAATAAAGAGGTCTCCTGCAGCATGACCCCTGTCGCCCACAGCCTACGGTGCATGTGGACAGCCTGGATCATAGCGTCCTCCAAAGAATCCGCTGGAGGATGAAGGGCCAGGGCATCTTTCAAACATTTGGACAGGCCTCTACAGAACAAACACCAGAGGGCAGCATCATCCCAGGAGGCCTCCGCTGCCCAGTGTCTGAACTCAGAGCAGAACCTCTCTGCCAAGTGTTTTCCCTGGCACACACTCATCACCATATCCTCAGCTAGACTCACACGATCGGGTTCATCGTAGATGTTCCCGAGTGCTTCGAAGAATGCATTCACTGACATTCTCTCAGAGGAGGTAGGGGGAAGAGAAAAAGCCCAAGCCTGAGGGGATCCCCTTAACAAAGACATAATGACCCCAACCCTCTGACTCTCATCCCCAGAGGAGCGTGGCCTTAACGAAAAGAAGAGTTTTCACCCCTCCTTAAAAACCTTAAATGTTTTTTTATCTCCAGAGAAAGAGTCAGGCAATTTAACAGGTGATTCAGGGGAGATTAAGGAAACATCTGTGGTACCCCCACCCCGGGCCCCAGAAGGAAAAGAACCCTGCACTGCGACTGAGCCAGGGTTCGCTGTTCCACAGACAGTTTTTGCAACATTTGAGTGAGGCTATTCACTTGCTCAGAGAGAGCATGTGTGACGGACTCAGCTCCTGCTGAGCCCATTTTTTGAGTGGACCCTCTGGGTCGTGGCACCCACCCACCGAGGGCGAGCTGACCTTGTGAGAATCCACCCCCTATACAGGGAGTGTCAGGGGCAAGACCAAGGGGGTGAGCCACCACAACTGCTGGGACCAGACGGCCGGCTCAGGGGACACTAGACGAGTGTCTGACGACAAGCAGGAAGCAAGACGAGACTAGACGTAGGTGCAAGGTATCTTCATTAGAATAACACAAGATCACATACAGAGAACACAAGCAAAATGTGCAAGGTGCGCGCGTGGGCACGCCAAGGTCCATAACATGGTACGTGCCAGATGGCACGCCTAGGCACAGGTAATGGCAAGATGGCATCGGACTCCGGACTGCTGGCAAACCGACAGGGTCCAGGGATCAGGCTGCGGACGTCAGCTCCGGACATCAGGCCGCAATCATCTGGTTCCGGACCTCTGGCAACGGTCGGCAGGTTCCGGGCATCCGGCAGGCAAACCAGGGTTCAGGCAAGGAGGCACGACAGATATCCAAGCAGGGTGCGTGTTTAGGGAACACGCCAAGGTCCAAGGCTAGGTGCGTGTGTAGGGGACACGCCAGGGTCCAAGGCTAGGTGCGTGTGTAGGGGACACACCAGGGTTCAAAGCGAGGTGCGTGTATAGGGGACACGCCAAGGTTCACAAACGAGACAGGGTGCGTGTGTAGAGCCACGCCAAAGCATAGGATAAGACAGAGTGCGTTCAGAGACACGCCAAGGCACAAGGTACAAGACAGAGTGCGTGTAGAGACACGCCAAGGCACAAGGCAGGGTGCGTGTAGAGACACGCCAGGGTCCAGAGCAGGGCTGCATGCTAGGAGCTACGCAGGGACGCACACCTCACTGGCCAATGCACACGGCTGTAACGCCAGCACGAGGCACGACTAAGGCACAGGAGGGGGCAAAGGAACCTTCGTGCTAGGAGCCACGCCAGGTTCAGGGCAGGGTGCGTGCTAGGAGCCACGCCAGGGTTCAAGGCAGGGTGCGTGCTAGGAGCAACGCCAGGGTTCAAGGCAGGGTGCGTGCTAGGAGCAACGCCAGGGTTCAAGGCAGGGTGCGTGCTAGGAGCAACGCCAGGGCACAAGGAAGGGCTGCGTGCTAGGAGCCACGCAGGGGGCACGCCACACTGGCCAGTGCACACGGCTGTACACAAACACGTGGCACTTACCACGGCACAGGAGACGGCCAAGGGGAACCCACGCTGGGGTTCAATGCAAGGACAAGGCAGGGAACAAGGCAAGGAACACAAGCAGAAACAGAGCCAGGTCAGAGCGAGGACAGAGTCTAGCAGCGGAGCGTAGGCAGAAGCCCAGAGCCGGGCCAAGGGAAGACCTTGGGACTAGACAAAGAAACGAGCACTAAGGAGAGGAGAAATGCTGCGTGTGCCAGGGAGCACTACAGAGCACCATAGGAGAGAGCGAGGCAGAGCAAGCAAAGACTGAGACCATAGGGAGGAACACAAAGCAAGGAATAGCAAGGCAGAGAACACAGGGAGGACTACAAGTCAAAGCATAGCAAAAGCAAGACATGGCAAAACAGGCGAGGCAGAGAACACAGGAAGGACTACAAGTCAAAGCATAGCTAAGGCGAGACATAGCAAAACAGACTAAGACAAAGAACAGCAGAAGGACTACAAGGCAAAGCAAGGCAAAGACAAACATGGCACGAGAGACAACACAAGACAAGAGGCGGAATACGAGCACGGAGCGTGTGCAGAGACGCACTACAGAGCAAAGTGCAAGGGCACAGAATAGAGGGAGCAACCCCACAGACCCAGAGCCTTGCAGGGAAGCAACACAAATAATCAGGCCCTGAGCATAGGAAGAGGCGGCCTGATATAGTGCATAGCACCTCCTCCTCAGGTCAGGACCAGGGGAGCACTTCCGGGATTCTAGACATGACGAGATGATAGCAGAACCAGACAGTGCAGGATCTTAGGAAACGTCACATGATCAGGGTTTCAGACATGACGAGATGATCACCGAACCAACCAGTGCAGGATCCTAGGAAGAACACATGATCCGGGATTCTAGACATGACGAGATGATTGCAGAACCAGACAGTGCAGGATCTTAAGAAACGTCACATGATCAAGGACTCCAGACATGACGAGAAGATCACAGAAGGCAGAGCAGAAACGCAGGCATCCTGCAGCTCAGAGATGAGGTGAGTCTGCACACTGCTCTAGGGAACATGCAGGACAGCAGACAAAACATGCGCATGCACATCGCTCCAGGAGTTCTTGAGACAGACATGGCAGACGTGACACATGGCAGACATGACAGCATGCAGCAGATCCATGACCAAAAGGAAAAAAGTGCAAAATCTCGTTTAAATGTTTCGGTCAGCTATAATGTCAGGATATCCAAAACTGACATCCAGCCAGTGTCTGGACCCTGAGAGACCCGTGCTGCTGTAGGGGCTTACCTGGGGTCCCTAAGGAGAGGAGCACATCCCAGAGGCTGTGTACTAACAGGACCTGAACCACGTGACTATCAGGGGGCAGGGCCTCCCACAGGTCTCCCAGAGGAAGCAGGAGCAGAGAGATTGCTTCAGGCCAGATGTGACCCAAAGCACCTGACTGCTGGGGGCGTGGCCTAAGCTCCATAGAGCTAAGAGCAGAAGGAGGACTCCTAGAAGGGTAACTACGGGACAAAGTTGCCAAAGGGCATAGACAGAGACATAAACCAGATCAGGCCGGGGTCAAAGCACGAGATTGGTACTGTCGTTCTAAGGATTAGACAGAATGGATAGTCAGGACTTAGTAAGAGATCAGTAAACCAGAACGGGCAATAGACGGTACAGAAACGGCAGGCAAGTGCACAACAGGGACAGACTGGGTCAGAAGCCAAGATATCAAACACAGAAGCATGCACACTGCACAAGGCACAAACACACAAGGGTCACTTAAAATAAGCCAAGGGCAAAAGTATAGCTGCAGAGAACCCTGGTAAAGAGTGAGTATAAATACCCCTCCCAGATCCAGAAAGAGGCCACATACACTTAACCTGTGAGTGCAGGGCAAGAACCCTGTCCAAACCATGACACCAAGTTTTCTTACACTGGGTTGGAAATTTAGCTCCAAAATCTCTTGACAATTCCCTGATGTCATGATTCTTGTGATACGATCAAGGCCTTCAGTACTAGACTCAGCAAAGCAACCCCATAGCATTATGGATCCTCCACCATGCTTAACTATTGGTATGGTTATCTTTTCCTTTTAAGCTACATTGTGCCATCTGTAAACAACCTGTTGCTTTGCATTGCCGAGAAGCTTTATTTTGTTTCATCTGTCCACAGAACATTTTCTCAGAAGGATTGTGATTTGTCAAGTTAGTCTTTGGCAAAGATCAGTTGTTCCATTTTATGCCTTTTCTTCAGCAATGCTTTGTTTAGTGTGTTGCATATGGTATTTGTAGAAATCATGACTGCTCCAGGTTGGCCTTCAGGTTTCTGGCTGTTTGACGACGTGTTTTTTCCACTATTCGCACCAACCTTCAAAGGCATCTCTTGTCAATTTTTCTCTTTCCCCCACTTCCAGTGAGGTTCTTGATGGTTCCATGCTTGGCAAACTTATTAATAACATTGCACACTGTTGAAACTGGCATACCAAGGTCTTTGGAGATGGCCTTATAACCTTTGGAAGTTTTGTTTTTTCTAATAATAGCAGTTCTGTTGTCCTCAGACAGTTCCTTTCTATTCACCATTGTGACACAGGAACATGGCCTACCATGTGGCTTTTTAAAGCACTGAAGTCATCATTCATTGGCTAATTCATGTCACATGGGCACCGACAATTAATCACAGGTGATTCTCATTTGTAATTTACCACAGGCTAGTCAAAATTAGAGTTGAGCGATACCGTCCGATACTTCAAAGTATCGTATCGGATGGTATCGGCCGATCTTTAAAAAAAGTATCGGTATCGCCGATTCCGATACCGGAAGTCCCATTCAAGTCTATGGGACTTCCGGTATCGGAATAAGAAAAACCCTTTCCTGCCCTTGTACAGCCTCTCTGGGGTCTGTACGGGCCTTTCGGGGGGCTGTGCCGGCCTGCCAGGGGGTCTGTGCAGGCTCCGGTGGTCTGTGCCGGCCTGCCGGGGGGCTGTGCCGGCTTGCCGGGGGGCTGTGCCGGCCTGCCGGGGGGCTGTGCAGGCTCCGGTGGGCTGTGCCGGCCTGCCGGGGGGCTGTGCCGGCTTGCCGGGGGGCTGTGCAGGCCTGCCGGGGGGCTGTGCCGGCCTGCCGGTGGTCTGTGCAGGCTCCGGGGGGCTGTGCCGGCCTGCCGGTGGTCTGTGCAGGCTTCGGGGGTCTGTGCAGGCATCGTCCGATGGGACTACAAGTCCCATCGGGCGATGCCTGCTACCATGACAGTGATTGACACATTAGCCAATGATGGGACAGTAGTAGTCCCATCATCCGGCTAATGTGTTAAATGTAAAAAAAAAAAAAAAAATTACATGCTACATACATGCTACATTCATACAACATGCATACTACATACATGCTACATTCATACTACATAAATACTACATGCAACATACATACTACATATATACTACATACATACTACATACATGCTACATTCATACTACATAAATACTACATACATACTACATATATACTACATGCATGCTACATACATACTGCATGCTACATACATACCACATACATACTACATACATACTACATACATACTACATGCTACATACATACTACATATATACTACATGCATGCTACATACATACTACATACATACTACATGCTACATACATACTACATGCATGCTACATACATACTACATGCTACATACATACTACATGCTACATACATACTACATGCTACATACATACTACATATATACTACATGCATGCTACATACATACTACATGCATGCTACATACATACTACATGCATGCTACATACATACTACATGCATGCTACATACGTACTACATGCTACATACATACTACATGCTACATACATACTACATGCTACATACATACTACATATATACTACATGCATGCTACATACATACTACATGCATGCTACATACATACTACATGCTACATACATACTACATGCTACATACATACTACATATATACTACATGCATGCTACATACATACTACATGCATGCTACATACATACTACATGCTACATACATACTACATGCTACATACATACTACATATATACTACATGCATGCTACATACATACTGCATGCTACATACATACTACATACATACTACATGCTACATACATACCACATATATACTACATACATACTACATACAATACATTCATACAATACATACATAGACATACAGTACATATAACATAGAGTAACATACTTACCAATACTTGTCACATTGTTCCCCGAAGCCATTGTCTTTTCCGGAATAAATATTAACATAACAAACCACAAAAATACTCACCCACGATCCGAAGCAGTCCACGAGTGTGTCCCACGACGATCTTGGGTAGAGAACTGCAGCATCAGATGATGCTGCCGTCCTCTACGGGCTGCAGGAATCCAATGACGGAAGGTAGGTATCCTTCCGCACTGTATTCCTCCGCCACTTAAAAAAAAAAAAGTCCCTAGTCTCACTTTATGCCATTGCTGTGTGGGAAATTCCCACACAGCAATGGCATAAAGTGAGACTAGGGACTTTTTTTTTTTTTTAAGTGGCGGAGGAATACAGTGCGGAAGGATACCTACCTTCCGTCATTGGATTCCTGCAGCCCGTAGAGGACGGCAGCATCATCTGATGCTGCAGTTCTCTACCCAAGATCGTCGTGGGACACACTCGTGGACTGCTTCGGATCGTGGGTGAGTATTTTTGTGGTTTGTTATGTTAATATTTATTCCGGAAAAGACAATGGCTTCGGGGAACAATGTGACAAGTATTGGTAAGTATGTTACTCTATGTTATATGTACTGTATGTCTATGTATGTATTGTATGAATGTATTGTATGTATGTAGTATATATGTGGTATGTATGTAGCATGTAGTATGTATGTAGTATGTATGTAGCATGCATGTAGCATGTAGTATGTATGTAGCATGCATGTACTATATATGTAGTATGTATGTAGCATGCATGTAGTATGTATGTAGCATGCATGTAGTATATATGTAGTATGTATGTAGTATGTATGTGGTATGTATGTAGCATGTAGTTAGCATGCATGTAGTATATATGTAGTATGTATGTAGCATGTAGTATGTATGTAGTATGTATGTGGTATGTATGTAGCATGTATGTAGCATGTATGTAGTATGTATGTAGTATGTATGTAGCATGCATGTAGTATGTATGTAGTATGTATGTAGCATGCAGTATGTATGTAGCATGTATGTAGTATGTATGTAGTATATATGTAGTATGTATGTAGCATGTAGTATGTATGTAGCATGCATGTAGTATATATGTAGTATGTATGTAGCATGTAGTATGTATGTAGTATGTATGTGGTATGTATGTGGCATGTAGTATGTATGTAGCATGCATGTAGTATGTATGTAGCATGCATGTAGTATGTATGTAGTATGTATGTAGTATGTATGTAGCATGCAGTATGTATGTAGCATGTATGTAGTATGTATGTAGTATATATGTAGTATGTATGTAGCATGCATGTAGTATGTATGTAGTATGTATGTAGTATGTATGTAGCATGCAGTATGTATGTAGCATGTATGTAGTATGTATGTAGCATGTATGTAGTATGTATGTAGCATGTAGTATGTATGTAGCATGCATGTAGTATGTATGTAGTATTTTTTTTTTTTTTTTTTTTTTTAACATTTAACACATTAGCCGGATGATGGGACTACTACTGTCCCATCATTGGCTAATGTGTCAATCACTGCCATGGTAGCAGGCATCGCCCGATGGGACTTGTAGTCCCATCGGACGATGCTTGCACAGACCCCCGGACATCAGCACAGCCCCCCGGCAGGCCGGCACAGCCCCCCGGCAGGTCGGTACAGACCCCCACAGGGTGCACAGACCACCGGCAGGCCGGCACAGCCCCCCGGCAGGCCGGTACAGACCCCCACAGGGTGCACAGACCACCGGCAGGCCGGCACAGCCCCCCGGCAGGCCGGTACAGACCCCGGGCAGTCCACACAGCCCCCCGGCAGGCCGGCACAGCCCCCCGGCAGGCCGGCAGAGACCCCCGGAAGGCCCGAAATGACGGCGCATCATGATGCGCACACATCGCGCATCATGATGACGTCAGTCTGTCAATCAACTTGGAACTTCCGATTCCGATGCCGAATTCCGATATTGAAAAAATATCGGAAGTCGGTATCGGAATTCCGATACAGCAAGTATCGGCCGATACCCGATACTTGCGGTATCGGAATGCTCAACACTAGTCAAAATGTGTTTCCAATCTAATTTAATGTAAAGAATGCCAATACCAGTGTCACAGCAAGCTTTAGGCTATTCTATCCCCCCATTGTTTTTTCCTGTTAATTACTGTGTAGAATTTGCTATTTTGTATTTAATACAAGTACTTTATACAAAAAAACTTTTTCACTTGATTCATTTTTTCAGGAGATAATCCACATTATGTGGATTTCATGGGTGCCAATAACGATGAGCAGGACTGTAACTCTCTTACTTTATTTGCTGTTATTTGGATATACTCTTTGTTTTTACCTAAAAAAAGACGCATTAACAAGACTGTAAATGTAGACTTTCAAATGCATATCAACAAGATGATTCCATGAACTGCATCTTGATGTGATATGTTCTAGTTCTTAGATGCAATCATTCACAGAAACATGCATTAATGCTTTATAGCCCACAGGGAGACACATAGCATAATTACCCATTGACGCATAGCATAGAAGATGCTAAAAACTAAGGAAAATTATCAATACTGGCAGAAATGTACTATAGAACACAAAGAGTTTTCCAGATCAGTTTATGAGGATGTATGATTTGGTATGGCCTTAAATCATTGGTATTGTATTTTATTCACCATCATGTCTACTGTATTCTATATGTCCTTTATTACCATATATATATATGAAAGCAACAGTATATGAGTGGAAATCAACACTTAAAAGCCACATTTTTTAAAGTAGAATATCATTTTATTTTTCTCTTCATAGATTGTAAGCTCATGAAAGCATGTAGAGCCTTCATTGGTCTTGCTTGAGTTATAAAAAAGAAACTCAGTAAAAACTCAGTAATGTCTGTTTTCATTTGACATCTACCCTCCAAAATGAAAGGCACTAAACAGTAATTATTATTTTGGAAATGCTAAATTAAAGTAGGTGTTTTATGGATTGGGTCAATTACGAATTCTTTTCTATACCTAAAGAATTCTGGCCGTATTATACATAAGCTCTGATTGTAGCAGATTAACCCCTAGATGCTGTGGTCAGTAGCCTCTTTGACCCCATCTGAGCCACTGAAGACCCCCGTGTCTTCCATTTTTCTGTTTCATGTGATATAAGTAAAATATCAATACACTGCAAAATAGAGAGAGACCCCAATGCGCGTTTCGCTTTGTTGCTTCTTCACGCCCCCCGAAGAAGCAACGTAGCGAAACACGCATTGGGGTCTCTCTGCCCACTCTTTAGCCAGGTTCGTCTCCAATATATATGCACTGTTTGACATAATTACTCTTATGGCCAGTATATTGTCACAAAGTGACTTGCCCTGTGTGACGCGACCCGCCGATCGGTAACTAAAAGAACAAGACAAACAAGGGGATATCGGGGACACAATTACAATGGTGGGCCCTATAATAGGGAACGGGGATGTGGACACCTTCTGCACTCTCCTGAAGCTGTGCCCCTGAACACTCCTAATGTTCCCTATACAGGTTCTTTCAACCTGTCGCCAACCAGGATACCTCAGTCCCTCACTAGCTCTGCACCTATCCCTTACTAGGGAACTGGCTAGTGCGGACACTGGTCCCACTGCTGTACTAATAAACACCAAGGAAAATAACAGACAGGGAAAAATGAACAACACTTAGCTTTCTCTGCTGCCAATGCTCTTGAGGCAGCAGAGTATGGCACGTGGACACAGCTTCAGCTGAAACATCAAGGCTCTCAGATGAGTTGCAACAGCACTGCTCCAAATAGCCCCTCTCTCCTCCAAGGTTGGTTAGGGAATGACCAGTATCACCATCAGTGATCCAGAGCACCCGACAACCTTTTATAGGAAGGACAGGGGGTGGTAACACCTGCTGGCTAATTCAAATGTGTAATAACCCCAGTGGCCAGCCACCGGGGGCAAAAACCCAAGGAGAGCAACTAAGGTTGCAGTAACACCGGCGGCCAACTAACATTGAGCCAGAGGCTTGAAAAAAAAAAGGTTATATATGAGCCCTGATCTGCCACAGATCCAAACATGGATCGGGACATATATATGTTGTTTTGAACTGTTGAGTCACTGTATTTCATCTGTAAAAAAGAAAATAGGGGGGAAGCCAGCACTGCTTAAGTTTAGAACGCATAAATTGAATTGCATATGCACATAATATCCAGCTGTATTCAAAAATGAGATATTTAGCAAAAAAATTGATCAATTCAATTGAGCCACCCCGCCGCGCCAAGGCAATCTCATATGGGGGGTCCTACTCTACATTTATAATAAATACTGTGCCATTACGGCCTCCTAAGAGCATGACCACATCAAGTGCAATCTGAACCTGAACATTGCTGAATCGCTCCCATGAAGCCAGATGAAGCAAGTCCAGATGAAGGCCAACCAGGTCTGAACACAGACATATCAGGATTGACCTCCACACATTGCCCAACCAGCAAACATAGATGAAGAGCGATATTGGCCCGGACACAGGTGCACAATTAAATAAAGCTTGGGGCAGGGCAGGGCTGCCGTGTGTGTGCACAGCAGCCTAGATCCATCATAATGAACACAGAAAAATTTATAGCGGACATAGCCAAGCATGCATGGCAGCAGTGGTGGTGAGCCACAAACCAACAACAAGAAAATAGGGGGGGAAGCCAGCACTGCTTAAGGTTAGAACGCATAAATTGAAGTGCATAT
This sequence comes from Dendrobates tinctorius, assembly GCF_039654945.1. NCBI lineage: Eukaryota > Metazoa > Chordata > Amphibia > Anura > Dendrobatidae > Dendrobates > Dendrobates tinctorius. The sequence goes on from NW_027361936.1 coordinate 2,372,808, forward strand.
GCACATAATATCCAGCTGTATTCAAAAATGAGATATTTAGCAAAAAAATTGATCAATTCAATTGAGTCACCCCGCCGCGCCAAGGCAATCTCATATGGGGGGTCCTACTCTACATTTATAATAAATACTGTGCCATTACGGCCTCCTAAGAGCATGACCACATCAAGTGCAATCTGTACCTGAACATTGCTGAATCGCTCCCATGAAGCCAGATGAAGCAAGTGCAGACGAAGGCCAACTAGGTCTGAACACAGACATATCAGGATTGATCTCCACACATTGCCCAACCAGCAAACATAGATGAAGGGCGATATTGGCCCGGACACAGGTGCACAATTAAATAAAGCTTGGGGCAGGGCGGGGCTGCCGTGTGTGTGCACAGCAGCCTAGATCCATCATAATGAACACAGAAAAATTTATAGTGGACATAGCCAAGCGTGCACGGCAGCAGTGGCGGTGAGCCACAAACCAACAACAAGAAAATAGGGGGGGGGAGCCAGCACTGCTTAAGGTTAGAACGCATAAATTGAAGTGCATATGCACATAATATCCAGCTGTATTCAAAAATGAGATATTTAGCAAAAAAATTGATCAATTCAATTGAGCCACCCCGCCGCGCCAAGGCAATCTCATATGGGGGGTCCTACTCTACATTTATAATAAATACTGTGCCATTACGACCTTCTAAGAGCATGACCACATCAAGTGCAAAATGTACCTGAACATTGCTGAATCGCTCCCATGAAGCCAGATGAAGCAAGTGCAGATGAAGGCCAACCAGGTCTGAACACAGACATATCAGGATTGACCTCCACACATTGCCCAACCAGCAAACATAGATGAAGGGCGATATTGGCCCGGACACAGGTGCACAATTAAATAAAACTTGGGGCAGGGCGGGGCTCACCACCACTGCTGCCGTGCACGCTTGGCTATGTCCGCTATAAATTTTTCTGTGTTCATTATGATGGATCTAGGCTGCTGTGCACACACACACGGCAGCCCCGCCCTGCCCCAAGCTTTATTTAATTGTGCACCTGTGTCTGGGCCAATATCGCCCTTCATCTATGTTTGCTGGTTGGGCAATGTGTGGAGGTCAATCCTGATATGTCTGTGTTCAGACCTGGTTGGCCTTCATCTGCACTTGCTTCATCTGGCTTCATGGGAGCGATCCAGCAATGTTCAGGTACAGATTGCACTTGATGTGGTCATGCTCTTAGGAGGCCGTAATGGCACAGTATTTATTATAAATGTAGAGTAGGACCCCCCACATGAGATTGCCTTGGCGCGGCGGGGTGGCTCAATTGAATTGATCAATTTTTTTGCTAAATATCTCATTTTTGAATACAGCTGGATATTATGTGCATATGCACTTCAATTTATGCGTTCTAACCTTAAGCAGAGCTGGCTTCCCCCCCATTTTCTCATTTCATCTGTAAACTTTGCTGCTGCAAGTTGGTATATCTCTCCATATATTTTTCGGCAGGTCCGGTTTTTTGGTCCTCCTTTATTGCACTATTGCACTTTATATTCGTTATTTATTTTTTGAGAGATATTTGCTTACTTACATGTGTGTATATTTATATATACAGTATATATATATATATATATATATATATATATATATATATGTATATACTTTATGTAGGTACATTCACTGTTTATACACATATGCTTAAATTTAAATATATATATATATATATATATATATATATACACACAGTCATATGTTAAAGTTTGGGCACCCCTATTAATGTTAACCTTTTTTCTTTAGAACAATTTTGGTTTTTGCAACAGCTATTTCAGTTTCATATATCTAATAACTGATTTGACTCAGTTATATTTCTGGATTCAAATGAGGTTTATTGTACTAACAGAAAATGTGCAATCTGTATTTAAACAAAATTTGACCAGTGCAAAAGTATGGGCACCCTTATCATTTTATTGATTTGAACACTCCTAACTACTTTTTACTGACTTCCTGAAGCACTAAATTGGTTTTGTAACCTCATTGAGCTTTGAACTTCATAGCCAGGTGTATCAAATCATGAGAAAAGGTATTTAAGGTGGCCACTTGCAAGTAGTTCTCCTATTTGATTCTCCTATGAAGAGTGGCATCATGGGCTCCTCAAAACAACTCTCAAATGATCTGAAAACAAATATTATTCAACATAGCTTTTCAGGGGAAGGATACAAAAAGTTGTCTCAGAGATTTAACCTGTCAGTTTCCACTGTGAGGAACATAGTAAGGAAATGGAAGAACACAGGTACAGTTCTTGTACAGCCCAGAAGTGGCAGGCCAAGAAAAATATCAGAAAGGCAGAGAAGAAGAATGGTGAGAACAGTCAAGGACAATCCACAGACCACCTCCAAAGACCTGCAGCAACATCTTGCTGCAGATGGTGTCACTGTGCATCGGTCAACAATACAGCGCACTTTGCACAAGGAGAAGCTGTATAGGAGAGTGATGCGAAAGAAGCCGTTTCTGCAAGCACGCCACAAACAGTCGCCTGAGGTATGCAAAAGCATATTTGGACAAGCCAGTTACATTTTGGAAGAAGGTCCTGTGGACTGATGAAACAAAGATTGAGTTGTTTGGTCATACAAAAAGGCGTTATGCATGGAGGCTAAAAACACAGCATTCCAAGAAAAACACTTGCTACCCACAGTAAAATTTGGTGGAGGTTCCATCATGCTTTGGGGCTGTGTGGCCAATGCCGGCATCGGGAATCTTGTTAAAGTTGAGTGTCGCATGGATTCAACTCAGTATCAGCAGATTCTTGACAATAATGTGCAAGAATCAGTGACGAAGTTGAAGTTACGCAGGGGATGGATATTTCAGCAAGACAATGATCCAAACCACCGCTCCAAATCTACTCAGGCATTCATGCAGAGGAACAATTACAATGTTCTGGAATGGCCATCCCAGTCCCCAGACCTGAATATCATTGAACATCTGTGGGATGATTTGAAGCGGGCTGTCCATGCTCGGCGACCATCAAACTTAACTGAACTGGAATTGTTTTGCAAACAGGAATGGTCACAAATACCTTCATCCAGGATCCAGGAACTCATTAATAGCTACAGGAAGCGACTAGAGGCTGCTATTTTTGCAAAAGGAGGATCTACTAAATATTAATGTCACTTTTATGTTGAGGTGCCCATACTTTTGCACCGGTCAAATTTTGTTTAAATGCAGATTGCACATTTTCTGTTAGTATAATAAACCCCATTTGAATCCAGAAACATAACTGAGTCCATCAGTTATTAGATATATGAAACTGAAATATCTGTTGCAAAAACAAAAATTGTTATAAAGAAAAAAGGTTAACATTAATAGGGGTGCCCAAACTTTAACATATGACTGTATATATATATACTCTGTATTTCTCCTTATATCTGACTGGTATTTTTACTCTTATATTGGTGTTTCATGTATGGTTTACTAATATTTGAATTATTATCATGGTCATATATGATATATATGGATTTCATTAACTAACCAATTTATACCGACCCAGTTTCAGCTTTACTTCTCATTTGGAAAAATAATAAAATTTATTTTTTATATTGCTCCTTGGTCCTATTTCTTTCAGGTTTCTGTTGTAATATTATGGATGAGCCATTGTTTATTTAGCCTTTTTTTGTGATTATTACAAAGTCATTTCCTAGTATTATAGCTGCCATATTTCACTAGGAGTGGCAATAATGTGAAGATACGACATTGTCCTTAGATCTCTGTATTTTCTTGGACAATAAAGGGTGCTTACATCAAGTGAAAGTAACCACAGATAATGTGAAGAAAACATTTTTATTGAATCAAGTCTTAAAAAATGACAAATTTTAGGGCTCACAGACCATTTATTGAGTAGAAGAGACATATAAGCAGGTCATTAAAACAAAATGTTTAAAATGTTTAAAATATAAAAAAAGGCGCCAAAGAAATACAGTGCAGCCCAATGTATGGTGCCAGAGTTTACAGAAAGAATTGTAAACTTGATGAGCTGGAAAAATTATACGATTAATCACAATAAAACAAATACAAAAAAAAGGTAATTACGGCACTCCTGTGGATGGTGCCCAAGTGGGATCTTATGCCATGTAAATCTTGTAGAAAACTTGGCACTCTGGTAAATGTTGTGAGCAGATAATTTTATTTTGTGCAGGCAATCCAAAAACAAAGAAATTTTTCGGTCCTACAAAGACCTTCATCAGTCAGACAGATTGCAATGTGCACAGGGTTACAGGCAGAAACAAAAGCTCAGGTTATGCAGCACATGCTGCAGCAATGTGTGGTGTTCATGCATGTGCATTTTAGACTTGTACACACAATAAAAGACATTACAGAATAACAATAATCACATAAATCAACAGATCAACAGATACCAAGAGGAGTGAGGGTTTCCCACAAGCTTACAATCTATGAGGAAATAGGGGGGGACACGAAAGGTGGATGGTAGCAATTGCTTTCATTGTATGGTCCAGCCACCAATGTAATAGGGTATTCATGTAATGCTGCATGAACCGGTAACCAACCAGTTTGTGAAAAAGTACAGACATAGCGGGCAATTAAATGCATAAAGGGTATAAGAAAAGATGATGCGAGGGTCCTGGTTTTGAAGTAAATTTTGAATGGGCAGCACAGGGATTGTTAGATCAATAAATATATTTGAGGTGGTGAGCCAGTCTGAAGAAATACGCTTTTAGGGCACGCGTAAAACTGTGGGTATTGGGATTAACTGAATTATCCTGGGCAGTGCATTCCAAAGAATTGGCGCAGCACACGAGAAGTCTTGGAGACAGGAGTGGGAGGTTCGGATTATTGAGTATGTTAACTTTAAGTCATTAGAACGGAGGGCACGGAAAGTGTGATAGACTGAGACAAGGGAAGAGATGTAGGATGGTGCTTGACCATGGAGCACTTTGTGGGTGGGAGTGATAAGTTTATATTAAACTCTGGAGCAGATTGGCAACTAGTGCAATGACTGGTACAGGGTAGAGGCATAAGTGTAATGGTTGGTGAGGAATATAATCTTGGCTGCAGCTTTCAAGACTGTGATTGGATGTGGGGGGTGAATGAAAGTTCTGAATAAAGTATAATCCTAAGACAGCAGGCATGTTGCTGGGGAGTAATGGTAGAACCACACAGGAAATGACAATGTTGAGCATAGGTTGGTTAGTGGAGGGAGGAAACACAAGGAGTTCAGTTTTTGACAGGTTCAGTTTCAGATAGAGGTGTCAGGACTCTCTGGATTCCCTGTTCATCTTTTGGCTTTGTAGCTCTTTTCCAAGATGGCATCTGCTGCCTCGCTCCTGCTCATGTGATCCGCCTTCTCTGTCTTTATAACCCTAGTTTGCCCTCCAGTCCATGCTTGTCTTTTCTGCTTGAATTCCTACCTCTGTGTTGCAAGAGACTGATCCTCTCCCGAGAATCCGGTTCAGCCCTTCCAGTTCTCAGTGGTTCCCCATGCCTCAAGCTGTGTTTCTGTGTGTATCTGTATCTGCCTCAGCTTGCCTGCTTAGGACATGTAAGCTCGGCCTGCTTCAGATAATATTGTTTGTGTGCAGTGGCAGTATATTTGTCTGTCCTGGACTTCTTAAGAGACTCGCATTACTGCACTAATTTTGTGACTCTTATTCAGAGACTGCCAGCCTCCTGTTGTGACCTGTGTCTTCTGATCAGCATTTCCCAGCATGTGACTCTGCCAAGAGACTCTGATTGCAGCAGTTCCGCATATGAACTACTTTTTGCATCTCCCTGTTTTCTGTGTTTTCTTGAAATGTTGATCACGTGCTGCACCTACGTTTATTTGTGTAATACAGACTTGCAAATCATACTCTTGTTCAATTGACTTATTTGTCTCAAGCCAAGAGGTTCCTGAGTGTTCCACCATAAATGTAACAAGAGGGAGGACATGATGTTGGAGACAGCAGTAAGACACTGGCATTTCGTAATAATGCAGGATTGATGTCAGAATCAGAGGCGTATAATTGGGTGTCATCAGCATACAGATGGGTCTGGAAACCAAATCTACTGATTGTTAATCAAGTAGGGGCAGTATACAAGGAGAAGAGGAGGGAGTCTAGGACTAATCCTTGAGTAACTCCAAAAGTAAGGGGAAAAGAAGAGGAACCAGCAAAAGATACAGTGAAGGTAGGAGGAGAACCAGAAGAGAATGGTGTCCTTGAAGCCGATGGAGTGAAGCATAAGGAGGAGGAGCTGGTGATCCACAGTGTCAAATGCTGCAGAGAGATCCAGGAGAATCATCAAAGAGCAGTGACCATCATATTTAGCAGTTAATAGATCATTAGTGACTTTAGTGCGGGCAGTTGCAGGAGAGTGTAAAGAGCAGAAACCAGATTGCAGAGGGTCAAGAAGAGAGTGATCTGAGAGATAGCGGATTAGATGAGAGTGGACCAAGTATTCTAGGAGTTTAGAGATGAAGGGAAGATAAGAGACAATTCTATAGTTAGCAGCACAGTTTTGGTCAAGGGATGTTATTTTTTAAGCAATGGAAGTATGCTGACATGTTTAAATGAGGATGGAAAGATACCAGAAGAGAAAGAGAGGTTGAATATTTTTGTAAGGTGTCTAGTGGCAACTGGAGAAATGGACTGGAGGAGATGTGAGAGAATAGGGTGCAAGCATTAAGGCGAGATGATGCAAGGGGTCTGATCACTTCTTCCCAGACTGGTTCACAGACAGAGAGTGAACTAGAGGCAGTGGAGGAGGAAGGACAGTGTGTGGTATGGGGGGATTAGGAGGAAATTTCAGATATGGCCAATTTTTTCTTTTAAATAATTATCCAGGTCATAAGCACTGAGATCCGTGGTTGGAGCCTTCACTTGGATTGAGGAGGGAATGAAAAGTGTCAAAGAGACTTTTGGTTTGTTGGACAGTGAGGTAATGAGAATGCTGGAAGTATGTTTTGTTTGGAGCAGTGAAGGGCAGATGTATATGTTTTAAGCATAAAATTATAATGGATGAAATCTTTGGACAGATTGGATTTTCTCCAAAGAAGTTCGGCACACCCGGTGCACCGCTGCAGGAAATGTGTTTGCAGCATGTGCCAGGGTTGTCACAGTCTGTGCTGAGTTGCTCTATATGTAGGAGGTGCAGCTTTATCCTGGGCACTTTGCAGTGTTTCATTACAATGTTTCAGTGCAGAGTCACGACATGAGAGGGAGGAGATTGGGCCAATGGTGACTGCAAATTCTTCATACATTTCTGTGTGCTAATGGGACATATATTTCTATAAAGTGTGGAAAGTTGGGGTGTCCTAAGCGGGATGACAGTTATTGACAGAGAATGAAAGAAGGTTGTGGTCAGACAGCAGGAGAGGGGACTTGGTAAAATCATGCACTGAGCAGAGACGGGAGAAGACCTGGTCCTGGGAATTTCCATCTTCATATATAGTAGAGTTAGTAAGCTGTAAATGGCCAAAGGAGGAGGTTAGAGATAAAAAGTGAGTGGCAGATGGAGAGAGGGGAAAACCAATGGGGATATTAAAGTTTCCCATGATAAGGGTCGGGATGTCACAGGAAACAAAATGTGGAAGCCAGGTGGCAAAGTGATCAAGAAACTGATGGGAGGGGCCTGTTGGACGATACACAACCGCCACTCCCAGGGAGAAGGGGATGTAAAGTCTGACAGTGTATACCTCAAAAAAGGGAAGATAAATGAAGGTACTTGAGGATAACCTGAAAGGTGCATTTGGCTGATAGGAGCAGACCAATGCCTCTACCTGGTCTGTTGTCCGATCTTGGGGTATGAGAGAAATCCACCATATAAAAGAGCAGCAGCAGCGGTTGTGTCTGACTGCTGGATCCAGGTTTCAGTAAGAAGGATAGTTTGCACTGAAAGTGATGCAGCCTGCAGGACTGATTGAACTTTTTTGGTACTTGATTAGGACTGCTTATCCACTATTTTGGCTATCTTGCATTTCAACCTTTCATCAATTTTTCTCTGACGTCCATGCTAAGGAGATTAGCTATAGTGAAATGGGTTGTAAACTTTTTTATTATGTTGCATGGACAAAGGAACCATCACGATCTCTGGAGATGGACTTATAACCTTGAGATCGTGGAGAAAGAGAAAAAGCAGGATGGCACAGGTAGGACCTGTTGAAGCGTATTGAGCGCAAAACGGCTGTTGTCCGTCTTCCAGCACATTGCTCCCGTGCCTATGCCGATGCCTTGTGTATGTGAAATAAAGAGATTTGATTCACATGAATGGTGAGTGCCATCCTGCTTTTTCTCTTTCTCCACAACAAAATGTGCTGTTTTTTCAATATGGGATTGAGCACCCGTTCCAAGTGGGATTAAGGTGTTTTTAATTAATGTAAAAAATATATGTGCAGACATTCAGGGTATTTTTCCACACAACGGTGCCGGATATCTATTTTCTCAAATTGTGGATAGCCTTGAGATTGTTGATATGTTTCAACAATTTAGGTTCTCAAGTCCCCAGACAGTTCTCTTCTTCTCTTTCTGTTCTCCATACATAGTCTGGCACTCACAGACACATAATGCAAAGACTGAATCAACTTCTCTTTTTATCTGGTTTAATATGTTACTTTCATATTGCCCACACCTGCTGCTTGTTACAAGTGAGTTTAAACGAGCATTTCATACTTGAAACAAAGTTGATTACCCATAGTTTTGGAAAGGTGCCAACAGTTTTGTTCTGCACATTTGTGGGGTTTTTATGTGAAAGCATGTCCAATTTGCCTTTTTTTCTTTGTTTTTTTGTGTTGTTCCAATACATAAAAAGAAAATAAACATGTGTATAAAAAAAATTGTGTGTGATTTTACCACATTTTTTTCTTGATTATGCCAGACATATTATTCAGTAGGCCCAGGAAAGTGAGCTATTGTTCATATGAACCTTAATGTTGACTCTTGTTGTAGGTTGAACTGATGTTTGTTGCTTTGTTGAATGACTGCTGATTACCTATTGTATCAGCCCCTACAGCTTATTTTTCTGCTACCCTTCAGGGATAAAGGCGCAGGTTAATTGAATAATTGATGTTTATTAATTTGGTGAATACCTGCTGACTACCTATTGTATCAGTTAATGCAGCCTGGTGTTCTGCAAACATTGAAGGACAAAATATACAGGTTAATTGAATACTCAAATATTGAAAGATGACCTTCTCCCACCCCCACCCCCTAAATCTGTGGATTCTTCCCTGAAGGACAGCTGTGGGTATATAAATGGATCTTTCTCTGTCTACAGAAAGACTCTGCAGAACAGCAGCGAGGGAACTATGGCACCAACTGGAGGATTACAGATCTGCTCCATTGAGCATCATTGAACCCTCAAAGACTTTCGCAGAATCCAGATTGGAACAATGAGGTCACCTGGCCACATACCTCAATGGACTCTGTCAGCCTACTAAGCTTGCTGATACCTTCTTTCTGTGGGTGCCCACCAAAAGTGGGGTGCTACTAGTTAGGGTAGTTGGCCCTTGAAGCCCTGAAGTCACAGATGTTCCATGTCCTGGTGAGCCAGTGAAAGGTTTAGGCTCTATCATTTGCTCCATCTTATGTAATTGCTGGGAATGTACCCACTTACCTTTGTATCTTCACAATGTGTAATTGCAATCATTTTCTGGGAGAAATACTTCATTTTATGGAAGAATTTCAAAGGTGCCAACACTTTCATCCATGACTGTAGATGAGTATATTGACTCCAATTGAGAATTAAAAAATTGTAGCTACAAATTAATGAAAGGTGTGGCTGCCGAATTATGGCGCTCAGGCCTGTTGCTAAGTAACTTGGAAGATGCTATTAGAGAGCACTGAAGAGTCAGTGTGGTTGTGTGATGCAATAGTCAGCTTACACACCTCTGCCACACACTGCTAGGTTTTGGATGACGCTATAGTAGCCTTCTCGTCAGCTTCTGCAGTGTGGCTGTTAAATGGAATGTGCTACAAAAAAATCAAAACAATTGGCGCATTATTCTCAGAATTCAATCCCTGCCTTGACTGCCTACATCAAATGTGTTTTAATGTACTGTTTATTAGTCTCTCGTAATTGAGAAAGGGCCTGTGTGTCCTGATCTGCATTTTATTACAATAAATGGTCCAATGAAAAATTCTGTTCATGGTAGTCTGCAATTCTTTTCGTTGAATAAGATTTCTCTCCATTGTTCAAGAAACAGACAATGGTGCAAGAACATTTTTGTTTCATCGACAAAAAAATAAATAAAAGTGGGAAGGAAAAACAAAAGTGAAAATACTAAAAATGTATGTGCCCTCAAGGGGTTAATATAAAATAGATATAATTAAATTTCTACCATTTTTTCATAAATGTGAAGAGTGTTTTGTATGATCATTTGTATATCTCCTTTGCCAATTAGTTTCCGACTGTATGTGTATATAAGAACAACTGGTTTAAATATGTGTATAATACAATTCATATTGGGGCTCCTAAGAAATAGCAGCTTATCGCCAAGAAGCATGCTACCTGTTTTATCCCTTTCATGTTCAATGTTTTCATTCTTTTGTAGTTTTTTTCTCCAAAGGATAAAAAGGTAGATCCTTTTAGAAAGTCTTTTTACAAAGACAAATGTTTATTTTATGAGAATTACTGTCACTTACTTAGATACATTTTGCGCCTTTGAAAACATGACCTCACAGGTTCTGTTTTCAAACACAGTGTACAGTCGAAACTGTAATGAAATATCAGCAAATTATCAGCCAGGAAAAGGTGTTGTATATAGAAGCATCAATAGAGATACTATTTCATAAAGCAGGAATATGTTACTTCTACTATTACTTTTATAAACAAAGATTTAAGGTTATTATTAAATTGGAAAAAGTTAATTAAATACATGATGTTCAGATAAAATGCATGTCGATGGTTCTGGAAACAGACAAACTATATTTTAAAGTCTTTGTTGTTCTTTCTTGACTATAAGTCTAATTTGCTAATATGTTGTCATTAGCTCCAGCGTCCCACATACCTAGTCAAGTGCCTGCCCGGGCCGATCCCCCTGCAGCAGTAACGGGCTGCCCGGCCCTCTTCTGCCTAGAAGACGGCTGCTAGCACTGTACTTTAATAGTGTACAAGTGACGAACAAGTCGGACCTTCCTATATAACTTGAATCTTTGTATTATTATTCACAGACTGAGACTGCCACTACCTATCTCAATGTTTTTCAACACTGCAGCACAACACAATCAGACTTAGGCTTTTAAAGGGAATCTGTCAGCAGGTTTTGTTATGTAATCTGAGGACAGCATGAGGTAGTGGTTAAAATACTGAACTCAATGATGTGTCACAAGTCTGGCAATGTGATGTCGTTTACTTAGAAGGAATAATAACCTGATGATTAATATTGCTGTGGCTATCAGACATGCAAGCAATCATCCAACTCCACCCCATTCTGTGATAAGCACCTCACTGTCTATAGCTATACACACTGAATGTTGGGGAGGGGGTTGGGGCAGCTCTCTCATCTCTGCTGAATTGCTAAATCTAATTAGGTCAGAACGGCTTCACCCAGTAATGTAAGTGATACATTTTTGCATTCAGGTTCTCTTTGCCTACATCCTGCTGTTCTCAGATGGGATAGCAAAAACCCGGAAACAGATTCCATTTAAATCCTCTAACTTTATCCCCTTTCTGACATTGGACATAATATTCTGTGCATGTGACCTGGGCCTATTTGACCATGGATGGAATATTACCTCATTTTTTAATGCAACACTGCTACCGAAGTCGTGGTGATCGCATTAAAATTCTGGCATCATCTTACCTCTGGGTAGATGGTGCCGTCATCCTGGGGGTGTCGACACTCTCCTGCAACCACGATCGCTGTGATTGGCTGTTCAATTCTGAACAGCCAATCACACCATTTCTCAGTGTTTCCGGCAATCGGATTGCCTGAAACACTGATGTCTCAGCCTATGATCAGTCCTCCAGGAGCAACAATCCTAGGCTTTTGCCTGACAATGTCAGGCATTGCTGAACCCACTCTGATTGGTGTGCTCAACGATTACATCAATTGCACCAATCACAGGGCACAGCCGTGGTGTGACCGTGCTGTGCCCTGCCTGTGTCCTGCCTAGGATCAGAGCTGTAAGAGCATCAATCCTAGGCTGGTGCCTGACAACGCCATGCTTGGCGTGGACTCGGTAATTGGCATGATCGATGATTACATTAATCGCGCCAATCACAGGGCACAGCCACAGTGCGACTGCGTTGTGACCTGGCTGTGACCTGCCTAGGATAGGAGCTGTGAGAGCACCGATCCTATGACTTTGCCTGGCAACGCCAGCGTCACCAGGGCCAGCTCTGATTGGTGCGATCAATGTCATCAGGGTACAGCAGCGATGTGACTGCTCTGACACCTGTCTGTGATCACGCTGCAGGTCCTCACAGTAGCTGAGGATTTCTGCAGAGCGATCACTCTACAGGATCACCACAATCCCTGCTGAAGGAAGTAAAACAAAGAACAGAGAAGAAAGAAGACAATACAGAAGAAAGACAACAAGTGTAAGTGTTTTGATCCCTGCCCGATCTCTTCTCATCCACCCAATCCCCCTCTTCCCCCTTCCCTATCCCCATCTTTGTACCCCCTCCACCCCCCTTTACATCACCCCCATGTGCACATCCATCAGCCGCCGAGCATTGATTGGTGACACAGCTCACCAATCAGCACTCGTGCTTGCTGTTTTCCACTTTTCTTTTTCACATCCCTTTGCTCCACCCCCGTGCGCACATCCATCAGCTGCCAAGTTTTGATTAGTGAAGCAGTTCACTCATCAGAGCTCATGCCTGTTTTTTTAGCACTTTTCTCTTTCGCCACACCCGTGCGCACATCCAGCAGCCGTCGAGCTTTGATTAGTGGCGCAGTTCACTCATCAGAGCTCGTTCCTGTTGTTATCCACTTTTTTTCACCCCCTCTTTTGCGCCACCCCGTACGCACATCCAGTAGCTGCCGAGATTTGATTAGTGAAGCAGTTAACTCATCAGAGCTCGTGCCTGCTGTTTAAGGCCTCTTTCACACTTCAGTTTTTTGCATCAGTTATAATCCGCCAAAAAGGCAGATAAGCGGATCCGTTCTAAACTGATGTGAACGGATGGCACAGGATCCGTTTTCAGATGGATCCTGAAAATGAAGAAATCGCTGTCCGGGGGAGGAGAGAGAGAGAGAGAGAGAGAGAGAGAGAGAGAGAGAGAGAGAGAGAGAGAGTTTTTGTTTTTTTTTGTCCGGCACCCGGAAAGAAATTCGGGTTAAATCAGTGTTTGCAGGATCCGCCAGAGAAAAAAACGTTACAAGCTCCGTTTTGAAATTTTTGAGGATGGTGACGGACAGCAACTTTTGGCGGATCCTCACAAAAAAAGGATGTAACGGACAGCAATCCGTCACAATCCGCCATTAATGCAAGTCAATGGGAAAAAAACGGATCCTCAAAAAAAAATTGAGGATCCGTTTTTTTTCAAAACCTGGCGGATTGTGACTGATTGTAAAAAACGGAAGTGTGAAAGAGGCCTTAGACACTTTTCTTTTTCACCACACCCGTGCACACATCCAGCAGCTGCTGAGCTTTGATTAGTGACGCAGTTCATTCATCTTAGCTTGTGCCTGCTTTTTTACACTTTCTTTTCACTGACTTGTTTTCCCTGGTTGCTGCTTTTTTTCTTTTAGCTTTTTCTTTTCAAACAAAAAAGTTTACACCAAGCACAATCTAACACATGCACACACAAACAGGTAAATAAAGTACTGACACAATTACCACAATTGCCATCCCGCTCATCCCGTTAATCCCAAAAGTTCTATTCAGTGGTGGAGGAGGCATATGCTTTTCTTGCCTCTGATACTGATAGTGAGGGAGAGGATCCCACATTTCTTAATTTTTCAGATTCATCCTCCTTGTTCTCTTCATCTTCCTCCTCTTCCTCGTCAGATGCTGCTGAAGCACTATGCAGACATCCCAGGACAGAAGATGAACCAGCGCCCCCCATTCCTGACCCCGTATGGACCTCTCCCTGAGAAAATTATGAGAGACTTATTCCTGATTTTGTGGCACAATCAGGAATCAAGTTTGACACCACCAGCCTCACAAAACTAGACTTTTTCAAAGTCTTTTTCTTTGAGGATTTTGTTAACTTCATGGTGGGCCAAACTAATTTGTATGCTCATCAATCTTTGGCACAAAACCCTGATTCATCATTTTCTAACTGGTCGCAGTTGAAATGATGTTGCACAAAGCCTGGAGAGTATCCCACATAAAGTAAATTAAAACATAACCTTTAATGAACCATTAAAAGGACATAACACACAAAAACATTACAAAAAAGTGCTCATGTGAACCAGTGCTCAATAAAAAATGGTTTGGTCTAACCATTGGTATTAGATATAGCATTCCAGCATCAGGGTGTATCCTGCTGGAGAGACGATCCACTCTTGTCGATTCGCCCAGATAACTGGTTCTCAAATTCTATTGATTCTTGAGTATAACCTATAATTATACTCGGTGGATATTAAAAAATCTTCTATCCCCTAGTCATGTAATTGATAACTCATTATAATGTTTATAGTATGGTATTTTTCACCCTGTTCATTTTGGACTTTTAAATATAAGATCAGTGCAAATGATATACACAATTTGCGTGAATATCCCTGATTGCCTGACATCTCCTTAATGGGATTGCAGTGCTTTCCTTCCAAAGTCATTCCTTTAGTGTGCGGTTTATGCAGGGCCGGTTTTAGGCAAAGTGGGGCCCTAGGCAGAGTTTAAAATGGGGCCCCAAATGCTAACATATTGCACATCAGAGAAGCATTTCGATTGTATTTACATACGCTGAGTTCAGGCCGCTAAATGAGTGTGATCGACAATATTGAAGTCGTTCAACACTTGTTTCCCGGCCTCTTTCCACCGTCTGAGAAAGAATGATGGGAACAGAACGATCACTAATGGATCAATAAGAGTGTGTGCACACGTTGCGTTTTTTGCTGCGGATCCGTAGCGGATTTGGTCCTGCGGAACCACAGCAGTTTCCATGTGGTTTACAGCACCATGTAAACCTATGGAAAACCAAATCCGCCGTGCACATGCTGCGGAAAATTCCACACAGATTTGCTGCGGTTTATTTTCTGCAGCATGTTACTTCTTTTTTGCGGAACCACAGCTGCAGTGTACGTTCCAGGACATACAAATCATTCAATCTCTCTCTCATCCGCACTGCCAAACCGCACTAGAACCTGCATCAAATCCGCTATACACATGTTAGGAATCCGCAGGAAAAATGCATGTGTTTTACCCTGCGGTTTCTGCCAAGAGATATGGATTCTCTGCAGAAAAAGCTGCAGACTAATCTGCAACGTGTGCACAAACCCTAACAGATCACCATACAGTGTCATGTTATCAGCAGCACATCTACAGTTTACAACCCATAGTCCTCCATATAATATAATCTGCCTCATAGTCCTCCATATAGTATAACACACTCCTCAGTCCTCCATATAGCATAATACACTCCTCATAGATCTCCATATAGTATAATGCACCACCATAGTCACCCATGTAGTACAATTCACTTCCCATAGCATAATGCACCCCATAGTTCTTCATATAATGTATTCCCCATAGTCCTCGATACAGTATAATGCAGCCCACATATAGTATAATGCAGCCACCCAATAGATCATAATGCAGCCACCCCACAGAGTATAATGCAGCCCCGCCATACATTATAATGTAACTCCCATAGAATATAATGCAGCCCCCCTCTTATAGTATAATGCAGCCACTCCTTAGAGAATAATGCAGCTACCCCAGAGTATATATATTCTTTGGAGGGGCTGCATTATACTATATGGGGGGTGGGGCTGCATTATATTCTATAGGGGGTTACATTATACACTGTGGAGTGTCTGCATTATACTCTGGGGTAGCTGCATTATAGTATAATGCAGCCCCTCCATAGAATATATGGCAACCCCCTCATAGGATATAATGCAGCCCCTTATATAGTATAATGTAGCCCCTCCATAGAATACAATGTAGCCCTCCTCATATAGTATAATGCAGCCCCCATCGAATATAATAAATATAATACAGCCCCCCATAGAATATAATATAGCCCTCCATATTTTATAACACAGCCTCCCCCTATAGAATATAATGTAAAATGTACCTCCTTGGTATATAACACAGCTGCATATTATATAGCCCAGCACCACATGGTATATACCCCAGCACCACATGGTATACAGCCCAGCCCACCATGGTATACAGCCCAGCCCACCATGGTATAATACAGCCCACCATGGAATACAGGCTGTATACCATGCTGGGCTACATACCATGGTGGGCTGTATAATACAGCCCAGCATGGTATAATACAACCTAGCATGGTATACAGCCCACCATGGTATAATACAGCCCAGCATGGTCTAATACAGCCCAGCATGGTATATAGCCCCCCAGAATGGTATAATACAGCCCAGCATGGTATAATACAGCCCAGCATGGTATATAGCCCCCCAGAATGCAATAATACAGCCCAGTATGGTATAATACAGCCCGCATGGTATATAGCCCCCCCAGCATGGTATAATACAGCCCAGCATGGTATAATACAGCCCAGCATGGTATATAGCCCCCCAGAATGGTGTAATACAGCCCAGCATGGTATAATACAGCCCAGCATGGTATATAGCCCCCCCCCAGAATGGTGTAATACTGCCCAGCATGGTATATAGCCCCCCCGCATGGTATATAGCCCCCCAGCATGGTATGATACAGCCGAGCATGGTATATAGCCCCCCAGCATGGTATAATACAGCCCAGCATGGTATATAGCCCCCAAAATGGTGTAATACAGCCCAGCATGGTATATAGCCCCCAGCATGGTATATAGCCCCCCCAGCATGGTGTAATACAGCCCAGCATGGTATATAGCCCCCCAGAATGGTGTAATACAGCCCAGCATGGTATATAGCCCCCCAGAATGGTATAATACTGCCCAGCATGGTATAATACAGCCCAGCATGGCATATAGCCCCCCAGAATGGTGTATTACAGCCCAGCATGGTATATAGCCCCCCAGCATGGTATATAGCCCCCCGCATGGTGTAATACAGCCCAGTATGGTATATAGCCCCCCAGCATGGTATGATACAGCCCAGCATGGTATATAGCCCCCAAAATGGTGTAATACAGCCCAGCATGGTATATAGCCCCCAGCATGGTATATAGCCCCCCCAGCATGGTGTAATACAGCCCAGCATGGTATATAGCCCCCCAGAATGGTGTAATACAGCCCAGCATGGTATATAGCCCCCCAGAATGGTATAATACTGCCCAGCATGGTATAATACAGCCCAGCATGGCATATAGCTCCCCAGAATGGTGTATTACAGCCCAGCATGGTATATAGCCCCCCAGCATGGTATATAGCCCCCCAGCATGGTATATAGCGCCCCCGCATGGTGTAATACAGCCCAGTATGGTATATAGCCCCCCAGCATGGTATATAGCCCCCCAGCATGGTATTATACAGCCCAGCATGGTATATAGCCCCCCAGCATGGTATGATACAGCCGAGCATGGTATTTAGCCCCCCCAGAATGGTATAATACAGCCCAGCATGGTATATAGCCCCCCAGAATGGTATAATACAGCCCAGCATGGTATAATACAGCCCAGCATGGTATATAGCCCCCCAGCATGGTATGATACAGCCGAGCATGGTGTAATACAGCCCAGCATGGTATAATACAACTCAGCATGGTATATAGCCCCCCCAGCATGGTATGATACAGCCGAGCATGGTATAATACAGCCCAGCATGGCATATAGCCCCCCAGAATGGAGTAATACAGCCCAGCATGGTATAATATGGCCCAGCATGGTATATAGCCCCCCCAGCATGGTATGATACAGCCGAGCATGGTATAATACAGCCCAGCATGGCATATAGCCCCCCCCCCAGAATGGTGTAATACAGCCCAGCATGGTATATAGCCCGAATGGTATATTGCCCCCCAGCATGGTTCATAGCACTCCAGCATGATGTAATACAGCCCAGCATGGTATATAGCCCCCCCAGCATGGTATATAGCCATACAGCATGGTGTAATACAGCCCAGCATGGTATATAGCCCCCAAGCATGGTATATAGCTCCCCAGCATTGTATATAGCCCCCCCAGCATGGTGTAATACAGCCCAGCATGGTATATAGCCCCCCAGCATGGTATGATACAGCCTAGCATGGTATATAACCCCTCAGCATGGTATAATACAGCCCAGCATGGTATATAGCCCCCCTAGCATGGTATGATACAGCCGAGCATGGTATATAGCCCCCCAGCATGGTATAATACAGCCCAGCAAGGTATATAGTCCCCCCAGCATGGTATAATACAGCCCACCATGGTATGATACAGCCGAGCATGGTATATAGCCCCCCCAGCATGGTATAATACAGCCCAGCATGGTATATAGTCCCCTCAGCATGGTATAATACAGCCCAGCATGGTATATAGCCCCCCCAGCATGGTATGATACAGCCGAGCATGGTACATAGCCCCTCAGCATGGTATAATACAGCCCAGCATGGTATATAACCCCCCAGCATGGTATGATACAGCCGAGCATGGTATATAGCCCCCCAGCATGGAATAATAAAGCCCAGCATGGTATATATTCCCCCCAGCATGGTACAATACAGCCCACCATGGTATGATACAGCCGGGCATGGTACATAGTCCCCCCAGGATGGTATAATACAGCCCAGCATGGTATATAGCCCCCCCAGCATGGTATGATACAGCCGAGCATGGTATATAGTCCCCCCAGAGCCGCCCCACAGTCCAGTACTCACACCGATTTAAAAAAAAAAAAACACTCCTCACCTTCTCCTCGTGCCTGCGCTGCTAGTTGCTCCTGTCTCCTCCTGCTCTGTCTGGCACACAGTGAGAGCGCGATGACATCATCGCGCCCCCCGCTGTGTCAGAGGCAGAGCTGGAAATGATGGGAGAGGGAGCGTCAGCTGACGCTCTCTCATCCATCACTGCCTCCTTCAATGCGGGAGCAGGAGTCAGCGCTGTGGGCAGGCAGCCCCCCTGCCTCACAGGGGTCCCATAGCGGCTGTGTGATGTGCCACCGGCTGGGGGCCCCTGGAGGAGCGGGGGCCCTAGGCAGCTGCCTGGTCTGCCTGCCCCTAACGCTGGCCCTGGGTTTATGTTTAGTGTATCGGAGAGACTTGCTGCATTTATTGCCCTAGGACACCATTCACACTCTGATTGCATTAAATGTGATTTTGGTAGTTAGGCTGGAGTCACACACAACGAATAAAAAAATCGGTCCCATTTTAACGGTACGAAATCGCACAAAGAATTCTTGTCCAGGGATCCGTCTGTCATCCTATTTTCCGGCGATGAACCGATTTTATTCGCATCTAAGCATCAAATTGACATCCAATGCCTGATGCTCTTTCCTGTTGACCTGGAGAAGTCTTGCGATTTAATCGCAAGTCACACGTGTGGTGCATTTTCAATGTGATTTTTAATCGCATCCATAGACTTGCATTGTCGAATCCGATCCAAAAATCGTTGACAATCGCAGCATGCTGCGATTGTCTCGGTCCGAGGAACAGATCCGATAAAAAAACGCATGATGGGAGCAGCACCATAGAATAACATTGGGAGGAATGCAATGCGATTTTTTATCGCATTACATTCGTCCGATTTTATCACTAGTGTGACTCCGGCCTTATGTGTACAGTGGCAGTCCTGTATTTTGGAACATAGGAGGAGGCTGCATTAACCTTTTTATGATACCATTCACACTTTGGATGCATGCAATATGATATTGGAAACAATGGGTAACATGGCGTTTCCCTGTATGCGTCCTGCATTTTGGAAAACAGGTTAATATCGGCAGCAGCTGATGGAATGCAGGGGGTTAATATCAGTAGCAGCTTTATATATTGCCCAAGGACACCATTCACACTCTGATCGCATGAAATGTGATTCTGGTAATCGGTAGCAGCTGATGGAATGCAGGGGGTTAATACAAGTAGCAGCCGTATTTATTGATCTAGGACACCATTCACACTCTGATCGCATTAAATGCGATTCTGGTAATTATGTGCACTGTGGCAGTTTCTGTTTCACGTGTCCTGTATTTTGGAATATAGGAAGAGGCTGCATTAACCATTTTATGATACCATTCACACTTTGGACGCATGAAATATGATATTAGAAACAATAGGTAAGGCTGGTTTCACATTTGCGTTTTTTTTCGCGGTAATTTAGCGCTAAATAGCGCATGCGGTTTTTTTTCCTATACTTTGCATGGGATGCGCTTATGTGCGCATACACATGCGTTTGTACGCGTTTTACCGCGCATGCGTTTTTTTGCGGTATGCGCTCAGGCGCACAGAATGCAACTTGTTGCATTTTTTGTGCGTCCGATTTGCCTCAAAAAAACGCATGCGCGCGCAATGCGGTTTTTTACAGCAAGACACCCATTATAAGTCTATGGTGAGCATATGTGCGCATTGGCATGCTTATGTATGCGTTTTTTTGCACATGCGTTTTTTTTTTTACCATTAGTTTAGACAATGGAATTTAGGGGTTTGGGTAAAGTTAGGGTTAGTTAAGGGGGTTTAGGGTTAGGGTTAGGGTCAGGGTTAGGGTTAGGGTTAGGGTTAGGGTCAGGGTTAGGGTTAAGTATGGTTTGGTTAAGGGTTAGGGTCAGGGTTAGGGTTAGGGTTAGGGTTAGGGTCAGGGTTAGGGTCAGGGTTAGGGTTAAGTATGGTTTGGTTAAGGGTTAGGGTCAGGGTTAGGGTTAGGGTTAGGGTTAGGGTCAGGGTTAGGGTTAGGGTTAAGGTTAAGTATGGTTTGGTTAAGGGTTAGGGTCAGGGTTAGGGTTAAGTATGATTTGGTTAAGGGTTAGGGTTAGGGTTAGGGTTAGGGTCAGGGTTAGGGTTAGGGTTAGGGTTAGGGTTAGGGTCAGGGTTAGGGTTAGTAAAGTCATGGTTTGGGTTAGTGTGAGTGGCCACCTAATGTTGGAAAAAAACGCAAATGCGGTAAAAAGGCACTAAAAACGCATACAAACGCTTAAAAACGCTGCGTTTTTTTCATGCATGCTCATAAAAATGCTTGAAAAAAACGCAGCAGTTGTATGCTTTTGTATGCGTTTTTCAATGCGTTTTTTTGAGGGAAAAACGCGCTGCAAAAAAAAGCAAGTGTGAAACAGGCCTTATATGGCCGTTTCCTTGCATGCGTCCTGCATTTTGTAAAACAGGAGGTTAATATCGGTAGCAGTTGATGGAATGCAGGGGGTTAATATCAGTAGCAGTTTGCGACCTGAAGTCAGATGCTGGGGGTGGAGCTTACTAATAATGGAGTCTTTATCAAGAGTCCATGTGCTTTCCCCTCCAGGACTCACTTGGTAGTGAAAGGGACAGTCACACTAGTTTGTTAGGCACCTCGCCACTGCAGGGCCTGTGGACTTAACGGTAATTCTAATTTTATATTATCCTTTCCTACTGCTTTATATCTATTTGACTCCCCTGATGAATCCCCACCATTGGGGAAGAAACGCGTAGGGAGCTTCTGTCTATTTTCCCCCTTATCAGTGAGGGTGTTCACTACAGGATCCACTTGGGGCCTGTCCTTCTTAGGACAGGAGTAACGCTGGGGCATGACAGGGAGTGTAGGGGAATACTTTACACTAACACTGTTTTTCCCATGTCTCGGCTCCCCATGAGTGGATCGTCTCTCCAGCAGGATACGCCCTGATGCTGGAATGCCATATCTAATATCAATGGTGAGACCAAACTTTTTTGTAATGTTTTTGTGTGTTATGCCCTTTTAATGGTTCATTAAAGGTTATGTTTTAATTTACTTTATGTGGGATACTCTCTAGGCTGTGTGCAACATTTAACCCCTGAGGTTTTTTTGGAATAGTGTTAAAAAACTCTCACTATAGCTGAGTGCGCAGTTGAAATGATGCAGTTTTGGGGAGTGGTCCTCCACTTGGGGATCCTGTAGAACCCAGAACTTCGGCAATATTGGAGAGTTGATATTTTATACAGCACTCCAGTGTTCCAAATGGTCATGACCTTTACACATTTTGAGGCCATCCACAAGTTCCTGCAATATAACAATAATGCACGGTGTCCTCCCCAAGATGATCCCAACTTTGACAGTCTGTTCAAAGTTTGGCCGGCCATCGAACACTTCAACAACAAGTTTGGTGAAGTATACATGCTCCAAAGGGACATCTGCATGGATGAGTCCATAATTCATTTCAAGAGGAGGCTCAAATTCCATCAGTACCAGCCCAGTAAGAGGGCCAGGTGCGGAATTAAACTGTATAAGCTGGATGAGAGTACGTCAGGGTACACCCTCAGGTTTATAGTTTATGAAGGGAAGGACACCCGGATTGAATCCCCTGAATGCCCCCCTGGTCGTGGGAGTGAGTGGAAAAATTGTATGGGATTTAGTGCACCCACTGCTGGATAAAGGTTATCACCTCTTTTATACGACCATTCCACTATTCAAATCCCTCTCTGCGTGGGGTATCGCAGCCTGCAGTACTGACCTCAAAAATCAGAGAGGCCTCCTGAAAACGCTAATTGGGCAGATGCTCAGAAGGGGTGACAGCAGAGTCCAATGTAGCGACCACCTGCTGGTGGTCAAGTACAAGGACAAGAGGGATGTCTTTTACTTGACTACCATACATGGTGAATGCAGCGTTCTCAGCACTGTATGAGGTACCTCTGCACAGGTCTACAAACCGGACTATGTACTGGGGTACAACAAAAACATGGGGGGGCGTTGATCTCTCTGATCAACTCCTCCAGCGGTACAGTGCTGTATGCAAGGCTAAGGTGTGGTACAAGAAGCTGGCCATGCACATTGTACAGATGGCAATGCTCAACACATTCCTGCTGTCACGATGGGCAGGCCAGACCAATACGATGTACCTTCAGTTCCAGGAGGTAGTGATCAAGGCCTTAATCTTTGGAGATCAAGAAAGAGAAGGCCATAGTATTTCTGGAACTGAAAGTGCTCCTATCGCATCAGGTCAACATTTCCCAGGGGAGGTCCCTCAAAATGGAAAAAAAGGTAAGTTGCTAAAGAGGTACCGATTGTGTTACAAAAGGAGAATATGCAAGGAAACCCTTTATCAATGCGACACAAGCCGAAAGAATGCTTCAGACTGTACCACAACTTCATGCACTACTAATTCATTTCTGACTTACACAACTGACGTATGACAACCTGACGAAATCTACACAACTGACGTATGACAACTTGACAAACACTAAACAACTCACGTATGCCACTACATTATAAAATTTACATACCAGGAAGCAGTATATTATTTTCAAAAAGAGGGCACTTGTTGGGCATTGCCATTTTTAGGCACATCTAGGTAAGTTCCTTTTTCTAATTCAACAGGTTAAGCAAATTTCAGGAAAATTGACTCAAGTCGATTTGCCACTAATCAATTTGCTCAACTCTAATATACATGCCTGAGCAGATATTTGTGTACATAGATAGCACAGCTTAGGATATCGCAGAACAAAAAGTCATTTTACCGCGCGTGCAATTTAGCTGAGACCTGTGAGGCTAACAGGCTCGGCATTTATGTTTATGTTACAGCGCCTCTGTGAGCTAACAGTAGACTCATCGCACATCAGGTGGCATTTAACCCGTGCGCGTTATACCACCATATAGCGCGTCTGCCATTACTCAGCAGCAGTGATATCACCTTCTGCACGGTGGACCCCGAGCGGTGAACGCACTTTATTATTTATTTATTTAGTGTGTTCCGCCATTCCTAACAGAGAGGACCTGTCAGCAGAATATTTGAGCCCAAACTACAGGCATGAATGTAAAGCCTCTTCAATTATTTCATCTCATTCATACCTTGCTTGCAGTATTTTGTGGAGGCATTTTTGAGAAATTCATCCTTAATGTTTTAGTCACAAGTGCATCAGGTCGAGCACTGCACTTCCAGCTTTGCTGTGCTCTCTCCCTTTTCTCTGATCGTCGATGGCCTCCAGTCTTTTGATTACAGGTCACTCTTCTCTCAATAACCTATCTTCCACTGATTGAAATTCTGTGCAGACCCCCATTATTACCCAGGTTTGTGTCATCAGAAGTGCACATGCACAGTAATTAAGTTCCTGGTGATGTTGCAGTCTATTGATCTTACAACATCATTAGGAGCTTACTGCACATGGAAAACCAATAGGTTACATTGGGATCTGGAGATCTGCTGAAGAGACTATTGCTGCCATCTTATTCTTTCTGTAACACTGAGCCACAGCTGAGCTTCATAGGAGAGCTGATATTTCACTATATACTGCAATTCAGTGGTGTTGTTTGCCATAAGAAGTTACTAAAAGGGCAACAATTGAAAAAATAACCATAAGAGCATATAAAACTGGCAGTTAAAGGATATATAACTAAGAGAAGACCCTGGTGAATCTATCTAGGTTTGCACAAGATTGGTCTTCCTATAGATCGTTCATCCATCAAGTCGCCATAGCTTGAGATTGACCAGAAAGCCATTAAATAATAACAGCATATATGATGTAATGCTGGTGGGTGTGGACCCACTGTGCCATGTGCCACACTCAAAATGGAAGGGCGTAACTAAGTGATTATCTGGTATTCACTAGAGCCACTGATAGTGAAGATAGGCTGGATTGCCGGTAGTCACCAGGTACCACTCAAGGGTAGTCTGTGTTTGCAGCAGGTGTGCTGGGAGGAGCTGCCTAATATAGACCCTGCTGGCACGGGATAAGCAGAGGGTCTAATTTCTGCATGGCAAAGTAATGTTAAATCCCTTCTGAAACTGGCCATGTCTCCATAAAACCAAATGGAAACAGCCTGGAGGTGCAGCAGTGCTGAGGAGTGCTGCAAGAGGCAGACTCAGCAAGATAGCCTGATATGAGGAGAAGCCACTGTGACCATAGAGAGTAACATAGTACATAGTAACATAGTTATTAAGGTTGAAGGAAGACTTTAAGTCCATCTAGTTCAACTCATATCCTATCCTAACTTGCCCTAACATGTTGATCCAGAGGAAGGCAAAAAAAAACCCATGTGGCAAACAGTAAGCTTCACATTGGGGAAAAAAATTCCTTCCTGACTCCACATATGGCAATCAGACTAGCTCCTTGGATCAACGCAATATTAAGGAAACTAGTGTACATACCCTGTAATATTATACTTTTCAAGAAAGGCATCCAGTCCCTTCTTAAATTTTATTAGGGAATCACTCATTACAACATCATATGGCAGAGAGTTCCATAGTCTCACTACTCTTACAGTAAAGAATCTGCGTCTGTGAGTATGCTTAAATCTTCTTTCCTCCAGGCGTAGAGGATGCCCCCTTGTCCCCGACACAGGTCTAAGAGTAAAAAGATCATTAGAAAGGTTTTTGTATTGTCCCCGCATATATTTATACATTGTAATAAGATCACCCCTAAGCCTTCGATTTTCCAAACTAAATAACCCCAAGTGTAATAACCTGTCTTGGTATTGCAGACCCTCCCCCCAATAACCTTGGTCGCTCTTCTCTGCACCCACTACAGTTCAGCTATGTCTTTCTTATACACCAGAGACCAGAACTGTACACAGTATTCTAAGTGTAGTCGCACTAGTGACTTGTATAGAGGTAAAATTATGTTCTCCTCATGAGCATCTATGCTATGCCTCTTTTAATGCATCCCATTATTTTATTTGCCTTTGCAGCAGCTGCCTGACACTGGCCACCAAATGTGAGTTTGTCGTCCACCCATACACCCAGGTCTTTTTCAGTGACAGTTTTGCCCAGTGTTTTACAATTAAGCACATAATTATACATCTTGTTCGTTCTACCCAAGTGCATGACCTTACATTTATCCCCATTAAAGCTCATTTGCCATTTATCAGCCCAAGCTTCTAGTTTACATAAATCCTCCTGTAATATGAAATTGCCCTTCTCTGTATTGATTACCCTGCAGATATTAGTGTCATCTGCAAATATTGAAATTCAACTCCCTATGCCCCCTACAAGGTCATTAATAAATATGTTAAAAGAAGCGGGCCCAAAACTGACCCCTGTGGTACCCCACTGCTAACCGTGATCCAGTCCAAGTGTGCTCCTTTAATAACCACCCTTTGTTTCCTATCCCTGAGCCAGCTCTTAACCCACCTACACATATTTTCCCCTATCCCCATTGTTCTCATTTTATGTATCAACCTTTTGTGTGGCACCGTATCAAAAGCTTTTGAAAAGTCCATGTACACCACGTCCACTGCATTCCCTTGGTCCAGTCCTGAACTTACCTCTTCATAAAAGCTTATCAGATTAGTCTGACAGGAACGGTTCCTCGTAAACCCATGTTGATATTGTGTCATGAGGTTATTCGTCTCCAGATATTCCAGTATAGCATCTCTTAGAAAACCCTCCAGGATTTTACCCACAGTTGAGGTTAAACTTACTGGCCTATAATTTCCAAGTTCAGTTTTTGTCCCCTTTTTAAATATTGGCACCACATTTGCTATACGCCAGTCCTGTGGTACAGACCCTGTTATTATGGAATCTTTAAAGATTAAAAATAATGGTCTGTCTATGACTGTGCTTAATTCCTGCAGTACTCGGGGGTGTATCCCATCCGGGCCCAGGGATTTGTCAATTTTAGTGATTTTTAGACGCCGCCGTACTTCCTGCTGGGTTAAGCAGGTGACATTTAATGGAGAATTTTTATCCCTAATCATGTTATCCGTCATGGGATTTTCTTGTGTAAATACTGTTGAAAAAAAGTCATTTAGCATATTGGCTTTTTCTCATCCTCATCCACCATTTCACCCAGACTATTTTTAAGGGGACCAACACTATCATTTTTTAGCTTCTTACTATTTATGTAGTTAAAGAATATTTTGGGATTATTTTTACTTTCTCTGGCAATGAGTCTCTCTGTCTCAATCTTTGCTGTCTTGATTTCCTTTTTACAGAATTTATTTAATTTTCTGTATTTATTTAATGCCTCATCACTACCTACTTGCTTTAATTCTCTAAATGCTTTATTTTTATCTCTTATTGCGCCCCTTACAGCTCTATTTAACCATAGTAGTTTCCTCCTATTTCTAGCATGTTTATTCCCATACGGTATATATTGTGCACAGGTCCTATTCATGATGCTAATAAACGTCTCCCATTTTCTTTGTGTATTTTTATGTCTCAGGATATCGTCCCAGTTAAATGCACCAAGATCATCTCTCATCCGTTGGAAATTTGCCTTCCTGAAGTTTAGTGTCCTTGTAACCCCTCTACTACACATCTCATTAAAGGATACATGAAAACGTATTATTTTGTGATCACTATTACCCAAGTGACCCTCAACCCTTACATTTGATATGCGGTCTGGCCTGTTGGTTAATATTAGGTCTAGCAGTGCCCCCCCTCTTGTTGGGTCCTGAACCAGTTGTGAAAGGTAATTGTCTCTCATAGTTGTCAAAAACCTTTTACCTTTACTGGAACTGCAGGTTTCGGTTCCTCAATGTATTTCAGGGTAGTTGAAGTCCCCCATAATAATGACTTCTCCTTGAGTCGCAGCTTCATCTATTTGCTTTATAAGGATATTCTCTGTTGCTTCCATTATTTTTGGAGACTTATAACAAACCCCTATCAGTAAGTTATTATTTCCCCCCTCCCCTTATCTCTACCCACAGGGACCCTACATTTTCATTAGATTCATATATATTATCACGAAGGACGGGTTTTAAGGATGATTTTACATATAAACACACGCCTCCCCTCGCTTATTTGTTCGGTCATTTCTGAACAGACTATAGCCCTGTAAATTAACCACCCAGTCAAGGCTCTCGTCCAGCCATGTCTCAGATATCCCCACCATGTCATAATTATGTTCCAACAACAATAACTCCAATTCCTCCATCTTGTTGGCGAGGCTTCTGGCATTAGTATATATGCACTTTATGTATCTCTCTGTACCTCTATTCTTTCTTAAATTATTAACTGTTCTAACCCCACACCCAATTTCATTATTTGTGCCCAGATCTCTATCTGCACTGTCTTCCCCGCCTATAAAAGGAATACCCTCCAACAGTAAGAACATATATGACCAAGCGTGAAAACAGATATTTTAATAAGAATGGGGAAGCACACCAATCCAGAGAAGGCAACTGGAGAGAGGCAGCTGAAGACACACATAAATTGGCCTCTTAACATCCGACGAGGTTAAACAAACATCGGCACTTGCTGGGATTTGTGCAGCACTGACGTTTCTCTGCAGTTGATGGATTTGCAAGGCTTTGGACCCCCAGAGGTTTGCAAGCTCTGGGATTATGGTGCAGATTGGTTCAGGTCCCGATGATGTCAACCCTGTCTTATCTTCTAGATGCCACGGTCAATAGCAATAGTGATATTTCGAAGTTTGTGAGAGGGAGTGGGCTCCTTTTCTCACACCTCTGACACCCCAGTGACATGATCATGGAGGCTATTGGTCAAATGATGACCTCCAGGTCTGCCAGCTATGGTTGCCTGTTATACTAAGTCAGCAGCAGGCTCTAGTAGGTTTTCTGATAGTATAAAACTGACAGTTCTTATGCATTGCAATGCATATGTATTACAATGCATGAATCCAGCGAACAGAGAAATAAAATGTGTAGTCTCTTACAGCAAGTAACTAAAAAAGTAAAAAAAGTAACTTTTTTTAAATTATTTAAAATCAATCACAAATCAAATGCAAAATAAAAAAATATGAGAATGAAAAAAAAGTACACATACCGTATTTTTTTGATTATAGCACTCAAAATATGGCAATGCCAAAACTTTTTTTTTTATAAAAAGTATTTTTAATCCACAGTTACTCCACTTTTGGTCACATATGTCTTTATTATGCTGCTGGCACATTGCACTTTATTGATACTTCCAGAGGTACAATATCTTTGTCCATAGTACCTGCACCTGTGTTTTTACCTTCTTGAGTATTTTCATTTTTTTTTTTACTGTCTGAGTGCCTTCTGTGCCTCCACTTGCCCTTGTATTAGTTAATGAAGGTATTTTATTTACAGTCAATCATTTCTCGTCCTGTTATCCAATCATATAACCGTGTCTCGGTTCTCCCTCGCACCAAGATGAGAGTGCTGTTTAATCAGATATGTGAACAGGTGGTTTTTTTTTGTGAACATGTTTACTAACATGTGTAATTGCCTAGATTTTATAGACATATTGTTTCAACCCTGGACTAGGTGAGCGAGGGGTGATGTTATATATGTGTGGACAATATTCTTTTCTTGGGGATGAAGTTATAATATACAGTATATATTCTAAATGCTAAACAGTTTGATAGACTGGTTTCTCAGTTAGTGCAACAACATCCATTAGTAATGAAAATGGGGTATACAGTAAATAGCTTCTAACAAAATCATTTTATTATACAGCTGATGAAGGCCTACAAGGCCGAAATGCATTGTGTTTTTTTAATAATTTTTTTGTCTTTTATAAAGTTTTTAATTTGCTGTACATTGCCAATAATATATCATCAGATTGAACATCAGAGATACTTGGTTCTTTGGCTATATAACCCTCTTATTCCAAATTGGGTTAAGAATCCTAAAAAGGAAGCACCTTGAAACTTATCTATTCACATGCCAAGGTGATGTCAGACTTGACGTGTCGCTCTCCGCAAGGAAAAACGTTACCCCTTGGATTCCAGTCAGATGCCTCTCACCCAGCCAAACCAGATCTCACACGAGAGGCAGTACCCCGAAATACAGTGTCTGCAAATTGAGATTTTGGTTTTGGCTTTTATCCTAAGTCATGCGACAAGACTTGTTAAAGGGTTGATACAGACTTTTATGATTGCTACTTCGTATACATAGAACTAGAGCTCTAGTCCTCTTCCTCTCTGAAGAGACAATTTGCATATTGCCTAGAGGAGCATTGCGGCTTAAAAGTCTCCTCACTTTGGCATGTCAGGCTTGACAACGTTACCTCTTGGATCCCATGTAAATGTTTGAAATGCGTGAATCAGACAGAAACTTTGATAGAAGATTCCCTATAATGAGGCAGATGGAGACACTTTGAAAATTGTCTGGCCTATCATCCGGCGGTGTTCGTCTTTTTAAGCATGCAAAAAAGCACTGTCAGCCACAGTTTTGAACACATCTGAATAGAAGAACACTGCTGAGCAGAGGCCAGATAGAGTCAAGAGTGTGCTGCTACCTCATTATAGTGAATGGATCCCTTAGGGGTTTCATCTGAATAACAGCATTCAGAGATTTAGATTGAAACTCTAATGTAAGTGCTCAGCGTTGAGCGCAGGATAAATGTGCAAAAAAAGTTTAGTGTCTGCTCACCTCCTCCTGGAGCGCACAGATCCTGTTGTGCAGCAAGTTTTCAGAACTTAGAAAAAATAAGTCCAGCGCTGTAAGGCTGGTTTCACATTTGCGTTTTTTAGCGCTGGAAAAAAACGCACACCTGCGCATGCGTTTTTTCCCCTATATTTAACATGGGTGCGCATACATGCGCGCTGGTAAGCGCATGTATGCGATTTTCATGCACTGCGTTTTTTTGGGGTGTGCGTTGGGATTTTCCAGACGCAGCATGTTGCATTTTTTGGCCCTGCAAAAAAGCGCATGCGCACATATGCGCACGTTTTGCGCTAAAAATGGCCATTATAGCCTATGGATGTGCATATGTGCGCACTGGCATGCTCATGTATGCGTTTTTTTGCATATGCGTTTTTTTTTTTAAACAATGGAATTTAGGGGTTTGGGTTAGAGTTAGGGTTAGTTAAGGGGGTTTAGGGTTAGGGTTATGGTCAGGGTCAGGGTTAGGGTTGGGGTTTGGGTCAGGGTTAGGGTTAAGTATGGTTTTGTTAAGGATTAGGGTCATGGTTAGGGTCAGGATTAGGGTTAAGTATGGTTTTGTTAAGGGTTAGGGTCAGGGTTAGGGTTAGGGTTAGGGTTAGGGTCAGGGTTAGGGTTAGGGTTAGGGTCAGGGTTAGGGTTAGGGTTAGGGTTAGTTAGGGTTTAGGGTTTGGGTTAGGGTTAAGTATGATTTGGTTAAGGGTTAGGGTCAGGGTTAGGGTTAGGGTTAGGGTGAGGGTTAGGGTTAGGGTCAGGGTTAGGGTTAGGGTTAGGGTTAGTTAGGGTTTAGGGTTTGGGTTAGGGTTAAGTATGATTTGGTTAAGGGTTAGGGTCAGGGTTAGGGTTAGGGTTAGGGTCAGGGTTAGGGTTAGGGTTAGGGTCAGGGTTAGGGTTAGTAAAGTCATGGTTTGGGTAGTGTGAGGGGCCACCTAAAAATGTTGGAAAAAAACGCAAACGCGGTAAAAACGTGCTAAAAACGCATACAAACGCGCAAAAACGCTGCGTTTTTTTCCTGCATGCGCACAAAAATGCTTGAAAAAAAAGCAGCGTTTGTATGCATTTGTATGCGTTTTTTTAATGCGTTTTTTGCGGGAAAAACGCGCTGCAAAAAAAAGCAAGTGTGAAACTAGCCTAAGTCCATAAAATCCATTTTTCTTTTATTTCATCACTTCCAGTAAAATAAAAGCAATTACGTCATAGTCCCTATAGACTATGACGTAATTGCTTTTATCTTACTGGAAGTGATGGAATAAAAGAAAAATGGATTTTAAGGACTTACAGCACTGGACTTATTTTTTTCCAGGATAAATGTGATCCAAATTGTTATGTAAAATGTTCTCAAAAAAAGCTTCCACTCAGTCCCCAAAAAAACACGTTCCACTTAGGTCCATCATCTGTTAATGGAATTATAGCGGTGCTGAAAAATTACTAGTAGCACAATAGCTATGGCTCCTTGACCCTCAAAAGAAATCCAGCATATTCTGCAATCCCAAATCCAAATGCCCCCTCTCTTCCGAACCTAACAGTGTGCCTAAGCCAAATTTAGAGTCCACATGTTTGACATTTCTGTAACGAGGACAGCTTATTAAATTTACGGGGTGCATGTCTCCAGAAGCAAGATATGAGGATAATATAAGGGGGTTACAATGTATTGGGCACTACAATGGCATATTTGCAATTTTCACGAAGCAACATCCATTGCTGCTTGTTTCTGGAAAACATTAATGGAGTCAAAATTATCACTACACCTGTTAATAAATTCCCAGAGGCATGCAATTTCCAAAATGGGGTCACTTGATGGGGAATTGTGCTCTTCTGGTGCTCAGTTGCTTAGTATATGGAGTCCACAAATTATTCTATGAAAATGTGTTCTCCAAGAGTCAAATAGTTTTCCTTCCCTCACAAGTCTCACTGTGTGGCTAAGGCCGGTTTCACATTAGCGCTTTTTAAGCGCACGCACGGCCGGGGGTAGCTCCGCCCCCGAGCCGGCTCTCTGCCCGGCGTGCCCGCCCCTTGCTTGTAGCGCCGCCTACTAGCGGACAGCGGCGCCTGCGATCGGCGCACCCTATCTTTAGCATAGGGTGCGCAGATCGTGCGCAGGCCGTGCGCTAGTTGCGCTTTGACCTGCGCTGCGCACTTGTGACGGTGCGCCGTGCGCGCCAAAATCAAACTTTTCGGATTTTGGCGCGCACGGCGCACCATCAAAAGTGCGCAGCGCAGGTCAAAGCGCAACTAGCGCACGGCCTGCGCACGATCTGCGCACCCTATGCTAAAGATAGGGTGCGCCGATCGCAGGCGCCGCTGTCCGCTAGTAGGCGGCGCTACAAGCATGGGGCGGGCACGCCGGGCAGAGAGCCGGCTCGGGGGCAGAGCTACCCCCGGCCGTGCGTGCGCTTAAAAAGCGCTAATGTGAAACCGGCCTAAGCAGTACATCCACAAATGAGGTACTGCCATATTCAGCTGAAATTGTGTGACAAATTTTTGTCCCATTTTTACACATTTCCGTTGTAAAAATGTAAAATCTGGGGCTAAAACAATTTTTTTGTGAAAAAAATGTAATTATTTTTTCTTCACCGCCCAATGGTATAAAATTCTATGACACACCTGTGATTATCAATAAGATCACTTTATCCCAGATGAATTAATTGAGAGGTGCAGTTGTAATATGGGGTCACTTAGGCGGGTTCTGCTGTTCTGGTACCTCAGAGGCTCTGGCAATATAACATGGCACCTGCAAATGATAATATCAAATTTCCCCTACAACATGGCGCTCTTTCAGAGCTTTGCACTGTATCTCAAATGTTGTTTTGACCAGATACAGGGTATTGGTGTACACAGTAGAAATTGTGTGATAAACTTGGGGCCGAAACAACATTTTAGTGGAAAAAATTGAAGTACTGTATTTCATTTACTCAACCCAATGTTACACAATTTTGTGAATTGCTTAAGGGTTAGAAATATTATTCCCCAGTTGAATTTTTTGAGAGGTGAAGGTTCCAAAATGTGTTGACTTGTGGAAGTTTCTGCTGTTTTCACATGTCAGGGGATCTTCAAATGTGCCATGGTGTCCACAACCTATTCCAACAAAAATGGCATCCATTCCCTTCCAAGCCATGCTGTGCTCCCAAATAGTAGTTTTCTACCACATATGGGGTATCAGCTTATTTAGGATAAATAGCACAACAAATTGTATTGTCCATTTTCTCCTGCTACCCCTGTGAAAATTAAACATTTAGGAATAAAGCAACATTTTTGTGGGAAAAATTAGATTTTTTTATTTTTACATGTCAATGTTCCAAAGTTCCGTGAAATACCTGTGAGCTGAAGGTGCTCACCACATCTCTAGATAAATTCCACAAGATGTGTACTTTTTAAAATTGGGTCACTTGTGAGGTGTTTGTCAGGAACACCACACTGCACTTGCTCACTGAGCAAGTTCGTGTGTCCTGAGTAAGAAGAACTGTGCTCTAAGATACCTGTGGAGCAGGCATTAGCGGTGAAGATGTGTGCTTCAGACCAGCAGGACCTGAAGCACGTGACTGCTGGGGGCGTGGCCTAAACTCCAGAGAGCTAGGAGCTGCAGGAGAACTCCTAGTAGGGTAACTACAAGATGAAGTTACCAAGGGGCATAGGCAAGGACTTAAACCAGAGCAGGCCGTGGTCAAAGCACGAGATAGCACGACACTACCAAAAGATTAGACAGAACGGATAGTCAGGACGTAGCCAAGGAGTCAGAAACCAGAGAAACAGAAATACAGTACAGAATCAACAGGAACGGGGTACAGAACCGGGTCAGAACCATATAAGCAAGCAAGAAGACAATCAACAGGCACAGGCACACAGGGGTCAACACACTCGGCCAAAAGCAAAAGTATAACTGATGGGGATTGGAGTTTCCCAGGGCTATAAGAAACTCTCCCTGAACCAAAGAGAGGCTGCAATAATTAACCCCAGGCGTGCAGGTCAAAGCCTGCACTGGGCTCAAGACATTAACCCCTGACGTGCAGAACAAAACCTGCACTGGGATCATGACAGTACCCCCCTCTCAACGGGGGGCCTCTAGACCCCCAGGCTTCCCCGGGTATTTGGCATGGAAAGCCCAAACCAGGCGATCTGCATGTACAGAGTGAGCAGGGACCCATGAACGATCCTCCAGTCCATATCCCTTCCAGTGGTCCAGGTACTGCAAGGAGCGACGCATCCGCTGAGAGTCCACAATATGTCCAACCTCATACTCCAAGTGACCCTCCACCAACACTGGAGGAACAACAGGCTCAGAGTCCTCCTTGACAGACCCCCACGGGTTTCAACAGCGATTTATGGAACACATTGGATATTTTTAAGGTGGCGGGGAGTTGCAGCCTATATGCCACTGGGTTGACTATCTCCACAATTTCATACGGACCAATGAACTTCGGTCCCAATTTAGCTAATGATACCTTCAAGTTGATGTTACGTGTGGAAAGCCAAACCTTCTCTCCCACCTGAAACTTGTGCCCCGGCGCTCTTTTTGTCAGCAAAATATTTATACCTCCCCTGGGCCCGATAGATATTACGCCGAACTTCAGCCCAGAGATTTTTTAACCATTGAACGGACCCCTCCGCCCCTGGACAACCGTAATCCAACCGTGAAAACTCACCAAAATGAGGATTGACTCACCCGGTTGTTAAAAGCAAATTCCACCAACGGTAACGCATCACACCAATCCTCCTGCCTGGTGGAGGTCAGACACCTGAGAATCTGTTCTAGGGATTGATTGGTGCTTTCCGTCTGACCATTACTCTCCAGGTGATATGCCGATGAGAAGAAGAGTGAGATGCCAAATTTCTTACAGAATGCCCTTCAAAATTTGGCCACAAACTGCACACCTCTGTCAGACACAACATTCAGGGGTACCCCATGCAATCGGACCACATGCAGCACAAACAACCTTGACAATGTTTCTGCTGAGGGTAACGCTGCCAAGGGAATGAAATGGGCCTGTTTCAAAAACCTGTCCACCACCACCCAGTTCACGGTATTGCCCCGGGAAGGTGGAAGACCGGTAATAAAGTCCATGGAGAGATGAGTCCATGGCCTATAAGGAACCGGTAAAGGTATGAGTTCCCCAGCCGGCCGGTTATGCAAGCTTTTGGAGCACAAACTCCACAAGCATAAATTAATTTCTTGACATCGGACCCAAGTGAATACTGGGATGAGTACTCAGCCTAGACTCATGAAACTCCTGCAGAAGTCTAGGCCGCAATAAATCTGGAACATACAATTTATCCGCTGGCCTGGCCGCTGGAGCTAGGAACTGGGCCCTCAAAATTTCCTGTTCCAACTCTGATGAGACCCCCGCCACTACCACCCCCGGGCAAAGAACGGAGGACGGCAACTCGGGGGGAGACACGGGGTCAAAACTTGTGGACAGGGCATCCACTTTAACATTTTTGGACCCCATTCAAAAAGTAATGGAGAATTGAAATCATGAAAAAAAAAGCGACCAACGGGCGTGTCTAGGACTAAGCCTCTTAGCAGATTCAAGGTATGCCAAACTTTTGTGATCAGTGATAACAGTGATAGGGTGAACTGCCCCTTCCAAAAAGTGCCCTCATTCTTCGAATGCCAGCTTGACCGCAAGAAGTTCTCTATAGCCTACATCATAGTTTCTCTCGGCAGATGAGAACTTCTTGGAGAAAAAGGCACAGGGTTTGAGATGAGTAAGGGTGGCCGGACCCTGGTACAACAATACCCCCACCCACACTTCAAAAGCATCCATCTCCACAATAAATGGTTTGACGGGTCTGGCTGAACCAAAACCGGGGCGGACATGAAACATTTCTTAAGAGCTGAGAAGGACTCCTTAGTGAGTTCCGACCAATTTTTTACATCAGCCCCCTTCTGGGTAAGATCCATGAATGGTTTAACCACTTGTGAGAAACCTTTAATGAATCTCTGGTAATAGTTCACAAATCCCAAGAAGCGCTGCAGCCCCTTGAAATCACGAGGCTGAACCCAGTCTGCGATCGCCAGCACCTTCTTAGGATCCATACGAAGACACAATCAGCCTCAAAAAAGACAGTTCCTGTACGAAAAATGAACATTTTTACAATTTAGCAAACAAGTGGTTCTCCCTGAGTCTCTGGAGAACTGTCTGTAGATGTTACAAGTGAGACTGACTGTCTGGGGAAAACACCAAAATGTCATCCAAATAAATGACAACAAAATGGCCTATCAGGTCGGAAAACACAACATTGCTAAAGTTCTGGAAAATAGCAGGGGCAATAGTTAACCCAAACGGCATAACCAGGTTTTCAAAGAGTCCCTCTGATGTGAGGAGTGCTGTTTTCCACTCGTCCCCTTCCCGAACCCTTATTAGGTTGTAGGCCCCCCGGAGATCTCATTTGGGGAACCATTGGGCCCCAGATAACTGGTTACATAAGTCTGGGATGAGGGGAAGTGGGTAAGTGTTCCTAACCGTTATTTTGTTAAGTTCCCAATTGTCGAGGCACGGCTGCAAACCACCATCTTTCTTCTTCACAAAGAAGAATCATGCTGCCACGGGTGACACAGAAGGCCTGATATGCCCTTTTCGGAGACTCTCAGCTATGTACTCCTTCATGGCTTGGCTCTCAGGCCCAGACAAATTGAACACACGAGCCTTAGGTAACTTGGCTCTGGGTACTAAATCAATGGCACAATCGTAGGGTCTATGTGGTGGCAGCGCCTCAGCCTCGCTTTTGGAAAATATGTCTTCAACATTTTTCAGGTACTCCGGAATACCTTCCAGACTGACAGACAACACAGACACAGCTTCAACAGAGTTAACAAGAGGTCCCAGGTTACAACATTTATCTTTGCATCCCCATTGAGTGATCTCCTCCGTTACCCAATCAATGATACGATTATGGCGTTGAAGCCAAGGCATCCCCAGTACCAGTCCTGCAGGCAAGTTATCTAACACAAGACAAGTTAATTTTTCCACATGAGTGGGACCCACTTTCAGAGAAAAAAGTTCAGACCTGAAACAGATACCATCCCGGGTAAGAGGGGACGAGTCAATTGAAACAAGTTTAACAGGATCCTGAAGCCTAACTGTCCCTATCTTATTAAAAGTCATAATCCGGGCATCAATCAGGTTACCAGCAGAGGCACAGTCAACAAAGGCGGTAGTCTGAACAGGACCATTACCAAGTTCCAGTTCCACCTGAAGCACAACTTTTGCAAGTGAGGAAAAAGGTACCTGAAGGTCTGGGTAGCCTCCTTGACTACTACCCAGACCTAGTCGTTTCCCCCCACCTTGGAGGATGACAGACAGGAGGGGCAGTCCTTCTTCCAATGTCCAGATTCCCCACAATAGAAGCACAACTCCATCTTCTTTCCTTCTCACACGTGACAGCGCTCACCTCCCTAGCCAAAGGAGTTCAGGTCTCACCTCCACTGGAGAATAATGATGTTTCGAGTTGCATAACACCTCTTGCCCGCAGTCTGCGATCCATGCGAACCGCTTGGGTCATGGCATCCTCCAGGGAGTCAGGTGTAGGATGAAGTGCCAGGGCATCCTTCAGACATTCACACAGGCCTCTACGGAGCAACCCCTGAGGGGCAGCATCACTCCAAGAAATCTCAGCTGCCCAATGTCTAAATTCAGAGCAGAACCACTCAGCAAAGTGCTTCTCCTGATGGACACTCATCACCTTGACCTCAGCCAAGCACACTCTATCCAGCTCATTGTAAATATGCCCTAAGGCCTCAAAAAACGCATCCACAGTTATTCTCTCTGGGGCAGAAGAGGAAAGAGAAAATGCCAAGGCTTGTGGGGACCCCCTAAGCAGGGATATAACTACCCCCACCCTCTGTTTCTCATCCCCAGAGGAACGGGGTCTCAAGGAGAAAAAGAGCTTACAGCCCTCCTTAAATGCTTTAAATTCATTTTTGTTACCAGCAAACGTATGCG
Source organism: Dendrobates tinctorius (assembly GCF_039654945.1). Taxonomy (NCBI): domain Eukaryota; kingdom Metazoa; phylum Chordata; class Amphibia; order Anura; family Dendrobatidae; genus Dendrobates; species Dendrobates tinctorius. Next base: position 2,411,120 of record NW_027361936.1, read on the forward strand.
GTAGCTTAACCAGGGATTCGGGTGGGACTAAAATAACATCTCTAGTCCCCCCTGCTGAAACCCTGTGGAAAGCGCCCCCTGAACCAAGTCCACAACCTGCTGTTGGGACTGGGCCAGAGTTTGGTGTTCCAAACTTAGCTTCTGCAGCGACTGAGTCAAGCATTTCACCTGCTCAGATAAGGCATGCATTGGGTTCATGCTTCAGAAGTTGAGAAGAAGGAAAAAAAAAGTTCACAGTCAGTTATAATGTCAGGAACACCGCACTGCACTTGCTCACTGAGCCAGTGTGTGTCCTGAGTGAGATAAACTGTGCTCTAAGATACCTGTGGAGCAGGCAGCAGCGGTGAAGATGCATGCTTCAGACCAGCAGGACCTGAAGCACTTGACTGCTGGGGGCGTGGCCTAAACTCCAGAGAGCTAGGAGCTGCAGGAGAACTCCTAGAAGGGTAACTACAGGACGAAGTTACCAAGGGGCATAGACAGGGACGTAAACCAGAGCAGGCCAGGGTCAAAGCACAAGATGGCATGACAGTACCAAAGGATTAGTCAGGACATAGCCAAGGAGTCAGAAACCAGAGAAACAGATATACAGTACAGAATCAACAGGCAAACCCACAACGGGGGACATAACTGGGTCAGAACCATATAAGCAAGCTAGAAGACAATCAACAGGCACACAGGGGTCAACACACTTGGCCAAAGGCAAAAGTATAACTGACGGTGATTGGAGTTTCCCAGGGCTATAAGAAATTCTCCCTGAACCAAAGAGAGGCCACAATAATTAACCCCAGGCGTGCAGGTCAAAGCCTGCACTGGGCTCAAGACATTAACCCCTGATGTGCAGGTCAAAACCTGCACTGGGATCATGACAGTGTTTCCACTGTTTAGGCCCATCAGAGGCTGTGCTAACCTGACATGGCATCCGCTTTCCATTCCTGCCAATTTTGCATTACAAAAGACTTTTTGTTTTTTTAGTATATATAGGAAAACATACTGTATCATATAGTCCATTTTCACCTGTTACCCTTGTGAAAATTAAAAATTGTTGGCTACAGCCACATTTTTGGAGAAAGAATGTGATTTTCTTTATCTTAATGGCTCAACGTTTTAAAATTCTGTGAAGCACCTCATTCAAGGTGCTCACCACACATCTAGATAAATTCTTTGATGGGTGTAGTTTCCAAGTGGGATCACTTTGGGGAGTTTCCACTGTTTAGGCACACTAGAGACTCTCCAAACATGACATGGCTATGCAGGTTTCGGATGCCACTATGTTCAGCCTGCTCTGCCTTGGCAAGAGAACCAGAATGGATCTATAACTGCAACAATTAGCTGCAACTACAGGTTCTGTGCCAGCTTCAAAATACTGAATGCTAGGTCTCTGACATATAGTCAGATTTAATCCAGTAACTACAGCATGTGGTGGACACCATGTGTGGACGCAATCAATACAAGTTGGTTCTCGTTAATTACATGTGGAGTTTATTTTCAAGGAAAACATGGAATATGCTTTGAAGAAATCTAATGATACAAAGTTTTGTTCTCATGAAGGTGAGACCTCTTTTATGCACGTCTGTGCTTAAAGACATGCTGATGGACTGTCCCCCATTAGTGGAGAAGTATGACTGGAACCTCATCATGTCTGGCTGATTAAGATGGGGGAGCAATGTGATGACACAGGATTTAATCTTGATTATTCAGTCATCTACTTTCAGTAAGGCAGGAGGCACAGAGTGTGATCTTTATGTTGAGTCTTCTTGTAGGTTGAAATCATATTTGTAAATTGAGGAATGGTTGTTATTTACCTCTAATATTATCTCCAACAAATTATTGTCTGCTATCTTTGCAAGCAAGTGATGCAGGGTCATTGAACAATGGAAGTTTGCTTAACATTAGAGTTGAGCGATACCGTCCGATACTTCAAAGTATCGGATCGGAATGGATCGGCCGATCTTAAAAAAAAGTATCGGTATCGCCGATTTCGATACCGGAAGTCCCATTCAAGTCTATGGGACTTCCGGTATCGGAATAAGAAAAACCCTATTTTTGCCTTGTACAGCCTCTCTGGGGTCTGTACGGGCCTTTCGGGGGGCTGTGCCGGCCTGCCAGGGGGTCTGTGCAGGCTCCGGTGGTCTGTGCCGGCCTGCCGGGGGGCTGTGACGGCCTGCCGGTGGTCTGTGCAGGCTACGGTGGGCTGTGCCGGCCTGCCGGGGAGCTGTGCCGGCCTGCCGGTGGTCTGTGCAGGCTCCGGGGGGCTGTGCCGGCCTGCCGGGGGGCTGTGCCGGCCTGCCGGTGGTCTGTGCAGGCTTCGGGGGTCTGTGCAGGCATCGTCCGATGGGACTACAAGTCCCATCGGGCGATGCCTGCTACCATGACAGTGATTGACACATTAGCCAATGATGGGACAGTAGTAGTCCCATCATCCGGCTAATGTGTTGAATGTAAAAAAAAAAAAAAAAAATTTCCCACGCAGCAATGGCATAAAGTGAGACTAGGGACTTTTTTTTTTTAAGTAGCGGAGGAATACAGTGCGGAAGGATACCTACCTTCCGTCATTGGATTCCTGCAGCCCGTAGAGAGCGGCAGCATCAGCTGATGCTGCAGTTCTCTACCCAAGATCGTCGTGGGACACACTCGTGGACAGCTTCGGATCATGGGTGAGTATTTTTGTGGTTTGTTATGTTAATATTTATTCCGTAATAGACAATGGCTTCGGGGAACAATGTGACAAGTATTGGTAAGTATGTTACTCTATGTTATATGTACTGTATGTCTATGTATGTATTGTATGAATGTATTGTATGTAGCATGCATGTAGTATGTATGTAGTATGTATGTAGTATGTATGTAGCATGTAGTATGTATGTAGCATGCATGTAGTATGTATGTAGTATATATGTAGCATGTAGTATGTATGTAGCATGCATGTAGTATGCATGTAGTATGTATGTAGCATGTAGTATGTATGTAGCATGCATGTAGTATATATGTAGTATGTATGTAGTATGTATGTAGCATGCATGTAGTGTGTATGTAGCATGCATGTAGTATGTATGTAGTATGTATGTAGCATGCATGTAGTATGTATGTAGCATGCATGTAGTATGTAGCATGTATGTAGTATGCATGTAGTATATATGTAGCATGTATGTTACATGTAGTATATATGTAGTATGCATGTTGCATGCATGTAGTATATATGTTGTATGTATGTTGCATGCATGTAGTATATATGTAGTATGTATGTTGCATGCATGTAGTATATATGTAGTATGTATGTTGCATGCATGTAGTATATATGTAGTATGTATGTTGCATGCATGTAGTATATATGTAGTATGAATGTAGCATGTATGTAGTATGTAGCATGTATGTAGCATGCATGTAGTATGCATGTTGCATGTAGTATATATGTAGTATGCATGTTGTATGCATGTTGTATGTATGTAGCATGTAATTTTTTTTTTTTTTTTTTACATTCAACACATTAGCCGGATGATGGGACTACTACTGTCCCATCATTGGCTAATGTGTCAATCACTGTCATGGTAGCAGGCATCGCCAGATGGGACTTGTTGTCCCATCGGACGATGCTTGCATAGACCCCCGGACATCAGCACAGCCCCCCGGCAGGCCGGTACAGACCCCCACAGGGTGCACAGACCACCGGCAGGCCGGCACAGCCCCCTGGCAGGCCGGTACAGACCCCGGGCAGTCCACACAGCCCCCCGGCAGGCCGGCAGAGACCCCTGGAAGGCCCGAAATGACGGCGCATCATGATGCGCACACACCGCGCATCATGATGACGTCATTTCGGCTGTCAATCAACTTTGAACTTCCGATTCCGATGCCGACTTCCGATATTGAAAAAATATCGGAAGTCGGTATCGGAATTCCGATACAGCAAGTATCGGCAGATACCCGATACTTGCGGTATCGGAATGCTCAACACTACTTAACATATTTAATGACCATTGTGTGGCTTGCAAAACAGAGGAGTAAAAACTGTGTAAATTGATTTAAATAGTCATACAAAGCAAGTTAATCTTGTCACCCCTTCCCTTGACTTTTGAATGATGATTTGAAGAACAATTGTAAACTATGAAAAGGGATATGCCTCTGTTTTGACATCTAAACATCCAAGAAATCCAGAGAACCAGAGATTCTGTACAAAACCACAGCCAGGAACACTTTACAGGACAGCAGCCAAGACATCATGACTCAATCACAAAGGACACAGATTTGACATTCTACAGGATGTAGGCTTAGAGGACCATGCCCCCGGCTAAAAAAAATACAGATCTGCTACATTGACCATCTCTGAACCCATGATTATGTTTGGGAAAGCCAGGATTGGGACCCGCCATAATTTAACTCCATGGAGATGTTTGGGGAAGCCGGGCCTTGTAACTCAATGGACTATCAGCTTCCTAAGCTTGCCTTTACCTCTTCTCTTTGCGTGCCACATGTGGGGGTAGTCAGCTTTGGAAGCTCTGAAGTCGCAGCTGCTCTTGTCTCAGCGAGTCAGGGTGAGACTCTGTAATTTTTCACCATCTTGGGTAGAGTTGAGCGATACCGTCCGATACTTCAAAGTATCGTATCGGATGGTATCGGCCGATCTTTAAAAAAAGTATCGGTATCGCCGATTCCGATACCGGAAGTCCCATTCAAGTCTATGGGACTTCCGGTATCGGAATAAGAAAAACCCTTTCCTGCCCTTGTACAGCCTCTCTGGGGTCTGTACGGGCCTTTCGGGGGGCTGTGCCGGCCTGCCAGGGGGTCTGTGCAGGCTCCGGTGGTCTGTGCCGGCCTGCCGGGGGGCTGTGCAGGCTCCGGTGGGCTGTGCCGGCCTGCCGGGGGGCTGTGCAGGCTCCGGGGGGCTGTGCCGGCCTGCCGGGGGGCTGTGCCGGCCTGCCGGGGGGCTGTGCAGGCTCCGGGGGGCTGTGCCGGCCTGCCGGGGGGCTGTGCCGGCCTGCCGGGGGGCTGTGCAGGCTTCGGGGGTCTGTGCAGGCATCGTCCGATGGGACTACAAGTCCCATCGGGCGATGCCTGCTACCATGACAGTGATTGACACATTAGCCAATGATGGGACAGTAGTAGTCCCATCATCCGGCTAATGTGTTAAATGTAAAAAAAAAAAAAAAAAAAAAATTACATGCTACATACATACAACATGCATACTACATACATGCTACATTCATACTACATACTACATACATGCTACATTCATACTACATAAATACTACATGCAACATACATACTACATATATACTACATACATACTACATATATACTACATGCATGCTACATACATACTACATGCTACATACTACATACATACTACATGCATGCTACATACATACTACATGCTACATACATACTACATATATACTACATGCATGCTACATACATACTGCATGCTACATACATACTACATATATACTACATGCATGCTACATACATACTACATGCTACATACATACCACATATATACTACATGCATGCTACATACATACTACATGCTACATACATACCACATACATACTACATGCATGCTACATGCTACATACATACTACATATATACTACATGCATGCTACATACATACTACATATATACTACATGCATGCTACATACATACTGCATGCTACATGCATGCTACATACATACTACATACATACATACCACATATATACTACATACATACAATACATTCATACATGCATACATAGACATACAGTACATATAACATAGAGTAACATACTTACCAATACTTGTCACATTGTTCCCCGAAGCCATTGTCTTTTCCGGAATAAATATTAACATAACAAACCACAAAAATACTCACCCACAATCCGAAGCAGTCCACGAGTGTGTCCCACGACGATCTTGGGTAGAGAACTGCAGCATCAGATGATGCTGCCGTTCTCTACGGGCTGCAGGAATCCAATGACGGAAGGTAGGTATCCTTCCGCACTGTATTCCTCCGCCACTTAAAAAAAAAAAAGTCCCTAGTCTCACTTTATGCCATTGCTGTGTGGGAATTTCCCACGCAGCAATGGCATAAAGTGAGACTAGGGACTTTTTTTTTTTAAGTGGCGGAGGAATACAGTGCGGAAGGATACCTACCTTCCGTCATTGGATTCCTGCAGCCCGTAGAGAACGGCAGCATCATCTGATGCTGCAGTTCTCTACCCAAGATCGTCGTGGGACACACTCGTGGACTGCTTCGGATCGTGGGTGAGTATTTTTGTGGTTTGTTATGTTAATATTTATTCCGTAGACGACAATGGCTTCGGGGAACAATGTGACAAGTATTGGTAAGTATGTTACTCTATGTTATATGTACTGTATGTCTATGTATGTATTGTATGAATGTATTGTATGTATGTAGTATATATGTGGTATGTATGTAGTATGTATGTAGTATGTATGTAGCATGCAGTATGTATGTAGCATGCATGTAGTATATATGTAGTATGTATGTAGCATGCATGTAGTATATATGTAGTATGTATGTAGCATGTATGTATGTGGTATGTATGTAGCATGTAGTATGTATGTGGTATGTATGTAGCATGTATGTAGCATGCATGTAGTATATATGTAGTATGTATGTATGTATGTAGCATGTAGTATGTATGTAGCATGCATGTAGTATGTAGCATGCATGTAGTATATATGTAGTATGTATGTAGCATGCATGTAGTATATATGTAGTATGTATGTAGCATGTATGTATGTGGTATGTATGTAGCATGTAGTATGTATGTAGCATGCATGTAGTATATATGTAGTATGTAGTATGTATGTGGTATGTATGTAGCATGCAGTATGTATGTAGCATGTATGTAGTATGTATGTAGTATATATGTAGTATGTATGTAGCATGTAGTATGTATGTAGCATGCATGTAGTATGTATGTAGTATGTATGTAGCATGCAGTATGTATGTAGCATGTAGTATGTATGTAGCATGCATGTAGTATGTATGTAGTATTTTTTTTTTTTTTTAACATTTAACACATTAGCCGGATGATGGAACTACTACTGTCCCATCATTGGCTAATGTGTCAATCACTGTCATGGTAGCAGGCATCGCCCGATGGGACTTGTAGTCCCATCGGACGATGCCTGCACAGACCCCCGAAGCCTGCACAGACCACCGGCAGGCCGGCACAGCCCCCCGGCAGGCCGGCACAGCCCCCCGGAGCCTGCACAGACCACCGGCAGGCCGGCACAGCCCCCCGGCAGGCCGGCACAGCCCCCCGGCAGGCCGGCACAGACCCCCACAGGGTGCACAGACCACCGGCAGGCCGGCACAGCCCCCCGGCAGGCCGGTACAGACCCCGGGCAGTCCACACAGCCCCCCCGGCAGGCCGGCACAGCCCCCCGGCAGGCCGGCAGAGACCCCCGGAAGGCCCGAAATGACGGCGCATCATGATGCGCACACACCGCGCATCATGATGACGTCAGTCTGTCAATCAACTTTGAACTTCCGATTCCGATGCCGAATTCCGATATTGAAAAAATATCGGAAGTCGGTATCGGAATTCCGATACAGCAAGTATCGGCCGATACCCGATACTTGCGGTATCGGAATGCTCAACACTAATCTTGGGTATTTTGCTGGGACTGTTCTATGTGTTATTTGCCTGTTTTGTGGTTTAATAGTGTTGCCATACTGTTTTAACCTCACCCTGTGTTGTCTGTGTAGTATTACGCCCACGGAAAAAAGGAGAGAGGGAGTTTGGAGGGATGAGCCCTGGGCCACGTGGTTTTGGCTAGCGGACTAGAGCAATCGCTGTCTCAACAGCATCTGCTCTCTTTTCCAGTCAATTTTGCATTCCTAAAGCCAAATGTGCTCCTTCCCTTTCAAGCCCTGCCGTGCACCCAAAGAGTAGTTTTCTACCATATATTGGGTATCAGCGTATTTAGGATCAATTGAATAACAAATAGTATAGTCCATTTTCTCTTGATAAATTTGTAAAAATGCAAAATTTGGAGCTATAGTAACATTTTTGAGGGAACAAATAACATTTTCATTTTTTCCTTCCATATTGCTTTAATTACTTTTAAGCATCTGAAGGGTTAATAAACTTCATGAATGTAGTTTTGAGCACTTTGAGGGAAGCAGGTTTTAAAATGGTGTCACTTTTGGGTATTTTCTGTCACATATGCCCTTCAACATCACATCAAATGTTATGTGACCCCCTAAAAAAAGGTTCTGTAAACCTTGTTGGAAAAATAAGGAATTGATTATAACATTTTTAACCCTTCTAACTTATAAACAACAAAAAAAAATTAAATAATTATGCTGATGTAAAGTAGGCTTGTGATAAATGTTATTTATTAACTATTTTTTGTGATATCACTATCTGGTTTAACAGGATCAAGTGCAAAAGGGTTAATATTGTTCCACCAGATTCATTGGAGGAGTTATGGAAGAGAATGAATACAGAGGTCAAACAGGTTGTTTTATTAATAGAGATGGGCAGACACCTGAATGTTCAGGTCCGGCGGGTTCGGCCGAACATTTACAAAAAGTTTGGGTTCGAGTACCAGAACAGTACATAGACCCGAACCCAAACTCTGACCCCATTCACTTGAATAGGGGGCCCGAAAATCCAGTGTTTGCTGCGCTGTAATGTGCATGACAGTGCAGCAAACACCCCTTCTGATCGGCGGTGAAATCCTCCCTGACAGTCAGAGAGCCACGGTTCCTATGCTGTTAAAGACAGCGTGAGCGCTCAGCTGTGATCGGAAGTATAAAGTTTACCTCCGGTCACAGGTGTGTTTAGTCTTATTTCAAATAAAGGACTTTATTCTGGCTGTGTTTTTATTTACCTTACAACAATAGGATTAGTAACAGATAGGTGTCTTACAGATGCTTCTCCATTACTAAGCCGTGGGCTTGATGTCATCTGACCATACAAAGGTGACATCAACCCCACAATATGAACCTCTCTTGCCACCACCACAGGGCAAGTGGGAAGAGCCGAGCAAAGTGCCAGAATTGGCACATCTAATAGATGTGCCTTTTCTGGGCAGCTGTGGGCTACTATTTTAGGCTGGGGGACCAATATCCATGGCCCCTTACCAGCCTAAGAATACCAGCCCCCAACTGTGAGCTTTAGCAAGCCTGGTTGTCAAAAATAGGGGAGACCCACGTCATTTTTTAAAATTATTTATTTAACTAATTAAAAAAAACAGTGTGGGGACTACTCTGTTCTTGATAACTAGCAAGAAGCTGACAGCTGAGGGATGCAGGGCTAGTTAGCAAAAATACAAGGACGCCCATGCGTTTTTTTATTATTAATTTACAGGGCAGGAGAGGCTGATGAATACTCCTGTTCTCACTGTAATTGGCGGTACCAGTTGTCGGATGATGGGATCAGTAGTCCCATCAGCTGACATCAGTGACCGGAAGTAAATTTTATACCTCCAATCACAGCTGAGCGCTCACGCTGTTTTTTGACAGCTTGGGAACCGCGCCTCTCTGACCAGAGGGGAGAATTTCACAGCCGATCAGAAGCGGTGCTTTCCATGCTGTCATTCACATGACAGAGCAACAAACACCAAGTGTTCGGGCAGCTGACCCCAAACAGTAACCCAGACTTTCTGATGAAGTCCATGTTCGGTGTTTGTGCTGTAGGTGTTCAGTACGGATGCCAAACTTTACTGTTCGGGTTCACCCATCTCTATTTATTAACAATAAAATATAGGGACATGGGAGGACACACAGATATTCTAGTGCCTAATGTCTTCAATTATTAATGCCTTCTCCTTGTAAAGGGGACTAGATCTTGCACCAATACAACAGGGCAGATGCTGGGCAAAACTGGGCATTGCATTTTAGGAGCTTAGATCTGACTCCTGCAGTCAGTAACACCTTCCCTAAATAGTGTACTATCATCCATGTTATCACGTCTACCCAAGGTCACAGGCTCAAAAGGCTTCCTAGGACAGACTAGGCACAAGCCACTCCATCTGCCAGACTCCAGAGAAATCCCTCTACCCCAGGGATCTGGCTTTACGATGAAACCCGGTTGAATGCTAGCATGGAGGGCCTGCCGTCCAGAGGTAGGAATTGTCACCAAGCAGGGTCAGACATGAAAAGTCACGTCAAATACAAAATCAGGATCTATAAGAATAGTCAGAAATAAAACAGGAATGCACTAAACCAAACAGGAGCAAAAGATGCACACCTAGCCAAGTAAACACTAAACTTTTTATCTGGCAGCTTCCAGCAGCAAACTGGAAACCTTAGTAGCGTATGATGCTCTCCAATTGACTGGAGCAGGCAGCTGATAATTTCAGCTGGACAACACACACATCCATCCTGCCTGACCTGATGGTGCTACAGGTTCCAGCCACTATAACATTAGTGACTGGAAAGAGCCCACCGTCAAGAGCTTCTGGTTCTGACATCGCCTTTAAATCACCAGCGCCACCCACAGAATGAGTATGGTGGCACATCTTGACAAAAGTTGCAGGAGCAGGATTTGGTGGAATTGTGACTAGTGTTGAGCATTCCGATACTGCAAATATCGGGTATCGGCCGATATTCGCTGTATCGGAATTCTGATACCGAGTACCGAAATTTTTTCTATATCGGATAACGGAATCGGAAGTCCCATAATGCAATGAGCCACTGTTGTGGCTGTGATTGGCTGCTGAAATTATGTCATCATGATGCGCGGTCTGTGCAGACTGCGAGGGGTCTGTGCCGACTGTCGGGGTCTGTATGGGCCTCTCGGGGGTCTGTACAGGCCTGTTGGGGGCCTGTGCCGGCTGCCGGTAGTCTGTACGGGCCTCTCGGGGGTCTGTACAGGCCTGTTGGGGGCCTGTGCCGGCTGCCGGTGGTCTGTACGGGCCTCTCGGGGGCCTGTGCTGGCTGCCGGTGGTCTGTACGGGCCTCTCGGGGGTCTCTACAGGCCTGTCAGGGGCCTGTGCCGGCTGCCGGTGGTCTGTATGGGCCTCTTGGGGGCCTGTGCTGGCTGCCGGTGGTCTGTACGAGCCTCTCGGGGGTCTGTACAGGCCTGTCGGGGGCCTGTGCCTGCTGCCGGTGGTCAGTACGGGCCTCTCGGGGGCCTGTGCCGGCTGTCAGTGGCCTGTGCCGGCTGCCGGGGGCCTGTGCCGGCTGCCTGTGGTCTGTACGGGCCTCTCGGTGGTCTGTGCCGGCTGCCAGGGACCTGTGCCGGCTGCCGGTGGTCTGTGTGGGCCTGCCGGGGGTTTTGTGTGTGTGTGTGCAGGCATTGTCCGATGGGACTACAAGTCCCATCGGGCGATGCCTGCTACACTGACAGTGATTGACACATTAGCCAATGATAGGACAGTAGTAGTCCCATCATCGGGCTAATGTATTGAATGTAAAAAAAAAAAAAACATACTGCATACATACTACATTCATACAACATAAATACATACTACATACATGCTACAAATATACTACATTCATACAACATACATACTACATACTACACACATGCTACATATATTCTACATTCATACAATATACATACGTTCTACATACATGCTACATATATGCTACATTCATACAACATACATACATACATGCTACATACATACTACATTCATACAACATACATACAAACTACATACATGCTACATATATACTACATTCATACAACATACATACATAATACATATTACATACATGCTACATATATACTACATTCATACAACATACATGCATACTACATACATGCTACATATATACTACATTCATACAACATACATACTACATTGTTATGATGAGTCACCGAAGGAGGAAAAAACAAAATACTAGCTAAGTCCAGAAAAACCAGAGAGGTTGGCAGCTATCGGATTGCAGACCCCTGAACCTATCCACAACAACTACCAGTAGCTGTGGGGGGTTCCTACGGTGCCCTAGACCCCTCGATCACAGCCGGAGAACTACATAGCCTAAAGACAGAAAGGGGAAAAACTAAACTGCCCCAGAGCAGACCTCAAAGCAATAGGCAGCCCCCAACATATAATGACGGTGACGCAAGATGAAAACACTAACACAGATAGAAAGATAGGTTGAGCAAATGATGGGGCCCAAGCTATCTAAATAGGACAGGATAGGAAAGCCGCTGTCTGCCATCCGCAAAAACCCTATCCAAAATGTGCCAACCGACTGATAGGAAAAACAGGCCCTGAAGTCGCTAGGCTTCAAAAGACTATATCAGCACTCAGGTATATTCTGAAGACATCGCAAAAGATCAACAGATCAGAGACAAAAATGGAATTCAGCTCACCCCCGGCCGGGGATGGGAGAACTCCCAAAAAACAAGGCAAAACAAAAACAAAACTGAAGTGTTCAAAGCAGAGCAGAAAAACTTAGCTTTGAGACGCAGGAATCAGACTGGTCTCCAAGTATCCAGCAGGATCACCAGCAAGGCAGAAGGGCTGCCTTATATCCAGTCCTCAATTCCAGCCACCCAGTCATCATCTAGCTTCCCAGGTGTTTGGTAATCAGCCTCACTACCTTCCTTCACCAGAGGAGGGAGTTCATCAGACCTCAACGGTGAAGGGAAAAATGAACTCACAACACTACATACTACATACATGCTACATGTATACTACATTCATACAACATACATACATAGTACATACATGCTACATATATACTGCATTCATACAACATACATGCATACTACAGACATGCTACATACATACTACATTCATACAACATACATACATAATGCATACATGCTACATGTATACTACATTCATACAACATACATACTACATACTACATGCATGCTACATATATACTACATTCATACAACATACATACATACTACATACATGCTACATGTATAATACATTCATACAACATACATATATACTACATATATACTACATTCATACATACATACTACATATATACTACATTCATACAACATACATACATACATAATACATACATACTACATATACTACATTCATACAACATACATACATACATACATACTACATACATACTACATATATACTACATTCATACAACATACATACATAATACATACTACATACATACTACATATATACTACATTCATGCAACATACATACATACTACATACATACTACATACTACATTCATACTACATACATAGTACATACAACATGCTACAGACATACAACATACATACATACTACATACATACTACATACAATACATTCATACATTCATACAATACATACATATAGACATACAGTACATATAACATAGAGTACATACTCACCCTCACTTGTCACTTTGTTCCCCGAAGCCAGTGTCATTCTCACTGTAAAAAATATGAAAATAACAAACAAACAATATACTCCCTGATCCGCAGAAATCCACGTGTGTGTGTCCCACACCGATCTCCCGTGGAGAACAGCAGCATCAGCTGATGCGCCCACTCATTACGGGGCTACAGGAATCCAGTGATGGGAGTTAGGTATCCTTCCGCACGGTATTCCTCCGCCACGGTAAAAAAAAGTCCCTAGTCTCACTTTTGGCACTGCTGTGTGAGAAAGTTCCCACGCAGCTTTTGCCATAAAGTGAGACCAGGGACTATTTTTTTACAGTGGCGGAGGAATACAGTGTGGAAGGATACCTATCTCCCATCAATGGATTCCTGGAGCCCCGTAGAGAGCAGTCGCATCAGCTGATACTGCTGTTCTCCATGGGAGATCGGCGTGGGACACATACGCGTGGATTTCTGCGGATCAGGGAGTATATTGTTTGTTTGTTATTTTCATATTTTTCCACAGATGACATTGGCTTCGGGGATCAAAGTGACAAGTGATGGTGAGTATGTACTCTATGATATATGTACTGTATGTCTATATGTATGTATTGTATGAATGTATGGTATGAATGCATTGTATGCAGTATGTATGTTGTATGAATGTTGTATATATGTAGCATGTATGTAGTATGTAGTATGTAAGTATGCTGTATGAATGTAGTATATATGTAGCATGTATGTAGTATGTATGTATGCTGTATGAATGTAGTATATATGTAGCATGTATGTAGTATGTAGTATGTATGTATGTTGTATGAATGTAGTATATATGTAGCATGTATGTAGTATGTAGTATGTATGTTGTATGAATGTAGTATATATGTAGCATGTATGTAGTATGTATGTATGTTGTATGAATGTAGTATATATGAAGTATGTATGTAGTATATATGTATGTTGTATGAATGTAGTATATATGTAGCATTTATGTAGTATGTATGTTGTATGAATGTAGTATATATGAAGTATGTATGTAGTATGTATGCATGTTGTATGAATGTAGTATATATGTAGCATGTATGTAGTATGTATGTATGCAGTATGAATGTAGTATATATGTAGCATGTATGTAGTATGTATGTATGTTGTATGAATATAGTATATATGTAGCATGTATGTAGTATGTAGTATGTATGTTGTATGAATGTAGTATATATGTAGCATGTATGTAGTATGTAGTATGTATATATGTTGTATGAATGTAGTATATATGTAGCATGTATGTAGTATGTACAGTATGTTGTATGAATGTAGTATATATGTAGCATGTATGTAGTATATATGTATGTTGTATGAATGTAGTATATATGTAGCATGTATGTAGTATGTATGTTGTATATTGTATGAATGTAGTATATATGTAGCATGTATGTAGTATGTAGTATGTATTTTGTATGAATGTAGTATATATGTAGCATGTATGTATGTATGTTGTATGAATGTAGTATATATGTAGCATGTATGTAGCATGTATGTATGTTGTATGAATGTAGTATATATGTAGCATGTATGTAGTATGTTTGTATGTTGTATGAATGTAGTATATATGTAGTATGTTTTTTTGTTTTTTTTTACATTCAACACATTAGCTGGATGATGGGACTACTACTGTCCCATCATTGGCTAATGTGTCAATCACTGTCATTGTAGCAGGCATCGCCCGATGGGACTTGTAGTCCCATCGGACGATGCCTGCACACACACAATACCCCCGAAAGGCCCACACAGACCCCCGGCAGCCGGCACAGAACCCCAGCAGGCCCGCACAGAACCCCGGCAGGCCCATACAGACCCCCGGCAGCCGGCACAAGCCCCCGGCAGGCCCGTACAGACCCCCGGCAGACGCCCCCGGCTGGCCCATACAGATCCCCGGCAGCCGGCACAAGCCCCCGACAGTTGGCACAGACCTCTGATAGGCCCGTACAGACCACCGGCAGCCGGCACAGGCCCCCGACAGGCCTGTACAGACCCCCGAGAGGCCCGCACAGGCCCTGGCCGCACACACAGACACGCACAGTGTCTGCCCACGCACCGCCCACACTCTTCCCTCCTCCCGAACAGGATGTACAAGGAAAGAAAGGGTTTTTTTTAATTCCAATATTTCTGTCCCATTGACTTGAATGGGACTTCCGGTATCGGAATCGGCGATACCCGATACTTTTTTTGTATCGGGCCGATCCAATCCGATCCAATATTTCTGAATATTGGATTGTATCGCTCAACACTAATTGTGACCCATGTCCTTCCAAGTAGAATTTACCAAAATATTTTCCATTAGTGCTATATTGCTGGAAAATCTTTCTTGAACTCTCTCACTAAATTCTGAATCCTTATTTGCTATTGAGCTCTGTTGTCAGTTGACTTATCAATAAGGCTTGTTAAAAATTAAAGAGATGAAGGTTAAATATCTTACATTATTCAATATATCTTACATATCCTCAATTCTTAATGTCTTCTTCACTTCACTTTTGAACATGCTAAAGCGGGGCACAAAACTAAATGTCTTCAATGTCCTAAACTAAGCAAATAAGCAAATAAAAATCTGCTAAAATAGCTTTGATTGAACTTCAACCCCCTTTAAATTCCTGATACTCATCACAGTGTGTTCAGTGTTTCTCATTCCTAAATTTGACATTTCATTACAGAATTGGTTTTAGAACTCAAAAGTTGGGATTCACTTAATTGCCTAGCAATAAAAATATCAATATGCCGTTGGATTCAAGCAGAGTGACATTAGAGAATTATTGGACCAGTAAAGAGAAATGGAGAGAGAAATGTGCTTAAAAGCAACGACTATCAACAGTCATCTACTACGACAACTTGTTTACCAAAAACAATGAGTGCATTGCTTAACTTACTGTATCCCTAATATAATGATGGTTACAAAGACTTATAAATTGTAATACATTCAAGGAAATGTGATGGAAAAGCCTTGATATACCTGTAAAACGATAAGGATTGTAGTAGTATAAATAATAATCACAGCTGTAGTTACAAAATATGGAATTTGAATAACATTTCCCAATTTTCTTACATATAAAGACTTAACATGGCCATACACATTAATCTAAGATTGATAATAATTGACAATTTAGAGTAATTGATAATTTGTCATGTGAAATTTAACAGCGAATGGTGTTTTTAGCCATCTGATGAATGGCAGTCCTTGTTTAGAAATAACGAAGCAACATGTTAAACGCACATTGGAGTGTGGGGTGGAGGTGTCAGCACATACAGCATGAGTACCGGTTAGTATTATTCATCTGCCACTTTTATATCTGACAACAATTTCTCCTGATATACTGCACTGTGCACTTTTTTTACCGCTGATGATTTACACAGGGAATCATGATTGTGGATTGGAGTTGTTATAAGAATTTTCGAGCGGCCTAATGAAATTATATCTTTGATAATGTGATCTCATATTATATTGTACTCTGCCCTACCCTTTTTTTTACTGGTGGTGATATATATAGTGAACTGTAACTACTATTGTTTGGACCTGTGACATGAATTTCTGAGTGGACTAATAGAATTATTGAAAACAACTTGAATCATTGCTATATTGAAATATATTTATTGTTTTGTACTCCACTTTACATATCTCGTAGGGGATCACACTTTTTTTATCCTCTTCTTGGGTGTTCGATAAACAATTTCCAATCTCTAGTGATTATATATGACATACGATCACTATTAATAGTTCGGTACGTGCTGATGTGCTTCCATTGGTTTTTAATGTATTTCTCATTTATTATGCCTTGTAAAGTATTTTAACATATTTGTGTCCTTTTTGGTGTTCTTAATTAATAAAAATTAATATTTGTTATGAATTGATGGTATTTATATATATATATATATTATATATAATTATTATTTTTTTTTTTTCAAGTAGTTTTTTCTTAAACAGCGTTGTTGTGTCTACTTGAATCTAGTTAAACATACTTACCTGGGTATTAATTTTTCTCCATAGTTTTTTGCTAACTGGCTAATAGTTTGAGGTCCATGAAAGATCTTTCAGTATAAAAACATTCCTTGAACACTCCCAGAAAAATTGTTCATTCTTTCTCTAAATATCAACCACTTCATGTGTTATTCAACTTTATCTGAGGCATCAATCAGATTGACGCACTCCATCACCAAGGAGCTCTTTCTCCAACAACATCACAATAGGTTCCAGCTCCACGTTACAGTCAATGAGATGGTTTAGGTCAAGTACACTAAGCACTAATGAGGTCCGATGCTCAGGGATACTATGCCACTCTCAGTGGACTACAATCCCACATCACCGGATTGGTTTAAGGTTACATCAGATTGCATTTCTTGCGCTAATTTCCCAGAAAAAAAATGACTCCAGGGTGATTTTTAATATAATACCCGTAATACCTGTAAAAGTACTCATGGGACGGAAGGATTGATGGCTAGAGTATGTACATCTCTAATGCCACATGTATTCTCCAGAAACTGACTAGGTCTTGTGATCAATCACATACTTGGAAGGAATTTAAAAATGTGGTAGTGTATACACTGAGTGTGCGTGTGTTGATGTAGCTGATCTGTGTGTGAATATAACTGATCTGTGCCTGCTGATGTAGCTGAGCAGTGTATCTTGATGTAGCTGAGCTACAGTATGTCTATTGATGTTTCTAAGCTGAGTTTGTGTCTTTTGCCTTAGCTTAACCAATTCTGTGTGTGTGTGTTCTTGTAGCAGAGTTGTTTGTGTGTATATAGCAAAGCTTTGTGTGCACATGTTGTACAGTTGTGTGCACAAGCATGTAGCAAAGCTGCTTGTGTGTATATTATAACTGTGTTGATGTGTAACAGAGCTATGTGTTCGTGTGTACATTGCAAAGCTGAGTGTGTGTGTGTGTGTGTGTGTGTGTACTGTGCATGCAGCAGAGTTGTGTGATTGTGTGAACTGCTCTTATTTTCTACTGTCTAAATCTCAGATGTGCTTTAAAGTAACTTGTGTCTAAAAAAGATGGTATAATATTGGGTAGCAAGGTGGCTCAGTGTTTAGTACTTTTGCTTTGCAAATAAAGGAGTCCTGGGTTCAAATCACACCAAACTTTACGTTTAGTCGGGTTCCTTTATGCACTCCAGTTTCCTCCCATATTCCATAAACATATTGATAGGGAATTTGTGATTTTGAGACCTGATGGGGACAGTGATGATGATGTCTGCGCTGCATTGGAAGGATTTCCAAAAAAATTAACATTTATCAGTATCCATGAGAAGAGCATTGATTACACTTGCTCTTAAAAAATTGTATGTTGCTAAGATAAATTTTGATGTCAGACTTTTGGTTACATTTCTGTTAGGAGATTGGTGGGAATCTTGTGTCTATTAATAAAATATAACAAGACAGAATTTATGAGGGGAAATCTTTGAGGTACCATGCTTGATGTCTTTTCTTACTCATTCCCGCTGGCAAAAAAATTTTGTGTTTGCACTGTTTTTTTTCTATTCTGTCTTCCAAAATGAATAACTTTTTTAGTTCTCCATCAACATGGTTGCATGAGGGCTGATTTTTTTCAGGATGGCTAATACCAT